>NC_083714.1:25146152-26396152 GCF_033118175.1 Dama dama
CATTGAAGCGTTATTTGCAGAGGCCAAAATATAGAAGCAACTTAAGTGCCCACCAAGAGATGAATGGATAAAGAAAATGTGTGAGATATATTTATATATACACACATACACAAAGAATGGTATATTAGCCATACAAAGAAAGAAATCTTGATCTTTGTGACAGCATGGAGGAACCTAGAGGGCAGTATGCTAAATGAAGTATGTCAGGTGCAGAGTGATACATATTGTATGGTTTCATTTATATGTGGAATCTAAAAAACAAATGAACAAACTTAACAAAAGAGAAACAGAATGATAGATAAAAACAGGTGGTTGCCAGAGGGAACTGGGTGGGTGGATGAGACAGATAAGTGATAGTGTTTAAGAGGTACAAACTTCTACTTGAAAGAGGTACAGAGGTTGGGACCCTGTACTCTCACTGCAAAGGACCCAGGTTCAATCTCTAGTCAGGGAACTAAGATCCTGCAAGTCATGCAGAGCAGCCAAAAAAAAAATCAGTTATGAAATATACAGTGTGAATAATATAGCTAGTAATTAGGTAATATCATTGCACGGTGTCAGATTATAAGTAGAATTATCATGGTGTTCATTTTGAAATACACAGAAGTACTGAATTACTATGTTGTATACCAGGAGCTAACCTAGTGTTGTAATCATTTGAACTTCAAAAACAAACTCAAATAAAAGAGATTAGATTTGTAGTTATAAAAGATGGGTGTGCTGGGAGGGGAATTGGATCAAGGTATTTAAAAAGTACAAACTTGTAGTTATAAGTAACTAAGTTATATGTTATAAGTACTTATAAGTACTAGGGGTCTAATGTCAACATGGTAAATATAAGTAACTCTGATATATGTTACATATGATAGTTATTAACAGTAAATCCTGAGTTCTCATCACAAAAATGTTTCCTATTTAATTTTATATCTATATGAGATGAGGCTCATGAAACTTACTGTGATAATCATTTCTTGATGTATGTAAGTCAAATCATAATATTTTACACCTTAAACTTAGGCAATACTGTATGTCAATTATATCTAAATACAACTGTATGAAAACAAAGATGAGCTAGACTTGAGAAAAAATTAACATAGTTACTATTCAGTCGAGAGTTGGACTATAAAGAAGGCTGAGCACCGAAGAATTCATGCTTTTGAACTGTGGTGCTGGAGAATACTCTTGAGAGTCTCTTGGGCTGCCGGGAGATCCAACTAGTCCATCCTAAAGGAAATCAGTCCTGACTGTTCATTGGAAGGACTGATGATGAAGCTGAAACTCCAATACTTTGGCCATCTCATGCGAAGAACTGATTCCTTGGAAAAGACCCTGATGCTGGGAAAGATTGAAGACGGGAGGAGAAGGGGATGACAGAGGATGAGATGGTTGGATGGCATCACTGACTCAATGGACATGAGTTTGAGTAAACTCTGGGAGTTGGTGATGGAAAGGGAGGCCTGGTATACTGCAGTGTATGGGATAGCAAAGAGTCAGACACGACTGAGCAACTGAACTGAACTATTCAGTCAACCAAGTACTAAGCATATATTTATCCCTGAGTCAATCCTCCTTCCCCAGAAATAGTATATCTCTAGGGTATAGTAAATATGGCCCCTGCTCTCAAAGTATTTATAGAAGAGTTTGGAAAACATATATATATATATAATGTATATGCACAATAAATGGAACAAACTAAATAACATGTAATCCTGAGCACTTGACATTTCAGAAAAATCTTCCTAAGACTGGATACTTATTTCTACCAGTTTTATGTAATACTAACTCATTCACAATGGGGTTTAAATGACTGGTATCTGGTTCTTTTCAGATAACAGTGGAAGCAGGAAAAATAGATCACTAAGCATCAGAAACGTAAAGGGGCTTGGAGAGATGTATGTTGGGAAAGGGAATAGTACAAAAACACTAATAATGGGATGCTGGAAACAGCTTTTGCAGAGCAACTTTGCCTCTGGCTGTCTTTCCTGAAATCCATGTGGATACATCCTTGAAAAGCATTAAACTGTGCTCTAGAAATGCTAAGTCAAATCTCAATTTTGGCTGTGATTTTTAAAAGTTATTTGTCTATTTTGTCTAGCATATATTTAGGACAGCAATTACATCTTGTTTACTGTTGTATTCTCAGCACCTGATATATATTTAATATCTTTTTAAGGAGCTACTCTTATTTCTGTTTTCTATTAATCTTTTTCATTCTCTTTGTGAGTTATTCCTCTGTTTTGCCCTCAAGTTACAGTGTCCCTAGGTTCTATCTTCAGACCCTTATTTTCTATACACTTTCACTATGTACATTTATTCTTCAGTGATTGCTTTTTTCTTGACATCAGGCAGTGTTGGGTAGTAACTTCAATTGTAGATGTGGCCTTTGGAATCAAACATAGGTTCAAGTTCAGTTTTACCACTAACCAGGTATGGGACCTTGGAGAAGGAAATGTCAACCCACTCCAGTGTTCTTGCCTGGAGAATCCCAGGGATGGCGGAGCCTGGTGGGTTTCCGTCTATGGGGACGCACAGAGTCGGATAGGACTGAAGCGACGTAGCAGCAGCAGCAGCAGCAGCAGTAGCAGTTATGGGACCTAGGGCCTAGGAATCCTTAACTTCTTTGATCCTTACCTTAAGGATCAAAGGAGTAAATGATCATACCTAACTCAGTGTTGTGCAGATTAGATGAAATATTAAATATAAATGAAATAGCACAGTGCTGGGAATTTAATGAGTATTCAGTAAATGCTAGCTGCTTTCACTTTTGTTTGTAAAGCTTTACTGAGATATTATAATTCACCCATTTAAAGCTTAAAGTTCAGTGTTTTGTTGGTAAATTTACAGAGTTATGCAACTGTCACCACAATCCAATTTAACAACAGTCTTATTCTTGCAGAAGCCAGTAGCCATTGATAGTCATTCCCCATATCCTCCACTCTCAGCCCTAGGAAACCACTACTATTCTCTCTGTCTCTATAGATTTGACTTTTCTAGAACTTTATGTAAATGGAATTATGTACTATAGGATAGTATTTTCAAGGTTCATCCATGTTATAACATGTATTAGCAATTCTTTTTACTGTTGAATATGCCATTGTATCAATATACCACATGTTTGTTATCCACTTATCAGTTGACAGACGTGTTGGTTTCCACTTTGTTGCTCTCATGGATAATGCTGCTATGAACATTTGTGTAAAAGTATTTGTGAGGACCTACTTTTTTATTTCCCTTTGGTATATACTTAGGAATAGGTATCTTACTACTGAGTCATATGGTAACTCAATGTGTAACATTTTCAGGAAATACCAAATTAAAATCCATAGTTGCTTCAATATTATACATTCCCACCAGCAATATATTTGCTAACATTTGTCATTGTTTGCTTTTTTTTTAAAAAAAAATAGCCATCCTAATGGGCATGAAGTGGTATCTCATATTTTGCTTTACATTTCACAAATGACTAATTATTTTGTGCATTTTTATGTGCCTAATGGGTAATTGTGTGTCTTCTTCAGAGATAAGTCAGATCAAATCTTGTGATGTAATAAGAACTCTTAGTTGTTCCTGGTACAGAACTCCTTAAACCCTTGAATTTCTTCAGCGATGATGTTGAATGGAACATCTTACACAGATCTCTTAAATCCCTTGGAAATTTCGGTGTTGTAGGGAATGTCTTGTGTTCAAATCAGGCACCTCTTTGGTGGGCTCCTGGCTAGCTTCCAGATAGGGGCTATCACAAAGACCAAGTCATAATTAGAAATTTGGAAATTTCCACCTCATCTGCATCCTATGGGGAGAGGAGAGAGGAGGGCTGTAGTTAATAATTGATCATGCCTATGTCAGAAAGCCTCCATGCAGTCCCTGAAATACAGAGTTCAGAGAACTTCTGGGTTGATCAATAATATATCCAGATGTTGGAGGGAGATACACCCCAGCTCCATGGGAACAAAAGCTTTTGTACTCAGAAGTTTTCTGGACCTTTTCCTATGTATGGACTTCATCTTGGTTTTCATCTGTATCTTTTATAATATTCTTTGTAATAAGCTGGTAAGCATAAGTAGATGTTTCCCTGAGTTTTGTGAGCTATTTCAACAAATTATTGAACCTAAGCAGTGGGAGGCTGTGGGAACCTCTGACATTGCAGCCAGGTTAGACACCCTTATGGCAGAAAGTGAAGAAGAACTAAAGAGCTTCTTGATAAAAGTGAAAAAGTTGGTTTAAAGCTCAACATTCAGAGAACTAAGATCATGGTATCTGGTCCCATCACTTCATGGCAAATAGATGGGGAAACAGTGGAAAGAATGGCTGACTTTATTTTTCTGGGCTCCGAAATCACTGCAGATGGTGATTGCAGCAATGAAATTAAAAGACACTTACTCCTTGGAAGGAAAGTTATGACCAACCTAGACAGCATATTAAAAAGCAGAGACATTACTTTGCCATCAAAGGTCTGTCTAGTCAAGGTTATGGTTTTTCCAGTGGTCATGTATGGATGTGAGAGTTGGACTATAAAGAAAGCTGAGTGCCAAAGAATTGATATTTTTGAACTGTGGTGTTGGAGAAGACTCATGAGAGTCCCTTGGACTGCAAGGAGATCCAACCAGCCCATCCTAAAGCAGATCAGTCCTGGGTGTTCATTGGAAGGACTGATGTTGAAGCTGAAACTCCAATACTTTGGCTACCTGATGCGAAAAGCTGACTCATTTGAAAAGACCCTGATGCTGCATGGGAAAGATTGAGGGCAGGAGGAGAGGGTTCGACAAAGGATGAGATGGTTGGATGGTATCACCAACTCGATGGACATGGGTTTGGGTAGACTCTGGGAGTTGGTGATGGACAGGGAGGCCTGGTGTGCTGTGGTTCATGGGTTCGCAAAGAGTCGCGACTGAGTAACTGAACTGAACTGAACTGAGGACTCATAGCTTGTGATTGGCATCTGAAGCAGTACACTCTTGTGAGACTGAGCCGTTAAGACTGTGGAATCTTGCTCTACATCTGGAGTAATGTTGAATTACATTATAGAACACTCAGTTGGTATCCTGAGGGTTGGAAAACTGGTTGAGGTGGGGGGAAAACCCACACATTTGATGTCTTAAGTGTTGTGAGTGGAGAAACAGTTTTCCTTCAGATCTGTTGCCTTTGATTTAATTAGGTTACTTACCTTTTTTGTTATTTAAAATTTTCTTTATATATTCTCAATACAACTCTCTTATTAGACATATGATTTGTGAAAATTTCTCTCCATTCTCTGGGTGGTCTTTTCACTTTCTTGATGGTAGTTTTTGAAATCGAAAAGTGTTTAACTTTCATGTATAATTTTTCTGTTTTTCCTTTTGTCACTTGTGCTTTTGGTGGCATATCTAAAAAACTGTTGCTCAATCCAAGACCATGGACATTTAGTCCTTTGTTTCCTTTCAAGAATTTTATAGTTCAGCTCTTTTTTTAAAATTTTATTAATAATTTATTGTCAGTAAGAAAGACTGGTTAATGGTAGTTTTCAGTAAAAACCTTTATAAGACCTTGCATCACAAATATACAGACACTATAAAAATTGTGTCGTGGTGGTTTTGGTTCAACTCTTATAATTCAGTCTTTGATATATTTTGAATTACTTTTTGTTTTTGTTGTGATGTAGGGAGGTCCAACTTCATGGTTTTGCCTGTAGTTATCCATTTATCGTGCTATCACTTATTTAAAAGATTGTTCTTTCTCATTGAATTGTCTTAGCATCTGTGTAAAAAAATCAATAAATCATAAATGTGTGGATTTATGTCTGTACTGTCATTTTCATTCCATTGATCTATATGTCTATCCAAGATGTTTTTAAGTTTTCAGTGTATACATTTGGTACTTCTTTGGGTAAATATATAGCCATGTATTTTGGTTTTCTTGCTATCATAAATGTAATTTGCATAATTTCATACTTATTTTCTTAGCTAGTATGTAGTTATTTTAAATTGATTTTGTATCCTGCAGCCTTACTGAGCTCGTTTATTTTAATAGTGTTTTTTAATGGTTTCCTTAGGATTTTCTATGTACAAGGTCATGTTATTCATAAACAGAGTTTTAGTTCTTTCTTTTAAATCTTGATGCCTTAATCTTTTTCACACCTAGTTTCCCTACATAAAGTTTCGAGTACAATGTTGAATAGAAGTGGCATAAGCAGATATCTTTGTATTGTCCCTGACTTTAGGGAAGCATTTCAGTCTTATACCATTAATTATGATGCGACCTGTGACTTTTCATAGAATCCGTTTTTCAGACTGAAGAAGTTGACTTCTGTTCTTTATTTTTGGGTATTCTTCTCATGTAAAGGTACTGGATCTTGTCAAATGCTTTTTATGTAGCTATTGAGATGATGATGTGAGTTTTGCCCTTAATTCTTATAAAATGTTATATTAACACTAATGTTGAAGCCACTGGTCAATCCTCTAATAAATCCCACTTATTCATAAGTTAGAATCTTTTTCACGTGTTGTTGGATTAGCTTTGCTTGTATTGAGAATTTTTATGTGTAGTGTTTTTTTCCTACTATTTTTGTCTCAATATAAGGATAACATAAGCTTCATATAATAAGTTTGAAAAGGTCTTTTCCTTTTGTCTTTTTATGAGTTTGTGAAGGATTGGTGTTTATTCTCCTTTAAATGTTTGGAATTCTTCAATGAAGCCACCTGGTTACTGAACTTTTCACTATTATGGAGATTTTTAAAAAGTTACTGATTGAATCTCTCTTCTTTTTAAGATCTGATCAGATTTTCTATTCCTTTTTGAGTCAGTTTCAGAAGTATCTATCTTTCAGGAATTTGTGCATTTACTGGGTTACTTATTTTTTGTCAAACAGTCATGCATACCATTTTATT
Source organism: Dama dama (assembly GCF_033118175.1). NCBI lineage: Eukaryota > Metazoa > Chordata > Mammalia > Artiodactyla > Cervidae > Dama > Dama dama. The sequence continues at coordinate 25,153,016 of NC_083714.1, forward strand.
ATAATCTTTTTTAATTTTGTAAAATACATCTTCTTCCTTTTCTCCATGGTTAGTCTAGGCAAAGGATTTTCAATTTTGTTGATCTTTTCAAGGAATCAATCTTTGGTTTTATCGATTTTTCTCTGTTATCGTACTTTTCTCTTTCATTTATTTCCTCTTTAATCTTTATTATTTCCTTCTGATTTTATTTAGGTTAACCTTGCTTTTATTACTCTACTTTCCTTTGGTGGAAGATTAGATTTTTGATTTGAGCCCTCAATGTGCTGTAGCTAACTAACATCAGCTTTCCAGAGTCAGTTGTACACATATATCCAACTTTGCATTTAGTGGTGTCACATTCCTAGTGATATCAGTTTGGGTTGGTGTATTTTTACCCCAGAAATTGGCAAATGATACAAATCAAGGGTTTATTTTTTGGAGAGCTGTTTTACAAGTATACCACTGATCATGGATGATTTGCTTGAGCCTCTTGTACCTGACAATACAACTGGCTTTATTAGATGGCAGTAGGACTGCCCTTCTAGGTTTTGTTGCAATTTTAGAATTTTTTCCAGAGCTTCATGTCAAAGATATTCATACTTATAATTTGTCTATTCTTAGACACTTCTGGAGTTATTAAATACTTCAAATCACAGTCAAATTGTTATCTTCAATTTTAGGATCAGAATATTTATTTCACTTATTTTTGACCTGTCTTCTGATATTCATTTTCTTTCATTGATATCTGCAGTGTTTGTGGTGATGAAATTTTAGCATGATGAACCTTTTGAAAATGGAAGTGAATGTTCAGAGCATCTTTGGATAAGGGCATTGGCTGAGCTCTCTGGACTTGTAATTATTTTCTCCTGTAGTTTGCTTTTTTTAAAATTTTTTTTGCAGTTGAAAATACACCAGAGGAATCGGGTGGAGAGGGAGGTGGGAGGGGGGATCGGGATTGGGAATACATGTAAATCCATGGCTGATTCATATCAATGTATGACAAAACCCACTGGAAAAAAATAATAATAATAAAAAAAAAAAAAAAAAGAAAAAAAAAAAAAAAAAAAAAAAGAAAATACACAGCAGCTGTCTTCTGGAAAGCATAAAGCAAATACTTAAATCTGACACCTGGCTGTGAATTACAATCAGGTGCAAAATCAGCCTCTGTTCATGTGCCTTGCTTCTACTTTAGTTGGCTAAAAGGATTTTTTATTTTAAAGTTGCTCTTGAGTCATGACCTTTAATGACAAACCTCAGCCCAACATAGATTGATTATAGCTGAGTTACAAAGTGCCCCTACAGCATTCAAAATGAAAATGCTGACCGTGTATGCCTTTAGTGGAGCTAGGCTAGCAGCTGTGGAAGTATTGTAGTTCACAAAAAGGTTAGTGAAACATTTGAAGCTGAAGGCATGATTGCAAATCTCTTAATTATTTAGAGATTCATGGACAGAGAATTCAGTTTCTATTTGGAACTTCTTTCAGAAAGTCAGTTAATTTTTCAAAAGTGATAATGAAATAGAAATTTGCAAATATATTTAAACCCTGGTTTTGCTGTTTGCTAATCATGTGACTTTGAAATTTCTTTAGTTTTTTGAACCTCAGTTTCCTTAACTACATATTAGAAACAGTATAATGCAAATCTGCCTTTCAGGGTTATTATAAGGTTTAAATGAATGCTAAATATATGTATATTCATATGCATCTAGCATCTTATATGTTCCTTTGCCTTTCACTGCTAGTTGTCACTCATCCTTGTCATTTGCCTGGGACATATTTTTTTTTTTTTTATTAGTTGGAGGCCAATCACTTCACAACATTTCAGTGGGTTTTGTCATACATTGATATGAATCAGCCATGGATTTACACGCATTCCCCATCCCGATCCCCGCTCCCACCTCCCTCTCCACCCGATTCCCCCGAGTCCTCCCAGTGCACTCACATATATATGGAATTTAGAAAGATGGTAACGATAACCCTATATGCAAAACAGAAAAAGAGACACAGAAATACAGAACAGACTTTTGAACTCTGTGGGAGAATGTGAGGGTGGGATATTTCAAAAGAACAGCATGTATACTATCTATGGTGAAACAGATCACCAGCCCAGGTGGGATGCATGAGACATATTTTTTTAAATCATTTTTTTTTCTTTCCCTGATTGAAACAATTTCTTCTAAGTGATCAGAATAATTCAACTACTAGAAAAGGTATCTGAGACTTTATTATGATGGTTTCTACAATTATTACTTTTTATATGGAAGTCAGGTCTTCCCTGGTAGCCCAGGTGATAAAGAATTTGCTTGCAATGCAGGAGACTCTGATTTGATTCCTAGGTTGGGAAAATCCCCTGGAGAAAGAATAGGCTACTTACTCCAGTATTCTTGGGCTTCCCTGGTGGCTCAGATGGTAAAGAATCCACCTGCAACGTTGGAGACCTGGATTTGATCCCTGGGTTGGGAAGATCCCCTGGAGGAGGGCATGGCAACCTACTCCAGTATTCTTGTCTGGAGAATCCCCATGGATGGAGGAGCCTGGTGGGCTACAGTCCATGGGCCTGCAAAGAGTTGGACATGACTGAGCGACTAAGCACAGCACATATGAAAGTCAGATTACCTCAGAGAATGTAATTTATTGTACCCTTGCTACATTTAGATACTATCCTAAGTATTTTATATGTATTATCTCCTTCAGTATTTATGTTCCCAATGATAGGCAGCATTACAATCTTCATTTTAAAGATAAGGATATAGCTTGCCCAAGTCATATAGCTATTAAATTGGGTTAGGCTCAAGATAGAGACTCTCATGCTATGTATCATGTCAGCAAACCAAGACTTGACCATGTTTCTTTGGCTTGGCTCTTCCAGAAAAGGAAGTACTAGGTTCACCAGTCAGTGCTTCCCTATTTAGCACAAGTTACCTAACCTGGCTCTAAGACTTCCATTTTCTTCCTGTAAGGAAAGTGACCTTATTTTAACCAATCAGCAAATGCCCAGGGTTAAGTTCCTTATTCAAGTTCCCTGTTCCTAGTCTTGCTGGTCTATAAGAATCTCAAGCCTTGTATAGCTCCCCAGAGCTTTTTTCTGTCTGCTAGATTGAGATGCTGCCTGGTTCATAAATCACTGAATAAAATCCTATGAGATCAGTAAATTGCCTATGGAAAATTCTCTTTTAACATAGGTAAATTACATGGAGGAGATGAAATTTTAACCAAGTGGTTTGTCTTCACAGTTTCCAAATATATGGTACTCAATTTGTGGTACAAGGCCCATCACTACTGGCATCATCTGAAGTTTGTTAGAAATGTGTAGTCTTTGGCCCCACCCCACAATATGCATTTTAACTAGGTTCTCAGTTATCATATGTACATTGAAGTTTAAGAACTACTTCTTTAAACCACTCCAATATTCTTGCCTGGAGAATCCCATGGGCAGAGGAACCTGGCAGGCTACAGTCCATGGGGTCGCAAAGAGACACGAGTAAAGTGACTTAGCATGCAGTCCCTACTTGACACTTATATTTCTCATATAACCATCGAAATGAACAGGAGAATATAACACCAACAATAACACCATACCTATGAAAATGAAGAAAAGCTTCATATGAGTAAAACCTGAAATGTGTACGAAGAAATAGCAAGGGGAGACTAAATTGAAAACAGGCACTGAGGTCAGTCTGGCAGTTCTTTCTATTGAGATGGAAAAAGATTTACTAGAGTAAACCAAAGGAAAGTTTATAGACTATCTGTTGTGTTTTCAGTGAAATTGAAGAAAAACATGAATTCTCTGTTTAGAAACAGGGAAAGACATGTTGAACTGGAAGCCAGAATCCTCGTCCTCACATTCCTGTGTCTCTATGAGTGAGGGAAATAGTTGTTGTTTATTAGTTAAGTCGTGTCCAACTCTTAGCCCACCAGGCTTCTCTGTCCATGGGATTTCCCAGGGAAGAATACCGCAGTAGGTTGCCATTTCCTTCTCCAGAGGGAAATTGAAAAGAAAAAGTATATAAACTGAGCTTGCACCAAGTCTCTTCAATGTAAAGAGAGTTTGGTGTTGTGGTTCCTGTAAATATAGCGCTCAGGGAGTCCTCAGAAAAATAGTGCATGGGCTTAGCTTTAATTTTGCTTATAGTTTGAAAGGACTTAGAAATAATGCTCAAGTTAGCAAGGCAAAGATTTCTGTTCATTTAACATTGGATTGTCATTTTAACTCCAAGAAAAAATAAATGTCCACATGGGAAGGTTTATACCCCTATTAGGAAAGCTAGTGAGGCATCCGCTGTGGATTTCACTGATAGACTGAACTGAGATGAGGTTACCCACTTTCATTCTTTGAGGTCCTTAGGGTCTACATAGGTCCCTTCCAAAGGGAATGATGTCTGTGCTCATGAGAGTCTCTTTTAGCATTTACCTGAAGCCCTAGACACTCCAGTTGACACAAAAGCAGGAAGTGATTAAGGGGAGGAGAACTCTCTTCTTGTGAAGACAGATGGAATTTCCCAAGGGAAGAGCAGCAAGGGACTGTCGCTGAAACTTTAAAGGGGTTGCACAGAAGGGAATGGGTATTAAGAAAAGGGATAGCAAAGGGAACTAGACAGAAGGAAATTGTTCACACTGGACATCTTACAAGTTTGGTAAGCCCTTCCATTGTGTGATAGAATGAAATGATCACATCTAATACATTTACAATTTCTGTAGTTCTCATACTGCTACTATTTTGAGATACACAGGACCCTTAAGCAAAGACCTTGGTATAAGAATCATTATAGTCTAGTCTGAGTTTGGTATGAGGAAGACTGGGGAAGGGTCATAAACACAGATAAGGACAAGTACACAAGTCCTAAGTGTATTGCTTTATAGATTTGTATGAAATAAACACTTCCATGTAACCATCAGCCAGGTCAAGTTATAGAACATAACCAGCACTAGAGAAGCCTCTTTATTCAGCTCTTGCCACCCTGCATTACCCTTCCAAAAGATAACCATGCTTCTATAAGCCTACGTTAATTTTGCCAAATTTTGAACTTTAATATGAGTTGAATTATACAGTATATACACTTTTGTGACCATTTTCTTTAGCTCAAAGTATAATTTTAAGGTTCATCCATATGATTGAATATTGCTGTTTTTATCCATTTTCATTTCTTTACAATATTTCAATATATGAGCAAACCGGTATATATCATGCATTATACTGTTTTGTATTTTTTGCAGTTTGAGTAGTACTGTTTTGATGCCTCTAATGCATGTCTTGAAGTGTGTATATATTTGCATTTCTGGACTGAATTCACTGGGTTGAAGGGCAAACACGTGGTTAACTTTGTGAGATATTTGCCAGTTCACCAGTGAATGTACCAGTTTTTACTCCCACTATCAGCATATGAGAATTCTAGTTACTGTACCTTTTCACTAACATTTGCTATTGCTGCAAAGCAAACTATTACAAACTTAGTGGCTAAAGGTAAGAACAATTTATTGTTGCTTATACCAATACATCTGCAGGTGGTCCCAGGCTCAACTGATGTTAGGTTCTCCTGGATGGCTCTCCTCTAAACAGTGGTTCTGGCTGGAATTGATCCTGTATGGCGGTCTCTTCTGTGTGTGTTTGTTCAGGGACACAAACCAGAGAGTGGGTGAGCAGCAATTATACTGGGGAAACACTGTTCAGAAAATGAAAGTGAAAGTCACTCAGTCCTGTCCAACTCTTTGTGACCCCATGGACTATATAGTCCATGGAATTCTCCAGGCCAGAATACTGGAGTGGGTAGCCTTTCCCTTCTCCAAGGAGTCTTCCCAACCCAGGAATCAAACCGGGATCTCCTGCATTGCAGGAGGATTCTTTACCAGCTGAGTCACAAGGGAAGCCCAAGAACACTGGAGTGGGTAGCCTATCCCTTCTCCAAGGAGGCTTCCCAACCCAGGAATCCAACCGGGGTCTCCTGCATTGCAGGCAGATTCTTTACCAACTGAGCTAATAGAGATGGCAAAAATGCATGTAGGCTAAAAGAAACACTTAGGCCCTAAGACTTAGGTTTGAAAACGTTGCACATTTACTTCTGATTTATTCTATTGGTAAGTCATAAGGTCAAAGCCAAAGATAAGAGTAGAGACAAATTTAACATGAGGAATTAAAAAGTCCCATGGCAAGATCATGGTCACAGTGAGAGATGAAGAATTGACACTATTAATGCAATCTATCACAGCAGTCTTTTTTCCCCTATATTGATCATTTTGGTTGGGATGTTGTGATAACCTGTGTTTTTAATTGTATTTCTCTGATAGCAAATGGAGTTGAGAATTTTTAAAAAATATTTTTATCTACTTGTGCATTATTTTCTTTTGTAAGGGGCTTTCCCACATCCTTTGCCTATTTCAAAACTTGAGTTGTCTGCCTTTTTCTCACTGATATATAGAATGTTTAATGAAAATATATTCTGGATAGGAGCCCTTCATCTGATACATTTATTGCCAACATCTCCTCCAACTCTATGGCTTACTTTCTCACTGTTTTAATGTCATCTTTGGATAAACAGAAGTTCTTAAATTTTAATGAAGTGTACTTTATTAACCTTTTTATGTTTAGTGTTTTAACATCCTATTTAAGAAATCTTTGCTTATCTAAAGGAAATGAGGACATTTCCTGATATTTTTTAGAGCCTTAATTATTTTAATTTCCATATTTAGATCTATAATCCAGCTGAAATTGTTTTCACATGTGAAAGTTTCATTTTTTCCTATATAGATATCCAACTGGTTAAGTCACTTATTGAAAACATAATGAGTCTCTTACTGCTTTGCAGTGCCACACTTGTGGAAAATCATGAGACCACATTGATGTGAATATGTGTGACAGACAAAATTCTAAAATGGCTCTCCCAGATGCTACACATTAATGATGGGAATTTGTGAATATGATGATATAGCCCTCTCATAATCATGTTGTATTATATGGCACAATGGGCCAAATAGTGTACAGATAAGGAGATCATCTGGGTGGACCTGGGCCTGATTTAATCACAAGCTCTTAAATGCAGCACATTTTCTCCTATTTATGACAGAAGAGAAAGCCAGAAATTTGAAATATCAAAAGTACTCAACACACTGTTCCTGGTTAAATGAGAGAAGGGGCCATGCAAGGTGGTATGCAGCAAGCCTTGAGGTGGAGGGGACAGCTCGCAGCTGACAGCTAGTAAGGAAATAGGGAATTTAGATCTGCACTTGAAGGAACTGGATTTGTCCAACAACCTGAATGAGTTTGGAAACAAATTATTCCCTATACCTTCAGATGAAATCCCAGTGTTAATTTCAGCCTTGCAGGATTGAACTGAGAAATGAGTTGAGCCCATCTGGACTTCTGACCTCCAGAGCCATGAGACACTAAATGGGTATGTTTTATGATGCTTAGTTTGATATGATTTGTTAGGTAGCAATAGAAAACTTTGCTTCTTGTTTTCTCTTTTTTTGCTCCATAGTTTATTTTGTTATTTTTACCACAATAACAGTACTGTAATGCTTTAATTGTTATGCCTTTATAGAAAACTCTGACTTCTGAAAGTATATTTCATCCTTTTTTGTTCAAGATTATCTTGATTCTTCCTGACCTTGAAATTCTACATAAATTTTAGAATCATTTTATCTGTTTCCAAAATGCAAAACAAACAAACAAAAAATCACAGTCATGATTTTACTTCCAATTACAATGAAGAGAATTGTCCTTAAATTTTGAGTCTGGGGGGGTGGGTGTCCTAGGATGGCAGAGGAATAGGACGGGGACCACTTTCTCCCCCACAAATTCATCAAAAGATCATTTGAATGCTGAGCAAATACCACAAAATAACTTTTGAACGCTTGCAGAAGACACCAGGCACCAAGAAAGGCAGACCATTGTCTTTGAAAGGAGGTAGGACAAAATATAAAAAAGAGAGACAGAAGAGTTAGGGTTGGAGAACCATGCTGGGGAGGAAGTCGTAAAAGAGGAGAAGTTTCCAAACACCAGGAAACCCTCTCACTGGCGGGTCTGTGGGGAGTTTTGGAATCTCAGAGGGCAACATAACTGGGAGGAAAAAATAAATGAATAAAACACACAGATTACGTGCCTAACTGCAACTCCAGACCCTCGCATCTGCCACCAACGAGTGGGGGCTAAACAAAGAGGTAGGGGCAGCATTGCGTAGGGTAAGGACTGGGCCAGAATGCCCTGAGGACAATCTGAGGGAGCTAACATGAGCTAGCAACCCAAACTGTGGGATGGCTAGAGAGAGAAAGAGAAAAAAAAAAAAAAAAAGAGGAAGAGAAAGAACTTTCCTGTGAAAAGCTCGACCCTAAGGCACTGCCAGGCCCGCTCACAGAACAAAGGACAGCAAATACCAGAGGAGAGCTAGCTGGCAGTGGACTGACCCATCGCCCACTGGAGGTAGGGAGGCAGGCAGGCGACAGCCAGAGCCGGAAGGCAAGAGGCAACCTCGGCCTCAGAGGTGGCATCCTCTACCAAACGGGGAGCGGGCTCCCAGTTGCTAACCAAGACTTCCTGGGATTCTGGATGGTTGACATCCGCCAGGAAGGCAGCAAAGATCAGCTCCCCAGGGGAGACACACAGCACACCTGAAACAGCGCTCCTGCTGCCCACCTGGAAAACCAAGCAGCCGGGACCAGTGAGGTGATAGACACACCGCACCGCCTGGGGAGAATGTGATTGCTAAGTACCTGGTTGCCTGAACTGCTTGGACCTGGGAAGGGCACAAAACACAAGCCCATCTGAGTCTGCTCCTTTGCGGAGTGCCCAAGAACCTGAATCTGAGTGGCTTAGACCTGGGAAGTGCACGCAGCCCAGGGCCCACTTTAGACAGTTCTCCTGCAGAACAACCTGGAGCCTGAGCAGTGTAGACTGGGAAAGCACACACGCCGTGAGCGGGGGCAAACCCAGTGTGGCCGAGACACTGCGAGCACTCCCCACACACGCCAGTGATATTTGCTTGCAGTGTTCCTCCCTCCCCACAGCACGACTGAACAAGTGAGCCTAAATAAATGACCACCTTTGCCACCTTCTGTTACGGTGGAAGTTAGTGAAGAGACTTGCAAACAGAAGAAGCCAAAATAAATAAAGAAGACGTAACCAATTTGGAAGTGACAGGTGCAACAGATTAAAACCCTGTAGTTAGCATGGACTACACTGGAAGGGACCTATAGACCTTGAGAAGAAGTATAAGCTGAAACAAGGAACTATCTGAAACTGAACTGACCCCACACTGCCCTCAACAGCTCCAGAGAAATTCCTAGATATATTTTACTATTATCATTTAAAATTTTTTTTAATTTTTAAGTTCTCTATTACTTCTTTAATTTTGATTTTTAAAAACTACTCTTACCTTGCAAACAAAAAAAAAAAACCCTACTTTCAAAGCAAATTTCATATATATATATATAGATATATATATAACTTCTGTGATTTTGTCTTGATTTTTTAATATTTTTGAGATTCTAACCTCTAGATTTTTAATCTATGCTTTTTGGTATTTGTTATCAATTTTGTACCTTTAAGAATCCAATCTTCATCATTGTAGGCGGATTCTTTACCGTCTGAGCCACCAGGGAAGCCAAAAAAACTATCCTAAAAAGAAAAGATTATTTAAAAAAAAAAAAGAATCCAATCTTCAGTACCCATTTTTACTTAGCAGTGTGATTACTGGCTTGATTGCTCTCTCCCCTTTTGACTCTCCTTTTTCTCCCCTAGTCACCTCTATCTCCTCCCTCCCCCTTCTCTTCTCTACTTAACTCTGTGAATCTCTTTGGGTGTTCCAGGCTGTGGAGAACACTTAGGGAACTGATCATTGGCTAGATTGGTCTCTCACCTTTGGCTCCCCCTCCTCTCCCCCGGTCACGTCTATCTCCTTCCTCCCTCTTCTCTTCTCTATGGAACTCCATGAACCTCTCTGGGTATTCCAGACTGTGGAGAGCAAATAGGGAATTGATTACTGGCTAGATTGCTCTCTACCCTTTTGATTCCCCCTCTTCTCCTACTGGTCAATCTATCTCCCTCCTCCCTCTTCTACTTTGGCCACCTCTTGTGAAGAGTTGACTCATTGGAAAAGACCCTGATGCTGGGAGGGATTGGGGGCAGGAGGAGAAGGGGACAACAGAGGATGAGATGGCTGGATGGCATCACCGACTCGATGGGCATGAGTTTGAGTAAACTCCGGGAGTTTGTGATGGACAGGGAGGCCTGGCGTGCTGCGATTAATGGGGTCGCAAAGAGTTGGACACGACTGAGTGACTGAACTGAACTGAACTGATGTAGAGAATCATGTCATCTGCCAACAGTGAGAGTTTTACTTCTTCTTTTTCAATCTGGATTCCTTTTTTTTCCTTTTTCTGCTCTGATTGCTGTGGCCAAAACTTCCAAAACTATGTTGAATAGTAGTGATGAGAGTGGGCACCCTTGTCTTGTTCCTGACTTTAGGGGAAATGCTTTCAATTTTTCACCATTGAGGATAATGTTTGCTGTGGGTTTGTCATATATAGGTTTAATTATGTTGAGGTGTGTTCCTTCTATTCCTACTTTCTGGGGGGTGTTTATCATAAATGGATGTTGAATTTTGTCAAAGGCTTTTTCTGCATCTATTGAGATAATCATATCGTTTTTATCTTTCAATTTGTTAATGTGATGTATTATATTGTTTGATTTGCAGATATTAAAGAATCCTTGCATTCCTGGGATAAAGCCCACTTGGTCATGGTGTATGATTTTTTTAATATGTTGTTGGATTCTGTTTGCTAGAATTTTGTTAAGGATTTTTGCATCTATGTTCATCAGTGATATTGGCCTGTAGTTTTCTTTTTTTGTGGCATCTTTGTCTGATTTTGGAATTAGGGTGATGGTGGCCTCATAGAATGAGTTTGGAAGCTTACCTTCATCTCCAATTTTCTGGAAGAGTTTGAGTAAGATAGGTGTTAGCTCTTCTCTAAAATTTTGGTAGAATTCAGCTTTGAAGCCATCTGGTCCTGGGCTTTTGTTTGCTGGAAGATTTTTGATTACAGTTTCGATTTCCTTGCTTGTGATGGGTCTGTTAAGATCTTCTATTTCTTCTTGGTTCAGTTTTGGAAAGTTATACTTTTCTAAGAATTTGTCCATTTCATCCAAGTTGTCCATTTTATTGGCATAGAGCTGCTGGTAGTAGTCTCTTATGATCCTTTGTATTTCAGTGTTGTCTGTTGTGATCTCTCCATTTTCATTTCTAATTTTGTCAATTTGGTTTTTCTCTCTTTGTTTCTTAATGAGTCTTGCTAATGGTTTGTCAATTTTGTTTATTTTTTCAAAAAACCGGCTTTTAGCTTTGTTGATTTTTGCTATGGTCTCTTTAGTTTCTTTTGCCTTTATTTCTGCCCTGATTTTTAAGATTTCTTTCCTTCGGCTAACTCTGGGGTTCTTCATTTCTTCCTTCTCTAATTGCTTTAGGTGCAGAGTTAGGTTATTTATTTGGTTTTTTTCTTGTTTCTTGATGTAAGCCTGTAATGCTATGAACCTTCCCCTTAGCACTGCTTTTACAGTGTCCCATAGGTTTTGGGTTGTTGTGTTTTCATTTTCATTCACTTCTATACATATTTTGATTTCTTTTTTGATTTCTTCTATGATTTGTTGGTTATTCAGAAGAGTGTTATTTAGCCTCCATATGTTTGAAGTTTTAACAATTTTTTTCCTGTAATTGAGATCTAATCTTACTGCACTGTGGTCAGAAAAGATGACTGGAATGATTTCAATTTTTTTGAATTTTCCAAGACCAGATTTATGGCCCAGGATGTGATCTATTCTGGAGAATGTTCCGTGTGCACTTGAGAGAAAGGTGAAGTTGATTGTTTTGGCGTGAAATGTCCTATAGATATCAATTAGGTCTAGCTGGTCCATTGTGTCATTTAAGGTTTGTGTTTCCTTGTTAATTTTCTGTTTAGTTGATCTATCCATAGTTGTGAGTGCGGTATTAAAGTCTCCCACTATTATTGTGTTACTATTAATTTCCTCTTTCATACTCGTTAGTGTTTTCCGCACATACTGTGGTGCTCCTATGTTGGGTGCATATATGTTTATAATTGTTATATCTTCTTCTTTGATTGATCCTTTGATCATTATGTAGTGTCCTTCTTTGTCTCTTTTCACATCCTTTATTTGAAAGTCTATTTTATCTGATATGAGTATTGCGACTCCTGCTTTCTTTTGGTCTCCGTTTGCATGAAATATTTTTTTCCAGCCCTTCACTTTTAGTCTGTATGTGTCTCTTGTTTTGAGGTGGGTCTCTTGTAGACAGCATATATAGGGGTCTTGTTTTTGTATCCATTCAGCCAACCTTTTTCTTTTGGTTGGGGCATTCAGCCCATTTACATTTAAGGTAATTATTGATAGGTGTGGTCCCGTTGCCATTTACTTTGTTGTTTTGGGTTCACGTTTATACAACCTTTCTGCATTTCCTGTCTAGAGAAGATCCTTTAGCATTTGTTGAAGAGCTGGTTTGGTGGTGCTGAATTCTCTCAGCTTTTGCTTATCTGTAAAGCTTTTGAATTCTCCTTCATATCTGAATGAGATCCTTGCTGGATACAGTAATCTAGGTTGTAGGTTATTGTCTTTCATTACTTTCAGTACGTCCTGCCATTCCCTTTTGGCCTGGAGGGTTTCTATTGATAGATCAGCTGTTATCCTTATGGGAATCCCTTTGTGTGTTATTTGTTGTTTTTCCCTTGCTGCTTTTAATATTTGTTCTTTGTGTTTGATCTTTGTTAATATGATTAATATGTGTCTTGGGGTGTTTCGCCTTGGGTTTATCCTGTTTGGGACTCTCTGGGTTTCTTGGACTTGGGTGGCTATTTCCTTCCCCATTTTAGGGAAGTTTTCAGCTATTATCTCCTCGAGTATTTTCTCATGGCCTTTCTTTTTGTCTTCTTCTTCTGGGACTCCTATGATTTGAATGTTGGGGCATTTCACAGTGTCCCAGAGGTCCCTGAGGTTGTCCTCATTTCTTTTGATCCTTTTTTCTTTTTTCCTCTCTGCTTCATTTATTTCCACCATTTTATCTTCTACCTCACTTATCCTATCTTCTGTCTCCGTTATTCTACTCTTGGTTCCCTCCAGAGTGTTTTTGATCTCATTCATTGCATTATTCATTTTTAATTGACTCTTTTTTATTTCTTCTAGGTCTTTATTAAACAGTTCTTGAATCTTTTCAATCTTTGTTTCCAGGCTATTTATCTGTAACTCCATTTTGTTTTCAAGATTTTGGATCATTTTTATTATCATTATTCTAAATTCTTTTTCAGGTAGATTCCCTATCTCCTCCTCTTTTGTTTGACTTGGTGGGCATTTTTCATGTTCCTTTACCTGTTGGGTATTTCTTTGCCTTTTCATCTTGTTTAGATTGCTGTATCTGGAGTGGGCTTTCTGTATTCTGGAGGTCTGTGGTTCCTTTTTGTTGTGGAGTATTAACCCAGTGGGTGGGGTTAGACGATTGGCTTGTCAAGATTTCCTGGTTAGGGAAGCATGCGTCAGTGTTCTGGTGCGTGGAACTTGATTTCCTCTCTTTGGAGAGCAGTGGAGTGCCCAGTAATGAGTTTCGAGATGGGTCTATGTGTTAGGTGTGACCTTGGGCAGCCTGTATGTTGATGTTCAGGGTTATGTTCCTGCGTTGCTGGAGAATTTGTGTGGTATGTCTTGCTCTAAAACTTATTGGCTCTTGGGTGGTGGTTGGTTTCAGTGTAGGTATGAAGGCTTTTGGACAGTCACTTATTACTTAAAGTTCCATGTAGTCAGGAGTTTTCTGGTGTTCTCAGGTTTTGGGCTTAAGTGTCCTGCCTCTGGATTTCAGTTTTATTCTTCCTGTAGTCTCAGGACTTCTCCAACTATACAGCCCTGATAAGAAAACTTCTAGGTTAATGGCTAAAAGATTCTCCCCCGTTAGGGACACCCAGAGAGGTTCACAGAGTTACATGAAGAAGAGGAGAGGGAGGAGGGAGATAGAGATGAGCGGGAGGAGAAAAAGGGGGACTCAAGAGGAGAGAGACAGATCTACGCAGCTGTCTGTTCCCAGAGTGTTCTCCGTAGCCCAGTCACCTACAAAGATTCACAGAATTGGATTGGGAAGAGAAGGGGAAAGGAGGAAATAGAGGTGTTCTGAGGTAGAAAACAGAGAGTCAAGATTGGGAGAGAATAATCTTCGGTTTAAAAATAGGGCTTCTCTTCTTTTTTTCTTTTTTTTTGTAAGGTTATAGTGTATTGAAAATGAAAATTAAGGAGTAGTAGAGGAGTACTAGAGGACTTTAAAAGAAATAAGAGAAAAAGAAAAATAGAAAATAGAAGAGAAAAAGGAAAGAAAAGAAGAAGAAAAAAGAAAAAAAAGAAAGAAAAAGAAAAAAAAAAGAAAGAAAGAAAAAAAAAATTTTCTTTCCCCTAATTAAAAAATCGTAAAAGTCTATGGAAATGAAAGTTAAGGAGTAATGGGGGAGTAGTAGGGGATTTTAAAGGAAAATAAAAGAAAAAATTAAAAAAGAAAAAAAAAAGAAAAAAAAAAGAGAAAAAAGTAAAATTATATCTAGGAGTTTCTCTGGAGTTGTTGTGGTCAGTGTGGGTTCGGCTCAGTTTCAGATAGCTCCTCGTTCCAGCTTATGCTTCTCGATATCTACAGGCCCCTTCCGGTGTAGTCAATGTTTCCTATAGGGATTTTAATCTGTTGCACCAGTCCCTTCTGAAGCGGTTCCCTTTGTTCATTTGGCTTCTGTTTGCCGGTCTCTTCAGAGCCTCATTTCCCCCCTGACACAGGCGGGCGGAGGTGGACTCTTACTCAGGTAGCTAGTTCCGTCGCTCTGTGGGGAGGGGCTTGAGCTGCAGGGAGAGGCGCTGTGGGGACAGGCTTGCGCCGCGGGGATGGGCTGGGGCTGCCGTGCGGGCGCTGACGCTGCTTTCTCTGTCTGCGCTGCTCAGGCTCCCGGCTGCTCTATGTGGAGCGCGCCCCGCGCTACGCGCGGTCCAGCCCTCGGGTGTTCCACAAAAGCGCAGAAGGAAAAGCTGCGCCTGCTCTCTGTGCCTTCCCCGTCAGAGCGGTCCAGGCAGCCAGGGGCTTGGTGGGCGCACTCTCCCCAGGTGTGGCGCGCCCACTCCCTTCCACGGACCCAGTCTCAGTTTCCGCTGGCGCCAGTCGGGTGCCTGCGCCTTCTGCCCTCCGCATCCCCAGCCCCAGTCCCCGCCCGCGCTGGTCGGGTGCCTGCGCCCTGTGTGTCGCCGCGACCTTCCCCTCCCCCCTGCCTCCTGCCTCCGGCGGGGCTGGGCCGGTCCGCAGCCTGCGAGCTCCTCGCTGGACCCTCTCGGTCTCTTTGTTCTGCGAGCGGCCGGCAGTGTGTTCGGGCCGGTTAATTTACTCTCTCTCTTTTGGTCTCCCACAGTTCAAGTTGGCAACTCACAGAAGGTCCCTCTGATTGTCCTCAGGGCACTCAGGCCCGGACCCTACCCCAAGGAATGCCGCCTAAGAGTTCCTGGGATGGATCTCCGTCCTTCGCTCTTTTGTCTCACTTTTTATCTTTTATATTTTGTCCTACCTCCTTTCGAAGACAATGGGCTGCTTTTCTGGGCGCCTGATGACCTCAGCTAGCGATCAGAAGTTGTTTTGCGAAGTTTGCTCTGCGTTCAGTTATTCTTTTGATGAATTTGTAGGAGAGAAAGTGGTCTCCTGGTCCTACTCCTCCGCCATCTTGGCTCCTCCCTCAATTTGTTGGTTTTTAAGAAGCGTGTTGTTTAGCCCCCATATGTTGGAATTTTTAATAGTTTTCCCCCCCTGTAATTGACATCTAATCTTACTGCATTGTGGTCAGAAAAGATGCTTGGAGTGATTTCAATTTTTTTGAATTTACCAAGGCTAAATTTATGGCCCAGGATGTGATCTATCCTGGAGAAGGTTCCGTGTGCACTTGAGAAAAAGGTGAAATTCATTGTTTTGGGGTGAAATGTCCTACAGATATCAATTAGGTCTCACTGGTCCATTGTATCATTTAAAGATTGTGTTTCCTTGTTAATATTCTGTTTAGTTGATCTATCCATAGGTGTGAGTGGGGTATTAAAGTCTCCCACTATTATTGTGTTTTTGTTAATTTCCCCTTTCATACTTGTTAGCATTTACCTTACATATTGCAGTGCTCCTATGTAGGGTGCATATATATTTATGATTGTTATATCTTCTTCTTGGATTGATCCTTTGATCATTATGTAGTGTCTTTCTTTGTCTCTTTTCACAGCCTTTATTTTAAAGTGTATTTTACCTGATATGAGTATTGCTACTCCTACTTTCTTTTGGTCTCCATTTGTGTGAAATATCATTTTCCAGCCCTTCACTTTCAGTCTATATGTGTCCCTTGTTTTGAGGTGGGTCTCTTGTAGACAGCACATATAGGGGTCTTGTTTTTGTATCCATTCAGCCAGTCTTTGTCTTTTGTTTGGGGCATTCACCCCATTTACATTTAAGGTAGTCATTGATAAGCATGGTCCCTTTGCCATTTACTTTGTTGTTTTGGGTTCAAGTTTAAACACCCTTTCTGTGTTTCCTATCTAGAGAAGATCCTTTAGCATTTGTTGAAGAGCTGGTTTGATGGTACTGAATTCTCTCAACTTTTGCTTGTCTGTAAAGCTTTTGATTTCTTCTTCATATTTGAATGAGATCCTTGCTGGGTACAGTAATCTGGGTTGTAGGTTTTTCTCTTTCATCACTTTAAGTGTTTCCTGCCATTCCCTTGTGGCCTGAAGAGTTTCTATTGAAAGATCAGCTGCTATCCTTATGGGAATCCCCTTGTATGTTATTTGTTGTTTTCCCTTGCTTCTTTTAATATTTGTTCTTTGTGTTTGATCTTTGTTAATTTGATTAACATGTGTCTTGGGGTGTTTTGCTTTGGGTTTTTCCTATTTGGGATTCTCTGGCTTTCTTGGACTTGGGTGACTATTTACTTCCCCATTTTAGGGAAGCTTTCAACTGTTATCTCCCCAAATATTTTCTCATGGCCTTTCTTTTTGTCTTCTTCTTCTGGGACTCCTATGATTCAGATGTTGGGGCATTTCACATTGTCCCTCATTTCTTTTAATTCTTTTTTCTTTTTTCCTCTCTGCTTCATTTGTTTCTACCATTCTATCTTCTACCTCACTTATCCTATCTTCTGACTCCATTATTCTACTGTTGCTTCCCTCCAGAGTGTTTTTGATCTCATTTATTGCATTAGTCATTATTGATTGACTCTTTTTTATTTCTTCTAGGTCCTTGTTAAACATTTCTTGCATCTTCCCCATCCTTGTCTCCAGGCTATTTAACTGAAACTCCATTTTGTTTTCAAGATTTTGGATCATTTTTACTGTCATTACTGTGAATTCTTTTTCAGGTAGACTCCCTATCTCCTCCTCTTTTATTTTGTTTGGTGGGCATTTATCATGTTCCTTTACCTGCTGAGTATTTCTCTGCCTTTCCATCTTGTTTAGATTGCTGTGTTTGGGGTGGCATTCTGTGTTCTGGAAGCTTGTGGTTTCTCTTTATTGTGGAGGTTCCTCACTGTGGGTGGGGTTGGATGAGTGGCTTGTCAAGTTTTCCTGGTTAGGGAAGCTTGCGTCGGTGTTCTGGTGGGTGGAGCTGGATTTCTTCCCTCTGGAGTGCAATGAAGTGTCCAGCAGTGAGTTTTGAGATGTCTGTGGGTTTGGTGTGACTTTGGGCAGCCTGTATATTGAAGCTCAGGGCTATGTTCCTGCATTGCTGGAAAATTTGTGTGTTATGTCTTGCTCTGGAACTTGTTGGCTCTTGGTTGGTGCATGGTTTCAGTGTAGGTATGGAGGCTTTTGGATGAGCTCTTATCAATTAATGTTCCCTGGAGTTAGGAGTTCTCTGGTGTTCTCAGGTTTTGGGCTTAAGCTTCCTGCCTCTGGCTTTCAGTCTTATTATTCCAGTAGCCTCAAGACTTCTCCATCCATACAGCACCAATGATAAAACATCTAGGTTAGTGGTGAAAAGATTCTCCACAGTGAGAGACACCCAGAGAGGTTCACAGAGTTACATGGAGAGGAGAAGAGGGAGGAGGGAGATAGAGTGACCAGTAGGAGAAGAGGGGGAATCAAAAGGGTAGAGAGCAATCTAGCCAGTAATCAATTCCCTATTTGCTCTCCACAGTCTGGAATACCCAGAGAGGTTCATGGAGTTCCATAGAGAAGAGAAGAGGGAGGAAGGAGATAGACGTGACCGGGGGAGAGGAGGGGGAGCCAAAGGTGAGAGACCAATCTAGCCAATGATCAGTTCCCTAAGTGTTCTCCACAGCCTGGAACACCCAAAGAGATTCACAGAGTTAAGTAGAGAAGAGAAGGGGGAGGGAGGAGATAGAGGTGACTAGGGGAGAAAAAGGAGAGTCAAAAGGGGAGAGAGCAATCAAGCCAGTAATCACACTGCTAAGTAAAAATGGGTACTGAAGATTGGATTCTTAAAGGTACAAAATTGATAACAAATACCAAAAAACATAGATTAAAAATCTAGAGTAGGGGTTAGAATCTCAAAAACACAATATTAAAAAAACGAAACAAAATCACAAAAATTATAAAAAATATATATTAAATTTGCTTTAATCATAGGGTCTTTTTTTGGCAAGGTAATCATAGGTTATGAAAAGGAGAATTTAAGGAGTAATAGAGAACTTAAAAATAAAACTAAAAAAAGTTTTAAAAATGATAATAGTAAAATATATCTAGGAATTTCTCTGGAGCTGTTGAGGGCAGTGTGGGGTCAGTTCAGTTTCAGATAGTTCCTTGTTTCAGCTTATACTTCTTCTCAAGGTCTATAGGTCCCTTCCAGTGTAGTCCATGCTAACTACAGGGTTTTAATCTGTTGCACCTGTCACTTCCAAAGTGATTCCCTGTGTTTATTTTGGCTTCTTCTGTTTGCAGGTTTCTTCAGTGTCTAATTTCTGCCCTGACACAAGGTGGCAAAGATGGTCACTTATTGAGGCTCACTTGTTCAGTTGTGCTGTGGGGAGGGAGGAACACTGCAAAAAAAATATCACTGGTGTGTGTGGGGAGTGCTGGCAGTGTCTTAGCCACACTGGGTTTGCCCCCGCTTTCGGCGTGTGTGCTTTCCCAGTCTACACTGCTCAGGCTCCAGATTGCTCTGCAGGAGAACTGTCTAAATTGGGCCCTGGGTTTTGTGCACTTCCCAGGTCTAAGCCGCTCAGGTTCAGGTTCTCGGGTACTCCACAAAGGCACAGACTCGGTTGGGCCTGTGTTTTGTACCCTTCCCAGATCTGAGCAGCTCAGGCGACTAGGTGCTTGGCAGGCACACTCTCCCCAGGTGGCTTGTACATCTTATCACCTCCCTAATCCCAGCCACTCGGTTTCCTTGTTGTGTAGCGGGTGCGCCATCTCAGGTGTGCTGTGTGTCTCCTCTGGGGAGCTGATCTCTGACTGTGACTGTCCCAGTGGATGTCAACCATCCAGAATCCCAGGAAGTCTTGGTTAGCAACTGGGAGCCTGCTCCCCGTTTGGTAGAGGATGCCGTCTCTGGGGCCGAGGTTGCCCCTTCTGGATCTGGCTGTTGACTCATTGCCTCCCTGCCTCCAGCGGGTGATGGACCAGTCTGCTAACTCTCCTCTGGTATTTGCTCAGTCCCTTGTTCTGAGAGCAGGCCGGCAGTGCCTTAAGTTTGGTTGTTTTTGCTGGATAGTTCTCTCTCTCTCTCTCTCTCTTTTTCCCTCTCTCTCTCTGGCTATCCCACAGTTTGGGTTTCTGTCTCACGTTAGCTCCCTCAGGTTGCCCTCAGGGCATTCAGGCCCGGTCCTTACCCTAAGCATTGCAGCCTATGCCTCCCTGTTCAGCCCCCACTTGTTGGTGGCAAATGTGAGCATCTGGGCTACTTCTCTGCTGGGAGTTGCTGTTAGGCACGTAATCTGTGGGTTTTGTTTATTTATTTTTCCTCCCGGTTATGTTGCACTCTGAGATTCCAAAACTCCCCACAGACCCGCTGGTGAGAGGGTTTCCTGGTGTTTGGAATCTTCTCCTCTTTTAAGACTCCCTTCCCGGGAGAGGTCTCCATCCCTAACTCTTTTGTCTCTCGCTTTATCTTTTATATTATGTCCTACCTCCTTTCAAAGACAATGGGCTGCGTTTCTGGGTGCCTGATGTCCTCTGCCAGTGTTCAGAAGTTGTTTTGTGGAATTTGCTCAGCGTTCAAATGTTCTTTTGATGAATTTTTGGGGGAGAAAGTGTTTTCCCCGTCCTATTCCTCTGCCATCTTAGGACAGCCCCCTATCGATTCTTTTATGGGTCATGCTTTTTGTATGATGCCTAAGAACAATCAACAGAGACCTAGAGCTGTTTAGTGATTTGCTGTATGGTTGTTTCAGCATCATTTTTTAAAGCTACTATCTTTTCTTCATTTAATTGCCTTTATACATTTGTCAAATATTCATTAAACATATGTGTTTTCTGTCATTCTGGACTGTCTTTTCTGTTTCATTAATCTGTATTTCAGCTATTTTGTCTATACCAAGCTGTCTTGAGTACTGTAGCTTGAAATCTTAAAATAGGGTAATTGAGGCCCTCTACCTTTGTACTTTTAAAAATTATTTTTGGTTGATCTACTTCCTTTGTCATTTGATGTAAATTTTATAAACGTGTTTTCAGCTACAAAGTAGTCTTATAAGAATTGCATTTATTCTATCAATTTAGAGAAAATGCATTTGTAGAGCCCTTATATGTGAGTTTTCATATGATACGAATATAATATATCTGTCTGTTTAGGTTTTGTTTGATTTCTTTCAGCAGTCCTTTGTAGTTATTTGCATACTGTTCTAGCACATATTTTCTTAGATTTATTCCTGCTATTTCACTTTTTGAGTCTATCATAAACTGTATTTATGGAAATTTTGGTTTCCAAGTGTTCATTGATAGTATATAAAAATAAAATTAATTTTTTGTACATTGACCTTGTTTTTTATGATGTAGCAGTAAATCATTACTTCTTGGGGCATCTTTAGATTCTTATTACTCTTTTTTATTCATTTTTTTCATTGGGGGATAATTGCTTTATAATATTGTGTTGCCCTCTGCCATACATCAACACAAATGAGCCACAGGTATACATATGTCCCCTCCCTCCTGAATCTCCCTCCCATCTCCTATTCCATCTCACCCTTCTAGGTTGTCACAGGGCACTGGGTTGAGCTCCCTATGTCACACAGCAAATTCCCATTTGCT
This sequence comes from Dama dama, assembly GCF_033118175.1. Lineage (NCBI taxonomy): Eukaryota > Metazoa > Chordata > Mammalia > Artiodactyla > Cervidae > Dama > Dama dama. The sequence continues at coordinate 25,174,226 of NC_083714.1, forward strand.
ATCTATTTTATATATGGTAATGTCTATGTTTCCATGCTATTCTCTCAGTTCACCCCACCCTCTGCTTCCCCCACTGTGTCCACAAGTCTGTTCTCTATGTCTGTGTCTCTGTTGCTGCACTGCAAATAGGTTCATCAGTACCATCTTTCTAGATTCCATATGCATTCATTAATATACAGCATTTGTCTTTCTGACTTACTTCACTTCATGGTGCATAATAGACTTTAGATTCATCCGCCTCATTAGGACTGACTTGAATATGTTCTTTTTTATAGCTGAGTAATACTCCATTGTACATATGTACCACAATTTCTGTATCCATTCATCTGTGGATGGACATCTAGATTTCTTCCATATCCAAGCTATTGTAAAAAGTTCTACAACAAAATTGAGGTATATGTGTCTCTTTAAATTATGGTTTTCTCAGGATATGTGTCCATTAGTGGGATTGTTTTGTCATATGGTGGTTCTGTTCCTAGTTTTTTAAGGCATCCCATACCGTCCTCCATAGTCTCTGTGTGTCCTAATTCTCTTCAGTCATGTCTGACTCTTTGTGACCCTATGGACTGCAACCCACCACGCTCCTCTGTCTATGGGATTCTCCATTGAAGAATACTGGAGTGGGTTTCCATTTCCTCCTCCAGAGGATCTTCTTGACCCAGGGATTGAACCTGCATCTGTTAGGTTTCCTGCATTGTCAGGTGAGTCCTTCACCACTAGCAGTACCTGGGAAGCCCCGTTTTCCTTAAATTGACTGTGCCAATTTACATTCCCACCAACAGTGTAAGAGGGTTCCCTTTTCTCCACATGCTCTCCAGCATTTATTGTTTGTAGATTTCTTAATGATGATTATTTGTGAGATGATACCTTGTTATAATTTTGATTTGTATTTCTCTAATCATGAGCAATTTTGAGCATCTTTTCATGTTTTTGTTGGCCATCTGTATGTTTTCTTTGGAGAAATGTCTTATTTGATTGTGCTGGTTTTTTTCTGGTATCAAGCTGCATGAGATGTTTGTATATTTTGGAGATTAATCCTTTGTCAGGTGTTTAATTTTCAATTATTTTCTCCTATTCTGAGAGTTGTCTTTTAATTTTATTTGTTTCCTTTGATGTGCAAAAGCTTTTCAGTTAAAGTCCCATTTGTTTACTTTTGTTTGTATTTCCATTATTCTAGGTTGGGTCAAAGAGGATATTGCTGTGATGTTTGTCAAACAGTGTACTGCCTATGTTTTCCTCTAAGAGTTTTCTAGTTTCTAGAAGTGAAAGTGAAAGTATTAGTCACTCAGTCGTGTCCAACTCTTTGCAACCTCTGGGACTGTAGCCTGCCAGGCTCCTCTGTAATGGAATTTACCAGGCAAGATTACTGGAGTGGGTTGCCATTCCCTTCTCCAGAGGGTCTTCCCAACTCAGGGATCAAACCTGGGTTTTCTGCATTGCAGGCAGATTCTTTACCATCTGGGCCACCAGAGAAGCCCTTATATTTAAATCTTTAATCCATTTATTTGGGGGCATGATATTAGAAAGTGTTCTGCTGCTGCTGCTGCTGCTAAGTCGCTGCAGTTGTGTCCAACTCTGTGCGACCCCATAGACGGCAGCCTATCAGGCTTCTCTGTCCCTGGGATTCTTCAGGCAAGAACACTGGAGTGGGTTGCCATTTCCTTCTCCAATGCATACATGCATGCTAAATTGCTTCAGTTGTGTCTGACTCTGTGCGACCCCATGAACAGCAGCCTACCAGGCTCCTCTGCCCGCAGGAATCTCCAGGCAAGAATACTGGAGTGGGTTGCCATTTTCTTCTCTAAGAAAGTGTTCTAGTTTTGTTATTTTACGTGTAGCTGTCTATTTTCCCTAGAACCACCTATTGGAGAGGCTGTCTTTTCTCCATTGTAGGTTCTTGCCTGCTTTGTCAAAGATAATGTGCCCAGATGTGTGTGGGTTCATCTCTGGGCTTTATATCTTGTTTCATTGGTTTATGTTTCTGTTTTGTGCCAGTACCATACTGGCTTGATGACTATAGCTTTGTAGTATAGTCTTAAGTTAGGAAGGTTGATTCCTCCAGCTCCATTCTTCTTTTCCATGTTTACTTTGGCTCTTAGGGGTATTTTGTATTTCCACACAAACTGTAGATTCTTATTACCTTTATTACTTCTAGGAGCATTTTTAGATTCTGTGAATTTCTATACAGACAGTCACATAATCTAAATAAGGGTGGATTTAATATTTTAAGCTTAATGGAAAGATAACTTATAAAACAATATATCTTTGTCATTGATTTCTAATTTAATACTCATATAGAAATACAAAGTAAATTATATGATTTGTCTTTTAAAATATATTGGTACTTGTTTCCTTGGCCCAGAATATGGTCTACTTGGTAAATGTTCTCTATGTACTTGTAAAGACTATTCTGATATTGCTGAGTGGAGTGTTCTAGTACTGTCAATTAGGCCAATTTGATTCATACAGTATTTCAAGTCTTCTATATCTATATTGGGCTCCAAAATTACTGCAGATGGTGACTGCAGCATGAAATTGAAAGATGCTTGCTCCTTGGAAGCAAAGCTATGACTATTCTAGACAGCATATTAAAAAGCAGAGACATTACTTTGCTGACCAAGGTCTGTCTAGTCAAAGCTATTGTTTTTCCTGTCGCCATGTATGGATGTGAGAGTTGGACTATACAGAAAGCTAAGCACCGAAGAATTGATGCTTTTGAACTGTGGTTTTGGAGAAAACTCTTGAGAGGCCCTTGGACTGCAAGGCGATTGAATCAGTCAGTCCTAAAGCAAATCAGTCCTGAATTTTCATTGGTAGGACTGATGGTGAAGCTGCAGTACTTTGGCCACCTAATGAGAACCGACTCATTAGAAAGGACCCTGATGCTGGGAAAGATTGAAGGCAAGAGGAGAAGGGGACAACAGAGGATCAGATGATTGGATAGTATCACTGACTCGATGGACATGAGTTTGAGCAAGCTCCAGAAGTTGGTGTTGGACACGGAAATCTGGCCTGCTGCAGTCCATGTGGTCACAAAGAGTTTGACACGACTGAGAGACTGAACTGATACCATTACTGATTTTCTGTCTGTGTATTCAACACGGTATTTAGAGAATTGTATTTATGTCTCCAATCATGAATAACATTAACATTTTGTATTTTTTTCTATTTCCTCTATATTTTGTTTCCTTTTTCCTTTCCCCCCCTAAATCTTTTGGAGTTAATTATTTTTCATTATTCTACTTTATCTTTTTTGTTCTATTAGCTATCATTGTTTAGTTTAATAATCTAGTGATTCCTTCAGGGTTGATAGTATACAGCTAAAACTTCTCAAATTCCACCTTCATGTGATATTACTTTATGAATAGTATCCTTTTAGCAGTATATGTTTACTTACTCCCTACTGACCTTTGTGTCATTGTTGGCATCTATTTACCTTTACATATGTTTATTATCCTATAAACCTTGTTATGACTTTTGCTTGAAAATACTATTTTTCAAAGCGATTTTAAAAATAAGAGAAAACCCTATTTTATATTTATGCAAATATTTACAATTTTTCAGTGTTCACCACTGTGTTGAGTAAATCCATATTCTCATGGGAGTCTGTTTCTTCTATCTGAATTATTTTAATCTGTTTGATAATACAGGTCTGTTGCTGATGAATTCTTTTACTTTTAAAACTTTAACTTTTTATTTTATCTTTATTTTGAAAATACGATGTCAGTGACTATGGAATTCTTGGTTGCCATTTCTTTTTCCTCTTTAAGTGTTTTAAAGCTATGTCTCCATAATTTTCTGGTTTATATTCATGCTACTTAGTGGGTATGGCCTTCCTAGTTGTGTGATGAAAACATTCTAGAAATATATAGTGAAGATTAATGCTTATTCTGACTTGTCACTGACTTGTTAACTCTAAAATGGCTTAAGTGATGAATTTTACATTACATGTATTTTAGCACAATTAAAAAAATGGGCAAATAACTTGAAGACATGTGTTTTTAAAGAATATTCACTAGTGGTGTGTGCATCACCCAGCTTCAACAGTTATCAACATTTTACTATCCATATTATATCCAGTTCCCTGATTATTTCTATATTTTTGTTAGGCTATTTGTAAAGCAAGTCCAGCCACCATGCCATTTCAACTGTAAAAATTTCAGTCAGTGTGTTTACCTGTGTAAATTTACAGTGTGATAAATTGTGTCTGTGCTGCTGTGTATATGTGCAGAAGTTTAAGCTATTGTTTTGAACCACTGACTAGTATTTTAGAGTGAGTAAACACCTTTATTTATTTGTCCCCAGAGATGAACACCTAGTCTCAAACTATCCACTTCCACACAATTGCTATGAAGACCAGCTGTGTTCATTTGCTCTTGGATTTTACCTGAGGATTTTTCTAGGATACATACTCAAAAGTGAGTATATAAACTTTACTAGAAGAGATAATAAAATTTATATTTTTATAAAACTGTTCTCTGCAGAGTGGATGGCATTAAATACTAGAAGCTGTATTGCAGAAAACCACTCACCTCTTGACTTCAGAGGCTCCTGTTTTATTCTTCTTTTGTGACCCACATCATTTGTCACACTTATTTGGACATATGTTGTAACCTTTGAACTTTTGCTGAGGGAAGGAATTAGATATGATTCACCAGATTTCAGAGAAGCTACCAGAGTGATTGTTTAATACATTTGAACACTCCTCAGTTACTAATCTATGACCTAGGTACACAGAACTGGCTGATGATCCATGTTCATGTGTACTCAATCACGCTCAACTCTTGTGACCCCATGGACTATAACCCTCCAGGCTACTTTGTCCATGGAATTTTCCAGGCAAGACTACTGGAGTGGGTTGCTATTTCCTCCTTCAGGGGATCTTCCAGACCCAGGGATCAAACTTTTGTCTCTTATGTCCTGTGTAATGGTAGATGGTTTCTTTACCTCTGCACCACCTGGGAACTCCAGTTAAATCTGTTTCATTATGAATCCTACCACTGACCTTTTGGAAACACAGTCTGTAAGGTCTGTCAGCCTTCCTGTCTCCATCAAGAATTGTACCAAGTCTCAAACTCTATAATTTTTAAGTCATCATCAGGCTTTGGCTCAAGTTTCTTATCTTGTACTCAGGTTTCTCTGAATCCAAAACCAATGTGATGATGGTCTCCTTAGAACTTACATTCTGTCTCTGTGCTGATGATACGTGGTCAAATGTACTAATTGAAAAAAAAATGCTTTTAGCACTTATACTGAGTTGATATTCTTTCATGTAAAAGAATATGGAGAAAACTAAATGATGTTATAAATAAATAGGTTACTCTCAGGTTAGAGAAAGTCTCAGAAACCAGGACATTGGTATCTTAGATTTGTCTTGATGAAGATTTGTATCAACTTAGGAGAGCCTAAAGGAAAGTAAGAAGAGAAGCAGTTGGCAGAAGGATATGTAGCTCTCAGTAGAAAGGAGGGTGCTCTGAGAATATTCTGAAGAGTAAACGGGAAGAAGGCCTGAAAATAGGTCCAGGAAACAGTAACAGGAGCAGAAGTCTGGAGGACAGGATCCCTAACACTGACTTGTGATCCTGAGATATGCCCTCAAGACTTAGTTCCTGTGTTGGGCTAGAAACTCTGTGGCATCAGGGATCATATGTTATTTTCCCCAGTAGCATGTAATCCCAGGTCTCTAACAACTCACTTAAAGCAAGGTCTCAATAAATTGTTTATGAATTGATGTATTAATACTTTGTGCTGTATATTAATTTTCTACTGATGCTTTATTAGTTACCATAAGTTTAGAAGCTTAAAAAAACATGAATTTGTTAGCTTACAGTGTTTTGGAATAGAAGTCCAACAGGGTCTCACTGGGATAAAGGCAAGGTGCCAACAGAGCTGTATTCCTTTCTGAAGACTATAGTGATAAGCCATTTTCTTGCCCTTTCGTAGCTTCTAAAGGACATAGTCATTCCTTTCATTTTCAAAGCTAGGAAACATAACCTGTCTCATTGCATCACTGCCATTGTCACATCTCCCTGACTCCTTTCTTCTGGAGCCCTCTGCCACTTTTTTGGACCCATTGTGATAATTCAAGAAATCCCCTTATTTTAAAGTCAGCTGATTAGCAGCCCTAATGTCATTTGTAGTCTTAATTCCCCATTACCATGTAACCTAACATATTCACAGATTCCAAGAATTAGGCCATGAACATATTTGGAGGCCCTCAGGAAGTAAATGCTCAATGGAAAATCTAGAAGTCACTTGCTAGGCCAAACGGTTGTAAGGATCACAGGCTAGATTAACCTATTGGTCAGTTTAGGATTATAAACTCCACTAACCTCGTTATGTTTTTCCTCCAGTGACTACAACCTGAATGAGAGACCCTCTACCTAGGGAGCTAAATGGAGAGAACTTGCTCTTGGAGGATTTGTCTCTTCCCAGAAGCTGGATGTTTGTTACCACTGTTCAGGAAAATTAATTTCACCAGTGTCCCTCCTGTAACATCATCTCCCTTTCTCCAGAATCCCTCAGGAGAGGAAAGGAGATAGGAAGCTTAACAGCACCAGTGGTAAACTAAGTTTATAAAAGTGTCTGTTGAGTGCCAAAATATATCGGCAAATATATTTCATGTAAGACACATCTCTAGTTAAACTAAGCCCTGAGAGCATTTATCAATCCTAAGTTGTAGTTTCTTGCATACAAACACCCAGGACAACTTCCAGCAGATAAATATTTGCCCTTATTCCTACACTGGTAAAAACCAAGTCTGAGTGTTATACCTTAGTGAAATTAAAATGAACCCTCAGATTTGAAATGACACCAAGATAACCAGTACAGCAAGATTTTCTATTGAATCCTTGATAGCCTCAGGAAGTGAGTTCAGACTGGAAAATAGAAAACTAATATGATTTATGAGGTTATGGGGGAAAGCAGGTAGGATGGAAAAGTTGTCTGATAGTAACCAATAAGTGAGTGCTCTTCAAAATATATAAGGGGAACTTGTTGGAGAAAAGAGAGATGATTTATACCTCCACTCAGGCTGAAATACAGCTGTGTTAAGTTGAAGAGATGGCAGGTAAGGCATCCAAACTAGCAGTTGATGGTGACAAACAGGAGACAGAATGAATTAAGGATATAGGAGGTGGCCATGAGGGATGGCTTAGAGGAAATACCATCTCTCTGCCATATGTACCACAAGAATTGAACATGGAAAGATGAGAAGTAGAAGGTCATTTGGGAAGGCTCTTTAGAGGTGTTAAGGAAATATCCCCAATTTCAAACCACAGAACATTGCCCCCTGGCATTCCCACCTTCCAGGGAGGTGTCAGAATAGTGATTTGTGAGGTATAAGCCTTTTCTAGCTACCATTGACTGAAGGCAGTGCCTTGATGACCAAACAACGCTGAAAGGGTGTGGTCCTCAGTGTCCTGGGGAGGGATTTCTACAAAAAGGGTAGGACCCTTAAGGTAGAAGCCAGGAAGTTTGAACAAGGCTAAGATGACCAAGAAATAAAGGAGCTGGGTGTACTTAGGAGACAGTGAACCATAAGCACCAAAGGGAAGAAGATCTTTTTTAAACTCAAGTCCAGAGGTAATAGCAAGGTCAGATGATCCTACCCAAGCTTCTCTTCTTTACTGAAAATCTCCCCTCAAAGAGGCTTACCTGTCCTTGCCGGCATGAGCCTTATGTTCAATCTGCACCCATTCTCATTAAGAGCTCCTTCCCATTTCTCCTTCATTCTGCTTTTGCTGCCCAGTATTGTTCTGAGCTCAACCTTTTGTCCTTTCAATTTCAGAAGACATGGAGGAGAACAAACAGACTTCTTTACCTGAGTTCTAGTAATACATCTACTCACAGAATTGCAGTTACTTTAAGAAAGCCAAATGGAGAAAAAAGGGCAGCACATTTTGGTCATTACACAGAGTGAATAGTAGCCCACATCAAATGCATCTCGACTGGCTTCAAGGGCAGTCATAGAACTGCACCATTCCAAGATAACAGCAAAATGGACCACAGCTGTGACAATTAAAGTCAGTAAGGTGAGAGAACCCTTCCTCCCAGTAGATATGTCTGTATCTCTAAGCTGTCTGATGACAGAAGGAACAGTGTGAACGGAAGAGTCAGGTACATGGAAAGGAAGAGATATAAGGCCTTGCAGGATTAGGGGCTAGATTGGCATGTCCATAGGAAGTACATTTGGGATAAAGAATAGATAAGTATAGAGCAGTAGAGACAAATTTCCCTCCATAAAACTTTAACCCACATGCCAGGAGTCAAAAGGCACACTTGTATGGAGTGGGAGGAAGAAAAGGGAACTTGATATCAGGGTTTAGATTTCCAGACCCAGATGGGAAGATGGTGTTTTTAGTGTAGAGTGGCAGTGATGCCTCAAAATAAGGAAAATAAATGAATCATTTCTCCCTCATAGTGGTGTTAGTTGTGCTATACTTTGCTGCAAGTGTCTATAATCCCTATGAAAAATGGAAACACCCAACTAAAAGTCCCAAACAGTACCTTCATGGAATAAAATAATGGTGTTTGGAAATAACATATTCAACACTGATGAGGCCAGTTTCCAACACTGATGAGGCCAGGTTCTTACTGAGAAATTTATAGTGGAGCTACTGTCTACCAGGGGGATTGTTGGTTGTTCAGTCGTGTCCCACTCTTTGAGACCCCATGGGCTGTAACCAGGCTTCTCTGTCCACAAAATTCTCCAGGCAAGAGCATTGGAGTGGGTTGTCATTCCTTTGTCTAGGGGATCTTCCTGGCCCAGGTATCCAACCTGGATTTCCTGCATTGCAGGCAGATTCTTTACCATCTGAAGGCAGTGGGAAATTTTATCTATTGTTATCCCACTATGAGAAGTTATGAAATTACTTCACATTTACTTTGATCCATTTCTCCATCTCCCTCCCTCATTATCCAATTTTAGTGAATTATGCCACTATTTTTAGAATGATTGGTGCTCACTATTATAAATTTATATTTATTTATTATCACTCAGTTACTTGACTTGGCAACCTTAAAGTTATCTTTAGATCCATGGCTAAGAAATTTAGAAAATTTACTTACACTGCCTGTTAGCTTTTCATCATTATTGTGTGATTTTTGTTGTATTATTTCTCTGTAGTTACATTTAAAAGCATTTCGATTCTTCTTTGTAACAATAATTTTCATACTCCTGCTGTCTTTAAAGTATTCATTAACAGATTTTATGCAGCAGTTTCTCCATTGTGCAGTAAGGACTCATTAGAACTATATGTGCTGAGTTCTTGTATATTTGAAATTTTTGTCTCTTCTTTTATACTTAAATGGCACTGTGGCTCAGTATAAAATGCTTAGGTCATTTATGCTTTTAAGCATTGATCCACTATATTCTGACAGTGACTGTTGTGATGAAGACTTCTGAGACTGGACTGATATTACCCCTTTATAAGCCTAAAGATGAGTTTTGCTACATTGTACAGTGTTTGGGCTTCTCTGGTGGCTCAGTGGTAAAGAATCTGCCTTCAATGCAGGAGATGCAGGGTTGATTCCTGGGTCAGGAAGATCCCCTGTAGGAGGAAATGACGACTCACTCTAGTATTCTTGCCTGAGAAATCTCATGGACAGAGGAGCCTGGTGGGCTACAGTGCATGGGGTCGCAGAGAGTCAGACACAACTTAGCGACTAAAGAGCAGTGTTCTTTATCTCTGAAATCTAGTTTAGTTAAACTATCAGTGTTGCTTTTAGTACCAATTTACACTGTGACCAAATGAAAGAAAACTTTGTCTTAAGGCTAAATCTTATATTCTGTATGGTTTCCTGAATTAAATCTTTGCATTTTTCTCTTCTTTTACTTTGATTCTCTTCTTCAGGAGCACTCACTTTTTTCATATTGGATACCATTTATCATTTTTCATTTGACTTTGCTTACTTTAATCAATCTCTCCTCTATATCCTCAGATGTCTTTTTAGTTGCATGTTTCCTTCTTTTTTTCTGCTTCAATGTGATATTCTGTCAAGTTTTAACTCTTCTGTATCATTTTTAACTTTAGTTTTCCCAAGTCATTTTCGTATCTTCCTATCACCTTATTATTTATCTGCTATATCTCTGTTTAGGACTTTTGTTTTAAAGTCAATTTTGACTTCCAGTTTCAGCTCTAATATTTACAGTTTAAAAACCAACATTCCAAAATTAACTATAAGAAAAAGTTATACAAACTGAAAATCTATGTCTTTCCTCGGACTAATTGTTGAACTGAGGTTGCAGAGCAAACACCCCCAAATCTAGAGAGACAAATGTATCAGGAGAGTCACATTCAAGGCTGTTTTATTTGGAGCATAAGTCCCTGAACCATAAATTAGTTGGATTATTTGGCAGCTTGGATGGAAAGGGAGTTTGGGGAAGAATGGATACATGTATATCCATGACTGAGTCCATTTGCTGTCTACTTGAAACTATCACAATGTTTTAATCAGCCATATTCCAATATAAAATAAAAAGTAAAAGAAAAAAACAGACTGAATTATATGGGAAACATAAAAAATTTAGTAGGACTAGTAAAGTGATCATTTTGATGACTTTGGCTAGAAATTGTGTGTTAACTTTCAAGAGAATAACAAATCCCTAAGGGCTCCAGTCTTAGGAGAATCCTTCATATTTTCATGGTCTTTACCTTAAGAAATTCCACTGGGTTCTCATCATGGAATATCTAGGAAAGATCCCTTTGTGGCTCTGGAAAAGTGAGGGAAGAATGATAATTGTGAAACATACCAAGATACTTCTCCATAACAAAATCCTACTATACAGGATTGAAAACTATATTAGGGCTTTTTCTCAGTCAGAGGAAGGGAATTCCTTTGATTTCAGCTCCATCTAGCCTTCGTGTCTTACCTAAGGTGTTAAAACATAGTCTACAGGGTTCAAGGATTGGAAATGCTGGTTCTAGGCCATCCATAAAGTGCTAAGGCAAAAAGCAATACAAATAGAGAAATATTTTTGAATGTCATAGTTCTGAGATACAGGGCCACTAATAGATGATTATTTAATCATAAGATTACAGAAATCTCCCCAACTCCATACTTCATAGTCATACCAACAGAGCATCAGTATCATAAAAGGGGGTTTCACCTGAAAGTTCTACAAGAAACAGATTCTTTCTGACTGGAAATCTTAAGGAAGCACAAAGTCAAGGTAGGAAACAGAAGGTTAAAGAAACTTGAAGCCTCTGGGACCTGTAGAAAGATCAAACATTAAACATTCCTGGGTATATATTGAAAGAAAACAAAAACACTAATTTATTTCTCTCTGAGTATATGGCCAGAAGTGGGATTGCAAGATCACATGATAGCTCTATTTTTACTTTTTTAAAGGTACCTCCATACTGTTTTCCACAGTGGCTGCACCAATTTACATTGCTACCAACAGTGTAGGAGGGTTCCCTTTTCTCCACACCATCTGCAGCATTTATGATTTGTGGACTTTTCAATGATGGCCATTCTGACCAGTGTGAGGTGGTACTTCATTGTAGTTTTGGTTTTCCTTTCTCTAATAGCCAATCATTTATTTATATACTGGCAATTAAGATTTGGAATTAGAATTTTAATAAAATAGTAACATTTACAATGGAATAAAAATAATGAAATACTTGGGAATAAAAAACAAAGCACAAAGAATCTATTTATAGAAAACTATAAAACACTGGTGAAAGAAATCAAAGCAAATTTAAACAAGTCCCTGTTCATGAATTGGAAAACTCGCTATTGTTAATGTCAATTCTTCCCAACTGTGTAGATTTAATATAATCCCAAAGAAAACCCACGCAAGCTAGTTCTTAGGTATTGAAAAACTGACACTCAAAGTTATATAGAAAGAAAAAGAATAACCTGCAAAATACTGAAGAGGATCAAAGTTGGAATGTTAACACAACCTGATTTGAAAACTTTTTAGAAGATAAAGTAACCAAGACAGTGTTGTATTGGTGGAAAAAAAAAAAACCACTTAGATCAATATAATAGAAATGAGAGTCCAGCAACAGACTTGAACAAATACAGCCAACTGGTATTTGACAAAGACACAATGGTTATTTAATGGAGAAAGAATAGATTTTTCTAAAATACTGCTGGAACAGTTTGACAACAATAAAGCAAAAAAAAAAAAAAAAAAAAATGAACCTAAACACAGACCTTACACTTTTCACAAACATTAACTTCAAATGTATCATATACTTAAATATAAGATGTAAAATTATAAAAGTTTCTAGAAGATAACATGAGAAAACCTATGTGATCTTGAGTTTGGTGATAAGATTTTAATAACAATACTAACTGTATCATCCACAAAAGAAAAAAACTGAATCTATTGGACTTCACTAAAATAAAAAAAGAAATCTGCTCTGCAAAATAAAATAAGAGTTGGAAAAGACAAGCCATAAACCAGGAGGAAACATTTGTGAATCACATATCATCTAGTAAAGAGTTAGTCATTCAGTCCTGTCTGATTCTCTGTGACCCCATGGACTGTAGCCCACCAGGCTCTTCTGTCCATGGGATTCTCCAGGCAAAAATACTGGAGTGGATTGCTATTTCCTTCTCAGGGGATCTTCCCAACCCAGGGATTGAACCTGGGTCTCCCACATTGCAGGCAGTCTCTTTACCAACTGAGCCACCAGGGAAAACCTTACATCAAAAATATACAAAGAACTCTTTTGGTTTATGTGTGTTTAATTTTACCTTATATTGGAGTACAGTTGACTAATAATATTGTATTAGTTTCAGGTGTACAGCAAAGTGATTCAATTATACATATACTTGTATCTATTTTTTTTCAAATTCTTTTCCCATTTAGACTGTTACAGAATAATGAGCAGAGTTCCCTATGCTATATATTAGGTCCTTGTTGCTTATCTATTTTAAATATAGCATTGTGTTTATTTTTAAATTGAGGTATTATTGACACATAGCATTATATTTGTTTCGGATGTAAAACATGACAATTTGACATTTATATACATTGCAAAATAATGAAACAATACGGAAACAACCACTTGTTTTTAAAAATAGGGCAAAGACCTTAACAGACTCCTCATCAAAGTAGATATACAGATGGCAAATAACCATATGAAAAGATGTTCAACATTGTCTATCATTAGGGAAATGCAAATTAAAATAGCAATATGTTCCAGCTGTACCCCTATGAGAATGGCTAACATACAAAAAACCTGACTATCCAAATGCCTTGTGAGGATGCGAAGCAAAAGGAACTCTCATTCATTGCTGACAGGAATGGAAAATGGTCAAGTGATGTTGGAAAACAGTTTGACAGTTTCTCACAAAGGTAAACATAGGCTTACCATGTGATTTATCAGTCACATTCCTAGGTATTTACTCAACTGATATGAAAACTTAGGGCCATATGAAACTTGCATATGAATGTTTGTAGCAAAACTCACAAACATGAAACACTGGAAGCAGCCAAGATGTCCTTCAGTAGGTATGTGCATAAATGAACTGTGGTGTAGCCATACAATGGAATAATATCAGCAGTAAAAAGGAATGAGCTTTCAAGCCATGCAAAGACATGGATAAATCTTAAATGAATATTGCTAAATGAAAGAAATCAGCCTGAAAAGGCTGTATATGACATGATTCCATTTATATGATATTTTGAAAAAGGCAGATTTTAGAGGTAATAAATAGATTAGTAGTTGCCCTGAGTTCAAGGTAGAAGAAATTTGAATAGTTGAAGCATACAGAAACTTTTAGGGCAATTAAACTGTTTTGTATTATATTAAGTGGGTGGCTGCAAGAAAATATGCATTTTTCAAAACTTAGAATTTTGTAGCACAAAAATTGAACCTTAATGTGTGCAAGTTAAAAAATTCATTTAGCAAGTCAGTTGATTCCATATTGGAATGGAGACCATGACAAAATAATCTAAATGTATTGCAGATACACAGGCTTATCACAGAGACTTTGTGGTTTCACTTCCAGACCACCACAATGAAATGAATATTGCAATAAAGCAGGTAACATGAAGTTTTTGGTTTCCAAGTGCATAGAAAAGTTACACTGACACTATATTTTAGTCTATTGAGTATTCAATCACATTGTGTCTAAAAATGTACACCTATTTATTTATTTATTTATTTTCATTTATTTTTATTAGTTGGAGGCTAATTACTTTACAATATTGTAGTGGTTTTTGTCATACATTGACATGAATCAGCCATGGAGTTACATGTGTTCCCCATCCCATCCCTCTGAGTCTTTCCAGTGCACCAGCCCCGAGCACTTGTCTCATGCATCCAGTCTGGGCTGGTGATCAGTTTCACCCTTGATAGTATACTTGTTTCAATGCTATTCTCTCAGAACATCCCACACTCGCCTTCTCCCACATAGTCCCAAAGTCTGTTCTGTACATCTGTGTCTCTTTTTCTGTTTTGCATATAGGGTTATTGTTACCATCTTTTTAAATTCCATATATATGCATTAGTATACTGTATTGGTGTTTATCTTTCTGGCTTACTTCACTCTGTATAATGGGCTCCAGTTTCATTCATCTCATTAGAACTGATTCAAATGAATTCTTTTTAATGGCTGAGTAATATTCCATTGTGTATATGTGCCACAGTTTCTTATCCATTCGTCTGCTGGTGGGCATCTAGGTTGCTTCCATGTCCTGGCTATTATAAACAGTGCTGCAATGAACATTGGAGTGCACGTGTCTCTTTCAGATTTGGTTTCCTCAGTGTGTATGCCCAGAAGTGGGATTGCTGGGTCATATGGCAGTTCTATTTCCAGTCTTTTAGGAAATCTCCACACTGTTCTCCATAGATGCTGTACTAGTTTGCATTCCCACCAACAGTGTAAGAGGGTTCCCTTTTCTCCACACCCTCTCCAGCATTTATTGCTTGTAGACTTTTGGATAGCAGCCATCCTGACTGGCATGTAATGGTACCTCATTGTGGTTTTGATTTGCATTTCTCTGATAATGAGTGATGTCAAGCATCTTTTCTTTGTTTGTTAGCCATCTGCATGTCTTCTTTGGAGAAATGTCTGTTTAGTTCTTTGGCCCATTTTTTGATTGGGTCATTTGTTTTTCTGGAATTGAGCTTCAGGAGTTGCTTGTATAATTTTTAGATGAATCCTTTGTCTGTTGCTTCGTTTGCTATTATTTTCTCCCAATCTGAGGGCTGTCTTTTCACCTTGCTTATAGTTTCCTTTGTTGTGCAAAAGCTTTTAAGTTTCATTAGGTCCTATTTGTTTAGTTTTGCTTTTATTTACAATGTTCTGGTAGGTGGGTCATAGAGGATCCTGCTGTGATTTATGTCGGAGAGTGTTTTGCCTATGTTCTCCTCTAGGAGTTTTATAGTTTCTGGTCTTACATTTAGATCTTTGATCCATTTTGAGTTTATTTTTGTGTATGGTGTTAGAAAGTGTTCTAGTTTCATTCTTTTACAAGTGGTTGACCAGCTTTCCCAGCACCACTTGTTAAAGAGGTTGTCTTTTTTCCATTGTATATCCTTGCCTCCTTTGTCAAAGATAAGGTGTCCATAGGTTCGTGGATTCATCTCTGGGCTTTCTATTCTGTTCCATTGATCTATATTTCTGTCTTTGTGCCAGTACCATACTGTCTTGATGACTGTGGCTTTGTAGTAGAGTCTGAAGTCAGGCAGGTTGATTCCTCCAGTTCCATTCTTCTTTCTCAAGATTACTTTGGCTATTCGAGGTTTTTTGTATTTCCATACAAATTGTGAAATTATTTGTTCTAGTTCTGTGAAGAATACTGTTGGTAGCTTGATAGGGATTGCATTGAATCTATAGATTGCTTTGGGTAGTATAGTCATTTTGACAATATTGATTCTTCCATGAACATGGTATTTTTCTCCATCTATTTGTGTCCTCTTTGATAAAAATGTACATACCTGTTTAAAAATACCTTATTGTTAAAAAATGAAGCTGAGCCTTCAGCAAGTGGTAGTCTCATTGCTGGTGGAGAGTCTTGCCTCGATGCTGATGCCTGCTTACTAATCAGGATAGTGGTTGCTGAAGCCTAGAGTATCTGTAGTAATATGTTCAAATAAGGCAATAATGAGGTTTGCTGTGCCAGTTGACTCTTGCTTTTATGAATGATTTGTCTATAGTGTGCAATGCTGTCTGATAGTATTTTACCCAGAGTAGAACTTCTTTCAAAATTGGAGTCATTCTTCTTAAACCATATTGCTCTTTTATCAACTAAGATTCTGTAATATTCTAAATCCTTTGTTGCCATTTCAACAGTGTTTACAATGTCTTCACTAAAAGTAGATTTAATCTCAAGAAACCACTTTCCTTGCTCATCCATAAGAGGAACCTCCTCTTCTGTTAAAGTATTATCTTGAGATTGTAGCAATTCAGTCAAGGCTTCAGGCTTCACTTCTAATTCTAGTTCTCTTGCTATTTCCGCTATATCTGCAGTGACTTTCTCCATTGAAGTCTTGAACCTCTCAAAGTCATCCATGAGGGTTGGAATCAACTTCTTCCCAACTTCTGGGAATGTTTCTATTTTGACCCCTTCCCTTGAATTATGCATGTTCTTAAGGTCTTCTAGAATGGTAACTCCTTTCCAGAAGGTTTTCACTTGAACTTTCCCAGATCCATCAGAGGAATCATTATCTACGGCAGCTATGTTGTTGTTCAGTCACTCAGTCATGTCCAACTCTTTGCGACCCAATGGGCTGTAGCATGCCAGGCTTCCCTGTCCTTCATTATCTCACTGTTTGCTCAAACTCATATCCACTGAGTTGATGATGGCATCCAACAGTCTCATCCTTTGTTGCCCCCTTCTCCTCACAGTCTTATGAAATATATTTCTTAAATTGTAAGTCTTAAAATTAAAAATGATGCCTTGGTCCATGGGCTACTGAACAGATATTGTGTTAGCAGGCATGAAGACAACTTTAATCTTATTGCCCATCTCCATCAGAGCTCTTTGGTGACTAGGGTCATTGTCCATGAGCAGAAATATTTTGAAAGGAATCTCTTTTTTTCTGAGCTGTATGTCTCAATGGTGGACTTAAAACAGTCAACAATATTGTAAACAGATGTGCTATCATACAGGCTTTGTTGTTCTATTTATAGAGCACAGGCACAATCAAATTAGCATAATTCTGAAGGGCCCTAGGATTTTCAGAATTGTTAACGGGTATCAGTTTCAACTTCAAGTCACCAGTTGGATCACCCCTAGCAAGAGTATCATCCTGTCTTTTAAGCTTTGTAACCAGGCATTGACTCCTTGCTATGAAAGTCCAAGATGACGTCTTCTTTCAGTATAAGGTCATTTGTCTACATTGATAATGTTTGTTTAGTGTATCCACCTTCATTAATTGTCCTAGCTCTATATAACTTTCTGTAGCTTTTACATTAGCACTTGCTATTTCACATTGTGCTTTTTATGTTATGGAGACAGCATCTTTTCTTAAACTTCATGAACCAGTCTCTGCTATCTTCAAACTTTTCTTCTGCACCTTCCTCACCTCCCATTCACTGCTGGTGGGAATACAAAATAATACAGCCACTTTATAAGAGAGTTTGACAGTTTCTTACAAATCTAAAAATAGTCTTTATACAATTCAGTAATTGCTCTCCTAGGTTTTTATCCTATTGAGTTGAAAACTCATGTTTATACAAAAACCTGTGCATGTATGTTTGTAGCAGCTTTTTTCAATATTGGCAAAAATTCAAGCAACTGAGATGTCCTTCAGCAGGTGAATGGGTGAGCAAACAGTCATATATATCTATATAGAATATTATTCAGTGGGGAAAAAAAGAAATGAGCTGTTGAGCCACAGGAAGACAGAAGTATATCTTAAATACATATTGTGAAAAAAGTGACTCTGAAAAGGTGACATATTGTATGATCCCAGCTATATGACTTTCTGGAAAAGACAAAACTAGAGAGACTGCAAGAAGGTGAGTGGTTTCCAGAGATCAAGGGAACAGGAAAGTTTTGACTAGATGAAGCACACAGAAGAGTTTTTACAGAGGC
Source organism: Dama dama (assembly GCF_033118175.1). Classification (NCBI taxonomy): domain Eukaryota; kingdom Metazoa; phylum Chordata; class Mammalia; order Artiodactyla; family Cervidae; genus Dama; species Dama dama. The sequence continues at coordinate 25,192,233 of NC_083714.1, forward strand.
GAAACTTTTCTGTGTGATATTGTAATGGTGGACTCTATTTATGCATTTGTCAAAACCCATAAAATTGTACAACACAGAATCAAACAGTATAAATTTAAACTAAGTCTTTAGTTGATAATAATCTAATGGTACTGGTTCATTAATTATAACAAGTGTATCACACTAATGGAAGATGTTAATAATGGGGCATATTGTGAGGGGTGGTGTATGGGAACTCTGCACTATATGCTCATTTAATTTGTAAAAAATAAATTGCAAAATCCTAAACTTCCCTGGTGGCTCAGATGGTAAAACATCTGCCTACAATGCAGGAGAACCAGGTTCAATCCCTGGGTCAGGAAGATCTCCTGGAGAAGGAAATGGCAACCCAGTCCAGTATTCTTGCCTGGGAAATCCCATGGATGGAGGAGCCTGGTAGGCTACAGTCCATGGGGTCACAAAGAGTTGGACATGACTGAGTGACTTCACTTTCACTTTTCACTTTCAAAGAGGTATTTAAAGGGAAAATACTTACAGTTTTTCTCTATGTGACAGAGAAATAGAAGCTTTCTCACTCACATGACTCTGTTAACCACAGAAGCAAGACAAAACTTTAAGTGTCAGTGTTGAAATGGGAAGAAAAAGTTGTTTTGTGGGACTTCCCTGTTGGTCCAGTGGTTAAGACTCAGAGCTTCTATTGCAGGGGTTGTGGGTTCAATCCCTGGTGGGGAAACTAAGATCCCACATGCTTTATGGTATAGTAAAAAAATTTTTTTTTAATGTAAAAAGTTTTTTTAGTGAGAGAATCAGTAACTTAGAGGAAATGTTCAAGGTGTCATATATCTTGGAGACTAGATCTAGATGAAACGTCTTTTTTTTTTTTTTGACTATTTCAGTGTTCTTTTTTTTTATTTTTTTTTATTATTTCAGAGTTCTAAATGTTTTTTTCTGAGTGTGAGTTGTCATAGTACATGATCATATAGTGACATGACACATGGTCAGTTTTACTTACAGTTATTTCTATAATTTTTGTTTTTCTTTATGGGCCTAATTTTCCACTGTAAAATGAGGAAGTAGGGCTATACAGTTTTTAGGAGCTTTTCTGACTCTGATATTCTAGTGATCTAAAATTGATAGTTATGTCAATAACTCAGTACTTTATTGTCTATAAAGGAAAGTAACTCTTTCTTATATCCTACAGAAGCACATAGGAAACTTAAAAGGGACAATTACATAGTTGTGATTAAGGTTATTTAGTGATTCCATTTTAGCATGTATACACTGAATTAAGTAGTTTACATAAAAACTCTAGTGGGAACCTAACTAACTAGGGCACCAAATCTCCTTTTAGTTTGACATTACCTTTAGTTTTAGAAGAAATAAAATAACAGGGAAAACAGGAGAGCCACACTCAAAATAAACAAATATGTTGTATGATGCAGCCAGGTACTTATTCACTTCAATACATCATGTTACCTGCATTTCTACCTATAATCTGAGTAATGTGAAAAAATGACTTTCAGGTGATCATGAAATTCAGAAAAATCTTTGAAATTTAAAGCATTTAATCATGCTCGCTTGATTCTACTTGATAAGATACAAGGGCATATTAAACAGATTTTAGTATTTAAAAGAATGAGTTTTATATTTAAAACAATATAGTCCCTACAATCTAAAGTTAAAGGTACGGGTTTTATATTTAAAATGATATTCCCTACAATCTAAAGTTGCCTGGATAGTTTTTATCATAAAATGTATCCCACTGTTTTGATGGCTTCAGTGACCCCTATGGAGCTCTTCTTGACATGAATTTGAGTCCTTTAATTCCAATTTGAAGTCAACACACATTAGAAATTCTCAGATATGTAATTTCTGTGTCTTGTGCTGGTACGTGCCCAAGTGCAAAGAGTTGCATATTTGAGCTTACTTATTTTAATGATGTATTTTGTCTCTGTTAGCATTATTTCTTTGAGCTGTTATACATGTACATTTCAAGGAATCTTTAGCTGCCTATGCTCAATCTTTTACAGATAAATTCACAAATGGGTATCTTAGAAAAGTCAAGAATGCTTTATAATGCTATCTTGTAATTTCATGTTCTGAAATAGAGTTTTACAAGTAGTTGTGATTCCTGTATTCATGAAACTAAGAAATTGAATTGGAAACTAGATTCACCAGCTAATGAATTGTAGGCACCTTTAGCACACTACTGCCGACCTTGACTATGATCATGTGGAAACCTTTTTTGATAGAGTAAGGAACTCTGTAATTCACTTACCTTGTGATTTAATTCTGCTCTGATAAGCAGAAATTGCTAAACACTATCAGATTCTGCTGATGTTATTGTGTTGGGGACTCTTTGTCTCCTGGGACAGACCTAAAACCAGTTTGAGCTAGTTACTTACCTCAGTCGGTGGGAACATGGTATTAATTGTTCATGAAGTTAATATTGTAGCTTTTTTGCAACAAACATATATTGGTTGTCATGTAAGGGAAAGCATCTCTGTTTCAAAGACAGCTGAATATTTATTGGAGTTCCTGCACCAGCCATCATTTAGATTTTGAGACTAAGTGAACAGAATATGAATGATATCCTGAAATCTTATCTTTGCCATTTCAATATTCAAAGCCCATTTTTACCTTTGGTGAGTTAGTGGAAGTATCTCCAAGTATGAACCTTTTTGGATTGTAAAAAAAAAAAAATTGGCAATTGGGGTCACATCCCTTTGCTAGTCACCAAGAGTCACCAGGAATTATAAACTGGAATTCCTACTTGCAGGACCTGGACTAGAATGAGGTAAGTGAGGTGCCTCTGGCACAGAGTTTAAGAGGACACTCTTTCTCAGCGCGGGGCCTTCTTCAGTGTGTGTTTCTGCCGGTTTTGTACCCTAGGCCCCTCACCCAGTTCAGTTCAGTTGCTTAATCGTGTCCGACTCTGTGACCCCATGGACTGCAGCATGCCAGGCCTCCCTGTCCATCGCCAACTTCTGGAGTTTACTCAAACTCAAGTCTATTGAGTCGGTGATGCCATCCAACCATCTCAGCCTCAGTTGTCCCCTTCTGCTCCCACCTTCAGTCTTTCCCAGAATCAGGGTCTTTTGAAATATGTCGGTTCTTCGCATCAGGTGGCCAAAGTATTGGAGTTTCAGCTTCAATATCAGTCCTTCCAATGAATATTCAGTACTGATATCCTGTAGAATGGACTGGTTAGATCTCCTTGTAGCCCAAGGGACTCTCGAGAGTCTTCTCCAACACCACAGATCAAAATCATCAATTCTTCAGCGCTCAGCTTGCTTTATAGTCCAACTCTCACATCCATACATGACTACTGGAAAAACCATAGCTTTGACTAGATGAACCTTTGTTGGCAAAGTAATATCTCTGCTTTTCAATATGCTGTCTAGTTTTGTCATAACTTTTCTTCCAAGGAGCAAGTGTCTTTTAATTTCATGGCTGCAATCACCATCTGCAGTGATTTTGGAGCCCCCCCAAATAAAGTCTCTCACTGTTTCCATTGTTTCCCCATCTATTTGCCATGAAGTGATGGGTCCAGATGCCATGATCTTAGTTTTCTGAATGCTGAGTTTTAAGCCAACTTTTTCACTCTCCTCTTTCACTTTCATCAAGAGGTTCTTTAGTTCTTCTTCACTTTCTGCCATAAGGGTGGTGTTATCTGCATATCTGAGGTTATTGATATTTGTCCCGGTGATCTTGATTCCAGCTTGTGCTTCATTCAGCCCATCATTTCTCATGATGTACTATGCATATAAGTTAAATAAGCAGGGTGACAATATACAGCCTTGATGTACTGGTTTCCCGATTTGGAACCAGTCTGTTGTTCCATGTACAGTTCTAACTATTGCTTCCTGACCTGTATACAGATTTCTCAAGAGGTTATTTTGGTCCACACAGTCAAAGGCTTTGGCATAGTCAATAAAGCAGAAGTAGCTGTTTTTCTGGAACTCTCTTGCTTTTTTGATGATCCAACGGATATTAGCAATTTGATTTCTGGTTCCTCTGCCTTTTCTAAATCCAGCTCAAACATCTGGAAGGCTCACTTACTCTGACCTAATGTTGGCCCTGCCCAATAGCCATAGATCTATAAAACTGGTACTATGCATTTGGATTGAAAGTAAACTAAACTAGGAACCTGGTTCATTTATGGGCCATTAAAGCATTTTGAAATCTTGTATCAATTGAGTTATATAAAAATTTAAAGCATTCTAAGAAGCAAAGCAAATCATAAACAAAATCTAGTTGAACCAGCTCTGACTGTATCCAGACATACACTCTTTTGAAAAGTATTGGAATTAAGGAATAGCAGAGAATAAAAATATTATTTATACCAAAAGGAAATGAAATCATTCTCACATTTTGGATTGAGTTTCTAATTTCTTTTTGATTGTCTGTTCCATACAGTCATAAGCATGCAGCTGTATGGATGACTTTACTTGAAATGAGTAGATTCCTCTACTATAACACTCAGTCATTGTGCATCCCAGTATCCAAGAGGTGAGTGTTGGGAACTGTCCTTTGACTTTGTAGTGTTGAATGTATATGTATATATATAGCTCTGTTACTGTGTAATCTTGATGACTTTATTTGGCCTCTGTAGATCTTGGTTTCCTCATCTGAAAAGTGACTAATGTCTACAAAATAGGAGTTTTGAGGGGTTAATGAAATAACAAATCTAAAGCAACCAGCGTGGTGTCTCATACATGGTAACTTCTAAAAAAAAATATAACTAGTGTAATAAATGGTGATAATCATTTGTGAGGTGTCATAATAGCAGATGTCACTAACAGATAAGATCCCCAAAACCAGATATTTTACTTTAAGGAAGCACTGCAGGGGAATAGGACAATGAAGAATGGTCAGTAGTTTTTTTTTTTTAATTAAAAAATTATTTATTTTTGACTGTACTGGGTCTTTGTTGCTGTGTGGGCTTTTCTCTAGTAGTGGCAAGTGGGGGTTACTCTCTAGGTGTGGTGCTCTGGCTTCTCATTGTGGTAGTTTCTCTTGTTGCAGAGCACAGGTTCTAGGTAGCACACGTTTCAGTAGTTGCAGCACATGGGCTCAGTGGTTGTGGCTCCCAGGCTGTAGATCACAGGCTCAGTAGTTGTGGTGCACGGGTTTAGTGTCTCCATGGTGCGTGGGATCTTTCCAGACCAGGAATTGAACCCATATCTCCTGCATTGGCAGGCAGATTCTTTACCACTGAGCCACCAAGAAAGCTCTATAGTGGTGGGTACTTTTTAAACATGTATACAAGTTTACTTCTACATCATTTTCAAAAGCCCCTTTACTAATTGAATTGTTTTTTTTTTCTTCAGGGTGACTTTCAGCACTTACTTTTTAGGGGGAGGAGAAGACTCTTTGGAGAGGGGATTGTACAGCAAAAACAGGTTTCAGGGAGAACTGTATCTATATCATCTCTCAGGATGGTCTATTACCAAGAGACTTCTGTGCTAGAAAAGCAGAATCTCTTGTAATTGTTTTCTCTGAAATAAAAATGATTCATTAATTTTGATGGGTATCAAACAGCAAACAGAATACATTTCACAACTCTATTGTCAGGTTGAGAGTGGTCCTTATTGATTTGTGTTACACCTTCTCCTTGGATATCATACTTTTGCTTTAAAGACTTCTACATAGGATTTGGAGCTCAATGAATCTATTGATTTCATACCACTGACTAGTTTTCTGCCCTAATTTTGGTTACCTCTGTGACTCTGTAGAACTTACAACCTTTTGTACTCTCTTTGATTGGAATGCAATGTTTTTGCAACGATGGCAAATTGCAGTGGCATATGTTATTGATTTTAGTTAATGAAAAACTTGTTACTCTGTTTTCTTATAATGGGCTATTGCCAGAATTTCATAACTGTAGACCCATTTTTCTTTTGAAGATTCTCTGTACTTTAAGAGGTTGGGGACGCACATAATGTTACAGTGAAAATATTGAAGCAAACTTATCAACACTGTCCCAAGGACTTGTTATAACTAAGCAGGGCTGGCAGAATAACACCGAGAAAACAGACACCATTTGATGAATAAGCAATTCTCTAACAGATTCCATTCTACTGTTTGTATGCTTTTGTACTTTACAAGTGTGTGATAAGCAATAAGTAGTACTTATTTAACTGAAACACAGCATCAATCTTGTTTATCCAATTAAGTGGAGGCAGGAAGATAAATAAGAACATGACTTAACTTAGATGAGACCCTCAAGATCAGTGTTTCTTAAAATGTAGTTTGTGGATCACATTTATCAGTAAAGTGAAGCTCATTTTCATAATTGGTAGTTCTTTCTAGTGCCAGCTCTAGGACAATTGTTAAGTCATCAAAGCTTCTCTCACTACTTCCTTACCTCTTTTCACTTTTTCATAGGCCTAGTGCCTATGACTTGCTCCTCACTTCCCTCAAAGGCCTTATTTTTTTATGCAGTACTCTGTGTTTTGGATTGATTCTTTACTCTAGCCCTCCTGTTCCTACCCCAAACTTTCATCATCAAAACTTTCCTGTCTGATATTCTACTGTCTGTCAGTAAAGTAAGAGAGCTGGTTATATCCTTGTGTACTGAACAAACACATGTCATGATATGAGAAGAGATAAAAGCCTTTCTTACTCTTCCTCCAAGATACTATACTAGATCAGAATTGTTGGCCCAGCAGTATGTGTTATTCTAGAAATTGTTTAAGTATGTGTTGGAATATGGTTTTATTGTCCCATAATTATTCTTTCTCTGGGAGAGTAATAAGAGACCTACAAGGCATACCCAGGGCAGGTGACAGTAGAGTAGAAGGGTATAGAAAATATTTACTACAGTATTATTCTTCTCAGTGTCCACCATAAAAATTACAAAGCCATTTGTCTTCAGAGCCAATTATGGCCCAATGACTTGTCACAAAACAAGATTAAAAGGTGCTTGGAATTGCTAATTGATATAGGTTTTCTTTTGAGAGGAATAAAGGGGTGTCTCATGGCCCCTTTGAGGCCTATATGAATGCTTGGCACCATTATTTTATTGATGTATTCTTTTTCTAATATGCTCATCCTCATTTTTTGAAGACAACTAAACCCAGGTATTTTGATTCTCATTGCAAAGTAGAAATATAGGGAATTACAGAATCAGATAAGGTATACAAAATTTCTTATATTTCCTAGTTTATTATCCATCTGTAAAGTAATGATATTAAATACCTAGTAGAGGTGGTGTAAGAATTAGGATAAATTAATTTCACCAGAAAAGGGACTTAGTGCTTAGCACATAGGTGCTACTCAGTACATGCCAGTTCCATTCTTTAGTAACCCCTGAGTAATGCTTCACATCTAGCACACAATATAGGTCTCATCAAGCCTCCCAGATGGAAAAGTTATGAATCTACTGTCTTAAAGTATTGGACAGCAGACACAGTCATTCAGTCATTTATTTGTCCATTCCTTTGATGAAGACTGATACAATGGTGAATAAGACAGACATAGCTAAATTTATGCAGAACTTCTAATATTTTAGGAGCTATTTCTATGAACAATTGCAAATAATTGCTACTGCAGAGAAAAACATAGGGTGACCAAAGAGGTCAATGGAGAGGTCCCTATCACAGAGAGAGGGATGAGAAGGTCTGAAAAGGCTCCCCAGGGAGCAAAGTGGCATCAGAGTTGAAACCCATGTTCCAGAGACAAGGAAGAGAATGTTGTGTTTGCCAATGCCATTTCTCGGTAAAGTGTCAGTGCTTCTCAGCATTTGAATGCAAGCTTTATTTCTGACCATTTTTTAGAAGTTTCATAGCCTGACTGTGCTATAAAAATCAGTTGTAACTGACCAAATGTTCCCTGGGACCACCTTGACAGAGAAACATAAATTGTTTGGACAATAATGATGAAATTGTCTTTGGAGTTTGGGATGAGGTAAAATGAATTCTCTCATTCGTTACCCTAGAGTGTGTACACTCTGTAATTCTCCCAGGAGCCTAATCAGTATCTTCTCCTTGTAGTCTGTATTGGACTCCATAATAAAAAACCTGAAAAGGTAAAAATGTTTCAACATTATTTTACCTGCTCTGATCATAACAAATAGTCCAGGGGAATTCAGATATTTATATTTATGGCCTGACTCTCTGTCACGTATATATTGTGGGTAAGCCAGATAGCCACACCTTCCATCAAGATAGTTTAAGAACAACCTACAGTTAAGTCTTTGTAAACATGACAGAAATGGATGTGGCTGAATTTTAATCAGAACAGTGGAATATGGCCTTGTTTACAAAAACTTAACAGGAGACAACTCAGATATTTCTGGTATCTCCTAACTATCACAAGATTTGTTCAAATGCTCCATTATATTGATACAATGTAGGTAATTGCACTTTGAAAATTTTGCCTGTGCAAATTTATAATCCTTTGAGATTATACCAAAATGACTAACAGGCATTTGGACAAAATAAAAGTTTTGTAACATTTATTTCTGTGATGGCCTATTTTTGGAATTTCTGCCTTCCCTGAACACAGTTGGCTGTTTTCTTTTCATTATTATTTACTTGTTTAGTCAAGGGGATGACACAAATCAAACTAAACAACACCAACAACAAAAAACTCATGTACTGTTCCCTTTTTTGTGGTAGTCACCATGTACATTTATCCATATTCATTTCTATAAGTTGATGTGAGCAGATGCCAGAGTGGTATTTGACATGTGTGGTTTGAGGTGTAACACCTCGTAAGTTCAACTTGAAATGGAGTTACAACTAAGGGCAACATACGGTAATCAGAGCAGTGTGATTTTAGAATCCAGTTTTCTTTACCTTATGTTGAGATGGGAGTAATTTAGAATATTAAAAAAATGATTTATTTTATAAACATCTAGGAATGTTAAATTTGACAATAATTCTTGGTCATCAAACAAGAATTCTCTTTTGGAATTGGCCTTGGAGGGAAGGAGAAATATGTCATGAATATGTTTGGGTTTGTATTTGGAATTATTTTGTATGGCTTATGATTAGTATTGTATAATAGTGTAAAAGTACTTATTTTTGAAAGTGTTATTGGTATTTAAGTCTGATCTGTAACATTTTAAGTTATATAGACTAAAAGTCCTGCTATAATTGGACTTGTGTGTGTGTGTGTGTGTGTGTGTGTTAGTTGCTTAGTTGCATCTGACTCTTTGCAATCCCATGGACTGTAGCCTACCAGGCACTTCTGTCCATGAAATTCTCCAGGGAACAATACTGGAGTGGGTTGCCACTTCCTTCTCCAGGGCTCCTATAGGGGAAATTAGAATTGAATGCCTCAAATCCAAGGGTGCCCCATACCAGCATGTTCATTATCAGAGTGCTCCTTACCTTGAACTAAATTAGACACTTACCAGAGGATCTAATCAATGATTCCAAAATATGGTAAAGTAAGTGAGCCTCAACCTGTGTGTAGAAACTCAACCCTATGTGTATTGTCCCAGATTCCTAGATACTAAGTCAGCCTACTTTAGGGAAGAAGCCTGCCATTGGCTAAAACTCTTTTGAGTTTTTTTTTTTTTTAGGTGTGTGTGTGTGTGTGTGTGTGTGTGTGTGTTTTGCCTATCCTGTGAACAATTTTATATTTCTTTATTGGGTTTGCTCTTTCTCTTATAGCCACTCCCTTTTGCCACTTTTCTGAACACTGCACTTCTATTTGGTGGATGGCGGGTGTTACATAGCCAAGGTCAAGCTTATGGCTTGAAATAAGCTTTCTTGAATATAAATTATATCATAGACAAATTTTTAAAAATCTCTCTTGAGTAGAAAAAGTTACTGTATGTTGACAAAATGTAACTAATTTTGCATATACTTGCTGTGATTGCTTTTGCAATTCAAAATATCCAGTGCTCTTAAATTTGTGTATGTTAAAGTAAAGCCATTTTCCTGTGATGAGATGCTTCACATTCAATTATATCAAAATTCCTCATCTGTAACTCTTGATTTCAGACTTCACTGTTTGTGCATCTATTGAATTTGAGACAATATGCAACAGAAATGTTGTTTTCAGTGTTTGGTAATTAAAGCAGAGGAGGGGAGTTATAAGCAAACAAAAGCCACTTATAAATGTTTTAGACTCTTTAGAAAATATCAGTGTTAGAACTAGGAGTCTCATGTGATAAGTTGACTGTTTCTGGTTTTTTTTGTTTTTTAAAAACTTCACCTGCTACTACCGCCTGAGTGGGATTAAATGTGGGAATAAAAAACAGAGGAATTTGCTGTACTTTAGAGTGTCCTTTTAGTACCACCAATGTCAAGAAGCTTGGGGAAGGGAAAACCTAAGGATAATAGGTCTTTATGATAAGTGCAAAATATAAAATGTGATTATAGTCTGTCTTATCCACCAATAGGCGTAACTATAGGATTTAGCAGGTATCAAAGCTCAGTGTTCATGCAGAACAATATTTCTGAAAGAATACAAGGACAAAGCTGCTTTGTCATCTTTTATAGAGCCATGTAGATGGAAGCATCTTGGGCTAATAAAGCTAAGTAAATTTGGCTTTAGAGAATAAATCTTGTTTCACTTATGACCTTGGAGAGTGTCAACTGGACCATATAACTTTCCAGCCTCTCCAAAGCTGAGTAGGTGGAGGATCAGTTTGAAAGTGATGCGGGATTGGTTTTCCAACTCACAGCTAAATCAAAAATAATTTTTTAATCTATGAAGCATTTTTTTTTACAAATGCTAAAGTATTACAGTATGGAAACACATGTTTTAAAGAATCACTATTTATAGTGGGTAGAATAGTGCCCTTCTTTTCCAAATGATCTTTCTACCTGAAACCTCAGAAAGTGACCTTGTGTGGAATAAGAGTCTTTGCAGATATATTTAAGGTAAGGAACTAGACATGAGGTCATCATGGATGAGGGTGAGCCCTAACTCCAATGACAATCATCTATACATGATACTGAAAAGAATAAACAGAGACACAGGAAAAAGCCATGTGAAGACAGAGGAAGAGATTGGAATTATGGTGTCACAAACTACAGGAGGAGACAAGTTATCAGGGAAATATTACTGTGTTGTATTTGTTTTCATTTTATTTTATTTTACTTATATTTTTTTTTATTAGTTGGAAGCTAATTACTTCACAACATTTCAGTGGATTTTGTCATACATTGATATGAATCAGCCATAGATTGACACGTATTCCCCATCCCGATCCCCCCTCCCACCTCCCTCTCCACCTGATTCCTCTGGGTCTTCCCAGTGCACCAGGCCCGAGCACTTGTCTCATGTATCCCACCTGGGCTGGTGATCTCTTTCACCATAGATAGTATACATGCTGTTCTTTTGAAATATCCCACCCTCACATTCTCCCACAAAGTTTAAAAGTCTGTTCTGTATTTCTGTGTCTCTTTTTCTGTTCTGCATATAGGGTTATTGTTACCATCTTTCTAAATTCCATATATATGTGTTAGTATGCTGTAATGTTCCTTATCTTTCTGGCTTACTTCACTCTGTATAATGGGCTCCAGTTTCATCTATCTCATTAGGACTGATTCAAATGAATTCTTTTTAACAGCTGAGTAATATTCCATGGTGTATATGTACCACAGCTTCCTTATCCATTCATCTGCTGATGGGCATCTAGGTTGCTTCCATGTCCTGGCTATTATAAACAGTGCTGCGATGAACATTGGGGTGCACGTGTCTCTTTCAGATCTGGTTTCCTCAGTGTGTATGCCCAGAAGTGGGATTGCTGGGTCATATGGCAGTTCTATTTCCAGTTTTTTAAGAAATCTCCACACTGTTTTCCATAGCGGCTGTACTAGTTTGCATTCCCACCAACAGTGTAAGAGGGTTCCCTTTTCTCCACACCCTCTCCAGCATTTATTGCTTGTAGACTTTTGGATAGCAGCCATCCTGACTGGCATGTAATGGTACCTCATTGTGGTTTTGATTTGCATTTTTTTCTCTAATAATGAGTGATGTTGAGCATCTTTTCATGTGTTTGTTAGCCATCTGTATGTCTTCTTTGGAGAAATGTCTGTTTAGTTCTTTGCCCATTTTTTGATTGGGTCATTTATTTTTCTGGAATTGAGCTTCAGGAGTTGCTTGTATATTTTTGAGATTAATCCTTTGTCTGTTTCTTCATTTGCTACTATTTTCTCCCAATCTGAGGGCTGTCTTTTCACCTTACTTATAATTTTCTTTGTAGTGCAAAAGCTTTTAAGTTTCATTAGGCCCCATTTGTTTAGTTTTGCTTTTATTTCCAATATTCTGAGAGGTGGATCATAGAGGATCCTGCTGTGATTTATGTCAGAGAGTGTTTTGCCTATGTTCTCCTCTAGGAGTTTTATAGTTTCTGGTCTTACATTTAGATCTTTAATCCATTTTGAGTTTATTTTTGTGTATGATGTTAGAAAGTGTTCTAGTTTCATTCTTTTACAAGTGGTTGACCAGCTTTCCCAGCACCACTTGTTAAAGAGGTTGTCTTTTTTCCATTGTATAGTGTTGCCTCCTTTGTCAAAGATAAGGTGTCCATAGGTTCGTGGATTTATCTCTGGGCTTTCTATTCTGTTCCATTGATCTATATTTCTGTCTTTGTGCCAGTACCATATTGTCTTGATGACTGTGGCTTTGTATTAGAGTCTGAAATCAGGCAGGTTGATTCCTCCAGTTCCATTCTTCTTTCTCAAGATTACTTTGGCTATTCGAGGTTTTTTGTATTTCCATACAAATTGTGAAATTATTTGTTCTAGTTCTGTGAAGAATACTGTTGGTAGCTTGATAGGGATTGCATTGAATCTATAGATTGCTTTGGGTAGAATAGCCATTTTGACAATATTGATTCTTCCAATCCATGAACACGGTATGTTTCTGCATCTGTTTGTGTCCTCTTTGATTTCTTTCATCAGTGTTTTATAGTTTTCTATGTATAGGTCTTTTGTTTCTTTAGGTAGATATACTCCTAAGTATTTTATTCTTTTTGTTGCAATGGTGAATGGTATTGTTTCCTTAATTTCTCTTTCTGTTTTTTCATTGTTAGTATATAGGAATGCAAGGGATTTCTGTGTGTTAATTTTATATCCTGCAACTTTACTATATTCATTGATTAGCTCTAGTTATTTTCTGGAAGAGTCTTTAGGGTTTTCTATGTAGAGGATCATGTCAGCTGCAAACAGTGAGAGTTTCACTTCTTCTTTTCCTATCTGGATTCCTTTTACTTCGTTTTCTGCTCTGATTGCTGTGGCCAAAACTTCCAACACTATGTTGAATAGTAGTGGTGAGAGTGGGCACCCTTGTCTTGTTCCTGATTTCAGGGGAAATGCTTTCAATTTTTCACCATTGAGGGTGATGCTTGCTGTGGGTTTGTCAAATATAGCTTTTATTATGTTGAGGTATGTTCCTTCTATTCCTGCTTTCTGGAGAGTTTTAATCATAAATGAGTGTTGAATTTTGTCAAAGGCTTTCTCTGCATCTATTGAGATAATCATATCGTTTTTATCTTTCAATTTGTTAATGTAGTGTATTACATTGATTGATTTGCAGATATTAAAGAATCCTTGCATTCCTGGGATAAAGCCCAATTGGTCATGGTGTATGATTTTTTTAATATGTTGTTGGATTCTGTTTGCTAAAATTTTGTTAAGGATTTTTGCATCTATGTTCATCAGTGATATTGGCCTGTAGTTTTCTTTTTTTGTGGCATCTTTGTCTGATTTTGGAATTAGGGTGATGGTGGCCTCATAGAATGAGTTTGGAAGCTTACCTTCATCTCCAATTTTCTGGAAGAGTTTGAGTAAGATAGGTGTTAGCTCTTCTCTAAAATTTTGGTAGAATTCAGCTTTGAAGCCATCTGGTCCTGGGCTTTTGTTTGCTGGAAGATTTTTGATTACAGTTTCGATTTCCTTGCTTGTGATGGCTCTATGAAGATCTTCTATTTCTTCCTGGTTCAGTTTTGGAAAGTTATACTTTTCTAAGAATTTGTCCATTTCATCCAAGTTGTCCATTTTATTGGCATAGAGCTGCTGGTAGTAGTCTCTTATGATCCTTTGTATTTCAGTGTTGTCTGTTGTGATCTCTCCATTTTCATTTCTAATTTTGTCAATTTGGTTTTTCTCTCTTTGTTTCTTAATGAGTCTTGCTAATGGTTTGTCAATTTTGTTTATTTTTTCAAAAAACCGGCTTTTAGCTTTGTTGATTTTTGCTATGGTCTCTTTAGTTTCTTTTGCCTTTATTTCTGCCTTGATTTTTAAGATTTCTTTCCTTCGGCTAACTCTGGGGTTCTTCATTTCTTCCTTCTCTAATTGCTTTAGGTGCAGAGTTAGGTTATTTATTTGGCTTTTTTCTTGCTTCTTGATGTAAGCCTGTAATGCTATGAACCTTCCCCTTAGCACTGCTTTTACAGTGTCCCATAGGTTTTGGGTTGTTGTGTTTTAATTTTCATTCATTTCTATGCATATTTTGATTTCTTTTTTGATTTCTTCTATGATTTGTTGGTTATTCAGAAGCGTGTTATTTAGCCTCCATATGTTTGAATTTTTAACAGTTTTTTTCCCTATAATTGAGATCTAATCTTACTGCACTGTGGTCAGAAAAGATGACTGGAATGATTTCAATTTTTTTGAATTTTCCCAAACTGGATTTATGCCCTGGAGAAGGTTCTTTGTGAACTTGAGAAAAAGGTGAAGTTGATTGTTTTGGGGTGAAATGTCCTATAGATATCAATTAGGTCTAGCTGGTCCATTGTGTCATTTAAGGTTTGTGTTTCCTTGTTAATTTTCTGTTTAGTTGATCTATCCATAGTTGTGAGTGGGGTATTAAAGTCTCCCACTATTATTGTGTTACTATTAATTTCCTCTTTCATACTCGGTAGTGTTTGCCATACATATTTCGGTGCTCCTATGTTGGGTGCATATATATTTATAATTGTTATATCTTCTTCTTTGATTGATCCTTTGATCATTATGTAGTGTCCTTCTTTGTCTCTTTTCACATCCTTTATTTGAAAGTCTATTTTATCTGATATGAGTATTGCAACTCCTGCTTTCTTTTGGTCTCCGTTTGCGTGAAATATTTTTTTCCAGCCCTTCACTTTTAGTCTGTATGTGTCTCTTGTTTTGAGGTGGGTCTCTTGTAGACAGCATATATAGGGGTCTTGTTTTTGTATCCATTCAGCCAACCTTTTTCTTTTGGTTGGGGCATTCAGCCCATTTACATTTAAGGTAATTATTGATAGGTGTGGTCCCGTTGCCATTTACTTTGTTGTTTTGGGTTCACATTTATACAACCTTTCTGCATTTCCTCTCTAGAGAAGATCCTTTAGCATTTGGTGAAGAGCTAGTTTGGTGGTGCTGAATTCTCTCAGCTTTTGCTTGTCTGTAAAGCTTTTGAATTCTCCTTCATATCTGAATTAGATCCTTGCTGGATACAGTAATCTAGCTTGTAAGTTATTCTCTTTCATTACTTTCAGTACGTCCTGCCATTCCCTTCTGGCCTGGAGGGTTTCCATTGATAGATCAGCTGTTATCCTTATGGGAATCCCTTTGTGTGTTATTTGTTGTTTCTCCCTTGCTGCTTTTAATATTTGTTCTTTGTGTTTGATCTTTGTTAATTTGATTAATATATGTCTTGGGGTGTTTCGCCTTGGGTTTATCCTGTTTGGGACTCTCTGGGTTTCTTGGACGTGGGTGGCTATTTCCTTCTCCATTTTAGGGAAGTTTTCAGCTATTATCTCCTCGAGTATTTTCTCATGGCCTTTCTTTTTGTCTTCTTCTTCTGGGACTCCTATGATTCGAATGTTGGGGGCGTTTCACATTGTCCCAGAGGTCCCTGAGGTTGTCCTCATTTCTTTTGATCCTTTTTTCTTTTTTCCTCTCTGCTTCATTTATTTCCACCATTTTATCTTCTACCTCACTTATCCTATCTTCTGCCTCCCTTATTCTACTCTTGGTTCCCTCCAAAGTGTTTTTGATCTCATTCATTGCATTATTCATTTGTAATTGACTCTTTTTTATTTCTTCTAGGTCTTTGTTAAACATTTCTTGCATCTTTTCAATCTTTGTCTCCAGGCTATTTATCTGTAACTCGATTTTGTTTTCAAGATTTTGGGTCATTTTTTTTTAAATCATTATTCTAAATTCTTTTTCAGGTGTATTCCCTATCTCCTCCTCTTTGGTTTAACTTGGTGGGCATTTTTCATGTTCCTTTACCTGTTGGGTATTTCTGTGCCTTTTCATCTTGTTTAGATTGCTGTGTCTGGAGTGGGCTTTCTGTATTCTGGAGGTCTGTGGTTCCTTTTTATTGTGGAGGATTTACCCAGTGGGTTGGGTTACACGATTGGCTTTTCAAGGTTTCCTGGTTAGGGAAGCTTGCGTCAGTGTTCTGGTGCATGGAACTTGATTTCTCCTCTTTGGAGTGCAATGGAGTGCCCAGTAGTGAGTTTTGAGATGGGTCAATGTGTTAGGTGTGACCTTGGGCAGCCTGCATGTTGACGTTCAGGGCTATGTTCCTGCGTTGCTGGAGAATTTGCGTGGTATGTCTTGATATAAGCTCCAGGAGGACAGGAATCATGTATGTCTCCTGTGTGATTTTATTCCAATGCAAAGAAATAGAAAAGAAAAAAAAATTTAGAAGCATGTAGAAGTTCATCCAGAAGTCCAAATGTCTATTTAGTAGTTTCAGGAAATGAGAACAGAGAAAATGAAATAAAAGAAATAATCCAACTGATAATAGAATAAAATTTGTGTTACCATAAAAAAGACACAAATATTCAGATTGAAAAAGATTATTTCAAGGGAAAGATTCTTTAGATATATACTCATTTAAACACATGTTGATAAATTTTTGGCACCCCAAAAATGAATATTCTAAAGTCTTCCAAGAAAGAACGTTGTAACTATCTACAAAAGAAAGAGAAACATACTCGGCACAACCATTTTGAGGACACAAATATATTTGATATACGTAAGCAATTAAAAACATTTCCATGTATGTACTCTCTCTGAAAAACTTCCCAAGAAAGAATGCCAGCAAAATGAAAAATAAATCCGTAAAAGATGACATAAACGGTATATAGGGTCACAAAGAGTTGGACACGACTGAAGTGACTTACACTCAGATGCAATCTAAATATGGGTTAAATAATAGTATAAAATAAAATTAATGGCCATTTGGAATTAAAATCTCAGATTTTAAAATGAACTGCGCCCAACATCCAGAATATTTCATGACACATAGTTGGCACTCCATATAATTTGTTGGTTGAATTAGAAGAAAGAAAGAAAATGTAAGCCAAATATTTTTATTTAGTGGGAGGATATAGATAGTGATTAGTTCTGGCCAAAGGTCGGCACATTTTTTCTTTAATAGATAATAAATATTTTGTGTTTTGGAGGTCAAGAGTTAATCAAGAATATTATGTAAGCATCTATATAAAATACTTACATAATGCCATTTTAAAATATGCATGGGCATTATAAAAATGGTGACCTGGTTTTAATTTGACCCCTAGGCCATAGTTTACCAATGCTTGCTCTAGAAAGTGATAGTTATGTCTGTTTAAAGCTGGATAACATTAAGAGAATGACAATGGAAAAAAGAATTGAAATAGAAAACCATTAACCTCTTCACACTAGGTGGGGAAAACCAAGCAAAAGGATGGTGTAATAAAACAACAGCATCAACAATGTAAAGCAAAGATTTTTATAAATAGAAAAAAATGGCAAGAATCACATCACAATGCTGGAGTGATTAAAAAAAAAAAAAAAAAAGAATTGGTGCTGTGACCATCTGTGCTACCATCCAAGGCAGAAAAATGGATGCTCAATCAGAGGAAGCTTCCACACATTGTTCACTATGAATCTTGCATTAGTGTATCTGGTAGTACTTAGTCATACACCTGTATACTCACTGCACAGAAGCCTGAGGAAGAGATTTTACAGTATGCCACCTTGGGAATATAGGATTTGTGATGTGGAAAACTATGTTATAGGATATTAGGCAGCTGAGAATAGCACAGGTTCACATTCATTCCTGCTATTCAAAACCATCTATAGATTCAGTGGACTGCCTAACAAAATTCTAGTTGCCAAGGCAATCCTGAGAAAGAACAGTGCTGGAGGCAACATACTTCCTGATTTCAAGTTATGTTACAAAACTACGGTCGTCATCAAAACAGTATGATACTGGCACAAAAACAGACACATAGGTCAATGGAATGGGATAGAGAGCCCAGGAATAAGGGGGATCGGGATGGGGAATACATGTAAATCCATGGCTGATTCATGTCAATGTATGGCAAAAACCACTACAATATTGTAAAGTAATTAGCCTCCAACTAATAAAAATAAATGGAAAAACAATTAACCTACAGCCAAGGTGGCAAGAATATACAAAGGAGAAAAGACGGTATCTTCAACAAGTGGTACTGGGAACACAGGATGGCTACATGTAAGAGAATAGTTCATGCAACTCCACATCAAAAAGCAAAGAACTTGATTAGAAAATAGGCAGAAGACTCATGAAAAGATACTCAACACACTAATCATCAGCGGAATGCAAATCAAAACCCTGATGAGATCACCTCACCCTTGTTAGAATGGTTGTAATCAAAACAAGCAACAAATGTTGGCCAGGATGTAGAGGAAAGGGAAACTGTGCATGCTGTTGGTGTGAATGTAAATTGGTGCAGCCACTGTGGAAAAAGTATGGGGAGTCCTCAGAAAACTAAAAATAGAGCTACCATATGACTCAGCAATTCTACTTCTGAGTGTATAGCTGAAAAAAAGCAGAAATGCTAATTCAAAAAGATACGTGTACCTCAATGTTCATAGCAGCATATTTACAATTTGTCAATATATGAAAGCACACTAAGTGTCCATCAACAGATGAAAGGATAAAGAAGATGTGGTACACACACACACACACACACACACACACACGCACGCACGCACACAGTGAAATGGAATACTACTCAGCCATACCATAAAAAGGATGAAATTTTTCCATTTGCAGCAACATGGATGAACTTGAAAGGTATTAGACTAAGTAAAATAAGTCATAGGCAGAGAAAGACAAATACTGTATGATACCACTTATATGTGGATGCTAAAAAATACATCAAACTAATGAATATAACAAAAATCAGACTCACAGATATAGTGAACAAACTAGTGACTACAAGTTGGGAGAGGAAAAATGAGAGGATCAATATAGGGCTGGCTGGTTAAAGAGGTAAAAAATTAAGTAGAAAATAAACTACAAAGGTATATTATACAACATGGGAAATATAGCCAACATTTTATAATAACCATAAATGAAGTATAACTTTAAAAAATTGTGAATCACTAGATTGTAATTTTTAATAATGTAATGTTTAAATACTGTATGTACTTTAAAAAATGACTTACTACTACTTCATCAAGAAATGAAGTCTGTGTACCATCCCTCTGATCCTGGGAGAACCTTTTTGACTGACTATCAATAGAGTAGGGCAGAGATGACACTGTGTGCATTCCCAAGGCTAAGTCACAAAGAGGGTTTTTTCTTTTGGAATCCAGTAAACATGCTATGGGGAAGCCAAGCAGACTATGGAAAGGCCCACATGGATAGAAACTGAAGCCCCCAAGCTTCAGCCACAGCTCAGCTCCCAGCTAGCTGTGATTGCCAGCCATGAATGAGGCATATTGGTATTTGATATCCCAGTGCCATTTTGACCTGCCCCAATTGATACTACTTGAAACAGAGGACTCATTTGGAAAGATCCTGATGCTGGGAAAGATTGAGGGCAGGAGAAGAAGGGGGTGACAGAGGATGAGATAGTTGGATGGCATCACCGATTCGATGGACATGGGTTTGGGTGGACTCCGGGAGTTGGTGATGGAGAGGGAGGCCTGGCATGCTGCAGTTCATGGGGTCTCAAAGAGTCAGAAGTAACTGAACTGAAACAGAGGATGCTTCTACCTAAATCCATGCCGAAATTGCAAATTTGTGAACTAACTAAATTATTTGTATTTTGAGTCACTTGGTTTTGATATGGATCATTTTGCAGCAATAAATAACTTGAATAGTAACTGAACAAGGGTAGTCATGAACTTGGCTTGGCAGGGTGAGACTATAAAGAATCATCATCCTTACTACTATGAACACTTTTGTTGTTGTTTGGTCACTAAGTTGTGCCTGACTCTTTGCAACCCCATGGACTGCAGCATGCTAGGCTTCCCTGTCCATCATCTCCTGGAGTTTGCCCAAACTCATGTCCATTGAATCAATGATGCCATCCAACCATCTCATCCTCTGTCGCCCCCTTTTTCTTTTGCCCTCAATCTTTCCCAGCTTCAGGGTCTTTTCCAATGAGTCAGCTCTTCACATCAGGTGACTGAAGTATTGGAGCTTCACCTTCAGCTGAACACTTTATTGGTGAGCTTATTGAGAAAACATTGTGGAGACTAGGGAAAGAGACTGTCATCTGCATGACTTGTCATCTTGTTCAGTGGATTGAACACTTTTCCTGTAAAGATATGTATTTTAGTGACAATTCAAAAAGGACACAGATACAGTCACAGGCTTAGCCTATTATAAAATGCCAGTTTACATACTTCTTCTCAGATTTCTTTGTCACTAATCCGTCAATCCCTGACACTCTGACTAAATCCCACACAATGTGATGAAACCATTAGCTACTGCCCATTAATTAGTATAGATCCATCTCTCAGATTATCTCTCCTTACAGGCAGAGTGGAAAACCATATTACTGCTAAAGTTCTCACTATGGGAGGAGTTACTTCACTGTTCTTCAGAACAGTGCCACCATTGAGCAGGACTGAATTGTTGGCACTTTAGAAGGTGTAGCATATTGTGCAGAGTCACCTTTAAGTGAGACTTGATTTTTTTCCTCTTCCTAAGGAATTCCCCATTGAGTCTACAGGTATAGGTAGAAGTGATGGTGGTGTGATACAAGTAGGCATAGTGGTATTTTAAGAATTCCACTGCTGCTCTTGCAACTAACATGTGCCTCCAAGCATAGTCCCTCCACTTCCCCTTTGATGATGGAATTTTCCTTGGCATACGTAATTTGTGATCACGGCAATGTCCAGAAGGTTTTTTGTCATCAGGCATTCAGTGTCTAGGAGGGCCCATCAGTAAGTTGAAAATGGTTTTCATGACGGGATGAGTGGATATTTACTAGCGGAGGCAGTAGTTTTGCTTCCAAACTCTAGGAGTGTCTGCTGTGGCCTCTAAGCAGGGACTGGTGTTGATTTTGTATAGCATTTCATACAGTCCAGTACACTTCAGAACATGGATGGGCTGGGATATAGTAGCCAAGTGGTGAAGTTGCTTGCATAATATTGTAGTCTAGGACCTCTGGAGATCCTTCAATACTTTTTGGTCTCTAATTAAAGTTTTTTGGCTACTTGATATATGAGTTGGAGCAGGATACCATGTGGTTTTTTTTAAAATTAATTGTTTATTTTACTTTACAACATTGTATTGGTTTTGCCATACATTGACTTGAATCCACCATGGGTGTACATGTGTTCCCCATCCTGAACCTCTCTCCCACCTCCTTATTGAAACTGTTGCAGTATTGCTTCTGTTTTATGTTTTGGTTTTTTGGCTGCAAAGCATGTGGGATTTTAGCTCCCTAATCAGGGACAGACGGAGAAGGCAATGGCATCCCACTCCAGTACTCTTGCCTGGAAAATCCCATGGATGGAGGAGCCTGGTGGGCTGCGGTCCATGGGGTCGCTAAGAGTCCGACACGACTGAGTGACTTCACTTTCACTTTTCACTATCACACATTGGAGAAGGAAATGGCAACACACTCCAGTGTTCTTGCCTGGAGAATCCCAGGGATGGGGGAGCCTGGTGGGCTGCCGTCTATGGGATCACACAGAGTCAGACACGACTGAAGTGACTTAGCAGCAGCTGCAGCAGCAATCAGGGACTCAACCCACACTCCATGTATTGGAAGGCAAAATCTTAACCACTCTACCACTAGGGAAGCCCCATAAATGTGATTTATATAAGAGGTCTCATCAAGTATTGCCTCTTTCTTAAAGTTTAGAGGAGTAAGTTGGAGGGACTTGTGTTTCACTTTGGAAACAATATCATATCATTCCTCAGGCCACTGGACCCCTAGTAAACTTTATCAGTGTTCAGGTTCCTAGATTTTCTTGGATTTATCCTACATTTTGATAAGCATCTGTGTCACTAAGGTATCTAAGATAACTGCTGCTACTTCCTGCTTACAGTCCTCTTATCATACTGTCATCATTAGTATCATAAGCATGATGTCCTGTGGCAAGGTGAAATGATCCACGTCCCTGGGATTAAATTCTAACACAAATCTGGAAGGTTAATGTACCCCTGAGGTACGACAGTGAATGTTTAGTGCTATACCTACCAGGCAAAAGCTAACTTATTTGTTGTTGTTGTTGTTGTTCTCTGTTTATTGGGATGGGAGAAAAAGTGTTTACTAGAGCCATAGTGGTATACCAGGTGCTGGAGATTATATTGATTTGTTCCAGAAAATTGACTTGTCTAAACAGCAGCTGCAGTTGGAGTCACCACCTGATTAGGGTTAAAATAATTCATTGCTCTGCTCCAAGATGACTTTTTCTTGTGCACAGGCCAAACAGATGATTTAAATAACAATAGGAAAGGATTTACATATTTCAGACATTTGATGGTGCCATCAGTCACTTTCATTCCCCTATTTTACTGTTTGTTTGTTTTTTTAATTTTGGAACATTTGATGAATCCAGGAGTTCTCCCATGACACATCTCCCCATGAGTCAGGGAGGCAGTGTGTGCATTCTGCTCACTGGCTGTTCCAAATACCTATCAGTAACTGGAATAGTAACTGCAAGACAATTTGGAGATCTACTGAGATCCAAAACTCCATCTACCAGCTGAACTTATAAATCCTGCTTTGGCCAGAGGACTATAGTGATGTACTGAGATATTAACTTTATATTAGGTCTAGTGTTCACTAATACCTGAAAGATATGAGTAACCTGTTTTCTCCAAGCCACAGGCTTTTTGGTAATGGCTTAAGTCCTTGTGATTTTATTACAGAATCTTTCCTCAAGGATTCCCATCCTCCCGTTCATTCAAAGGTAGCAAATTTGTTAACTAGCTTGAGGTTTATGATCTGAGAGGAGACAGTGATTCATTATTTTTATAGTTTAAGTTAGGATCTTTTAAAGATTTAGAATTATTTTCAGATTTTTGAGTCAAATAAGACACTAATGGGCCTGCCACTTGTTTCAGTCCTGGGCACTCAATAATCAATTTTCTTCTATCAGAGATCTGTCAGGGTCATTTCAGTATGAAAGATGGCCTTGTCCATTGCATTAACTCTGTCTATATTGCCTCTAACTGTTAAGGTGCTGTTTGGCATCTGCCATCTTGAGATGCCACCATTCCCATTGAAATTAGGATCATGCTTTGTGGCAGAATCTGTTCTCTTCATCCTAAACGTAGGGAGGACACCTGTCATTGCACTTTTCAAAGATGCTGATTCTTCCTTCATTAGTGGATTTCTCAACATCATGATGAAGAAATTGTCTTTTGGACCTTCTTGTAGGATGGAATTAATGTGTGGTTTAATATGTTACACATGACAATTTCATTCCAATGCTCCTATTTCCATAAGAATTTTTATGTATTTCTTTATTGTAGCTAGGAATTTCTGGCATCTTTTTTTCATGTAGGCCAAAACTCAGTCAATCAACCAAGAACACAAGAGTACAGTTCTTTAAATCAGCACCTATAATCTAGAATCTCGGATAAATGCATCCATTTTGCAATGAAGGTTTCAGGTAATTTTATGGGGATCTCTGGAGGTTGAAATGCCCTTCTCAGTTGTTTCCCACTGGGGAAAAAGGCCCGATTTTTATACCCCACAGTGTTTATTCACTAGATGCGAGCTACCTTAGGGCTTCCCAGGTGGCACTAGTGGTAAAGAATCTGCCTGCCAGTGCAGGAGATGCAAGAGATGCAGGTTCAATCCCTGGGCCTGGAGGAGGGCTTGGCAACCCACTCCAGTATTCTTGCCTAGAGAATCCCATGGACGTAGGAGCCTGGTGGGCCTCAGTCCATGGAGCTACAAAGAGTTGGACATGACTGAGCAACTGAGCACACACATAAGCTTCCCTGGGAAAGGGATGCAGCCTTGGTAAGATGGCTCTTTTTAGTCAAGGACAGTCCTGGAGAAAGAACAAGTGAGACAACTTTCAGCAACCGATAATAAATATTTTCATTTTGGTGGGGATGGTCCGAGGATATGATTATTGCAGCATAGGATCCACTATGTGTGTGTGCTCAGTCATGTCCAACACTTTGTGCTCCCATAGACTATAGCCTGCCAGACTCCTTTGTCCATAGGATTCTCCAGGCAAGAATACTGGAATGGGTGGCCATGCCGTCCTCTAGGGGATCTTCCTGACTCAGGGATCCAACCTGTGTTTCTGATGTCTCCTGTATTGACAGGCGAGTTCTTTACCACTAGTGCCACCTGGGAAGCCCATCAGAGTCTTACAATAACATTATAAATAGTTTTCCTAAGCAATTCCACCTCCGCTTATAGTCCAGAAAGCTCTTTCTTCAATGTAAGCCAAATCATAGCATGCTTTTCTTTAAAACCATTCCTCTTAGGATAAAATGTTAACTTCTTATTAGGGCTTTTATATCTCTGCAGTATCTTGTTCAGCTTAACTTACTATTTATATTGTCACAGGTTCATTATGAATACTACACAGTCTAGCCAATTTGTTGAATGAATGAATTGAACTTTAGTTTTAATTTAAATAATCAACATCAAATAGGAAAGTTGTTAAACTGAACATTCAGGATCCTTAGATGAGCCACTTATTCTGTTCATTAGTGAATTGGGCTTAAAACTACCTAAACTGCTTATAAATTTTCTTTGAGACACATATAATAAGATATATTTACAATGTGAAAAATACAAGCACTCTACTAGTGTTAGGCAACTTGCTGTATTTAGTAGTAATAATGTTAACAATAATATAATAGCAGGTGACTCAATGGTAAAGAGTCTGCCTGCAATGTACAATACTCAGGTTCGATCTCTGGGCCAGGAAGATCCCCTGAAAAGGGAATGGCAACCACTGCGATATTCTTGCCTGGAGAATTCCATGGACAGAGGAGGCTGGCAGGCTATAGTTCGTGGGGTTACAAAGAGTCGGACTGAGCACAAAAGCATTAAACTTTTCTCTACTAGAAAGTGATCTGAGTTTGGCATTTATAATTTTAAGGCTGAGTTCCAGCTCTTCCACTTTATGTGGCCTTGAGGAGTGAATCTATCTTCCTCTCTCCTTTCCTTCATTCCTTTTACCCATGCATCCACCTATCCATCTATATACCTATGGGTTTAATGGAATTCTAATCTTTCTGAATTTGTTTCCTTATCTGTGAAATGGAGATAATAAAACTTCGCTTCAGTAAGTTTAGCAAAATTGTTAGAATAAATGAAATATTATATATTAAATTATTTCTTGAACTACAGAATGCTATGAAATTTTAATTTGATTTAGCTTAATTATATTCATTGTAAAATGAAGTACAAAAATATGTTTTCATTATCAAGTTTTGGCGATTATGTATGTCATCTCCCCTCTTTTCCACTTTTTCTGATCTTTCATGAGGTGACTCTTACGCCAACATCATTAATAAAATTTACTGAACATATACTGTATTTTAGACTTTGTTCTGTGCCCTGTGAATATCTACTGAATCCTTATGTGGGCCTTAGCAGTCAATTAATTTATATATTGGTTCAGGCAAAATAGAATATTATTTTATTAATGTGGGGGCTTAGTGGAGAAGAATTAGGTTAAAATCCAAATGAAGATAGAATGTTAATTTTCTAAGAGGTATCATTACAAAATTTTATCCTTATTCAGACAGTTACACATCTTTCTGCAAAGACAGAGCATATTCACCACATGTCAGTCAGAATGACTGGGTTTCTGATTTTAGTGAAATGAGAAAGAGTTTCAGCTTTACTGATAGCCTCCAACAGATTTTATTATTAAGACTCTTTTATTCAAATCCATGACTTTTGACTAGCTCTCCCTGTTTCAGACCTTTTTTTATTAATTAATGTCTATTGAGGATAATGTATAACATATTGAGGCATATTTGGTCTTAGGATAAGAATCTTTTAATCAGTAAATGTCCCACAAGGTCAGTTCTACTTTTGCTGAAGTGAAAAAAATTCCCTATTTTCACTGATTTAGGAGAAATAAAACCTCTTTTGGTTGAATGATATGCTAGAGACCCAGGAAATGTGACAGTCTGATGAACTTCACAAAACCACTTATGGTTATTATCTTATTGTGATAGGGTCATATAGAGCATTTGTAGTTAATATAAATCAAATGTAAATTCCATCATTGTTCAATATTAATCTGTTTCTTTGTTCCACTGTCTCCAGAACTTGATTGCCCTTCTAGCTTACTCTTCTCCTCAAGAGCTTAATTATTCTTAGTGATTCTAATTTCCTTACAACAGCAGGAGAAATACTTGACTTTCCAATGGGAAGTATTTTTTGAATAATATCTTCCTTCTGTGAATCTTTTTTTTTTCCTTTATTTATTTATTTATTTTTTTTCAATGGGTTTTGTCATACATTGATATGAATCAGCCATAGAGTTACACGTATTCCCCATCCCGATCCCCCCTCCCACCTCCCTCTCCACCCGATTCCTCTGGGTCTTCCCAGTGCACCAGGAAGTATTTTTTGAATAATATCTTCCTCTGTGAATCTTTTTTTTATAAATCAAATTCTTTTCTTCTATTTACACTGCAGTTTTCATGAAAAAAATGTGAATTTATGATCTGGGCTTTCAAATAATTTATTTTTAATTTGAGCATAGAGGGAAAAAAAATTTCAGCTAAATGTTCTCTTTGGAAAGTTCTTCCCTGAAAACTTTATCTAGTCAGCCCCTCCCCTTATTCTCTGTCATAGCTAGCTTTTCTGTTTTATAACCATTTTTACAAAGTTTATTGACCATTTGTTTATTATTTTCCCCTGATGGGAATATTAAGTGCATGATCACAGAAGTTGCTCTTTTTCTCCCTGCATTATCATGAACACCTAGTTCATGGCTGGTAAGCAGTTTGGTGAATAAATGAATTAATCAATTAATGGAAAGAGGGAAGCAAGGAAGGGAAATATGGATGGATGAATAGCTGAGTAAATGAATGGTTAAAGGGTTTTAATTGACTAAGTTCAATAAGAGAGTAGTGTGATGTGGCTGCCAAAATAATAAGAGGGCTGTTATAGACTAGAGGGATTAAATTGCTCCTGACTAATTTCAAGAGCTAGAACTAGGGTAAGAAGGTGAGGTACAAAGAGATATTAACAATAAATTAACTTTGGAAATTTTTTTTCTTTTCTGAACGTTTCCCCCCAGCTTTGTTGAGGTAAAATGGAAATAATAGTAGTACCTACTATAATAAATAGAGCTAAGCTGAAGCTTACATAGGTTAAGTAACTTAACCCATGCCCAAGTTTACACAGATAGTATGAAGCAAAGCTAGAAGGTAACCCTCTACTTTTTTTTACTCCAAAGCTGGATTTGTTCACCTCTTCACTACGTTGCTATACTTCTTATCAGCCAAGTGCTATACTAAGTATTTACCTGAATCATCTCATTTAGTGATCATAAACCATTTTGAAGTAGGTGTTTACTGTTAGCCAAATTTTAAAACTGAAGCTCAGAGAAATTAACTCGCTTAAGTCAGTTAAGGAAATCAGAGTAAAATTTCTCATCCAAATTCTTCTGATTTCCAAAGCTCATGCTGCTACCACAGAGCAACTCACTCACTTTTAGTGCTTGGCCTCTCAAGAAAGTGATCATTTGCTTTCATGGAACAATTTGAAAGGACCTGAAAACTCATCTTGTCTGATGGTTGGTCATTGGACCAAAAATGTCCCAGTGTTGCTTAAGGGTCATCCCAAGGAAATTTGTGTTTTTAACTTTAATGTGGCGATGGTAATATTTATCACGGAATCTGTTTTAATTAAATTGTTCAATAACGTGGTGCCTGTTGGAGAATGTGGTCCACACTGTGCTGTACCCTTCAGAACCTCCTCAGGGATGAAGGAGGAGGGAAGAAAAATGCCTCATCCCAGGGGCAGCTCCTACTAAAGGCTGACCAGTTATCAAGGCTTGTGCCCCACCACTCTGGGCTGATTCTGAAAGCCCATCTTGGTGGACTTCTTTGAGATTTTTGTTGGCACTATGCATGCTAAGTCACTTCAGTTGTGTCCAATTCTTTGCAACCCTATGGACTGTAGCCCTTCAGGCTCCTCTGTCCATGGGATTTCCAATGCAAGAATACTGGAATGGGTTGCCATTTTCTCCTCCAGGGGAACTTCCCCACCCAGGGATCGAACCTGAGTCTCATTATGTCTCCTGCATTGGCAGGTGGTTTTTTTCCTTTTTTTTTTTTTTTACCACAAGTGCCACTTGTATGGCAGCCCAACTTTTCTCTGTCTAATCCTGCTTCCTTTTATTTCCTTCCTTCCATAGGTATTCATTCAAAGAGTGTTCTCCTGTATACTTCCTGCATCCTAATCTCAGGGTTTGCTTGTCAGAGAACCCTATTTGCAACTGAAAGTATAGGCTAGAAGATGAGGAGGCATGAGAAGACATAGGGGATGAGAAGACTAGGATTAATAAGGAGCTGGATACAAAGGCACAACTAGTCAGTGAAGCACTAAAAGATAGATGGGAAGCAGGAGGACAAGTTGAACATTTCCCAACTTTTTTGAGTACTAACCACCCTGGCCTACCAAAGTAGGGTTTAAGGCTATGCTTCCATGATGCCAATTCCATCAAATATTTAGTATATATAGTTATATAGTTTATATATACATGTATATGTCACCTTGGCCTACCAAAGTAGGGTTTAAGGCTATGCTTCCATGATGCCAATTCCATCAAATATTTAGTATATATAGTTATATAGTTTATATATACATGTATATGTATCTTATCCATAGTGAAAGTGAAGTCGCTCAGTCGTGTCCGACTCTTTGCAACCCCATGGACTGTAGCCTACCAGGCTCCTCCCTCCATGGGATTTTCCAGGCAAGAGTACTGGAGTGGGTTCCCATTTCCTTCTCCATAGACAGATACAAATGTATACACATACATATGTGTTTGTGCATCCTATTGGCTGAACAACCAGTTGATTGACTGATGTGCTACTTTTCCACCAGGTGTTTGTTTTGACTTCCTGTTGTAAACCTCACAAAAGGTAAGCCTTTCTGACAAGGTAGCAGGGGAAATAATTAAATTTCATTCTTCTGAGAGGCTGTGTCAGCAGCATTCAGTAAAAATGCAGGGTAAGGTACAGGATATGAAAATTGCAGCGTGCTAACAAATGGAAAACCTTCCACTGTTAACAAATTAGAGGGATCCAACACTGTTTCAAATACTTCCTGATTATTCTTGCATTTCCCTTTGAATTCTGAGACCATTCTGGAATAAGGAGAGACAGGAAGCAGAAGGAGAAGCAAAGAACAGATTTCCTGTTCTTTGGGAAACTGTCATAGGGTCTTGTGGAACATCCTGTCATGACGTGTGCTTTCCTGTCCCACTTAGTGTCAGGGCAGTGGGTTAGCTAAGATCTGCTAGAAGCCGATTTTGCATAATGCAGTGACAGTGCGTAAATATCCATGCATCTTGCAGTATGTGCGTTTCATTATTTATAATGAAATAAACATGGTTAAGTCTACTTGTGTATTGTTGTTCAGGAGGAGATCTTACCTGAAAAAGCTGGACTTATTGAGACAAATTGATAGTTTAAAAAGCTGCTTTGACCTGGAGCTTTCACATAAGGAACTCTAGTGGAAATACAAAAGAAATGGAAGACACAGTCCCTGCTCTTGAGAAACTTGCAGTCTAACTGGCATCATCAAATATACACACCTGAGAAAAACTGAAAATAGATAATGATTAAATGCAGTACTGCTCAGAGTTGTCTGCAGGAAAAGTAAACTTACACACCAGGGAGTCAGTTGGAACTTTTCTTAAAAATAACAGTTTCATATGTGAAATATTGCTTGTTTTGTCTAAAACTCATGCAAAAATCTAATTTATTTCTAAGTCTACTTAAGTGTGTTTTAGTAGAAGAATGATGCTCTTGTCTCTTCCCCAATCTTAAGGTAAAATGGACACTCCAGAAAGATGTAGTATGTTTGTATTCTGGTCTTCCCTAGTGGCTCAGTTGGTAAAGAGTCTGCCCACAATGCGATAGACCTGGGTTCAGTCCCTAGGTTGGGAAGATCCCCTGGAGAAGGAAATGGCAATTCACTCAGTATTCTTGCCTGGAGAATTCCATGGACAGAGGAGCTTGGCAGGCTACAGTCCATGGGGTCACAAAGAGTCAGACATGACTGAGTGACTAAACACTTTTTTTCTTGTGTGTGGTTTTCCTAACACCTAGAATTTGAAAAGTATGGAGTTAATTTGTATTTCTTCAGATGACCTGTTTGTGTGTTTGAGTACAGGCTACCCTCTTCTCGAAAAACTTTACATAGGTAATATTAAGCAATGTGACAGGCTGTTAAAAATGTTTTTGTGCAAGGTCTTTGATACCTCTCTGATAGCATGATCTAAATGTTATTGTAAAGCCCTGCGAGGACCTCTGCTTGGAAACATGTTAGTCTGTTAACTGGCAATAACTAGAAAGTCATCACAAAATATGTCTCCTTCACTTACTATTAAAGAGTGAAATATTTTATGCCTGTGCCTTTTTTTGGTGAAATGTATTTTATTAGTTTTCTATTGCTGCTGTAACAAATTACTGCATACTTAGTGGCTTAACACAGCTCAAAAGTTGTATTAAAGACTGGATGGTCAGAAGTCTGAAGTGGCTGTCACTGGGCTAAAATCAAGGTGTGAGCCGGTCTTCTTTTTGGAGGCTCTAGGGAGCCGACTTGATGGACATGAGTTTGAGCAAGCTCCAGGAGTTGGTGATGGACAGGGAAGCCTGGCATGCTGCAGTCCATGGGTTTGAAAAGAGTTGGACACAACTGAGCGACTGAACTGAACTGACTGAGGGAAGCATCTGTTCTTGTCTTTTCTAGTTTCTGAAAGCTCATGCATTTCTTACTCCAAGGCTCCTTTCTTTCTCAAAGTCAACAATGACTAGTCAAGTCTTTCTCAAATTGTGTGACTCTGCCACTGACTCTTCTGCCTTTCTCTTTCAAACTTTTAAAAATGAAATAATCTTTTAATTAATTTATTATCATTATTATTATTATTTTACTGTGCTGGGTCTTCATTTCTGCATGTGGGCTTTCTCTAGTTGCGGTGTGCAGACTTCTCATTGCAGTGGCTTCTTGTCATGGAGCACAGGCTCTAGGGCATGTGACTTCTGTAGTTGTGGTTCCCAGGCTCTAGAACTTGAAGTCAGTAGTTGTGGCACATGGGCTTAGTTGCTTCATGGCATGTGGAATCTTCCCACACCAAGGATCAAACCTGTGTCTCCTGCATTGGCAGGTGGATTCTTAACCACTGGACCTCCAGGATAGCCTCCTCTTTCACATTTAAAGATCCTTATAATTATGTTGTTGCAGGATTCCCTGGTGTATCAGATGGTAAGGAGTCTGCCTGCAATGCAGGAGACCTGGGTTCAATTCCTGGGTTGGGAAGATCCCCTATAATTATGTTGGGCCCACTCAGATAATCCAGAATAATCTGTTTTTCAAGATTAGCAGGTGATTAGTGACCCTAATTCCATCTGATACCTTAATTCTCCTCTGCCATGTAATTGGCAGTCACTGATTCTGGGCATTAGATCCTGGCCATCTTTGGGAGGCCATTATTCTGCCTACCACATACATTGGAGCTGACCTCTTTCTGAGATTGGAGGTAAACCTCTTTTTCAACCCTGTATGTGCCTCTTCAAAAATGTGGTAAAACATCTCCAATGAAAAGGATTCCTATGAATGTGTTTGTAAGTATGCTTGTGTTCTGGTCATGCATAAATAAGGAAATAGAAGGATTGCTTCTGTCAAATTTAAGGAAGTATATGTAGAAGAGAGGAAAGTGTTTAAGGATTTAGTGAGTTTTCATTTCATTGTTTTGCTTTGGTTATATTTTTTCAACGGGGGACTTCCTGGTAAGGGGCTTCCCTTGGTGGCTCAAACAGTAAGGAAGCTGACTACAGTGCAGGAGACTCAGATTCAATCCCTTGGGTGGGAAGATCCCCTAGAGAAGGAAATGGCAGCCCACTTCTGTTTTCTTGCCTGGAGAATCCCATGGACAGAGGAGCCTGGAGCTACAGTCCGGGGAGTCACAAAGTGTCAGAAAAGACTGAGCAACTAACACTTTTCATTTTCTTTCCTGGGTAAGAGGAAGGAAGGATCAATCTCATTCATTACCCCCAGTGTGCCATAGAGATGTTAGTATTCTTATGTGTGCCATCACGTGAAGATTGTTGGGATGTGCTGCCTTAATCTGCCTCTGGTCCCACTTGTGTTTTCATGTACCCTAGACTGAAAAGCTGCTGTTGCCTTTGTGAACACCTGTGGTTTTCTGTAGATTGTTCAAGTGCTGTCTCATCAACTTTGCTAATTTTTTTCTGATTCTAAACTTTAGTGTTCTTATCTCAGTTTGTTCCATGAGTCAATAAGTTGTTTTGTTTTTTTTAACTCACATTGCAGAATCACAACAATATCTCCTATGAGAAAAGAGTATGGTGAGAGTTCAGTCTTTCTGGATTTTCTCTCTCTCTCTCTCTCTCTTTTTTTTTTGGCTGTGTAACCTGTAGGATCTTATTTCCCCAACCAGGGATTGAACCTGGGTCTTTAGTAGTGAGAGCTCAGAGTCCTAATCACTGCTCCTCTAGGGAATTCCTCAGGGCTCACTCTTGAGATTTTGATGCCTGCCACGTGTGTGTTGTTCAGTGACCACATGTCTTAATGAAAGAGTTGCACATTATGGTTCACTGCTCATAGGCTAGAAATACCAATCTTAACACTTGAGGAGCCTTCCTGATTAGTGTGATGTAGGAAATTGTTACCACCCAACCTGATTCCCTGCATGGATGCTGTCATAATCAGTGTGGCAGCTGACTTCCAGTCTGATTTCCATATGTCATGCTCTGCTCTTGACTATGTGTTCAATAGGCTTCCTTGTCAGGTTTAGAAGAAACACTTAAATACGTGCCAAATTATCTTTTGTGCTAGGTACTTTTAGGGTGGCAGGGTTGGAGGAATGTGGAGGAATGGGCATATCATGTAGCCTAGGCTAGGTAGAAGCTTGTTATGTGAGTCCTATGTGACTATCACTGATTGACAACTTAGATGCATAGCTGTATTTATAATCATCATTCTTTTTGATACCTTATGATAGGCTAGGCAGCATGCTAACATTTTACATACATTATTGTATGTAATATTTTCAACAACCATGTGAATTAGGCTCTATTGTTATGTCGATTAACAGTTAAAGAAACTGATACTCAGAGAATTTCAGTAAATTGTCCAAGGTCACATAGCTAACAAGTGGTAGAACCA
Source organism: Dama dama (assembly GCF_033118175.1). Taxonomy (NCBI): domain Eukaryota; kingdom Metazoa; phylum Chordata; class Mammalia; order Artiodactyla; family Cervidae; genus Dama; species Dama dama. The sequence continues at coordinate 25,225,738 of NC_083714.1, forward strand.
TAATTTTAGCTGTGATCTGTATGAACTTGTCTTAATTTAGGTCCCCCTTGAAAGCAGAGTCCGTGACAAAGACTTGGATCAAGGTAGTTTATTTGGACATGCTCCCTGAAAGCAAAGTGGGAGGGTAGGGAGACTAAGTCAGGAAATAAGGAAAAGCTGATACAGGAGTGCATTTTTAAGTCAATACCCATGGACAGAGGAGCCTGGCAGGCTACAATCCATGAGGGCGCAAAAGTTGGACACCACTTAGCAACTAAACCACCACCACCACATGGGTAACAGTAGGACCATAAAGAAGGCTGAGCACCAAAGAACTGATGCTTTTGAATTGTGCTGGAAAAAACTCTTGAGAGTCCTTTGGACCACAAGGAGATCAAACCAGTCAATCCTAAAGGAAATCAACCCTGAATATTCATTGGAAGGACTGATACTGAAGCTCCAATACTTTGGCCACCTGATGTGGAGAGCCAACTCATTGGCAAAGATCATGATGCTGGGAAAGATTGAAGGTAAAAGGAGAAGAGGGCAACAAAGGATAAGATGGCTAGATAGCATCACTAACTCAATGGACATGAATTTGAGCAAAGTCCAAAAGATGGTGGAGGACAGAAGACCCTGGTGTGCTTCAGTCCATGGGGTCACAAAGAGTTAAACACGACTTAGCAACTGAACAAGAACTTGGGTAACAGGGGCTCAATATTACTGGGTCTTCCTGGAAGTATATAAAATAATTCACCTGAGAACATACTGAAAGATTTATTCACTGACTCTCATCCTCCAATGGCTGAAAGTTGTTACCGACAGTATTAATTCAATTGTACTTCTAGATTGCATTTATTGGAAGACTAAGAAGCATGAGAGAAGGCCTTGGGGGTAAAAAGCAGAAAGAGCTCAAGCTTTATAGGCTTGAGGTAGAACAGCTGCCAACAGGAAGTTGTCTGAACTCCCCTGGACCTGTCTACCACAATAGCAGTTGAAATCACAGCTATGCCAAGAGGCTATGACACGGGGCACCAGATGCATCCATTCCAGAATTATAAATCTTATGTTCTAAACCAGAATTCTATATATACAGACAAACTATTCCACAGATAAGGTTTCACTCTACAGGTTTTGTGATATTATCCCACCATATTAATTTTCTTCCTACAAATATTAGTTGAGCTCCTATTATGTTCCAGATATGTGAGTGTGTGCTAAGTCACTTCAGTTGTGTCTGACTCTGTGTGACCCTATGGACTGTAGCCCGCCAGGCTCCTCTGTCCATGGGGTTCTCCAGGCAAGCATATTGGAGTGAGTTGCCATGCCCTCCTCCAGGGGATCTTCCCAACCCAGGGATCAAACCCATGTCTCTTGCATGTCCTGCATTGACAGTTGATTCTTTACCACTAGCTCCACCTGGGAAGGCCATGTTCCAGATAACCTGGCAGTATTCTGAAGACCTAGAGATAAAAAAGTGAAAGCCCTGCTCTCAAGGAAATGTTCACTTCTGTGGTTATCTGACCAAAAAAAATGTTCATTACTTAATGTAAAATAAGCACCATTATGGGACAATGGAACAAAAATAGTTACTACTCAAACCTTGTGTGTATGATATATTCAAATATGTAATGTTTCCTTTTCAAATTGCATATGTGAAACTGATCAGGTTCAGAATTAGAATGTATTGGGATGAATGTTAAGATATTAAGAATTCAGTAAGAAGGCAGTTGAACATGGAGCTGGAGTATTCAGTGTAGGCAGAGCCTCCTATCAGCATGTTGAGAGTTGGTATTTTCCTAGCAGCTGAAACAGCATACATTTGCTTTTATCTTCCACAACCTTGAACTGATGTTGACACAGCATTGAGAGCCAAGCATCTGAATAGCCTGCATCATAGCATTAAGCCCCAGTGTCTGATTTCCTGATAATTAACAGACCTGCAAAGTATATACAATCATGGGATGTGTGTGTGTGCTCACACTTGCAGACATGCATGCATGCACATATGTCTACATTTCAGAAGATTGAAAGGCAGACCTGAAACAGATATGCTTGAAATACTCAAACTGTCATTCACAGTATATTTTATTATTCAAGACCCAATAAGGGCAGAAATCTCAGCAATATATTCTTGGCTATGTTTTGATATTTGAAATCCTTACCAAGATGCTCCTTTCTCATGCATCAACAGAGTAAGCTTTAACCTTTTTTTATTTTGTATTAGAGTATAGTTGATTTACAATGTTATGTTACTTTCTGGTTACAGCAAAGTAATTCAGTTATACACATACATATCTCCATTCTTTTTCAGATTCTTTTCCCATACAGGTTATTACAGGATATTGAGTAGAGTTCCCTATAAACGGAGTCATTGGTGTGTCATTTGAAGAGGGAAAGAATAACTCCTCTTCCAAAGTACGTAATCTGTTTCACTAGAGTGAAATTCAACTTTAGCCATTCTTTCTTTTGTCACCATTTTTCTTTGGGATAGGGACACTGAAATCCCTAACTTTAATTCATCAAAGCGATTTACAAAGGTAATGTGATAAAATGAAAACAATAAGAGACTCAATTCCAATTCCATGGGTTTTGTACACCAAAACTGCCATTTACTATGTAATTCTCAGTCATTTTACTTATTCTCTCTGAGAAGGGTCCTTTTGTATCTTTAAGAAGAAAGACAGATCATGCCCAGTAGGTAAAGTTCATGAGCAAATTAATGAAATGATGTATATGATAAAATGCCTCTCTGGTAAGTGTCCAGTAAACACTGCTCATATTTTCTTTCTTGCTTTCTATGAAAGGAAGGCTGAGAGCAGTGTGAAGGCTGCTGAAAGGGGGGAGTAAAGAGCCCAGAAAGAAGTGATTATTGTATTACTGAGGGCTAATCCTGACTTCCAGCTCTCAGTAATGGCCAGTATAGCTAGAGGAAGACTTGTTTACAGAGGATGTGGACTCAAAAGCTTTTTGCCTTTTTCTGCTGATTGTCTTTTTCAAACTGAGCTCTGTGCCTCATTTTCTTTGTCATCAAAATGTGGATGGTATTACTTCAACTATTTGACTTAAGTTTGTAGAATGTAGCAAGGATAAGACAACCAGCCAAGCCTTGGAAGTCCTGTAGCAGTTGCAGACAGGTGGAATTACAGTGGGCGAAGAGCCAGCAGCTCCGCAGCAGGTTCTTGCATTGCCTTCCCCCAATTGCCGCCTTTCCTCTGTAGGCTTGAGATGTGTGTTCATTTTGAGAAAAGGTCCGGAAATAAAGCTTTGAAATTTAGGTCAGCCAACTCCCGTTAACTCTCCAGAACCAGACATCCCATTCCTCATTAGGCTGAGCGGTAGTCAGAGTTCTCGGAGGTGGAGGCATACTAGTATGCCTGACAAGACTCTCTGATTCAATGGGGGGCTTGCTAAAATAGAAAGATAAGGACAGCTAAAAAAACATGAATTAATTTTCACAATGGGGTAAAGGGATGTAAATGAAAAGAAGGAACTCCATTATTTAAAGAGGAGACTGGTACAATATGATGGCCTGAACTATTGAATTTTTGTTTAAAATATTCTGATAGAAGACATGAAGCAAGTCATAGGCAATTTGGAAAGTAAATAGAGCCTCATTGCTAGGGAGAACACTATTTATTGATAAGAACCCAAGAGAGGAAATAGGTTTTCTGATTGGGATTGGTTATTAAACTTCTTTTGACTTTTTGATATGATAGAGCAGATAAAAAGAATAGTGGATTGGAAATTGGGATTCAGATAATCCCTGATCTACTGGTAACTAGCTATATAGCCTTGAGCAAATATTTTCATCTTCAAAGGCAAAGAAAAGGGATTTATCTAGAACTGATGACCTCTAAAGTCCCTTTTACATATAACATTCTGTGGTTCTTTCTTAGTCAAAGGAATTATGGGTCAAAATGAGATTGTGCATACATTTGCAATGTGTTATTGAGAATCCCAGAGATTAAAAAGAACTCTGGAGTTCACTTTCGATAAATACATCATTTCATTGACTTTAAAAAATATTCAAAAAAAATATTCAAAGAGGCTTGCATAGATATCTTTAAAATAGGACAACTGAAATTCTTAAAAGGAAAACACAAACCATCAGAAGAGAGAGAAATATGTTTCAGAGCTCTTACATGAGTTACTCCCACAATGTGAATATGAAATTTGGTTCTGAGCATCCTGGGAGACAAGGGAGAAGTTGAAATAAATTGGGTTACATTTCATTATTACAAAAAGATTATTGTGTGAAATGAAGTACAAAACTTTGTCTTAAGAAGGAATTTTTTTTTAATCCTAAAATTAAAATTGTACAAGGCATTAACTGTCTGGATCCTTATATAAGGGACTGTTGGTAATATTGCACAATGAACAATCTTAAAGAAGTTTTGTAAAATACATAGATAAGTTATTCATCATGGAGCTTCGCTGGTGGTTCAGATGGTAAAGAATCTACCTGCAGTACTGGAGATCAGGGTTTGATCCCTGGATCGGGAAGATCCCCTGGAGAAGGAAATGGCAACCCACTCCAGTATTCTTGCCTGGAGAATCCCATGGACAGAGGAGCCTGGCATACAGTCTCAAAGAGTCAGACACAACTGAAACGACTTAGCACACACTAGTTCATCATAGTTTTCTCATCTGCAAATTAGGAAAAATTATCCAAGGGCTAACAGATATGAATATAGATCTAGATGTGGTGATATTTTTGCCTAAAATGGAAACTGTATGACTTAATGTGAATTAAAAGTCTAGAGGTGGATCCAGGGCCTCAGATATTATCCTCAGCATTCATTCTTTCTTTCTCCATCTGGCTTGCAAGCAAAAGTGGCCACAGTCTCCATGCAGTCAGTGATTACAGAAAAAAAAATCTCTTTCCCGCATCTAGCCAAAGTCCTCAACATGACTTTTGTGGGTCAAACTTGTATTATGTGCTCATACCTGAACCAGTCACTCACTGCCTCGTGGGTAAGAAAATGAATTCATTAGCCAGGCATGGGTCAGGTGTCCATTCATGGAAGAAGGGGCTAGAATCAGTTCCTCCAAACCACATGAACTGAGAATGGTGAGGTAGGGTGATGTGGGGTGAGAAAGTGCTTCATCAAAAGCTAGAGATGCTGGACAGAGAAAGCAACTGTTAGTAATTACAATCAAGTCATATTCTTTTTTTTTTGTTTGTTTTTCAAGTCATATTCTTAAGTTTGCTTGGTCAGCATGGAATGGTGACAAGGAAATTTAATTGAACTGAAATTGGAATGTTCACTGTATCAAGATGGAATAGGTTAAAATATTCATTTTAATTATAGGAATACCATTGCCAGTTGGATGCGAGTTCTCAGATTTCAGTGACTGAACTTCCTTCTTCTCTAGAAAGTTAGTATTTTTCTCTACCACTAAATGTTATCTACAATGTTTCCACCTGCTGAACTCTTTTAATCAAAGTCATCCATTAGATAGGTTAACATATCTCAACAATTTATAAACACTTGATGTCCTAAGAGTTTCCTGCCCCTTAGAAGACTGTAAATTCTCTCTGATCCATTAGGTGTTTATTTCTTTGTTTAATTCTCAGGGCAGTTTTACTGTCCCCATTTCTTAGTTCTTGGTGAAAGGAGGCTTGCTTCAGGAACCACACCCTGGTGACAAACTTTCCTTCTTCACAGAGTTGTTATGAGGATCAAATGAGATAGTGCATCCTGTTTGTAAATTGCTTAGTTTGGCAATGATAGGCACTCCATATATACTAGCAATTAATAAATTAATATGAATATTGCTTAAACAACAGCAAAAAAGGGAATAAGATCAGATAACGATGAAGCCCATGTTATCCCCTCTTTTCTTTTGAATGTCTTCTTGTTTAATGGTACCAGTATCTTCCCAGTGAGTCAGGATTATAAGCTCAATCATGATAATTCTTTCTTTCATTTGTTTTCTAACATGTCATCAGTTGCCAAATCCTATGGTGCATCTCTGGAATATCTCTTACTTATTGTTTTCTTCTACTGTACTACTACTACACCAGTTCTGACCCTCATTCCCTTGTCAATATACTCCAAAATAAAGGTCATCTTATTTCTCCTTATTTCCATATTCTATTACTTATAGTCTGCTGCCAGTCTTAATCATCTGATCATGCTATGTCACTGCACAGATATCGACAGTCTCTCTTAGTGGCCTGTAGTGTGAAGCCTATCAATACTCCTGATACTTGTATCCCTGTGTGTTTTTGTGCATGTTCAGTCACTCAGTTGAGTCCAACTCTCTGCAACTCCATGAACTATTGTCCACCAGGCTCCTTTGTCCATGGAGTTTTACAGTCAAGAATACTGGACTGGGTTGCTGTTTCCTACTCCAGGGGATCTTTCTGACCCAGAGGTTAAACTTGTGTCTCTTACATCTCCTGCATTGGCAGGTGAATTCTTTACCACCATGCCACGTGGTATGAAAAAAGAATATGAAGGAAGCTTCACGTGTATCTATGGCTCACCTCAATGAGGTTTGAATCTAGGTTTCTTTTTGGCTTCTTCACAAAATCTATGCCTTAGCAAAACTGAGCTAATCACATTTTTAAAATAAATTCTCTGTACTTCTCTGCCTATATTCACTTGGAATGCCCTTATTTCCTCTCATAGTATATCAAAATCCTATTTATCAAGGTCTGCTTAAAATGCTGCCCCCTCCATGGAGTCATCCTTGGTTTTCAAAGCTAGAAGTGTTCTTTCCTTTCTCTAATCACCTTGACATTTCTTCAGTTTGCATATTATGTTCTACCTTATAATAACGTAAGTATCTGTGTGATTTTACTCATCATCTTGTCAGTTTTCAAGGTCAAGATCTATTTCAGTTTATTTAATCCTCCAAACAGAGAGCTCATAGTCGTAACTAAATTAATTATAATTGTATGAATGGATTAAGTTGTAATCCAAAATGCAAAAGCAATGGTACTTTTTCTTCAAGCCAAATTTCAAACATTATGCTCGGGAAAAATAGTCACTTTGAAATGGAGAAGGGTGTATTCCACAATGATGGTTAACATCTTCATGCAACTTTAATCAAAAGGTACTATAATTTGAAATATGTAAAAAAGGCAGATTCATATAGTAGTTAAGAGCATGGTCTCTGAAACTAGACATCCTGGATTTAAATCCTGGTTCTACTATCAATTAGCTGTCTGATCTTAGACAAATTGCTCAACCTCTGTTCAACACATGCTCATCTGTAAAACAGGCATTGTAAAGATGTGATGGGTTGTTACATATAAAACACTTAGAGTGGTGTCTGAAATATTGCAAAGACTCAGAAATGACTGCTATTATAAACTGCTGGAATTATGAAGCAAAGTAGAAAGAGAAACACTTCTGTCAATAAATCTCAACCCATGAGAGAGGAAGTAAATAATAAATAAGAATATATATGTCCTGACAATAAGCTTGATATAATTTATTCATTTTTCATTTGTATAGTCTACAAACCTGGAATTTCTTTTTTTTTTTTTAATGTAATTACCTGAGGTGGGCAGAATGATCCCCAAAGATAACTATACTCTAATTCTTGGAACCCGTGACTATTGTGTTATATATTACTTAGTGAAAAAGACTGCAGAAGAAACTTAAGAGACAGATCTTAAGATAGGATGATTGTCCTGGATTAGCCATGTGGGCCTAACCTATTCACATGAACTCTTAAAAGCAGAGAGCACTCTCTGGCTGGAGTCGCAGAGATGTTGTAGACGAGCTATGAATGTGCAACAGAAGCTAGAAAGACTTGAAGCAGGAGAAGGACTTGAGAACATCATTCACTGGTTTAGAGATGGAGAGGGCCATGTAACCAGACTGATAGTCTAGTTTCTAAGGAAACAGGAACTGAAACTCTGCCAACAATCTAAATAAGCCTAGAAGCAGATTCTTCTAAATAAGCCAAGAAGCAGTAAGAGCCCGGTGTGACTAACTTCTTGATTTTGGCCGTGTGAGACCCTAAACAGAGAACCAACTGAGCCACACTGTGCTTGGTTTCTGATGTACAGAAACTGTGGGATAATAAATGGGTGTTTGAAGCTATAGAATTTGTGATAATTTGTTACACAGCAATAGAAAACTGATATGGCACCACATTATTTAAATAAAAATGGAATAGATCAAAAAGCAAACCTCAGTGAATTCTCCAGAGTACAAACATCATAAATCAGGTTCTGCACCACAAAGCAATAAAACTAGAAATAAATTTAAATGAAGGTGCAGAACTCCCAATTGTTTGAAAATGTTGATAATCATATACAAAATTATTTCCTTAAAGTTGTTCAAAGAGAAAAGTTATAAAGTAAAAATACTTAAGAATACTGGTGGATGGAGGTTCATGGGGAATGAAAATGTTACATGCTAAAACATTTGGGATAAGCAAAAACTGTAGTGAAAAGCAAGTTAAAATATCTAAACATGTCAGGGGCTTAAAAATGAATTAATATTGTAACTCTAGAAAGTTGAAGGACAATAAAAAAGTAAATATAAGCCACAAAGAAGGAAGATGTTAAGAAAAATAAAAGTGAATAAGTGAATTTGAAAGCAGAAATATAAACAGTAGATATGAAATTTTAAAATAATTTGATAACAATATAAAAGACAAAGCAATAGTATTTCTCTTTGTATAAATTCAAGTATATTTAATTTATAATTTTAGTTTCATATGTACAGCAAAGTGTTTTTTCAAATTATATTCCATTATTGGTTATTATAAGATAGTAATATTATTTCCACTGCTATACAGTTTCTCATGTTTTTCTCTTGTTTCTCATGTTTTTTTGTGTATCATAGTTTGTTTCTTAATTCTGTACTCCTAGTTTGTCTTTCCCTCCCTCTCCACTTTGGTAAGCACACATTTGATTTCTGTATCTGTTAGTCTGTTTCATGTATATATATATGTGTGTGTGTGTATGTATTTATATATATATATAATATTTGTATTATTTTCAAAGTCAACTTATAAGTGATATCATATAGTATTTGTTTCTCTATCTGACTTATTAAGTACAATATTCTCTAGGTCTACCCAAGTTGCTGTGAAGGGCAGTATTTCATTCTTTTTTTGGCTGAGTAATTTTCCATTGTATAAGCGTATCATGTCTTCTTAAGTCAACAGTCTGTTGTTGGGTACTTGACTTGTATCCATGTCTTAGCTATTGTAAATATTGCTACTATGAACCCTATGCTGTATGTATCTTTTCAAATTAGAGTTCTTGTGTCTTCTAGATATATATACCCAAGAGTGGGATTATTGACTCATGTGGTAGCTTTATTTTTATTTTTTAAAGTAACCTCTGTAGTGTTTTCCATTATTGCTGTTTAGCTGCTAGGCCTTCTCCGACTCTTTGCACCTGCATGGACTGTAGCCTACCAGGCTCCTCTGTCCCTGGCATTTCCCAAGCAAGAATACTGTAATGGGTTCTTCCTGACCCAAGGATAGAACCCACATCTCCTGCACTGCAGGCAGATTCTTTACCATTGAGCCACTTGAGAAACCCTTTCTCACAGTGGCTGCACCAATGTGCATTCCCACCAGCAATGTAGGAGAGTTCCCTTTTCTCCACACCCTTTTCAGCATTTAACTGTTGTGGGCTTTTGCTGATGGTCATTCATTATTGCCAAATTCAGACTTAAATTGAAGAAAGTAGGGAAAACCACTAGACCATTCAGGTATGACCTAAATCAAATCCCTTATGATTATACAGAGGAAGTGACAAATAAATTCAAGGGATTAGATCTGATAGACAGAGTGCCTGAAGGACTATGGACGGAGGTTCATGACATTGTACAGGAGGCAGTAATCAAGACCATCCCCAAGAAAAAGAAATGCAAAAGTGCAAAATGGTTGTCTGAGGAGGCCTTATAAATAGCTGAGAAAAGAAGAGAAGCTAAAGGCAAAGGAGAAAAGGAAATTTGAATGCAGAGTTCCAAAGAATAGCAAGCAGAGATAAGAAAGCCTTCCTCAGCAATCAATGCAAAGAAATATAGGTAAACAATAGAATGGGAAAGACTAGAGATCTCTTCAAGAAAATTAGAGATACTAAGGGAAAATTTCATGCAAAGATGGGCACAATAAAGGACAGAAATGGTATGGAACTAATAGAAGCAGAAGATATTAAGAATAGGTGGCAAGAATACACAGAAGAACTATATAAAAAAGATCTTCATGACCCAGATAATCACGATGGTGTGATCACTCATGTAGAATCAGACATCCTAGACTGCGACGTCAAGTGGGCCTTAGGAAGCATCACATGAACAAAGCTAGTGGAGGCGATGGAATTCCAGTTGAGCTATTTCAAGCCCTCAAAGATGATGCTTGAAAGTGCTGTACTCAATATGTCAGCAAATATGGAAAACTCAGCAGTGGCCACAGGACTTGAAAAGGTCAGTTTTCATTCCAACCCCAAAGAAAGGCAGTGCTAAAGAATGCTCAAATTACCGCATAATTGCACTCATCTCACAGGCTAGTAAAGAAATGCTCATAATTCTCCAAGCCAGGCTTCAACAGTACATGAACCGTGAACTTCCAGATGTTCAAGCTGGTTTTAGAAAAGGCAGAGGAACCAGAGATCAAATTGCCAACATCCTCTGGATCATCAAGAAAACAAGAGAACTCTAGAAAAACATCTATTTCTGCTTTATTTACTATGCCAAAGCCTTTGACTGTATGGATCACAATAAACTATGAAAAATTCTTCAAGAGATGGGAATACCAGACCATGTTACCTGCCTCCTGAGAAATTTGTATGCTGGTCAAGAAGCAACAATTTTAACTGGGCATGGAGCAAAGACTGGTTCCAAATTGGGAAAGGAGTATGACAAGGCTGTATATTGTCACCCTGATTATTTAACTTATATGCAGAGTATATCATGAGAAATGCCAAGCTAGATGAAGCACAAGCTGGAATCAAGATTACTGGGAGAAATATTAATAACCTCAGATATGCAGATGACACCATCCTTATGGCAGAAAGCAAAGAAGAACTAAAGAGCCTCTTGATGAAAGTGAAATAGGAGAGTGAAAAAGTTGGCTTAAAGCTCAACATTCAGGAAACTATGATCATGGCATTCGGTCCCATCACTTCATGGCAAATAGATTGGGAAACAATGGAAGCAGTGGCAGACTTTATATTTTGGTGCTCAAAAATCACTGCAGATGGTGACTGCAGCCATGAAATTAAAAGACACTTACTCCTTGGAAGAAAAGCTATGACCAATCTAGACAGAATATTGAAAAGCAGAGACATTACTTTACCAACAAAGGTCCATCTACTCAAAGCTATGGTTTTTCCAATAGTCATGTATGGATGTGACAGTTGGACTGTAAAGAAAGCTGAGCACTGAAGAACTGATGCTTTTGAACTGTGGTGTTGGAGAAGGCTCTTGAGAGTCCCTTGGACTGCAAGGAGATCCAACCTGTCAATCCTAAAGGAAATCAGTCCTGAATATTCATTTGAAGGACTGATGCTGAAGCTGAAGCTCCTATACTTTTGGCCATCTGATGTAAAGAATCAACTCATTGGACAAGACCCTGTTGCTAGGAAAGATTGAAGGCAGGAGGAGAAGGGGACGACAGAGGATGAGATGGTTGGATGGCATCACCAATGCGATGGACATGAGAGTTTGAGTAGGCTTCGCGAGTTGATGATGGACAGGGAAGCCTGGCGTGCTGAAGTCCATGGAGTCACAAAGAGTTGGACATGACTGAGCTGACTGATTCTGACAAGTGTGAAGTGATACCTCATTCTATTATAGTTTTTATTTGTTTTTATCTGATTATTAGCAACGTTGAGCATCATTTCATGTGCCTATTGGTCATCTGCATATTGTCTTTGAAGAAATGTCTTCTTAGGTCTTCTCCCCATGTTTTAAGTCTTTTTTTCCTCCCAATATTGTATTGTATGAGCTGTTTATATATTATGGAAATTAGACCTTTGTAGGTTACATCTTTTAGAAGTATTTTCTTCAGTTCTTTAGGTTATCTTTTTGATGATGGTTTCCTTTGGTGTACAAAAGCTTTTCAGTTTGATTAGGTGCCATTTGTTTATTTTTGCTTTTATTTATTTTGCCTTTGGTGATTGACCTAAGAAAATATTGCTATGATTTATGTCAGAGAATGTTTTGCTTATGTAATCCTCTAGGTATTTCATGATTTTATATTTTATAATTGTACTTTAAACAATTTTGAGTTTAGTTTTGTGTATGGTGTGAAGGAGTTTTCTGACTTCACTGATTTACATTTGGCTGTCCAGCTTTACCAGCACCACTTACTGTAGAGACTGTCTTTTCCCCATTGTATATTCTTGCTGCCTTTGTCAAAGACTAATTGACTATAGTTGCGTAGCTTTATTTCTGGGCTCTCTATTCTGTTCCATTTATTTATATGTCTGTTTTTTGTCTTGTTTTGTTTTACCAGTTCCATACTGTTTTGATTGCTGAAGTTTTGTAGTATTGTCTGAAGTCTGGGAGGGTTGTGCCTCCAGCTTTGTTCTTGATCCTCAAGATTGCTTTGGCAATTCTGGAGCTTTTGTGATTCCATATAAATTTTATGATTATTTGTTCTAGTTTATTGAAAAATATCTTGTTTTTTTAATACGAATCACATGATATCTACAGATTGCTTTTGTTATTGTTTTGACAGGATTAATTCTTCTAATCCTAGACTGTGGGATGTCTTAGATGTCTTTTTGTTTCTTTGAATTATCTTCAGCTTCCTTTATCAGTGTTTTATACTTTATCAGTGTGTAGATCTTTAACCTCCTTAAGTTTATTCCTAGGTATTTTATTTTTTAGGGTGGGATTTTAAATGTGATTTTTAAAATTTTGTCTTTCTGATATGTCATTTTTAGAAATGCATTGTTGAGAAATGCAGCCAATTTCTGTATATTAATCTAGTATCCTGCTATTTTGCTGAATTCATTCATTAGTTCTAGTAGTTCTTTTGTGGAGACTTTCCCTGCTAGCTCAGAGGTAAAGAATCCATTGCAATGCAGGTGACCCCGGGTTTGATTCCTGGGTTGGGAAGTTCCCCTGGAGAATGGATAGGCCACGCATTCCAGTATTCTTGGGTTTTCTTGGTAGCTCAGATGGTGAAGAATCTGCCTGCATTGCAGGAGACCTGGGCTTGATCCCTGGGTTGGGAAGACCCCTGGAGGAGGGCATGGCAACCCACTCCAGTGTTCTTTCCTGGCAAATCCCAATGGACAGAGGAGCCTGTCGGGCTACAGTCCATGGGGTCACAAAGAGTTGGACACAACTGGATGACTAAGCACATTGTGTTCTCTTGTGATAGTTGTGATTTAGTTACTAAGTCGTGTCTGATTCTTGTGACCCCATGGACTCTAGCCCACCAGGCTCCTCTGTCCATGGGATTTCCCTGCTAAGAATACTGGAGTGGATTTCCATTTCCTTCTTCAGGGGATCTTCCTGACCCAAGAATCAAACCATGTCTCCTTTATTGCAGGTGGATCCTTTACCACTGAGCCACCAGGGAGGTCTTTTTGTTCTCTATCTAGAGTAATATGTCATCTGCAAATAGTGATAGTTTTACCTTTCCCCTTCCAATTTGGTTACTTTTCATTTATTTTCCTTGTCTGATTGCTATGGCTAGGATTTCCAATACTGTGTTGAATAGAAGTGGTGAGAGTGTGAATCCTTGTCTGCTATTGTACTTAGCATGAAGGCTTTCAGCTTTTCACCATTGACTATCATGTTGACTGGGTTTGTGGTGGATTCCTTTTATTATGTTGAGATATGTTCCCTCTATACCCAATTTAGTGCGAATTTTTTTCATGAATGTATCTTGAATTTTGTCAAATGTTTTTCTGTGTCTATTGAGATGATCATGTTTTGCCTTTCATTTTGTTAATATGGTGTATCACATTGATTTGCATATGCTGAACCATGCTTTGACCCTGTGATGAATCCAACTTGATCCTGTAGTGTATTTTTATGTGGTGTTGGATTCAGTTTGTTAATATTTTGTTGAGACTTTTGCATCTATATTCATCAAAGTTATTGGCCTCTAATTTTCCTTTTCTTTTGTAGTAACTGTCTGGTTTGGATCAGGGTGATGGTAGATTCATAGAATTAATGTGGGTGTGTTCCCTCCTCTTCAGTCTTTTCTAATAGTTTGAGAAGGATAAGTTCTCTTTATATTTGGTAGAATTCCCCAGTGATGCCATCCAGTCGTGGAATTTTGTTTATAGACACATTTTCAATTATAGATTCTATTTCACTTCTGCTAATTGGTCTGTTGAAATTTTCTGTTTCTTCTTCTTCTTCTTCTTCTTTTTGTTTTTGTATTTCTGTCATATCGATTGTTGTTTCTCCTCTTTCATTTATTTTGTTGATTTGGGTCATCTCTGTTTTCTTTTTGGTGAGCCTTGTTAGAGGTTTGTTGATTTTAACTTTTAAGGAAAGACTGCTCTTCTTTATATTGGCCTTTTCTATTGTGTTTTGATTTCTATTCCCACTCTGGTGGTGGTTTAGTCACTAAGTTGTGTCTGACTCTTGCAACCCCATGGAGCCTGCCAGACTCCTCTGTCCATGGGATTCTCCAGGCAAGAATACTGGGATGGGTTGCCATTTTCTTCTCCAGGAGATCTTCTCAACCCAGGAATTGAACCCAGGTCTCCTGCATTGCAGGTAGATTCTTTACCAACTGAGCTAAGGGAAGCCCTCTATTCCCACTCTAGTTTTGATTATTTCCTTTGTTTTTCTGACTTTGTTTTTTTTCCTCCTCATTCTTTTAGATGATAAATTGTTTGAGATTTTCCTTATTTCTTGAGGAAGTATTGTATCACTATGATGTTTCTTCTTAAAACTGCTTTTGCTGCATTTCATAGATTTGTAAATTTGCACTATCATTTTTGTTTGTCTGAAGATATTTTTGGATTTCTTCTTTGATTTTATCATTGACTTAATGGTTTTTTTAGTAGTATGTTGTTTCATCCTCACATGTTCTTTTCCTGTTTTTATTTCTGTGCTTGATTTCTAGTTTCATATTGTTGTGATCAGTAAAGATGCTACCAATGATTTCTATCCCCTTAATTTTGTTGAAGCTTATTTTGTTACCTAGAATGTGACTTATTCTAGAAAATGGTCTGTGTGTGCTTGAAAAGAATGTGTATTCTTTTTTATTTTTTTGGATGTACTGTCCTATAGACATCAATTAAGTCTGACTGGTATATTTTATCATTCTCTCTGGATGATCTGTCCATTGATGTCAGTGGGGTGTTAAAGTTTCACTGTTACTAAAGTCCTGTCAACTTCACCCTTCCTGTCAGTGTTTGTTTTATATATTTTGGTGCTCCTATATTGGCTACTTATATGTTAATGAGTATAAAATCCCCTTCTTGTAGTGCTCTCTTTGTCATTATATATTCCCTTTGTTTATTTTCCTATATGGCCTTCTGAACAACCTGTTTTGTCTGATATGCATCTTGCTACCACTGTTTTCTTGTGATCTGCATAAAAAATCTTTTCCTATCCTCTTACTTTCATTCTCTGTGTGTTTCATCCTAAAGTGAGTCTCTTGCAGTCAGAAATTGTAAATTTTTTTTCTAAATCCTATCTGCCTATCTGTCTTTTGGTCAGAGTATTTAGTCCATTGCCATTTAAACTAATTATTGATAGGTATGCACTTATCACCTTTTAAGCCTTGTTTTCCTGATGTTTTAAGTTCTTTTTTTCATTTTTTTTGTGATTTGATGATTTTCTTTTGTAGTCTGCTTGAATTCCTTTCTTTTTGTTTTTTTTTGTGTATGTATTGTATATATTTTTTCATTACCATGGAGTTCTAGTAAGTTGATCTATATCTCCTTGCTTTTAACTGATAGTCAATCAAATTCAAACACATTCTAAAAGACTGACATCTTTATATCCCATCACCTACATTTTGTGATTTTTGTGTTTTATTTTACATCTTCATGCTTATTCTTTACTGTTAATTGTAGCTATGATCACTTTTACAGAACTTTTTGATTTTTAATCTATGTATTGGCTTATTTACGTGATCTTCAATACTTTTTTTGTATTTGCCTTTCCTATTGTGATTTTCCATTTCCTATGGATTTTTTTTTCTCTTTAAAGGAGACCCTTTAATATTTAAAGTAGGTTTAGTGTTGCTGAATTCTTTCATTTTTTTGCTTTCCTCAGGATATGCTGGCTGTTGATGGAGAGTGTTTTGTAGTATGTAGAGCCTGTGGTGGATGTCAGGCAGGGCTTTCTCTCTGCTCCATGGCACCCTGTCAGGGACTGAGTCTGCTCCCCAGTTTTGTAGTAGAAGCCCTGGGGATCAAGTGTGATGAGACTCCATTGCCCTGGAGCGTGTATACCTTTCCTCAAAGGAGGTGATTGCTGAAGTAAGTTGAGGCCCACCCATGTGATCATGGAAAACCTATGTAGGTGTCTGTAGTTTCTCTCAGAGGCAGACTGATATTGCATCCCTTTCTCTGTTGTGTTTGTTTCAGATTTAGTGCAAGGCTCTGGTATGAGTTAAGTTGGGGCTAAGAGTCCAAGCATTGTGGCTACAGGAATTGAGGTGGTTGCCCTGCTTGCTGCCTGAGATCTGGGCTGCCTCTGTGGCAGGGCCCTCCTGTGACCTTTCTACTCCAGATCTACTGCTAACCTTTTGCATGGAATGGGCAGACCTGGAATGCTCTTGCTTGGAGATGAACCACAAAGCAATGGTTTTGACAATAAACAAGTAAGGTTAAAATAAATATATAACATTAAGAATAAAAAGAGGAAATAAACATAGAAAAAAGCTAAAAATTGTATATTGTGTATAATTTTGCTAATAAATTTTAAGATATGGGTGAAATGAATGGTTTTATATGCTAATATTAATTTCTAAAGTTGACTCAGTAAGAAAAACAAACCTAAGGAAAACCTTTTCCATGAAAGGAAATGAGAAAGTCATTAAAAATATTGAGATTATAGAGTTTCACTGGAAAATTGATGAAGACATTCAATTAGAAATTAATTCTGATATTATTTATATTGTATCAGACAGTAGAGAAAGAAGGGAAGTTTATTTTATGGAGGCATGATTAGCTTAATAACAAAAACTGACAGAGTTCAAAAATAGAAACAGTGACAATTTTCACTTTTGAATGCAGATGTGAACATCTGAAGTACAATATTAATAGATTCACAGAGTATAATGAAAGAATAAGAGAACATTAAAAAGTATTTATTTCAGGGATGTGAGATAGTTCAAATTTGATAATATTTACAGTAATAATAATAGTTTCAAAATAGTAAAATAAAGCATATGGTAATGTTGACAGATGTCAAAAATGACAAAATTCAACATCTATTACTGGTAAAAAAATGTAATAAATAAAATAGAAATAAAAAGATGCCTCACTAAAATACCAGTCAGAATCATATTTTATGGTCAAACACTATGGCCATTACTTTTATGATCAGGTTTAAGACAGTGATCCCAGAAATCACCAGTGTTGTCTCAACCACTAAATTATATCTATATAATATAAAATGACAAAATTACCATTACTTTCTCATGATTATATATCTGGAAAAACCAGGATGATCTAGTTAAAGTTTAATAAGAGTAATATGGGTATTCAGTATAATAGTTGACTTTGGAGTAAACTGAGTCCTTTAAAAACCCATATATTGAAAACTTAACCCCTAATGTGACTTTATTTGGATTTAGGGCTTTAAAGATGTCATTGAGTTTAGTTGAGGTCATAAGGTTGAGACTCTAATATGAGAGGATTATTTTCCTTATCAAGAAGAGACAACACAGAGCTCTCATGCTCTCTTGGTCTCCCTTTCTTTGGGCACATGTGGTCATGTGAACATGGTGAGATGGTGGCCAAGAGAAGAGGTCTTAGAATGAAATCTACCTCATTAGCACTTTGATCTTGGACTTGCCCGTATCCAGAATTTTGAAAACTAAACGTCTGTTATTTAAGCCACCCAACCTATAATACTTGTTATGGCAACCCAAAGTGACTAAACAAAATCGGTAAGATTTTGGTATTGTAAGTATTTGCTTGCATTTTATATTTGCCCACATCCTTTATATGTAATAAATATACATATATATTTATATGTTTTAATATATGATTTCATATCTCTGAAATACTTTATTAAATACTTTTAAAATTAAACAAGGTAGATTAGACAAATACTTGTGAAACTATTGAATAAAATCAGATTATAAATTACTATAATTTTAATTATATATGAAGATTATATGCAAGTAAAATCTAAAAGGTGAAAGAGTTCTATATGTACACATGCATCATCAGATCCCATTCACAGTAGCATCAAAAACATTAACAAAACATGGAACATATTAATAAGACCACTGAGAATAAACTTAAAAATTTAGCCAAGGGACATATAAAAGAGTTGAATAAGTGGAGACATGTGTCTTTTTTATCAGATTGTAAATATATTGAAAGTGAAAGTGTTAGTCAATCAGTCATGTCCAACTCTGTGTGACCCTATGGACTGTACCTGGGCAGGCTCATCTGTCCATGGGATTCTAAAGGCAAGAAAACTGGTGTGGGTTGCCATTCCCTTCTCCAGGGGATCTTCCCAACCCAGGAATCAAACCCATGTCTTCTGCATTATGGGTAGATTCTTTGCCATCTGAGTTACATTAATTCCCCCTTAAATAATGAACAACTAAATGCAGTCTCTATAAACCTTCCAGTCTAGGTTCTTTGGACCTTGGGAAATGATTTAATGTTTACTTGGAAGAGTAAATATTTTACAATAGCCAGCTAACTTCTGTAAAGAGGAAGCAATTAAGAACATTGCCTCATCAGATTTTAAAACCTTTTATAAAGCTAAATAGAAATGAATACAGTGTGCTGCTGGCCTAGAAATGGAAGAGGTCAGAGATTTCAGACAGAAATAAATTCAATATTCATTGAAATTTGCCATCACAGCTCTACAGTTTGTAAGAATGATGAGGCTTTTGGTATGGATCACAACAAACTGTGAAAAATTCTTAAAGGCGGGAATACCAAACTACCTTACCTGTTTCCTGAGAAGTCTGTATGCAGGTCAAGAAGTAACAGAACTGGACGTGAAACAACAGACTGGTTCAAAATTGGGAAAGGAATGCAACAAGGCTATATGTTGTCATCCTGCTTATTTAACTTATCTGCAGAGTACCTCATGTGAAATGCCAGATTGGATGAATCACAAGCCAGAATCAAGATTGCTGGGAGAAATATCAACAACCTCAGATATGCAGATGATACTACTCTAATGGCAGAAAGTGAAGAGGAACTAAAGAGCCTCTTGGTGAAGGTGAAGGAGATGGGTGAAAAAGCTGGCTTAACGCTCAACATTTAAAAAATGAAGATCATGGTATCCAGTCCCATCAATTCATGGCAAATAGAAGGGGGGAAAGTGGAAGCAGTGACTGATTTTATTTTCTTGAGCTCCAAAATTACTGTGGACAGTGACTGCAGCTATGAAATTAAGACACTTGCTCCTTGGAAGGAAAGCTATGACAAACCTAAACAGCATATTTAAAAACAGAGGCATCCTTTTACCGATAAATGTCTCTGTAGTGAAAGCTATGGTGTTTCCAGTAGTCATGTATGGATGTGAGACTTGGACCATAAGAACACTGAATGCTGAAGAATTGATGCTTTCAAATCGTGGTTCTGGAGAACACTCTTGACAGTCCTTATGACAACAAGGAGATCAAACCAGTCAATCCTAAAGGAAATCATCCCTGAATATTTATTGGAAGGACTGATGCTGAAGCTGAAGCTCCAATCCTTTGGCCACCTGATGTGAAGAGCCAACTCATTGGAAAAGATCCTATTGCTGGGAAAGTTTGAAGGCAAAATGAGAAGGGGGAGGCAGAGGATAAGATGGTTAAATAGTATCACCAACTCAATGGACATGAATTTGAGCAAATGCAGGGGATCGTGAAGGACAGAAAAGCCTGGCTTGCTGCAATTAATGGGGTCACAAAGAGTAGCACACGACTTCGTGACTGGACAACAATGCTGAGTTCAAACCCCTGCTCTGCTGTTATCCAGCTGTGTGACTTTCTACAAGTTACTTAACCTCTCTGAACATTAGTTTTATCATCTCTTTAATGGGAGAGTAATACTTACATCATAATGAAATAATGAATGTGCCTGGCACACAGTAAGCCCTCAATAAATGGTAGTTTCTGTATCTCTGTCTCACTTCTTACATAAAAATAAATTTCAAATGGATTTATATGTGTAAACAGGAATAAATATATGATCATGTTTTGTGGAAGACATTTCCAAGTATGGTGGGGAAAATAGAGATCATAAAGCAAAAATGGTACATATGACATATATAAAGTTAAAAGCTTGGTGTAGTAAAAGTTACCATAATTAAAGTTGCCTGAAAGACACAAAAGTGGGGAAAAGATATGCAACATGTATGACAATATAAGGTTTTCTCAATATTAAGTTTTTAAAAAACTTTAAAAGAAATATTGAAAAGATGAACTCCTGAACCAGGAGATATTAAAGATTGTAGACTTGGAGGATGTACAGTTTTGATAGTAGTGGTAGTGGCAGGAGGTGAAGAATAAAAAGTATTGTTTTTGGATAATTTAAACTATGATATGCCTTTAGACATGCAAGGTAGAAATTAGGTAGATTTTAATTATCCTGTATTTCTCTCTCTCTCTCTCACCATTTTCCCCCAAATTAATTCAGAGGTTAGGTTAAATGGCATTCTCTCTGTCAAACCTTCCCTGACTCTACCAGCCTAAGTTACTTCTGTTATATATTCCATTGTGTTCTTCTGAAATTAACTCTCTTTGTAAGTACTGTGGACTTCTGCACAACAGAAGTCTGTGATCTGAGACACTGGAAGATGGTAAATAGCCTGGCGATCAGCTGACAGTCACTGGTGCCTCTGCATTTGGGTTTGATTTCAAGTGTTGAACTGTTGCTCCTAGAGGTCTATTAAAGAAGTCAGAGTCCCAGTCTTGGTGAAGATGGTGAGATGTAGAAATAACACAGACTCAAGTTATTATAAATCTTAATTCCAGGGGGAAAAGATGACTAGTTAAATTGGAGCATGAGATCTGAGATTCTAACAAAAATGATCAGATATTGAATTCACTGACTAGGGGTAAAATTCATAAGGAATAGAGCAAAAGTTTTTTTTCCATGTCTGGAGAAGATTTAACCTCTATATTCAAATATTACTGATTATGGGAATTATAGGTCCCAGTGAAAGAGAGCAAGATGGATCACTATACCACATCCCTCCAAAACCATGACTAAATTTAATTATTTGCTGTTGTGCTGGGTTTTTTATTAAAGTTTTGCATTTTTGATTACTGGTTGGGTGTTCCCCACCTTTATGGAATTCTGGCTTGAATAAATCTCTTTACTATAAATATCTGTTGACAGTGAATGGCTCTGCATTTATAGAAGCCTTGAAATGGCGCTAAAACAATTGAAACATGGGCCTTGTTTGGTAGGTGACAATAATTCCAGTTGCAGAGGGATGGTGTTATGTATGTGTTTGGCGAATGTCTTCATTAATGGCTTTGAAAAGAATTTAAATGGCATGTTAATTAAATTTGAAGTGATAGTAAAGGAGAAAGTGTTATGACCATTATTGAGAATCCAAACAATAACCTCTCTGGGAGAGGTTAAGGATGTAAGCAGACAAGGAAACCAGATTTAACCTATCCAGTAGAAGCAATCATGCAGGGAAGATTATCAAAAATAAGATATTTTAGTCTAAGGAGAGTACCGACTGGAAATCAGCCATGCTGTGAGCATTTGGCAGTCACCAGAATAGAATTAGCCTAAATAAAATACTCAAGCAAGGAGTGAAAAGATTCACACTGAATTTCTAACTTCTCTCTTTAAAAAAGTACATTTTACTTTGAAGTATTGTCCTAAGTATTGGTGTGGTTCATGGACAAAGGGTCACAGACTCTAGACCTCATGATCAGGCAGAGTTTCATGTCTAGGAAAGTGGACAAAAATCTCTACACCATGGTTGAAATTAGTTATGTAAAGAAAACCTGCCCAGTGGTACCACATCTTAGAGGGTTCTTTGGAAAAGGGTAACCGATGAGATGAATCTGCATTTTAGAAGTTGTTTCTCAAGGAGAACTTGCTTTAGGACCATCAGGAATGCTTTTTAAAATACAGATTCCTAGGTTCCACGCCAGACCTACTGAAACAGAGTCCCTGGGTATGGGTACATGAGATCTGCATTAAACAAGGACTAGTTTTCTTTCCTCTTATATAATATCTTTTGGGAACCACTGTTTTATATTATCAGGACATTGCACTTAATTGTAATGAACGGAATATGTAAATTAGGAACAATATTTTAATGTGGAATGCTTGTTGTAATTATTTGGAATATAAAGACACATATTACCAGGAGTTAGCCAACCCCACACATAGAAAGGAGAGACATAGGGTTTTCAGATTTACTATTGGATCCTCTCAACTGGATCCTGCAAAACTCCATAGGGTATGATTCACGTAGATTACAATGTAAATGGCATCCCTTAGACTTGTGCAGTGTAAACAAGTCAGTCTATGCAGGTACTCCAATTTAGTACAAGCATGGCTTCCCTGGTGGCTTAGTGGTAAAGAACCCACCTGCCAATGCTGGAGATGTGGGTTTGATCCCTGGGTAGGGAAGATCCCCTGGAAAAGGAAATGGCAACCCACTCCAGCATTCTTGCTTGGGAAATCCTGTGGACAGAGGAAACTGGTGGACTACAGTCCTTGCGGTCACAAAGTGCTGGATACAACTGAGCAACTGAACAATAAGAACAAATGATTCTGTTTTAGAGAAGAGAAATTGATTAGCCTCTGTCACCCTCCAAATGAAAAAACTTAATTTTTCTTGATCTGTATTCACTAGGACTTACAAATTTAATATACAAGGTACCTGGATGTCGAGATATGAATGCCACTGGTAATAAATGTATATCCTGTTATGATAGTATACAAATTTTCATTCATAATTTATTCTCCTGTTATTTAGATTTTGGTGAATCATAGTTTTATAACCTAGAGTTGAGGATGGACCAAGAAAGATTCCACTAAAGTATTAATATATCAATCTCATGAAAGCCACCCTGAAACCATCAGGCAGTCTTGCCCTTGTCATGACTATAGCTACCATGCTGTCATATTATGTATTTATGTTGTGAAGAAAATCGATGTTTAAGTAAATAAGAAAGGTCAGAGACAGCTTGATGAGCCATAGATTCCATTTAGAATATTTTCCTTCATGTGCAATTTTTTTTCTTTGCACCTGCAACCAGATTGTAACCTTGAGAAGAATTTTATGCACAAAATTAGAGGCCACAGTGGAAAATTTACTTCTGAGAGTAGGTCATCAAAAAGAGCATGCTGAGTCCAGATGCAGAGGAAATGAGAACCTTTGTTTGTTCTCTCTTTGAGGACAATTGTGCCCTCTGTGAAAATTACATAGCCCCTCCTCATACTGTTTGAGGACTAGAGAAGCCCATTAACAAAACATGTAAGGGAGATATTGGAGCACAAACTTGAGAGGAAGAATTAGGAAAATCATGGAGTTGGAAAACTGCTGACTCATTAGGACTGATTGTATAAGCTAAAGAAAGGGAAGGCGAGAGAAAATCTGTTACCTGAGCTAAAAGAGCAGTTGGAACTTCCTGAAATAGTGACTCACAGGTCATGGCTTCTCCCACAGATTTCCCTTTTCATGAAAATCATCTTTACTTGACCCTACTGCCCTTTGTAGATTCCTCCTTATTTTTTTTCCTTCCTTTTACAACTAACTTCTCTTTACAAGTCAACTTTCTACCCTTACCACCCAGTCTCTCCTTAACCCCTGACTTAGGAATATTTCATCTGAAGCTTCTTCCCACCATTCTACTAAATCAAAACTCCTAAAGCTCATCAGAGCCATGACAAACCTTTATTTCCAGGTCCAAATCTCTTTCCCAATCTGTTTCTGCTTTTATAAATATCTGCTGGAATATCCCCCTAAATATAACAACAACAACTGAAACAGCAGAGGTAAAAACAGCAAAGGCAACACCAGTAAGATTATTTATTGAGCACTGCCTTGTACTGTTCCGACTATTCTCCAAGTGCTGACTCATTGGATTCTCTCAGTGACTCTATGAGGTAGGTGCGTTCATTATCCTTATTATAGAGATTAAATAACAAGTTGACAGTAGATTCATAACTTCCCCAAGTTCACATAAACTAGTAAGTTGTGGAACTAGGATTTCAACTTGGTGCTTGACCACTTGTTATAAGCTATTTTTCTGTATGCTATGCCACTCCAAATTCAGCACATCTAAAATTAAACTCCTAAATCCCTAACCCTAAATAGATTTCTTCACTTTCCCCATTTTAGTGAAGTAACCGCTTTCCATTATCTTTAAGGATGAATAACACAAAACAAGTTTTCAGGGTTCTGATGTATCAATGCATAAAAATCTTTGTTCATCAAAAACTATATAACTTTTAATGCTGAATGTGCATGTCCCATCATACACATAGGTCAATGAACATGAATTTGTAGCTTTTAAATATTACAGATTCATTTTAATGCTTTCCTGCCAATAAGCTTGAATTTTAATTACACAGCCAGAGTGTGTGATATTTGGCAAACATTTCTTTGCCTACAATTCCTTTTAACATTTTTTATTATATCTAGTTGTGGGGAGTGAGGGCTACTCTCTAGCTGTGGTATGTGTACTTTTCATTACAGCGGTTTCTTGTGTTGCAGAGCACAGGCTCTGTGGCACGTGGACTTCAGTATTTGCAGTGTGTGGGCTCAGTAGTTGTGGCTTCTGGGCTCTAGAGCGCATGCTCAGTAGTTGTGGTCCATGGGCTTAGTTGGCCCATTACATGTGGGATCTTCCCAGACTAGGGATTGAACCTGTATCCCTTAACCACTGGACCACCAGGGGATCCCTGCCTATGCTTTCTTTTCGTGATTCCCTAGTGCTTTGTAAGACATGTAAAAACTCTAGTAACTATGAGGAAATAGACTCCAAACATCTTTTTCCAGGTAAAATGTTATATAACTTAATTGTGATTTAACTTAAAATATCTCTGAGGTTAACTAGATAACAGGTTACAAGTGGGGATGGTGAGTTTTTGCAGCTAAGAAACTTAAAGTAATTTGTATGACATCTAATGTTTTAATCTTTTGGGTGTTTTTTTCTTTCATATTGGGAAACACAGAGGTTTTTAGCCAGGTCAGATCAACCAATTCTGTACTTGGATGACTTTTTAATTTTTGTGCAGATAGTTTGGTCTTAGGTTTAGGTAATCTTTATATTTTAGTATCTTTTACAGAACAAAGCATCAAATAGGGACACTCGTATGTTGAAAGTTTGATGCAATTCTGCCCTTGAATGCATCTGAACGCCAAAAAAGAGGTCATTTACTTGCTATTAATAGTTTTAAATTACCACAAATTCTGGCAGTAGTCCTGTTCTTTAGTAAAGGGAATTTAAGTAGCCATTGGCCAATACTCAACACCAAGTACTTTTGCTGAGGATATTATTTTGACTTTGTGCAATAACTGAGGCCTTTCTGGCCTTGTTTCCTATGACCAGGGAAGTCTGCCTCCTTCTTCAATACCCATAACTAGGCCTTGATTTTCTCCTGTGCTTGATCTTTTGCCAATTATTCTGATTCCTTTGAAATTCTTATCTTTATCACGATATATTCCCAAAGATTAGAATCCATACCCAGACTTTCATTTGTCATGTTTTGACCCTTTTCAAATGCTGCCTGATTTCCCGACACTGCCTATCTACCTAGGCCCAGGACTGTCACATATGGCCTTGCAAGCTGTACACTGCACAATTCCAGGGGACACCATGGGGCAGACTGTAATCTCAGTGGTGCCCCTGGAGTTGTGCAATGAGGCAGCCCTAACTAGATCTCTACCTATTACATGCTGACAGAGTACCCTCCCTTTCTGCCTTTTGTAACACCTTGTTTCACCTGTGTCATGGAAATTTGCCTAGTCTTTTTACCAGACTCCCTGATTTCAATTTTCTGCCTTCTTGGACCACCTATTAATGCCTGCTGTTTAAATACTACTGCCAATTATTACAAATGCCATCTTTTTAAACATCAAAATTGCACAGGAAAAGTCAAGTTGTTAGAATGACAAAATCACAGAACTCAGGGGTACATGAAATAGCTCGTTGATAAGGTTCTGATTTTCACTCTGTTCGTTTGAGAGCATATATACACATACATAGCCTGGGTAGCTCAGATCAGTCCAGTTCAGTCATTCAGTCATGTCTGACTCTTTGCGTCCTCATGGACCACAGCATGCCAGGCTTCCCTGTCCATCACCAACTCCCAGAGCTTACAATATTTATTTTTCTCTTTGCATTAAATTTCAGTAAGAGTTCTCTCTCTCTCTCTTTTTTTTTTTTTTTTTTGCTGGTTCTTTTTTTTCCCCCATTTATTTTTATTAGTTGGAGGCTAATTCCTTTACAATATTATTGCATTTATAACCTCAGACAAGTGAAACAAATCTAGAGTAATTTTGTCTTTGATAATTCATATGAAGTAAAAATATAAGTTGCTCAGTCAGGTCTGACTCTTTGTGACCCCATGAACTATACAGTCCATGAAATTCTCCAGGCAAGAATACTGGAGTGATTAGCCTTTCCCTTCTCTAGGGGATCTTCCCAACCCAGGGCTCAAACCCAGGTCTCCCACATTACAGGCAGATTCTTTACCAGCTGAAGCCTTGGTACTGTTTGTATATGATAATTCATATACATTGACTATGTGTATATGATAATTCATATACATAGAACCCAAAAAGAAACTAGATTCTCTCTATAATTTCACTTAACAAAATTTTTGACCGACAGAGATGTGTCACAGTGGATAATATGTATTCTGTGTGGACACTGAAAACTTTGTTCAAGCTGTGTTTATATGGTCATTTTGAAAGTTGTGCTAAAAAGAACTTGATGATAAATACAGTCAGGATTGCTATGAAAAAGCAGATTATTTATACATCATATAGGACTTCCCTGGTGGCTCACTGGTAAAGACTCTTTCTGCCAAAGGAGGATTTGGGCTTCTATCCCTATGCCCTGGGGTAGGAAATGGCAACCCACCCCAGTATTTTTGCCTGGAAAATCCCGTGGACAGAGGAGCTTGACAGTCTACAGTCCATGGGGTCTCAAAAGAGTTGGACAAAATTTAGCAACTAAACAACAATAGGTCAAATACTGTACTTTTCTAATTTTTTGTTTTGGGAGAAATCCAGACACTTCCTGAAATTGAGTTGCTAACCATTTGTCCACTAAATGAAGTTTCCAAATTGTGGAGATTAGGTAAAAAGCACTGAACAGTAGGTTTGGTTAGCAATCAGCCTACGGCTCTCTGAATGCTAGGAAGTTCAGAGCAGTGGATCATAGATTTATTACATTATTTTCGTTACCTACCATAATGATCTCCAAAATAAATGTAAGGACTCTACCCCAGAGGCTTTTTTCTCTCAACTAGTTTGAAAATGCTTTCCATTTTTATTTTTATAAAATGTGAAGATGAAAGGCAGGGGAGAAGTAGGAACATCCTCATTGACTATAAAGATAGTGACACAAGTGGTATCATTTTCTTGCCTCATGTAAACTGCCTCATTGATGGAGGGTTTTGGATTGTCTTGTGTTTTTGCAAAGCATTGCTGGTAAGTATTGGCTAAGAGCATAGATTCATAGCAATCACTTTGCTCTGAAGCATATAATTGGAACATGTAATTCTCTAGCCTGCTTAATATAAATGATAACCAATACCATCATATCTTTGTTTAAAGTTTATTAAGTGGGATGGAAATCACAGATATCTAAGATCCTTGCTGCTTCAATGACTAGGCTGAGCAATTTTTTCTTTTCAGCCTCTTTCTGTTATTTCCCAAAGGCAACTTTACTGTACTAGCAAATTCTAGCTAGCTTGCTCCATTTGAGTTTATGATTCTGAAGCAGTAGCAGTCTGAAGCAAATTTGGTGGTATGGAAAACTATAGCAAGAAGCTCTTCCCTTTATTTCTTGGTAACAAAACAAAGTAGAGTTATTACTTTACCATACTAAGAAACTTTATTCAGAATACACCTTTTTAGTTTTACTGAAATAACTGAGCAAAGGAATATTCAGTGCCCAAAGCTAGAATTCACTACATTTTATCAAGTGACATTCAAAGAAGAGTACCCCTGTTGATTTCCTAAATTTTAATGGGTGTTTTCCTAGGTGGTGAATTGGCCTGGGGCTCACCTAAAGGAGTGTAAATTTAAATCTGGAATTGTTTGTTTAAACCATAGATTACAAATGCCTTTAGGAACTGAGGAGTTCAAAATTTTGTGGAGTCTAGATGTGGGATTTTAAGTAATGGTAGGGTCTCTAGTGAACCTGAGAGTGTATTCCACTTTTAAATAAACTCAAATGAGCTTGTGACACTGTTTAATGGCTTTACATCATATGTGTACTCATATGGCAGCTCATTACAGTATGGTATTAATAATAAAGAGCCATGTTCATGGGATATTAAAGGGTCTGAGAAGTACTATAGTCAATAAACCTGCCTAACCAAGAGTTTCTCAAATGTGACAACAGGATCCTCCTTTCTTTGTATCATTATTCCCACCCCCCGCCATATGCCTGTGCATCTACGCATGAGTGTTTGGCAAACACACAATGCTTACTTCTTGTGGGCTTTTAATGAGTTATGGGAAGCAGTTTGGTAAATACCATACTTAGAGAAACCTACTAAAAACAATCATAAAAGCCAAGCAGTCAACAACTTAGTAAAGTGTACTTCATTTCAATACTATTGCATAGGCTCTAAATATCCATATTCTAAAAAACAACTAAATATTTCTGCTGTCAATTTTTAAATGTCTCAAAGTCCACTCAAAATAGATGATTTCAAGTTGAAATTAGTTCTCATACAAGGTGACACATTTTGGTTTTGTAATACTGATCATCATCTAAAGTGATTTGGTATATTACATTTTGGTTTTGTAATACTTATCATCATCTAAAGTGATTTAGTATATTAGTTGAAGAATGGCCTAAGCTGTTGTAATAAAGAGTCCAAAACAGATGTTCAGATATAAGAGAAGTAATTTTCTCTCATGTAGAACAGTTCAAGACTGTCCACAGCAAGTAGCTTTGTCCTTAAAAAGATGACCCAGGAGCTACACACTGCACTTCTGCCTATATCCCATTGTGTAGAACATAGTAATGTGGGCATGCCTAACTACAGGGAGACTAGGGAATATAGTTTTTAGCTGAGTAGGTAGGTTCCCAGCAGAAACTGAGAAGGACAGAATGAATACTAGGGTACAGTTTGCTGTCTCTGTTATACCTCAGAAATGTTTCTGGTCATGGTACAACATGTTAGAATGTAGGAGAGAAAAGTTCTAGGTAAGTAGTTCAGCTAAAATTCAATGAATGTCTATAGAAAAAAAGAAACCATTTGGTCCATCTGATGAGCACAGTGA
Organism: Dama dama; assembly: GCF_033118175.1. Lineage (NCBI taxonomy): Eukaryota > Metazoa > Chordata > Mammalia > Artiodactyla > Cervidae > Dama > Dama dama. Next base: position 25,255,266 of record NC_083714.1, read on the forward strand.
TAGATATATGGGTAAATGTATTTATTGAATAGGCAAGACACCATGATTTCTCTTTTATATTTGTAGACACTTAACCTGGATGAACTGCTGATACATGTTTATATTTATTCAACACTAATATACTGGGAACTTTCTTTGTGTCAGGCAGTGTATTGAAGATGCCATGGTGAGTAACACATGGCTATTGCCTAGGCTATGGTTATAATACAGTGAGAATATATGGTGTTGAATCATTCCAGAATATTAGAAGTGGACTCTTTTTCTTGTTTCTGAAAGTAAAATAGTAAAAAAAAAAAAAAAAAAAAAACACAGAAAACTTAAAAAAAAATTTTTTTTTTATTTATTTTTATTAGTTGGAGGCCAATCACTTCACAACATTTCAGTGGGTTTTGTCATACATTGACATGAATCAGCCATGGAGTTACATGTATTCCCAATCCCGATCCCCCCTCCCAACTCCCTCTCCACCCAATTCCTCTGGGTCTTCCCAGTGCACCAGGCCCGAGCACTTCTCTCATGCATCCCACCTGGGCTGGTGATCTGTTTCACTATAGATAATATACATGCTGTTCTTTCAAAACATCCCACCCTCGCCTTCTCCCACAGAGTCTAAAAGTCTGTTCTGTACATCTGTGTCTCTTTTTCTGTTTTGCATATAAGGCTATCATTACCATCTTTCTAAATTCCATATATATGTGTTAGTATGCTGTAATGTTCTTTATCTTTCTGGCTTACTTCACTCTGTATAATGGGCTCCAGGTTCATCCATCTCATTAGAACTGATTCAAATGAATTCGTTTTAACGGCTGAGTAATATTCCATTGTGTATATGTACCACAGCTTCCTTATCCATTCGTCTGCTGATGGGCATCTAGGTTGCTTCCATGTCCTGCCTATTATAAACAGTGCTGCAATGAACATTGGGGTGCACGTGTCTCTTTCAGATCTGGTTTCCTCAGTGTGTATGCCCAGGAGTGGGATTGCTGGGTCATATGGCAGTTCTATTTCCAGTTTTTTAAGAAATCTCCACACTGTTTTCCATAGTGGCTGTACTAGTTTGCATTCCCACCAGCAGTGTAAGAGGGTTCCCTTTTCTCCACACCCTCTCCAGCATTTATTGTTTGTAGACTTTTGGATAGCAGCCACCCTGACTGGCGTGTAATGGTACCTCATTGTGGTTTTGATTTGCATTTCTCTGATAATGAGTGATGTTGAGCATCTTTTCTTGTGTTTGTTAGCCATCTGTATGTCTTCTTTGGAGAAATGTCTGTTTAGTTCTTTGGCCCATTTTTTGATTGGGTCATTTATTTTTCTGGGATTGAGCTGCAGGAGTTGCTTGTATATTTTTGAGATTAATCCTTTGTCTGTTTCTTCATTTGCTCTTATTTTCTCCCAATCTGAGAGCTGTCTTTTCACCTTACTTATAGTTTCCTTTGTTGTACAAAAGCTTTTAAGTTTCATTAGGTCCAATTTGTTTAGTTTTGCTTTTATTTTCAATATTCTGGGAGGTGGATCATAGAGGATCTTGCTGTGATTTATGTCGGAGCGTGTTTTGCCTATGTTCTCCTCTAGGAGTTTTATAGTTTCTGGTCTTACATTTAGATCTTTAATCCATTTTGAGTTTATTTTTGTGTATGGTGTTAGAAAGTGTTCTAGTTTCATTCTTTTACAAGTGGTTGACCAGTTTTCCCAGCACCACTTGTTAAAGAGGTTGTCTTTTTTTCCATTGTATATCCTTGCCTCCTTTGTCAAAGATAAGGTGTCCATAGGTTCGTGGATTTATCTCTGGGCTTTCTATTCTGTTCCATTGATCTATATTTCTGTCTTTGTGCCAGTACCATACTGTCTTGATGACTGTGGCTTTGTATTAGAGTCTCAAGTCAGGCAGGTTGATTCCTCCAGTTCCATTCTTCTTTCTCAAGATTACTTTGGGTATTTGAGGTTTTTTTGTATTTCCATATAAATTGTGAAATTCTTTGGTCTAGTTCTGTGAAAAATACCGTTGGTAGCTTGATAGGGATTGCATTGAATCTATAGATTGCTTTGGGTAGAATAGCCATTTTGACAATATTGATTCTTCCAATCCAGGAACAAGGTATGTTTCTCCATCTGTTTGTGTCCTCTTTGATTTCTTTCATCAGTGTTTTATAGTTTTCTATGTATAGGTCTTTTGTTTCTTTAGGTAGATATACTCCTAAGTATTTTATTCTTTTTGTTGCAATGGTGAATGGTATTGTTTCCTTAATTTCTCTTTCTGTTTTTTCATTGTTAGTGTATAGGAATGCAAGGGATTTCTGTGTGTTAATTTTACATCCTGCAACTTTACTATATTCATTGATTAGCTCTAGTAGTTTTCTAGAAGAGTCTTTAGGGTTTTCTATGTAGAGCATCATGTCATCTGCAAACAGTGAGAGTTTCACTTCTTCTTTTCCTATCTGGATTCCTTTTACTTCGTTTTCTGCTCTGATTGCTGTGGCCAAAACTTCCAACACTATGTTGAATAGTAGTGGTGAGAGTGGGCACCCTTGTCTTGTTCCTGATTTCAGGGGAAATGCTTTCAATTTTTCACCATTGAGGGTGATGCTTGCTGTGGGTTTGTCAAATATAGCTTTTATTATGTTGAGGTATGTTCCTTCTATTCCTGCTTTCTGGAGAGTTTTAATCATAAATGAGTGTTGAATTTTGTCAAAGGCTTTCTCTGCATCTATTGAGATAATCATATCGTTTTTATCTTTCAATTTGTTAATGTGGTCTATTACATTGTTTGATTTGCAGATATTAAAGAATCCTTGCATTCCTGGGATAAAGCCCAATTGGTCATGATGTATGATTTTTTTTAATATATTGTTGGATTCTGTTTGCTAGAATTTTGTTAAGGATTTTTGCATCTATGTTCATCAGTGATATTGGCCTGTAGTTTTCTTTTTTTGTGGCATCTTTGTCTGATTTTGGATTTAGGGTGATGGTGGCCTCATAGAATGAGTTTGGAAGCTTACCTTCTTCTGCAATTTTCTGGAAGAGTTTGAGTAAGATAGGTGTTAGCTCTTCTCTAAATTTTTGGTAGAATTCAGCTGTGAAGCCATCTGGTCCTGGGCTTTTGTTTGCTGTAACATTTCTGATTACAGTTTCGATTTCCTTGCTTGTGATGGGTCTGTTAAGATCTTCTATTTCTTCCTGGTTCAGTTTTGGAAAGTTATACTTTTCTAAAAATTTGTCCATTTCATCCAAGTTGTCCATTTTATTAGCATAGAGCTGCTGGTAGTAATCTCTTATGATCCTTTGTATTTCAGTGTTGTCTGTTGTGATCTCTCCATTTCCATTTCTAATTTTGTTAATTTGGTTATTCTCTCTTTGTTTCTTAATGAGTCTTGCCAATGGTTTGTCAATTTTGTTTATTTTTTTAAAAAACCAGCTTTTAGCTTTGTTGATTTTTGCTATGGTCTCTTTAGTTTCTTTTGCATTTATTTCTGCCCTGATTTTTAAGATTTCTTTCCTTCTGCTAACCCTGGGGTTCTTCATTTCTTCCTTCTCTAATTGCTTTAGGTGTAGAGTTAAGTTATTTATTTGGCTTTTTTCTTGTTTCTTGATGTAAGCCTGTAACGCTATGAACCTTCCCCTTAGCACTGTTTTTACAGTGTCCCATAGGTTTTGGGTTGTTGTGTTTTCATTTTCATTCATTTCTATGCATATTTTGATTTATTTTTTGATTTCTTCTATGATTTCTTGGTTATTCAGAAGCGTGTTATTTAGCCGCCATATGTTTGAATTTTTAACATTTTTTTTTCTATAATTGAGATTTAATCTTACTGCACTGTGGTCAGAAAAGATGACTGGAATGATTTCAACTTTTTTGAATTTTCCAAGACTGGATTTATGGCCTGGAGAAAGTTCCGTGTGCACTTGAGAAAAAGGTGAAGTTGATTGTTATGGGGTGAAATGTCCTATAGATATCAATTAGGTCTAGCTGGTCCATTGTGTCATTTAAGGTTTGTGTTTCCTGGTTAATTTTCTGTTTGTTGATCTATCCATAGTTGTGAGTGGGGTATTAAAGTCTCCCACTATTATTGTGTTACTATTAATTTCTTCTTTCATACTCATTAGCGTTTGCCATACATATTGCGGTGCTCCTATGTTGGGTGCATATATATTTATAATTGTTATATCTTCTTGGATTGATCCTTTGATCATTATGTAGTGTCCTTCTTTGTCTCTTTTCACATCCTTTATTTGAAAGTCTATTTTATCTGATATGAGTATTGTGAGTCCTGCTTTCTTTTGGTCTCTGTTTGCATGAAATATTTTTTTCCAGCCCTTCACTTTTAGTCTGTATGTGTCTCATGTTTTGAGGTGGGTCTCTTGTAGACAGCATATGTAGGGGTCTTGTTTTTGTATCCATTCAGCCAATCTTTGTGTGTTGGTTGGCACATTTAACCCATTTACATTTAAGGTAATTATTGATAGGTGTGGTCCTGTTGCCATTTACTTTGTTGTTTTGAGTTCACGTTTATACAACCTTTCTGCATTTCCTGTCTAGAGAAGATCCTTTAGCATTTGTTGAAGAGCTGGTTTGGTGGTGCTGAATTCTCTCAGCTTTTGCTTGTCTGTAAAGCTTTTGTATTCTCCTTCATATCTGAATGAGATCCTTGCTGGGTACAGTCATCTAGCTTGTAAGTTATTCTCTTTCATTACTTTCAGTACGTCCTGCCATTCCCTTCTGGCCTGGAGGGTTTCCATTGATAGATCAGCTGTTATCCTTATGGGAATCTCTTTGTGTGTTATTTGTTGTTTTTCCCTTGCAGCTTTTAATATTTGTTCTTTGTTTTTGATCTTTGTTAATTTGATTAATATGTGTCTTTGGGTGTTTCGCCTTGGGTTTATCCTGTTTGGGACTCTCTGGGTTTCTTAGACTTGGGTGGCTATTTCCTTCCCCATTTTTGGGAAGTTTTCAGCTATTATCTCCTCGAGCATTTTCTCATGGCCTTTCTTTTTGTCTTCTTCTTCTGGGACTCCTATGATTCGAATGTTGGGGCATTTCACATTGTCCCAGAGGTCCCTGAGGTTGTCCTCATTTCTTTTGATTCTTTTTTCTTTTTTCCTCTCTGCTTCATTTATTTCCACCATTTTATCTTCTACCTCACTTATCCTATCTTTTGTCTCCGTTATTCTACTCTTGGTTCCCTCCAGAGTGTTTTTGATCTCATTTATTCCTTTATTCATTTTTAATTCACTCTTTTTTTATTTCTTCTAGGTCTTTATTAAACATTTCTTGCATCTTTTCAATCTTTGTCTCCAGGCTATTTATCTATAACTCGATTTTGTTTTCAAGATTTTGGATCTTTTTTTTTTTAATGATTATTCTAAATTCTTTTTCAGGTAGATTCCCTATCTCCTCCTCTTTGGTTTGACTTGCTGGGCATTTTTCATGTTCCTTTACCTGTTGGGTATTTCTGTGCCTTTTCATCTTGTTTAGATTGCTGTGTCTGGAGTGGGCTTTCTGTATTCTGGAGGTCTGTGGTTCCTTTTTATTGTGGAGGTTTCTCCCAGTGGGTCGGGTTACACGATTGGCTTGTCAAGGTTTCCTGGTTAGGGAAGCTTGCGTCAGTGTTCTGGTGCGTGGAACTTGATTTCTTTTCTCTGGAGTGCAATGGAGTTCCCACTAATGAGTTTTGAGATTGGTCTATGTGTTAGGTGTGACCTTGGGCAGCCTGTATGTTGATTTTCAGGGCTATGTTCCTGCGTTGCTGGAGAATTTGCATGGTATGTCTTGCTCTAAACGTTATTGGCTCTTGGGTGGTGGTTGGTTTCAGTGTAGGTATGGAGGCTTTTGGACGGTCTCTTATTACTTAAAGTTCCATGTAGTCAGGAGTTTTCTGGTGTTCTCAGGTTTTGACTTTAAGTCTCCTGCCTCTGGATTTCAGTTTTATTCTTCCAGTAGTCTCAAGACTTCTCCAACTATACAGTACTGATAATAAAACTTCTAGGTTAATGATGAAAAGATTCTCCCCCATTAGGGACTCCCAGAGAGGTTCACAGAATTACATGAAGAAGAGGGGAGGGAGGAGGGAGATAGAGATGAGCAGGAGGAGAAAAAGTGGGACTGAAGAGGAGAGAGACAGATCTACGCAGTTGTCTGTTTCCAGAGTGTTCTCTGTAGCCAAGACACCCACAAAGATTCACAGAATTGGATTGGGAAGAGAAGGGGAAAGGAGAAAATAGAGGTGTTCTGAGGTAGAAAATGGAGAGTCAAGATTGGGAGAGAGTAATCAACACACTCTTGAATAAAAATGGGAACTGAATATTGGATTCTTAAATGTCCAAAATTTATATCATATACTGAAAAACAAAGATTAAAAATCTAGAGTAGAGGTTAGACTCTTAAAAATACTATATTAAAAACAAAAACCAAAACACACAAAAAATTTTAGAAATATATATGAAGTTCGGTTTAAAAATAGGGCTTCTCTTTTTTTTCTTTTTTTGTAAAGTTATAGTGTAATGAAAATGAAAATTAAGGAGTAGTAGATGAGTAATAGAGGATTTTAAAAGGAAATAAGAGAAAAAGAAAAATAGAAAATAGAAGAGAAAAAGGAAAAAAAAGAAAAACAAGAAAAAAAATTTTTCCTAATTAAAAAAATCATTAAAATCTATGAAAATGAAAGTTAAGGAGTAATTGGGGAGTAATAGGGAATTTTAATAGAAAATAAAGGAGAAAAAAGAAAAAAAAAAGTAAAAATATATCTAGGAATTTCTCTGGAGCTGTTGCAGTCAGTGTGGGTTCGGTTCAGTTACAGATAGCTCCTCGTTCCAGCTTACACTTCTTGATATCTACAGGCCCCTTCTGGTGTAGTCAGTGTGATCTACAGGGATTTTAATCTGTTGCACCAGTCCCTTCTGAAGCGGTTCCCTTTGTTTATTTGGCTTCTGTTTGCCGGTCTCTTCAGAGCCTCATTTCCGCCCTGACACAGACGGGCGGAGGTGGACTCTTATTCAGGTAGCTAGTTCCGTCGCACTGCTCAGGCTCCCGGCTGCTCTATATGGAGCGTGCCCTGCGCTGCGCGCGGTTCCAGCCCTCGGGTGTTCCACAAAAGCGTGGAACAAAAAGCTGCGCCTGCTTTTTGTGCCTTTCCTGTCTGATTGGCTCAGGCAGCCAGGAGCTTGACAGGCACTCTCTCCCCGGGTGCGGCGCGCCCACTCCCTTCCGCGGTCCCAGTCTCAGTTTCCGCGGGCACCAGTTGGGTGCGTGCGCCTTCTGCCCTCCGCGTCCCCAGCCCCAGTCCCCGCCCATGCCGGTCGGGTGCCTGTGCCCTGTGTCTCGCCGCGACCCTCCTGGCGGATGTCGACCATCCAGAATCTCAGGACGTCTTTGATTAGAAACTGGAGGCCTGTTTGCAGTGTGGTAGGGGATGCGGTCCTTGGGGCCGAGCCTGCCCCTTTTCCCTCCCCCATGCCTCCTGCCTCCGGCAGGGCTGGGCCAGTCCGCAGCCTGCGAGCTCTTCTCTGGGCTTGCTCGGTCCCTTCGTTCTGCGAACGGCCGGCAGTGTGTTCGGGCTGGTTAATTATCTCTCTCTCGCTATCCCACAGTTTAAGTTGGTAACTCACAAAAGCTCCCTCTGATTGTCCTCAGGGCACTCAGGCCCAGTCCTTTCCCTAAGCAATGCCACCCGCTCCTCTCCATGCCACCCCCACTTGCTGGTGGCAGATGCGAGCGTCTGGGGTACTTTTCTGCTGGGAGTTGCTTTTAGGCATGTAATCTGTGGGTTTTATTTATTGTTCTCCTCCCAGTCATGTTGCCCTCCGAGATTCAAAAACTTCCCCCAGACCCGCCAGTGCAAGGGTTTCCTGGTGTTTGGAAACTTCCTCTGTTAAGACTCCCTTCCCAGGACGGATCTCCATCCTTAGCTCTTTTGTCTCTCTTTTTATCTTTTATATTTTGTCCTACCTCCTTTCGAAGACAATGGGTTGCTTTTCTGGGCGCCTGATGACCTCAGCTAGCGATCAGAATTTGTTTTGTGAAGTTTGCTCTGCGTTCAGTTATTCTTTTGATGAATTTGTAGGAGAGAAAGTGGTCTCCCCATCCTACTCCTCCGCCATCTTGGCTCCTCCCCACAGAAAATTTTTGACAGGGGATATATGAGTAGCGGTCCCTTTGCTGGTTTACCTTTCTAGCTAAATACGTGTTCATGTCTCCCTTTGTCCTTAGAGGAATTGCATTTTTTTTAAGCAATAATGCTTCTATTTTCTTATAAGTCTCCATAGCAATGAATGTCTCAAGAAGACAGAATATATTATTTGTTAACAGAGACACTTCTAAATAAGAGTGATATGTGATGTAAATAAGAGTTATTTTCACATTTCCATTGGCCTGTATTGCAGTGCAGTTTAGGACTTGGCTGGGAGTCAGAAAAACTAGTTCTAGTCTTGTCTCTATGGTCTCAGCCTTATAAAATGGAGATTATGAAACTTGTTCCAACTATTTCATACACTGAAGTCTAAATAAGTTAATATATGCAAAAATACTTTATAACCCCTAAAGTAATGTATGTTTATTAGGTATTATTGCTGTACCAAAGTTTTGTGACTGATATCAGGACAATTGGTATCCTTATCATAGATAATGTGCTGGTTATCTAAATATATCTTTTTAAAAATATATATATCCTAATTTCCTTCACAGTTCATATGTACGTGCTGGAGACCAACGGCAAGAGATGAAGTTGATTGGTAGGTAGAGGTTATGTAGGCTGTGGCAAGAACTTCAGATATTTTTCCAAATGAATAGGCAAGTGATTGAAAGGTTTGAAGCAGTGTGATATGACTTGTTCTTTGGAAAGGTTAACTCTGGCTATTTTGTAGAGAGTGAACTTTAAGAGGTAAAATTAAAGACAGGAGTCAGATTATTGAGAGACTTATAGAGTGGTCCAAGCAAAAGAAAATATGGTTTGGGTTAGGTTGATGGCTTGTGAGGGTGGAGAGGAGAGGAAAATTTGGGAAAACGTTGGAAGTAAAGGTGATGAGATTAGCTAATAATGAATCTATGTGCAAAATCAAGGAAAGAGGATTGGGTTGAACCTGATGCTAGGTCTTTTGTCTTATCTGTGCAGTGCTCTTCATTCAAACAACTTTAGTTTTCTCATTGTCACATATCCCATGAATTCACGGAATATTATGGATAATTTGCTGCAAAGACCATTTCTTTGATTAAATAGAGATGGGGGTACTGTTTTGACTAACTGGTCAGAAATTGTTTCTAATTAGCCAGACCTGGCAAGCATTTTGATTAGCAAGTTTAGGATAGATGTTTTAATGTAAATATATAGAAGTGTGATTTTAAACAAAATACTTGCCAAGAGAATAATTGTAAGGTTAAATTGACCTCCGTGAGGGAACGTGGGAAAGCAACACTTTAAGAATAAAATCTGTGATTTTGGTTTGGGCTACCGAGTAGATGAAACAATTTATGAATATAAAACTTATAGAGCATCATGCTTGGGAGAGAGAATTAAAAGTTCGGTTTGGGGTATGTTGAGTTTGAGATACCTGTTGGATACTCTAACCTGTGGAAGTTCTAAGTAAACAACTAACAATATGAGTTCAGTGATGAGATTTTTTGGCAGGAGATAAAAATAGGCCATGTATTTCTGGATATGTGGTGGATGAGAGGCCTACTCTATATCCAGAGAGTGATGCCTAGTAAAATGTTGAATATACAGGTTTGAGATTAAGGAGAATGAACTTGGATAGAGATATAGATTTTTGAGTCTTCAGCTTATTGTGACAATTGAAACCATGGGAGTGGACAAGATGTCCCACCAGCTGAAAATGTATTAGGAAAAGAGACAACCCAGCACAGAATCCTCAAGAATACCAAGAGATGAAAGAAGAAGAGAATCTTAATGAAAAGAGTAGCAGGTAAACCAAAGGAAGAGAGTATTTCTAGAAACAAGGATTTTTTTTAACCAATATTGAGTGCTTTTGATGGGACAAGTAGATAATGACTGAGAAATATCCATTGAATTTAAACTAAGGAACTCCTAGGTGTTCCTGATGAGAGATATTTTGGTGAATTACTGGAGGCAGAAACCAAATTATATTGAGATGGGTCTTGAGTATAGATTAGGAATGTAGATAGCAGTTGCAAATAGTTCTTCCAAGAAGTCTGTTTGTGACCTCGAGGAGAGAAATAATAAAGCAGCAGGAGGGGCTTAGGGAGTTATGCTTTTAAGATAGGAGAAATTGAGCTTGCTTGAATGCTGATGAAAAAGATCTGGTAGATAGAGGTTGAAGATGAAAGAAAGAAGACCGTCAACCCAATATGTTTTCTGAAAGGATTGGTATACAAAGAATAACAGAACATATTAGTCTCAGGCAGAAAAGGTACCTCTTTTTTTGTAGTATGAAGATATCAGAAAAGGATGAGTGTGAATGCAAGAAAAATTGCAAAAATTGTCATTGGAAAATAAAGAATGTCCCCATTTTATACCTACTGGTTTCTATTTTCTGTGAAGTGGGAGGCAGTTTAGCCTACTGAGAACAAACGATACTGTAGTGGGATCAGTATTGAGAGAGAGTGTGAAAGAACAAGAGCAAACACAGCCCAGGACAATTCTGTCTTTTGCCCTAAACTTTTTCTACTGATTATCCTTTGAATGAGGTTTAACATATAACACTTTGTAAAATTAAAGTAAACAACATGTTGATTTAATACATTTATATGTTGTGATTTCTATTTTAACAATAGTTATCACCTCTATCATGTCACATAATCGTGTGTGTTTGTGTGGCTAGAATAACTAAGATCTAGTCTCTTAGCTATGGAGTGGATGTGTGGAGAAAATGGAATCCTTATACACAAAGAAGATGTGGTATGTATATAGATAGATACACACACACACTCACACACACACAATGGAATACTACTCAGCCATGAAAAGAATAAAATTTTGCCATTTGCAGCAACATAGATGGACTTGGATGGCATTATACTAAGTGAAATAAGTCAAACAGAGAAAGACAAATGGTATGTGATATCACATATATGTAGAATCCAAAAAAATAAACCAGCAAAATATAACAAACAGAGAAATAGTCTCATAGATATAGAGAACAGTCTTGTGGCTACCAGTGGGTGGTGGAGGGGCATTATATGGGTGGGAATGTGGGAGGTACAAATTATTGGATGTAAGATATGCTGAAGGACGTATTGTACAACACAGGTAATATAGCCAATATTTGGTAATAACTGTAACTAGAGTATAAATTTTAATAATGTATAAAAGAGATCAGTCTCTTAGCAAGTTTGACAGTTATAATACAATATTGTTGTCTATTCACTCTACTGTACATTAGATCTCCAGGATTTGTCTACTAGTTGCAAGTTTCCACCCTTAAATAATATCTCTACTCTTCTCTCCCCTCTCTCGAATGCCCACCCCCACTCATTGCCCCTGGAAACCACCATTCTACTCTCTATTTTTACACATTTGGCTTTTTTGGGTTCCATATAAGTGACCATACAGTATTTGTCTTTTTCTTTCTGAATAATTTCACATAGCCTAATGTCATCAGTCGCCATCCATGTCTTCTTAAATCTATAGTTGAAGAGCAATACCTCCCCAAATCTAGTAACAGTTGTATTTTGGTCTTAACATTACATGGCATTGTCATTCCCCCCCCCCCCACCTTTTTTTCTAAGCTGTGAGAGCTTGCTTTAGGAGCAGCTGGCCAGATACCACTTGAAACCTTTTCTGAAGCTTTTTTGTTTTCCTCAAGTGAACAGGTTCTTCACAGGCCATTTTCAAATCCTAGCTCCATAGCAGGCCTGCAAAAGGACATTAAATGCATTGGTAGCTCTGAAACAATTTGCAGGTGACATGTTATGAGCTTGTTTCTGCATAGCTCTTTTCCTTGGTGCCAGTTGGATAATCATTTTGTCTAATCCTAAAAGGCATTTCTGATGTTCTCAAAAGTACATCTATGCACCTACCTTAGATATTGTTATAAGCTTGTTTCTGCATAGCTCTTTTCCTTGGTCCCATTGGATAATCATTTTGTCTAATCCTAAAAGGCATTTCTGATGTTCTCCAAACTACATCTATGCACCTACCTTAGATATTGTTTAGCTCTTTTCTATAGAGTCTAGCTCAGGAATATACTGTAGTGATACCCCAACTATTATCAACTTCATTTTCATTTTAGTGCTGATGAGTCACTAAGTGGACTGTCAAGCCTTGAATAACTCTGGATCCTTAAGATTGTGTGTGTGTGTGTGTGCACGCGCGTGCGCGCGTGTGTGCGCTACATGCTAAGTCACTGTAGTGAAGTCGTTCAGTCATGTCCGTCTCTTTGCGACCCCATGGACTGTAGCCTACCAGGCTCCTTCATCCATGGAATTTTCCAGGCAAGAGTACTGTAGTGGGTTGCCATTTCCTTCTCCAAGGGATCTTCCTGACCCAGGGATCGAACCCGGGTCTCCCACATTGCAGGCAGATGCTTTACCATCTGAGCCAACTCTTTGTGACCCCATGGACTGTAGCCCTCTGGGCTCCTCTGCCCATGGGATTCTCCAGACAAGAATACTGGTGTGAATTGCCATGCCCTCCTCCACTGGATCTTCCTGACCCAGGGATCAAACAAGTGTCTCTTGTGTCCCCTGCATTCTTTAATGCTAGTACCACCTGGGAAGCTTCAGATGGTGTAGTCATAGCTAAATCTCTTCCTTACTCCATTCTTTTCAAACAATCCCTGAGACAACATTGTGGCCAGAAACTGTTACTAAATTCCATCTTTAATTAACTTCTTTTCTTTTCTCCATTTCTTTCCATTTAGTCTTCTGTTGTTTGTTTCCATTACACCTAAATTTAGATATTTTCTGTATATTATGAAATTTGTCTAATTTTTCTGCCACCACCACATTTTTGATGATCATCCTATTTTGATCTTTTCCACTCTTCTCTTATTCCATGAATGTCTGTGTCATATGAAAATTATGCTTTTTAATAAAGTCAGGAATCTTTTAGAAATTCCCCCAAACATTTAACTAAACATATTGTACTTATTATTCTGTGGTTAAAAAAATGAAAAAAAAAAAAACAAAACAATAACTCCATTCAAACTAGTTTAAGCAATAAAGGAATTGGGTGACATAATTGGGAGGCCTAAAGGTAAATCTCAGGTACTGCTGTATCTGGGACTCCATTACTCTCTGTTCATCAATATTTTTTTCGAAGAAACTCTCTCCATGGGGCAAGGAAAATGACTGTAGTCACCCCTAAGCCTATACATTTACAGCTTGTAACTCATAAAGAGTTTTTCTCAGTCCCGATGTGCATATTGAAAATTTTCTATAAGAATTCCAATTACTTATGCTTCTTTTTTTCTTTACTTTTTTTTTTCTTACTTATGCTTGAGTCATGGGTAATTCATCCATTTAAAAAGGAAAAATGTCATGATTGATATGATCAGGGTTACATGCCCATCAATATAGTTAAAGGGTCAGGCACTTGGTTAATAGTTCCACTCAGTTCAGTTCAGTTCATTTCAGTCACTCATTTGTGTCCAACTCTTTGCGACCCCGTGGACCGCAGCATGCTAGGCCTCACTGTCCATCACCAACTCCCAGAGTTTACTCAAACTCATCTCCATTGAGTCGGTGATGCCATTCAACCATCTTATCCTCTGTCATCCCCTTCTCCTCCTGCCCTCAATCTTTCCCAGCATCAGGGTCTTTTAAAATGAGTCAGCTCTCCACATCAGGTGGCCAAAGTATTGGAGTTTCAGCTTCAACATCAGTCCCTCCAATGAACACCCTGGACTGATCTCCTTTAGGATGGACTGGTTGGATCTCCTTGCAGTCCAAGGGACTCTCAAGAGTCTTCTCCAACACCACAGTTCAAAAGCATCAATTCTTCAGCTCTCAGCTTTCTTTATAGTCCAACTCTCACATCCATACATGACTACTGGAAAAACCATAGCCTTGACTAGACGGACCTTTGTTGGCAAAGTAATGTCTCTGCTTTTTAATATGCTGTCTAGGTTGGTCATAAATTTCATTCCAAAAGGAGGAAGTGTCTTTTAATTCCATGGCTGCAGTAACCATCTGCAGTGATTTGGGAGCCCAGAAAAATAAAGTCAGCCACTGTTTCCATTTTTTCCCCATCTATTTGCCATGAAGTGATGGGAATGGATGCCATGATCTTAGTTTTCTGAATGTTGAGATTAAGCCAACTTTTTCACTCTCCTCTTTCACTTTCATCAAGAGGCTCTTTAGTTCTTCTTCACTTTCTGTCATAAGGGTGGTGTTATCTGCATATCAGAGGTTATTGATATTTTTCCCAGCAATCTTGATTCCAACTTGTGCTTCATCCAGCCCACCATTTCTCATGATGTACTCTGCATATAAGTTAAATAAGCAGGGTGATAATATACAGCCTTGACGTACTCCTTTTCCTATTTGGAACCAGTCTGTTGTTCCATGTCCAGTTCTAACTATTGCTTCCTGACCTGCATACAGATTTCTCAAGAGGCAAGTCAGGTGGTCTGGTATTCCCATCTCTTTAAGAATTTTCCAGAGTTTATTTTCAGAGTCAAAGGCTTTGGTGTAGTAAATAAACATAGATGTTTTTCTGGAACTCTTGCTTTTTTGAGGATCCAGCGGATGTTGCCAATTTGATCTCTGGTTCCTCTGCCTTTTCTAAAACCAGCTTGAACATCTGGAAGTTCACGGTTCACGTATTGCTGAAGCCTGGCTTGGAGAATTTTGAGCATTACTTTACTAGTGTGTGAGATGAGTGCAATTGTGCGGTAGTTTGAGCATTCTTTGGCATTGCCTTTCTTTGGGATTGGAATGAAAACTGACCTTTTCCAGTCCTGTGTAGAACCGTTTATATTGTGGGTGAAGTAGCTCCTCCAAGGAACAAATGCTGACAGGTAAAATTAACATATTTCATATACATATGACATTATGTTTTACATATTATTTTCCCCATATTTCTGCCTTTATTAAGATATTTTTTAAACACAGTGGATAATAGTACTCATGAAAGAAAAAAATCTTTTCCAAATATTGTTGAATCCTTATAGAGCTTACTATGTACCAGGCACTGTTCTTGCTATTTAAAAAATTTTAATTTGTTAATCCTCACAACATCCTATGAGGTAGATACTATAGTCATATATATTTTGCAGATGAGGAAGCTGAATCATAGAGAGGTTGAGTAACTTGCCCATAGCCATATGGTCAGTGAGTAGAACATCCTGCAATTTGAACCCAGGCTGTCTAGACCTAATGTCCATGTGCTTAACCATCTCATGCCATGCTTATTCTTTGACACCTTCTTCCTGATCCATCTAATTTTTCACAAACTTCTGTTGAGTGTAACTTCTACCTCATTAAATTACAACTATATTTCCTCTTCTCCATCTCTCCATCCACTGTCATTCCTTTCCTCCATCCTGTGTTCCTTCTTTGTAAGTTGTTCCTTTCTTATTTTTTGTTTACTTTTTCACATGCCAAATTATTATAATATTTAAACTAATCTCTTTCCTTGAGTTTAGTCCTTTGAGATGTGTTTTCCAACCTTCTCTAGGGTGGTTTTTCTGAAATATAAAACTAATATTTTGTTTCCGTGATTATAAGCATTAGTTTCTCAAAGTTTTTAAGTTAAAAATCTAAACTCTTTAACATAGCCTACAAAGCCCTGCAGGAGCTAGCCTTTTTCTGATTTTTCAGATACTCTTTCCCCTCCCACACTTGGCTAATTTTTTCATATACACCTCTTGCCACTTTCCTGCTTATATCTCACACATCACCCACAGTATCTAGCTTTATGATCTTTGGAAAATCATTTTACTCTCTGATCCACTGTTTCCTCAACTGCAACACAGTGAGATTAGAGTAGAATATCCCTATGTACCTTCCAGCACTTACAAAATCTATAATCCCGATTCTTTGGTTGTTAACTCTTCCATTGTGTAACTTTCTGGATCCTGTATATGTATCCCTAATAGTTGTTCCTGGATATGTTTTAACTATGTCCTTGGAGAAGGAAAATGTCTTTAGTTTTTCCTTTTTGTACTTTGAGACTAATACAGAATGTCATTGTATCTTTTTCTTTTGTACATTAATTATTTAAATGGCCTTAAATCAGAGCTATGTCTGATCTCACCCACTTTAAAAGCCTTAAAAAAAAAAACTTGTTATTTACAAAGAGTCAACAACCCCTAAAAATCAAAGATTAGAATTTAAAGTTCAGAATCCACAAAGATTGAATGTTTTTTTAATAATAAATAAATTTCCATGATCCTTTTGAATACCATTTTCAGCCAAACTGTGTTCATTCATTCTGGTGACTTATATAGTGATCTGTTTGTGTTAGCTAAATTGAAAGTCTTACAGCTTTGACGTATTAACAATTAAACACTAATTGTTTCTGAAGGGCTGGGATTTGTTCCTTGTCCTTTTCAGTATTTTCCCAATCACAGTTGCAGAAACACTAGGACCTCAAAGGCTAGTTGTTTTTATGCAGAGAAAAAAATATGCTAATAAACTGCATGTGGAAGTATGAGTGTTTTGAATTTCAGTTCAGTTTTTTTAACTTTAAGGAACTTGCTTCTTTCATGGAGCATTTTCATAAGATGTTAAGATTGAGACGGGGCTCCTAAACAAACTTTTTAGAAATGAAATTGGTTGCTTTTTGTTGAATGGAAAATAAACTGATCTCTAGTACAATGCAATACAGGGTTTTCTGGAACAGAAATAGAGACTGCAGGAAAGAGAAGGCAGAAAGGGATTACTCCCCTCCTGCCATTCCTGCTTTGCATTGCTTGGCTTCTTCTCATTAGTAGCCTGGGCTTTGGAAGAAAACAGATGAGAGTATGCATCCTGACTCAGCTACTTCCTAGCTGTGATTTGGGGCAAAGCTGTTTAACCTATTTAAGCCTCAGTTTCCTCAAAGTCAAGTGGGGATAATGAAAGTACTTATCTTGTAGGACTGTAATAAAGATCAAACGACCTGATGCATGTTAAGAGCTGGACACAGTGTAAGCAATCAGTCAACGTTAGCAGCTTTTGTTGTTATTATTCAATATTACTGCTGTTGTTCCATGAGTTGATGAAGAGGAAAATTCTATTTCATATCACATAGCAAATTTAATTCAAAATGACCAGTGTGATCTTTCCATTCTCTTTTTAAACGTTCTGCCTGACAGTCCCCTGCCTCACCTCCCTTTTTTGTCCTCTTCCTCATATAAATGGTTCAATTTTCACTGTTGCTTGAGTAATTCAGTTCTTTCCAAAAGTATTTTCCCAGTTAGCAAAATGAAGGCCTTATAGATTACCTAATCTGACCTTCTTAGAAATTGGCTCAGCAAACATTCAAGCATGACCTTTGTGGGGATTTGCCTTTCACCTTGTGTTGTTTTTCTGGTCCATCCATTTCTACCCCACTCTCCATCCTTCCATCCACCATCCAATAAGCAGGTCTATTGTTGAAAAATGAATTCTGATACTAAGAATGATAGGATTCTCCTCAACAGGCAGAGGATTTAGCTCCAGCATATACATATACATATACATACATACATACATACACACACACACACACACACACACACACACACACACACACACATATATATAGTAATTGCATTGTTTGTGATGCCTTTCAGGTTTCTGATCACACAGCAGGAGATAGCATTTTAGTTTTGGAGGAATGTGCTACCAGGTTAGTTTATTCTATGGTGACTTTTGACTGCTTAAATCTCTGTGCTCTGAAACTTTACAGAAGCTGTGTGGACTTAAGATATACATCTCTATATCAGACTGGTGTGGTTTAAGCAATCTAGCATAGTAGAAAAAGCCAGACCTGGATTCATATCCTGGCTCAGATACTTACTGGCTCCGTGATCTTGGGTAAGTGTCTTAAGTTCTCTATACTTCACTGTTACCATCTAGAAAATGGGAATAAAAGCGCCTAGCTCTGAGTTATTTTGAGGATGAAATGAAACACAAACCCCAAATCCCTGGTATATAATACACATATGAAATGTTTCTGTAGTTGTTTGTAAGTGCAAGTATGTTTAAAAAATCCTTTGTTGAAGAAAATATGTTGAAATATAGTGGAAAGTAATATACAAGCTACATCTGAGTATATGTGCCGCTATAAATTATAAACTGTCAAGAGCTTAGATATGACTACTCTTAATAGCTATTCGGGAGTTAAGTCAACATGGACATGTTAAGAAATGCTCTCTTGGCTGGTCTGAGTGGAATCGCCATTTGCACCGGCACCACATTGCAGCTCTTTTGTGAAACTACACTGTATTGGAGATTGCTGTGTAGCAAGGTCCTTTTGGTATTTCAACTTCTAAATCTTTTCTGTGATACCTAATTTGGCCCTATGTAATGCTGAATTCTTCTTTGTTACAAGTAAAGTGGTTCTTTTTAGCAGAGAAAAGGAAAAAGAAATACCACAGCTTGAAAAGGAAATGGAAGAAGAAAAAAGAAAATCACACCAAAATAATAGTTTTTTTTTTTTCTTATGAAAATACAGTCTCTCCAGACTTACCCAAACAAACATTTGCCAGAAAATGCTTAACAATTAAATGTTGGCCCCCTCTTTTTTAGTGGTAGATCTTCAATACAAACTAGGCTGTCAAAATGACAAATGAATCTAGTGTGAGATGATAAAAAAAAAAAGTTAGCTTCAGACTCTTGTATGTGAACAGTTCAGTTCAGTCGCTCGGTTGCGTCTGACTCTTTGCAACCCCATGGACTGCAGCATGCCAGGCTTTCCTGTCCATTACCAACTCCTGGAGCTTGCTCAAACTCATGTTTATCAAGTCAGATGCCATCCAACCATCTCATCCTCTTATGTGAACAGCATGTTGTATATGAGATTTGCTGGAAATCAATCAGATTTCCTTATAGTCACTGAGAGGAGAAGTTCCACTCTCAAAGACAGTGGACTGATCTAAGTCTCAATTCTGGAGCGTATCTTTTCCTAAGATCTGATTGTTCCAATAATTGTTGCTGCTTAAAACAGTATATAGAAAGTATGCCTTGTTGTGAATCAAGGTTCTCGTTGCTGTTGATCTTCAGGGCCATTTATAACTATCTTTTTGCCATCATCTCTTTGTTCTCAGAGTCCTTGAGCATATCAACCTGATTTGCTGTTTTTTTCTTTTTTTCCTTGTCTGTGCTGGGTCTTTGTTGCTGCATACCGGCTCTCTGTTTGTGGCACACAGGCTTAGTTGCCCTGTGGCATGTGGGATTGTAGTTCCCTGACCAGGAGTTAAAGCCATGTCCCCTGAATCGAAAGGTGGATTCTTAACTAACACTAGATCACCAGGGAAATTCCCTGGCTTGCTTTTTGGCTTTACCTGGAGGACCGTTGACTTACCAACATTGCCCAAAGGAAGACTGGGGAGGGAATTCTCTTCCTACTATGCTGACTTCTTCACTTGGTTTGGAACATTCATAACCACTTCAGTTAGTCAGGGGTCACTCATTATTCAAATCTCAGATTAAGCATCATTTTCTCAAGGAAACTTTTTTCTGACAAAATAGATGTAGTTTCCTTAGTATAAGCTCTAATTGTTGCCTCTACTTTTCCTTCACAGTGGTTATCACTTTATGCCATTATGTTAAGTTGACCCACATGTAGTTGCTGTTTACTTTAGTAAAAAATGGTCAAGTATTGGCAGTTTCTTACGGTCTAGACTGAAATATTTATTTGTGGAGTGAATTGATTTTTATCTCCCTTACAATACCTAAGCTCCAAGAGGTCAGAATCCAGTCTATCTCTTTACTTCTGTGTCTTCAGTTATCTAGCAAAATGTCTGTCATAGCAGTTTCTCCATAACATTTGTTGAATGAATGCATGAATGAGTAAATAAGTGACTATCACCTACAAACCTATTTTAAGGATCTTGAATGAATGCATGAATGAGTGAATGAATGACTATCACCTACAAACCTATTTTAAGGATCATATGTAAACTTTTGAAACAAGTATTCAAGCTACTTTTTTTTCTTATTTTTTTATTTATTTATTTTGGCTGTGCTGGGTCTTTGTTGCTATACAAGCTTTTCTCTAGTTGCAACAAGTCGGGGCTACTGTCTAGTTGCTTCTTATTTTGATGGCTTCTCTTGTTGTGGGGCACAGGCTCTGGGGCATTCAGGCTCCTGTGATAGCGGCTTCCGAACTCTAGAGCACAGGCTCAGTACTTGGGGCACGCGGGCGTAGTTGCTCCATGGTATGTGGGATCTTCCCGGACCAGGGACTACAGATTCTTTACCACTGAGCCACCAGGGAAGCCCTCAAGATACTTTAGATTCAGAAAATTACACTGTAAGTGAAGGAGCGGGTATGCTTTATCATGAGTGAGAGGGACATTTTTTTTCACAATAGATACTCTTAATGTGCCCTAGGTTGATATACATACATGCCCACCATGCATACACTCCCAAGTCAGAATTACTGTTGTATATTTCTGTTACTGATGAATATCTATCATCTCCTTCAGGAATTTTGCACCAAGGCAAACAAAAAGTTTGAACACAACTTCTCTAGCTTCCCTGGTCAGCCTCATCTCAACTGTGCTTTAAGACAAAACTTGCATTCAGGGCAAACCATTCTGCTTGCTGTTCTCCACATATATTTGGACTTCTTTTCATCTGCATCCTTGCTCATGCCACTGTCTTCTACCATTTGCTATCCCATCCATCTTTAGAAGCCCAATTCTTATTCCTCCCTCTTTCTGAATCCTTTAAAGTTTCTCCTTTAAACTCCTAGAACACTTACTGAGCATCCTGTACAATGTTCTGATCATTTAGTTACTGCCTGATTTGACAGTAATTTTATCATGTGAAGATCTGTTATTCTCTGCATATCTCTCATTGTCAGTGATTTGGGAGAGTTGGGACTTGGAGAAAAACATGCCTGCTTTGAAGAAAATATATCACTAAATGTATGTTTAAAGAACTTAAAGCATACTTGTTTTATTATACAAAGTGCAGAGAGTTCATGAGATTTTTATGGTTAGCAAAAGGAAGCATTCATTTTAGAAGTTGAGAAAGCACTTCAAAAGGGAAAATAACAGGGCACTATAGGTAATCTATAACTAGAAGGAGGTAAAAAAATGTGCCCTGGCCTGGAGGACAGAGGAAATGGCATACACAGCCCCTCTGCTCTTATACCCACAGAAAGTTAGGACAACACAACAATATATAGTAGAACCTTTTGGTGACATACTGACTAATACATGGTTACTAAAAACTCCCTTCATCTCTCTTCTTTTTCTTCTTTTCCTAAGAGCAGCAGTTTGGGCTGTCAGATTTGGAGATGAACAGTTTAGGACTGAGGTGATTTTGCTTCGGAAGTAGCTTAGATGCCGAGCTTTTGTTTCTGAGTCCATCTCATGCTTCAGAGTGAGATGTGGAAAGCTGGGAATTTTCCTGTTTCCCTCTAAATGATAAACTTAGGTTGTGCAAGTAGTTAGAGGAGATAGAAAGCAGGACAGAAGCTCTGTCAATCCCAAGGGACTCATTTGGCTGGAGTGCCTTTTCGGTTGCTCTTTCTAGATGTAATTTTATCACAGACAGACAGATGCACTATCAATAAATGCTAGAGAACCACCAAGGTATCTCCTCTCTCCAAGTAAATTATCAGGTTCTAGAAAATAATGTCCATGGCTAGTACTTTTATGATATGAAACACAGTACATTATAAATAGTAAATCTTCAACAAATATTTCATTTAATAACAGAAATTAGGCACTGGAAGTTCCCTAGAAATCACATAGTTCAACCTCTTCATTTTATCTTTCATGAAATCAACAGTTATAATGTAACTACTCTGTACAAGGTACTTGGTCCACAAAAGATGCAAAGATACATAAGACAATAATTGTGTTTGGGAGGAAATTACACAATGAGAAAACTGGAACTCATAGAGGTAAGTTCACTTGTTTAAAACCATGAAGCCTAGGGTAAACCTGGTCATGCACCATTTAGTGCTGTTTTCTTTAGAAAAAGATGCTTTTGTTAGATCCTTGGTGATCAACTCCACCTTCTTGGATACTGGTTACTTCTTGCTCCTGTTCTAACCCTAGAAGAGGAGATGCAATTAGTGAAGCCTGGGGCTTCATTAGCCCTCATTGTATATAAGGTAGTAATTCTTTCTTACAGTAAGTTAACTTTTTGTATTACTTTGTGCATTCAATTGCATAAAGATTTGCAAGTCTGAGCCATTAGCTTAACTATTCCCTCTAATTTCTTTCGAATCAGGTTTCCTTTCATCTACCTCTATACCTCATTTTTGGGAAAACCCCCTCTAAAGAGTACCTTCTATTATTTTATCAAAAATATTTCTATTTATAACAAATGTTTTACAGGAAAAATGTGATAAATTTTAAAGATACAGAATATGGAGGAAAGAACATGAGGATTACCATAATAGTGCATACCCAGAAATTACTACTTGACTTTAGGATATATTTAATTTTGAGGTGAAGTTGTAGTGGAGTAATTCTATAATCTTTAATTTTACAGCCTGTTTTTTCCCTCAATAATATATTGTGAATATCTATTCTTATTAATAATCATTCTTCTATGTATGTTAAATGTATTGGTTATATATTAATAGTATTATATTTTATAAAAGTTTCTCTTTCTATCATGTGACTGATATGGGCAAGGCATAGTGCTTTTTAAAATTGAAGCATAGTTATTTGCAACATTGTGTTAGTTTCTGGTGACAGCAAAGTGATTCAGTTATAAGTGTATATTCTTTTCCATCATGTTGTATTAGAGGATATTAAATATAGTTACCTGTGCTTTACAGTGGGACCTTGTTTATCTACTTTATATATAGTAGTATATATCCAGGAGAAGGCAACGGCACCCCACTCCAGTGGGCCTGGAAAATCCCGTGGGCAGAGGAGCCTGGTAGGCTGCAGTCCATGGGGTTGCTAAGAGTCAGACACGACTGAGAGACTTCGCTTTCACTTTTCACTTTCATGCATTGGGGAAAGAAATGGTGGCCCGCTCCAGTGTTCTTGCCTGGAGAATCCCGGGGACGGGGGAGCCTGGTGGGCTGCTGTCTATGGGGTCGCACAGAGTTGGACACAACTGAAGTGACTTAGCAGCAGCAGCAGCAGCATATATCCACTAACCCCAAGCTCCTAGTTTATCCTTCCCCACCCTCTTTCTGCTTTGATAACCATATGTTTGTTTTTGGTGTCTGTTGAGTTTGTTTCTGTTTTGTAAATTAATTCATTTGTGTCATATTTTAGACTCCACATATAAGTGATATCATATGGTATTTTTCTTTCTCTTTCTGACTTACTTCACTTGGTAAGATAATCTCTAGGTTCATCCATGTTGCTGCAAGTGGCATCATTTCATTCTTTTTTTATGGCTGAGTTCAGTTCAGTTCAGTTCAGTCGCTCAGTTGTGTCTGACTCCTTGTGACCCCATGGACTGCAGCAAGCCAGGCCTCCCTGTCCATCACCAACTCCTGGAGTTTACCCAAACTTGTGTCCATTGAGTTAGTGATGCCATCCAACCATCTCATCCTCTGTTGTTCCCTTCTCCTCCCGCCTTCAATCTTTCCCAGCATCAGGGTCGTTTAAAATGAGTCAGTTCTTTGCATCAGGTAGCCAAAGTATTGGACTATCAGTTCCAACACCAGTCCTTCCAATGAACACTCAGGACTGATCTTTAGGATGGACTGGTTGGATCTCTTTGCAGTCCAAGGGACTCTCAAGAGTCTTCTCCAACACCACAGTTCAAAAGCATCAGTTCTTTGTGTAGGACTCTATTTTATGTGTGTGTGTGTATATACAACTATATATATATATGTGTAAATATATGTATATATTGAATGTATATATGTAATATTGGATACACACACACACACACATATATATATATATATATATATATACATATACACACACATCCCACATCTTTCTCCATTCATCTGGACATTTAGGTTGCTTCCATGTTTTTGCTATTGTAAATAGTGCTACTGTAAACATTGGTGTGCTTGTATCTTTTCATATTATAGTTTTCTCTGTTTACATGCCCAGGAGTGGGATTGTAGGATTGTATGGTAGCTCTGTTTTAGTGTTTTAAGGAACTTCCATTGTGGCTGCACCAATTTACATTCAACCAACAATGTAGGAGGGTTCCCTTTTCTCTACACTCTCTCCAGCATTTGTTCTTTGTAGACTTTTTCGTGATAGCCATTCTGACCAGTGTAAGGTAGTACCTCTTTGTAGTTTTGATTTGCATTTGTCTATTAGCAATGTTGAGCATCTTTTCATGTGCCTGTTGACTATTTGTATGTCTTCTTTGGAGAAATGTCTAATTAGGTCTTCTGCCAATTTTTTTATTGGACTTTTTTTGGGGGGGATTAATGAACTCCAGATTCTACTTACAGAAAAATATATCTTGTGGGAAATTTCTTTGATGAGAATCTTGAGAGTGGAGGGTTGAATGTCTGAGAATGTGAGGTAGGAGCAAACTTGGCATAAAAAGATTGCTACACTCCTTTGTATAAGAAATTGGAATATAGGGTTGGAGGTAGAGGTGGGGTACAGAAATACCAGGATAGGAGAGAGGAAGAAGTTAGGGAACATGGATGAAGGCCAGAGCATGTAGGATATGTCCAGTAACATTAATATCAGTGGTAGATAAAGGACATTTAAAAACAAAAGTCAGTAATACTCAATGATTCATTTTTTTAAATAGCTACAATATAAAATCTTTTCCTATTCTCAAAACTCCAGTAAAGTCTATTATACCTGTATAATCTTGTAGTTCCATTTACAAGGAATGAATTGTACAGGTCTAATGGGAAATGTTTTGCCCTATAACAACTTTGTGATGCTTTGTGGAGATTGGAGCATTCAATCAGGAGAGAAGTGGTCTAAGAGTTCTAAGAAGTGACCATAAAAAAGGGAAGAGAGGTCAAAGAGACTAAGTAATGCAGACAAAAAGTAGTTTTAACCTGTTTAGATTTAAGACTAGCCATTGGACAAACTCCTCCTTTTTATTAGAAATACACTAGAGAAGTAATATTGGAAGGCTGGAAGGTGTTGGGGAGTTTGACATCAAGGTTGCATAATACAGCATGATAAGTTCTATAATAGAGGCATCATCAATATCTTTGTTGGGTCTAATGTGAATTGACATTTACGTATAAAGAGTCCCCATAGCAACCCTCAATTAAACTTTGATTCCAAACTAGGAGTTAGGAAATTCATGGCTGTAGGAGACATATTTTTCCACTAAAATGTCTATTATCTTTCTTAGAACAACTTTGTCAATAATCTTCCTACAGAATTTAAAAACATTTCTGAAAAGATAGCAAGATTCATCAATAAAGAGTAACTTAAATACTATCTTTTTCTGCCTCTTTCCAAATGACTCAGCTTGTTTCTTTGCTGGTGTGGTATTTTGCTGCTACCTATGTGAATCATGACTGTCTTTATTTGGGCTTCAATGGTAGTGCACTGTCCTCTAGTAATATAATAAAAGTATTTTAACAGCTTATCATCACACTATTAGATATATCATGGTCAAGACCTAGTCCTCCAAGAAGATGACTGATATAGTAGAAGCCTGATATAATATGATTAACCTGGCAGGAGATCTTACTCCTACATCCCAACATCAGAATCATAAAGGAGTTCTGCTGTATTAGTTTAATTGATATGGTTAAAGGTATCTGCCTTAATTCTTGCTCTGTCTCTTTCCACTGCAATGAAATGTGGCCTCTTGAGTTACTATGAAATGTTGGTTGTTGATAATGTTTCTCTAACTGGCAGACAATATTCTAGATTTTACTGTTGATTGCAACTCTGGTAGGGATAGACTTGTCTAGAGGTCTAAAATATATGGAAGCAGAATATATTTTGCTTGAGATTAAAATATAGAACACAAGGATAAGTATCAGAAATAACTTCTATTTTTCCTCCCAAAGGAAGCAGTTTGAAGTTAGATTTATAGTAAGAATAAAGTTATAGAAATTGAAAGCCTAGATGGAAAGTCAAGCAAAACAAGATTGAACTGGAGCAGAAAAAGTGAGGAGGTGCAAAGCAGTGAAAGGAAGATGAACTTTGAAGCGTGTGTAACTTGAAGCCTAGAGAGATATGGAAATTGTTTTGTTCTAGAGACTTCTGATACAGTTGTGTTAGTGGTGGTGGTTTAGTCGCTAAGTTGTGTCCAATTCTTTCAACCCATGGACTGTAGCCCTCCAGGCTCCTCTGTCCATGGGATTTCCCGGGCAAGCAAGTCCTGTTGAGGATGATTTAAAGCAATGTTTCTCAACCTCAGCACTACTGTCACTTTGGACCAGATAATTCTTCGGGGCGGGGGGGTAGGGGCGGGGAGGGGGCTGCCCTGTGCACTGTAGGACGTCTAGCAGAATTCCCAGCCTTTACCTACTATCGAAAATGAAAGAAAGTGAAAGTCGCTCAGTCATGTCTGACTCTTTGCGACCCCATGGACTATATAGTCCATGTAATTCTCCAGGCCAGAATACTGGAGTGGGTAGCCTTTCCCTTCTCCAAGGGATCTTCCCAACCCAGGGATCAAACCGAGGTCTCATGCATTGCAGGTGGATTCTTTACTAGCTGAACCACCAGGGAAGCCCCTACCTACTATTACGAGATGCCAGTGCACCACCCCAGTTCATTGTGAGTTCCTATGAACCGAAAATGTCTCCCTGTGTGTGCTCAGTCATGTCCAACTCTTTGCGACCCCATGGACTGTAGCCTGCCAGGCTCCTCTGTCCATGGGATTTTCCAGGCAAGAATACTGGAGTGGGTTACCATTTCCTACTCCAAGAGATCTTCCTGATCCAGGGATTGAACCCACATCTCCTGTAACAGCAGGACAATTCTTTACCACTGAGCCACCTGGGAAGCCAAAATTGTCTCCAGGCATTGACAAATATCTCTTTGTGGAAGAAGGTAAATTTGCCTAGTTGAGGGGTGCTGACTGAAGGGATTGACAGAAAATAGTTCAGAGTGTTAAAATATATCCCACTCTGGCTATATTTGCCACATACAGATAAACTCATAATACTGTCTTATTGTCATCTCATATTTCTAAAGCTGTGCTATCTCTTCTTTCCCTCTTATCAAAACTAAGATTATTGCTTACACTTTCCCTGTGGTTAGAAAATAGAGTGATGATAAAAATGTGTTCCTTAGGTCATGAGACATATATTCAGGGACTACTTTCAAATGAAGAATGGTGTCATCAGGCAAAGAAATTCTTGGAGAAATTTCTAACTTTGAGGCATTTTCAGACGTGCCTAGAAAAAGTTCTAATAAGATATGAAGGTGATTCTATTCAAATATTTTTGATGGGTTTTCTGTTTATTTGGTGCCCCTGCTTAGTTGTGCGATGTAACCTCTCAGCAGGTGTGTGTGTGTTTCTGTGCATATGTGTTGATTTTCTGAGTTTTGTTAAAATTTATTGCTGTTTGTTCTTACAGACGGTAAGAATGGAAAATAAGACAGCTGCCCCCAGTGACTCTACTATCCTAATGTTATTTTGGTCTTGAATCTGTCTAGTTCTTGGAGGTTTCTTTTACTTTTTAACCATTTCCTCCAAGGGAACTGAAAATAGTACATGAAGTATTTTCCATGCTTATTTATAATATGGGTTTTTAGAATTCACACTATGGTCCCAAACTGTCCTATGCCATTGATTTCCTCAATTACTCATTTTAATAACTTCTCTTGAGCAGCAGGGGGTTCTGTTACAAAACAGCATTACCTTTTGTAACTCAAAAATATTTTTACTGACATGAAGACTTATTGGCCTAAACTATTTGTAACCTTTTGTTCTACTTGATCTGAACATTAGCCAAGCTACATACTAGTATTTTAATTTCAGAACAGGTAGATTACTTTTAGTCCCTTATCCTTTCTTGACAGAACAATTGAGACTTCTTTTTTATTCCAGTGCTATTCTTTTACACAATATTTTGTCTCTTACATAGAGGATTTTGAAGAACATTTTTAAGACCACATTTATCCTGAAACTTAAGTATTCAACTTCTAGATTAATTTGTCATCTTCAAATATTATATCTAACAAAAGTTCCGAAATTTGTGATTTTTAGCAGATGTTGTGAAATGTGGTGGATGAGTTGGACATTTCTGTAAAATAGTAAAGCCATCCTCAAACTGTGAAAGTGCCTTGTGCACAAGTATAACCACTACACGAAGAGCCACTAAATGAAAATGTACTTTTACAATCAGTTTATATCAGCCCTTTGGCCCAGTTTTATTTAGGTTTTAACTATAGAATAGTGATCCTTATAAACATGTAAATACAGCAGTGTGTAGATATTAAAAGTGAAATGCTTGGGACTTCCCTGAAGGTCTGGTGGTTAGGACTTTGCATTCCAAAGCCAGGGGTGCAGATTTGATCCCTGGTTGGGGAGCTCAAATCCTCCATGCAAAAACCCAAAGCATCAAACAGAAGCCATGTTGCAACGAATTCAATAAAAACTTTAAAAATGGTCCACATCAAAAAAATCTTTAAAAGCAGGAGAAGCTCTTATTTCCCTCTATTCTTCTGCCCAACTGGTGTATAATTTTTAGAATGTTCAAAGTATACAGAAGTTACTCACTGACCTCTCATGAGCTATCTTTTCATGATATACACATATCAGCTCACCCTGCTAACTAACACACATAATTTTTTAAATGATAGCTTTAATATTTCATTAAATGGCTATAACATAAGTTTTAAAACTAATCTTTAATGTTAGGAATTTGTTTTCACCATTTTGTTATTTCACAGATGATACTTCAATATATGTGTTCCCTAAAGTGACTGTGGGTTCCATAAGAGTATGAGTTATGTTTTGTTTCTTTGCTTATTAGAAGTTCAACTTTCGCTGCCTCTAGATATTTAATTAAAGTCTTTCTACTCACTTGCCTCACACAAATGCCACTGTGTGAGGTGGAGAAAGGGGAAGTTGGATTAGAATGAAGGAGAAGAAATGATCTCTGGTGATTGGTTGGAGACTGAGCAGTGATACAGGAAGAGCAGCAGTAGGCATAGTAGAAAAAAAATACAGCAAAAGCCATAAATCAGTGCCAGAGAGGATTATCAAAAACTTAAATTCCCAGGATATGCAGAAATATTAGAGGAGTACATTAGACTCACATGGCAACTGGCCTTTCAAGCCAAATTTACCTGGATTTCAAGTAGAAGGTAATTGCAGTTGACATCTAGATGCTCCAAAACCTGAAAATGATCCAACTAGGATATATATATATATAAATAAGAACCAAAGAACCTAGATTGCAGTTTAGACAAGATCATGGGCCATGCTTATTTTGTCCACCTCATTAACTTATACATATTAAGCAGCATGCTGAATATTTTTTAAAGGAAGACAAAAAGGAAGAAGGGAGGGAGGAAGAAGAAGGTAGGAAGGGTGGGAGGGAAGAATGGAGAAAGGGAGGAAGGAAGAAAACTTATGTATAACATAACTCCAGACAGTGCCTCATTTTAGCATAGGAAAATAAAGGTCCAAGTAGAAAGATCTATTTAAAGATTTGGAGGAAGTTAGGTTGGGAAGATCCCCTGGAGAAGGAAATGGCAACCCACTCCAGTATTCTTGCCTAGAGAATTCCATGGACAGAGGAGCCTGGTGGGCTACAGTCCATGGGGTCACAGAAAAGTATACTACTACTGAGCCACTGAGCACTAACAAGAGCAATGGAGTATTAGGTATATCCCTAATTTAGGAATGCATGGTTATGTTCTTTAGTAGCATATCCATCAGTAGGCCTGAGGGATTAAACACTGAGTTACATTCATTTATTTTTGCATTTAGTAATTATTTATTGGATAGCCATTGTGTATGTAGCATTCTCTGTCGTGGGAGACACATGGCTTTTGCCTTTAAGGAGTTTATAATCTAGGTTTAAACACATGCACTTAATTTAAATGACTTAAGAGGACAAAAACAACAGCAGTGGGCCACAGAATGAAAAAGGATGTGAGTTTTTGAGTAAGATTTAAGTTCAAATATTGGCTAGCCATGTAACCATGGCATGATGTATTCTACTCTAAATCTCAGTTTTCTCATCTACAAAATGAGGAAATTAAAATATTATATACCTAAAAAATTATTATCTACTCATAGAGCTGTAGTTAAAACTAAAATAATATAGTTAAATACTTAGCATAGTGCCTAAAACACTGTAAACACCTAATGATGATATGAATATTATGGTTATTATCTACCAGTAGCAGTGAACACAAGATATTTCTCTAGACCGTATATGATGAAGTGCCAAATGAGTACAGAAAAGGAGAGGTCAGGAATTTTCATTTTGTAAAGAAACACATAGTAAATACATTAGAATTTGCAGAGTACCTATGATCCTCTGTCACACATGGTCATTATTTTTTATTATAATTCTTAAAAAATATAAAAGCTATTCTTAACTCACAGTCTGTACAAGAA
Source organism: Dama dama (assembly GCF_033118175.1). NCBI lineage: Eukaryota > Metazoa > Chordata > Mammalia > Artiodactyla > Cervidae > Dama > Dama dama. The sequence continues at coordinate 25,285,774 of NC_083714.1, forward strand.
TATATTTGCAGCTGGATTTAACCAGAGACCATATTTTGCCAGCCCCTGCTTTAGATGATAAAGTACTGTAGGATTTCAAAAAGAAGACTAGCTGGCATGGTGAGGTTCTTGTAAAAGTTGGGGCTCTATCTTGATCTGGTTCTTAGAGAATGAATCAACTATAAACATAATTTGAAACTGATAAAAAATATTGCTCATTGCATCACTCTGAAAAATGCATGGACTACTGAATGTAAAGAACTAAAATGAAAGAATTTAGGATTAGATTTTTAAAGCTTTGGGCACTCAGTGAGTTTCTTGGAACTATGAATTACGATAGCACCCTGATTATTCCTCCTTCTATGAGATTTCCCACAGTATTTTTTTTTCTGTATACACACCATTTGTTCCTCTCATAAGAATCCAAAACTGAGAATTCAGCATATTTGAAAGATGAGTACAAGTACAACAAAAATTGCTGACAATAATTTCTTTATACGGGTACTATTCCAAATGAATCACATTTATTAACTCATTTAATCCTTACAGTAATGGTATGATGTATCTAATGTTGTTATAACCCCCATTTTAAAGATGAGAAAACTGAAACTTAAGGAATATAGGCAAATTATCCTGTGTCTCACAGATAATGAGTGGCAGAGGTGAGATGTAAGCACAGGTTGTCTGACTCTAGAACCTATTCTCGTATGATACCTTTCCTGACGGGCTCTGAGATTGAAACTCAATTTTCTAGAATTAAAAAATGAAGCTAACATATTTCTCCCATCTGAATTTTTATCAATATATTTTGAAAGGTACACTAAAGTAAGACAGTTTGTTTCTGGTCGTCCACATATTTCTGTAGTGTTTCATTTACCTAGAAAACAGTGATAAAACTGTGGTTGTGGGAATGGCATGATGTTATATTAATGTGGGCAGTAATGTCATCCTTTTCTACAAGTGAGAAAACTTAAATTTGGAGAGATAAAGCAGCTTGTCCAAGGTCACATAGCTAGTTGAATGGCAGACCCAGGATTTGACCCCAAGCCTGTCTGATGCTAGAGTCCAGGCTTTAACCATCTTACATATTGCCCCCAAATAAGTTACACTCTAGCTGGGAAAATAATGGAAATTATTACTGCTAGTATCCGATGCCATTTATGAGATGAACAGACATTAAGTGCTGTGAAAATTCAGAGGAAGGAGGGGGCACTTTGAGCTGAGGTAGACACAGAGGAGGTGGTGCTGATGTTAATTTTTATACCTGTCAGTCCAAAATTTGTAAAGCACAGGTTATAATGTGGGAGTGGGATGAGAATGGCAAAAATACTGGAGATACGCTAGATGATTTAGGATAGTGGCACACTGGAAAATGTTGTTTCTGCCATAATTTATTGTTATTGAAACAATATGCACTTACAGTAAATGTTAAAAGAAACAAAAAACAAAAACTGAAGGAAAGAGGGCAGTGACATCTGAAACTGATCCCTGAAAAATTAATCATAATAAAAGCTTTGAGTAGGAGACCTAAAGATGATAGTATTTTGCTGCAATACTATCCACTCATAAATAGCAAAAGATTAGAATTAGGTGGGCTACAGTCCATAGGGTCACAAAGAGTCAGACATGACTGAAGTGACTTAGCACACATACTGTTTAGAAGTGAACTCGAGCTGTGTGGATACTGTCAGCGTTTAACAATATGCTTATGATTTAACAATTTTCTTGTTACGGAAACAAGATTTTTATTATAATTTTTTGGCATCTTAGAAAAGTCACCATATTTTAACCATCATTCTTACAGTCATCTGTATCCACCCCCATATTATATTTTTATATTTTTAACCTCTTCAGTGAATATAATTTAATAATGTCTCTAAAATATGCCACTATCATCCATCAAGAAATATGATATCATCTTGTTGCATTCATTTCTCCAATGCTCTATTGAAGATTATGTCTGATACCCTTTGTAACTCCTGATAAGGTTTGTTTTTTTTTTTGGATTAGAAGGTCATTACAAATCTCTGAGTAGATTGATGAAACTGTTAATTTACCTGTCAAAAGATGGCCACAGATGTGCCTGAAAGAGGTGTGCTAATGGCATGGCACTAATGCAATTTCACAAATGACTTAATGGAGCACATAAAGCATATTTCCTCTATTAAATACACATAGCATGGAGTCATATCTTGCTTTACGGGCTGTGAAAAATATTTTTAATCAGCTAAAGGATGAAGAGACTCTTCAAGGTTATGCAGATTAAGTTATAAAAAGCCCTTAAACACATAATCCTCAATGAGTGTTCAGGAAGGAAAATTTCAATCAGGGATGTTTGTTTAGACTGACAACATTTGTGAGTTTAAGTTTCCAAGAGGATTTTAAAGAGAAAATTAGAATGTAAGTGTCATTTTTTAAAAATAGGGAAAATGAAAGTTATTCAATGCTTATGTTCATTAAAATATATTTACTGAACCATGATCCTAGATTGCTGACTTCCCTTCTAGTATGGATCAGAACACAATTATAGCTACAGTTGCTTTTGTTTGTTTTTAATTACCTGACCACCTACAGATATTTCTCACTGTCCTTGAGATTGTGATCACCACTTCCTTCTCCTAGCAGCAAGTAATTATCAAAATGCCTTTAAGTATGAACTTTCTGACCTCAAAATAAAGAATGTTTTATACTTCATTGATTCATTCACTTATTTATGCAACAAATCTGTATTGAACTTCTGTAATATACTTGGCACTCTAGTAGTCACTTGAAATAAAATGGGCTTCAAAATGGTTCCATAAGTCAATTATGCCTCAAAGAAACAAGACAAAACAAACACTTGTGTAACAATGACTTTTTTAGGAAATAGGCTAGGACTTAAATTGAGAATGCACAGGTCGGAGTTCTGGCCCCTTAATAAATAGTCAATGCGGGGACTGCAGTTCCTCTTTGGGAAGGATATTATGCAAAATCTGGAAAAACTGGCACTTAAAGTAGTGTCTGGGGAATTAGACATGCCTAGAATTAAGCAAAAGCCCTCTAAACTGGGAGATTGTAGCAGAGGTCAAAGAACCTCCAGTCACTTGAGATGAGAGACAAGCTGAAGGTCTTCCAGTGGGGGGATGAGTCTCCAGGACCCCTACTTTGACTTCCAAGCTGCCCACTCTTCTCTTCTCCCTGATAATAAATAATCATGGGTATCATGAAAGGTGATGGTCAGGAAATTGACGACCCTGACCCTGAAGACCCTGAAGCACCATTCTTTAATCATCCAAGAATGATTACAATTCTTTTCAGCATATTTGTCTTCCCAAATTAAGAGAAACAAAGCTTCAAGAAGAAGTGAATCTAAAATTACTTTCTGCTTTACATTGAAATATTCTGAGAACTCCATTAGAGTCCCAGGAGCTGAATGTTGGGCCCACCTGCATTACTTCTGAAATGTGTAATTTTGTGCATATCACTTAAGTTTCTGGAGCTGCATTTGGGGTTGTGTTAGGAGAACCTAATGGTATTAAACATGAGAGCATTTTAAAACTTGTTCAGCAATATACAAATGTAAGAAATTTTACTTGAGAGGATCTCAGGCTTTGAAAAAAATCTGGTTTAGTACTTAAGTAGCAAGTTCCTTATTGGAGAAGGAGATGGCAACCCACCCCAGTGTTCTTGCCTGGAGAATCCCAGGGAGGAGGGAGCCTGGTGGGCTGCTGTCTATGGGGTCGCACAGGGTTGGACATGACTGAAACGGCTTAGCAGCAGCAGCAAGTTCCTTAAGAGTCTCATCTGAAAGTTATTGCAGTAGTTGAAAGTATTTTCAGAGTTTATAATGAAACTGGAAATGACAGATATTCTCATTTGATTATGCAGGAGATAGAATTGCCAGTCGTCAAGTTTTAAGACTGCTTGTTTTTTTCTTGATAAATACACTGCATACTGACTCTGCATAAATACCTGTTCACAAAGAGCTGAAAACATTGAAAGCTGTGCTGTGCCCCTCTTTGTAGAAGGCATTTTGTCTACTAGGTTGAAGTAAAGGCCAAAGTACCTTATCAGACACGGAAGTGTGTTATCTACTCAGGGCAATAGGACAGAAATAAAGGCCAGAGATTTAATTTATGCTGGCCCACTTAATGATCAACACCACTAAGATTTTGCAGCATAGAAATTATAGAAGTATATCCAGAATGAAAATAAAAGCCATATAAACAAAACATACGATTATATCTGACTCAAAGTTGTCCAGAGATGTTGTTCATCTGGAATGTAAATGTAGATAGGACTATGATCCCCACTTTTTTCCACCCTAATTTTTAATAAAATTTGCATATGTTAAACTTACATGTAATCTTTATAGCATACAGTTATTTCAATTGGTTTTGACAGTTTTGACAATTGGTAGCATTGTGAAACCATTGTCAAGATCAAGATAGGAAATAGTTTCTCCATCCCAAGAAAACTCCTTCATGCTATACCTTTGTAGTCAAACCTTTCCTCCCATTCTTAACTCCTATCAATCCATTCTTAGTTCCGATAGTTTTGCCTTTTCCAGAATGTCTTCTGAATCAAGTCATACCTAGAGTACATTGCCTTCAGTCTGACTGCTTTCGCTTAGCATATATTGTATTTGAAATTCATTCATGATGCATTTGTCAGTAACCCATTCCTTTTTATTGCTGATTAGTATCCCATTGTATGACTTTACCACTGTTTGTTTATAAAGTCATCTGTTGATGGACACTTGGGTTGTTTCCATTTTTTGGTGATTATGAATGAAGCTACTATAAACATTCTCAATTGATTTTTGTGTGAACAGAAAGTTTCATTTCTCTTGTCATAAATACCTAGGAGCTGGATTGCTGGGTCACATGGGAAGTATATATCAAACATTACCAGAAACTGTTTTCTAAAGTGGCTGTACCGGTTTCCATTCCCATCTGCAATGTTTGAGAGCTCCAGTTGCTCACACCACCCATGAAATGATGGTAAGGAAGTGAAACTAACACATCTCTCTACCTGAGGCTAGGAGATATTTGCAGGAAGTAAATTATTTTTTTACTTCATCTCCTCACCTCCCCCCATCACTAATCCATAAAAGAATGTGATATGCAGGCCCCGACAAGATGGTTATTTTTGAGGTGCTAGTCTGCCATCTTCTAAGTCAGCTCGTCTCTTCCTTGCCTCAACACCTCATCTCTCATTGGCCTCCTGTGTGGCCAGCAGAGTGAGCTTGGACTGGGTAACAGTATCTCATCAAGATCTTTATTTGTATTTTTTTTACTCTGGTAGTTAGCTAGACTGAATACCTATTCATGTACTTACTTGCCATCCATATAACTTATTTGATGGAATGTTTCTTCATGTGTTTTACCTATTTTAAAAATTAGGTTTTTTTGTTTCCTTATTTTGGATCTCTGAGAACTCTTTATATCTTCTGGATATACTCCTTTGTCAGATATATGATTTGTAATTATTTTTTCTCAGATTGAAGCTTATTTTTTCATCCTCTTAAGAGCAAAAGTTTTAAATTTTGATAAATTCTAAATGGTCATTTTTTTCTCTTTAATTATGCTTTGGTATTATATCTAAGAACTCTTCCAGATAAGCACGTAATGATTTTTCATCTATGTTTTCTTCTCTAGGCTTTATACTTTTTCATTTTGCGTTTAAGTCTATGATTCATTTTGAAATAATTTTTAAATAATCTATAGATTGAGGTTTATTTTTTATATATGAATGTTTAGTTGCTCTAGAATTAAGAGTTGAAAAGCCCTATTGTTAGTTGCATGTACATTTAGGATTTTTTCTTCTTGATGAAATCACCCTGTTATCATTATGTAATATCCCTCTTTATCCCTGTTGATTTCCCTCATATATAAATGTGCTTTGTCTCATATCAGTATAGTTAACCAGTTCCCTCTTGATAAGTGTTTGCCTGGTATTGCCTTTTCCAGTCTTCTATTTTTAACCTGTCTATATCTTCTTCTTTGAAATGGGTTTCTTATAGAAGTCATATAGTTTGGTCTTAATGAGAGGATATAGTTCTTTTTTTTTAAATTCAATCTAACAATCTATATTCTCATTTGTGATCTTACACTATTTATATATTTCATTATTTTTCTTGGATTAAGTCTACATATACTTGTATTCATTGTTTTCTGTTTGTCCCCATTTTTTTCTGTTTTTTATTTCCTGTCTTCTTTTTGATTATTTGAATAGCTTTTAGTATTCCATTTTAATGAATCTTTTTGCCTATATATACACTTTTAAATTAGTTGTTGCTCAAATTACAACAATATACATATTGTCTTTTCACATTCTATTTAGAGTTAATATTGTGCCACTTCAAGTAAAATGTAGGGTTCCTCCCCCTTTAAATTACAGTTGCCATATGTATTTCATTTACATATATTAAAACCCATCCTCAGACAAATGTTTTAATTGTTTTCAAGAACCATACATATTTTACAGAATTTAAGTGGAAAGAAATACTCTTATATTTTGCCCAAATAATTGCCTTTTCTGTCAATCTTCTTTTACTCCTGGAGCAAGTTTCCTTCTGGTATTTTTTTCTAGCCTGAAGAATTTTTTAGCAATTATATCTGATTGTGACAAATTCTCTTAGTTTTATTTCACCTGAAAATATCTTTAACTTTCCTGGACAAAGAATTCCAGGTTGACAGTTCTTTTTTAGGTCTTCAAAAATGTTCTATTATATTTTGGCTTATGTGGTTTCTCATTCACCAATTATGCAAATTCTCTTGTATGTAAGAGAATTTTCCTCTGGATGCTTTCAAGATTTTTTTTTCTTTATTTTGATTTTCAGCTGTTTGATTATGTGTCTGGACATGGTTTTCTTGTAGTTTATCCTTTTTGTAGTATGCTGTACTTCTTGAATCTATAAATTTATGCCTTTCATTAAATTCAAGATTTTTCAACTATTATTCAAATATATTTTATCTACCAATCTTTTTTTCTGCTCCCATTTAGGGACTCCATTGGCACAAATATTAGGCCTTTTAGGTTACTAGCCTCTGTTCATTTTGTTAAAATCTGTTTCTCTCTGTTATTCTGATTATATAATTGCCCTTAATCAATGCTGTTTTCAAGTTCATTTATGATTTCCTATGTCATGTCCATTCTACTACTGAGCCCACACCCCAGTGAAGTCTTTATTTTGGATACTATATTTTTCATTTTTATAATTTCCATTTAGATATTTATTATAATATATGTGTTTTTTTTTTTTGTTGCTTGGAACTTCTATTTTCTTTATTTTAAGAGTGTTCACCTTTAGGCAAACAATAATTACCACTGTATGCCTATTAGGATGGCTTTAAACAGAACTAACAATACCAACTGCTGTAAAGAACACAAGGCAATAAGAATTCTCATTTTTTGTACAAAATGGTACAATCACTTTAGAAGATATGTTGGCAGTTACTTACAAAGCTAAGCAATTCTTATCATATAATCCTGCAATCATGAACTTTGGCATTTACTGAAAGAAGTTGAAAACCTATGTCTGCACATAAACCTATGCATGAACGTTTTTTGCAACCTTATTCATGTTTGCCAAGGTTTAGAAATCCAAATCCTTAATTTATTTCGTTGAAAGGAGAACTTGAATATCTTTGGATGATTTTTGTTTCCTTTTTGAGATATGTATATTGTTGTCAATTTTTCATTTTCTAGCTGCTCATGCACCATGTTGGGTTAGGGCCCTACCTTTATCACCTCATTTTACCTTAATTACTTGCTAAAGACTCTGTCTCCAAATTTATTCACATTGGGAATTAGAGCTTCAACTTACGAATTTTTGTGGGACACAGTTCAGTTTGTAGCAATCATAGTTTATGCTCATGACAGCCCTACAAGATATATTCCTTATTTAACAAAAAAGTGCAGTCAGAAATATGTTAATAAGTAAATGGCCTAGGGTTACTGGGTTAATAAATGCTCTGACTATTATTTGAGCCTCCATCTCTCAGAGTCATTTCATCAGATCAGGAGTTGACAAACTACAGTCCATGGGTCAAATCTGATCTATCACCTATTTTGTTGAAACATAGCCATGCACATTTTGTTATATATTGCCTAACTGCCTATGACTGATTTCATGCTACAGTGGCAAGTTGAGTAGTTGTGATAGAGATCATATGGCCCACAAAGCCTAATATTAACTAGCTGGCCCTTTGCAAAAAAGATTGACTGGCCCCTGTACTATATTACACTGCTATCAAACACAGCATAATTTTTGAGAATGTACCCAAGCCTTTATCATATTATCACTTTTACTTTTTAATCTATCATTGTGTGCCATCATTCCTTTCTAACTGTCCTATTTTTTTTCCAGAGATGATGGCTAGCTCAGGTGATGTTCATGGAGATTAATTGTTAACAGAAGATGCTAAACCTCTGGCTTTCATGGTCTACTAGGAAACACAGATGAATGAACAAGAGAAATGACTCTTGGTAACAAAGATTCTGGTGCTGAGAAACTAGAGTATGGTAAAAGTAAGTTTTGGAGAACTGGATTAGTTTCATGATATAAAAAGAAGTATTTCACTAACACAGGGCAATGTCTTTGGTGGCTGGCTCACTTGGTAAAGAGATAACTTTCTTTGAAACCAAATGTTTGCTTTGGCAATTTTCACTTTTAGGTGGTAGAATTAAAATTGAAAGTTGAACACAAGCTCAGCAAATGTAACTCTCAGGGAGGAATGTCAGGACTAATTTTTATATGGATGCTGACTTTTAAAGATTGACTGTTTCAAAATCAATCTTTAGTCAAGGACAATAGAGCCTTAGGGTAACATTGCTTACTATTACATAGACCCAGATATATTTTGGATCAGATCGTGTCACAGGAATTGTAACTACTCTATCCATTAGCAGAAAGTTATAACATGGTTGGTGTAAATATTAGTCCTATTTTATCATTTTTATAAAAGGTACTTATCAAACATTATATGGACTCACTCATTAGAATAGGTGACACTGCATGGAAGGTAACTGTAACTCAGAATAAATATGTCAGTGAAATAGTAAGTTACTTTAAAATAAATACACATATTTTGTTTAAAATAAATTGAATAAATATGTCAGTGAAATAGTAAGTTACTTTAAAATAAATACACATATTTTGTTTAAAATAAATTATATGTTAAAATTAGATGATTTTGAATTGCTGTTAATTGTTATGTGACTTAATTTTTTCAATAGAATGAAATGCAATTTACTGTAGAATTATCAATGGTCAGAGCTGAAGGAGCCATTAGAAATTACTTAGTCCAATCTTCTCACTTAATAGAGGAGGTAACTGAAGTCCAGAAAGGAAAAAGATGTTATCAAAGTCTCCCAGGGAATTTCATGGCATAGCTTGGACAAGAAGTTCTTAGTCCATACAAAGCAGATGATTTGGACTATAATAAGTGGTGTAAATGAATGTGATAGACAGTGATACAGGCAAATAAATAACTTCCATTACCATTTGCCAAAGAATTTGTGCAACATAGTGAACCACATTTGAGGGAGGGAGGAAAAATACTTTTTTAGTGGAACAGGCAGCAAAATCAGGTTTCTCTTGGAGTTGCTCTTATTTGGGAACCTTTCTTTCTAGTAGGGTTTCTGACTAAGACCTCATCAGATAATGATATCCTCATGTAGTAAAAAGAGCACTTGACTTAGAGTCAAAAACCCTGGATTTAAGTGTTGCCTATACACCATGGACAGGTCACTTATTTTTTCTAGGTTAGTTTTTATACATGTAAGATGAAAGTATGAGACTAGAAGATCGTCTCTAAAGTTCTTTCTAACTCTCAAGACTCTTAGACTCTAACATTCTAAGTTAATCAGTTTTCACTTTATCACCTGTGGTGGCAAGAGGCACATTATCTATGCAACTTCTAGATTTCATTTGTGAACATGTCTATTCATTAGAAAATCATATCAATATATAGGACCAAAATTGGCATTCTCATAACTGTATGTTAATCATGAAGGGAAACTGAAACAACTGTAATTTCCTCTTCTATACAATAGTCCAACAGAGATTTGAAATCACTGATAATCCTTTTCTGGGCTCAATCTCCCCATTTCCTTCAGCTGTTCTTCACATGATATGGTTTTTGACACCCCTCCTCCACCATCTTGCTCAGGTTCCTTTGGATATGTGGTTTGCCACTGCAGAGTCCAGAAAGGGCCTAACCCAGATAGTCCAATGGTTTGTCTGGCTATCCCAGAATAGAACAGGCCTATCATCTTTTTTGTTTTACTAAACATATTTATTAGATTTCATCCCAGGACCACATAGTCTATTTTTAAACAGCTATATTCCATGCTGACTCATATTAAGGGCTTTGTTTCCATGATGTTCTTCAGTCTTTACTTGAACACTTTACTATTATTTAGACCCAAGGGCAAGATTCTGTGGTAATCCTAGGAATAATTCATCTTGCTAATATTTTTGGTTTTTGTCATTTGTTGTGTTTATTCTCATTTGATTCTGTCAACAGAACTAATGAGCCAAACTTCAAAATTTTCTTCCAAATAATAAAAATTTTACATGAGAATGACTACCTAATGTGACTGAAGTTCCAAGCTGACACTGTTTTACTTAACCAAATTTTTGTGAGATCTTTCAAATACAAATAAATCTAACTCTACCAGCACTCAGTCTGTATTTTGCCGACTTTTTTACATTAAGGCTACTGAGACAGATTTTTTTCAGAAATTCTATTTTTGTCATGTTTAGCATTACTATTATTTCTCTGGAGTATAATTTATTTGGGTCTGATAGTTTAACTTCATTTATGACTATATGTGTCCTCTTAAAAAATCTTCCTATCTTAGAATTCCAATTTCTTCTTGATGACCATTCCAACTGTTCTAATCCAAATACTGATCTCATACCCACTCTGGCTTTGCATTTTTCCCCCGTTGTTGATTCACATACAGCCTAAGTACAATCTGAGATGCAGTCTCAGATCTTGAGGTTCTGAATCAGAGCTTGTCCTTGATGTTGTACTGTGGGCTCAGAACACTATCTTTCCTTTCTCACTTATCTCTTCTGCCTTACTTTTAAAGTAAAACATATATTTCCCCAAGATTTCTCTTCCTTGCCTTCTCAGATTCTTGCTTAATAGTTTTTCTTCAGGCTTTCCAGGCTTTCATATAATCCAAAATGAATCTCTGATCCCTGTTTTCTCACTATCTCCTTGAATTCTGTAGTTCTATAATAGAAACCCATAGAATGTTACAAAGGAATATTTTTCTGTTTTATAAGTGACTGTATCTGAGTTCTATTTTCCATGTCACCAAGTGACTAATACATGTTAGGAATATATTCCTGATCAATTATAAGTTCTTAAAAATCTGCTCTAATATCTATTTTCAGTATACACAGGATAGGGCTGAAATGTGTTCTGTGTAAGGAGTTGTGCTCAATCGTAGTAATGTGGGATATGTTTTTTACTCAGAGTTACCTTAAAATTTCCATGACTTCTCTGCATTGCAGAATTTGATCTCTGTTAACCAGACTGTAGTTTCCTTGGAAAAATCTCTAGAATTGTAGTGAGGAATGGCTTCAGGAATAACCATGAAAGCCCTGACTAGCTTGTTGGATGTTGAGATCATATGGAGAAGAGCCAAGCTTAGCTCTCTTCAGGATGAAATTCAGTCACTTTCAAATGATATATAAGACCTGACGTGATCTGACCTCAGCCATAACAAGGTACACTTTTAGTGTGTTGTATTTTCTTTGTGTCTATAACTTTGCACATATTCTTTTGTCTGTAAATCTCTGCTGGAATTCAGGAATTACTTCTATGATCACATCTCCTTTTGTAAGTCTTCATTGCTGCTGTTGTTCAGTCACTAAGTCATGTCCAACTTGTTACAACCCCATGGACTGCAGCACACCAGGCTTCCCTGTCCTTCACTGGCTCCTGGAGTTTGCTCAAATTCAAGTCCATTGAGTGGGTTGCCATTTCCTTCTCCAGGGGATCTTTCCGACCCAGGGATTGAACCCATGTCTCCTGCATTACAGGTGGATTCTTTACCACTGAGCCATCCAGGGAGCCCAAGTTTTCATTGAGCCCCTTCATTTCTAGTCTGAGTCAATATGACATCTTTGTAATCCTGTGTGTATGTTCAGTCACTTGGTCATGTCCAACTCTTTGTGCCTTCATGGACTGTAGCCCACCAGGCTCCTGTGTCCATGGTATTTTCCAGACAAGAATACTGAAGTGGGTTGTCATTTCCTTCTCCAGGGGATCTTCCCAACCCTGAGCTCAAACCTGCATCTCCTGCAATGGCAGTCAAATTCTTTACCTCTGAGCCACCTGGGAAGCCCTTGTAATCCCATACCACCTGCTTTTTTCTCTCTCTTGGTACTTATTAAGCTGTATTATCAATGTACCTATCTATCTTCCCAACTGGCCATATGCTCCTTAAGGGCAAGGATTTTACCTTATTTATTTCTATATGCACAGTATTTAAATAGCAAAAGAGTGGTTGTCAATGTTAAAAAAAAAATATGTTTATTTATTTATTTGGCTGCACCATGTCTTAGATGCAGCACACGGGATAAAAATCCCGTGTTGTGGAATGTGAACATTCAGTTGCAGCATGTGGGATCTTGTTCCCTGACCAGGAGTAAAATCTGGGCCCCCTGCATTGGGAGTGCGGAGTCTTAGTCACCGAACCACCAGGGAAGTCCCATGGTTGACAATTTGATTAGATCCATTTGCCTAATTGGTAGAGACTGACAAGGGATGTCCAGAATTTCTAGGGCCTGAGACTAGAAATAAGTATATATGAAAGACATTTATATATACATATATATATATATATATATGCATAATGCAGTATGGACTGGGGGAAAATTTTTTTGTGTCATTTGTTGAATAGTACCAATGGTTATGTATTTATATTTCACGTATATCATGATATATCTGCTAACAGAGCTATTTTTGGAAGAAGTAGTGTATTGTGTTTCACTCTGTATTGTACCAGTTAACCTTCTAAACAGGTATACACATATATGCACATAGATATATATATATATATGTGCTATTCCTGTCCAAGAGTGCTCTAGATCCAAGAAAATAAGGAGATGCTCATTTAATTTTGAATTGTTGAAGTCTGACTCAATATGTTTAAATACCTTAAACAAATAACATTAAGACTAGTCATGCCTTTCTTCTGGTTGGAATGTTTATGTAGTACAGAGGCATGATACTCCTGAGGGAAGCAGTTTGGGAGAATGTCTTATTGACGGAGGGTCTGGATTCATTAAAAATGCTTATTTATAGCAAACAGGTGCATGTGTGTATATATGTGTGCATGTTTACACATACAAACATTTTTTGTTTATATGCTTACATGATCTGTATATATAGACTTATATTTATAATATACTCAAGCAGTGGTAAAATGCTCTGTATTCACTTCATTTATTATACCTCACTAGTACACAGTGCATGCTTGACAGCTTTTAGGGGAATTATATGTATGACATAGTGCACCCATAGAAATCAGCCATTTTGTAAATGGTCACGAGTGTTCAAATTGAATCCTATCATATCAAAGGGTGGAATTGCAAGGAAATTTAAGTTTCTAGTCATTTGTATTTTTGTTATTTGAGTATTTCACCAAGTGCTTATTTTACTTTTTTGATCAGAAAAAAATCAATTTTTAGAAGATAGTTGTCAGGATACTTCTGTCCTGAGTAAAAATAATTAATCAGTGAACTCATTAGTAGTTCACTATCATGTAAATTGACAGTTTTGCTAAAATTTCTTTGAGAGATGAAGTTAGTTTCCATTCAACTCTGTATTTTATAGTAAAGGAATGACATGCACACATATTCAAATGTATGAAAATGGAGATTTTAAAGGCTACAACAATTCCCAAATTAAATCTCTGACTGCTCTGAATAAGAGTTAAGTCCCTGATGGTTGCACACATACAAAATTTCTTTGAAATCTCTTAAGGCAGCTATATATAATAAGAGAAAACTGGAAAATTGGAACCATAGCCATCTACTGTACTGTGTGAAGGCTTGATCTTCACAGTATTTTGGCCATTTTCTCATAGTTGTCATCTTACTTGCTTTTTTTTTTTTCCCCCACTGGTAGACTCATGGCCACTTTAACACTTTACTTGTCAAAAAAAAAAAAAAAAACACACCAAAAAACAAAATACTTTTCTATTGCCTTTGCTGAAAGGCAGCACTCTACCTTTAAAGAGGAAAAACATACTAATTTGATATAGTGATCTGTGTTGTCCATTTAAACAATGGCCTTTGGAATATAAGAACAATTGTGATATATCTTGTGAAGCAGTCTACTGATTGATAATAAGAATATCTAGCTCAGCAGGAGTGAGCCTGGACACTGGTGGGAATGGAATAGATTGGGGTAGGCAGAGTTGTAGCATGTTCCTCAAATCACACTGTTTTTAAATTATCTATAACACTTAAACCTGAGATCTCTCAATAATATCAACTATGACTTGTGTATTCACACACACAAAAAATGGTATTTCTGTTATTTCCTATTTCTGCAAGGGTGAACATGTTAATTTGGCTCATCAAAGTAGTCAAATGACTCTTTGTATATAACGTATCACAAGAGGAAGGAAATACATTTTAATGAGTCAGTGTAAATGAATCAGAAGTACATTGGCATGAACTTCCTTTCATTTTGAGACACAGGAAGGATTCTAAACATTCCAAATAGAAGGCTGTAAGCTTAATGATAGCATATCAAACTTAATCCATGATGCTTAGTCTGAAGTTCAAAAACTTCCAACTGAAAACAAGGTCAACCCTCTGTGGTCTGGGATGCATTTGTTACATTAGCTGGTGATCAGATGAAATCCATCACATTCTGATTTTCCAGGGTTTTTGTTTTCTTCCATCATTAATTTGGTACTGTTTTTCTGCCTCATAATTTATTCAGTTCACCAATTGAAATGGTAAGAGAAACTAAAGCCTACATAATTATAAATAAATGTCTGAGTGGTTATTTTATATTAACCTAGTATTTTCCCCTAACTTGGCAAAGGCTTGAAATAGCTAGGATATTTATTGCATTATCTGTAGGTAGGTTTTTTTTCTTCCATACCAGTACTTCTCATCATTAGTGAAAATAGTCAATACTTTGAATGATCTGCAATTCTGTTCTTCCTCTTCCTTCACTTTGTTATTATTTTGAATCTTAACAGCTTTCAAAGTGGATCTGGTCCTTCCTGGAACTTATATAAGATCTTTATTCTCTGTACATCTGTAGTCAAACATGATTCTAGGATTTTAGAATATGCTTCTCTGGAGGAAAAAAAAAAGCTTTGTTTTTTTCTCTGTAGGAAATGTTAGTGTCTGCCAGCCAAATGTTTCTCCTTGCTGTGTGCTGAATTCTCAGGTTCATTAAACAATTTGTAACCTCAGCTCACAATCCAGGCTGAAGAAATGTTGGTCATTTTATGTGATGGAACCCACTGATAAGGCCTCTCTTAATGAGAATTTAGCTGGAGGGGAGTTGGCAGAAACATAAGAGATTTTGAGTAGTGTTTCTGTCTTTTCTCAACAGCTGAAGTCTCAGTACAAAACTCAGAGGAAAGAAAATAAAGCCTATGAGTTCGGACCAGAGTTATGTAAGAATAGTCTTAGGCAAGATTCCTAGAGAGATAATCTTGTTTATTAAAGTTTCCTGACAATGCTGAGGTCATGGGTGACACACTTTAGGACAAGATCAAGACACTAGGAAAGTGTCAGCAATGAACAAATCTTGTTGTGGAACTCATTCTAATAGGTTTATTGTGTTGCCTTTTCAAAAACAATAGTTTTAAAGAAGAAAATAGTCATTTCTTGCTTTGATTCCCAATGAGCATTCAACACTCCTAAATGGAGGTGTCAGTCATGATTTCAGATTAGATATTTTCTTGATAGCAGTTTTGGTTAGTTGCAGTCACCATAAAATTAGTAAATAGCAATGATGCAGCTATGAAAAAGTCAAACTGTTTTACAGAGATATACTTGACATATAACATTATATTAATTTCAGGTGTACAACATAATGATTCATTTTTATGTTGTGAAATGATCACCACGATAAGTCTAGTTAACATCCATCCTGTTGCATAGTTACCAGATTATTTTTTCTTGTGATGGGAACTTTTAAGATCTACTTTCTCGGCAGCTGTCTCATATGCACTACAGTATTCTTAACTATAGTTCCTGTGCTGTCCACTACATTTCCATGACTTATTTATCTTTTAACTGGAAGTTTGTTCCTTTTGACCCTTTCACTCATTTTGCCCTCCTTCTACTCCCTGCCTTGGGCAGTCACCAATCTGTTCTCTGTATGTGAGCTCAGACAATAAACATTTGTTGGCGAGGACTGAAGTCCCCGTTATCAGAGAGGAAGGAGCAAATAGTATGTATCCAGAACAACAGTCTATATGGAAGTGTGTGTGTATGTGTGTGTGTGTGTCTATGCATGTTATGTATTTGAGGGTACGCACTGTCCAACACTTTTCTCCTTCTAGGTTAAAGCCTAAAGAAATAGAGTTAGATGAATGGAAAGAGGTTGGGAAGATGGGAAATGGTTCAGGGTAGATGGAACAGTATATGCAAAGTCCCAGAGATGAAGAAGAACATGAGGCTTTTAAGGAACTGAAAGGCACTCGGTACAATGGGAATTCAATACAATATGCATAATGCCTGGCATGAATAGGAGATGTGAACCTCTGGAGTGCAGCAGAGACCAGATCGCAAAGGGTCTTGTAAGTCAAGAGCTTCTCTGGTGGCTCAGTGGTAAAGAATCCCCCTGCCAATGCAGGAGACATGGTTTTGATCCCTCAACCGGGAAGATCCCGCATGCCAGGGAGCAACTAAGACCATGTACCACAAGTACTGAGCCTGTGCTCTAGAGTCTGGGAGCCACAACTCCTGAGCCTCATGCCACGACTGCTGAACCCTGTGTAACGTAGAACCTATGGTGTGCAACAAGAGAAGCCTCCGCGATGAGAAACACACACGCTACAGCTAGAGAGTAGCCTCCGCCCGCTGCAACTAGAGAAAAACCTGCACGGCAATGAAGACCCAGCACAGCCAAAAATGAATAAATGAATAATTTCTAAAAAAGATCTTGTAAACTACTTGGTGAGTTTGAGCCTCATCCTTAGGGTAATGGGAAACTATTGAAAGTTTAAGAAAGAAACATGATTAAGTTAATGTTTTGTAAAGCTCATCTGACTACTGTAGAGAATGAATTTGAAGGCTCCAAAATGGAGGTGGGGAAGCTATTTTGGAGAATTGGAATAATTAAGGTAAGAGAGTAATAAAAATTCCAGTAGTAAATGATCCATTCAGTGATTGATGAATTGTCTTCTTTTCTTTGCAGCTGAGAGGACCCGAGCTTAGGAAACCCCAATATTTTAAACTCCCCACCATTGGTACTGGAGGAAGATATTATCTTTATTATCCCAAACAGCAAACAACTCTGTCCTTTGCATTGGAGGAAGATACTTTCTCCATCTTCCAAAGTTTGCTATATAAACATCCTTGAGAAAATAGTCCAGAACAAAACCTCCCAGTGCTTCTGATGAGAAGATGTGCATACAAGTAAGAAACCCTTTGATAATTGTCTACCAACAATAATATCTCCCCTTGAATATCAAAACCCATGCATGTCCTATATTCCTGTACTTGCACAAGAGTTATAATTTTGTGGGCACTTTGACAACATTGAATTGTCAAAGCCTTTATATAGAGACCAGTTTGCTGTGAGGTCTAGAGATTTTTGCTCATTGTAGAATTGTAGAACTGAGTATGCTACCACAGAAATATTCTCATATCTTTCCTTGCTCTAGCACTTAGGAGTTTTCAATTATTGCCACTGTCTGGATTTAGAAGAATGAAAATTAAAGGAGCGTAGCTGAATGGTTATTTATTTATTAGACTTTCTAAATTGCTCCTTCATGGAGATTGCAAATGCGGAACATCACTGCTACCAGAACCATTTAATGTGAAAGAAATGACAGCAGCTACAAGGAGCAAGAGAAATGCTTAGCTAGTGGAGTCTCAACAAATAGTATAACTGCATTGGATGTGTCCTTCAATGTGTTAGGACTCAGAATCAAATGCGGCTACTGTGTTGGTTACATACAGTGAGAAAACACTATTTATACTGTCTAGAGAAAAGCAAAAGATTTATGCTACTTTGTAAAGTGCTTGTAAAATTCCAAATCTAAATAAAGTTTACAAAGCTGGAAGGGAAGGAACCATGAGTTTCTGATCACTTTCCATATGCCATATGCTTGTACTTAATTCTCATAGTAACTCCATGAAATCATTATTATTCTCATTTTAAAGATGAGGACTATGGATTTTGGGAAATGTAAGTAACTTGCCCAAAATGTTACAGTTGTTAAGTGGCTGATCTAGGTTTGAGTTTAGGTATAACTCTCAATACTTGTGTTCATTCTGTGCTACCATCTACTTATGTATAAATTCTTATAATTTCACAGGTCAATTGGAATGACTATTTCACAGAAATACTTGGAGACTCTTAATGAAATATGTTGATGTACCCAGGTCAATATATTATTCTTTGAGGGGGGGTAGTTAAAACTGTAAATGAAAACAAGAAGCTAGATCAGTTAATAAAGCAGTGACTGTGGTGGATTGGGGTGAGAAGGTGCACATTCAGCAATGACCATTTCTTGAAGAGTGGAAAGCCTTCTAGAAGCAACCAGTGTCTATGTGTATTATCTAGTTGGATACAAGATGATATATAGATCCCCTATGCCCAATTCTGCTAAAAGAATGTGTTCACAGTGGATATGGTTGAATTGTCTGTACTACTCAGTCAGGTGAACTATCTGGAGATTGCTTCATTACTCAGAAATAATTCATTACAGTAGTTGAAGAAAACCTTGTGGTCTTACTGCTCGCACTTTCTGTTTTAAAAAAAGAAATGGTCAATTCAGTTACAGAGCTCAGTGAAACTGGATTATTTGTGTCCTGTAGACAAACTAATAAATCAAAGAAGTGATTTAACAGGATTTCCCCCCTTTTCAGGCACTTGGAGTTGGCTTCCTATAGACATCACTTATTCTTAAGAACCTGAAGTAACAAATACTGCTTTTGTCATTCTTCCCTCTGGTCTTTTGTACAGACTGCATAAGATTCTTCTTAACTTTTTATTTTGTGTTGGGGTATAGCCAATGTTGTGATAGTTTCAGGTGAACAACAAAGGGACTCAGCCATACATATATGAGAATGCATTCTCCTCCTCACCAAACAAAACTACCACATAATATTGAGCAGAGTTCCCTGTGCTAGACAGTAGATCCTTTTTGGTTATCTCTTTTAAATATAGCAGTGTGTGCCTGTCCATCTCAAACTCCCTCTCTCTTCCCCTCATCTTTCCTCCTGGCAACCGTAAGTTTGTTCTCTAAGCCTGTGAGTCTCTCTTTATTTTGTAAGTTCATTGGTATCATTTCTTTTTAGATTCCACATATAAGGAATGTCAAACAATATTTCTTCTCTGTCTGACTTACTTTTTTCCTCTTACTACTCAGCCATTAAAAAGAAAGAAATAATGCCATTTACAGCAACATGGAAGGACCTAGAGATTATCATACTGAGTGAAGTGTAGGATTTTGAGATAATCATAGTAAGGAGCAACAATATTTATGTTTTGTGAAGTTAATTGGGGAGATATGCTGATACTTAAGAGTGTTACCTTGTCTGCCTGGAGTTACTCAGGTGTATGATTCACCTTGAACTCTGAAAAGTAATCTCAACATGTTCCCAAGAAGATGGAAACCTCTGGAATGAAATGCATTACTGAGAATAGAGCCCAAGGTCACAAAGAATCTGGATTAAATATCTGAAGAAAGGCTGTATAGAATCAATTATAATGAAAAAGCTTAGCAATACACACTGGAAAATGATTTGAGAGAAGAGTGAAAAATCGATTATTTGTTTATGAATTTGGATAAACATGTTTTCCACTTAGTGCCTTTAATAAGAATCCTTGTAATGGAATTAATGGTGTTAAATGGTGTTAAATTTAAAAAGTGGTTTAAAGAAAATGTTTTTAAGTAACATAAAATTAACCTGTGAGACTCATAAATACAGTTTATATAAGGCAAATAAGGATTTCTTAAAAACCTGAAAAGTGCAGTAAATTGATTGGGGGAAATTGGAATTGTGCTTTTTTTAGAAAAAAAAAAAAATTGTCGTAAGTCCATGGCTGATTCATGTCAGTGTATGGCAAAAACCACTACAATAATGTAAAGTAAGTAGCCTCCAACTAATAAAAATAAATGAAAAAAAAATTGTCTGAAGTAATATATGATATCTGAGAAATTAGTGATATTCCCCATGCCTCCATGCAATATTGGATAAACTACATTGCTATTAGTAAAGTCCTGACTTTCTTCCAAGAAAATCACAACTTTTAATTGATATTGATTTAATTGATATTGATGGTTCTTTAATACATTATTGTGGGCAGACTTGGGAAATGCAAGGCTGATGTCTGAATTTATATTGTGATCACGAATTAGGGATTGTAGAGGTAAGAATTTGGGTGTGGGAAGCTTTTATTTATTCCTTCAGTAGGAGAGTTTTAAAAGCAATATTTTTTACTTTAAGCAAATGTCAGATTGTTTTCTGAGATACTTGAACCTAATGAAAGGTCAGCAAGAGAGTGACTCTTCCAAACTGACTCTTCAGAGTTTTCCTTCCTTTCCCTCTCCTTTTGTCTCCCCTTCCCTTTCACCAGAAAATTTTTATTGACCCTCTACTATATGTCAGATAGTTTTGCCAAGTTCTAGTGGTTTAATGGTAAACAAGAGCAACAAGTAAATGAATTCAAATGCAGTGTGATAAGTACTAAGACAGAAGTTCAGTGTAGTCTGTAAACAGAGAGGAAAAGCATCTCAATCAGTCTGGATTTCAGGGAAGTCTTAACATATAGAGAGACACAAGGATAAGTAGTAGTTAGCCAAGAGAAGAAAGGAAGAATGAATGTGCTTTTGTGGAAGAAACAGAATGTGGCAAAGTTTTGAGGTGAGAGCAAGCTCAGGATCTTCAGGAACTGAAAATTCATTCCTGGAGCAGAGAGCCTGAAGGTGGGAGTAGTAACAGTGGGTAAAACTTGGGAGGGAAGCTAAACAATAAGGACTGTAAAGCCATGTATTAGATTCAATACTGATTATAATGAGAAACCATTGAATGATTTTAAGTAGGGAATGGCACAAACAGGTATATGTTTTCAAAATTCATTCTTATGGCTCTGTGCAACTAGAAGAGCAGAGTGGAGTGGAAGGATAGAGGAGAGGTGTATTATCATTTAGGAAGGTGTTACAAGAGCTTCCCCAGTGGCTCAGACCGTAAAGAGTCTGCCTGCAATGCAGGAGACATGGATTTGGTTCCTGGGTTGGGAAGATCTCCTGGAGAAGGGAATGGCAACTCACTCCAGTATTCTTGCTTTACAATTCCATGGACAGAGGAGCCTGCTGGGCAACAGTCCATGGGGTCACAAAGAGTCGGACAAGACTGAGTGACTAACACTACAACAATCAGCATGAAACAAAATGGAAGCATGGACTAGTGTTGTGGCAGTGACGATAGATTGAGGAGATTTTGGTGCTATAGTTCACAAGACTTGGTGAACTGCATCAGCCAAGGCTTCGACCACCATTTTCTAAGCGAGGTAACACTGTAGGAAAAGAATTATGGAATTGGAGTGATAACTGAGTTTTTCCAATGAGATGTCGCTTTGAAATTATCTCCGAAGCTGTTGGATATGTGAGTGGAATGTAGAGGAGAATTTGGGTGGTGGTGGTTTAGTCGCTAAGCCATGTCCAACTCTTGCGACCCCATGGACTGTACCTTGCCAGGTTCCTCTGTCCATGGGATTCTCCAGGCAAGAATACTGGAGTGGGTTGTCATTTTGTGGAGAATTTGCAATGAAGATATAAATGTTATTCATCAACATATGGATAGTGATTGAACACCAGAACACCAGGGAGAGTGTATAGAGTAGAAAGAAAAGAAATTAGAATAGAACCCCACTCATATTTAAGGAATGAGAAAAGTAAAACTAGCCATCAAAAGAGATTGGATAGGAGAAAAGTCTGGAGAATGTGCTTTTATGTAAAGCAAGGGAGAAGAAGATCTTGAAAAGGAGGCAATTGGTTTTAGGATGAGTATTACAAAAGGAGTCATTAGATTCAACAACGAGGGTAGCTGTGATTTTAGCAAGAGTGGTTTCAGTAGAGTGATGAGTATAGAAACAACATTGGAATAGATTACAAAGTAAATGCGATTTGAAGAAGAGTTTGATTGAAAAACTGGGGGAAGGTGTGTGTAACAGGGGCCAGAGATCTTAGTGGTAGTGGTGCTGGGGATGTATCCTAGAATTTTGCATACTGCATTATTTTATCTGGGCTTCGCAGATGGTGTTAGTGGTAAAGAACCCACCTTCCAATGCAGGAGATGTAAGAGGTGTGAGTTTGATCCCTAGGTCAAGAAGATGCCCTGGAGGAGGGCATGGCAACCCATTCCAGTATTCTTGCCTGGAGAATCCTACGGACAGAGGAGCCTGGCGGGATGCAATCCATAGGGTCCAGGGTCGGTCATGACTGAAGAGACTTAGCACGCATGCACACATTGTTGTATCTGAGAAATACTTGCCTAAATCAAAGTCAGTTTATCTCCTACATTTTCCTCTAGAAGATTCATAGCTTTATGTTTGTGTACAGATCTATGATTCATCTTAAGACACTTTTTATACATGAGGTGAGGTTTTTTGTTTATTATTTTTGCACATAAATATCCAGTTATTCCAGGACTATTTCTTGAAAAGGTTGTTATTTCTTCACTGAACTGCCTTTGTTTAAAATCATTTGCCCATTTATGTGTGAATCTGTTTCTGTACTTTACATTCTTTTAATCTGTCTCATCTTTAGGCCAATACCACATTGTCATAAAGCTTCATAACACTGAAATTTTGACTGTTCTAGGGCCTTTGCATTTTCATATGAATTTTAGATCCAACTTGTCAATTTTCACATAAAAATCTAGAGAGATTTTGATTGGGAATACTTTATTTTTTAATTAATTTATTTGTTTTAATTGGAGGCTAATTACTTTACAATATTGTAGTGGTTTTTGCCATACATTGACATGATTCAGCCATGGATTTACATGTGTTCCCCATCTTGAAACCCCTTCCCACCACCCTCCTTATCCCATCCCTTAGGGTCAATCCCAGTGCACCAGCCCTGAGCATCAAACCTGGACTGGTGATCTACTTCACATATGATAATATATATGTTTCAATGCTATTCTCTCAAATCATCCCACCCTTGCCTTCTCTCACAGAGTCCAAAAGTCTGTTCTTTACATCTGTGTCTCTTTTGCTGTCTCGCATATAGGGTCATCGTTACCATCTTTCTAAATTCCATATATATGCATTTGTATACTGTATTGGTGTTTTTCTTTCTGACTTACTTCACTCTGTATAATGGGCTCCAGTTTCATTCACCTCAATAGAACTGATTCAAATGCATTCTTTTTAATAGCTGAGTAATATTCCATTGTGTACATGTACCACAGTTTTCTTATCCATTCGTCTGCTGATGGACTTGTAGGTTGCTTCCATGTCCTGGCCATTGTCAACAGTGCCATAATGAATATTGGGGTACATGTGGTTTCTTCAGTGTGTATGCCCAGTAGTGGGATTGCTGGGTCATATGGCAGTTCTATTTCCAGTTTTTTAAGGAATCTCCACACTGTCCTCCATAGTGGCTGTACTAGTTTGCATTGATTAGGAATACTTTAAATGTATACTAGAATCTGTGGAGGGTTGACATCTTAATATGGAATTTAACCCATGCACAAGAGCACTTTTCATTAAATGAATTCTTCTTTAGTGCATCTCAGCAATGTTTTGTTGTATTCAGTGTATAGGTCTTGCACATCATATTTATCCCCAAATATTTAATATTTTATGCTCTTTATGAATATTGTTTTTAAATTGAGTTTTCTATTATTTGTAGGATAATTTGTAATTGATTTTTAGTTAAAATTTTATTTTTAGATAATTTCATATTTATATGGAATTGTAAGAAATGATACAGGAAAAGTCCACATGTACTTAACCTAATTTGCCTCAGTGGTAAGATGTTACAAAATTGTAATACAACATCATAACTGGGATATTGATATTGATACCATCAAGATACAGAACATTTCCATCACTACAAGGATCTCTCTTATATAGCCCCATCCACTCTCATCATTCCTTCCCGCCTCGACCTCTTCTTATTCTCTGGCAACAATTCATCTGTTACTCTTTGTATAATATTGTTATTTAAAGAATGTTATATATAAATGAAATCATACAGTACATAACTTTTTGGGAATTGACTTTTTCATTTATCACAATTCTCTTCAAATTCACCCAGGAAAGATAGAAATGTATCATTAAAATATGTGTATGAGATTTGTATTATGATCATAATTTCCCTTACCTTCTTTTCCTACTTTTTCTGAAAAAATAATATTAATCATGTTGGACACACTAAAGCAGTAGCCATGTGATCAGTGGAAGATGGTAGAGTCAGAACTAGATAAAGTATCTTTAAACTTCAAGTTGTAGCCATTACAGTTCCTATTTTCCACTTCAAACCCCTAGGAGGAATGAGGATTGTAGACTCCTGAGTTGTTCACCTTTGGTTGTTTTAGCAAGACCTTTTCTCTCCTCCCAAACTGTACATACACATTTACATATATATGTATGCATGATTAATTGTTGTTGAAAGTTTATACTTAATTTTATCTAAATTGTAGTGGGGAGTCCTTTGGGCAATTGTCAGATTTTTCAGGAATTTGAAATACGTGCAAACAGCAGGCATTTATTCAATTGGATAACTGTAATTTCACACTTAACCAAATCTTCTCTCTTCATTGAGAGTAGTGCCAAGATAACTGAAAGAAAAATGTAATGCCAAATAATAAGACCTGCTCTATATTTTCACACAAAAAAAGACAGTTTAGAATAGGTATTCTTCTGTGGGCTAATAGAATAATTGCACACTTAGGACATTCGTATTCAGCATGGACATCATTTCCCTATTGCCGTGTTTCTGAGGAATCTGTCGCTTTGGTATCTAAGCATTGAGACACTTTTTAAAGAAGGAAATAATTCTTTAAGTCTACTGTCTACCTGTAATTTGTGGAGAGCTATGTAGCTGGGCTCAAGTCTAGGCCTATAACTTACAGTTCTGCAGATTTTAGTTAGTTTTTTCTGGAGAGCACATCTCAGAGCTGAGAACTATTCTAGTCCACTTTCATTCACAGTACTAGATGCTCTTGAAGAGGTAGCTGGAAAGGTGTGGGGCAGGGACTGTGTAGATATTTACATATACAAATGAAAATGTGCATACATATTTATACATTCTGGCTAGTACAGATTTAATGGTTCTCAGACTCACTGGATCTAAGGTGTTAACAGCCTTTTCAGAGTAGAGATGGGTTCAAATTTAGGAGACTGAGTCCAATGCTGTTTTTTAATATCAGTAACGTTATAATGTGGAGAAGGCAATGGCACCCCACTCCAGTACTCTTGCCTGGAAAATCCCATGGACAGAGGAGCCTGGTAGGCTGCGGTCCATGGGGTCGCTAAGAGGCGGGACATGACTGAGTGACTTTACTTTCATGTTTCACTTTCATGCATTGGAGAAGGAAATGGCAACCCACTCCAGTGTTCCTGCCTGGAGAATCCAAGGGACGGCAGAGCCTGGTGGGCTGCTGTCTATGGGTCACACAGAGTCGGACACGACTGAAGTGACTTAGCAGCAGCAGCAATGTTATAATGCAGTTAGGGGCTTCCTATTGCTTCTGAGCAATTCTCATGACAACTACTGGGAGAGTTTTACAGAGAAGGTGAGTATAAAAGGCAATGTGTGTAAAACTGACAATCATTTGTTTTAATTATCATTATATAAAGTATTTGCAATAAATTATAAAATTTCTTTATTTGAATGCTTAGATTCTTTATATGAATCAATAAATTATTTACATATACCAGTGTGAAAATGGGCATGTGAGTGGTACAGTGTGTTTGCCTGCTCAGTCATATCTGACTCTTTGCAAAGCCATGGACTGTAGCCCGCCAGGCTCCTCTGTCCATGGGATTCTTCAGGCAAGAATACTGGAGTGTGTTGCCATTCCCTTCTCCAGGACAGTATGTTTACCATTCCAGTTTAATGGTAACACTGGGGTTTTATTTCAGTTCAGTTCAGTCGCTCAGTCATGTCTGACTCTTTGCGACCCCATGAATCGCAGCACACCAGGCCTCCCTGTCCATCACCAACTACCAGAGTTTACTCAAACTCATGTCCATTGAGTCATTGATGTCATCCAGCCATCTCATCCTCTGTTGTCCCCTTCTCCTCCTGCCCCCAATCTCTCCTAGCATCAGGGTCTTTTCCAATGAGTCAACTCTTCGCATGAGGTGGCCAAAGTATTGGAGTTTCAGCTTCAGCATCAGTCCTTTCAATGAATACCCAGGACTGATCTCCTTCAGGATGGACTGATTGGATCTCCTTGCAGTCCAAGGGACTCTCAAGAGTCTTCTCCAACACCACAGTTCAAAAGCATCAATTTTTCGGCACTCAGCTTTCTTCACAGTCCAGCTCTCAAATCCATACATGACCACTGGAAAAACCATAGCCTTGACTAGACAAACCTTTGTTGGCATAGTAATGGGGTTTACATTACACTGGGGTTTACATTGCTTTAAAAACTGAAAATATACACTCGTTTAGAGGATATTTTTAGGATCAGTTTACATTGACCTTGTCTATTTCCTGGAAGCTCTGGGAGATTTTGTTTGTCCTGATTTTGCTTTTAATATTAGAGGTAGAGAGAACATACTAGAGCTCGAGGAAAGAAGGAAAAATATCTGAATGGAAAAAGAAAAAATAAGTCAACCATCTGGGTGTTTTAGATTAATTTAGATGCTACAAGAAAGAGAGTGACTATTTTACACACTCTCATCAAGAATTCATTCCCTTTTTGGATGAAACTTTCACACAAGTTTTGGAATTTCATCTAAGATACCAATTTTTCAAATAGTTGATATCTAGCCTCAGTCTTAGTGTATGTGAGGCTAAGGATTCATGTTTGGAGATAATCTTCATAGAAGACATATTTGAAGATAATCTTTCAGACAAAATAATCCTTTCCCACTTTTTTTCCCATAAAATTTTCCAATGCTAGATATTTCATATAATTAGAATTAAATGTTACATTTTGTGTCATGCTTCTTAGCAAAATTTTTTCAAGGTTCATTTATATTATACCATATCTCAGTGCTTTATTCCATTTTTATGGATGAATAATATTCCTTTTGTCTATGGGTGTTGTGTGTATATCTTACAAATGGCTACCCATTCATCTGTTGACAGATATTCATGTTGTTTACAGTTTTTGGCTATTATGAATAAGCTATTATAAACTGTATTGTACATTTGTATTTAAATACCTGCTTTCAATTTGAGTAAATTTGATGGATTATAGGGTAATTCCATGTTAACTTTTAACTTTTTGAGGAACTGGCAGATTGTTTTCCACTGTGGCTGCTACATTCTCACCAAACATTGTATTGATACACGAGCTCCAGTTTGATGGATGTTGGAATGAAAGAGGTTTATTACTTACATACACTTATAAGATAACAAAATTGGGGACTATCATCCTGGTCTTTTTGGTAGAAACCCATTATTTATTACATCATTCTGTGGCTCAGATGATACTGTTTTGGAAATTAGTTATTTCTGGGCATGGAGAAAAGGTTTGTGTGTGCATGAATAAAGGAATAATAAGAGGAATTTGTCAAGAGTTCTGTCAGATATTAGGCTCTCTTAACAAGTATTTTTGTTGTTTTGTTCAATGTTATGACAACTGACTTTGCTAATACTCATCACAAAGTATGCTACAGGAAAATTCACATACCATAAAATTCACCCTTTTAAATAGTAAATTCGATGTTTTTTTTTTTTTTTTCTTCATTCATATGTTCTGCAACCATCACTATCTAAGTTTAGGACATTTTCATCACTCCAAAAAGAATCTTTGTACTCATTAACAGTAACTCCCCATATCCCCTTTCCATTCAAACCCTATCAGTAACCAATCTATTTTCTATCTCTGGATTTCCCTATTTCTGGTCACTTTATATAAAGAATCTACTTTATTCCCTTGTAAAACTGAATACTCTTCTGTTGTATGAATATTCCATATCTTTAAATTTCATTGATCTGTTGATGGGCATTAAGATTGTTTCCACATTTTGGCTATTATTACTAGTCCATGAATAATTTTTTTGTGCAATAATGTATTTTCATTTCTCTTAGTTATATACTCAGAAATTGAATCACTGTTTCATACCATAGGGCTTCCCAGGTGGCAGTAGTTGTAACTCTGTGCTTTTTTGGAAAACTGCCTGTTTCCCATAGTAGTTGAACCATTTTATAATACCACTGGCGGTATCTGAGGGTTTCAGTTTCTCCACATCCTCACCAACATTTGCTACTGTTTATCCTTTTAATTTTTAGTCAACCTAGTGGATGTGAAGCAGTATCTCAGGATGGCTCTATTTTGCATTTTACATGATGACTAATGATGTTAGGCATCTTTTTATGTATGTATTGCCGATTTGTATATCTTCCTTGGAGAAATATATTTTCAGATCCTTTATAGATTTTTAATTGGGTTTTTAATCTTTTTATTGTTCAGTTAAAAGCCAGGTGGTGCTAGTGCTAAAGAACCTACCTGCCAGTGAAGGTAGATGTAAGAGATACAGGTTTGATCACCAGGTCAGGAAGATCCCCTGGAGGAGGGAATGACAACCCATTCTTGCTTGGAGAATCCCATGGACAGAGGAGCCTGGTGGGCTACAGTCCATAGGGTCGTGTAGGGTCAGACATGACTGAAGCAACTTAGCACGCATGCACGCACACATGTAAGTATTTTTATGCATTCTGGATGCAAATCCCTTATAAGATACCTTATGGGAAAATATGTTCTCTCTTTACATGCATTGTCTTTTTACTTTCTACATGGTTTCCTCTGAAACACAAAGGTTTTAAATTTAACCCAGGTCTCCCGATTGCAGGCGGACTCTTTACCAGCTGAACCACAAGGAAAGCGGAATACTGGAGCGTTTAGCCTACCGTTTCTCCAGAGGATCTTCCCTACCCAGGAATCCAACTGGGGTCTCCTGCATTGCAGGCAGATTCTTTACTAACTGAGCTATCATGGAAGCCTTGACACAGTCGTATTTATCTTTTTCTTTTGTTGCTTTTACTGTTGGTGCCCTGTCTAAGATGGCTTTGTATAACCTGAGGTCTGGTGATTTACACCTATTTTTTGTTCTAAGAATTTTGTATCTTTAGCTCTTACATTAAGGTCTGTGATCCATTCTGAGCTAGGGGTTCAACTTCATTCTTTTACATGTATTAGATGTCACAGTAGTGAATTATGATAACAAGTCAAGTTGAAATGAACCATCATAGCCTTTATTCTCTTACTGTGATAGTATAAGCAAGAGGTCAAACAAAAGGTTCTTGCCATTTTATGGACCCAGGGGCTGAGGAGAGGGAGAAGAGGAAGGTTTTGGAGTCAAAAGGGTACTAAACAATGGAGATAAGGCCCTTGATAAGTAAATCCCACTGAGGCACATGGGATATGAATACAGATGTGCATAGGATCATGGCCTGTGTTGGATCTGACTGCAGTTCCCTTCAGAGCTTGAAATACACTGCCTTTGTACCACATCTGGTGTGGAGAAGGCAGCTTTCCTCCATTAGGCCTGCCAGATCAAACCTTCACAGTTGCTTATGGTCTGCCCTGAAAGGTCACTATAGGATTTTGGCTTGGAACCAAACTTCTCAGCATGTGATATATCTGTTTGTTCCAGAAGAGTTTGTTGAATTCCTTCCCCATTGAATCATCTTGGCATCCTTTTTGAAAATCAACAAGGATTTAATTATGGACTCTCAATTTGGTTCCATTGGTCTGTATGTCTATCCTTATGCAAGTACTACATTGTCTTGATTGCTGCAGCTGCAAAATATGTTTTGAAATCAGGAAATGTAAGTCTTCTAACTTTGTTCTTATCAAGATTCATTTGACTATTTTGGATCCTTTGCATTTCCATAAGAGTTTTAGGAAAGTTTTGTCAATTCTTGATGTCCTTCTCAGTCATAAAAACTTAAATTGTTATCAGGGTAATCTATTATATATTTTTCAAAATTGTCACTTAGATGTGTCACATATAGTAGCTTTATTAACAGAATATGTGATCACCTGGAATACCTTGCTTCCTTTTGTTAAAGAGATGAATTTTTTAAAAGGATAATTGAAAATAAATTTGTGAGCTCCTAGACTAACTACAAAACCACGTATAGGCATATCTTGTCACCTTATTTATTTGGAATTTTTTGGAACATGGAGGTAATACAATGTAATAAAAGAAGAAATATTTAAGGAATAGAATGAGAAGAGAATTCATGAGAGAATGTTGTTATTAAAATATAATAATTTTTATTAAAAGCCAGTAATAATATTTAATGAAAATGACTAGAAATTGATACACACTTCATGGTTTCTAATTTTAGTCTCACAACTTCAAGTAAGAGGAGGGGAAGGCCGATGTTTTTTATCCAATTTTACAGAGATGGAAATTGTAGCTGAGAGATTTGAAGTGACTTGTCCTAAGTCATACAGTAAACCGAATAACAGCCCTTGAATCTGTTTTTACTCATCATATCTAATACTCTTTTACTCTAAGCCACCTGTCTTCTTATGGATATAAATTATAATTTTACTCATAATGAAAATTTGCACTTGAGTTTAGAAACAGAATTGCATAAGATGTTTTCAGTCTATGGCAGTTGTGGAATTAACCACTTGATGCCATTCTCCCAGTCCTTCATATATATATACTTTGACTAGTCAATCCCTTTGAAGAGCTTAGCATCCAGCTGCGTAGATACACATGCATATTTGAGGCAATATGAAGGCAAAGTAGCAAGCAAACAGAAGAAATTAAATGATATTAATAATGTATAACAGAAAGAAATATTGGGAGTGGTGGTAAAAAGCTTTGTATTGGGAGACAGAAGTCTAAAGCCAAGTTTTAAATACATTCACAGATGTAGTTTGAACATATACTAGGCAATGTGAAATTAGAGTCTCCATTAGGGAAGGACCATGCCCTATTTATTACAGAATTGTCTGTGACTAGCGATTAGCAGGTTACTATGTACAGAGTAGGTGCTCAATGATGTAAGTCACCTTAATTGAAGGACTAATGCATCCTACACAGGGAGAACAATATGTATAGGAGTGTTATAACATATATGACAATGCTGGTGTGGAGAAGAGCGTTGCAAAGTATTGGAGTACTGTATGATACTTTTGATAGCTCCTTCTCTTTCTACATTTAACTTACATTGTGGGAAAATTGCATATTCTTTCCATGGCCTCTGACACTAACACAGAAGATGTGTTTATTTCTCATATTGGTAGGGTGTGATGCCTGGGTCACATCTCAGATATAAATTTCTCTCTGTGAATAAGCTAAAAAATTTCATTTCCCCTGGGCTATTGTTTTTGTGTGTTCCCCTTTGTTTTTTTTAATCATTTTCCAATTCCATCTCAACTATTGCCCTTTTCTGATAATAGCTGTACATTGTGTCTGTGAGATGAATTTTAATAAACAACGAGTTGTAGAGTCAAGCCAACATTTTAGACAGTTGGGAACAAGCCTTAGAAAAAAACATAATAATGTCATGAAGATTTATATTCTAAATAAGCCAGCTTCTGATAGCATGGAGCTCAGCTCCTTGTGTGTCCCTTTAAGAATGTTCCAAGTGACAGTCCTTGCAAATGCAAATGCAATGGAACCCCAGAGCTGAAATCTTTCTTTTTGACCTCCCAGCAATAGAAGACCCTGGAGGAAACAAGACAGATTGTGAGCTGGAAAGAGAGATCCTTTTCTAGGAAATAATACAACTGGAACCTCCTGTCTCTCAGTTAAGTGAATGTTACTTACATCTTGAAGTCATACTTCAAATATGTTGTTGTGTATTTGGGTTTAGTATTCTGTTTTACCCACCATCCCCGGGACCATGACTACTGATTCTGGTCAAGTTATTGAAACTGTGGTGATGGGTTTAAGCACCTCTGTTGACTTATGTACCTCTCAGCACAGATTGCTTTTTGAAGGTTAAAAAACAAATAAAGCAACTTCCCTAAGTTTGGGACCCATTTGTTTTTCATAGGTGGCTATTGATGAAATATGCACTGAAGAGCAGGGCTTGGGGGGGAAGGATCCACTCCCTCTTTATTAACTATCTGTTAGCAACAGCTGCCGAGAACAGCAGGTGGATTAAAGCTAATTTCTAAAATGGGTTTAAGTGGAACATGAAATGTTTTCTATTTGAGAATTTCAAATGACATGTACTGCACTGATTCCTGCCCCATGATATGGAATAATTTATGCAGAGAAGAAAAATTGTACTCTCTCATATTGGCTCTAGCCAGCCAGCCAGCTTATAAGTATATACTATTGGTTCAAGGGAGTTAATGTGAGCAGATACTCATTGTGGCTTAGGGTAAATTCAACCCCATGACTGTCTCCAGTTTCTTGCCTTCCTGATGCTCAGTCAAATGTGTCATCTGTGTATGAAAGAAAATTTTCATCTTGAGTTATGTGAATTGACAACATGATTGTCTGTCAATAAACCTATGTATGAATTTTATCATTAATAATAGAGAGTGTGTACTGCAAGAGGGCTTTCAAACTGGTAGTCCTTGGGCTTCTTTTGGCATATGCACTACACATGCTTCAGCAAGAGGACATAGACCTCCATATGGTTTAAAAGAAATGTAAAACTCCAAAGATTTCACCTAAAAATTCAGATCTGTGGCTTCTTTTTTTTGAACAATCTTACCACAGGGATCTCATATTAATCCTCAGCTCTAGCTCTGGCAGGAGGTCCATTGTCACAGCTTTCACCAAATCCTATTTTTAAACATTCCATTCACTTCATGTATTCATGTAACCAGACTGGCACTGTAAGACTCTGTGTTTCAGACTTATACAAAGACTGCTATGTGAAGTGTAAAGCTTAGCGTGAACCAGTGAAAGATGAAAATTACAATCATTTTAAAAGGAAGGCAGTTGTTCTCTTCAAGCACATAATTCATCAGAGCATGGAATCAGTCATTGAATCACAGCCTGAACATAGTGTTGCTCCCAGTGTCCTTAGAAATCATTTAGCCATATCCCCTCATCCTATGAAGAAAACCTGAGGTCCAGATTGTCTAAGCAACTTGACTCCAAT
Source organism: Dama dama (assembly GCF_033118175.1). Taxonomy (NCBI): domain Eukaryota; kingdom Metazoa; phylum Chordata; class Mammalia; order Artiodactyla; family Cervidae; genus Dama; species Dama dama. The sequence continues at coordinate 25,319,194 of NC_083714.1, forward strand.
TTTTACAGTTAGTTTCTAAAAAACTGAGTATCAGAAATACTAGTTCTCAACCAAAATTTCATAACATTTTGATCACTGTTGCTATTTCTAATTAATGTGTGTTTAGTCACTCAGTTGTGTCTGACTGTTTCTGACCCCATGGACAGTAGCCTGCCAGGCTCCTCTATCATGGGATTATCCAAGCAAGAATACTTCAGTGTGTTGCCATTTCCTGCTCCAGGGGATCTTCCTGAGCCAGGGACTGAACCCATGTCTCATGCATTGCAGGCAGATTCTTTACCCTCTGAGCCATCAGGGAAGCCCTCTTCTAATTAATAGGTAGGATATTTTCAAATAGCACATGATTCAACTTCTACTGTATTTTAAGCAATCCATCTCACATTCCATTTCTTCTCCAAAGTCATTTATGACTGGTTCAATTTACCAGAGCTTACCCTCCTATAAACTGCTTCAGAATTTGTACCATTCACTCGCATGCTTAATCATGTATTACCTGATATGTTTACTTAACTCCCCTATACACTTGTTAAAACAGTGAAGTTATGAGTTTCTCAAGGGTGGGAGCAGTATTGTGTATCTCTTTCTCCACAGTGGCATCCAACACTTGGCTGAACACTCATGTTCACTTATATAGGCTTTCCTGGTGGCTCAGATGGTAAAACTGCCTGTATGCAGGAGACCCAGGTTTGATCCATGGGGTAAGAGGATTCCCTGGAGAAGGGAATGGAAACCCACTCCAGTATTCTTGCCTGGAGAATTCCATGGACAGAGAAGTGTGGAAAGGCTACAGTCCATGTGGTCTCAAAGAGTTGGACACAACTGAGTGAGTAAAACTTTCAACACTAATGTGCTTGATTAATCATTGTTGGGTTGAAGTGAATTGAATTAAATGACCATGGCTGCAGAACAAACCAGGAAACCTCCTTGTTTGCTTGAGAGGTTTTAATCTCTCTCTCCAAACCCTAAAAGATGATGCTGTTAACGTATTGTACTCAATATGCCAGCAAATTTGGAAAACTCTGCAGTGGCCACAGGACTGGAAAGGTCAGTTTTCATTCCAATCCCAAAGAAAGGCAATGCCAGAGAATGTCCAAACTACCTCACAATTGCATTTATCTCACATGCTAGCAACGTAATGCTTAAAATTCTCCAAGATAGGCTTCAACAGTATGTGAATTGAGAACTTCCAGATGTTCAAGTTGGATTTAGAAAAGGCAGAGGAACCAGAGATCAAATTGCCAGCATCTCTTTGATCATCAAAAAAGCAAGAGAATTACAGGAAAACATCTACTTCTGCTTCACTGACTACGCAAAAACCTTTGACTGTGTGGATCACAACAAACTGTGGAAAATTCTGAAAGAGATGGGAATACCAGACCACCTTCCCTACCTCCTGAGAAATATATTTGCCAGTCAAGAAGCAATGGTTAGAACTGGACCTGAAACAATGGACTGGTTTCAAATTGGGAAAGGAGTACATCAAGGCTGTATATTGTCACCTTGCTTGTTGAACTTATATGCAGAGTACATCATGTAAAATGCCAGACTTGATGAAGCATCAGATGGAATCAAGATTGCAGGGAGAAATATTAATAACCTCAGATATGCAGATGACACCACCCTTATGGCAGAAAGCAAAGAGGAACTAAAGAGCTTCTTGGTGAAGTGAAAGAGGAGAGTGAAAAAGCTGGCTTAAAAATCAGCATTCAAAAAACTAAGGTTATGGCATCTGGTCCCATCAGTTCAGTTCAGTTGCTCAGTCATGTCCAACTCTTTGTGACCCCATGGACCACAGCATGCCAGGCCTCCCTGTCCATCAACAACTCCTGGAGTTTACTCAAACTCATGTCCATTGAGTCGATGATGCCATCCAACCATCTCAGCCTCCGTCATCCCTTTCTCCTCTCACCTTCAATCTTTCCCAGCATTAGGGTCTTTTCAAATGAGTCAGCTCTTCACATCAGGTGGCCAAAGTATTGGAGTTTCAGCTTCAGCATCAGTCCTTCCAATGAATATTCAGGACTGATTTCCTTTAGGATGGACTGGTTTGATCTCCTGCAGTCCAAGGGACTCTCAAGAGTCTTCTCCAACACCACAGTTCAAAAGCATCAATTCTTCAGTGCTCAGCTTTCTTTATAGTCCAACTCCCACATCCATACATGACTCCTGGAAAAACCAAAGCTTTGACTAGATGGACCTTTGTTGGCAAAATAATGTTTCTGCTTTTTAATATGCTATCTAGGTTGATCATAACTTTCCTTCCAAGGAGTAAGCACTTTATGGCAAATAGATGGGGAAGCAATGGAAACAGTGACAGACTATTTTCTTGGGCTCCAAAACCACTACAGCCACTTGCTCCTTGGAAGAAAAGCTATGACCAACCTAGACAGCATAGTACAAAGCAGAGGCATTGCTTTGCTGACAAAGGTCCATCTAGTCAAAGCTTTGGTTTTCCCAGGAGTCATGTATGGATGTGAGATTTGGACCATAAAGAATGCTGAGCACTGAAGAATTGATGCTTTTGAACTGTGGTGTTGAAGAAGACTCTTGAGAGTCCCTTTGGACTGCAAAGAGATCCAACCAGTCCATCCTAAAGAAAATCAGTCCCAAATATTCATTGGAAGGACTGAGGCTGAAGCTAAAGCTCCAGTACTTTGGCCACCTGATGTGAAGAACTGACTCATTTGAAAAGACCCTGATGCTGGGAAAGCTTGAAGGCAGGAGGAGGAGGGGATGACAGAGGATGAAATGGTTAGATGGCATCACTGACTCAATGGACATGCGTTTGAGCAAGCTATAAGAGTTGGTGATGGACAGAGAAGCCTGGCAAGCTGCAGTCCATGGTGTTGCAAAGAGTCAGACATGACTGAGCGACTAAACTGAACTGAGAGGAATAAAGCCTGTCATTTAGATGGAATACATGCTTTTCATTTATCCTCCAGCCACTGCCCAACCATGGTTTCTGAGCTATCAAGACATAGTCTTTTTCCTGGAAGGATGAAGGAAAGCTCTTTGGCATATAACTTTGTAGTGGAGAAATGTAGAAGATACTGCCTTAATCTAATTATCTTTTTTAAAAAATTAGAATTCTAGAGTGCCTTCCCTATACCATTTCATGGCCTCTAAACTTTCTACCTTGTGTTACAACTATTGGTGGCAGTCGAGTTGGACTTTATAGAGTTTGTTGTTGTTTAGTCGCTAAGTTGTGTCTGACTCAATGCAACCCCTATTACTGCAGCACATCAGGATTTCTGTCCTTTTCTATGTCCCAGAGTTTGCTCAAACTCATGTCCATTCACTAGATGATGCCATCTAACCATCTCATCTTCTGTCACCCCCTTCTCCTGCTGCCTTTATTCTTTCCCAACATCAGGGTCTTTTCCAGTGAGTCAGCTCTTCATATCAGGTGGCCAAAATATTGGAGCTTCAGCTTCAGCATCAGTTTTTTTAATGAATATTCAGGTTTGATCTCCTAAAAGGGGTCAATTAGGTAAAGATAGTTTTAGGAGAATACCCAAATCAAAGATAATGCTAAATTCAGAAGTTAAGGAGAGCCCAGTGTTCCTGAGAGTGTCCAGTGAATATTTATATATTTTCCTATTTGTAGTTTGTCACTTCTACCTGAGAAGTTCTGTTCTTTGCTACCCTGAAACTCTTGGGTCACTGTTCTTACTTCACTGAAGTTTAGGGGCATTATCATCAAACATGGGAAAATACATGCTTCTATTTTCATATTTGACTTGTTTTGTTATGTGAAAAGGTAGGCGCCCTGGCATTGCTTCAGTACTAGTAGTAGATACCATTTCTCTGGATAAAGTTAGACAATCATCTTTTTTATCTGCTCCTCTTAACCCCTCAAATTAATACAATTGTGTTTGGAGGCCTGAAGTAGAATTCACTGATCCTTAATATTTTGCCACAGCCATATTTTTTCACGAGAAACAAGAAACTTAACTCTCTGGATGTTGTGTCTTCATAATAACAAAAAGTTTAGATGGCATATCAGCAAATTATAATCCAAATCAGGTTTGGGAGGGAAACTTCAGAAGATGATAGGTATTTTCTTTGCCTGACTTTTGATGTTCAGTTTTCTGTGTAACTGTCAACTACCCAATTTTGATACTGACAGCTCATTTTAAACATAAAATCATAAATACAAATAAGGGATTTAAGACCTCCACTATCCAGTAGTTTTGAGTCCATCACGTAAAAATTAAGGCTGCCCTATGATTGTGTCTCGTGATGACCCTGACAGATGTTGGCCATTCTTATTATAAAACAGCCTGTTTTATTTCATTACTTCTTTATCACAGAAATCAGCCTTCTCTTGGTAATTTAAAGTCTATCTTAAAATTCCATAGACAGATCCTCCTGTTTCCCAGTTTAGGAGGATCAGGGTCGTTATTTATGAATTTATTGCAAATTAAAGATTTGCCCATTTAGTCCATTCATTAAAACCATGTTAGAGATATAAAATGATCTATGGGAAGCTTACACATTGAGGCTTAACTATTCTGGGCATATGTATGGCCAGGTCCTCTGAAACCACTCTGCCATCTCTGTTAGCCCTAAATACTAGAAGCTTAAGAAATCAGAACATGAAGAATTACATGAATAAGAAGTCTATATGTAAAATGAGTCGATATATGGCAAATCATCAACTGAATGGACATGAGTTTAAGCAAACTCTGGGAGATAGTGAAAGACAGAGAAGCCTGGTGTGCTGCAGTTCATGGTATTGCAAAGAATTGGACATGATTTAGCGACTGAACAGCAATGTGGTAAGACTCTGGGCTTGTGTTGTGGCTCAGTGGTAAAGAATCCAACTGCCAATACAGAGATGCGAGTTCAACCCATGGGTCAGGAAGATCCCCCGGAGGAGGAAATGGCAACCCACTCCAGTATTCTTTTCCCTGGGAAATCCCATGGATAGAGGAGCCTGGAGTACTGCAGTCGCAAAGAGTTGGATAAGACTTAGTGCCAAATAAAAACAAAGTGGTAGACTCTGGGACAGTGCAGCAGCAATGACTGGAGCCTACTACCTTCTGCCCTCCTTTTCTTCCATCCACAAGCATTTATCCATTATTTACCATATTCTAGGTTTTAGTTGAGTCAGGAAGATAGAAATGCAGTGTGACTTAAACCATTCTTATTGGCACAGCATATGTAGAGTGTTTGAGAGTGATTTCATTTACTTGGATATAATCATGGTGAAGGTCTGTGTGTGTAACATTGTACCCAGTAGTAGTAGCTAAAATATAGTGAGTACTTGCCAGGTGCCAGACACTGAACTAAGCTCATTACATGTATAAACTTCCTTAATTCTTAACAAAACTTCAATGAACTAGGTACTGTTATCCCCCCATTTTATAGACACCAAGGCACAGAGAGGTTAAATAACTTGCCCAGGGTCACATGGCTAATAAGCAGTGTAATAATATTTGAGCCCAGGCAATGTGACTTCAGCTTGTGCACAAGCTGAAATCAAGATTTCTGGGAGAAATATAAATAACCGCAGATATGCAGATGACATCACACTTATGACAGAAAGCGGCGAACTAAAGAGCCTCTTGATAAAAGTGAAAGAAGAGAGTGAAAAAGTTGACTTAGCACTCAACATTCAGAAAACTAAGACCATGGCATCTGGTCCCATCCCTTCATGGCAAATAGATGGGGAAACAATGGAAAGAGTGGCAAACTTAATTTTTTGGGCGGCTCCAAAATCACTGCAGATTGTGCCTGCAGCCATGAAATTAAAAGACACTTGCTCCTTTGAAGAGAGGTTGTGACCAACCTAGACAGCATATTAAAAAAGCAGAGACATTACTTTGCCAACAAAGGTCTGTCTAGTCAAGGCTATGGTTTCTCCAGTAGTCATGCATGCATGTGAGAGTTGGACTATAAAGAAAGCTGAGTGCTGAAGAATTGTTGCTTTTGAACAATGATGTTGGAGAAGACTCTTGAGAGTCCCTTGGACAGCAAGGAGATCCAACCAGTCCATCCTAAAGGAAATCAGTCCTGAATATTCATTGGAAGGACTGATGTTGAAGCTGAAACTCCAATACTTTGGCCACCTGATGTGAAGAACTGACTCATTTGAAAAGACCCTGATGCTGGGAAAGGTTGAAGGCAATAGGGGAAGGGGACAACAGAGGATGAGATGGTTGGATGGCATCACCAACTCAATGGACATGAGTTTCAGTAAACTCTGAGAGTTGGTGATGAACAAGGAGCCCTGGTGTGCTGAAGTCCATGGGGTTGCAAAGAGCTGGACATAACTTGAGCAACTGAACTGAACTGAATGTGGCTCCAGAGACTGTGCTCTTGATTACCACATTATCCTGCCTCTCATTAATTGTTAGTTGGAATAATTGTTGTTATTCATAGTCTTTACTTGAAATGCCATTGTCAGTTGGGTAGTATCAGAGTGTGTGTGTTTTTTCTTTTTTTTTCTATATTGATGGAAATTTTATACTTTCTTGCCATTGTGAAGCAGAGAAAATTATGAGTTGCTTTACCTTTTATTTGCTGGTGATGATGAGAATAATAGTTAATTACTAGGTATCTGATGCTGTCATAAACACTTTCTTTACATTCTTTAACACATTTAATACATTCTTTAATGCATATATCCTCACAAGTTCCCCATGAGATAGATACAATTGTTACTTGTTTTACACACACGAGAAAACTATAGTAAAGAAACTTATTCAAGGTCATACAGCTAAAAGGCGAAGACTACAGATTCAAATCTAGGCCTTTTGCCTCCACAGTCCTTGTGTTTAATATCCATATTATAAAGTTCATGTGATGTTGACAGTTCTCTCACATTGTTTTCTTTAGAAACAGAAATGGAGTATCTGGAGAATGTCTACATACACTTTCCAGTTCCTTTGGTATGGAAAGTAGGTGGGTAAAACCTTACCAGAATTGACTTTTCAAGCCATGTGTGTAGAGGGGACAGTGAGGACAGTAATTGTTCAGAAGAAAGGGGACAGAAAGTATTCAAAATTCATATCTTGTATCTGCTCTGCCCAAGACTCTTTACTAGCACTGAGTTTACAGCATTAAACAAAAGAAATAAGATTCTCTGCCCTCATGTAGCTTGCATTCAAGTGGAGAAAGATGAATAATAAGCAGATGATCACAAGTGTTATAGAGAAATGCAGCCCAGTGAAGAGGAATAGAAAATGTCATGAAGAGAGAGGGGGTGATATTTTAAATAGGACTGTTAGAACAGGCTTTGCCGAGAGGGGAAATTTGATTTAACAACAACAAAAAAAGTGGATAATATGTCCACATAAAATTAAAATTAATAAATTAAAAAAAATTGTAAATCAGTGTTCATAGCAGTATTATTTCTAATATTCAAAAAATTGAAACAAATCAAATGCTCATCAGTGGTTGTGTGGGTAAACAAAATGTTGTTTATCTATAGGATGGGATATTACTGAACCATGAAATGGAATGAATTCTGATACATGCTACAACATGAATGAACTTCAAAGACACTAGGCAAACACAAAAGGATTGTAAGTTCCATTTATAGGAAATGTACAGAATAGGAAAATCCTTAGAGATAGAAAGTAAATTAGTGGTTGCTAGGAGTCTGAGGAAAGGAGTAAGGAATGACTATTACTGTGTATGGGGTTTATTTTTAGGGTGATGAAAATATTCTGAAGATAGATCATGGTGATAGTTGTTCAACCTTGTAAATAGACTGAAAACTACTAAACTGTACACTTTAAAATGGTGGACTACATGATGTGTAAATTATATTAATTTAAAAGCCTCAAGACAAAGTCATATTTGGGCAGAGTCTAAGCTAGTTTACCTTAGATTGATTGTTTCAACTTTAACCTTAACCAAACTGCCTCTGAAAGTGGAAGGAGGCAGGCAGCCCAGGGTGTTTCCCAAACCACGGCTGTCTTCTGACACATAGGCAGAGTACTATGCAGATGAGTCCCAGATGGGCGGATCCCTGTATTATGATGTCATAAAGACATCTCAGAACATCCCAGCTGTCCTTGAGCACAGCACACAAGTCTAGCACAGGGTTGAATGCGTCACTGAATAGGGCCTAAGTAAGTAAGTGTTAGTCGCTCAGTCATGCCCGACTCTTTGCAACCCCATGGACTGCAGCCCACCAGGCTCCTCTCTCCACAAGATTTTCCAGGCAAGGATACTGGAGTGGGTTGCCATTTCCTTCTCCAGGGGATCTTCTCAACTTAGGGATTGAACCTGGGTCTCACACCTTGTAGGACTGAAGGAATTGGAGGAATAAAGTGACTGTTTAATGAGTTCAGACTAGCCTTTTGAGATGATGAAAAACTTCTCAAATTATAAAATGATGATTGTACAGCTCAGTGAATATATTAAAAACCACTGAATTTTAAACTTTAACTTAGAGAATATTATGGTATGTAAATTGTGTCTCAAAAAGAATATATTTAAAATGTTCTTTTACAAATTGGTGAAAGAAGAGGAGAGCCATGCCAGTAGCTGAGGAACGAGTTCAAGACCAAAGAAATAGCCAGGTCCGTGAACTTCCAGATGTTCAAGCTGGTTTTAGAAAAGGCAGAGGAACCAGAGATCAAATCGGCAACATCTGCTGGATCATTGAAAAAGCAAGAGAGTTCCAGAGAAACATCTATTTCTGCTTTATTGACTACACCAAAGCCTTTGACTGTGTGGATCACAATAAACTGTGGAAAATTCTGAGAGAGATGGAAATACCAGACCACCTGACCTGACTCTTGAGAAACCTGTATGCAGGTCAGGAAGCAACAGTTAGAACTGGACATGGAACAACAGACTGGTTCCAAATAGGAAAAGGAGTATGTCAAGGCTGTATATTGTCACCCTGCTTATTTAACTTCTATGCAGAGTACATCATGAGAAACGCTGGGCTAAAAGAAGCACAAGCTGGAATCAAGATTGCCAGGAGAAATATCAATAACCTCTGATATGCAGATGATACCACCCTTATGGCAGAAAGTGAAGGGGAACTAAAAAGCCTCTTGATGAAAGTGAAAGAGGAGAATGAAAAAGTTGGCTTAAAGCTCAACATTCAGAAAACTAAGATCATGGCATCTGGTCCCATCACTTCATGGCAAACAGATGGGGAAACAGTGGAAACAGAGTCAGACTTTATTTTTCTGGGCTCCAAAATCACTGCAGATGGTGATTGCAGCCATGAAATTAAAAGACACTTACTCCTTGGAAGGAAAGTTATGACCAACCTAGACAGCATATTAAAAAGCAGAGACGTTACTTTGCCAACAAATGTCCATCTACTCAAGGCTATGGTTTTTCCAGTGGTCATGTATGGATGTGAGAGTTGGACTGTGAAGAAAGCTGGGCGCCGAAAAATTGATGCTTTTGAACTGTGGTGTTGGAAAAGACTCTTGAGAGCCCCTTGGACTGCAAGGAGATCCAACCAGTCCATCCTAAAGGAGATGAGTCCTGGGTGTTCATTGGGAGGACTGATGCTGAAACTGAAACTCCAATAGTTTGGCCACCTCATGAGAAGAGTTGACTCATCAGAAATGTTGTGAAGTAATTACCCTCCAACTAATAAAAATAAATGAAAAAAAAAAAAGGAAAAGACCCTGATGCTGGGAGGGATTGAGGGCAAGAGGAGAAGGGGATGACAGAGGATAAGATGCCTGGATGGCATCACCAACTCGATGAACTTGAGTTTGAGTAAACTCCGGAAGTTGGTAATGGATAGGGAGGCCTGGCGTGCTGTGAATCATGGGGTCACAAAGAGTCGGACATGACTGAGTGACTGAACTGAACTGAACTGAAGGCCTCAAGGCCAGTTTGAAGCCTAGCATGATTTAGGAACAGCAAATGGTCAGTGGGGATGCAGTGAAGAGAGTAAAAGGGCAAGAATAGGAGATGAGATGATGAAAATAACAGGAGGCCTTGTGGAGGCTTCTCAGCCATTGTATAGACTTTAACTTATACTCTGTTGAAATGGGAAGTCTTAAGAGGTTTGAGCTGAAGAGAAACACGATCAGATTTGGGATTTTTAACAAAATCTTTCTGGCTTTTGTATGGAGAAGAGACTGTAGGAGCAGAAGATGTTAAGCAGGGAGACCAGTTAGTAGGTTTTTACAGTAATCCAGGCCCCAAAGTGATAGTAGTTTTGACTAGAGTCTTAACAGTGTGGGCGATAAGAAATGTGGAGATTTGCTCACACATTTTTAAATTGGAGAAGACAGGATTCCCTATAAGCTGGGTGTGGAGTGTAAGAGAAAGAATCAGTGATGACTCCTGCTTTTTTTTGCCCAAACAGTAGGGTTATCTTTTATTGGTACAGGGAAGACCATGCTATGAGCAGTTTAGGGATAGAAGTTTCACACAATATACTTAAGACACCAATTCGTTATTAAGTGGAAATTTTGGTCAGACAGTTGCATATATAGAGCATACCTACATAGAACACAGGCTGGTATCTTTTCTGATTTCCCAATATCCAGGCAATATTGATCTTTGAATATTTGTTTATATATTTTATTTTGTAGAGTATTTTTTTTTATTCATTTTGGCCTTGCCATACAGCATGCGAGATCTTAGTTCCCTGAACAGTGTTGAACCTGAGCCCCCTGCATTGGGAGCATAGAGTCTTAACCACTGACCACCAGGGAAGTCCTGATCTTTAAATATTTTAATATCGCCTCTGTGTCTTGAGTTCAAGGGAAAGGCCAGAATAGTAATATAATCTGGACTTCTTACTAGCACATATATGTTTTTTAAAGCCACCTCATTAGCATATATATGTTTTTTAAAGCCATGGGTATGGCTTTCTCAAAGCATTTCTTCTACTATGTGAGATACATAGATCGTGAGAGAGGAAATATATTCTCTGAGGGAGGCCTGCTTGTTAAGAAAGGACAAAGGCCTACCTAACTTTGAGCTGACTGGTATAAGAGTAGATTTTTTTTTCTTTCTTTCCTTTTTTTTTTATTAGTTGGAGGCTAATTACTTCACAACATTTCAGTGGGTTTTGTCATACATTGATATGAATCAGCCATAGATTTACACGTATTCCCCATCCCGATCCCCCCTCCCACCTCCCTCTCCACCCGATTCCTCTGGGTCTTCCCAGTGCACCAGGCCCGAGCACTTGTCTCATGCATCCCACCTGAGCTGGTGATCTCTTTCACCATAGATAATATACATGCTGTTCTTTCAAAACATCCCACCCTCACCTTCTCCCACAGAGTTCAAAAGTCTGTTCTGTACTTCTGTGTCTCTTTTTCTGTTTTGCATATAGGGTTATCGTTACCATCTTTCTAAATTCCATATATATGTGTTAGTATGCTGTAATGTTCTTTATCTTTCTGGCTTACTTCACTCTGTATAATGGGCTCCAGTTTCATCCATCTCATTAGAACTGATTCAAATGAATTCTTTTTAACGGCTGAGTAATATTCCATGGTGTATATGTACCACAGCTTCCTTATCCATTCATCTGCTGATGGGCATCTAGGTTGCTTCCATGTCCTGGCTATCATAAACAGTGCTGCGATGAACATTGGGTTGCACGTGTAAGAGTAGATTTTTTTTAAATGGTCTTTCCCATTGCCTAGAGGAAAATTCCCTCTCCCTTTCTCAATATATTTCTGTGAAAAACCTATTATTTGTGAATCCTTCTTTCCCTTTAATATCTCTGTAGATCTGTTTGAAGACTAGGTAAGCCACTTGCCAGCTTTGCAACCCAGGAGTGTTTTTCTTAAGCATCTGGGAAGCATCTCTTTGAAATGTAAACATCAAGGAATATAGAGTGTGAATGTCTCCGTTACTGTAAGAATGCCTTTTCCTGAGCTGTAACCAAATGCTTGTCCTAGTGACAGGAGTTTTGTTTTTCCTTCAGACAAAGGCAATTAGCTAACAGAAATGGCTATCTCAATGTCAGATGAATTGGGGATGAACTGTGAAAGAATGCATATGAAACGGTGTTGTATTGTCGTCTTATGGAAAGACAAATTATGGTTAATCTTGAGAATATGTATGTAATGCATTGTAACTGCTTGATGATGTATAGGGCGGAATCTCTGTCTTCAGAATCTATTACCAGGTTGCCTGTGATCTGCATTTTAATCTGGTTCAATGCTTGTAAAGTACTAAAATGGTGTCCTTTCCTTTCTGTAGCTTGTGGAAAATATCCTCTGCCTTGACAGGATGTTTTTAATTTGCACAACACTGGTGAATGAGGGGGCAAATGCTTGTAAAGCTTCTGTAGGTGCCTTATAGTGCTAAAGTGGAAAAAAAATTCCTATAAGACATAGCTCTCTCTATAGTATATCATTTTATAGATTGAGTTTCTGGACATGATAGGTAACCCAGGTTACCTGTCCACTTCCCCCAGACTCAAATGCACCCCCATTTTCAGATTGGACATGATTCTTTGAAGTAAAAAAAAAAAATCTATGGATTTCAGATAGGAGGGCTATTAGCAACAACAGATTATGTGGAACTATTATACTAGGGATTGAGGATATAAGGATTACCAAGATAAAATTGTTCTCATGGAATTTACAGCCCAGTGAAAAAGCTAGACAAATAGGAAATGAAAATACAGTGGGATTAAGTGGTAACAAGGAATCACAAATTATTCTGGTAAAACCTGTAGCCATATTTAGCACAGTCTTTGAGAGTCAAATGAGGTTGCCTGAAGGAAGATGTCTTAGCTGAGACCTGAATAATGAGTAAAGTGAGCTTTAGAAAAAGTGAAGGTGAAGAGGTGAAGAGTGTGCATGGCCAAGGGACTAGCATGTGCTAAATTCTGGAGAGATGAGAGGAAATAAGTATGTGTGGAGCTGTTAGCAGTTTAGTTTAATTAGAACATGAAGTATATCCACAGATACATGGGGATGGTTAATGAAAAAGTGTAAGACTTGTACTCACATACCTTGCTATGCCGTTTGAATTTAACTTTGCAGGCAACAGGAAGCCTAAAGGCAAGGCAGCGAAGGTAATGATTATATTTGTGCTTTATTTAGAATGATTAATGATATTGTGATATGAAAAGTAGTTTGGAATGGAGAAAGACTTGGTATAGGGGGACTTGTTAGGAGAAGGTCCAGGTAAGAGATGAGGGTGGCTTCCGCTTAGGGATGTGACATATGGATGGAGAGGAAGGCTGTGTTCCAGTGATGTTTAGGAGTTATAATTCATGAAACACTGGTGTTGGTTAGATGTAGAAGATGAGGCAGAAGGAGAAGTATGCTGTTCACTGGTATATTCCTCCCCAAATCCCATGGTTTAAAATCTTACTTTTAGAAATTTGGAGGGTAGTTTCTTCGGCCGGCCTGCTGCCTTGCCTCCATCTCCTTTGTGCCCAAGTGGAGTCATAGGCTCCTGAGCCCTCCTGCTCCCTGTTGCTGGCTTCCCTCCGTGGCCTGAGTCTGTTTGGAACAAGCTCGGGTTTTGGATCTGGCAGGACCAGCATGTTTGGCAACACAACCACAGATAAATCACAACCCTATGAAGGATATGAAGGGCTTCCCTGATGGCTCAGCTGGTAAAGAATCTGCCTGCAATGCGGGAGACCTGGGTTTGATCCCTGGGTTGGAAAGATCCCCTGGAGAAGTGAACAGTTAACCCACTCCAGCATTCTGGCCTGGAGAATTCCATGGACTGTATAGTCCATGAGGTCACAAAGGATCGGACGTGACTGAGAGTTTCAACTTTCACTTTCACTTTATGAAGGATATTGAAGTAACATCCTCTCCTGATGATAGGATTGGTTGTCTGTCTTTTAGCCTACCAACCTTGCTGGGGAACTTTCTTCTGTAGGATCGTGGGCTAATGATGTTGATGTTTGCTGCTAGGAAGCTCAATGGAGAAGGAAATGGCAACCCACTCCAGTACTCTTGCCTAGAGAATCCCGTGGACAGAGGAGCCTGGTGGGCTGCTGTCCATGGGGTCACACAGAGTCAGACATGACTGAAGCGACTTAGCATGCGTGCGTGCATTGGAGAAGGAAATGGCAACCCACTCCAGTATTCTTGCCTAGAGAATCCCAGGGACAGAGGAGCCTGGTGGGCTGCCATCTATGGGGTCGCACAGAGTCGGACACGACTGAAGCAACTTAACAGCAGCAGCAGCAGCAGGAAGCTCAAGATAGTGGACAGACTATTGCAGTAGCCCAGCAGATACACACCTAGCCTGTGCTAGATATCTGCTGGAGTGATGATGGGAGCAAAGTGTTTACAGCATCATGTGATACAACTGCCAAAACATGGGCCCTCAACAGTAAGCAGGCAATAGACACATTGTGCAACATGATACTCCTGTTAAAACCATACATTGGATCATAACACCAAACCACAGCTGTGTGATGACCTGGAACTTTTAGGATAGGACTTTGAAGTTTGGGGATACACAATCATCAACTCCTATGATGATTTTACAACTTCCTTAAAGGTGTCACTCTGCTGATGTGATGATCCTATGGCTTGGTGGCAGCTGCAGAGAGGGAACTGATTATCTATCAGTTAGAGAATCAACCTTCTGAACTCAGGAGGATAGCGTCTCCACTGAAGCATCAGCATCAATGTGTGGCTGTTTTTTAAAGACACACAGAATAAGCCGAACAGATTTGCCCTGGGAAGCATTGAGGGGAGAGTTGCTATTTATTACATCAACCCCCCAATTCCTGCCAAAGATAACTTCACTTTTAAGTATCATTAATCTAATGGAACCAACACTTCAGCTCCTCAAGATATCTACATGGTAAATGGAATTGTGTTCTATCCTGTTCAAGGCACCCTTGCAACTATGGGATCTGATAGTAGATTCAGCTTTGGGGACAAAGATGCCAGAACAAACTAGAATTTTGGAGCAGTAAGATCAGTCAATATTGACTTAACAGCTTCAATCACAGTGGAAATGTATTTGTGTACACTTCCAGCTTACTACTAGGGGCTTCACTAGTCGCTCAGATGGTACAGAATCAGCCCACAGTGAGGGAGGCCCAGGTTTGATCCCTGAGTTGGGAAGATCTCTGGAGAAGGGAATGGCTACCCACTCCAGTATTCTTGCCTGGAGAGTTCCATGGACAGAGGAGCCTGGGAGGATGCAGTCCAAGGGGCCCCAAAGAGTCACACATGGATGAGCAACTAATAATTTAACTTTCTAGCTACTACTAGTCAAAGGTATGTGGAGTATCAGGAATCCTTTATCTTCAATGTCATCATCCCTACATACTGTAGGTATTCAATAGCTATTCATAAATTTGATGATATTTAGTTTGGAAATATAAAAGTGTAACCGTTATTCTGTTTTGATTAATGTCAAGTCATTCTGCCATTAAAAATTTACACCCAGTTTATGCCCATCAGCAGATGAATGGATAAGGAAGCTGTGGTACATATACACCATGGAATATTACTCAGCCATTAAAAAGAATTCATTTGAACCAGTCCTAATGAGATGGATGAAGCTGGAGCCCCTTATACAGAGTGAAGTAAGCCAGAAAGATAAAGAACATTACAGCATACTAACACATATATATGGAATTTAGAAAGATGGTAACGATAACCCTATATGCAAAACTGAAAAAGAGACACAGAAGTACAGAACAGACTTTTGAACTCTGTGGGAGAATGTGAGGGTGGGATATTTCAAAAGAACAGCATGTATACTATCTATGGTGAAACAGATCACCAGCCCAGGTGGGATGCATGAGACAAGTGCTCTGGCCTGGTGCACTGGGAAGACCCAGAGGAATTGGGTGGAGAGGGAGGTGGGAGGGGGGATCGGGATGGGGAATACGTGTAAATCCATGGCTGATTCATATCAATGTATGACAAAACCCAATACAATATTGTAAAGTAATTAGCCTCCAACTAATAAAAAAAAATTTACACCCAGTTTAAAACAATTTTTTAAAATTCATTTTGGCATGTCCCTTGAGTTATCCATATGTCTGTGAAACACAAATGACACCTGGCAATGGGATGGGTGCCTCCTTTTTCAGATGAACATGAGGTATGTCTCCTGTTCAAATTCTCTTTCCCCTGAGAGACCAAAAGTGAATGCATCCCACTTTGTATTCCCTTTCTGACCAGCTTATCCTTTACCAACTCAAACCCGAACTGATTTAAATGCATCGTGTTTGAGAGGGATAGATGAATTTCCTGTCACCATCACAGATGCCTAAAGCCAGCCTAAAGCAGAATACATTATCAACTAAACAAATATTTACCCAAAGTAGCTGTAGCCAACATTCTGCTGATTCTTACAAATGTAGCAACTGAGGTAAGAGAAATTAGAAATTAGTAAGATTGTTAAATTGTAATCTAAAGGGAATCCTGGTAATTTAACATTGTTATTTAACATATTTGGCCACATAGAGAAAATTTCACTGTATCCAGGATGGGAGATGGAGTAAAGTGTGTAATGACCTTCAAAATTTTCTCAGTTAACCAGAACATTCAAACACCATTATTGTTCACTGTCATTTCATCTGTAGTTCTAAGCACATCTTGCATAAAAAAAAGCATCCAACACTATTTCTTAAATAAACATGTGCATTAGCAATTATGAGAAAATGATATAAAAATATGCAGTTAAGAGTACAGGAAACCAAAACTAAACAAAGCATATCTTGATTCCTTGATAATTCTATAGGCACTTTGGAATATTTTAAGAGCTTGTTGTTGCTGTTCAGTAGCTAAGTTGTACCTGACTCTTTGCAGCCCCGTGGACTGCAGCACACCGGGCTTCCTTGTCCTTCACCATCTCCTGGAGTTTGCTTAAATTCATGTCCACTGGGTCAGTGATGCCATTCAACCATCACATCCTCCTCTGTCGCCCCCTTTCCTCTTGCCTTCAGTCTTTCCCAACATCAAGGTCTTTTCCAATGAGGCAGCTCTTCGCATCAGGACACCAAAGTATTGGAGCTTCAGTCCTGCCAATGAATATTCAGGATTGATTTCCTTTAGGATTGACTGGTTGGATCTCCTTGTTGTCCAAGGGACTCAAGAGTCTTCTCCAGGTGAGGGTGGGATGATTTGAGAGGGTAGCATTGAAATGTGTATATTATCATATGTGATGCAGATCGCTGGTCCAGGTTTGATGCATGAGACGGGGTGCTCAGGGCTGGTGCACTGGGATGACCCTGGGGGATGGGATGGGGAGGGAGGTGGGAGGGG
The DNA here is from genome assembly GCF_033118175.1 of Dama dama. NCBI lineage: Eukaryota > Metazoa > Chordata > Mammalia > Artiodactyla > Cervidae > Dama > Dama dama. The sequence goes on from NC_083714.1 coordinate 25,336,365, forward strand.
GGTTCTGGATGGGGAACATATGTGCACCCATGGCTGATTCATGATGATGTTTGGCAAAAACACTACAATATTGTAAAGTAATTAGCCTCCAATTAAATAAATTAATTGAAAAAATAAAAACTCTTCTCCAACACCACAGTTCAAAACCATCAATTCTTCAGTGCTAAGCTTTTTTCATGGTCCAGCTCTCACATCCATACATGACTACTGGAAAAAACATAGCTTTGACTGACTATAAGACCCCTGTTGGCAAAGTGGTGTTTCTGCTTTTTAGTACACTGTCTCGGTTTGTCATATTTCTTCTTCCAAGGAGTGGGCATCTTAATTGCATGGCTGTACTCAACTTCCACAGTGATTTTGCAGCCTGAAAATAAAGTCTGTCACTATTTCCATTTCTTTTCTCCATCTATTTGCCATGAAGTGATGGGACCAGATGCCATGATAATTTTTTGAATGTTGAGTTTTAAGCCAGCTTTTTCACTCTTCTCTTTCACCATCATCATGAGGCTTTTTAGTCCCTCTCCACTTTCTGCCATTAGGGTGATATCATCTGCATATCTGAAACTGTGGATATTTCTCTTGGCAATCTTGATTCCAGCTTGTGCTTCATCCAGCCTGGCATTTCACATGATGTACTCTGCATATAAGTTAAATAAGCAGGGTGACAACATACAGCCTTGATGTACTCCTTTCCCAATTTGGAACCAGTCCTTTGTTCCATGTGTGGTTCTAACTGTTGTTTCTTGACCTGTGTATAGGTTTCTCAGGAGGCAGGTAAGGTGGTGTGGTATTCCCATCTCTCTCAGAATTTTCCACAGTTTATTGTAATCCACACAGTCAAAGGCTTTGGCATAGTCAATGAAGCAGAAGTAGCTATTTTTCTGGAATTCTCTTGCTTTTTCTATTATCCAATGGATGTTGGCAATTTGATCTCCGGTTCTTCCGCTTTTTCTAAATCCAGCCTGTATATCTATCTGGAAGTCCCAGATATACAGATACACACGTGGTTTATGTACTGTTGAAGTCTAGCTTGGAGAATATTGAGCACAGCCTTGCTAGCATGTTAAATGAGCACAATTATATGGTAGTTTGAACATTCTTTGGCATTGCCCTTCTTTGAGATTGGAATGAAAACTGACCTTTTCCTGTCCTGTGGCCACTACTGAGTTTTCCAAATTTGTTGGCATATTTTTTTAAATTAATTAATTTATTTTAATTGGAGGCTAATTACTTTCCAATATTGTAGTGGTTTTTGCCATACATTGGCATGCATCAGCCATGCATCATATACACATGGGTGTACATGTGTTCCCCATCCTGAAACCCCCTTTCTCATCCCTCCGCATCCCATCCCTCAGGGTCATCCCAGTACACTGGCCCTAACAACATCACCTTTCAGGATTTTAAAAAGCTCAGCTGGAATTCCATCACCTCCAGTAGCTTTATTTGTAGTGATGCTTCCTAAGGCTCACTTGACTGCACACTCCAGGATGTCTGGCTCTAGGTGAGTGATCACACCTTCATGGTTACTCAGAACTTTAAGACCTTTTTTGTATAGTTCTTCTGTGTATTCTTGCCACCTCTTAATATCTTCTGCTTCTTTTAAGTCCATACTGTTTCTTTCCTTTATTGTGTCCATCTTTGCATGAAATGTTCTCATGGTATCTCCAGTTTTCTTGAAGAAATCTGTAGTCTTTCCCAGTCTATTTGTTTTCCTCTATTTCTTTTCATTGTTTACTTAAGAAGGCTTTCTTTTTTCTCCATGCTATTCTTTGGAACTTTGCATTCAATTAGGTATATCTTTCCCTTTCTCCTTTGCTTTTTGCTTCTGTTCTTTTCTCAGCTATTTTTAAGGCCTCCTCAGAGAACCATTTTGCCTTCTTGCATTTCTTTTTCTTTCAAATTGTTTTGGTTTAAGAGCTTATTGTCATCTTAGTTAACATCGATGATTATTGACCAGTATTTTGGTTAAAAATGAAAATATATGAACTAATTCTATCCTTGGCACAGGACAGCCCCTGGAGAATGATTCTTTTTTTTTGTAAACACCTTTCATCACCTTGTTTGGTTGTTATTTGTGTTTCATTGTTGTCAAGGTGCTAAAATTACATTTATTTGATTTTCCTAATAGTTTGGCTTCAATAAAAGTGAGCATTTCTTTATCTTTTGAGTATTAACACATACTCAATCCCAGGGTTAAATAATGTTTTATTAAGTAATAAGTATTTCCAGCACATGGACTACTGTAATCCTTAATTGCAGTATTGTAACTCAATTAATTGAACAATTTTTTTTGAAAGTGACATTCTAGTAGATGGAATAATAATATTGTTATTAGGATTAATTTTTTCATTGAAGTATAGTTGATTTACAATGTTATATTAGCTTTAGGTGTATGACAGTGATTCAAATTGTATAGCTTATAATCACTTTCATGTTATTATAATGTATTGGCTATATTCCGTGTGCTATTAAATATATTCTTGAAGCTTTTTTACCTCATACATTATAGTTTGTTCCTCATAATCTCTTATCCCTGTCTTGCCACTGCTCCCTTTCTTCTCCCTACTGGCAACCACAATTTTTTTCTCTGAGTCTGTTTTTGTTTTTTTATTTCATTTATTTATTTTTTAGATTTGACATTTAAATGATTGTTGGTTGTTGCTTAGTTGCTAAGTCATATCTGACTCTTTTGCGCGCCCATGGACCTATAGCCTGTTATGCTCCTCTGTCCATGGGATTTCCTAGGTAAGAATACTGGAGTGCATTGCCATTTCTTTCTCCAGGGGATCTTCCCAACCCAGGGGTCAAACCCATGTCTCCAGCATTGCAGGTGGATTCTTTGCCACTGAGCTACCAGGGAATCCCCCATTTCAGTGGTAACATTGAGTACTGTTTCTCTATCTGACTTATTTTACTAAGTGTAATACCTTCTAGGTCCATCCATGTTGCTGCAAATGGCAAAATTTCATTCTTTTTACGACTGCGTAGTATTCCTCTTTGTGTGTGTGTGTATACATACATACATATACACATCTCCATTATCAATTTATCTATTGTGATGGACACTTAGATTTCTTCTGTATCTTGTATACTGTAAGTAATGCTGCTTTGAAAATTGGAGTACATCTATCTTTTCAACTTAGTGTTTATTTTCTTTTAGCATATGCCCAGGAGTTGAATTGCTGAATCATATGGTAGTCCTATTTTTAGTTTTTTGAGGAAACCTCATACTGTTTTCCATAGTGGCTGCACCAATTTACATTCCAACTAACAGTGTACTAGGCTTCCCTTTTCTCTACATCCTCACCAAAATTTATCTGTAGACTTTTTGATGATAGTAATTTTGACAGGTGTGAGGTGATATCTCATTTTGGTTTTGATTTGCATTTCTCTGATGATTAGCAATATTGAGTATTTTTATGTGCCTATTGGCCATTTGTATAGCTTCTTTTGAAAAATGTCTATTATGGTCCTCTGCCTGTTTTTTTGATTGGGTTATTTGTTTTTCTGATATTGAGTTTTATGAGCTGTTACATATTTTGGATATTAACACTTTACCAGTCATATCATTTGAAAAATACTTTTTCCCACCCAATAAGTTTTCTTTTCTTTTTGCCAGTGGTATTCTTTGTTGTGCAAAAGCTTTTAAGTTTAATTAGGTTTCACTTGTTTATTTTTGCTTTTGTTTCATTTCCTTTGAGACCGATTCAAAAAATATTGCAGTGATTTATGTCAAAGGTTGTCTTGCCTATGTTTTCTTCAAGGATTTTTATGATTTCTAATCTTACATTTAGGTCTTTATCCTGAGGTAATTTTTCTATATGGTGTTGAAGAATGTTCTAATTTCATTTTTTTTTCATGTTGTTGTCTGATTTTTCCCAGAAACACTTATTCAAGGGATTGTCTTTTCTCCATTGTATATTCGTGCCTCCTTTGTTGTAGATTAATTGATCATAAGTGCATGGATTTATTTGTGGGCTCTATTCTATTCCATTATTCTATGTGCCTGTTTTTGTGCCAGTAACATACTATGTTGATTACTGTAGCTTTCTAATAAAGTCTGAAATTAGGAAACATAAATCTTCAGTTTTGTTCTTTTTTCTCAAGATTGCTTTGGCTGATTTGGGTCTTTTGTGATTCCATATAAATTTTAGGATTGGAAATATGTCATGGGTATTTTGATAGGCATTATGTTAAATTTGTTGATTGCTTTTGTAGTGTGGAAATTTTTTAACAGTATTGATTTTTTCAGTCTATGAACATGGAGCCTTCCATTTATTTGTATTGTCTTCACTTTCCTTTGTTGATGTCTTAGAGTTTTTTGAGTATAGGTCTTTTATCTCCTTGGTGGAGTTTATTCCCAGTTATTTTATTCTTTTTGATGCAGTCATAACTAGGGTTATCTTCTTGAATTCTTTTTCTGATAGTTCATTATTAGCATATAAAGCAATAGCAGATTTCTTTATATTGATCTTGTATCCTACAAGTTTACTGAATTCATTTATTCATTTTTTTTGGTGTGGAGACTTTAGGACTTTCTATATATAGTGTCATATCATCTACAGTGATAGTTTTACTTCTTCCCTTCCAATCTGGATGCCTTTTATTTCTTTTCTTGTCTGATTACTGTGTTTATGCCTTCTAATACTATGTTAAATAGAAGAGGTGAGAGTGGGATCCTTCCTTGTGTCTGAATTTAGAGGGAATGCTTTAATCTTTCCACTGTTCTATATGATGTTAAATATGGGTTTGTTGTATATGGCCTTTATTATGTTGAGATACCTATATTTTGCTGAGAGTTTTTTTTTTTATCATAAATAGATGTTTAATTTTGTCAGATTCTGTTTGCACATCTATATAGGTGATTATATGCTTTTTATTAATTTTTAAAAATTGTATTTATTTATTTTTTGTTATGCTGAACCTTTGTTGCTGCATGGGTTTTTCTCAAGTTGTGGCGAGCAGGGGCTACTCTCTCTAGTTGTGGTGAGTTGGGGTGCACAGGCTTCTCATTGTGGTGACTTCTTTTGTTGTGAAGCATTGGCTCTAGGACACATGGACTTCATAGTTGCAGAACATGAGCTCTGGAGCACAGGCTCAATAGTTGTGGTGCATGGGCTTAGTTGCTCTGTGGCATGTAGGATCTTCCTGGATCAGGGATTGAACCCATGTCCCTGCATTGGCAGGCAGATTCTTTACCACTGAACCATCTTTGAAACACTTATCCTTTATTTTTGCTTTATTCAGTAATTTCTTCCATGCCAAAATCAACAATACTAAAATGGTACACATTTATATATATTTACTTTGAAAGAAAAAACACTTAAATAGTCATATATCGATTCAATTATAAAGGTTATATAAGTCATAGAGTCGTTATTGTAGAATAGTCACAGATTTTATTTTTATTGCTTTAACAAGTATAGCTCAAAAATTAAGGCTGAATAATATCTTTTAAACAAAATAGTACCTTTGGTAATGGCTTCTATATTAGTCAGAGACATAATCTAATTCAATATTTCAAGAGATTACTTAGCGCAAAATATTTAGGATTAAGGGAACTAGTGAGACATGTGGAGGTTCCCAGGAAATAACCACGATAGGAGTCTATCACCATCCTTAGCCTTGAATGGGCAGGGAGGGAGAATGATGTTACTATAATTTGTAGAGGGTATAGAGCCATGGAAGATGGGTTAAAATATAAGAACTTTGACCACAGAGGAACCACAAAATGGCAGTTCATGGAGTGTAGGGGAGAGAGCATAAACATAGGGACCTTTCTTCTCTGACCTCTCTTCTATCCTTCCCTCTCTTCCACCCTCCACCCTCAGTCTCCTCCTGATAGTAACTAGAGGTAAGAAATACATAGAAGCCAGCCAAGAAGAGAACTCCTGTAATGCTGTTAGTGGATATTAATAATAGTTTTCCAAGAGCACAGAACAGGTCAGAAAAAGGTAGAGAATAGATCTGGGGAGGAATGGATAGGGACAAACAGAGAATAAGTATCACAGCTTCAGAAGATGAAGCGTCTTTTCTTCTTGAACACATCTTGACTTCAAACAGATTTTTAAAAGAAAAGTATGCCAACTTTGTTTTTAATGCACTACTCAGATATCTTGGGATCTTTTTGAAGTCTTGAAACTTTGAAACTAAGAATGACCAGTTTGAAATATACAATGTGAAAACAACAACCATACTGCCAAGTGGGGGGAAACTTTAAAGTAGCACTTTTCATGGTAGACAAATCAACTTTGTTTAGAAATCAGGCCATGCTTAAAGTATCTGGAGAATATTTGGTGTTTTAGTATTCTTTCCTGTTTTTCTGAAATACAAAAGTCCTCTCAACTTATAATTCATTTTGAAAAATAGAAACATTCTTATTATAAGGAAGATAGTGCAAGTGTACTGGTAGACTGGCACTGATGTTTAACATCTATATTGAGAGAAAAGTCTGGTGTAGAAGGGTTGGTGCCAAATTGCAGGATACATGTCCCTGGAGACAGGGTATTTACCTTAATCACTAATACTAATAATTATCATTTATCAAGTGCTTAATATGCACTAGGCTCTCTATTTATTATCTTATTTAGTTCTACTAACAATTTTGTGACCTAGATATTCATCTTGCAGATGAGGAAACTAAGATTCAGAGAGGGAGGGGATATATGTATACATATGGCTGATTCACGTGGTTGAATGGCAGAAACCAACACAACATTGTAAAGCAATTATACTCTAATTAATAAATTTTTTAAAAAGAGATGAAATGACTTGCCCAAAGTCAATATTCTCTGTGCAGGAATATGAGTCTAGTTTTGCCAGATTTCATGAGTTTTCAAAAGCAGTATAGAATCTAATTTGTGTGAAAATTGTCTGTGTTTAAATGTACATTAAATTTTTTCTTGCTTTCTGGTATTTATCAAAACAAAACCTGTAAGTCTTAGTTGATAGGCTGTTATGTCTAAACTGTCTTCTATTCAGGTGCTAAAACTATATGGTCATCGGAACCTTTATAAATTCCATCCAAAGATATGAGCAATATGAAGAGTTCTGGTTCTTTGGGATGGAAATATTTGGGGCAGGGAAGCCTTTTGCTGCCTATCAAATCATAGGGAGGAAACATATTACTTGTAGTTTCTAGACATTTAGGAGAGAGGGAGCTCTTTCAAGGGAGAAGTCCCTGGAAATATTTTTGTTCTTCTTATAACTATGCTTTCCTAATACCCTAGAGTGGTAAAACTCTCTATTCTATTCAGGACAATATAACAATACATAGCCCTGTGTTTCATTACAGCCTAACAATTTACCTAGTTCAGTTAATTCACTACATAACCACGTTATTATATGAACAAAAGCAAAAGGGAGGTTCTTTTTCAACTCATGTTAATTCCTTTTTTTCCATTTTCCCCACTGATGCTGTAATCATTGGAAGTAGTTTTCATACACATTAAAGTAGCTCAAGGTCCCTAGTATTGGGAATCATAGTAATAGTTGGTAATTTCTTCCTCTGTAATTTATTCTTTTCATTACGTTTTCTGTACGTGCAGAGTGTAGAGCCATAATCTATAGCCCTGGTGGGGAATTTACATTGAGAATGATAAATGTATATGGGAGGAGAGCGTACACATGCAACTGTGAGCACAAAACCATTACAATCCATTGCAATGGGTGTGAGGCATAAGAAACAGAAGGCTTGGTTTGGACAGCTAGGTAAAGTGAGTCTGAAATTATAGCAATACATTAGTCATTTTAGAAGAAAGGTAGCTATATATTTTTTGGTTGTTCATACAGGCCATTTTTTCCTACCCGCTCTGCTATTACTAAGAGAACACTAAACATAAAAAGAAAAATATCAAATTTTAACTCCAACTCCAATGTGTAATTCTACATACTATTATATTGAATGAAGAAATTCTTCTGTTTCACCTGTGAAAAATGCTACTGTGTTTCATATTATAAAATAAAACTTAAAGATTTCATGCTTATTTATGAAACCACATAATTCTGGGAAGTTTGAAGATCAATAAAAGCCCAATTAACTGAAAACAATGTGGAAGAATTGTGGAAGAATCAAAGACAAAAGATATGTAAGCAGATTCATTATAGTAACCAAATTGTTAGATATTAACAAAATGCATCTGAAAGGACAGAACTACTAATTCTATCATGGAAAACTGGGTAGGATATTTTTTTCCATTTATTTTTATTAGTTGGAGGCTAATTACTTGGGTAGGATTTTAAGAGAGGAGTCACTATTTAACCTAAGGTTGAAAGGAAGAATCAGATTTTGCCAGGTCACAAAGGGACAAGGACATTTAGGAAGATATAATTATCTATGATTACATGTGAAAATGCACATGACCTATGCTATACCAGGGCTTATTTTGATGTTTCTCCTCAGTGTAAAATCATCTCAGTGTAAAACTTAGAGTTCTATGCTAACAAATTTAACCCAACAGCATACTGTATCCAAGTGCCGATACAACAATCTGTTTCTTGGCATTTTGCACAAATATGTGATGTTTCATTTTATTCTAGTTTACTGTGTGCATCATTTTTTAAAAGATTTTATTGAAGTGTAGTTGATTTACAATGTTGTTTTAGTTTCAGGTGTACAGCAAAGTGATTTCATTTGGTATATGCATATATACTTCGTTTAAGATTCTATTCCCATATAGTTCATTACAGAGCATTGAGTAAAGTTCCCTGTGCTATACAGTTGCTTTCTATTAGTTATCCATTATGTATATAATAGTGTATATATGTCAATATCAGTCTCCCAATTTATCCTCCCTTCTTTCTCCCTCAGTAACCATGCTTGTTTTCCACATATGTGACTATATTTCTGCTTTGTAAATAAATTCATTTGTATCATGTTTTAGATTCCACATATAAGTGATGTCATGTGGTATTTGTCCTTCTCTGTCTGATTTACTTCATTCAGTATGACAATCTCTAGGTTTTTCCATGTTGTTGCATATGGCATTCTTTTTTGTGGCTGAATAATATTCCATTGTATATGTGTGTGTGTGTGTGTGTGTGTGTGTGTGTGTGTGTATGTGTACCACATCTTCTTTATTCATTCCTCAATTGATGGGCTTTTAGGTTCCTTCCATGTCTTGGCTATTTTACATAGTCCTGCAATGAACATTGGAGTATATGTATCTTTTTAAATTACATTTTTCTCTGGATATATGCCCAGGAATGGGATTGCAGAATCACATAGTAGGTCTGTTTTTTAGTATTTTAAGGAATCTCCAAACTGTTCTCCATAGTGTGTCTACCAATTTACATTTTCACCAACAGTATAGGAGGGTTCCCTTTTTTCCACACCCTCTCCAGCATTTATCGTTTGTACATTTTTGGATGATAGACATTCTGACTGGTGTAAGGTGATACTTCATTGTAGTTTTGAATTGCATTTCTCTGGTAATTAGTGACATTGAGCATCTTTTCAGGTGCCTGTTGGCTATTTGTATGTCTTCTTCGGAGAAATGTGTAGTTAAATCTTCTGCCCATTTTTTAAAATTTCATTTTTTAAAAATTAGGGCATAATTACTTTCCAGTATTGTGATGGCCTTTGCCATACATCAACATGAATCAGCATTAGGTATACTTATGTTCGCTCCCGGTTGAACCTCCATCCCCATCCCATCCTTCTGGATAGTCACAGAGTACTGGCTTTGGATTCCCTGGGTGGTGCATACATCAAGCTCCTGAGAGTGTTAAGAGCCTACCTAGGGAGGTCAGAGGTCCCCAAGTGGAAGGAGGAAATAAACTGCAAGTGGCAGACTTTTGAGTTTGAGTAAACTCTGGGAGTTGGTGATGGACAGGGAGGCCTGGCGTGTTGTAGTCCATGGGGTCACAAAGAGTGGGACATCACTGACCTACTGAACTGAACTGAATCCTGTGTTGCCATGGTGACACCTGGTTCCACCTGAACTTAACTTTATCTCAAACCTTGAGCTAAACACTGTGCTTTTCTCATGGAAATATCTTTCTTAAGCTATCTTAATGAACTATGTATTTGCTTGGAAATCTGCCTTTTTTCAAGATTCTTGTCAATTATTTTATGGCCAGGGATGACTTACTTTGTGCCAATGCTATCTCAAAATGAATGTTGTGGGGGAGCGGCCTGGTGCAACTCTCAGTTTTGAGGTGTTTCCTTTCTCTAATTTTGCTAATAGGTATATACAGGATTCCCTTGTAGCTCAGTTGGTAAAGAATCTGCCTGCTACATATACACCATGGAATATTACTCAGCTGTTAAAAAGAATTCATTTGAATCAGTCCTAATGAGATGGATGAAACTGGAGCCCATTATACAGAGTGAAGTAAGCCAGAAAGATAAAGAACATTACAGCATACTAACACATATATATGGAATTTAGAAAGATGGTAACAATAACCCTATATGCAAAACGGAAAAAGAGACACAGAAATACAAAACAGACTTTTGAACTCTGTGGGAGAAGGTGAGGGTGGGATGTTTCAAAAGAACAGCATGTATACTATCTATGGTGAAAGAGATCACCAGCCCAGGTGGGATGCATGAGACAAGTGCTCGGGCCTGGTGCACTGGGAAGACCCAGAGGAATTGGGTGGAGAGGGAGGTGGGAGGGGGGATCGAGATGGGGAATACGTGTAAATCTATGGCTGATTCATATCAATGTATGACAAAACCCACTGAAATGTTGTGAAGTAATTAGCCTCCAACTAATAAAAAAAAATAAACAGAAAAAAAAAAAAAAAAGAATCTGCCTGCAATGCAGAAGACTTGGGTTTGATTCCTGGGTCAGGAAGATCCCCTGGAGAAGAAAATGGTAACCCACCCTAGTATTCTTGCTTGGAGAATCTCATGGACAGAGGAGCCTTGCAGGCTACAGTCCATGGGGTTGCAAGAGTCGGACACGACTTAGTAACTAAACCACCACCAACAGATATATATAACTCCTTGCTAAAAACTAGCAAGGGGGCACTCTTTCTGTCCCCTTCTGATACCTGTCAGAAGCTTTCACTATCTCTTTTACACTTTACGAAAACTTTGCTACACGAAAACCTCTGAATAATCAAGCCATATCACTGGCCTCAGATTGAATTCCTCTCCTCATGAGGCCAGGAATCCTGGCATAAATCGTGGCTGATAGCAGCAACCTTTCACTTTCACTGGCTTTATATTTTACATGTAGTACTGTATATGTACATTATACATTTACACCTACCCTCCCCTTTCCCCATTGTGTCCTTTTTAAAAATTAAATTGTTTTTTTTTTGTTGTTGTTGTTGTTTTTTGGCATTGAGCTTCATGACCTGTTTGTATATTTTGGAAATTAATCCCTTGTCTGTTGCTTTGTTTACAAATATTTTCTCTCATTCTGTAGATTGTCTTTTCATTTTGTTCATTTTTTTTCTTTATGACTCACTTTGAAAGAATCTTTCACAATAGTGTAATAGTTTATTCCATAGGATTTAATGCTGTATGTAGCACTAAAAGAATGATGTCATTTGTATTATAAATAATCCATAAATGCCATTATTCCAGTCAGTTAAAATGTATATTGCAATATGTTTTAAGCAATGCTTTAAAGAAAACAGACTTAAGTACCCTGTCACATAATATAATTCATCCAAAGCACACTTGAAGTCACCCAGAATTCTATGCCATTAGTTAACTTATTTATATTTTAGAGGTATCTGTGATATACTAGACACTCTGTTAGGCACATTGGGACAAAAAAGATGAGTCTCTGACCTTAAGGAACTTACAGGAGGAATGAAACAAATACAGATATCTACAATAGAAGGTTCTTCAGTATGTGTTAAGAGCCTATTCTAGGTATGGTATAGAAATTGAGTGTGTGGAGCAGAAAGGTGATTAATATATACTTGAGTAAATAAGAAATCTTTTAGAAATAGAAAATTCTGCTGTTGTTCCATTAAGGCCAAGGAAAGAAAATAAACTAAATAGTAACATCCAAAGGAAAAAAGTGACCAGCAATCCAATTAAATGAATAGAGTAAGAGATTATACTACTACTGCTCTTTTGACTCAAAAGGGGAAATAAAAAATTACAGCTTAATATATAAAATTTCCCATCAGGAAGTTTCCATAAGCCTCTTATCCTTCTCCATCAGAGGTCAGACAGACTGAAAACCACAATCACAGAAAACTAACCAATCTGATCACATGGACCACAGCCTTGTCTAACTCAATGAAACTATGAGCCATGCATGTAGGGCCACCCAAGAAGACGGGTCATGGTGGAGAGTTCTGACAAAATCTGGTCCACTGGAGAAGGGAATGGCAAACCACTTCAGTATTCTTGCCATGAGAACCCCATGAACACTATGAAAGGCAAAAAGATAGGACACTGAAAGATGAACCACCCAGGTTGGTAGGTGCCCAATGTGCTACTGGAGATGAGTGGAGAAATAACTCCAGAAAGAATGAAGAGACAGAGCCAAAGCAAATAATAATAATAATAACAAATAAAAAGCAAAAAAAAAAAAATCCAGTTGTGGATGTCACTGGTGATGGAAGTAAAGTCCAATGCTATAAACAGCAATACTGCATAGGAACCTCGAATGTTAGGTCCAGTGACCGAAGCAAATTGGAAGTGGTCAAATAGGAGGTGGCAAGAGTGAACATTGACATTTTAGGAATCAGCGAACTATAATGGACTGGAATTTAACTCAGTTGACCATTATATCTACTACTGTGGGCAAGAATCCCTTAGAAGAAATGGAGTAACGATCATAGTCAAAAAAAGAGAATTTTTTAAGAGAATGCATTGGTCATAGCAAATACCCTTTTACAAGAAACCAAGGGACAACTGTACACATAGACCTCACCAGATGGTCAATACTGAAATCAGATCGATTATATTCTTTGCATCCAAAGATGGAGAGCTCGATACAGTCAGCAAAGACAAGACCAGGAGCTGACTGTGGCTCAGGTCATGAACTCTTTATTGCCAAATTCAGACTTAAATTGAAGAAAGTGGGGAAAACCACTAAACCATTCAGGCATGACCTAAATCAAATCCCTTATTAGACAGTGGAAGTGAGAAATAGATTCAAGGGATTAGATCTGATAGGCAGAGTGCCTGAAGAGCTATGGACAGATGTTCATGACAATCTACAGAAGGCAGGGATCAAGATCATCCCCAAGAAAAAGAAATGCAAAAAGGCAAAAAGGTTGTCTGAGGCGGCCTTATAAATAGCTGTGAAAAGAAGAGAAGCTAAAGGCAAAGGAGAAAAGGGGAGATATACCCATTTGAAAGCAGAGTTCCAAAGGATAGCAAGAAGAGATAGGAAAGCCTTCCTCAGTGATCAATGCAAAGAAATACAGGAAAACAATAGAATGGAAAGGACTAGAGATTTCTTCAAGAAAATTAGGGATACCAAGGGAACATTCCATGCAAAGATGGGCACTATACAGGACAGCAATGGTATGGACCTAGCAGAAGGAGAAAGTATTCAGAAGAAGTGGCAAGAATACACAGAAGAACTATACAAAGAAGATCTTCATGACCAGATAACCATGATGGTGTGATCACTCACCTAGAGCCAGGCATCCTGGAATGTGAAGTCAAGTGGGCCTTAGGAAGCATCACTACCAACAAAGCTAGTGGAGGAGATGGAATTCCAACTGAGCTATTTCAAATCCTAAAAGATGATGCTGTGCAAGTGCTGCACTCAATATGCCCACACATTTGGAAAACTCAGCAGTGGCAACAGGACTGGAAAAGGTCAGTTTTCATTCCAATCCCAAAGAAAAGCAATGCCAAAGAATGCTCAAACTACCACACAATTGCACTCACCTCACATGCTCGTAAAGTAATGTTCAAAATTCTCCAAGCCAGACTTCAACAGTACATGAACTGTGAACTTCCAGATGTTCAAGTTGGTTTTAGAAAAGGCAGAGGAACCAGAGATCAAATTGCCAACATCCGTTGGATCATTGAGAAAGCAAGAGAGTTACAGAAAAACATCTACCTCTGGTTTATTGACTATGCCAAAGGCTTTGACTGTGTGGATCACAACAAACTGTGGAAAATTCTGAAAGAGATGGGAATACCAGACCACCTGACCTGCCTCTTGAGAAATCTGTATGCAGGCCAGGAAGCAACAGTTAGAACTGGACATGGAGCAACAGACTGGTTCCAAATCGGGAAAGGAGTACGTCAAGGCTGTATATTGTCACCCTGCTTATTTAACTTATATGCAGAGTATATCATGAGAAATGCTGGGCTGGATGAAGCACAAGCTGGAATCCAGATTGCCCAGACAAATATCAATAACTTCACCACACTTATGGCAGAAAGTGAAGAAGAACTAAAGAGCCTCTTGATGAAAATGGGGAAACAGTGGAAACAGTGACAGACTTTATTTTCTTGGGCTCCAAAATCACTGTGGATGGTGACTGCAGCCGTGAAATTAAAAGACACTTGCTTCTTGGAAGAAAGCTTGTGACCAACCTAGATGACGTATTAATAAGCAGAGACATTACTTTGCCAACAAAGGTCTATCTAGTCAAAGCTATTGTTTTTCCAGTAGTCATGTCTGGATGTGACTGTTGAACTATAAAGAAAGCTGAGCACCAAAGAATTGATGCTTCTGAACTGTGGTGCTGGGGAAGACTCTTGAGAGTCCCTTGGACTGCAAGGAGATCCAACCAGTCCATCCTAAAGGAAATCAGTCCTGAATATTCATTGGAAGGATTGATGTTGAAGCTGAAAGTCCAATACTTTGGCCACCTGATGCGAAGAACTGACTCATCGGAAAAGACCCTGATGCTAGGAAAGATTGAAGGCAGGAGGAGAAGGGGATGACAAAGGATGAGATGGTTGGATGGCATCACCGACTCAATGGACATGAGTTTGAGTAAACTCGGAGTTAGTGATGGACAGGGAGCCCTGGTGTGCTGCAGTCCGTGGGGTTGCAAAGAGTCAAACATGACTGAGCAACTGAACTGAACTGAACTGAGAGTGACACATTAGATTCTATCTGGCAAAGCCAGCATTTGGAACTCAGCAGGGCTGATTTCACGTTCATCACAGTACAACACACAGCCTCTCACTTCATGTTGCTATTTCTACCTGCACCAGGAAGCTGTTGATGGTGGTATTAAGTCAGCCTTTTGAGTTAAACTTGACTTTAGGTCTCATTTCCAACATTAGAAGGGAGATAACATCTACTATCTACCTTCCAGAGCTGTTCTGAGAATTGAGATATAAAGTGCCTAGTTCAGTGCTTGAAATAGAGGCATTCACTTAAAAGTTTTATATCAGATCTTTTCAGTTGCTCAGTCATGTCTGACTCTTTGCACTCCCATGGACTGCAGCACACCAGGCCTCCCAGCCCAACACCAACTCCCGGGGGTACTCAAACTCATATCCATTCTGTTGGTGATGCCATCAAACCATCTCATCCTCTGTCATCCCCTTCTCCTCCCACTTTCAATCTTTCCAGCATCAGGGTCTTTTCCAATGAGTCAGTTCTTTGCATCAGATGGCCAAAGTATTGGACTTTCAGCTTCAACATCAATCCTTCCAATGAATATTCAGGACTGATTTCCTTTAGGATGGACTGGTTGGATCTCCTTGCAGTCCAAGGGACTCTCAAGAGTCTTCTCCAACACCACAGTTCAGAAGCATCAATTCTTCAGTGCTCAGCTTTCTTTACAGTTCAACTCTCAAATCCATACACAACTACTGGAAACAATAGATTTGACTAGATGGACTTTTGTTGACAAAGTAATGTCTCTGCTTTTTAATATGCTGTCTATATTGGTAATAGCTTTTCTTCCATACAGCAAGTGTCTTTTAACTCCATGGCTGCAGTCACCATCTGCAGTGATTTTGGAGCTCCCCAAAATAAGTTCTGTCACTGTCTCTATTGTCTCCCCATCTATTTGCCATGAAGTGATGAGTCCAGATGCCATAATTTTAGTTTTCTGAATGTTGAGTTTTAAGCCAATTTTTCACTCTCTTCTTTCACTTTCACTAAAGAGGCTATTTAATTCTTTGCTTTCTGTAATAAGTGTGATGTCATCTGCATATCAGAGGTTATTGATATTTCTCCCGGAAATCTGGATTCCAGCTTGTGCTTCATCCAGCCCAGCATTTCTCATGATATACTCTGCATATAAGTTGAATAAGCAGGGTGACAATATACAGCCTTGACGTACTCCTTTCCCGATTTGGAACCAGTCTGTTGCTCCATGTCCAGTTCTAACTGTTGCTTCCTGGCCTGCATACAGATTTCTCAAGAGGCAGGTCAGGTGGTCTGGTATTCCCATCTCTTTCAGAATTTTCCACAGTTTGTTGTGATCCACACAGTCAAAGCCTTTGGCATAGTCAATAAACCAGAGGTAGATGTTTTTCTGTAACTCTCTTGCTTTCTCAATGATCCAACAGATGTTGGCAATTTGATCTCTGGTTCCTCTGCCTTTTCTAAAACCAACTTGAACATCTGGAAGTTCACAGTTCATGTACTGTTGAAGTCTGGCTTGGAGAATTTTGAACATTACTTTACGAGCATGTGAGGTGAGTGCAATTGTGTGGTAGTTTGAGCATTCTTTGGAATTGCTTTTCTTTGGGATTGGAATGAAAACTGACCTTTTCCAGTCCTGTTGCCACTGCTGAGTTTTCCAAATGTGTGGGCATATTGAGTGCAGCACTTGCACAGCATCATCTTTTAGGATTTGAAATAGCTCAGTTGGAATTCCATCTCCTCCACTAGCTTTGTTGGTAGTGATGTTTCCTAAGGCCCACCTGACTTCACATTCCAGGATGCCTGGCTCTAGGTGAGTGATCACACCATCATGGTTATCTGGTCATGAAGACCTTTTTTGTATAGTCTTTCTGTGTATTCTTGTCACCTCTTAATATCTTCTGCTTCTGTTAGGTTCATACCATTTCTATCCTTTACTGTGCCCATCTTTGTATGAACATGTGTCATTCTAGGAAGGTTCGTTAATCTATCCAAGCCACCATCTCTCTGTGCATGCTAAGTCACTGTAGTTGTGTTAACTCTTTGCGACTCCCCTGGACTGTAGCCCACCAAGTTCCTCTGTCCATGGGATTCTCCAGGCAAGAATACTGGAGTGGGTTGCCATTTCTTTCTCTACCATGTTTATCTATATCTAAGCTCATGTTTGTAATGGGAATATTGTAGTCATTTCAGAACATAATGATTTAGTTTAAATACAAATCATAGTGATATATATTAGTTTTTTAAATTTCTGTAGAGATGTTTAACATAGTACTTAACAAAATGAATTGACTCTCCTCTTTTTATGCTCGACTCCAGAAGAAGGTAATGAAGATATAATGTCCCACTAATCCCCTATCATAAGGAAATTGGTAGCAAAGGCTTTATATAAAGAGAACAATGGAGATGATTGCAAATGTTTGCAGGTGAGCACAGAGAGAGGAACAAAAATCTGAAACTTTCTATGTGTAATCATGTCAATCTGCATATTATGATACCTTCATGTACACAACAGTGTATATATGACGGGAAACAATGAAGGAAAGTTAAAATGTGATATCAGCATATAGGTAGCACAGAAGAGATGCTAAATCATATTTAAGAGAAAAATGGTTTTCACAGCAGCACGACTTTATATATAATCTAAATGAAAGTATTACTGTAAGTTAAAAGAAAGTCTGCAGCAATCAAAAGGAGCAATTGCTAGGCCTGAAACCTGGGATATATGCAAGGAGACATAGAATGACACGGTTTACCAAGGCACTATGACAGGCTGATCAAAACATTCAGTCTCCATGGCATGGGCATCCATGCCACAGAAGTAACTACATAGTGGCTCCTAAGTAGATCTTTCCTACTGATTGACACTTAGGCTTTTTCCAGTATTTTGCTGTTACAAAGAGTGCTGTAGTAGTGAACATCCTGTTGCATGTCGCTCTTTCCACACGTGTAAGTGTATAATCCAGGCTTAATGATGAATATTTATGAAAATTAAATGAGCACCAGGTCCTTTCCATATGTTTAGTACTATGTTATAGAAAAGAAGGTTATTGCTATCAAAGAATTTCTAATATGTCTGCAGAGTTAATTCTAACATATATGACCAGTATAGTTCAACATATAAAGAAGCGGCGAGTCATCAGATTGTTACTACTGGAGGGATTCAGAGGTGCCATGGGGGTGAGGAAAGCTTTGTATAATATAAGCTCTCTTAAACTCTAAAACTAAGGTAGACCTTTGCCTAAATATTGGAAGCTCCCAACACTGTAAATTTCCTGTTAACCTCATAATGAAATTCTGTTCCAGATAGCTGACCTCTGTAATTTTCTAAATAGAATAATAAAAATAATTTTCTGACAACTTAAGGTAAAAAATGCAACAAGCTTGACTGTCATTTAAATACATGGGGCACCAGACTTGAGTGGCTAGAGACCAAATTTTCATAGGCACTCTTCACATCTTCTGATCCTTCTAAACATCTTTCACATAGAGAACCCTGATGAATTTATAAAAAATCAGGGTAAAGTTTAGACATTAAATAACATCTAAAGACCACGGTAACAACAATAGCATGTACTACCAGTATCATCTCTGCGTGTGTGTGTCTTTCTGTCGCTCTCTAACACACACACAAACACAGCTTATTTTAATCCTCATAACAAAATTGTTCGTAGGGAGATACTGTTATTATCTCATTTTTACTGAGAAAGAAACTGAGAATTTAGAGAATGTAAATGAGTCAACTAGCAATTGCAGAGCTACTGGCTCCAAATTTTATTATATTGTGATTTATCTTTATTGTTTTTATTAAGTTTGAGATAAAAGAGATAGGAGATGCCTTGATCAACTGGAGAACAAAAGAATACATAATTTGCCTTGCTCACTTTATTTTCATTATGGTGAATATTGAGGTGTGAGAGTTACTTTTGAGATAAGCATCTTTATTTCTACACAGCACTGCAGACAGGGATATTCAGGCTAGTTTTCCCTTACTATTTTAAGGAAGAAAGTGATAATATTATGCTAGTTAAAAGCAGGGTCCCTGGAGCAGATTTGTACCTGGATTTTTAACATCAGCCTATCATTTATTATCAGTGTAACCTTGAGCAAGTTACTTGAACTCCTTAGTTTCTTCATTTGTGAAATGGAAACAGTAGTACTTACCTCTTATATACGTGTGGGAATAAATGACATGATGTGTTTTAAGTGTTAGTGCAATACTTGGATCATAGTAAGTAATCGGAAAGTGTTAGCTGTTATCATTCTCACCTTGACTGCATTTCCAGGTAACAAGTTTGCTTAGAGTAGTGGCTCCACAACTTGAGGGTGTATAAGGATCCCTTGGAGAGATTTTTCAAGCACAGATTACTGGGCTCCACACCCAGGGCTACTGATTCAGTAGTACTCAGGTGAGTCTGACTATTAGTATTTCTAACAAGTTGCCCATGATATAGATGCTGCTTGTCCAGGTCCCACACTTTGAGAATCAGTGGCATAGAGTATAGTGTTAATCAAAGCTAGATAATAGCTGTGGCCTTAATTTTTGGCTAGTTTTTATTGGTTCTCCATCATCTAACAGGCTGCTCTCCTTAGAAAAAAGTCAGATCTCTCAGAGGTAGCCAATCACCTGGGCAGTTTCATGGTTACCAATCACTGCAAATTTCACTTCTTTGAAATTTGAAAGTAGAGAAGAAGGGAATTCATCAACAACCTTAATCCTGATTATTTGTGGGTAGTGAGATTATAAATGCTTTAAATTTCTTTTAATACTAAAATATTTTCAACACTGTTACATTGTCTTATTGATTTTTATAATCTGAGAGGATTTATTAAAGAATATAGCTTATTTAAGAGGTTAGTCAGGAATATCAATTCTGTGAGAAAACTTATGTGACTTTTAACCATTTATACCAGTAAAACCTCACAGCATGTAACTTTATTCAGAATGCCTCACCTGAGACACTCATTTCTTGGCTTTCCCTTATCTCAAACACAACTCTCAAAGAGTTCATTGTAACACATACAAAATTACAATATAGAGAACACCATTCTCAGCATGTAGTCTGCTATTTCAATGATTCAATGAATTCGTATTTTTACTCTCTTTATTTTGAAAATATTTATTATCCCTCATCAAACTAAAAAGTCTTTCTACACCAAAGGAAATCATTAACAAAATGAAAAGGCAACCTACTAAATGGGAGAAGATATTTGCAAATGATATGTCTCATAAAAGGTTAATGCCCAAAATACACAAAGAACTCATTAAAAAAAACACAATAATCCAAATTAAAAATTGGCAAAGGATCTGAACAGCTTTTTTTTTTCTAGGCAAGACATGCAGATGGAAAAAAGGTACATGAAAAGATGTTCAACATCACCAGTCAATAGGGAAATGCAAATCAAAATCACAGTGAAATATCACCTCACACCTGTTAGAATGGCTATTATTAAAAAGACAAAAAATAACAAGTATTGGGAGGATGTGGAGAAGAGGGAAAACTCAAGCACTGTTGGTGAGAATATGAATTGGTACAGCCCCTCTGGAAAACAGTACAGAGGTTCCTTCAAAAGTTAAGAACAGAACTACTATACACTTCAGCAATCCCACCTCTGGGTATTTATCTGAATAAAAATGAAAATGTTAATTCAAAGAGATATATGCACCCCAATATTCATTGCAGCATTTTTTACAACTGCCAAGATATAGAAGCAACTGAAGTGTCCATCGGTAGATGAATGAAGAAGATGTGGTATACACACACAAATAAAACACATCATAAAAAAAAGAATGAAATTATGCCATTGCAACAACACTGATGGACCTACAGGGTATTATTTTGATATATGACAGAGAAACACAAATAGCATATGATTTCACTTATGTGTGAAATCTTAAAAACCAACGAACAAGACAGAAATTGTTTTGATGATTGAGAGAACATAGAGAGAACAAACAGATATTTGCCAGAAGGAAGGGCCATGAGAAGATGGGTAGTTAGGGGAAGGGGATTAAGAGGTACACACTTTCAGTTACAAAGCAAATAAGTCATGGGATTGTAAGATATGACATAAGAAATACAGTCAATAATATTACAATAACTTTGTATAATGACTGGGAATAGTAGACTTAGATGCTAATTAGGCTTATGGTGATTATTTCATAATGTATAAAAATATCAAATCACTATGCTGTATACCTGAAGACAATACAGTATTGTATGCCAAAAAAAAAGAAAATATTTGTTATCCCTTTAGCAACTTTAGTGTTGAGTCTATTGTTTAGAGAGAGTCTTCTCTTTTTGAATTATAAGTACCATGAGTATGTATTTAGCATGAAACAGTGGGTTGGTAATAAAATGATGAGCCTATTGCATTTCAGCAAATGGTTCCTGATAAACTAATCTATGAAGACAGTGCTTGGCTTGAATGTATAAACCAGGTGGCACAGGCTTCCCTGCTGATTGCATTTGTTTCTCTAAACCATTCTGGGAATTCATTAGGGAACATTTGCTATAAAACTTAGCATTGAATGAGAGTAGATATAATGTAAACATTCATAGAAGCCCAATGTAATTGGTCAACTTATTGCAAAAAAATTTACTGGTTATCTATTGCGTATTTAGCTCTATACTAGGTGATGTGTGGTTACTTGAGGAGCTAATTTTGTATACTGATTGGGAGATTTGTGTTATACACTGTCTAACATACAGAGTAAGTAGCAGAGACAGTAAATACTTTACAGATTTCAGGACATTTTTTATCTGTCCAAGGACAAATCCATTAACTACTTGATATATCAGCTTCCTTATCTGTTAAAAAATGGATATGAATAGTTCTATTCACATGGTTGTTATGAAGATTAAGTGACTTAATATGTGTAAAATTCCTAGTTCTGCATCTGGCAGTTATTTGTTCAATGATGTAGGTATTAAGAGAGTGGAAGATGTCTTTAGCATTCTGGAACTCTAAATGACTGTCTTTCCCATATCTCCGTTCTGAGTCAAAAGCTATTTCTGTATATAGTTATGGAGTCTTTTGCTATTTGACTCTGCTTCCAACATTATTTTATTTATCAATGTCTGTATCTATAATTGTTCTTATATAGTATATCAGGTATGTGACTTGTGGTATACAAAATGGATTTTTCACTTAATTGGAAGAAGTAATGTCTGTATTTCAAGACTCTTGGGCCATTGTCATCTTTCTGGAATTGAGTAACACTGATTCTATGTTCATTCGTGTTTGAGCCAACACTTACATCTAGTCCTTGCCCAAAACGCTCAGAAATTTTACCTGCCACCCATGATTTTTATATATGGATTTTTTAATTCATCAGGAGACAAATTCCTCTTGCAGACAGGCATTAGCCCTGATAGGCCTCTTTTATGATGTTGGAACTAGTACAGATTACTGTGTGCCTTTTCATGGGTAAGATAGCGGAAATCTTAAATTTGAAGCTTGCTCTACGTGCTTTACTAGGGGAAAAAAAAGGTAAATACAATTCCTGTAAGATTTGGGTTTTAATGATTGAAGCACATTGAAGTAAAAATTTCCCCCTTTTCAGTAATCTTGACTCTGATTTAATGTGGATATATTTTGCCTCTGTATTCACTGTCGAAACCTCTTACCCTGTGACGTGTTAGATAATATCTAACAGATGTATGTACCATCTAATATATGTATCTAATAGATGTATGTACCATCATGATGCTTCCTAAGATTACTGCCTACTCAGTAGCTTGTGTCAAAAGGCTAAGTCTGGAACTGGAAATTATTTTTTGACTTCAAATTTGTTATGGTTATTAGACTTTATGGTTTACAAGTCATTGGAAGATGGATCTCAGTCCAGGCTTATTACTTTTGTGTGTGTGTGTGTGTGTGATGGCTATAACAAACTGGATTCTAGGTTGCCACAGTATGGCTGATTTGGAATATTAAAACTTTGTACCTATTTGTTTTCTAAATTTACTAAGAGACCACTAATATGATACTGAAAAGGAGTAGAAATTAAAATTGTGAGAGAAAAAATTAGGTTAAAAAGAAAGGAGAAGGAAAACAGAAGTATTGGAAAAGAGACAAATAGAAGATAGTAACTAATATGATATAACTAAATCTATATATAGGAGGATTACAGTGAATTTAGATGGAATAAATTTTCCAGGTAAAAGACAACGTTTGGCAGGACAGAATTTCAAAAATGCAACCATATGGTATTTATCAGAAACAGTGCTAAAAACCTAAGAACACAGAAATGCTTGAATGTTTTAAAATTTAAAAAAAATGCCAGTAAGATACTTGCAAAAATAATGCTAGGGTGATTATTTCAATATCAGCCAAAATAGACTTTAATTAAAATAAATCTAAAGATAAAGAGAGAAGTAAATACACAGAAGTAAGGAATTAGTTCCTTTGTGAGACTGAGCACTTCTAAACTTGAATGCAGCTAATAACACAAGTTCTATATAAAATAATGAAAAAAATGGAAAGAGGTGGAAAAATTCAAAATAGAGGATGACTTTAGCACAGTTATCTCTATTTTATAGTTCAAAGAGATTTCTAAAATACTTATAAATTTTCTGTATTCCTATATTTACATACAAATAAACACTTAATCTAATTGACATTTTTTTTATGTGTGTGACTAGGGAAAAAAGCTGCATTTATTAACTGCAGAATATTCATTCTTTTCAACTCTGCATGGAACATATTTCAGAATTCATCATGTTCTTGTCATGAAGCAAGTTACTAAAGATTTCAAAGTATCATAAAGGGCACAGTGAGGGCCAAAATACAAATTAGAAATTAATAATAAAAATGTATGCATGTGTACCTCTTGTTACACCTCTTCTGCTCTCTTTTTCAAAATTATTTCCTCCACCAGAACACTTTCCCCATTTCTTTCTTTCTTCAGATGCAAAAGTGAGCACCACCAGATAGGGGAAGAATAAAGCAATGGTGTAGAAAAGTAGAATACATTTTGATTCTCTTTTCTGCTTTCCCCTTTCAAGTCCTTTGTGATGTAATTACTGGAGAGAGGGGATATCCTCTTGCAGTTCTTTAGAGATAGTGGAAGTGTTAAGATAAATTAACCTAACTGTAATAGGGAAATTTAACAATTAAGCAGTGTTTTTTTTTTTATTGTTGTTGTTGACTATAAGATCTGTAGGATTCTGAAAATCAAAGGTAGACAGTTTAAAGGAGCATGTGTTCATAGTAAGAATACAGTGAACATAATTCCTCTGAGAAAGTAACTATATTTATTTGCCTTGAGACTTTTTCTATCTGACATTGGTGAATTGATGAATTTCCCATGCTCACCCTCTCTCTCAGTGCTCTATCAAATTCTTAAAAGATGTCTACCAGGATGTCTTCCTTTTTTTTTCTTTTCTTCAAATGTATGGCTTCAATCAGGAGACATTTCCCCATCTCCTTTGGATGTCATCTTTCTTATTAAAATCCAGAGAAAGATATTACTTATCTTTGTGGATATTATATAGACAGTGACAATGTATATAGATTTACAATTGTGAAGCTCAGCTTTCTCCCAGTAACTCAGCACCCACCCACATTCTGCAGCAAATTTCAGCCTTCCAGTCTTATTATGCCCCCTGTATGTTTCAAGGGGCTAAATGATAACTATTCGAGCACTTTGGAGATGCTGCTGTGGCGGCTGTCCAGCTTTTGGTGTCTGTGGATGTCCAGATGCCCCCTTCTAGTCCACCAGGTGTTCAGTTGTGGAAGCAAGACTCCTCTTTCTCCAGGAGCTTACAGCCTTCATAAATTAAACAGGCCTAATTTGCTGCAGATCCATCTTTTAACTAATATATTCACCCATGCTTCCTGTGTAAAACTTTGCTCCACCTCCACCTAGTTTTTGCTTAAGCAGCCCTTCTACAGCTCCTTAGGGGTCTTTTATACAAATTCTATAAGTGGTAAATGAGGGATTTGAGTTGTTTCTCTCTTTTGCTTTTTGTGACGATCATGAATGTAGAGAATGTTGCCTAAAGTATTCATTGTCCCTGAATCTGGTAGTCTTACCTTGATGAGACCAGTTCACTAAGGGAATCAGTTTCAGATGTGTTTCTAATTATATGATCTCTAGCTCTCTGGTATAACTGATAGAAAGAGCTGTCTTATTTTCTGTCTGGTTCAGATCATTGTATTATTCTGTCTGTGAGTTATTTGAAAGAACAGTGGGAGGCTTAACAGTTGGAGAAAAAGATATGCTATGCATCTGAATGGATTATAATATATTAACCAAAGGGGGTGGGTAATGTTTTCAAAATATATACCTTGGAGTCATGTCTTGAGGAAGAAAAAGTAGTAACTGGGATGGACTTAGAGAAAAATGATTATAGGGATATAAGATAAACAGGAAAATGAGAAAACTTAGAAGTACTGAGTCCTTAATCCTTCTAGTTTCACTTGTCAGCAATGCTGCTAAAGAAATCAAACCTGGGAGGCCCTAAACAGTATGCAAAGGGGGCTGTCAGATATAAGCTTACTTGTATTTTAAATAGATCATCATGGCTGTTGTATGTAGAGTAGACCATGGTGGGTGATAAAGGTGGAAGAAAAGTCACCAGTTAGGGAGTTATTAAGTAATTCAAGGGACTTCCCTAGCACCTAAGTGGTAGAGAATCTGCCTGCTGATGCAGTAGACATGGGTTCGATCCCTGGGTCAGGAAGATCCCCTGGAGAAGGAAATAGCAACCCATTCCAGTATTCTTAGTTGGGAAATCCCATGGACAGAGGAGCCTGGTGGTTTACAGTCTATGGGATCGCAAATGAGTCAGACACAACTTAGCAAATAAACAACAAGTAATCCAAGAGAAATTATGCTTACTTGTACTAGAGTGGTATAGGTGGTAATAGTTAGATTCTGTATAGTTTGAAAGCAGAACTTGCAGGAGTTGCTGACTGACTGGATGTGGACTGTGAAAGAAAGAGAAGCCAAGAATAATGCCAAGGATTTTGGCTTGAGTGGAGTTGCCATTAGCTCAGTTCAGTTCAGTCGCTCAGTCATGTCCGACTCTTTGTGACCCCATGAACCGCAGCACACCAGGCCTCCCTGTCCATCACCAACTCCCGGAGTCCACCCAAACCCATGTCCATTGAGTTGGTGATGCCATCCAACCATCTCATCCTCTGTCGTCCCCTTCTCCTCCTGCCCTCTCTCTCCCAGCATCAGGGTCTTTTCAAATGAGTCAGCTCTTCACATCAGGTATGGCAAAATGATTCTAAGATGACCCCATGTGGTTTGGGCCTACTGGTATTCATGCCTTCATGGGATCACCTCCTCTTGAGTGTGGGAGGGACCAGTAACTGCTTCTAACCAATATATTATGGCAAAAATGATGGGAAGTGACTTCTATGACTATATAAGATGATCACTTCCATACTATTAGCAGACTCTTTTCCTTGCTGGCTTTGATGAAGTGAGCAGATACAGTAAAGAAGTCCATGTGGCAAGGAACTGAGGCTTACTTCAAGTGGATAGCCAGCAAATATCTGACTTCTATAAATAAACACAGGAGCTTGGGAGTGGATCCTGTGTTGTTAAACTTTCAGGTGAGACCTGAGACATGACTGACACTTTGAAAGTGCAAGTGCAAGTCACTCAGTCATGTCTGACTCTTTGTGACCCAATGGACTATACAGTCCATGGAATTCTCCAGGCCAGAATACTGGAGTGGGTAGCCTTTCCCTTCTTCAGGAGATCTTCCCAACCCAGGGATTGAACCAGGTCTCCCACATCGTGGGCAGATTTTTTACCAGCTGAGCCACAAGGGAAGCCCAACAAAAGACTCTGAAATCTGAATACTCAGCTAAGCCATGTTTTGACCCAAAGGAACTATGAAATAATAAATGTGTTATGTTACACCACTAAGTATGTAAATTTTTATGCATCAGTGTATACCCAATGTAGCGAGGAAAGAAAGCCTGGTGTTGAACCAGGTTTGTGGAAGTGGAGGTCAGCAATGGCATACTGAATGTGCTGAGTTTGAGGTGTCTATTAGACATTGAGGTGAATATGTTTTATCTGTAAGTCTGGAATTTAAGGGAGAAATGTGAAAGGATGATATAAATTTGGTAATGAACAACATATAGAAGGGCTTTGAAGACATGAAAATAGATGAGATCATTACCGAGTGAATGTAGAGAAAGCAGCAATCCAGAGATTGAGCCCTGGGACACTCCAAAGTTAGTAAGATGGAGAGAAAAGGAAGAACTACAAAAAGTTGACTTGCAATGGTCAGTGAGATAGAAAAGCAAAATAGTATGTTATCCTAGAAAACAATTTAACAATGTTCCCAGGAGAAAGGAGTGGTATATACTGCTGTTATGTCAAAAAAGAGGACTGAGGATTGACTGTTAGTAGCATGAAAATCATTGAAATAAGTTGTGTAGCTAATTGAATTAATTGTGAAATTAATTGTGAATTGAATTCAAGAGAAAAATGAGTAAAAAAGGATTGCTTGTGGCATGAACAGCTATTAATATTTTGGAGAATACTCCTACTTAGTGAAAGCAGAGAAATGTGGCAGTAACTGGTGAAGGGTTGTGGGCTCTATAGACAAGTTTTTTGTTTTTCTTTCCTGATATATGAAAAAAATGATTCCTATGATTCAGCAGGGACAATAGATGGATGATGTAATAGAGAGGGGATGATGCTGAAATATGTCTTTTGAGTAGGCAAGATGAGATTGGATCTAATGAATAAGGGAATTGATTGATCTAAGCAATATGGACAAATAAATAATTTTCATAATAAATAATCATTTTATGAATACATTATTTTATTTTATAAATTAATCATTTTTATAATAAAATAAGAGAAAGAATGAGGATGGTTGACCCTTGAACAAGGTTTACTAGGTAAACCCTTGTCTGTTCATTGATTTTCTCAATACTCCATCTTTCAGAATCCTTAGAGGTCGATCTCCACAAAGGCTGATATCTCTACAACCCATTCTGCTAGTCACAGTTGTCCTAAGTGTTGCCTTGCTGCTGGTTGCAGAACAGGAGAGTGTCCTATGAAATCTGGAAAGTGCTGGCAGAATTAAAAATTCCCTATTTAACATGAGATAAAATATCAGCTCAGCATCTAAGAAATTCAAGTCCTCTATTCACTGTTGCTCATTTCTGATATTTAACCCATGGCTCTTTAACTTCATGGCTCTTTAAATTATGAGGGAGAATGCTCTTTACTGTCATGTTTAGTCATAGATATCCAATCTGCAGAATTGTGCACTCTCTGTTAGAGAAGGTTGTGATTATTTTCTTGAAAGAATGCATTCATTTATCTATTGATAAACATTTAGGTTGTTTTTACCTCTTGACTATTATAACAATACTATAATGAGCATGAGAATGCAAATATATCTTCCAGATTCTGAATTCAGTCTAAATTTCTTTTCTGGTATGGGTACTTAAGGGATGTGTATGTATATAAAATCTGAAACTAGAGATTATAATAATCATCCAAATCCCACCGTTTACATTACAATCCACTCTTGGTGTGAACTGTCTTCTTCCTTTTAGTTTCAATATCTTTCATGTCTTTTTTCTTATGTAATTGCTCTCTTTAGAACCTCTAGTGCAATGGTGAATATATTGGTGAAAAAAAATATACTTGTCTTGTTCCTGATCATAGAGGAAAGCTTTCAGTCTTTCACAATATGTTAGATGTGAGTTTTTCATAAATGACTTTCATCATTTTAACTATACTACCTTCTACTTGTCTTTGAAGTGCTTCTTTTTTCATGGAAGGTATTGGACTTGGCAAATGCATTTATGGATCAATAAAGGTGATCATTTGCTTTTTTTCCTCTTCATTATGTTAACATGATGTATTGCATTGATTTTCAGTTGAGTTGCCCTTGCATTCCTTGGATAAATCCCATTTTGTCATGTGTATAATATGGTACTGGATTTGGTATGCTATATTTGTTGAGAATTTTTACATCTATATTCATAAAGAATATCACTATATAGTTTCTCACGATGCCTTTGCTTTTTATCAGAGCAATGCAAGCCTCATATTATGTATTAGAAAGTGTTTCCATTTTCTGGAAGATATTTTGAAAGATTTGCATTATTTCTTTTTTAAATGATAGAATTCACTGGTGAAGTCATCTGGTTCTGAGATTTTGTATTTTATGTTGGGAGATTATTGATTCAATCTCTATTTGTTATAGGTTCATGACATTCAGGTTTTATTTCTTGAGTCCATTTTTTAAAATTAAGGATTTATTTTTTAGAGCAGTTTTAGTGTCATAGCAAAATTGAGAGAAAGGTTCAGAGATTTCCCCCACACCCTCTGTCCTCACACATGCATAGCCTCCCCATTATCAACATTCCCCATCAGGGTGTTATATTTCTTACAACTGACAAACTTTCATTGACACAACATAATTACCCAAAGTGCACAGTTGATGTTATAATTCACTCTTGATGTGCTTTCTTTGGGTTTGGATACATGTATAATGACATGTTTCTATCATTATGATATCATACAGAATATTTTCACTGTCCTAAAAATTCTTTGTGCTTCACCTAGTCATCTTTTCCCACCTACCCCGAACCCCTGGCATTCATTGATCATTTTACTGAATCCGTAATTTTGCCTTTTCTGTAGCATCATATAGAATGACACTTCATCTTATTATGCTTCACTATTTTTGCACTTTGCAGATAATGTATTTTTTATACATAGGAGTTTCCTGGTAACTTTGTATATAGCAAGTATATTGATGCCATTTTTTTTAAAAGCAGTATTTGCTCTCTTTGAGTCTCTGTGTCACATTTTGGTAATTCTTGCAGTATTTCATACTTTTTCTTTATTATATTTATTATGGTGATCAGTGATCTTTAATGCAACTATTGCAAAAAGATTATAACTTGCTGAAGTCTCATATGATAACATTTTATAGCAGTAACATGTTTTTAATTATGATATGTACATTTTTTAGACATAAACATAACTCTTATATTCACTAGGTGTCCAAAGAATTTGTGTGACTTTCTTTTTTGTGATATTTGGTATATTGCACTAGTATGGAACTGAACATGCAATATCTCTGAAGTATGTCTGTGGTTGGCATCATACAGGATATAGCCTTATCAGGTTAGCTTGCTTCACTTAGTGATACATATTTAAGGTTTCTCCATGGGCTCTCTTACATTAACAGTTCATTTATTTTTAGTGTTAAAACTTTTCCATTGTCTGTATGTACCAGTTTTTTAAATTCATTCAACTACTGAAGGGTGTCTTGGTTGCTTCTAAGTTTTGACAATTATAAAGGAAGCTGACATAAATATTCACATGCAGGATTTCATGTGAATATAAGTTTTCTAATATATGTGGGTATATAGAAAGGATCATGATTTTTCAATCATATAGGAAAAGTATGTTGAGATTTGTGAGAAAATTCCCAGCTGTTTTCCAAAGTGACTGTGCCATTTTGCATTTCCATCAGCAATGACTGTGAGTTCCTGTTGCTCCACACACTTGCATTTGGTGTTGTCATTGTTCTGGATTTTGGCCATTCTTGTAAGTATATAGTGGTTTTTCACCCTGTTGTTTTGACTTATAGTTCCCTGATAACATATGACTTGTGATACGGAGCATCATTTCATAATTTTTTGGCCATCTGTATCTTCTTTGGTGATGTGTGTGTTAACATCTTTGGGCCATTTTTTAATCATGTTGTTAATTTCCTTGCTATTGAGATTGCACAGTTCTTTATTTATTTTGAAAAATAGTTCTATTTCAGATGTGTTTTTTGCAAATATTTACCTAAGTCTGGGGCCTGTCCTCTCATTCTCTTATTATATTTCACAAAATAAAACTTATTTTTAAAGAGTTATAGATTATCAGTTATTTCTTTCAAGGATTGTCCCTTTGCTGTTGTATCTAAAAAGTCATCATCATACCAAAATTCATCAAGATTTTGTCCCACATTTTATTATAATTTTATACTTTCATATTTACTGTTTAGGCATGTGATCCACTTTGCACTAATTTTTATGACAGGTATATGGTCTCTAGATTTTTTTTCATGTGGATGTGCAGTTGTTTCAGCACCATTTGTTGAATTGACTATCTTTGTTCTGTTGTATTGCTCTTGCTCCTTTTTCAATGATCAGTTAACTATATTTTTGCAGATCTATTCCTGGGCTTTGTTCCATTGATCTATATGTCTTTTCTTTCACTAATATCACATTGTCTTGATTACTCTAGCCTTTAGTAACTCTTGAAGTTGGGTGATATCAGCTTTCCAAATTTGTTTTTCTCCTTCAATATTGTGTTGGCTATTTGGAGTCTTTAGCCTCTCCATATAAACTTTACAGTCACTTTGTTGATATATATATTGATGGAATTTTGATTGGGATTACATTGAATCCATAGATCAAGTTAGGAGGAACTGACATCTGACAAAATGTTCTTTTATTCATGAGCATGAGATTTCTCTCTACTTAGTTTTTCTTTGATCTTGTTTATCAGGATTTTGTGGTTTTTCCTCATAGATCTCTTAATATTGTGTTAGGTTTATGCCTAAGTGTTTCATTTTGGGAGTGCAAATGTAAATGATATTGTGCTTTTATTTCACTTTTTACTTGTTCATTGCTGGCGTATAAGAAAATGATTGTCTTTGATCAAAAGTCCATAAAAGCTTTGATTATCTTCATTCCCCCAATCTACAGTCATGTCCCTTTAGAGGAGACTTGGAGAAAGATTAACAGTATAAATTTTTCACAGTGGACCAAATTCCTTCCTCAATGAGACCTGGTCTCCTTTGCATTCTATGTGCTCTGAGTCTATAGTCTGACTGCTGCTTTGACTGTTGTCCATTACAGCAACCCCACCCACCTTGATTTCTTGATCACTGCCATCTGGAATCCATTTAGTTCCATTGCATATAGCTTTCCTGTTTCAGGGTCTGCAGTTCCAACTGTAAGGTCAGGCCTACACACAAAACTAATTATAGAGCTCCTCAAGGTTGCCAGTACTCACCTCACAATTTTATTTCTCACAGTGTTGGTGAAAGCTATGTCTTCTCAGTCTTCCCATTGCGGGAGTGTTGGTCTTAAATGACAAAACCATTGTCTCTCCATTAAACCAAGGGAGGGAGGCCCAGCGTGTTCATTTTTTCACAGTGGACCACCTTTTCATCTACTTTTCAGCCAACCAACTAAACAAACTGTTAGAACTCTTTCTGACTCCAGAGCCACACATTAAATGCAGAATCTGTGCTTAGTGAGTTCCTATCAATAAATTCCTCCTGATCCAACTGTATGTTCCTTCTACCATTACCCCACATCCTTAACGTTTATTTCCACATATATTTCCTTTATTTCTTTCTGTCTAGATTTAAAAACAGAAGCTATTCTTTTGAAGTGAGGTGTACCTCACTATGGATGATACTTTGAACTTCATATTGTGGGCCTGCTGGGACTTGAATCTAGTTAAAGGTCTAGAAGCAAAGAGGGGTGGTGGGATAGGGTCCTGAGGATATACACTCAGCATTGTCTTGCAACACAGCCTCCTTTAGGGTGGCCAGTATAGGTTCCTCAGATAATACAGGATTAATCCCAACTTCTGATAGGGAGGGGGAGAGAGGCCTCGTCCATTGATTTTTTTTTTTTTTTTTTTAAAGTTCACCAGAGTTTACGGTGTGAATGACTACAGCTTCATCAAGGTCTTGCTACTCTTTCCATCCCAAGGTGTAGGATCCCATCTTTCCCAATCAGTGTGCCTTGTGAGACTGAGACTTCAACTTATGTTGTTATTCAGCCAGTTAGGATGCCATTATTCTATATTCCATTGTCAGCACTCTCAGTTTTATGGCTATAGGAAATAAGTATGTACTTCAGGTTATACATAGAAACTTTAAGATCATTTATGCTGCATTTGACCCAGGAATTTGAATCCGGAGCTCATCCTTCTTTTCCCCCACTTTGTCCAGTAAGCTTAGAAGCAGCCAACTGATCTTATTATATTTGCTTGTTTTCCAAAAACAATTGTTAAAGTTTCCTGTACACAGGCACCTAGTTCCTTGCTTCTCATACAGTAGTCGATTAGGAATATCCAGTAATATTTTAGATATCTATACTGCCAGATCACATTATGGACTCTCAGTGCTTTCTTTACTATAGGCGGTAGAGTGATTCTTTAACCAGAGTAGAGAGCCAAGTCTAGAAGCTCCAGACCAATTTATATTTAGAAAACAAATCCTTAAAATTATATTCCTCTGAACCCAGTCCTCATACCAAAGTCTATATTAATCAGGGTTTTTCAGATAAATAGATCTAGGGGATATATTTGTATTTTAATATACTTTTATATATTTATAGTGTATATATTTATATATGTATTCATAGAGACCCAGGAAAATCAGTGATGTAGTACCAGTCAATGTCTGGAAGACCTGAGACTGAGAAGAGCCAGTGGTGTATTAATAAATTCTGGTTCTAATCTAAATCTAATGTAATCTAAAGGATAGGGAGAACTGATGATGCTTGTCCCTGTCTAAAGATAGGAGAAGACCAGTAACCCATTTTGCAGAGAGATGAAATTCTCTCTTCCTCTGCCTTTTTGTTCTATTCAGGCCCTCAGTAAATTAGCTGATGCCTACTCATATTGGGGAGGGCAATCTGCTTTAGTTTTGAAAAAGTCATTCTGACAGTTTTTGATAGTTTATCATTGCTTCATTGGAGGGACATATCCTTGGAAATCCTTATCTTTTTTTTTCTTTATTGATATAACTCCATTTGGAACATTTTAATATCAAAAATATTGGAGGGTCATTGTAAATTGAATATTTTTAGGTGCAACCATCTATTTAATTGCTTCAGGTTACAACCCTTATTTGAGAAAATCACTGGGGCACCTTTTAAACCTCTTGGTGTTGTCCACTGAATCACAAAAAATTTCAATTTGATCACTTCATTTGTTATTTTATTTTATGCCTTGCCCCTTTTCATATCCAAGATTTACTCCTATATCTTCTTATAGGAGTTTTATATTTTAGGTCTTATATTTAGATCCACAGTTAATTTTGAGTTAATTTTGTTTACGATGTAAGGAAGACAGTTTCATTCTTTTGCATGTGTATATTATTCACTCATATCAGAACCATTTATTAAAAATTATTCTTTCCTCTAATTCATCTTTACACTCTTCTCTAAAAGTAGATGACCATAACTATATTGGTTTTATTTATGGCCTCTAATTTCCATTCCGTTCATCTATATGTCTATATGCTATTAACACAATTTCTTTATTATTGTAGCTTTGTAGTAAGTTTTGAAGTCTAGACTGTGAGTCCCCCAACTTTACTCTTCCTCAAGGAAATTTTTTGCTATTTTGTTTTTTCTAAATCTCCATATAAGTTTTAGGATAACCTTGTCAATTTATGCAAAAAGGCAGTGTGCATTTTGATAGAGATTGTATTGAATCTGTAGATCAATTTGAAGAGTAGTGTCATCTTAACAATATTGTCTTCTGTTCCATGATCATGGGATGTATTTACATGTATTTTAGTCACCTTTAATTTCTTTCAGCAATTTTTATAGTTTTCAGAGTTTTCTAGATATTTTATTCTTTTTGGTACTGTTATAAATTGAATTGTTCTCTTAATTTCTTTTTTGGATTGTTCATTGATGTCTATGGGAATAAACTTGCTTCAGATATATTGATTTTATATCCTGCCAACTAGCTGAACTCAGTTATTAGTTCTAATAGATTTTCGTGTGTAAATTCCATAGGACTTAGTATATTCATCATGTCCTCTGCAAATAGCTCATTTCCAATATAAAAGCTTTGATATTTCATTTTCTTGCATGATCACTCTGGCTGGAAATTCTAGTACAGTGTTGAACAGGCTTAGCAAGAATGGACATTCTTGTCTTGTTCTTGATCTCATTTAAGAGTAGAGCACTTAGCCTCTCATTTGAATATAATGTTAGCTGTTTTTCATAGTTGCCCTTTATCAGCTCTAGCATGTTTCCTCCTATTTCTAGTTTCTTAGTTTTATTATAAAGGGATGGTGGATTTTTCCATTTTTTTTCCTGTTTGTTGATATGATCATGTAGTTTCTGTGCTTTATTTTATTGATATGATGTATTACATTAATTGATTTTCAGATGTTATAATCCATGCTTTTGATGATCTTTTTTTCTTTATCTTGGGAACAGGTAAGACTACTAGTTTTCAACTGTTGGCCTTAAGTAAGATATGCCAAAGTTCCTATGGACTTTACAGATGTTCAATGAGAGAGGATAATACCTTTTCAATTTGTGATGTTATAATCTCGTTCTTTTATTTAATGAGGAACATTTTCCTTTGAATGCCAGGTAAGACATAGAGATTGTAATCTGATTTCACCATAGGTTGACAGTATCTACCCACAGACATGAATAAATGTATTAGAGCATTTAGTTCCTTTTCTGGAATATGGACTCTGTAGTCTCTGCAGTCTCCCTGCTGTTGATTGAAGGTAAAAGTCACTTTTGTCTACACCACTGTCACTAATGGAGCAGTGTCAGTTCTGGATTTATGAGTATGTTAACACTGAATATTTGTTCAGTTGGCTGAAAACATTGTTTATGTTATCTGTATATTGTTTGAATATTTCATTGATTGGAGAATGATGCTTTAAGCCTTTTTGACAAGTATTGGGTTGGCCAAAAAGTTCATTTGGGTTTTTCTCTGCCATATTATGGTGGGGAAAAAATGAACAAACTTTTTGGCCATCCCAATATCTGTGTTTTAGTGACCAGACATTTCCACCTGATTGTGATCAAAATATCAAATACAGTCTGGCATAGAAATAGGGAGCCTCCCAATTGGTATATTTTAAATGGTTGACCTGAAAATCAGTAATTCCACCCAATAAGTTAATTTGTTCAAATACTTGGGGATACCCAACCTGGCAGAATCATTTCAATAAAGTGCTACTTCAAATTAGATTGTCTACAACAAAGTAATAAGCTTGGATGATTTAAGTTTTTGGGAAGGTTTTTCCTTTACTTTTTCTAGGTCAAGATGATGTCTTCCATATCCTATGATTCTGAACTCTGAGAACACAACAGGATTCTTGTCTAAGCACTATTAGACAAAATTCATTTTTTAAGGGAACGTTTGGATTTGCCTAAAGGCAACCCTATTACTTTACTAGCGTGTGAGATGAGTGCAATTGTGCGGTAGTTTGAGCAATCTTTGGGATTGCCTTTCTTAGGGATTGGAATGAAAACGGACCTTTTCCAGTCCTGTGGCCACTGCTGAGTTTTCCAAATTTGCTGGCATATTGAGTGCAGCACTTTCACAGCATCATCTTTCAGAATTTGAAATAGCTCAACTGGAATTCCATCACCTCCACTAGCTTCATTTGTGGTGATGCTTTCTAAGGCCCACTTGACTGCACATTCCAGGATGTCTGGTTCTAGGTGAGTGACCACAGCATCGTGATTATCTGGGTCATGGAGATCTTTTTTGTGCAGTTCTTCTGTGTATTCTTGCCACCTCTTCTTAATATCTTCTGCTTCTGTTAGGTCCATACTATTTCTGTCCTTTATTGAACCCATCTTTGCCTGAAATATTCCCTTGATATCTCTAATTTTCTTGAAGAGATTTCTAGTCTTTCCCATTCTGTTGTTTTCCTCTATTTCTTTGCATTGATTGCTGAGGAAGGTTTTCTTATCTCTCCTGGCTATTCTTTGGAACTATGCATTCATATGGGAATATCTTTCCTTTTCTCCTTTGCTTTTTGCTTCTCTTCTTTTCACAGCTATTTGTAAGGCCTCCTCAGACAACCATTTTGCCTTTTTGCATTCCTTTTCCATGGGGATGGTCTTGATCCTTGTCTCCTGTACAATGTCAGGAACCTCTGCCCATAGTTCATGAGGCTCTCTGTCTATCAGATCTAGTCCGTTAAATCTATTTCTCACTTCCACTGTATATTCATAAGGGATTTGATTTAGGTCATACCTGAATGGTCTAGTGGTTATCCCTACTCTCTTAAGTTTAAGTCTGAATTTGGCAATAATGAGTTCATGATCTGAGTCACAGTCAGCTCCAGGTCTTGTTTTTGATGCCTGTATAGAGCTTTTCCATTTTGGCTGCAAAGAATATAATCAAAGTATGCTCAAAATTCTCCAAGCCAGGCTTCAGCAATACATGAACCGAGAACCTCCAGATGTTCAAGCTGGTTTTAGAAAAGGCAAAGGAAACAAGTCAAATTGCTAATATCCACTGGATCATCGAAAAAGCAAGAGAGAGTTCCAGAAAAATATCTATTTCTGCTTTATTGACTACACCAGAGCCTTCGACTGTGTGGATCACAATAAACTGTGAAAAATTCTGAGAGAGATGGAAATACCAGACCACCTGACCTGACTCTTGAGAAACCTGTATGCAGGTCAGGAAGCAACAGTTAGAACTGGACATGGAACAACAGACTGGTTCCAAATAGGAAAAGGAGTACGTCAAGGCTGTATATTGTCACCCTGCTTATTTAACTTATATGCAGAGTACATCATGAGAAATGCTGGGCTGGAAGAAGCACAAGCTATAATTAAGAATGCCAGGAGAAATATAAATAACCTCAGATATGCAGGTGACACCACCCTTATGGCAGAAAGTGAAGAGGAACTAAAAAGCCTCTTGATGAAAGTGAAAGAGGAGAGTGAAAAAATTGGCTTATAGTTCAACATTCAGAAAACTAAGATCATGGCATCTGGTCCCATCAACTTATAGGAAATAGATGGGGAGAGAGTGGAAACAGTGGCAGACTTTATTTTTGGGGGCTCTAAAATCACTGCAGATGGTGATTGCAGCCATGAAATTAAAAGATGCTTACTCCTAGGAAGGAAAGTTATGACCAACCTAGATACCATATTAAAAAGCAGAGACATTACTTTGCCAACAAAGGTCCATCTGGTCAAGGCTATGGTTTTTCCAGTGGTCATGTATGGATGTGAGAGTTGGACTGTGAAGAAAGCTGAGCACCGAAAAATTGATGCTTTTGAACTGTGGTGTTGGAGAAGACTCTCGAGAGTCCCTTGGACTGCATGGAGATCCAACCAGTCCATCCTGAAGGAGATCAGT
Source organism: Dama dama (assembly GCF_033118175.1). NCBI lineage: Eukaryota > Metazoa > Chordata > Mammalia > Artiodactyla > Cervidae > Dama > Dama dama. The sequence goes on from NC_083714.1 coordinate 25,374,480, forward strand.
CCTGGGTGTTCATTGGAAGGCCTGATGCTGAAGCTGAAACTCCAATACTTTGGCCACCTCATGTGAAGAGTTGACTCATCAGAAAAGACCCTGATGCTGGGAGGGATTGGGGGCAGGAGGAGAAGGGGACGACAGAGAATGAGATGGCTGGATGGCATCACTAACTCGATGGGCATGAATTTGAGTAAACTCCAGGAGTTTGTGATGGACAGGGAGGCCTGGCGTGCTGCGATTCATGGGGTCGCAAAGAGTCTAACACGACTGAGCAACTGAACTGAACTGAAAGGCAACCCTATAGGTAGTTCTGTGTATTGGTGGGCTAGCTCTGCCTCAGCCAAAATAAAATTTGGGTCTATGAATTGTCATCTAACATGATGTCAGCTTAGTCTTTATCTTATAAGGTACAGAAAGTATATGGGTTTCACTTTAATCAATAGTTTGAGATATCAGAATTCTAGACAACACGTCTGAGAGCCCAACTTTGAAGTGACTGCTATCCAGCTCCTGATAATGGTACAATTAAGACAACTGATATTTGAGAGAGATTTAGGCTGCTACATTCACTATCAATTCTTCTAGTTTCTTATACTTCTTTCCCTATACCATGTTAGACACACAGAAGGCAATGGGCCTCTATTAGATGAGTTTCCAACAGAAGTACTTTCTTTCTTTTTTTTTTTTTTTTATTAGTTGGAGGCTAATTACTTCACAACATTTCAGTGGGTTTTGTCATACATTGATATGAATCAGCCATAGATTTACACGTATTCCCCATCCCGATCCCTCCTCCCACCTCCCTCTCCACCCGATTCCTCTGGGTCTTCCCAGTGCACCAGGCTGGAGCACTTGTCTCATGCATCCCACCTGGGCTGGTGATCTGTTTCACCATAGATAATATACATGCTGTTCTTTCAAAACATCCCACCCTCACCTTCTCCCACAGAGTTCAAAAGTCTGTTCTGTATTTCTGTGTCTCTTTTTCCATTTTGCATATAGGGTTGTCGTTACCATCTTTCTGAATTCCATATATATGTGTTAGTATGCTGTAATGTTCTTTATCTTTCTGGCTTACTTCACTCTGTATAAGGGGCTCCAGCTTCATCCATATCATTAGGACTGGTTCAAATGAATCCTTTTTAACGGCTGAGTAATATTCCATAGTGTATATGTACCACAGCTTCCTTATCCATTCATCTGCTGATGGGCATCTAGGTTGCTTCCATGTCCTGGCTATTATAAACAGTACTGCGATGAACATTGGCTTGCACGTGTCTCTTTCAGATCTGGTTTCCTCAGTGTATATGCCCAGAAGTGGGATTGCTGGGTCATATGGCAGTTCTATTTCCAGTATTTTAAGAAATCTCCACACTGTTTTCCATAGCGGCTGTACTAGTTTGCATTCCCACCAACAGTGTAAGAGGGTTCCCTTTTCTCCACACCCTCTCCAGCATTTATTGCTTGTAGACTTTTGGATAGCAGCCATCCTGACTGGCGTGTAATGGTACCTCATTGTGGTTTTGATTTGCATTTCCCTAATAATGAGTGATGTTGAGCATGTTTTCATGTGTTTGTTAGCCATCTGTATGTCTTCTTTGGAGAAATGTCTGTTTAGTTCTTTGGCCCATTTTTTGATTGGGTCATTTATTTTTCTGGAATTGAGCTTCAGGAGTTGCTTGTATATTTTTGAGATGAATCATTTGTCTGTTTCTTCAGTTGCTATTATTTTCTCCCAATCTGAGGGCTGTCTTTTCACCTTACTTATAGTTTCCTTTGTAGTGCAAAAGCTTTTAAGTTTCATTAGGTCCCATTTGTTTATTTTTGCTTTTATTTCCAATATTCTGGGAGGTGGGTCATAGAGGATCTTGCTTTGATTTATGTCGGAGAGTGTTTTGCCTATATTCTCCTCTAGGAGTTTTATAGTTTCTGGTCTTACATTTAGATCTTTAATCCATTTTGAGTTTATTTTTGTGTATGGTGTTAGAAAGTGTTCTAGTTTCATTCTTTTACAAGTGGTTGACCAGTTTTCCCAGCACCACTTGTTAAAGAGGTTGTCTTTTTTCCATTGTATATCCTTGCCTCCTTTGTCAAAGATAAGGTGTCCATAGGTTCGTGGATTTATCTCTGGGCTTTCTATTCTGTTCCATTGATCTATATTTCTGTCTTTGTGCCATTACCATACTGTCTTGATGACTGTGGCTTTATAGTAGAGCCTGAAGTCAGGCAGGTTGATTCCTCCAGTTCCATTCTTCTTTCTCAGGATTACTTTGGCTATTCGAGGTTTTTTGTATTTCCATACAAATTGTGAAATTCTTTGGTCTAGTTCTGTGAAAAATACCATTTGCAGATGACATGATCCTCTACATAGAAAACCCTAAAGACTCTACCAGAAAATTACTAGAGCTAATCAATGAATATAGTAAAGTTGCAGGATATAAAATTAACACACAGAAATCCCTTGCGTTCCTATATACTAATAATGAAAAAACAGAAAGAGAAATTAAGGAAATAATACCATTCACCATTGCAACAAAAAGAATAAAATACTTAGGAGTATATCTACCTAAAGAAACAAAAGACCTATACATAGAAAACTATAAAACACTGATGAAAGAAATCAAAGAGCACACAAACAGATGGAGAAACATACCGTGTTCCTGGATTGGAAGAATCAATATTGTCAAAATGGCTATTGTACCCAAAGCAATCTATAGGTTCAATGCAATCCCTATCAAGGTACCAACGGTATTTTTCACAGAAGTACTTTCATTTGAGTTACTATTTAATGTAACTTGGCTTTTATCAGGGGATCCAATAAGAAAAAGCAGTTTTAAAAGCCTTCTGACTTTCCTGCAAAAGATACCTGGAAGATGTTATCCACTATGTTAATAATATAAATGTCAGTTGACAACACGTCAACAATAATTTTTCAGATTGCCTTCTAAGAGCATATAACTCAAGATAGGTTCATTTTGGATGCAAAATGTGATAAAGAGGTATTTTCCATCAGAAGACTACTCAGGAAGTACAAGACTTCTTTTTTTGGGGTATGTTGGATGAATATTCAAAACTAGTTTTGCAGAACACTGCAAACAAATTTGGGAACAGATATGAAAATTAATTTTATCAGTAAGTAGGAGCCTGATTTCTTTGTGCAGTGTTGCACTATGAATTTGAGAAGAAGCAATTTGGTAGATGTAATTCATACTACTTAAATAATTTTGCTAGAAGCGGATGCCTCAAGGACCACTATATTTTACAATTCCAAGGGATGCCATTCACATTATTGTCTATGTGAATCATGCCCCATTAATTTGTGCAGTATACACTTAGTTCAGCTGTACATGGCAATCCTGCCTCTGTCTCCATTGGAGTTAGGCTATTTTGGAAAAACATAGTTTAAAATTTACAGTTACAATCTTTGTTAAATATCTGTGAACATATGCTTGTCAGGTATTTTTAATGTGCGTGCGTGTGTTTGTGCATGTATATGCTTGCACCTTGTTCTGATAGGAGCTTTGGAAATTTGTTTCTGATGGATGACTACTTTCCTCTTTGTGACTTTACTTTACTTTCAGTTCCCGGGAGGGACACCCAGATATTCTACTTGAAAAAAACAGTCTAACGAATATTGTATACTTTTCATAGATGCCTTTATCAGTGTGAGGAAATTTCCTTCTATTCTGAATGTATTGAAATTTTTAATTTTAATAATGAATTGATATTGAAGTATGTCAGTTGCTTTTTCTTCACCTACTGAAAAGATAATATGGTTTTAATTTTGGTCTGTTATAATGGTCAATTTCATTAACTGTTTTTGAAATGATAGATCAATTTTGTATTACTAGTATAAACTTTGGGCTTCCCTCATGGCTGAGATGGTAAAAAGTTTACCTGCAATGTGTGAGACCTGGGTTCAATCCCTGGGTTGGGGAGATCCCCTAGAGGAAGGCATGGCAACCCACTCCAGTATTCTTGCCTGGAGAATCCTCAAGGACAGAGGAGCCTGGCGGGCAACAGTCCATGGGGTCACAAAGAGTGAGACATGACTGAACAACTAAGCACAGTATAAACTCTACTTATTCATGATGTACTGTCATTTTAATATTTTGCTGATATTTATTTGCTACTGTCCCATCACTTCATGGCAAATAGATGGGGAAACAGAGGCTGAATTCATTTTTCTGGGCTCCAAAATCACTGCAGATGGTGATTGCAGCCATGAAATTAAATTCGCTTACTCCTTGGAAGGAAAGTTATGACCAACCTAGACAGCATATTAAAAAGCAGAGACATTACTTTGCCAACAAAGGTCCGTCTAGTCAAGGCTGTGGATTTTCCAGTGATCATGTGTGGATGTGAGAGTTGGACTATAAAGAAAGCTGAGTGTAGAAGAATTGATGCTTTTGAACTGTGATGTTGGAGAAGACTCTTGAGAGTCTCTTGGACTGCAAGGAGATCCAACCAGTCCATCCTAAAGGAGATCAGTCTTGTGTGTTCTTTGGAAGGACTGATGGCTGAAACTGAAACTCCAATACTTTGGCCACCTGATGCGAAGAGCTGACTCATTTGAAAAGACCCTAGGAAAGATTGAGAGCAGGAGGAGAAGTGGACGACAGAGGATGAGATGGTTGGATGGCATCACCGACTCAGTGGACATGGTTTTGGGTGGACTCTAGGAGTTGGTGTTGGACAGGGAGGCCTCGTGTGCTGTGGTTCATGGGGTTGCAAAGAGTTGGATACGACTGAGTGACTGAACTGAACTGAACTGATTTGCTACTGTTTTATTAAGGAATTTTGCTACTGTATTCATGAATAATATTGATCTATAATTTTTTCTTGTCATTCTTTGTCAGATTTTGGTAATAGTGTTATGCTTGCCTCATAAAATGATGTGGGGAGTATTCTCTCCTCCACTAAGTTTTGAAAGAATTTGTATAGGATTGATATTAGTTATTTCTTAAGTTTTTGATATTCACCAGGGAAAGCATTTGGGCCTAAAGATTTCTATGTGGGAAGTCTGTTAATTTTTTAAATTCATTTTCTTTAATGGATGGAAGGTTATTTATGTTTTCTATTTTTTTCTTGTTTGAGTTTTAGTAGTTTATTTTTGGCTGCACTGGGTCTTTGTTGCTGTGCATGGGCTTTCTCTAGTTGCAGCGAGAGAAGGCCTCTCTCTAGTTGCAGTATGTGGGCTTCTCTTTGGCTTATGTTATGTCTTCTTAATAAATTACACATTTATTATTATAAAATTGCTTTCTTTTTGGCATTCTCCTTTTCCATACAGTTTAAATTTTCTGAGATTAAAATTGCCATAGTACATCTTTTTTCATCCTTTCAATTTCAACCTGTATATGTCCTTATATTTGACAACTCTTGTAAAACATGTAGTGGGTATTGCTTTATTCTCCTATCTGATGATCTCTGTTTTTCAATTATAGTATTTGGCCCATTTACTTTTAACTTTTACTATGGATGGGTTTGTCTATCATCTTGCTATTTGTTTTATATTTATGCCACATTTTCTTGTTTCTTCTATTCCTTCATTTCTTCCCTCTTTTGTGCTAATTGGTGTCCAATACTTTGGCCACCTCATGCGAAGAGTTGACTCATTGGAAAAGACCCCAATGCTGGGAAGGATTTGGGGCAGGAGGAGAAGGGGACGACAGAGGATGAGATGGCTGGATGGCATCACTGACTCGATGGACATGGGTTTGGGTAGACTCTGGGAGTTGGTGATGGACAGGGAGGCCTGGCGTGCTGTGATTCATGGGGTCGCAAAGAGTTGGACATGACTGAGCGACTGAACTGAACTTGTTCCAATTATTTATATTTTAATATTGGCTTTTATCTCCTCTATTGACTTTTAAGTATATCTTTTGGTGCTATTTTTAGCAGTTTCTTTAAAAATTATAAAATACATCCTTTACTAATGGCAATCTAATTTCACATAATATCCCACTAGTTTCCACACAATATAAGAACTTTAGATTAGTATAAGTCCATATCTTCCAATATATGTACTTTGGTGTCATATTGTTTATACATATGTTATAAACCCCACAATAAATTGCTGTACACATATATTGTTTTATTTTTATTTAATGTATGTCTTTAAGGTATCTACATAGTTTTTGCTGCTGTTCATTTTTTCCCAGACAATCTGTCCCTTTGCCTGAAGAGCAATTTTTTTTTTCATCATTCCTGTGGTATAGGCCTTTTGAGATAAATTCTTTGGCTTTTGTGTGTTTGGAAATGTTTTCAGTTAGTCTCTTTTGGAAGACATTTTACCGTATATAGAATTTTAACTTTACATTTTTTCAACACTTTAAATATGTAATTCCACTGTCTTCTAGTCTCCATTATTTTATTTTGATAAGCATAATGTCATTCCTATTATTTTTGTCATCTATATAGTATGTAGTTTTTCTCTGACAGATTTTAAGATTACCTTTTTCGTTGAACTCCTGACTATAGGCCTAGATGGAGTTTTCTTTGTATGTTTCCTGCATTTGGGGGGTTCTCAGTTCTTTAATTCTGTAAGTTGCTGAAACTGGTAGATTGATTTTCAATTTTCTCCACTCCCAGTATGATCTAGAACTTTTCCCATAAAAGGGTAAGAGTCTGTATTCAGTCTCCTTGAATCCTGGTTATCTTTGTAAGTTTTCAACCAATGGAATGCAGTGGAAGCAACCATCTGCTACTTCTGGGAATCACCATTCAGGGCCTTTGAATTTCCTTTTTGAAACCAGCTGCTATTTTGTAAGGAAGTCCATGCTTGGATTGGAAGAATCAATATTGTGAAAATGACTATACTACTCAAAGCAATCTCTAGATTCAATGCAATCCCTATCAAGGTACCAATGGTATTTTTCACAGAATTAGAACAAATAATTTCTCAATTTGTATGGAAATACAAAAAACCTCGAATAGCCAAAGCAATTCTTGAGAAAGAAAAAAAGAACTGGAGGAATCAACCTGCCTGACTTCAGACTATACTACAAAGCCACAGTCATCAAGACAGTATGTTACTGACACAGAGACAGAAATATAGATCAATGGAACAGAATAGAAAGCCCAGAGATAAATCCATGAACCTATGGACACCTTATCTTCAACCAAGGAGGTGAGAATATACAATGAAGAAAAGACAATCTCTTTAACAAGTGGTGCTGGAAAAACTGGTCAACCACTTGTAAAAGAATGAAACTAGAACACTTTCTAACACCATACACAAAAATAAACTCAAAATGGATTAAAGATCTAAATGTAAAACCAAAAACTATACAACTCCTAGAGGAGGACATAGGCAAAACACTCTCTGACATAAATCATAGCAGGATCCTGTATGACCCACCTCCCAGAATATTGGAAATAAAAGCAAAAATAAACAAATGGGACCTAATGAAACTTAAAAGCTTTTGCACAAGAAAGGAAACGATAAGCAAGGTGAAAAGACAGCCTTTAGAATGGGAGAAAATAATAGCAAACAAAGCAACAGACAGAGGATTTATCTCAAAAATATACAAGCAACTCCTGAAGCTCAATTTCGGAAAAAAAAAAAAATGACCCAATCAAAAAATGGGCCAAAGATCTAAACAGACATTTCTCCAAAGAAGACATACAGATGGCTAACAAACACATGAAAAGATGATCAACATCATTCATTATCAGAGAAATGCAAATCAAAACCACAATGAGGTACCATTTCACGCCAGTCAGGATGGCTGCTATCCAAAAGTCTACAAGCAATAAATGCTGGAGAGGGTGTGGAGAAAAGGGAACCCTCTTACACTGTTGGTGGGAATGCAAACTATGGAGAACAGTGTGGAGATTTCTTAAAATACTGGAAATAGAACTGCCATATGACCCAGCAATCCCACTTCTGGGCATACACACTGAGGAAACCAGAACTGAAAGAGACACGTGCACCCCAATGTTCATCACAGCACTGTTTCTAATATCCAGGACATGGAAGCAACCTAGATGCCCATCTGCAGATGAATGGATAAGAAAGCAGTGGTATATATACACAATGGAATGTCACTCAGCCGTTAAAAAGAATTCATTTGAATCAATTCTAATGAGATGGATTAAACTGGAGCCCATTGTACAGAGTGAAGTAAGTCAGAAAGATAAACCCCAATATAGTATACTAACACATATATATGGAATTTAGAAAGATGGTAATGACAACCCTATATGCAAGACAGACACAGATGTATAGAACAGACTTTTGAACTCTATGGGAGAAGGCGAGGGTGGGATGATCTGAGAGAATAGCATTGAAACATGTATATTATCAAGTGTGAAACAGATCGCCAGTTCAGGTTGGATGCATGAGACAAATGCTCAGGGCTGGTGCACTGGGAGGACCCAGAGGGATGGGATGGGGAGGGATATGGGAGGGGGGTTCAGGATGGTGAACACATGTAAATCCATGGCTGATTCATGTCAATGTATGGCAAAAACCTCTATAATATTGTAAAGTAATTAGCCTCCAACTAATAAAAAATAAAGGAAAAAAAAGTCCATGCTAGCTGTTTCTATTATGGGGGGCATGTAGAGAAGCACTGAGAGATGAGACACCCTATGATGAGAAAGTACAGTGCAAGAGACTGAAATGACTCAGTTTTACTCCCAGTTGAATGCAGAGTGATTCCAGCTGATGCTATGGGGGACAGAATAACTACTGAGTCAACCTATAGACTTCTAAGAAATAGTACAGCATTATTCTTTTAAGTTACTGGTTTTTGTGGTGGTTGTTAAACAATAATAGATTACTGAAATAGAGTTGCTCCCTAGAAGTGGAGTGGTTTCTGTAACAAAAACATGAAATAGATGCCATTGTCTTTTAGAGTGGGTGACTGGAGGAATGGTGAAGAAACAGTTATTTAAGCCTGAGAGAGCAGTGAGGAAATTGCTATTGCCCTTGTAAAAAGGGTTCTGTTATATATTGATATAACATTGACATGCTTGTCACTTGTGATAACTTGGAAGGTAGAAAAAATAACTAACAAAATTTTGGAACTGGTTAAAGTGATAGCCAGGAGATCAAAATATCAAGAAGTCAAAAGTGTCAGTTACCTTCTTTTAGCTATGGTAGTGTATGAGATGGAGGAGGAAATGGCAACCCACTCCAGTATTCTTGCCTGGAAAATCCCATGGACTGAGGATCCTGGTAGGCTACAGTCCATGGGGTCGCAAAGAGTAAGACACGACTGGGTGACTTCACTTCAGTTCACTTTACTTCACTTCAGTGTATGAGAAGAGAGAGATGAGCTAAAGAAGGAACTGTTTATTTTTCAATAATAATATGGTATAAATATGTCTAATATAAAACTTATTGATTTGGAAAGTACAATTTTTTCTAGTTTGTTTCTTTTCCAGCTGGCAAATGGTTCTCTAAGAAATGGCCTCATGGAATTGATTAAATCCTGAGTCCTTAACTAGGGTCAAATAAAATCAAGGGTATAAATGTAGAAAGTCCTGGAGGATAAGATGGTTTCTCCACATAGAGGAGAAACACAGCCCTCCAGCTAAGCTCTTAAATGAATGAAGTCATATGAACAATCCCAACTGGCACTGCATCCAGTGGCAGAGTCATCCAGTCAACCCACAGAATTGTAAGTACTTTCCTTTTTGCTATTTTAAAGTGCTAAGTCTTTGTAAGCTAAATCCTACATCTGGGTTTTCTGATGATTTGCTTCTATTTAAAGTTATTTTCTCTTGATTATTGGTTGCATTTCTCCTGCTTTCTCATCTCACTTTTTTTCGCACTGAGGTATGATTTATTTCACAATGTTAATAGAAGTTACAAAAAGGGCATGACAGTGATAGGGGAGAAATTTTCAGAAACTTGCATATTATTGGACTATTTGATCAAGAGTTTCTACTTTTGTAAGATAAATACAATTATACGTGATTTTCTTAGAGGAAAGCACTATTGGTATTCCTTTATAGACTGGAGGGCAGAGCTTGATCTTTTGTTTCTACATACTGAAGTAGACTACAAACTATCATCCAGTTATTTCTCATGAAGCCAAATATGCTCACAGATGTACTTTATCAAGTCTCACACTATTAGTCTGCCCATTAATATTTTTAAAAGTTGAATTAATTGCCAGCACTTTAAAATGCCAGTGATTTTTGCATAAAAATATATGGTGGATAAAGTGGACTGTTACTCTGAGTATATCTCTCTCACACACACACATTTTAATTTGAAAAGTTAAAAATTACATTTCTAACTGGAGCTTCCATATATTATTTATTTATTTATTTTTAAATATTATTTAGTTTTAGCATTCACCAATGAGATACAGTTAACGATTTTTGAAAAGCAGAAGTCGAAGTGGTTCCAAGCGGCAAATGTAATCATGGAGGTTTTTGGTTTACCTGTAAAACAGTATCCTTGTCACCAGGTTTGTGGAGATCAAGAAGCAGGGCCAGAAGATGTGTCCTTTAGTTATTATATTTGGTATTTTTGTTGCCAGTTTGGACCTAATGGGAAAGGCATGCTCTGGACTAACAGTTAAAATTGGTAGTAACCTTTTATTGTTCTTAGAGATAACAGTTAAAGTGAAAAATACAGAATTTCCCATTTTTCTGATTGGAGTAGGGTTGGCAGCTTACTTGAGGTTTCATTCTTCATTGTTCTCTTGGCAGTCATCCTTTGCACGAGGATATCCAGTTATCACAGCACCATTTGATGAAGAGACTGCTTTTCCTATTGAATTGAGACCTTTATTGATGGTCAAATGACCATAAAGTTAATACTTCATTTATTATCCTCAATTCTGCTCCTTTGATCTAAATACCTGTGCTCATCCCAGTGCCAAACAATCTTGATTAATGTAGCTTTTGTAAGAAGTTTGAACGTTGGGAAATGTAAGTCTTCCACCTTTGTTCTTCATTTTAAAGATGTTTTGGCTCTTCTGTGTTCCTTATGTTCCAATATGAATTTTAGGGTAATCATACACATTTCTGCATAAAAGGCCACTGGGATTTTGAGGGGTTTCATTGAGTCTGTAGAGCGTTTAGAGAATATTACTTCTTACCAATATTAAATCCTCTGATTCACGAACATGGATTGTCTTTCCATTTATTTAGATCTTTCTTAATTCCTTTCAGAAATATTTTGTTATTTTCAGAGCACAAGTTTTGAACCTCTTTGGTTAAATTTTTTCTACATATTTTGTTCTTTTTGATTTTGATAATCATTTTAAAATTTCATTTTCAGAGTTTCATTGTTAGTATATAGCAATAACATTGATTTTTATTTATTGATCTTATATCCTGTTACTTAGCAGAACTTATGTATTAATTCTAATAGCATTTTACTGGATTTGTTAGGATTTTCTAAATATAATATCATGTCATCTATGATTAGAGAGCTTCCTTTTCAATGTGTATGCCTTTTATTTACTTGTCTGAGTGACCTGGTTAAAACTTTCAGTACAATTTTGAATACAAGTGACAAGAATAAACATCTCTGTCTTGTTCCTGATCTTAGCAGGAAAGCACCCAAGCTTCTCAGTTTAATATGATGATACCTGTGGTTTTTCATAAATGTCTTTCAGTGTTTTTACATAAAATGGTGTAGGATTTTGTCAAATAGTTTTTCTGCATCTGTTGAGATGAGCATGCAGTTTGTTTTCCTTTTCCTATTAATATTGTGTATTCCATCAATTGACATTCAGATAATAAACTAACCTGCATCCTGAGATTAATACCATTTGGTAATGATGTATAATCCTCTTAATTTCTGGATTCAGTTTGCTTGTATTTTATTGAGTAATTTTATATTCATAAGAAATATTGACCTGCAATTTTCCTTTTCTGTGGCATCTTTGTATTTAATATGGGTATACTACTGGCCTCATTCAATGAGTTAGGAAGTGTTTCCTCCTCTTCTATTTTTTGAAAGAGTTTGTGAATGATGTTACTAATCCTTCATTAAACATTCAAGAGAATTCACCATTAAAGACATCTGGGCCTAGACTGTTTTCTCTAAAGTTTTTAAATTACTAATTTTTGTTGTTGTTATAGGTCTAGATTATCTGTTTATTCTTGAGTCACTTTTGGTAGGTTGTGTCTTTCTAGAACTTTCTTCGTTTCATGTGGGTTATCTAATTTGTTGAAATCCAGTAATTCATAGATTCCCTTGTAATTATTTTCATTTCTAAAATTTCAGTAGTGGATCTCTTTTATTCTTGATTTTAGTTATTTGAATCTCTTTTTCCCTTGGTTCTTTTAGCCAGAGTTTGTTAATATTGCTGATCTTTACAAGAACCAACTTGAAAAAAATGTTCTTTTCTGTATTGTTCTTTTATTCTCTATTTTTTATTTCCATTCTAGCCTTTATTATTAGCTTCCTTCTGCATGTACTAGATTTAGTGTGTTCTTTTTTTAAGGTCGAAGATTAGGTTATTATTTGAAGATCTTTTTAATATACAAATGGCATCCATAGATTCCTCTGTAAGCTCTACTCTAGCTGCATTTTACAATTTTTAAGTTTTCATTCATCTCAAGATATTTTCTAATTCCCCTTGTGATCTATTATTTGACTCATTTAGTAAATATTAGTGTGTTTAATTTCCACATATTTTAGGATTTCCTAAATTTCCTTGATTCCTAATTTCATCTACTGTATTTGTATGGTTTCAAGCCTTCATTGATATTTGTGTTTTAGCTGAAAATGTCATCTGTCCTGGAGGAATATCCCATGGATATTTGAGAAAAAATAGGTATTTTGCTGTTGTTGGGTGCAAGTTTCTGTGAATATTTGTTAGATCTAGTTGTTATATAGTCATGTGATTTCCTTGATGATACTGTGCCTTGTAATTCTATTCATCATTGAAAATTGGAGTCCCCATCTATTATTGTTGAACTGTCCATTTTCCTTTTCAAGTCTGTCAGTTTTGCTTCATATATTTTGGTTCTCTGTTATTAGATGCTAGAGTAGGTTGACAGGTGGCCTCCATAAGATATGTCCACCCAGAACCTGTGCAAGTTTTCTTATTTTGGATAAAAATATCTTTGTTAATAAAATTAAAGACCTCAGTATGTGGTTATCTTGGGTTATCCATGTAACACTACATCCAATGGTCTGTGTCCTTATGAGATAAAGACAGAAGAAGGGTTTATGATGCATAAAGTGTAGGAGGCAGTGTGACCACAGAGACAGAGACTGGAATGATGTAGACAAGAAAAGTCAAAGAAAGCCAACAGACACCAGAAGCTGGAAGAAACACGGGAGAATAATTCCTAGAGCCTTGAGAAGGAGAGAGAAGCTGCTAGCATTTTTATTTTGGACTTCTGGCCTCAAGACTTTTAAGAAAATAATTTTCTTTCATTTTAGCAACAAAGACTGTGGTTATTTGTTAGGCAGTCAAAGGAAACTTTGGTTTATAGTTATATGTTTATATTTTCTGTCTAAGCTCTATTGAGATAGAATCTAAAAGTTGCTAACATTTAATGCATGCATCTTGATGAGTTTGGACATATGCATACATCAATTCAACTATAACCAGTACCACAGTTAGAGTACTGAGCTATTCATCACCTTAAGAAAGTTCTTTGTGTTGTGTATGTTTGTGCGATTTGCATGTAGAAATACTTTACATGAGTTCTATCCTCTTAACATGTTTAAGTGTGATGTATTGTATTATTGACTATAGGTAGTAAGTTGTTTAACAGATCTCCGGAACTTCTTCCTGCTATATAACTGAAATTCTATAACCATTGAGAAACAATTTCACATTTTCTCCTCCCTCTAGCCCCTAGCCCACAAATTTCCTGCACTATTGCATGTCTATTAGATTTTATTGTATCCTGAATATTGTGGCCTGTGGTCCCATCACTTCATGGCAAATAGAGGGGGAAACAGTGGAAACAGTGGTTGACTTTATTTTTCTGGATTCCAAAATCACTGCGGATGGTGATTGCAGCCATGAAATTAAAAGATGCTTGCTCCTTGGAAGGAAAGTTATGACCAACCTAGACAGCATATTAAAAAGCAGAGACATTACTCTGCCAACAAAGGTCCACCTAGTCAAGGCTATGGTTTTTCCAGTAGTCATGTATGGATGTGAGATTTGGACTATAAAGAAAGCTGAGTGTAGAATTGATGCTTTTGAACTGTGGTGTTGGAGAAAACTCTTGAGAGTCCCTTGGACTGCAAGGAGATCCAACCAGTCCATCCTAAAGGAGATCAGTCCTGAGTATTCATTGGTGGGACTGATATTGAAGCTGAAACTCCAATACTTTGGCCACCTGATGCGAAGAGCTGACTCATTGGAAAAGACCCTGATGCTGGGAAAGATTGAGGGCAGGAGGAGAAGGGGATGACAGAGGATGAGATGGTTGGATGGCATCACCGACACAATGGACATGGGTTTGGGTGGACTCTGGGAGTTGGTGATGGACAGGGAGGCCTGGCATGCTGCAGTTCATGGGGTCGCAAAGAGTCAGACACGACTGAGCAACTGAACAGAACTGAACTGAACTGAATATTGCGAATATTGTTTTGTCGTGTGTCTGCTTATATGTCTCTATATAAAAAATGTTGAACTTTGTTCTGACAAGCAGTGAAGATATTTGAGTCAGTTATATCCTTCTGAATCTTTTTTAAAGCTTTCTTAGTGTAGATCTAAAGTAGTATTTAATAGTACCAGTTAAGTTCAAGCTGATGTCATGACCTTCCTTATGTTTATACTGAATGCTTCAGGTGTTGTTCAATGAGTTCTTTCTACTCTGATTGTCTCAGTCTCGTATAAACAGTGATAGTTGTTCTGTTTACTGTTCCCCTCTAGTAGTTGTTTTTCTCTGATATTTGTTCTTTTCCTGACCTTTTGAAATTTCATTCTGTGATCATTCCCCTTAGAATTTATCTAAAGATGCAAGGGGACCCCTGTGCAGTTTTCTAGAGTGTGTTATCTGGGTTTTACTTTCGATTTGGTATTCTTCCCTTAAATTTTTAGATGTCTCAGTCTCCTTGAATTCTGATCTTATTCTCCTCATATCAGGGAAGACTATCTGGATCTGGACTTTGTTATAGATATACATGCTCAGTCATGTCTGACTGTTTGTGACCCCATAGACTGTAGCCTGCCTCGCTCCTCTGTCCATGGGACTTCCCAGGCAAGAACACTGGATTGGGTTGCCATTTTCTCCTCCAGGGGATCTTCCCAACCTGGGAATTGAACCCGCATTTCCTGCATTAGCAGGAGAATTCTTTACCACTGAGCCACCAAAGAAGCCCTTGTTGTACACATAGTTAGCGTCAGTTCATTACTTCACCATGGTACCAAATATTTTAAGATGGGGTCAGGAATTTCCCTTATTCAATTTGTTACCAGTGCAATGGTAAGATTCTGGTGATCTCTCTTTGCCTCCCAGGTGGTGCTAGTGGTAAAGAACCTGCCTCCCAATGCAGGAGACATAAGAGATATGGGTTAGATACCTGGGTAGGGAAGATACCCTAGAGGAGGGCATGGCAACCCACTCCAGTATTCTTGCCTGGAAAATCCCATGGACAGTGGAGCCTGGCAGCCTGCAGTCGACAGGGTTACAAAAAGTCAGACATGACTGAAGCCACTTAGCACGCACATCAAATTTCTGAATCACAGAGGCTTTTTCCCTCCTGTATGGCTCAAATACCAGTATTTTAAGTCAGTGTAATTCTCTTTGCTGTAAAGTTTTTCTGCGGCTTTGTGAGCCTAGGTTTAGGTAATGCCTTTGCTGGGCCATTTCTTACACTTGGTGAAGCCTGGTGTATCTCAGGATCTCATATTTAGTTTAATGTCTCATCCTTTGATGTGTTGGTGTCATTAACTCAGTCTGGGCCCTGTTTACCTTTGAAGTCTCTCTTAGGTCTCCTACCCTGTCACCAGCCTTTGGTTTGCTCCCACTGTGTATTTAGTGAAGGTTCCACAGGAAACATCAGCAGATTGTCCTGTGACTAGGGATTTGCTAGATTTACCATTCCAGCCCAAGTGTAGTGGTTAAAAGTTAATATTTTGGTTGGTTTATCTTTTCTGCAGTCTATGACAAGTTTGTTGTTTCTCCTGCTTTGCTCAGAGAATAAATCAGTTGTTTCTTCTCTCCTAAGAAGGGCTCATGACTTTATGTAACTTAGATTATTTGGTTTTCTTTGCATCATTAGTCCTCTCATGTGTTAAACATATGACTATTATAGTTTGTACAACTTCTTATTTTTAGAATGGGAAAGATACTCCTTTGTGAATGTCTAAATCATAACCAATGGCTTTCATAGGGAAAGTCTCCTATATATATTTATATTTTGTTTTTTAGTTTAGATGTTTTTCCCCACTGTATCTACCTCCCATGCAAACTTGGAAATGAAATGTGCACCTGTGCCTCTATGCATTTCTATGAAAGGAAAACTTTCAATGGGGTTTTTCTACATGTAGGTCATCTCACCTGAGAGGCATCATTTTAGGGAAAGCATACAAGAGTTTAGCTACCTGTTGAATTAAAAATAACTCTCACCCAATTAAAATATTGCCATTGAAATTGAGGTACTAAGCAAAAAGTTATTAGTGCCAAGAATAAACACCCAAAGTCTGGTATTTATCATTGTTTCCCTTTAATTTCTGAACTGACAAATGATAATTGCTCAGGCAATTAAGATAATTAGGAAAATGTGGAGGCACAAAGGAGCCGCCTTTTAGAAGTTCAATTTAAATGCATAAGGAGCAATTCACGCATGTTTGCGGCACCTTATGCTGGAGTAGACTGATTACCAGGTGCTTTTTAGCGGGCTAACAATTGATAACATGCCATCTGAGTTCTTTCTGGGAACAGGGCCCACTGGATGCATATTTACCTCAGAAGATAGGTCTAGTTTTAAAAAAGGCTTCTGGGGATCTTGGGATTTATATTCTCTTAAATGTCTTGGTAATAAAGGATGGTTTTCAGGATCCATATATGTTCAACATCTTGTAAATTTGTTTTTTTTTTTTTTCAGGTGGGGAGCATATTGTTTGTGATTATGTTTGGTGGTGGTGGTGGCTTAGTCTCTAAGTTGCGCCTGACTCTTGCAATCCCATGGACTATAGGCCTTCAGGTTCCTCTCTCCATGGGATTCTCCAGTCAAGAATATTGGAGTGGGTTGCCATTTCCTTCTCCAGGGGATCTTCCCGACCTGGGATTGAACCCTGGTCTCCTGCATTGACAGGCAGATTCTTTACTGACTGAGCCACCAGGGAAGCCCGTGACTATGTTTAAATGAAAGTTAGAAAAATACGAGTAAGATTATTGGGTGATTTTACTAGTTTAGAAAGCTGATTTGTCTTGTGAGCTGTGGGGGGCCGTCTGAGAGAGTCTACAGAAAGAATTAGAAGATTGACACTGGCTTTGTGAGGGAAATGACAGTTTCTGTGAAGAATAGAATAATCGTAGGTAAAATAGGCCAACCTTAATTTAGAAAGAATGCATAGTAAAATCAATCAAAGAGGGCATTAACTGTGAGAACCACTGTGGTGTTCTGTGTGTACAACAAACACTTAAGCTACTCCATATTCTGATGGGATAGTGTCAGCCGGGATTGGTGTCAGAGATTGATGATACAATTTCTAAGAGATTATTTTAGAAGTGAATAGATGGTATTTTATTACAATTTTGTAAAATTTGTTCTATTAGGCATGACTTATTCAGTTCAGGTATACTTTGTATGAAGTTATTCAGAGTATTGCAGTAGACTACTGATATTTGTATGCACCACTACCAAATTATTTATCTCTGGCAACTCTCCCTTGATTTAACTAATATAAAGATATATTCCCTCTAAATTAAAATTGGCCTTTATTACATAAAGATTTTTTCTCACTCACAGAAACTCATTTATTGTATTAAACTCCTGTCGTGCAGAATATGAAATATTTTTTGTGTGTACAGTACCTATTTATCCTCTGTTCATGCCCAGGTGAAGTTGAACAAGTTTAGCTCATAGCAAAATTTAGATGATGATGAAGTTTGAAAGGAGAGTATTCAGTGAATTTGGACAAGAGAGGGTTTCACTAACAATCGTGCTAGTTGATGTTAGGGTCAGCAACAGTCATTTGGAAGAGATTCTTAAAAGTGATAAACTGGAAGGATTATTTCAAAATAAATTAATATGCCATTCTACTTTCCATTACTTAAACATGATGAATGATATCAAATAAATCACTGACTTGAAAAATAACTCTCCTAAATGACATTTTGAAAAATGCTTAGAATAACAACAATAGTCTATCAGCAGTATTTATTGGCTGCTCACTTTGTTTATGTTGATTGTGTTACTAAGCATAAATATCTATTGAATGTCTGCTCTGTGCAGATGATACTGAAAGTTAGAACACTTAACTAGGCATTATGAAATAAGTGAGTGCAAATGAATATCGTTAAAAATTATATGTGCATCCACACAAGGCAAAAGAGTGATCTGAATAGGATAAGCTTAACTAGGGAAGATGTCACTAGGTTGCCATATAAGTTAAAACTGCTGCAGCCTCAATAGATATGTTGTATAAGTAGAATGGTTTTGAAGCAGCACCCAAATGCTATCTCTGTTCAACAAGCCAGTTAACTTGCCTTTACCTACTCAAAGTAGAAATACCTTTTCAGGTACACAAATGGATTTTCAGTTTACTTACAAAGATTTTATGAATTCTTTATATTTTGGATTTTTTCTTCTTTCTATGAAATGTATCACTTTCTGACTCAAAGACTAAAGTGGACTACTAGTGATTATCTCAAGGGGAAAAGGAAACTCTAAAATAAATTGGTATCATTTAACTTCTTAGTCAAAACCAAGGGAGTGGAACAAGGATTGTTGCACTGTGAATACATGAATATTGAAAACTGTATCATGGTGCTACATCCGCAAGAGTTCTGCCTAACCATACCTCCTAGCCTTCTTGCAGATAAAAGTCTTTGAATATTTTAAAACCCTGACTACAATTTGCATTGCTTTGGGACCAGAGCTATGGAAATACTGAGTTAGAATATGGTGAAAAAAAAAGTCTGTAGTTTGTGATATTTGAAGAAAGCAAACCTTCTCAAATGTCTTTGAAGCAAGAACCCTTCTAACTAGTCTATTCCAGATGGGAATGCAGATAGATCTTGGTTTTGTATCAACTTTGCCAAGAAATATACTTTGTTCCTCTGATGGAATTTCCTTACTGTCTTTTTTAGAGGTAAAGGTGAATGTGGTATCATTTTGGAAGTAAGGAATAACATGTAGCAAGTCCATAAATTATTTCCCTATGTACAGATTAGTTTCAAAAGCAACATGTCAATGTAAATCACCCTTTGAGTCTAATCAGAGGACTTTTCTATGAAAGCAGTTGATTTAGTTTACCTCCCTGGGATTAACGCTAAAGATGTTTTGAAGTTTAAACCTGATTACGTGTTTTAAATATATTTTTTATTAATATAAAGCTCTTGATATCCTATGAACAAAGCACAGTCTGCAAGCTGAACAGGTAATAAACATGTATTTGAGGGATAAACAGAAAATATTTTCTAAATATTCTTCCTGCTGTGATCCCTATGCCACACAGAATCTGTTAGGAATTATAATTCATTTTGTATGTCCTTGAAAGAGATCTAGTAAGGAAGTCTTCAATTTTTCATAAGGCTTTAAATAAACCATAATGGCACTCTGGAATATATCTAGAGTGGGATTTCTTTTCAAACTATATTTTGAACAGAAACCATTTTAAGCAATGAGCTCTTCCAGTATTTGCTCTGAAGACATTGGCCAGGTGCTTCAGTGAATAATTCATTCACAGCCTTCCTTTCACAGTGAACTATTCAGAGTGGTTTAAATGATTGTACAAAGACTATCCAGTATGAAGGTTTAAAAAGTGCCCATAGTGTATCTTTCCTTTCAAGCTACAGTAGGCAGTGTGATAGCACCTGAGACATACAAATACTATATTAGAGGTTTCTGTTTGGCTTCTGGTTGAACTGTTAGCCACTGCATTTTGCAAAGAGATAGGAAGAATTGGGCCTCATTCAGAAATGGTTTACACCCAGGTATTAGGAATAGACATTGTTAATCCTGAGAGGGAATAAAGTTCCAATGAAGTTGAGTTGGGTATACTTACTGTAACCTTTACTCTTAGTTAATGTAGACAGAACTAGAGATGTATGCCTAAATATACATATGCATATATAATTCTTATATGTATAATTACACATACAGTGAATTTTTCTCATTCATTCATCACCTGTGCTTAAATATACTTTTATATGCGTGTGTATGTGTATGTTGTTTAGTTGCTAAGTCATGTCTGACTCTTCTGCAACCTCATGGACTGTAGCCCACCAGGCTCCTGACATGATTTAGAAACAAAACAACAAAGTATGTATATATGTATGTGTGTGCTAAGTTGCTTTGGTTGTGTCCGATTCTTTGCTACCCTTTGGACGGCAGCCTGCCAGGCTTCTATGTTCATGGGATTCTCCAGGCGAAAATACTAGAGTTGGTTGCCATGCCCTCCTCCAGGGAATCTTTCAAATGTATTTTATTGATAGTCTTATAACAACAGGTATGATACTATTAACTATGTTCTTTTTAGAACTCATCTATTTTGGTCTGGCAAAGTCTTCTTTACATTCTTCTCTTAACTTTACTCTGACTTTTTATTTTCATGTTCTTCACAGACAACTCTTTTTTGGTATACTCCCACCAGGTTTTGGTTCCCCAGACCTCTATCCATAACTGTCATGTACACTGTGCTTTTTCGGGCATGGTGTGTCTATTTTACTGAATTCAACTCTTCCCTTTATTCAGTGCTCACATGGCTAAATATCACTCATATTTAATTGTGGACATGCATTTGAGACTGATTTTATAAATGTGATTTTTATGAATATATTTGTGTAGTTCAACCTCAGTATATATATATCTAATATATCTAATCTAATATATATATATAATCTAATATAATCTAATATATATATAATATATATATATAATCTATAATCTATATATATATTATATATAATAATATATATATTAATATTATTAATATATATAATATATATAATATATATATAATAATATATATATATAATCTAATATAATCTAATATATATCTAGTCTAATATATCTAGTCTAATATATCACTTCCTCAAACGTGTATTCTTAATCTCATGTATTCTCTCTTATGATTTCACCATCTGTCCAGTCACCACACATTAAAATTGTAGTCATCCGTAATACCATTTTCTCATCTTTCCTGCCTTTCATAAGCATTTCAGTCATTCATAAAATGTAACCTATTTGTCCCTTGTAATATTTCATACATCTCCTCTTTTATTTTATTTTTTATTTTTTTTTTAGCTTGATATATTTAAAATCTTTTTTTTTTAATTTTTTTTTATTATTATTATTATTTTTTTCCAGTGGGTTTTGTCATACATTGATATGAATCAGCCATGGATTTACATGTATTCCCAATCCCGATACCCCCTCCCACCTCCCTCTCCACCCGATTCCTCCGGGTCTTCCCAGTGCACCAGGCCGGAGCACTTGTCTCGTGCATCCCTCCTGGGCTGGTGATCTGTTTCACCATAGATAGTATACATGCTGTTCTTTTGAAATATCCCACCCTCACATTCTCCCACAAAGTTCAAAAGTCTGTTCTGTATTTCTGTGTCTCTTTTTCTGTTCTGCATATAGGGTTATCGTTATCACCTTTCTAAATTCCATATACATGTGTCAGTATGCTGTAATGTTCTTTATCTTTCTGGCTTACTTCACTCTGTATAATGGGCTCCAGCTTCATCCATCTCATTAGGACTGGTTCAAATGAATTCTTTTTAATGGCTGAGTAATATTCCATGGTGTATATGTACCAGAGCTTCCTTATCCATTCATCTGCTGATGGGCATCTAGGTTGCTTCCATGTCCTGGCTATTATAAACAGTGCTGCGATGAACATTGGGGTGCACGTGTCTCTTTCAGATCTGGTTTCCTCAGTGTGTATGCCCAGAAGTGGGATTGCTGGGTCATATGGCAGTTCTATGTCCAGTTTTTTAAGGAATCTCCACACTGTTTTCCATAGCGGCTGTACTAGTTTGCATTCCCACCATATACTAACAATGAAAAAACAGACAGAGAAATTAAGGAAACAATACCATTCACCATTGCAACAAAAAGAATAAAATACTTAGGAGTATATCTACCTAAAGAAACAAAGGACCTATACATAGAAAACTATAAAACACTGATGAAAGAAATCAAAGAGGACACAAACAGATGGAGAAACATACCGTGTTCATGGATTGGAAGAATTAATATTGTCAAAATGGCTATTCTACCCAAAGCAGTCTATAGATTCAATGCAATCCCTATCAAGCTACCAACGGTATTTTTCACAGAACTAGACCAAAGAATTTCACAATTTGTATGGAAATACAAAAAACCTCGAATAGCCAAAGTAATCTTGAGAAAGAAGAATGGAACTGGAGGAATCAACCTGCCTGACTTCAGACTCTACTACAAAGCCACAGTCATCAAGACAGTATGGTACTGGCACAAAGACAGAAATATAGATCAATGGAACAGAATAGAAAGCCCAGAGATAAATCCACGAACCTATGGACACCTTATCTTTGACAAAGGAGGCAAGGATATACAATGGAAAAAAGACAACCTCTTTAACAAGTGGTGCTGGGAAAACTGGTCAACCACTTGTAAAAGAATGAAACTAGAACACTTTCTAACACCATACACAAAAATAAACTCAAAATGGATTAAAGATCTAAATGTAAGACCAGAAACTATAAAACTCCTAGAGGAGAACATAGGCAAAACACTCTCCGACATAAATCAAAGCAAGATCCTCTATGACCCACCTCCCAGAATATTGGAAATAAAAGCAAAACTAAACAAATGGGACCTAATGAAACTTAAAAGCTTTTGCACTACAAAGGAAACTATAAGTAAGGTGAAAAGACAGCCCTCAGATTGGGAGAAAATAATAGCAAATGAAGAAACAGACAAAGGATTAATCTCAAAAATATACAAGCAACTCCTGAAGCTCAATTCCAGAAAAATAAATGACCCAATCGAAAAATGGGCCAAAGAACTAAACAGACACTTCTCCAAAGAAGACATACAGATGGCTAACAAACACATGAAAAGATGCTCAACATCACTCATTATTAGAGAAATGCAAATCAAAACCACAATGAGGTACCATTACACGCCAGCCAGGATGGCTGCTATCCAAAAGTCTACAAGCAATAAATGCTGGAGAGGGTGTGGAGAAAAGGGAACCCTCTTACGTCTCCTCTTTTATATTCTAGTCAATATATCATCCAAGTTCTGGTTCTCATTTCTTTTCTTACCCATTCACTTGCCACCTATGCCTGGAATTTTTTCTTTTATGTCTTAAATTTTCTCTCAAGGACCTATTCAAACCCATCTCCTGGTATAAAGCTATTTTTTCTTTGCTCCACTTTTACTTGGTGGTGCACATTCTACTATGTCTAAGTAACTCTAATATACACCCATCATTCCTGATTTTTCATTCTAGACTTTAGGTTCTGAGATATATAGGCCATATCACATACATTTGTCCCTTACTGGGACTTCATGAGAAATGCTGGACTGGATGAAGCACAAGCGGGAATCAAATTTGCAGGGAGAAATACCAATAACCTCATATTCACAGATGACACCACCCTTATGGCAGAAAGTGAAGAAGAATTAAAGAGCCTCTTGATGAAAGTGAAAGAGGAGAGTGAAAAAGTTGGCTTAAAGCTTAACATTCAGAAAATTAAGATCATAGCATCCGGTCCCATCACTTCATAGCAAATAGATGGGGAAATAATGGAAACAGTGAGAGACTTTTGGGGGGAGGGGCTCCAAAATCACTGCAGATAGTGATTGCAGCCATGAAATTAAAAGATGCTTACTCCTTGGAGGGAAAGTTATGACCAACCTAGACAGCATATTAAAAAGCAGAGACATTACTTTGCCAACAAAGGTCCATCTAGTCAAGGCTATGGTTTTTCCAGTGGTCATGTATAGATGTGAGAGTTGGACTGTGAAGAAAGCTGAGCACCAAAAAATTGATGCTTTTGAACTGTGGTGTTGGAGAAGACTCTTGAGAGTCCCTTGGACTGCAAGGAGATCCAACCAGTCCATCCTAAAGGAAATCAGTCCTAAATATTCATTGGAAGGACTGATGCTGAAGCTGAAACTCCAATACTTTGGCCACCTGATGCGATGAACTGACTCATTTGAAAAGATCCTGATGCTGGAAAGGTTGAAGGCGGGAGGAGAAGGGGACGACAGAGCATGAGATGGTTGGATGGCATCACCAGCTCAATGGACATGAGTTTGAGTAAACTCCAGGAGTTGGTGATGGACAAGGAGGCCTGGCATGCTACAGTCCATGGGGTTGCAATGAGTTGGACACAACTGAGCAACTTGTGTGAAATTGTTGTTTAGTTGCGAAGTCCTATCGAACTCTTGCAACCCTATGGACTCTAACCTACCAGTCTCCTCTATCCATGGGATTCCCCAGGCAAGAATACTAGAGTGGGTTGCCATTTCCCAGAGGATCTTTCTGACCCAGGGATTAAACCCACGTCTCCTGCAAAGGCAAGTGGATTCTTTACCAGTGAGTTACCAGGGAAGCCCCTTGTATGATATAGGTACTATATAAATGCTTAAATGCACTCAGAAAATCTTAATAATCAAGATTAATCATTGATTTATCTATCTTTTCCTCTGGTAGTATGAAGTGTAATAGTGTTCCAGTGTTTTGTTTCTTTAAAGGCTTACTCAGGTTTTATTTTTCTCTCTTATTTTATTTGAATGAACTTTTATCAAAGAGGAGGAAGCAGTAGCTCTTTACAGATGATTATTACCATAGTCAAGTAAATATCTAGCTACTAGGTAACCACCAAGTAATTAAAGTTTCATCATTGTCCTGTGGTCCTGGGGCTATAACTGTATGCTGAAATTTCCAGAGTGCAGCCTTTTGGAAAATTCTGTTGGCAAAGAACATCAATGTGGATGGTATTCTTTCAAAGAATATCACTGAAGGTAGCACTAGAAAAATATTCTGTTTCAGATAGCTCCTTGTTCCAGCTTACGCTTCTCGATATCTCCTAGAGGAGAACATAGGGAAAACACTCTCCGACATAAATCACAGCAAGATCCTCTATGACCCACCTCCCAGAATGTTGGAAATAAAAGCAAAACTAAACAAATGGGACCTAATGAAACTTAAAAGCTTTTGCACTACAAAGGAAACTATAAGTAAGGTGAAAAGACAGCCCTCAGATTGGGAGAAAATAATAGCAAATGAAGAAACAGACAAAGGATTAATCTCAAAAATATACAAGCAACTCCTGCAGCTCAATTCCAGAAAAATAAATGACCCAATCAAAAAATGGGCCAAAGAACTAAACAGACATTTCTCCAAAGAAGACATACAGATGGCTAACAAACACATGAAAAGATGCTCAACATCACTCATTATTAGAGAAATGCAAATCAAAACCACAGTGAGGTACCATTACACGCCAGTCAGGTTGGCTGCTATCCAAAAGTCTACAAGCAATAAATGCTGGAGAGGGTGTGGAGAAAAGGGAACCCTCTTACACTGTTGGTGGGAATGCAAACTAGTACAGCCGCTATGGAAAACAGTGTGGAGATTTCTTAAAAAACTGGAAATAGAACTGCCATATGACCCAGCAATCCCACTTCTGGGCATACACACTGAGGAAACCAGATCTGAAAGAGACACGTGCACCCCAATGTTCATCGCAGCACTGTTTATAATAGCCAGGACATGGAAGCAACCTAGATGCCCATCAGCAGATGAATGGATAAGGAAGCTCTGGTACATATACACCATGGAATATTACTCAGCCATTAAAAAGAATTCATTTGAACCAGTCCTAATGAGATGGATGAAGCTGGAGCCCATTATACAGAGTGAAGTAAGCCAGAAAGATAAAGAACATTACAGCATACTAACACATATATATGGAATTTAGAAAGGTGATAACGATAACCCTATATGCAAAACCGAAAAAGAGACACAGAAATACAGAACAGACTTTTGAACTCTGTGGGAGAATGTGAGGGTGGGATATTTCAAAAGAACAGCATGTATACTATCTATGGTGAAACAGATCACCAGCCCAGGTGGGATGCATGAGACAAGTCCTCTGGCCTGGTGCACTGGGAAGACCCAGAGGAATCGGGTGGAGAGGGAGGTGGGAGGGGGTATCGGGATTGGGAATACATGTAAATCCATGGCTGATTCATATCAATGTATGACAAAACCCACTGGAAAAAAAAATAAAAAAAATAAAGAATATAAAAAAATAAAAAATAAAAAAAAATAAAAAAAGAAAAATATTCCGGCTTTCGAGGGCATTTCTAATAAGTGGGTGGGGCAGTGTGTGACTGGACTGCCAATAGATTGGCCTTTGTTTAACCTTGCCTGGTTTTTATGAACTGAAAATTCTAGGGGACTCATCATTATTTATGCCCTACAGTTTTTCATTCCCTTTCTTCCTCTATATTATAATTTCTCCTGGCATTCTCTCTTTTCAGAGGGAAAGTCATCCTGTAATGAATTTAAACACTGAGATCTCTAAGAAGCCTCAGGTACAACTTGGTAGATAATCAGTGGCAATTATCTATCCAAGATGAAATAGTGAAACACTTTAGAAATGTGTACTTAATGCTATTCATATTTTCAAATAGCATGAATAACACAGCCAGTTTTACTTTAAATACATCTTATTGTAGGTGATTTGTCATTAACTTTGACAGTGTCAGTCTCTTCTCATTATCATATTCCATTAATTAGTGTTCCTGGTAATAGAGGTATCCTTTGTAAGGATCAATGCACTCCTGGCTTTTAAAAACAACAGAAAGGGGGAGGGATGGGGAAAAGAGGAGGAGAAGGGAAAAGGAGAGAGGCAGAAAGAGAGAGAAAGAAAAAGAATAGAAGGAGGAAGAGGAAAATGTGGAAGATTAGAAGAGCGGGGTAAAGAACCAAAAAAGGTAGAAAATGAAAAATAGGAAGAAATGAAATGAGTAGACTTATGCTGATGATAACTTGAGGAGGAGAAAAGAAAAACAAAACAAGTAGACATGTGCTGTTAAAAGCAGTCACAATCTACAAAGACACATATCACTTCCTGGAAAAATACATTTATAATACCTCAGAGGACTCACATCTCTTGCAACTGATCGGACATCTGATCTTGTACATACACTTACTTCTTAGAGAGCCTACTCTGTATGTACAGCCTATTGGGTGAATAGTGGATTATAAGACTTTTACCTTAGGTCACAATTAATTGAAGGAGGGACAGACGCCTGATCCAGGGAGAACTATTCATATTCTCCATGCTAGAAACTTGGAATTGGAACACAACAATTCTTTTATTTGGTCTCTTCTGACCCCTGGAACTGAAAAAATCTAGATTCAGGAACCGAGGATGCCATTCAGGGCTAACCATGTTAGGACAGTTTGTGGAAAACTTGAGAAAATCAATCTTATGAAAAAGAAGTCTGAAGAAAAATCACAGAGAGAAGGAGAGACAACAGCTCATGTAGCTCCAAAGGTAAGAAGAGAATAATTCAAGCTCCTGTCAGCCGTCCAGTTCCTGGTGTCATTCCATTATGCAGGCCAGCTCCACTTGTTGCCTTTGTGTTCTATATCTGTATTAATCAACCAAGGCTGCCATAGCAAAGTTCAGGGGACTGGGTAGCTTCGACAAGAGAGAATTATTTTCTCGAAGTTGGAGTTCCTAGATCAGGTTGCTAGCATGGTCATGTTCTCGTGAGAGCTGTCTTTGTGGCTATAGATAGCTACCTTCTTGCTGTGTTATCACATGGCAGAAAGATATCTGGTATTTCTTCCTCTTATAAGGTTACTCATCCCATTGTGAAACCTCCCACCCACCCCCAATCCCTGTCATGACCTTATATAATATAATTACCTCTGCTGCTGCTCCTGCTAAGTCACTTCACTCCTGTCCGACTCTAAAGGACCCCATTTTCAAGTACCATCACACTAGGGATTAGGACACCAACATGAATTTGTGGGGGACCTAATTCCATTCATGGCAATACCTTTGCAAAACAAACATACCCCAATTTTTATGTTTAAGGTAGCTGTGATGGAAATGGTCTCAGAATCTGATTGATCACTGTTTCCCTGGTGGTTTTGATTCTGCTTCTTTACAAATCACAGTTTGGGAAATGCTGTACCAAAAGAATGTGAAGAATCAAGATCAGGCAATAAAGGGTTAGGGCAGGACTGGCTGCAAAGAGTGACAAAGTAAACAGAATCAAGGCCATAGCAGGAGAGTATTGTGGAAAAAAGTAAGATACTACTCTTACTGAGCAGTATGACACTGGTGTCTGTTTATGACTAGACTATTCTAAATATACAGGGATGGGGCAGACAGATGCTGGCATTATGTATTCATAGCTCTGGTCCCTCACTGTTCAGACTTATAGTTCAAAACAAACACCTATGGCTAAAAGACTGTCCATTACACGTGATGAATTCACATAGACTAATCCAGAAACCTAAAAATCATTCTTAATTTCTCTTTTCATTAAATCTAAATAATACCTGAATTCTTTCAGCACTATCTTCAAAATATCCAGAATACATTTGCTTTTCTCCATCTTCACTAAAACCTTAATATAATTTATTTCTCACCCATACTGCTCTAATAGACATCTGTTTTGTCTTCCTGTTGTCATCCAAACTATTTTTCCTAGAGCATCCATCTTTAAATAGTAAAAGTATTATATCCCATTTCTATTTAAAATAGTTCATGTCTTCTAAATTCTCTTTAGGATAAAGCTCAATCTCCACTTAATGGTTATCAGTCCCTCTATGATCCCTCCAGCTTTACCTCTTAAAATCTTATGCCTAGAACTTTGAGTTTCAATAAAATTTAACTGATTGTTGTTTCTTACCTTTACCATATTTCTTATTCTCCTATATTTTTTCATACCCATGAATACATTCATGTAACCAGATGAAAAGAAAAGAACATAACTAAATTCTCTTTACGGTAACTCTAAAAAAATCTCTTCATCATCCCTCAAACTATTTCCTTCTGTCTAAACCTAATAGCCATAATTGTAGGTTATTTTTTTCTGTTTTTAAAATTTGATATAAATGTATATATTACTTTATAACTTTTGCTCAACCTTGTTTATGAGATTCATCCACATTGTTGCATGTGGCAGTAGTTCACACATTCTCGTTACTATATAGTATTCCACTGTATGAATTTGCAACCATTTAAAAATTCATTATACTGCTTATGGACATTTCAGTAATTTCCACTTTGAATTTACTACAAATTAAGCTGCTATGAGCATTCTTATATATGTCTATTGAGGTATATATGCACTCATTTCATCTGGGAAATACCCACAAGTGAATCCTGTTCTTTATGAAAGTGAAAAAAGTGAAAGTGAAGTCGCTCAGTCATGTCCAACTCTTTGCAACCCTGTGGGCTGTGGGCTCCTCCGTCTTTGGGATTCTCCAGGCAAGAATACTGGAGTGGGTTGCCATTTCCTTCTCCACCTGTTCTTTATAGCTTAACCTAATTTAGATCTCATCTCTTTTAAGAAGGCTTCTCTACACCACAACCCCAAATCCTGTTAGTTGGTCTTCTTCTTTGTGGCCATAGGAGTCTATGCTTAAAAGAGTACACAACAATCTGTAATGTAATCTCTTTAAAAGCATGTTTCCCCCCATAGATTTCAAGTTCCTTAGGGGTAGGGACTCTTATCTGATTCTTTATATTTTTAGTGCATAACAGAGTTCCTGGTACATGGGCAATCAATGATGTTTAGTAATATATAAGTATTAATGCAGTCATATATACAAATCACATATTAATGGACTGGACCAATATTGAAGAGTTCTGGAATTATCTAATTAATAAACTTATGAGCACCTGAAGTGAAGTGAAAGTCACTCAGTCATGTCCAACTCTTTGCAACCCCTTGGAATTCTCCAGGACTGAATGCTGGAGTGGGCAGCTGTTCCCTTCTCCAGGGGGTCTTCCAAACCCAGGGATTGATCCCAGGTCTTCCACACTGCAGGCAAATTCTTTACCAGCTGAGCCACCAGGGAAGCCCAAGAATACTGGCGTGGGTAGTCTATTACTTCTCCAGGGAATCTTCCCAACCCAGGAATCGAAATGGGGTCTCCTGCATTGCAGGCAGATTCTTAACCAGCTGAGCTACCGAGGAAAGTCCACCTACTGTGTGGCCAAATGGATGCTAGGTGATGTTGCGTGTGCCAAATACAGGCATACCTCATTTTGTTGCACTTAGCTTTTTGTGTTTTGCAGATACCATGGTTTTTACAAATTATAAACTGCCACAAACTGCATTCATATAAGATGGTGAAATTAATGTTTGTGTATTCTTACAGCTCCACTGATCAGATGTTCTCCTGATCCCATCCACCTCTTCCCGACCTCCCTATTAAAATTAGATCACTTAGTAACCTTACAGTGGCCTCTACGTGTTCAAGTGAAAGGATGAGTCACATGTCTCTCAATTTAAAACAAAAACTAGAAATGATTGAGTTTAGTGAGGAAGGCATGCTAAAGCTGTGATAGGCTGAAAGCTAGGCCTCCTTTGTGAAACAATTAGCCAAGTTATGAATGCAAAGAAAAAGTTCTTGATGGAAATTAAAAATGCTACTCCAGTGAATATGTGCATGATAAGACAGTGAAGCAGACTTATTGTTGATGCACAGGAAGGTTTAATGGCCTGGGTAGAAGATCAAATCAGCCACAAAATTCCCTTAAGCTAAAGCCTAATCCAGAGAAAAATCCATTCCAACCCTCAAGGATGACTTTGAGGGGTTTAAGACTTCAGTAAAAGAAGTCATTGCAGGTGTGGTAGAAATAGCAAGAAAACTAGAATTAAAAGTGGAGCCTAAGGATGTGAGTGAATAACTGCAATTTCAAGCTAAAACTTGAATGGGTGAGGAATTGCTTCTTAGGAATGTGTAAATAAAGCAGTTTCTTTAGATAGAATCTACTCCTGGTGAAGATATTGTGAAGATTGTTGAAATAGTAACAAAGGATTTGGAATTTTATATAAACTTTCTTATTAAAGCAGCAGCAGGGTTTGAGAGGATTGACTCCAATTTTGAAAGAAGTTCTCCTGTGGGTGAAATGCTATCAAACAGCATTTCATGCTACAGATAAATTGTTCATGAAAGAAAGAGTCAATTGGTGTAGTTAACTTCATTGTTGTCTTATTTTAAGAAGTTGCCACAGTCACCCAAGCCTTCAGCAACAACAACCCTGGTCGGTCAGCAGCCATTGACATGGAAGCAAGATCTTCCATCAGCAAAGAGATTAGATTTTCTGAAGGCTCTGGTGATGATGTTTAGCTATTTTTTGTAAGCAATATAGTAGTTTTAAAGTAATGCATGTGCATTTTTTTTAGATGTAATGCTATTGCACACTTAATAGACTAAACTAAGAGCTGACTCATTTGAAAAGACCCTGATGTTGGGAAAGATTGAAGGCAGGAGGAGAAGGGGATGACAGAGGATGAGATGGTTAGATGGCATCACCGACTCAATGGACATGAGTTTGGGTAAACTCTGGGAGTTGGTGATGGACAGGGAGGCCTGACGTGCTGCGGTTCATGGGGTCACAAAGAGTCAGATACGACTGAGTGACTGAACTGATAGTGTAAACATAATTTTTATGTGCACTGGAAAACCAAAAACATTTTGTGACTCTCTTTGTGCTATTTGCTTTATTGTGATGGTATGGAACTGAACCCCAAATATCTCCAATAAATGCCAATAGTAAAAAACAACAACAACAAAAAAAAACAGGATAAGCATACAGGTTTGGTCAGTAGAATTAATTTGTATTCATAAAATTGTCAGAAAACAATAATTAGTAAACTGTATTATAAAATGACTCTTAGTACTTAGATTTCAGAGAAGGGAGAGACTGTTGAAGTTGAAAGATTCTCAAAGATGAGCTTGGGTAAGTGCTGGAGTAGGTATGTCATGTATAGGAAGGAACAGTGTGGGAAGGTTGAGGAATAGCACAATGATCTCAGAGATCTGGCAGATTTGACTTTCATATTCCTCATCACTTCTGTGGACCAAACATTGTGTTTTGAGACAGACTTGGTGTACTTTTGGACTAACAGATATGACTTATAGAGTCCTCCATGTCTTGCTAAGTAAATTGCCCTTTAATCTATCTACAGTGGGAATCCAACTGATAGGTGTCATGAAGGCAAGTGATAAATCATTTGGAGGATGATGAGGGTCTGAATTATGCAGTAACAGTAAAAGCTTTGGAGAGAGAGAAGCATATGGAAGTTATTGAGAGGTGGAAAAACTAGCATGTCATGGTACCAGGATATTGTAGTGTGTGGTGCCTTCTAATGCAGCAAAAAGGGCACCATGGAAACACTTTTGAAGCAAATATGGTGCTTTGCCAATTTGTGACCCAAATATTTCAGTGGAACATGGAAATATGTAATTATTTTTAATACTGATATTTTTCTTATAAGGATGGAAACATCTCCGGATCTTGATAAATTTTGACAACATAATTCTTACATTGAAATGTTGCTGTGCTATATTAAAAGAAAACCTTACAATGAAGTCTCATCAAAGGTTTTGTAAGTTGTGTATTCACGTATCTGGGACACACTTTGTACTTAGGAATCAAGAAGCAACAGGCAGTTTTCATCAACAGATTGAGAAACATCTCTATAAACTAGGAGTTCTTAGGCTTTAAGAATCATGATAAACTAAGATGACTCTAAGGCTACTTTCTTAGTAGTACTTCCTAACCATAGTCATGCATGAAAATTGCAGGGGCAGGGATGGACTTTAAAAATGCTATTGCCTAGGCCACCTCATATGTGTGGCCTGGATATCACCATTTTTTAAAAAATGGAATACTGTGCATTGGTTTGGTGATGATTGTTTAGATACAACAATAAAAGCATGATCTATGAAAGTAAAATTGCTAATTGAATTTCAGTGAAATTAAAAACTTCTGCCCTATGAAAGATACTTTTAAGAAAATTAAAAGATAAACTACAGGCTGGGAGAAAATTTTTGCAAAATACATATCTTAGTTCAGTTCAGTTCAGTCACTCAGTCGTGTCCAACTCTTTGCGACCCCATGAACCACAGAACGCCAGGCCTCCTTGTCTATCACCAACTCCCAGAGTTTACTCAAACACATGACCATAGAGTCGGGGATGCCATCCAACCATCTCATCCTCTGTCGTCCCCTTCTCCTCCTGCCCCCAAATCCCTCCCAGCATCAGGGTCTTTTCCAATGAGTTAACTCTTCGCATGAGGTGGCCAAAGTACTGGAGTTTCAGCTTCAGCATCAGTCCTTCCATTGAACACCCAGGACTGATCTCCTTTAGGATGGACTGGTTGGATCTCCTTGCAGTCCAAGGGACTCTCAAGAGTCTTCTCCAACACCATAGTTCAAAAGCATCAAATTTTCGGTGCTCAGCTTTCTTCACAGTCCAACTCTCACATTCATACGTGACCACTGGAAAAACCATAGCCTTGACCAGATGGACCTTTGTTGGCAAAGTAATGTCTCTGCTTTTTAATGTGCCATCTAAGTTGGTCATAACCTTCCTTCAAAGGAGTAAGTGTCTTTCAATTTCATGGCTGCAATCACCATCTGCAGTGATTTTGGATCCCCCAAAAATAAAGTCTGACACTGTTTCCACTGTCTCCCCATCTACTTCCCATGAAGTGATGAGACCAGATGCCATGATCTTAGCTTTCTGAATGTTAAGCTTTAAGCCAACTTTTTCACTCTCCTCTTTCACCTTTTTCACTCTCCTCTTTCACTTTCATCAAGAGGCTTTTTAGTTTTTAGATCAATGCAAAGAAATAGAGGAAAACAACAGAATGGAAAAGACTAGAGATCTCCTTGAGAAAATTAGAGATACCAAGCGAATATTTCATGCAAAGATGGGTTTGATAAAGGACAGAAATGATATGGACCTAACAGAAGCAGAAGATATTAAGAACAGGTGGCAAGAATACACAGAAGAACTGTACAAAAAAGATCTTCATGACCCAGATGATCATGATGGTGTGATCACTCATCTAGAACCAGACATCCTGGAATGTGCAGTCAAGGGGGCCTTAGAAAGCATCACTATGAACGGAGCTAGTGGAGGTGATGGAATTCCAGTTGAGCTATTTCAAATCCTGAAAGATGATGCTGTGAAAGTGCTGCACTCATTATCCTAGCAAATTTGGAAAACTCAGCAGTGGTCACAGGACTGGAAAAGGTCAGTTTTCATCCCAATCCCAAAGAAAGGCAATCCCAAAGAATGCTCAAACTACCGCACAATTGCACTCATCTCACACACTAGTAAAGTGATGCTCAAAATTCTCCACGCCAAGCTTCAGCAATACGTGAACCATGAACTTCCAGATGTTCAAGTTGGTTTTAGAAAAGGTAGAGGAACCAGAGTTCAAATTGCCATAATCCACTGGATCATCAAAAAAGCAAGAGAGTTCCAGAAAAACATCTATTTCTGCTTTATTGACTCCGCCAAAGCCTTTGACTGTGTGGATCACAATAAAATGTGGAACATTCTGAAAGAGATGGGAATACCAGACCACCTGACCTGCCTCTTGAGAAATTTGTATGCAGGTCAGGAAGCAACAGTTAGAACTGGACATGGAACATATCTTATAAAGTACCAATATCCAACATATACAAGAAGCTCATAAAATTCATCAAATGAAACCAGTCCAATTTAAAAGTTGAGCAGATATCTGAAGAGAGAGACATCCTTGAAGATATGAAGATGGCAAAGAATCATGTAAAAAGATGCTTAACATCATATGCCATGGGCTAATTGCAAATTAAAACAATGGAATACTGCTACTCACCTATTTGAATGGCTACAATTTAAAACACTGACAACAAATGATGAGAATATGGAGCAACAGACGTTCATGGCTGGTGGGAATGAAAAATGATATAGTTAAACTGGAAGACAGTTTGGCGCTTTCTTACAGAACTCAACATACTCTTCCCATATAATTTAGTAGTCTTGCTCCTTGGTATAACCCAAATAACCTGAAAACTAAGGTCTATGCAAACATTTGCATATATAGTATTGCATATACAGTATTTTTATCACAATTGCCAAAACAGAAAAGCAGTCAAGATATTCTTCAATAAGTGAACAGACAAACAAGCTGTGGTCCATCTAGACAATGGAATATTATTCAGAGGTTAAAAGAAATTAGCTATGAAGCCATGGAGACACATGGTGAAATATTAAAAGCATATTGCTAAGTGAAAGAAACCGATCTAAGGAGGCTGTATATTTTATGATTCCAATTCTATGACTTTGTGGAAAAAGAAAACTGTTATAATAGTAAAGGGATCAGTGGTTGCTATGGTTTATGAGGCTGTAAGGGAGGGATGAGTAGGTGGAGAAGAGGAATTTTTGGACCCTGAAACTATTCTATATGATACAATAGTGATGGAAATATGTCATGATGCATCTTTTAAAACTCATGGAATGTGTATCACAAAGAGTGAATCCTGATATAAACTATGGAAATTCAGTTAATAATGTGTCAATATTGGTTCACCAGATGTGTTAAAGAACTTAAATTCAACTGAGTAAATTTAAATATCTAACTGGTTTTAATCCACAGTTCTTGGACCCAGTGGTATCTCATCTAGCAAGTAGAAAGGCACTCTTAGGAGTTGTACAAGATGAAAATGGGAGATAGGGGCATAGGAAGGAGTTTCAAGAGGGAAGAGATATATGTATACTTACAGATGATTCACACTGTTGTATTACACAAACTAACACAGCCTTGTAAAGCAATTATCCTCCAATTTTAAAAAATAAATAAAAGGAAAGTTTTTATAGGCAAGAAAATGGTGGGGCAAGGAAGTTAAAACAGAGTATTGGTGCAAGTAAGATCACCTGCCTTTAGAGGAATATTGGGGATTTTAGGCAAATTACATCCGTGGTGTTGACCAGGAGATTTTAAACTGATTTCGGTTTAAAATTCCACTCATGGGAGAGACTGAGATTGCAGTGGGTTTAGGTTTTAAGTCTTGGTGGATGTTAGCATAAGTGACTCCATTGTGGACCTGTTCTTTCTTTTTTAACAGTTGTAATGATTGTACCATACTGACACAAAATGAGAATTTTAAAGGAAACTGTACATGGAGTAAGGGAGGATGTGGAAACCCTGTACTTTCCTGTCTATAAACTTAAACTCCTCTAAAGAAAACAAGGCCTATTGATTAAAAACAATCTGCTTAGGTTATCCTAATATGCTGCTGTGGTGGAGAATCAAGGAACTACATTTATTTAATTTGGAATCTGCAAGAAATTTAGAGTGATTTATCAAAATAAGGGACACAGAAGGAGTATTGGTAGTATACATGATGGAATTCTGTATAGGATATTCTCATTTTTAATTGCCTGAGAACAATTCAGGTAAGGACACCCAGAGGACATTTATTTCCACTTTTTCCTAATCACCATTATCCTAGCAATATTTGAAAAACCACCACAGTTTAACATTTAAAACCATAATGGATTTGAAAACGATGACGGAGAGCAAACTTCTAATTAGAAAATATTACTGGCCTCAAGATTCTATCCATAGCAACAGCACTTAAATGCTACCTCCTACTTTGCCTGTAGTTATGTATTTTGCCACAAAATAATATATTGTCCCTTGATATGTAATTCTTAATGTAAAAAGAGAGAGAGAGAGAAGAAAATAAGCACTAAAAACACCCCATGGCATTTTGCATAACAAAAGCATACATATGCGTAGGTGAAATTCACATAACTAAACAGAGCAAATGAATGTATTCCTCCAGAGACAGAAGTATTTCCTGGATAACCAAATAAAGCTTCTGTTAAAAGATATTTCTTCCCTTTGTTTGTGCCTGCTTAAAATGCTCTACAATTCTTTTCAAAGCAGTTAAGAACTGCATTTTGAACTCTGCTATTGGTTTTATTCATCCTTTTCTTGCTGTACCCACTCTAGCAGCTCATCATAAACCAATCTTATCTCTGGAATTTGCAATAACCCAAGCACATGCTGAAAATGATTTGAATTAGTTTGCTAAGATAAAGCTAAAGTATCTTTCTCCTCATTTCTATGTAGTTAAAGCTGTCAGTCACCTAAGGTAAGATCACTAAGGTTTTTCTGTATCTACAAATTGAAATGAAGAGAATTGAAGTGATTGTTATTTAACAAGCATTTTATTGAATTAATTTGATCTGTAACATTGTATAAGTTTAAGATGTACAGTGCATTCTGTTTAGTTTAGTTGCTCAGTGGTGTCTGACTCTTTGTGACCCCATGAACTGCAGCACCCCAGGCATCCCTGTCCATCACCAACTCCCAGAGCTTGCTCAAACTCATGTCCATCGAGTTAATGATGGCATCTAACTATCTCATCCTCTGTTGTCCCCTTCTCCTCCTGCCTTCAATCTTTCCCAGCATCAGGGTCTTTTCAATGACACATTTATAAATTGTGATACGATTCCCTTATAGTGATAATTATCGCATCACAGAATTATAGTACAGTATTTTTGTCTATGTTCATTGCTGTGTTAATTAGCTATGGCTTTTTTACTACTTATTAAAAGTTTTTACCCTCTCTCTTATATTTCTTATCCACATTCCCCGGTAACCACTATTTTATTCTGTTCCTTACAGGTTTAACTTTTTTTAGACTCCACATAAAAGTAATACCATATGGTACTTGTCTTTGTCTGATTTAACCCACTTAGAATAATGTGCTCAAGGTTGAACTATGTTGTCACAAATGAAAGGATATCTTCTTTTCTCTTGGATAAATAGTATTCCATAGTGTATATGTAACACATCTTTATCCATTAATCTATTGATGAGTGTTTAGGTTGTTTACATATCTTGGCTATTTTGAATTATGTGGCAATAAACATGTTATTGTTATTAGTCACTAAGTTACGTCCCACTCTTCGCAACCCCATGGACTGCAGAACACCAGGTTCCTCTGTCCTCTACTATCTCCCTGAATTTCTCGAATTCATGTCCGTTTAGTGGGTGGTGTCATTCAACCATCTTGTCCTCTGTTGTCCCTTTCTCTTCTTGCCTTTAGTCTTTCCTAGTATCACGGTCTTTTCCAATGAGTTGACATCTTTACTATGTTGAATCTTAAATCACACTTTTTACACATGTTTTTCTAGTTTATACCTAAGACCTTCAAATTTGTTTTTCATTTAGTAGAAAACATATTATCATTAAACAAATGGATTTAGAAAATCACAATATTATTCTCCAGTTTAGGAACTTGACAATTAGTTTATTTGACCTATTGTATATACTATATCCCAGATGGCTTCTGGGGTCTCCTTCCTTTCCAAAATTCTAGTTTATGCCTTATCCCGAAGTTATAGCTATCCTAGCCTATAAGTAGAATAAATGTAATATTGCCCTCTGCTTGTTTTGAGAATGCCCTTATCCTGCCTTAACACAAAAGCATCTTCCCTACTCAACTGTCCCAAATCTTTAAAATATAGATTCAGAGTTTTAGATTTATACACACACACACACACATATATAAATGAATAAGAATCCCCTTTTGAGTCTTTAACATATTGAATTGTTATTTGAAATCATAGAAGCTTCAGTACTGTATTTACAAATTATTGGGAGAGAAGAGGGTGTGAGTGGTTAGGAGATTGAGTAGCCATGTTCTAAAAGTCCATCACAGATTTTTCCATGTAGACTCAACAATGACTTCTGATATAATATCTAATTTTCTTCTAACTTTCAAAGTCACAGAATTAATTTGGGAGTTGCATTTTATTAATTTAACTGATAATTGCATCTACATTTAGTTTTAATATGTGTGTGTGTGCAAACTCACTTCAGTCATGTCCAACTCTTTGCAACCTTATGGAGCCCATCCATGGGGCTCCTCTGTCTATGAGATTCTCCAGGCAAGAATATTGAAGTGGGTAGCCATTTCCTTCTCCAGGGATCTTCCTGATCCAGGGATCAAACCCATGTCTCTTATATCTCCTGAATTGGCAAGCAGGTTCTTTACCACTAGAGCCAGTTGGAAAGACCTTATATAGTACATCAGTTCAGTTCAGTTCAGTCGCTCAGTTGTGTCCAACTCTTTGCAACCCCATGAATTGCAGCACGCCAGGCCTCCCTGTCCATCACCAACTCCCAGAGTTTACTCAAACTCATGTCCATCGAGTCCTTGATGCCTTCCAGCCATCTCATCCTCTGTCATACCCTTCTCCTCCCGCCCCCAATCCCTCCCAGCATCAGGGTCTTTTTCGATGAGTCAACTCTTCTCATGAGGTGGCCAAAGCATTGGAGTTTCAGTTTCAGCATCAGTCCTTCCAATGAACACCCAGGACTCATCTGCTTTAGGATGGACTGGTTGGATCTCCTTGCAGTCCAAGGGACTCTCAAGAGTCTTCTCCAACACCACAGTTCACAGTTCAAAAGCATCAATTCTTTGGTGCTCAGCTTTCTTCACAGTTCAACTCTCACATCCATACATGACCACTGGAAAAGCAAATCCTAATTTTGTAGAAGATTTTTTGCCTCATTAGTTAAAATGCCAACTAGCCACAAAGAAAACAAAAGGTTGTGTCTTTGTTTTCTTTGTTTTCTCTATTTTAATATTTTTAAATTTATTGATTTATTTTCTTTATTATTCTATTCCTTATGTTTTCTCAGGTTTATTTTGCTCTTCCGTTTTTTTTTTTTATCACGTTGAGGAAGGAACTAAGCATATTTACTTGATGCCTTTTCTCTTTTCTGTTGTATGCATTTAGTGCTATCAATTTCCCACTCAGCATTGCTTTAATAGTATACTACAAATTTTGATATATTGTGTGTTCGTTTTCTTTAATTTCTAGTACTTTCTGAAATTTAGCAAGAGACTTTCTTTTTGATTGATGGTTATTTGGATGTACATTGCTTAATTTTTAAATATTTGTCTTTAAAATATATTGTGTGCTTTCTGTTGATTTTTAGTGTGATTCAATTATATTCAGAGAACATATTCTATATAATTTTATTGAGATTTGTTTTGTGACACAGTATATAGTATATCTTGTGAATGTTTAGTGGGTGCTTGGAAATAATACCTATCTTGCTATAGTGTGGGAGTGTTCTATAAATGTTAATTAGGTGCTGTTGGTTGACAGTATATTGTTCATTTTTTAGTGTCTTTCCTGATTGCTGTTTAGTTTATTAATTGGTACAACTGAGGTGTTGAATTTCCTAAGTATTATCATGAATTAATCTATTTCTGTGTACAGCTCAGGTTTTGCTTCACCTATTTTGCAGCCTCTTCTTTGATACACACACATTTAGGATCTCTCTATATTTTTGATGGATTTATCCTTTCATTATTGTTTAATGTCCCTCTTCATCCTGAATAATTTTTTTTTTTGCTCTGAAATGTGTAATACTTTAGCTGATATTAATATAGCTACTCCCACTTATTTTGGTGTTTCAATTATATATATATTCCATCCCTGTATACTCAATCTTGTTTGAAGTGAATTTTGTGTAAATGGCATATAATTGTGTACTGGTTTTTTCCACTCTACTGATCTCTGTCTTTTGTGCATTTATGCCATTTATAGATAAATTATTTATATGTTATATATAAGTTACCATTTTAACATATATTTACTGTTTTATCCCCCTTCAGTTTCTTGTTTCTCTGTTCTTTTCTTCCTATAATGATTTGGATACTTTTGTAAATCTTGATTTATTTATAGTTTTTAAAAACTATATCACCTTATAGCTTTCTTCATGGTTGCTATGGATATTAAAATATATAAATATAAAAACATTGAGTGTAACATCAAGTAGGATTTAAGAAACTCACCTTATAGTCATCCCTATATTATCCATTCTTTTATTCCTCCTTTTCCTTTCTGAAGTTCCATGCCTTCTTCTGCTTTTATTTTCTTTCTTTTTTGGAGAGCTTTTTTTAGTCATTTTTAAGGATTTAACTTCTTTTTGAATACCATTCTCTTTTCCTTATCCAGTGATACAAATATTAGATCTTTCGTTATTGCCTCCCAGTTCTCTGTGGCCCTGTTCTTCTGTGTGTGTGTGTGTGTGTGTGTGTGTGTGTGGTTTTCAATTTGTGTGAATTCCAATTCTATGTCCTGAGGTTTACTGAATCTTTTCTCTGTGTTCTCCATTCCTGTATTGAGACCATTCAGTAAGGTTTTGATTCCTTTTTTTTTTTTTTGTCTTTTCCAGTGTTTTAATTCCATCTGGTTCTTTTCCCTGCTTCTGTTTCTCTGCTGAGATTTTGTAATTTTTTTTCATTTGCTTCAAGATAATTAATAATTGCCAGATGAAGCGTTTTTCCTATGCTGCAGTTCCTGTTGGTTATCCCATGTGGGCAAAAGGCCTAGGCCTCTCGATACGCCACTAGGAGACTGAGTAACACTGGGTTCATGGAACAGAGCATTTATCCTGTTCTGCGCTGAGTTGCCTTGCCAGTCAGCTTCCTGCTCAATCTCTGCCACTGTTGCTGGGGGGTGGTGGCAGTGACAGCTGCCTGGGCTACCTTTTGTCATTGGTTGGAAGTGTTGATAAATGTTGTTTCTAAGTCACCATCTACCACTAGATTTGGAGTCAGGAAGATATCAGGCCTGTTATTTTTTTTTTCCTACTGTTGAGTAGTTGGATGGGAGACATCAAGTCTTGACCATCTTGTTCTCATGAGTATAGATCTGGGAGACTGGAGATTTTGGTTGCTTTTTGCTGCTGTGTGAATGGCTGGGAGATGCAAGACTTAGATCTGCTACTACTGCTGCTGAGTAGGGGGCCAGGAAACACTAGCCTTGTTGGCACCCCCTTTGCAGGGATAGCAGAGTTCTGCTGCCATCAGGTAGGGGAGAGGGATGATAACACCCTGCTGTATCATCATTAGGACCGCTGGTGTGGGTAGTATGGCTACATGTTTTTAAAAACTCAACTTTATTGCACTCTCAGTTTTCCTCTGCCTATATACCAAGTCTAATAGGGCTAACCTGCAAATTACTTCTTTTTTCTGTAAGATGTTACATACTGTAATCCAGGGTGGGAATATCCTAACCTTTATTGTCTGATTTATATGAAGTAAATATACTATATGCTCTAGAAGTGTTATAAAATTATAATCCTATATGTCAAATTGGCTTAGAGCAGTGATGCATTATTTAGACCACAGATTTTCTTCAAGATATTGAGAAAAGTTTTTCTTCTCATAAACATTAGAGAAGCAATATAGGATGAACTCTCTTCTAAAGATTCAAAAATTCCTGTGATGCCAGATCAGTTCATTCTGTTGAAAAAAAAAAAATGAACAGCATTTATCAGATACCTGGTTGATCTCCTTGGAAATTATCTCGGATGAAAGTTCACACCAATTATCTGTCATCATTAGTTGCTATTATAACATGTTGCCTCTACTAAATGCATAGTTACACTACCACTCGTAAGAGTGTGTGTGTGTATGTGCACATATGCTTCTGCCTATATTTATGAAAGAATAGTATTGAAATGCAAGAATAGTTTTTATGTTGTTCTCATGATGTTTGTTATTACCAAACTTCTTGGGAGTACATTTTCTGTAAAATACATTACTGGTTTATTCCTCGTGTTTTAGAGACCTGAAAAGTCAGTT
Organism: Dama dama; assembly: GCF_033118175.1. NCBI lineage: Eukaryota > Metazoa > Chordata > Mammalia > Artiodactyla > Cervidae > Dama > Dama dama. The sequence goes on from NC_083714.1 coordinate 25,417,263, forward strand.
AACATACACAAAGTATATTTTCAAATTTTTTTACAACCTTACTAAATATTTGGAAAGTTTCATAAAATAAGTCATATTGGGCTTATGATTTAGCAGACCAGTTTTATAAAAATCACTGAGTATTATGTTTTCAATAATGGACCATGTAACTATTCTGAAATCTCCAGTAAATCTTATTCACAGTTGCTATTATACAAAGATTGTAGCTGAAAAGTATGTGTTCAGATATAATAATAATCATTTACCTATTAATTCTAGAAGTCTTTATTGAGCAACTGAGCCAGGCCTAAACTAAGAACCCAAAGATCAATAAGACCCTGAGGATGATATTCAAATGAGAAATTCTAATGTTTTAAAGTAAAAATTTCCCTATAATAGAAGTTCTCCTGATGGATACCACTGTCTATTTGTTCTGCCCTTTTTTCAAATATTCTGAGACAGTGGGAAGAGAGAGGACCCAACCGTAGCAAGAGTTTTTCATTTAACCTATACATTCCGTGACACAGTTTTGTGATATTAAAGTATAATGCTTGAAATGAAAATTTTACTAAGCCATGGGCTAAAATTTTTCTTTGTTGGCTATGTTGATTTTTTATTTGGATTTTATGTTCATTGGACTTTAGTGAATAAGTTGATATATCAATAATACTAAAGGAGTCTTTGAAAGAGAAAAATTCCAAAATTATGTAATCCTAACAGAGCAACTATTTTTATCTTCATGTATTCCTTCCTTGTCCTTATCCACTTACACACACATTTTCGGATACTTGCAGTTTGTTGTACTTATTGTTCTTTTTTTTTTTTTTTTTTTTGCTTTGAATTTAAAGTGGAGCTGGGTGCTACATCAAGCATGTTTTGTGCACCATCTCCTTCATTTACAGCACAGATCTATGGCGTAAGTGTTATTTCATCCCAAGTACAGAGCCAGAGAAATAGAGGATGAATATTTAGTGATCTTCTCAAAGTCGCTCAGATGCAGAACTATAAGTTTCTACCCTAAGAGCTCTCAGATTTGCTTCAGTCCAGACCCATAAGCCTTGGTTTGTGAGTTAATTCCCAGTTAATTGTAGGATACATGCAAGATGCCTCCTGGTCCTTTCTGACGTTAAGTAGAGGGCTTGTGTAACCCAGTGGCAGACTATTCACAGGAGGTTGAAGGTCCCCAGGCTGAAAACCAGAGTTGTGTAGTCTCTGAGGTGAGAAGAGACTTCTGTTCTTTCCGCCAAACCATAATACAGCACAGACTACACACTTACTTTTGCTGTAGTCCCACTAATATTACATAGTTGTCCCAGGGTGTATCTCAGATGAGGATGTGATGGTGATTCTCCGGTTCTCAGGGGGAAAACTGAAGCTGAAGCTCCAATACTTTGGCTGCCTGATGTGAAGAGCTGACTCACTGAAAGAATCCCTGATGCTGAGAAAGACTGAGGGTGGAGAAGGGGGTGACAGAGGATGAGGTGGTTGGATGGAGTCACCGACTCAATGGACATGAATTTGAGCAAACTCTGGAGACAGTGAAGGACGGGGGAGCCTGGTGTACTGCGGTTCATGGGGTTGCAAAGAGTCAGACACGACTTGGTGACTGAACTACAACAACAACAAAATTGATAGTAAATTAATGAAATCTGAAAAAAAAAAATAAAGTGGCATAACTCTTAACCATGTTTCTTAAAAAATACACATTTTTAATAGCTGCATAAAAATCTAGTATTCATGCAGGTTTCTTCTTTTTTTTGTATAAAATAGTGGATTTGACATTTTTCCTCTCAGTAATTTGATTTTTATTCAGATTTCATAAGTCATTTTGCTTGGTTATGCCTTAGTTGGATTGGTATACTACAACTTTATGAGCTTAAAGTAGAGTCTGTATAGATAAATGATTTCATTAGCTTATATAATCTTGAGAGAGCATCTTCATATTGGAGGGTCATTGGAGAAGTTTGGAGATGGGATTTGGAGGTAGTCTGCAAATGGACACTCTGCCTTCCTTTCTGCTGCAGGATGATTTTGTAGTTTTATATACTTTCAACTGTATCTTTTTATACTTTATCATATTGCACTTCTTATAACCACATTATTGTTGTATAAATGCTTATCACATTAACTGAATTGTGTTATAAACAGGTCTCTAATTCAACAGCAATAAATCACACATTTCCTGACTATTAGAGCCATGGGATACAGAAACAGTGTTAGTTACCAATGGTAGTGAAAAGTGGTTTCTACACTATTTCCATTGTTGATTTTTGGTTAAATAAATAAAATATTATTAAGCCTCATGCTGATGCAGTTAGACTGTTTACTCAGTGACTTGTCTCATTTCAACTAAATGGTTTTATTCAGCTGGAATTAAATAACTAATTCTCCTCCTACATTTGTCAGTATGAAACTATTCAACATCTGATTGAGGTCTGTGTTAATTTGCTTTCTGACCTCCATTCTTATTCCTTGAATACCACACTAGGAGCCAACTTGGTGAATTCCCATCATCTTTTCTGAAAATGAAAACAGAAATTACTGGTTTTTATGGGAGGGATTTGGATTTTAATGAAAGGATGAATTTGTTTCTCTCAGATGTACCATTCCAGGGGGATTAATTAGTAGAACCCTGATTAAAAATGTGTCATAGTACCTGCTTCCAAGGAACAGTGTTCTATGCTGAGACAGCCTGCTGTAGGTGGAAGAGAGCTTCTTATTTATTTCACTGGGAGGTAACATAATACATTTTAAAATGTGTCTGACCAAATGTAAACAGAGAGACATTTGGTCCAATTTACTAAACCTTAACTAATGTGTATATGTTGTGTCATTGCCATATAGACTGCTATATCAGGAGAGCCAACATTAACCCTGTGTTCATATTGCATCGAGAGAACTTTTTTCTTCTCTGGCTAAAATTCGAAATTTGTTTACCTAGGAATTTGATTAGTAACATGTTTTTGACCAGGTGAATACTATCTGCTTAATTTAATCAAAAGGAAAGTTTGTAAGAATCACTGATGACTGTGCTTTACTTTGCATCATCAGTGGAAAACTTAGTATTTCAGTTATGTAGATTTAAAGTGAAAATGAAGGGAAATGAAAAAGAACACAGAAAGTATGAATGATGGAGAAACAGGGTGTACTACAAGCTAAAACAAATGGGTAACTGTGACCAGGATACATATCTAAGTATTATAACATCTATCATTTAGTCTACCAAATAAGACTGACTATTAAAATATTAGTAACATTGTTTGAAATAATTACAAAATTTTAATGTGTCCCAGAAATGAAGAGTAATTGCCAGAGACGTATTTCATTTGTATTTATTAAGGGTCTCCGATGAATGCATGTTGTTTTATGTGATATGGTCAGTTCGTTTCAGTTCAGTTGCTCAGTCATGCCTGACTCTTTGTGACCTACCAAGGACTACAGCACGCCAGGCTTCCCTGTCCATCACCAACTTCTGGAGCTTACTCAAACTCAATGTCAGTTGAGTCAGTGATGCCATCCAACCATCTCATCCTCTGTCGTCCCTGTCTCCTCCCTCCTTCAATCTTTCCTGGCATCAGGGTCTTTTCCAATGAGTCAGTTCTCGCATCAGGTGGCCAAAGTATTGGAGTTTCAGCTTCAGCATCAGTCCTTCCAATGAATATTCAGGACTGATTTCCTTTAGGATTGACTGATTGGATCTCCTTGCAGTCCAAGGGACTCTCAAGAGTCTTCTCCAACACCACAGTTCAAAAGCATCAATTTTGAACTCTGTGGGAGAAGGTGAGGGTGGGATATTGCAAAAGAACAGCATGTATATTATCTATGGTGAAAGAGATCACCAGCCCAGGTGGGATGCATGAGACAAGTGCTCGGGCCTGGTGCACTGGGAAGACCCAGAGGAATCGGGTGGAGAGGGAGGTGGGAGGGGGGATCGGGATGGGGCATACGTGTAAATCTATTGCTGATTCATGTCAATGTATGACAAAACCCACTGAAAAAATAAAATTAAAAAAAAGCATCAATTTTTTGGTGCTCAGCTTTCTTTATAGTCCAACTCTCACATCCATATATGACTACTGGAGAAACCATAGATTTGACTAGACAGACTTTTGTTGGCAAAGTAATGTATCTACTTTTTAGTATGCTGTCTAAGTTAGTCAGAGCTTTTTTCCGAGAAGTGTCTTTTAATTTGGTGGCTGTAGTCACCATCAGCAGTGATTTTGGAGCCCCCAGAAATCAAGTCTGCCACTGTTTCCGCTGTTTCCCCATCTATTTGCCATGAAGTGATGGGACCAGATGCCATGATCTTAGTTTTCTGAATGTTGAGCTTTAAGGCAACATTTTCACTTTCCTCTTTCACTTTCATCAAGAAGTTCTTCTTTTTTGCTTTCTGCCATAAGGGTGGTGTCATCTGTGTATCTGAGTTTATTGATATTTCTCTCTGCAATCTTGATTCCAGCTTGTGCTTCATCCAGCCCAGCATTCCACATGATGTACTCTGCATAGAGGTTAAATAAGCAGGGTGGCAATATACAGCCTTGATGTACTCCTTTTCCTATTTGGAACCAGTCTGTTGTTCCATGTCCAGTTCTAACTATTGCTTCTTGACCTGCATACAGATTTCTCAAGAGGTAGGTAAGGTGGTCTGGTATTCCCATCTCTTTAGCAATTTTCAATAGTTTATTGTGATCTACACTGTCAAAGGCTTTGTTGTATTAAATAAAGCAGAAGTGGATGTTTCTCTTGAACTCTGTTGCTTTTTCAATAATCTAACGGATGTTGGCTATTTCATCTCTGGTTCCTCTGCCTTTTCTAAATCTAGCTTGAACATCTGGAAGTTAATGGTCCATGTACTGTTGAAGTCTTGCTTGGAGAATTTTGAGCATTACTTTACTAGTGTGTGAGATGAGTGCAATTGTGCGGTAGTTTGAGCATTCTTTTGCATTGGCCTTCTTTGAGATTGGAATGACAACTGATCTTTTCCAGTCCTGTGGTCACTGCTGAGTTTTCCAAGTTTGCTGGCTTATTGAGTGCAGCACTTTCACAGGATCATCTTTTAGGATTTGAAATAGCTCAACTGGAATTCCATTGCTTTCACTAGCTTTGTTCATAGCGATGCTTCCTAAGGTCCACTTGACATCGCATTCCAGAATGTCTGGCTCTAGGTGAGTGATCAGACCATCATGGTTATCTGTGTCATGAAGATCTTTTTTGTGTAGTTTTTCTGTGTATTGCCACCTCTTTTTAATATCTTCTGCTTCTGTTAAGTCCATACCATTTCTGTCCTTTAGTGTGCCCATTTTGCATGAAATGTTCCCTTGGTATCTCTAATTTTCTTGAAGAGATCTCTAGTCTTTCCCATTCTATTATTTTCCTCTATTTCTTTGCACTGATCACTGAGGAAGGCTTTCTTATCTCCTTGCTATTCTTTGGAACTCTGCATTCAAATGGGTATATCTTTCCTTTTCTCTTTTGCCTTTCACTTCTTTTCTCAGCTATATGTATGGCCTCCTCAGAAAACCACTTTGCCTTTTTACATTTCTTTTTCTTGGGGATGGTCTTGATCACTGCCTCTTATACAGTGTCACAAACCTCTGTCCATAGTTCTTCAGGCACTCTATCAGATCTAATCCCTTGAATCTATTTCTCACTTCCACTGTATAGTCATACGGGATTTGATTTAGGTCATACCTGGATGGTCTAGTGGTTTTCCCTACTTTTTTCAATTTAAACCTGAATTTGGCAATAAGGAGTTCATGATCTGAGCCACAGTTATCTCCCGGTCTTGTTTTTGCTGACTGTATAGAGCTTCTCCATCTTTGGCTGCAAAGAATATAATCAATCTGATTTCAGTATTGACCATCTTGTGATGTCCATGTGTAGAGTCTTCTCTTGTGTTGCTGGAAGAGGGTGTTTGCTATGACCAGTGCTTTCTCTTTGCAAAACTCTGTTAGCCTTTGACTGCTTTGTTTTTTATTACAAGGCCAAAATTGCCTGTTACTCCATGTATCTCTTGACTTCCTACTTTTGCTTTCCAGTCCCCTATAGTGAAAAGGATATCTTTTTTGGGTGTTAGTTCAGGAACTTTCACTTTAGAAACAAATTAGAATAAATGGGATGAGATGATTAGGTTCAAATATCTCTAAAGATATAAATTTTTCTTAATTAAATATAGTGACATGGTCAAATATTTAATTAAAAAAATCCATGCCTTTAGAGATATTCAAATCTAATCATCTTTCCCTTTTATTCTAAATTGTTTCTAAAGTGAAACTGTCAGTCACTCAGTCATGTCTGACACTGTGGCCCTGTGTACCCACCAGGCTCTTCTGTCCATGGGATTCTCCAGGAAGAATACTGGAGTGGGTTGCTATTTCTTTCTCCAGGGGATCTTCCCAACCCAGAGTTTGAACCTGGGTCTCCTGCATTTCGGGCAGAATCTTTACCGACTGAGCCATGAGGAATGACCTAAATTGTTTCTATATAATGCCAAAGGAATAGATTGTATATTTTGCCCTCAGGACAATGTATTTTTAAGTCAGCTTTGAACTAAACAGTAGCATAATTTAAAAAGCGTAAAATGTTGTACTTATTTGCTGAATTCTGATAAGTTAATGAACTTATCATAGGCTATCTATATCATATATTTATATATATGTGAAGCCATGAAGCACATTTTTTAAGAGTTTACAGTGAAAAGGATTTTAAAATGGAAGTTATATATATACTCTGTGTAAGTTTATAACTGAAATAACTTTTATATGTCTTAAATTTACTCTTATACTGTAAAGTGTAAAATCAGATGTAAATTGATGAATAATTGGATTCAACCCTTTTTGGGTTTTTCCAGTTTGTCCATAACTTTTCTGCATTGAACTTCCAAATCATTTTACCTTTACCTCGTTTATAGTTTTATTACCACTTTCTGTTGCCTATTAATGCTTTCTTCTTGTCTTATTTTTTCTACTAATGGTGAACTCCTATGTATGTATGTATCTCCTAGAGAACATAGTACAATGTCTTGCATCTATTTGTAACTGATCCCATAGGAAGTATGCCTATACTATATATATAATGCTTTATATATAATATATGTAATGTATGTAACTATAATACAAAATAAGAAAAGCGTATGAGATCTGTATATATATCTCACACACACTGATTCATTTCTTCTTTGAAAACCTCATTTTTGCTCTTAAGACCTTCAAATGATGGGATGAGGTTCACCCACATTACACTAAATAATCTCCTTTACTTAAATTCAGCTGATTATATAAATACTTTTATGACAACATGATAACCTAGCCAAATTAACAGATAAAATTGAAATACACACACACACACACACACACACACACACATAGAAAGAGAGCACACAGAAGAGTGAGATTACAAGAATTGGCTTACACTATTATGGCAAGTAAGCCAGTCCTGAATTCCTAGGATGGGTACTCAGAAAGGGATGATTATGGGAAAGTTTGAACCTATGGTATGGGCCAAAGCTGTTGTTCCCAGGCAGAATTACTTTTCTACCCTGGTGAAACCCCAATTCTGCATTTAAGCTCTTCCATAAGACTCAGACAGATGCCCTCAAATTATATAAGATATAATATATAAGATGCCCTCAAAATATATAAGATAGTTTTCTTAAAGTCAACTGAATAGGGACTTTAATTATACCAGGGAAATAACTTTATGGTAACATCTAGCTAATTCTGATTAATTAGAGGTTGTTAATCTATTTATTTCAGGTAAACATAGAATTAATTAAGTTAATTGACTATTAACCAAGTTGACATATGAAAAATCACACTGCTAGGAACCAATAAATATGTGAATTAAAAAAAAGATAAAATTACTTATTTCAGTAGCTCAAGTAATACAGAGATAAACTTTGTTTCTATTATTAATTTTTAAAGGCATTGGGAATAAACTTGGTTCACATGCTACTCATATTTCAGAATACATATGTGTAATGAATCAATTTTCATTCTGGAAAGAATACTGTGTATGCTAAGTCACTTCAGTTGTGTCGGACTCTCTGCGACCCCATGGACTGTAGCCCGCCAGGCCCCTCTGTCATGGGATTCTCCCGACAAGAACACTGGAGTGGGTTGCCATTTCCTTCTCCAGGGGAGAATACTGTAAGTATCCTCAAATTTTCTAGAAAGTTAACTATAATCTGCTACGACATTATACTATAATATCTCCATTCATCACTAAGATATATAAATGGTCGATGAGAATGTGGGTGAAGTTTTCTCAGGAGGATAAGAAAATTGCAATTAAGACGGGACAGTTTAGGATTTGATCCCTTTGGTTAGGTTGCTTTCCTCCTATTATCTTTCAAATATTCAGCTTTATGCTGTGAGATACGTTTGTGAACCTCTGCTTGGAGGTTCATACACTGAAACTTAACTTTTATTGAACAGTACTTGAATTATGCCTTGGCCTTGTGCTATAGAAAACCTGTAGATAGGACTGTTGGGAGATCTGGTTGTGAAAGAACTGTGAGTGCACAATTTGCCAAGAATAGCAAAAGTAGTTAAAGCCATTTGTCATAATTCAGGTGTATAATTACATTAGATTCTTATACATTGCATTACATTACATTCGAATCTTGAATTTGATGGAAGAAAATATACAAAAGAGTTAAGAATAGTAGAAGAAAATACCATATGTGAATGTTGAATTTAGCCTTTTTAGAATCATATGAATTTGTTTTGATTCACCAATACTTGTTTGCAGTGAGAGATCCAGGAATAAGCATTGAACCTTTGGAAGGATAGCCAAGATCTCCTATGAGATCTCCATAATGAATATATTATGACAGTGAATTTTATTAACATAACCAACTAATCTCACCTTTTAGGGACTTTGATAAAGCAGAGTGATTTCATTGTAAGGCTAGTTGTACTCATTCCAAAATCACTATAAGAGTTACATCTGATGAAGCCAATTTTAACTAAATTATTCTTGTTCTTTCTAAACTGGCCCAGTTATTTCAAGAGTAAGGATTAAGTAAAACAGAGTACATCTCAACAAGAGTATTTTCAACAATTCTTTGTAATTTTCTATAAGGAGATTCTATCTGTGTGAAATGTATAATTATTGATATTAAAGTGGCTTGTAGAGAAGAAAATCTTATGTTATATTATGCGAAGTGTGGTTTTTAGCCCTCTTCATGCCATATACACAAGAATAACTTTGTCTTTAAAAATTTATACTCAGTCCCACCAGCATTGCAATAAGTAAGGCATGAGCCCTAAGATAAATGACTTGGTTCTCAATTTCCCCTGTGGAAATAATAATACCTGCACTCATGGGACATATTTGAGGATGAAATTATGCCATAGAAAATTTTTTTGATAAAGTAAATTTGCTGTATGGATAATGATGCTGATTATACCTGGTGTCATTATCATCTAAGACTATGTTTTGTAATTCCAACCCAATGGGTTGAAAAAAAGCATTTTCTTTAAAATGGAGAATTACATGAGTAATTAGATATTAAACAAATATTATCAGCATATATTGTACTAGATAATCTACTAGGCACTGGGGATATAGAAATAATACTTGTTCTAATTTTGCTGTCGAGGGTAAACCATATATCCTTTCTGAAGTTGTTTTCTTATTTACAACATGGAAATAATAACTCCTAACTTATGTCTGTGTTAGAGCTAAATCATATAATTCACCTGAAAGTACATGATAAATAATTGCTGAAAAATCATTGTCAATTCATTCTTCTCAGTGATGTTCATGTCTCTTAAGGTAGAACATTGACTGTATGACTTTCTCTTCTCGAAAAACCTTCACTGCCTCTCCATTGTTTGAAATATAAAGTGTAAACACCTTAGCCAGCATTTAATATTTTCTGCAATGTAAAATGACCCAATTTTAAGTCCTACTTTCTACCAGAAAGTTCTCAACTAAAATCCTACTTTCTTTCAAAACTTTCCTTGAGATTCTTGACATTTCTTTTTCCAATTCCTTTAGTTTTATTGTCTGTGCCATTTATTTAATGATTATTGATGCACAATTGTACTATGGTTTAAAATTATCATTTTCATTAATATATTTATAATTTTTTTCAGTAAATATTTTTAAATTCTAAGGCACAAGGCCTTATGATAAATGCTCTAATAGATATAGAGAGAATTTCTGTATTTTGAAGGATTTGCAGATGGACAAGTACTCTGTATGAGTGTTGAATTTTAATTAAGCACTGACTTAGAGATAAGGCCAGATGTTCTTGTCCAATTCAGAATTTTCAATAACTTGAATAAATACAGATGGTAGACTTGATAAATTTTATTGGTAATATTAAGCAATACATTGAATTTATAGATTAAAGTATTTAAAAGATAAATTGATATTATAGGCTGAAAGTAACCCAGGTGCAATTCATCAAAGATTCTATACAGTTATATAATTTACTTAAAATACTCAATTTTGTAAGTGAAGGATGGAGTATATCTAGCTTAACAGTAAATCATGTTTAAAAGAACCTGGTGAGTTTCCTGACTGAAAAATTTGGTTCTAGATTTTTAACCTCAAATGAGAGAACTCTTATACAAAGGCCTGATTTCAAGCTCACAAGTATTATCTAAGCTGCTAAAAGGCAGAAAATGCATCTTGTTTATCTCTATATAGTTAGTGCTTACCACAGGGTTGTCATATAGTGATTGCTCAATGGATATTAGGTGAATAGCTAATAATGGCTGTCTTAGTTATTGAATGCAGAGTTCCAAAGAATAGCAAGGAGAGATAAGAAAGCCTTCCTCAGCAATCAATGCAAAGAAATAGAGGAAAACAACAGAATGGGAAAGACTAGAGGTCTCCTCAAGAAAATTAGAGATACCAAGGGAACATTTCATGCAAAGATGGGTTCAAAAAAGGACAGAAATGGTATGGACCTAACAGAAGCAGAAGATATTAAGAACAGGTGGCAAGAATACACAGAACTGTACAAACAAGATCTTCACAACCCAGATAATCACGATGGTGTGATCACTCACCTAGAGCCAGACATCCTGGAATGTGAAGTCAAGTGGGCCTTAGAAAGCATCACTATGAACGAAGCTAGTGGAGGTGATGGAATTCCAGTTGAGCTATTTCAAATCCTAAAGGATGATGCTGTGAAAGTGCTGCACTCAATATGTCAGCAAATTAGGAAAACTCAGCAGTGGCCACAGGACTGAAAAAGGTCAGTTTCACTTCAATCCCAAAGAAAGGCAATCCCAAAGAATGCTCAAACTACCGCACAATTGTACTCATCTCACATGCTAGTAAAGTAATGCTCAAAATTATCCAAGCCAGGCTTCAGCAATACATGAACCGTGAACTTCCAGATGTTCAAGCTGGTTTTAGAAAAGGCAGAGGAACCAGAGATCAAATTGCCAACAATCACTGAATCATTGAAAAAGCAAGAGAGTTCCAGAAAAACATCTATTTCTGCTTTATTGACTATGCCAAAGCCTTTGACTCTGCAGATCACAATAAACTGTGGAAAATTCTGAAAGAGATTGGAATACCAGAGCACCTTACCTGCCTCTTGAGAAACCTGTATGCTGGTCAGGAAGCACCAGTTAGAATTGCACATGGAACAACAGACTGGTTCCAAATAGGAAAAGGAGTACGTCAAGGCTGTATATTGTCACCCTGTTTATTTAACTTATATGCAGAGTACATCATGAGAAACGCTGGGCTAGATGAAGCACAAGCTGGAATCAAGATTGCTGGGAGAAATATCAATAACCTCTGATATGCAGATAACACCACCCTTATGGCAGAAAGTGAAGAGGAACTAAAATGCCGCTTGATGAAAGTGAAAGAGGAGAGTGAAAAAGTTGGCTTAAAGCTCAACATTCAGAAAACTAAGATCATGGCATCTAGTCCCATCACTTCATGGGAAATAGATGGAGAAACAGTGGAAACAGTGTCAGACTTTATCTTTTTGGGCTCCAAAATCACTGCAGATGGTGATTGCAGCCATGAAATTAAAAGATGCTTACTCCTTGGAAGGAAAGTTATGACCCACCTAGATAGCATATTAAAAAGCAGAGACATTACTTTGCCAGCAAAAGTCTGTCTAGTCAAGGCTATGGTTTTTCCAGTGGTCATGTATGGATGTGAGAGTTGGACTGTGAAGAAAGCTGAGCACCGAAAAATTGATGCTTCTGAACTATGGTGTTGGAGAAGACTCTTGAGAGTCCCTTGGACTGCAAGGAGATCCAACCAGTCCATCCTAAAGCAGATCTGTCCTGGGTGTTTATCGGAAGGACTGATGCTGAAGCTGAAACTCCAGTACTTTGGCCACCTCATGCGAAGGGTTGACTCATTGGAAAAGACCCTGATGCTGGGAGGGATTGGGGGCAGGAGGAGAAGGGGACAACAGAGGATGAGATGGCTGGAAGGCATCCCCGACTCGATGGACATGTGTTTGAGTAAACTCTGGGAGTTTGTGATGGACAGGGAGGCGTGGCATGCTGTGATTCATGGGGTCGCAAAAAGTTGGACACGACTGAGCGACTGAACTGAACTGATTATTGATTATTGACTGCTAGGCACTATGAAATATATTGTACATATTATCACATTTTCCCCACAGTCATCCAGTAGAATGGGTGCTATCATAATCCCCATTTTGCATAAGATAAACTCAGGCACAACGAAGTTAAATAACTTGCTTTAGATCATATAACTAATTCGTGGCAGTTCAGTTTTATTCCCAAGCCTCTCTTATTCGAAAACCAATAATATTTTCACTGGCTGCTGTTGAAAATGTTCATTTTCGCCAGAATTTTACCTTCATGATAAAGCAATAAACAATTCAGGAAAAGACACTGTACAATTCCCAATATGCAATCCAATAAGCTGATAGAAAATTTCAAGTCTATGGACCTATCCATTTGGTAGATAGGGTATGCCAGGCAATGTGTTCTCCATTTCTATACCTGTTCTCACTAAATATGTCTATCTTTTATGTCTTCATGAAAATATAGAAGACATAGAAGGAATGACAAAATCCTTGTAGTTAAGATTATAATCTAGTTGGTGAGAAGACTTAAGGAAATAGAACAAAATGGAAATAGGATAGGAGAGAAAGGGGAAGCAATTTATTAAGTAATATTTCTTGGAAAAGGTGAGGATTGAGCTTACCACTTACAGGTGGAGGCAGGATACAATACAACTGGAAATATGTATACAGGCATATCTTGGAAATTTTGTTCCAGATTGCCATAATAAAGGGAATATTACAATAATGATATAATATTTTGGTTTTCCAGTACATAGAAAAGTTATGGTTACACTATAGTCTCTGAAGAGTAATGCAGTAGCTTTATAACTACATTCTTTATTGCTAAAAAAAATGCTACCTATCATCTGAGCCTTCAGCTAGTTGTAATATTTTTTGCTGGTGGAGGGTCTTGTCTAGATATTAATGGCTGCTGACTGATCAGGGTAGTGGTTGCTCAAGGTGTGAATGGTTGTGGAAATTTCTTAAGATAGACAACAATGAAGCTTACCACAGTGATTGACTCTTCCTTTTATGATGGATTTCTCTGTAGCCTGTAGTGCTGTTTGATTGCATTTAACTCACAGCATAATTTCTTCTACAGTGGAGTCAATCCTCTCAAACCCTGTGGCTGCTTTATCAACTAAGTTTATGTAATATTATAAACCCTTGTTGTTAGTTCCCTAGTCTTCAACAAGAGCAGATTCTATCTCAAGAAACCACCTTTATTGCTCATCCAAAAGGAACAATTCCTCAGTATTTCAAGTTTTGTCATAAGGTTGTAGCAATTCAGTCACATCATCAGGTTCTAGTTCTCTTGCTATTTTCATCATATCTGCAGTCTCCCTCAAAGTCTTACATGAGAATTGGACTCAACTTCTTCCAAACCCATGTGAAAGTGACAGTGAAAGTCGCTAGTTGTGTCCCACTGTTTGAGAACTCTTCCCATGAATCACAAGGGGCTTCCCATGTGGCACAGTGATAAAGAATCCACCTGCCAGTGCAGGAGACACAAGAGACATGGGTTCAATCCCTGAGTCAAGAAGATCCCCTGGAGAAGGAAACAGCATCCCACTCCAGTATTCTTGCCTAAAAATTCCATGGACAGAAGGAGGCTGGTGGGCTACAGTCTGTGGGGCCACAAAGAGTCAGACACGACTGAGTGATTGAACACATGCGACAGACACAACATGAATCACAAATATTCCTAGTGGCATCTAGAATGGTGAATCCTTTCTTGAAGATGTTAATTTGACTTTGCCCAGATCCATCAGAAGAAACACCATCTAGGTCAGTATCATTCCTATATTCTTTTCTCCATGCCTTTCCTGTAACTCTGTGGTCCTCCACTGAGGTCTTTACATTTTAGTTATTGTATTTTTCTGAATAACTTCTATTTCTATGATAAGCTATTCTTTTTCTCATGTGTTTAAAGCATGCACAGCATTGCTTGGTGATATATTAAGATGGCTACTTGAGTTTCTTTGTCAGAAACTGACATTTCTGTCACTGTGGTGTTGGTATCTATTAATTTTCTTTTCATTCAGTTTAAGATTCTTCTGTTTCTTCATATATTTAGTAATATTCTGTTGAGAGCTTGAAGATCTATATTTTATACTGTGAGATGAAGTTTTTAAATCTATTTTAGCTGGCTTCCTCTGACACCTTTCTGGCAGTAGAATGGGGAAAGTAACACTGCAGAGGGGTAGTGCTTTTTACCTTCTGTTGGGGTTGAACATCCTGGATCTCTACTCAGCCTTTTCTGATATCATCTACTGAGAATATGGGATTGCTCTGTTACACCCTGGTAGTATTGAGATCACAGTTTATTCCATGGTGTCAGGCTAGATTCAAGCCTTTATTTCCTACAAGTTCATGGTCCTATGACAAGATGGGATAGGATTTTATTTTTTCTGCACTCCTTGGCATTTCCAGGTTGCTGGGTTGTTTAGTTTTCAGTGTGCCATATATGCAGGAGAAAAAAAAGTACAGAGAGCTTACTATTGTGTTGTTTCTTGAGTCATGAGTTTTCTAGTTGGTCTGCCTTCTACTTTCTACTCTCCACTTCTCAGAGTTTTCTAATAGTTACCTTACCCGCCTCCTGAGAAATCTGTATACAGGTCAAGAAGCAACAGTTAGAACCGGATATGGAACAACAGACTGGTTCAAAATCAGGAAAGGAGTACATCAAGGCTGTATATTGTCACCATGCTTATTTAACTACTATGCATAGTACATAATGCAAAATGCTGGGGTGGATGAAGCAAAAGCTGGAATCAAGATTGCAGGGAGAAATATCAATAACTTCAGATACACAGATGAAACCACCTTTATGGCAGAAAGCGAAGAGGAACTAAAAAGACTCTTAATGAAAGTGAAAGAGGAGAGTGAAAATGTTGGCTTAAAACTCAACATTCAGAAAACTAAGATCATGGCATCTGGTCCCATCACTTCATGGCAAATAGATGGGGAAACAATGCAAGCAGTGAGAAACCTTATTTTTTTGGGCTCCAAAATCACTGCAGATGGTGACTACAGCCATGAAATTAAAAGACACTTGCTCTGTACATCTGTGTCTCTTTTTCTGTTTTGCATATAGGGTTATCATTACCATCTTTCTAAATTCCATATATATGTGTTAGTATACTGTAATGGTCTTTATCTTTCTGGCTTACTTCACTCTGTATAATGGGCTCCAGTTTCATCCATCTCATTAGAACTGATTCAAATGAATTCTTTTTAATGGCTGAGTAATATTCTATGGTGTATATGTACCACAGCTTCCTTATCCATTCGTTTGCTGATGGGCATCTAGGTTGCTTCCATGTCCTGGCTATTATAAACAGTGCTGCGATGAACATTGGGGTGCACATGTCTCTTTCAGATCTGGTTTCCTCGGTGTGTATGCCCAGAAGTTTTGGACTCTGGGAGAAGGCGAGGGTGGGATATTTCGAGAGAACAGCATCAAAACAGGTATATTATCTAGGGTGAAACAGATCACCAGCGCAGGTTGGATGCATGAGACAAGTGCTCAGGCCTGGTGCACTGGGAAGACCCAGAGGGATCGGGTGGAGAGGGAGGTGGGGGGAGGGGATCGGGATGGGGAATGCATGTAAATTCATGGCTAATTCATGTCAATGTATGACAAAAACCACTACAATATTGTAAAGTAATTAGCCTCCAACTAATAAAAATAAATGAAAAAAAAAATAAATAAAAGACACTTGCTCCTTGGAGGAAAAGCTATGACCAACCTAGACAGCATTTTAAAAAGCAGACACATTACTTTGCCAACAAAAATTCATCTAGTCAAATCTGTCATTTTTCTAGTAGTCATGTATGGGTGTGAGAGTTGGACCATAAAGAAAGCTGAGTGCTGAAGAATTGTTGCTTTTGAACAATGGTGTTGGAGAAGACTCTTGAGAATCCATTGGACAGCAAGGAGATCCAACCAGTCCATCCTAAAGGAAATCAGTCCTTAATATTCATTGGAAGGGCTGATGCTGAAGCTGAAACTCCAATATTTTGGCCACCTGATGCGAAGAACTGACTCATTGGAAAAGACCCTGATGCTGGGAATGATTGAAGGTGGGAGGAAAAGGGAATGACAGAGGATGAGATGGTTGGATGGCATCACTGACTCGATGGACATGAATTTGAGCAAGCTTCGGGAGTTGGTAAAAGACAGATAAGCCTTGCTTGCTTCAGTCCATGGGGTTGCAAAGAGTCGAACACAAGTGAGCAACTGAACTGAATAGTTAAATATATATAAACGTGTCTGTGTGTGTGTGTGCATAATGTTTCTTATTTTATTATGTACAGAATGTTTAGAATTGTTGTACTTTACAGGAGGAATAGGCAATGTTTTCTTGGAGGTGGAAGTCCCTATTATCTAATTTTATGGGTGAAGAAATAGAGACTCAAGAGATAAATAATTTCCTCTAATATCACAGCACTAAGTAAGTGGAAAAGCTCAGCTTCTCACCTCCTAATCTGTCTTTTCCCAACATTACTTAAAAGCACTCTAATGTTAGATCGCTCTCTTATTTTGTTCTTCAAATTTTATTATCAATAAAAAATGAGAAATAAAATTTATCTTCACACTTGCTTCTTGAACCACATGACAAAAGTCCGAATTAGCCATGGATTCATCATCACTGATTTAGAGAATTATGGTTTTAAAAGTTTTGAAAATTATTTTAAGTGGTCTTTTTTTGGATTTGATTGCAGTTCAATCAAATGTCAACCACAGGGCTAGTGTTTTCAACAGTTATTTTTTTCTTCATTTTTATTTAGTCAATTGTTTTGTTATGCACTGAATATTTTTATCTGCTGTGGTTTTGAAATAGAGTTTCTTTAATTTATATTAGTATATTTAAATTACTATTTCATTTTTAAGTTGTACAGAAAACTTTTTTAGGAACATATTCTTCCTAACATTCAGTTAATAATACCAGTTTTTTAAGCATGAAGGACAACTCATTGTGCATTTCCCTTTGTATGATGTGAAAGCCACTACACTGGGTATGACCCTCCAGGCCATCCTCTGTCATTTTCCAAGTCAGTCCCAGAATGGACTTTTGTTCTACATCCTTCTTGAAATACAGTATGGGTCCATTAATGTTTTACATTTATAACCTTTATTTCTTACCCTCCAGGATAGAGAGTGAACTGTCTTGTATCTGTAGAGGAAAGCATTTTGTATTTTAGAAAGAAGAGACTGTTTTTGTTTTTTAATTTATTTATTTTAATTGGAATCTAATTACTATAAAATATTGTAGTGGTTTTAGCCATACATTGACATGAATCAGCCATGGGCTTACATGTGTTCCCCATCCCGAATCTCCCTCCCACCTCCCTCCCCATCCCATCCCTCTGGGTCATCCCAGTGCACCAGCCCTGAGCACCCTGTCTCATGCATCGAACCTGGATTGGCAATCTGTTTCACATATGATAATATAAAAGTTTCAATGCTATTCTCTCAAATCATTCCACCCTCGCCTTCTCCCACAGAGTCCAAAAGACTGTTCTATACATCTGTGTCTCTTTTGCTTTCTAGCATATAGGGTTATCGTTACTATCTTTCTAAATTCCATATATAAAAGTCAGTATACTGTATTGGTGCTTTTCTTTCTGACTTACTTCACTCTGTATAATAGGCTCCAGTTTCATCCACCTCATTAGAAATAATTCAAATTTATTCTTTTTAATGGTTGAGTAATTTTCCCTTGTGTATATGTACCACAGCTTTCTTATCCATTTGCCTACTGATGGGCATCTAGGTTGCTTCCATGTGCTGGCTATTATAAACAGTGCTGCAAAGAACATTGGGGTGCACATGTCTCTTTCAATTCTGTTTTCCTCAGTGTGTATGCCCAGCAGTGGGATTGCTGGGTCATATGGCAGTTCTATTTACAGTTTTTTAAAGAATCTCCACACTCTTCTCCATAGTGGCTGTACTAGTTTGCATTCCCGCCAACAGTTTAAGAGGGTTGCCTTTTCTCTGCACCCTCTCCAGCATTTATTGTTCTTAGACTTTTTCATAGCAGCCATTCTGATGGGCATGAAATGGCACCTCATTGTAGTTTTGATTTGCATTTCTCTGATAATGAGTGATGTTGAGCATCTTTTCATGTGTTTGTTAGCCATCTGTGTGTCTTCTTTGGAGAAATGTCTGTTTAGTTCTTTGGCCCATTATTTGATTGGGTCGTTTATTTTCCTGGAATTGAGCTGCAGAAGTTGCTTGTATATTTTTGAGATTTTCTCCCATTCTCAAGGCTATCTTTTCACTTTGCTTATAGTTTCCTTCACTGTGCAAAAGTTTTTAAGTTTAATTAGGTCCCATATGTTTATTTTTGCTTTTATTTCCATTACTCTGGGAGGTAGGTCATAGAGGATCCTGCTGTGATTTATGCCACAGTGTTTTGCCTATGTTTTCCTCTACGAGTTTTATGATTTCTGGTCTTACGTTTAGATCTTTGACTTCCCTGGTGGCTCAGACGGTAAAGCATCTGCCTACAATGTGGAAGACCCAGGTTTAATCCCTGAGTTGGGAAGATCTCCTGGAGAAGGAAATGGCAGCCCACTCCTGTATTCCTGCCTGGAAAATCCCATGGATGGAGAAGCCTGGTAGGCTACAGTTCATGGGGTTGCAACGAGTCAGACACGACTGAGCGACTTCACTTTCACTTTAGATCTTTAATCCATTTTGAGTTTATTTTTGTGTATGGTGTTAGAAAGTGTTCTAGTTTCACTCTTTTACAAGTGGCTGACCAATTTTCCCAGCACCACTTGTTAAAGAGATTGTCTTTTCTCCACTGTATATTCTTGCCTCCTTTGTCAAAGATAAGGTGTTCATAGGTGCATGGATTTATCTCTGGGCTTTCTATTTTGTTCCATTGATATATAGTTCTGTCTTTGTGCCAGTACCATACTGTCTTAATGGCTGTAGCTATGTAGTAGAGTCTGAAGTCAGGCAGGTTGATTCCTCCAGTTTCATTCTTCTGTCTCAAGATTTCTTTGGCTATTCAAGGTTTTTTTGTATTCCCATACAAATTGTCAAATTATCTGTTCTAGTTCTGTGAAAACTACCGTTGGTAGCTTGATAGGGATTGCATTGAATCTATAGATTGCTTTGGTTAGTATACTTATTTTCACTGTATTGATTCTTCAAATCCATGAACATGGTATATTTCTCCATCTATTTGTGTCCTCTTTGATTTCTTTCTACAGTGTTTTATAGTTTTCTATATCTAGGTCTTTTGTTTCTTTAGGTAGATATATTCCTAAGTATTTTATTCTTTTCATTGCAATGGTGAATGAAATTGTCTCCTTAATTTCTCTTTCTGTTTTCTCATTGTTAGTGTATAGGAACGTAAGGGATTTCTCTGTTTTAATTTTATATCCTGCAACTTTATTATATAAATTGATTAGTTCTAGTAATTTTTTTTGGTAGAGGCTTTAGGGTTTTCTATGTAGAGGATCATGTCATCTGCAAACAGTGAGAGTTTTACTTCTTCTTTTCCAATCTGAATTCCTTTTATTTCTTTTTCTTCTCTGATGTGGCTAAAACTTCCAAAACTATGTTGAATAGTAGTGGTGAGAGTGGGCACCCTTGTCTTGTTCCTGACTTTAGGGGAAATACTTTCAATTGTTCACCATTGAGGATAATGTTTGCTGTGGGTTTGTCATATATAGCTTTTATTATGTTGAGGTATGTTCCTTCTATTCCTGCTTTCTGGAGGGTTTTTATCATAAATGGATGTTGAATTTTGTCAAAGGCTTTCTCTGTATCTATTGAGATAATCACATGGTTTTTATCTTTCAATTTGTAAATGTGGTGTATTATGTTGACTGGTTTGTGGATATTAAAGAATCCTTGCATTCCAGGGATAAAGACCACTTGGTCATGATGTATGATCTTTTTATACATTGTTGGATTCTGTTTGCTAGAATTTTGTTGAGGATTTTTACATCTATGTTCATCAGTGATATTGGTCAGTATTTGTGTGTGTGTGTGTGTGTGGCATCTTTGTCTGGTTTTGGTATTAGGGTGATGGTGGCCTCATGGAATACCTTTGGGAGTTTACGTTCCTCTGCAATTTTCTGGAAGAGTTTGAATAAGATAGGTGTTAGCTCTTCTCTAATTCTTTGGTAGAATTCAGCTATGATGCCATCTGGTCCTGGGCTTTTGTTTGCTGGAAGATTTCTGATTACAGTTTTGATTTCTGTGCTTGTGATGGGTCTGTTAAGATTTTCTATTTCTTCCTGGTTCAGTTTTGGAAAGTTATACTTTTCTAAGAATTTGTCCATTTCTTCCAGGTTGTCCATTTTATTGGCATAGTGCAGCTGGTAGTAGTCTCTTATGATCCTTTGTATTTCAATGTTGTCTGTTGTGATTTCTCCATTTTCATTTCTAATTTTGTTGATTTGATTCTTCTCCCTTTTCTTTCTTGATGAGTCTGGCTAATGGTTTGTCAATTTTATTTATCTACTCAAAGAACCAGCTTTTAGCTTTGCTGATTTTTGCTATAGTCTCTTTTGTTTCTTTTGCATTTGTTTCTGCCCTAATTTTTAAGATTTCTTTCCTTCTACTAACCCTGGGGTCCTTCATTTCTTCCTTTTCGAGTTGCTTTAGATGTAGAGTTAAATTATTTATTTGACTTTTTTCTTGTTTCTTGAGGTAAGCCTGTATTGGTATAAATCTTCCCCTTAACACTGCTTTTATAGTGTCCCATAGGTTTGGGGTTGTTGTGTTTTCATTTTCATTCGTTTCTATGCATATTTTCTTTTCTTTTTTATTTCTTCTGTGATTTGTTGGTTATTCAGAAGCGTGTTGTTTAGCCCCTGTATGTTGGATTTTTAAAGTTTTTTTTTTCCTGTAATTGACATCTAATCTTACTGCATTGTGGTCAGAAAAGTTGATTGGTATGATTTCAATTCTTTTTAATTTATCAAGGCTAGATTTATGGCCCAGGATGTGATCTACCCTGGAGAAGGTTCCATGTGCACTTGAGAAAAAGGTGAAATTCATTGTTTTGAGGTTATATGTCCTATAGATTATCAATTAGGTCTAACTGGTCCTTTATGTCATTTAAAGTTTGTGTTTCCTTGTTAATTTTCTGTTTAGTTTATCTGTCCATAGGTGTGAGTGGGGTATTAAAGTCTCCGAGTATTATTGTGTTATTGTTAACTTCCCCTTTCAAATTTGTTAGCATTTGCCTTACATATTGCGATGCTCCTATGTTGGGTGCATATATATTTATAATTGTTATATCTTCTTCTTGGATTGATCCTTTGATCATTATGTAGTGTGCTTCTTTGTCTCTTTTCACATCTTTTATTTTATTTTTTTCATTTATTTTTATTAGTTGGAGGCTAATTACTTTACAATATTGTAGTGGTTTTTGCCATACATTGACATGAATCAGCCATGGATTCACATGTATTCCCCATCCTGAGGGGGGTTCAGGATGGGGAACATATCCTTTATTTTAAAGTCCATTTTGTCTGATATGAGTATTGCTACTCCTCCTTTTTTTTTTTTTGGTCTCCATTTGCATGAAATATCTTTTTCCAGCCCTTCACTTTCAGTCTGTATGTGTCCCTTGTTTTGAGATGGGTCTCTTGTAGAAGGCATATATAGGTGTCTTGTTTTTGTATCCGTTCAGCCAGTCTTTGTCTTTTGGTTGGGGAATTCAACCCATTTACACTTAAGGTAATTATTGATAAGTATGATCCTGTTGCCATTTACTTTGTAGTTTCTTCTCTCTGAAGTGCAGTGATGTGTCCAGTAGTGAGTTTTGAGATGTCTATGAGTTTGGTGTGACTTTGGGCAGCCTGTATATTGAAGCTCAAGTCTATGTTCCTGTGTTGCTGGAGAATTTGTGTGGTATGTCTTGCTCTGGAACTTATTGGCTCTTGGTTGGTGCTTGGTTTCACTCTAGGTATGGAGGCTTTTGGATGATCTCTTATCGATTAATGTTCCCTGGAGTTAGGAGTCCTCTGCTGTTCTCAAGTTTTGGCTTAAACCTCCTACTTTTGGCTTTCAGTCTTATACTTACAGTAGCCTCAAGACTTCTCCATTCATACAGCACCAATGAGAAACTTCTAGGTAAATGGTGAAAAGATTCTCCACAGTGAGGGACACCCAGAGAGGTTCACAGAGTTCCATGGAGAAGAGAAGAGGGAGTGGGAGATAGAGGTGACCAGGAGGAGAAGAGGGGGAATCAAAATGTGAGAGAGCAATCTAGCCAGTAAACAATTCTCTTTTGCTCTCCACAGTCTAGAACCCTCAAAGAGGTTCATGGAGTTCCACAGAGAATAGAAGAGGGAGGAAGGAGATAGAAGTGAGCAGGAGGAGAAAAGAGGGAATCAAAAGGAGAGAGATAGATCTGGGCAGTACTCTGTTCCCTAAGTATTCTCTGCAGCTTGGAACACTCACAGATATTCACAGAGTTGGGTAGAGAAGACAAGGGGAGGGAGGAGATAGAGGTGACTTGGGGGAGAAAAAGGATAGTCAAAAGGGGGAGAGAGTAATCAAGACAGTAATCACACTCCTAAGTAAAAATATGTACTTAAGATTGGATTCTTAAATGTACAAAATGGATAACAAATACCAAAAAGCAAAAATTAGAAATTTAGTGTAGAGGTTAGAGTCTCAAAAATACAATATTTAAAAAAACCAAACAAAATCACAAGAATTATAAGAAGTATATATGAAGTTTGTTTTAAAAATAGGGTCTTTTTTTTTTTTTTTTTTGCAAGGTGATAGGTTATTAGAATGAAAATTAAAGGAGTAATAGAGGACTTAAATAATTTTTTAAAAAATTAAAAAAAATGATAATAGTAAAAATATATCTAGGAATTTCCCTGGAGCTCTGTGGGCAGTGTGGGTCAGTTCAGTTTCAGATCGTTCTTTGATGCAGCTTATACTTCTCAAGATCTGTAGGCCCCTTCCAATGTAATCTGTGCTAACTACAGGGATTTTAATCTGTTGCGCCTGTCACTTCCTAAGTGGTTACCTCTGTTTACTGGTGGCTTCTCTTTGCAGGTCTCTTCAGTGTCTAATTTCCACTCTGACACAAGGGGATGAAGGTGGTCTCTTGTTTAGGCTCACTTGTTCAGTTGTGCTGTGGGGAGGGAGGAACACTGCAAGCAAATATCACTGGCGTGTGTGGGGAGCACTCGCAGTGTTGTGGTCATACTGGGTTTGCCCCAGCTCACAGCGTGTGTGCTTTCCCCATTTACACTGCTTAGGCTCCACGTTGCTCTGCAGGGAGCGGGCCCTGGGTTGTGTGCACTTCCCAGGTCTAAGCCTCTCAGGTTTAGGTTTTTGGGTACTCCATAAAGACACAGACTTGGCTGGGCCTGCATTTTGTGCCCTTCCCAGGTCCAAGCAGCTCAGGTGACCAGGTGCTTGGGAAGCGCACTTTTCTCAGGCAGCAAGTGCGTCTTGTCACCTCCCCAGTCCCAGCCGCTTGGATTCCTAGGTGGCAGCAGGAGCGTCCGTCTCTGGTGTACCCTCTGTCTCTTCTGGGGAGCTGACCTCTGGTTGTGACCCTCTCGGTGGATGTCAACTGTCCAGAATCCCAGGAAGTCTTGGTTAGAAACTGGAAGCCTGCTCACAGTTTGGTAGAGGATGACATCTCTGGGGCTGAGTTTGCCCCTTTCAGGTTCTGGCTGGTGCCCACCTGCCCCCTGCCTCCAGTGGGGGTGGGCCTGTCTGAAGCCTGCTAGCTCTCCTCTGGTATTCACTCAGTCCTTTGTTCTGTGAGCGAGCCTGGCAGTGCCTTAGGTTAGGGCTTCTCGTGGGATAGCTCTCTCTCTCTCTCTATTTTTCTCTCTCTCTCTCTGGCTATCCCACAGTTTAGGTTGCTATCTCACATTAGCTCCCTCAGATTTCCCTCAGGGCATTCAGGCCTGGTACTTACCCTAAGTAATGTAGCCCGCTCCTCCCTGTTCAGCCCCCGCTTCCTGGTGGCGGATGCGAGCATCTGGGGTACTTATCTGCTGGGAGTTGCTATTAGGCAAGTAACAGCAACTGTGAGTTTTATTTATTATTTTTCCTCCTGCTTATGTTGCCCTCTGAGATTCCAAAACTCCCCATAGACCTGCTGGTAAGAGGTTTTCCTGGTGTTTGTAAACTTCTCCTCTTTTAAGACTCCCTGCCTGGGACAAATCTCCATCCCTAACTCTTTTGTCTCTCTTTTTATCTTTTATATTTTGTCCTACCCCCTTTCAAAGACAACGGGCTGCCTTTCTGGGTGCCTGATGTCTTCTGCCAGTGTTCAGAAGTTGTTTTGTGGAATTTGCTCAGCGTTCAAATGTTCTATTGATGAATTTGTGGGGGAGAAAGTAATCTCCCCATCCTATTCCTCTGCCATCTTAGGACCGTCCCTGAGACTTTTTGTATACTCTTCCCTTTTCTCATCCTCCACACTACAATTTCCTTACCTTTTGAACATGTGTTACCTAAATGCTAGTGAAGTTGAAAAATATAAAAAGATTTAAGGAAGGTTTAGACAAGAGCTTGGCAACCAATTTTTCAGGAAAGTGTTTCAAGTGAGCCTGGTATATTGATTCTCTGAGCTTTTAGGTGACTAAATGTGGTCTGAGATAATCAAAGCCCCTAAGATGGTGACACTGGCTATGTACAGCATTTACATGTGTCATGATGAAGGTAAATGTAGGCAGCATTGGTTTAGTTAGATACGTTCACAGAGGCCTTCTTCACTCATTTTAATTCGTAAGCAGTATCTGAAGTAAGCATTCAAATCTTACTTCAATATGTAGGAGAGAAACTAGGACACTTGAAGTAGGATGGTAAACTTTGAGGTCATTACTAAGTTTTTGTAATTTATTGTTTAGTATCATTTTTAGGGACAACCTACCAGACTGGTGGGGAAACACAGAGTATTGGATTAAAAATAAGGTCTGGAGTAAGACAGGACTGGGATGAATTCCTACTTTGCCCATTTACAAATAGAATAGAGCAGTAGTTAATGCTGTAGTCTTTGGAGTTAAATTGGCCTGGTATTTGAATCTGAGCTCTGGTAATCATCAACTCTGTGAGCTTGGGCAAGTTATCCAAATTCTATTTTATTTACTGATCTCTAAAATGGTGATAATAGTGGTAAAACACCTCATAGAATCAGTTTGAGATTAAAGGAGTTAATATATAGTAAGCACTAAAAGGGCTTCCCCAGTGGCCTAGTGGTAAAGAATCTGCCTGCAATGCAGGAAACTTGGGTCCTACCCCTAGGTTGGGAAGATCCCCTAGAGAAGGAAATGGCAACCCACTCCAGTATTCTTGCGTGAAATATCCATATACAGAGGCACCTGGCGGGCTATAGTTCATAGGGTTGCAAAGAGTTGTGCATGACTGAGCAACTAACACTTTCATAATCTCTTTAGATTTGTTGAATTTTATAAGCTTTCTCCCAGAACACATTTGTCTCTGTAGGTGTTATGTCCTAGAAAGAGTCATTAGTCAGAAAGACTAAAGAAATTCTGGTATAACTGGAAGACAGTTGAAAACAATAGAACATATGTGTCCATTTGCACTGAGCCATGGTACATCAGGGCCGGGGTTATGGTAAGAAATTCTGATTGCTCTAATTGAATAAAGAAGAATTGGAAAGATCAGATAAGGGACACCTAAAGGCAAGGATTAAGAGTTATGTAAAAAGAAAAACAAAGTAACAGCAATAAGTCTAGGCAAGAACAGAACAATATGAACTATAAAAGAGTGATGAAATAGGAAATATACCTTTCTACCAAGATGTCTCATAGGTACACAAATGTAAATATATCTCAGTTGTACTTAGTCATCTTTATCCTCAAAGTTGTGTTTTCTTTGTATTGTTTAACTCACTTAGGAGTGCCTCCATCCACCCAACCATCCAGTAAAAATCCTTGGGAGTTAATCATAGACTCATCATTTTCTTTCATTTTCAACATCCAGCCTATTGTCAAGTCTTGTCATTTTTACTTCCATGTCATGTCTTGAATGAAAACTTTTTTTGAAGTTCTCATTGCCAATACTTTAATTCAGGATTTCATTATTGTCTGGATTTTTATATTAGTAATCTACAGGTGTCTCACTTCTCTATTAATTCTATATCTTCAACTCCTAGTATAGTACCTGGAATATAAGAGATAACCAATGAAGAGTTCTCTCTCTTTCTCTCTTTTGTTTTTAGAAAGTTTTTCATTTAAAATTAATAAAGAAGGATAATTGATTTGTTCAACAACATTAAGTGCATTTAATAAATTAAAAATAAAGTTCATTTTGTACATAGTGGTTTGTAGCTCTTAATCCTCTAACATTATTTTGCTCCTTTCCCCTTTCCTCTCTCCACTGATATCCACTAGTTTGTTTTCTATATCTGTGAGTCTGTTTCTTTTTTGTTGTTGTTATGTTTATTTATTTTTTAGATTCCTCATGCTGTGCATAAAATACATAAGCAACAAAAATATATTGTACAGCACAGGGAAATATAGCCACTATTTTGAAATAACGTTAAATGGAGTAATCTGCAAAAATATTGAATCACTATGGTGTATACCTGAAAATAGTATAATATTGTACAACTATACTTCAATAAAAAAGAAAGTCCAGTATTATGGATTGTATTTCTTTAACAGAAAACATGAAATGGAAATAAAAATATCTACAGTAGCACTTTACATTATTTAATGACTGATCCAAAATGACAATGGTAGTATTTAGGACTTAGAACTAGAAAATTGAACCTTACTATTATAGATAAAAATATATTATTGTGTGTGTTTTCTATTTTATTATAATTAATGGTATAATGAATATTGATATCATGAACAATGATATGATATAATTATATTCTTATATGTGACTACTTGTTTATATCTTTGAAAATGTTCTCTAGAAATGCAGTTGCTGTGTCATTAGGATATGCACTTCCTTATTTTTCAGCATAATTGCTTTTCAACATGAGAGTCACCACTTTACACATTTGGTAGATTTGTACTTATTAGCTCCAGGATCTGCAAATACCGACAGTTTTATCTCTTCCTTTGTAATCATAATACTTTATTTCTTTGTTAAAATTTATTCAATAGTGTGGATTTCCAGCAGTATATCTAATAAGAGTGGTGAGAGCAGACACCTTTGCTTTGTTTCTGATCTTAAGGAGAAAGCTTTCAGGTTTTCTTACAATTAAATATAATGGTAGCTATAGGTTTGTTTGTTTTTCTGTAGATGCTTGCTCTCTCCCTCTTTCCTCTCTATTGGTTTGGTTTCTCTGGAGATTCCTGACTAGTACACATGGCATTCCTTTTACTTCCAAAATAAATACATTATTATAGATAAAGGGAACTTTCTTTTGAATAACATATAGATGGATCCTGTGGGAATTTTTAAAATATGTATCTATTCCACAAATTCTGCCTTTTAATTTGTTTAGACTATTAGCATTAATAACATTATTAATATATTAGGTTCATGATTGCTATTTTGTTTTTAGTTTGTTTGCTGTATTTCTTGTTCTTCTTTTCACATCCTTACATGTGTTAGTTGAATATTTTTAGTAATTCCTTTAGAGTTATATATAGAATTTTAAGTTTATCTCTTTGTGTGTGTGTATATATATATATAAGTAGATTTTCTAGGTATTACATTATATTTATTATTACAAATTATATTTGCGTTACATATTTATATTATAAATTATTATATTATAATAATTACTATTGCAAATATTATTAATATTTGTAACTTATTCTGCTCTTCTTGTATCAACATTTTAGCAGTTCAAGCAAAGTTTAAAAATCTTACCTTCATTTTTTTCTTTTACTCTCTCCAAGTGTTAGCCCTTCTGACTCTACAAGATAGAAGTACAACTTTTCTTTGGTATTTGGCTGGAGAATTGTGGCTGTTATCACCTTTTGTGGGTCTTTTCTGCTAAGCTACCATTTTCCTCTTTCCTTTTCCTAAAAGAAGCAGAATTATTTATGTATGTTGGTGCTTCTATGTTATAGGCTTTTCTAGCACCCTGATCTCTTATATATAGGAGGCAAGAAGGAAATTGTTAGAACCTGCTAACATGTTGTTCCTCTTGTTGGATTCTTCTTTTCTTCTATGTTTGTTTTTTTGTATTATGATTTGTATATGGAAGGAATAATGGGACTATTCCATCTTAGCCAAATCAGAAGTCCACTACCACTTATTTTTATAAAGTTTTCATGTAACACAGGTGCATTCATTTGTTTATGTATTGTCTCTGACTCCTTTTTCAATACAGTGGCAGGATCAAATAGTTGCAACAATGACAGAGTGGTCCAGAACCCTTAAATTTTTACTGTTTTGCCCTTTATAGGTCAGTGGTCTTGAACTTTAACATTATAACAATTACTTGGGGCTCTCTTAAAAATGCATATTCTAATTCAGCAGATCTTGCATATGGTCTGAAACTCTGCATTTCTAACAGACTTCAAGGTCTTGCCAATGCTGCTGGTCCTCAGACCACACTTTGATTTGCAAGGCTCTTCTCTCTTTAGGAACCAGTCATGGAAACAGGAACAAACTTAAAGCCTAAAATATTCTAAAGTAACTTTGCACTTTCAAACTCTACTCTGAGAACTTCAGGCTGGTTGAAGAATGTGAAACTAAAATATACTGATGAGGGTGAGATCTATTAAAAGTGGTAGGAAATCCCTTATATGAAGCTGCATTAATAAAAATGTTATCTATTTGCATCCTTTCTCTGTAATAGGGTGACAGGTCCTATACATACTGTGACCTAACTAGCCTCCTCTATTTGCGAGTTTTAATTTTTTAGGATCTATCAACTTACCTATTATTTCCTTGAAATTGCCAGTTTCAGAAAAATTAGTATGCTAATTTTTCATTTACCCAAATAGTCTTACTTTAAAAGATTCATGTTTATTCCATATATATTTTGTTGGTTTATTTTATAAACCCAATACTTATTTCAAGGAATTATTTGTAAATTTTTAGAACTGTTTGAATAGGACTTTAATTTTGTAATTTTATAATCATGCCTTTGCATTCTTATAAATTATCTAATTTCCTTATTCTTTTGTGTTTAGTGCTTTTTGTATTACATACTTTTGAAGCTGTATTTCTAAGCTTATCTTCCATTGTCAGTTTCTTCAGGGTGCTCCATAGAATATGTTAATGATCCCATATATTATATGTTCATTTCCCTAGTCTCTACCTAGTAGTTATGACTGTGAACTTGACTTTTCATTGGCATTTGCTCACCTTTTTGTGTTGAATACGGGACCTGTGTACACTCTTTATTTGGCAGAAAGAGCTGTTGCTCTTTGTAAAAATCAAAGTATTTATAGTTGAGACTCTGGGCTAGTGGGTATAGCTGTTCATGGTAAGCAATTCAGTAGTCGTCTGTTTCTACTTTCCCTTGTGAAGTTTTCTCCATTTTTAAAAATCATACATTATGTGGAATTACTTTTAAAAAATTATGCAGTAATTTCTAGTCTTCAGAATGCCTTGTCCTTATTTTCAGACGTTCCATTTTTTGTGTGTTAGGAACATTTATCTATAATTCCTGTCTGTATAAAGAAAAATGGGAAGTTTTATTGAATTGCCTTTCTGACTTTTTGGCACAGTAATGCCTTGATTATTTCTGATAAGTTTTCATATGTCCTCTATCTTATTCTCTGGACAGTATTATTATATCTAAAATGATTTCTACCTTTGAGTATTTTATTTATGTTTTTCATAATACTTTTGACAAGATTTTTCAGAAAATGCTGAATAATTGTTGTAATAGCTGGTATACTCTTATTACTCACTATAATGGACAGCCTGTAATGTAGTGTTCCTCACTGTATATTCCACAGTCTGCCTTAGAATAATCAGGGAAGTTTTACAGATGCAAATTCCTTAATTAGAATTGTTGGGGCCCAAGAACTGGTATGGTAAAAAGATTCCCAGATAATTCTAATACACTTAATTCATGATTATGTTCAATATTTATTGTTGGTCTGGGACAAGTACTGTTTAGTGTGTTAAGTATGTTTTTCCCCTTAAGTTATTAAGACTTTTTCATTAGCAATGAATATCAATTTTATCAAATATTTGTTCTGTACCTACTGAGGAAACCACATAGTTTGAGTTTTTGGCTTCCATTATTTCAATTCTCATGGTAAAATATGTATTTAATTTTAAAAAATGAGTCTCACATTCCTGGAAAAAGTACAACTAAGTTACAATAATTTCCTTCATATTTATGATTTAATTATTTCTATTTACAGTTGAGATTGATTGATTTTTCTACTTTGGGCTCTCTTTCTTAGGTATTGGGCTCAGGGTTCTGTTAGGTTTGCAAAGTAAACTTCCTGAAATGTTATAATTTCTGAAATAGGTTAAAACTAAAAGGATGGATTAATTTAAACTGATTCTGGCAACTAGTATGGAGATTATGCTATAGCATATCATGTAATTACATCAGCTGATATTTGTGTATTGAGCTTTCTTAATTAAATTGAATCTAAGTTTTATTTAGTTAGCAAATTACCTACTGTTCAAGTTTATTATCATAATTTACTTTTCACTTTATTTTTTTCTCCTCTAATTCTTAATGTTCTTTGTTATCTGCTTTCTTTATGTTTTCATTTTGTTTGTTATGCTTGCTAAAGTTTTCCCCCATTTTAGAGGAAAAATTTGTATTTACCAATGTTGTCATATTTTTCTGTTTTATAATTTAAGAAGTTCTCTGATTATTTTCATAACTTCTTTCTCCTACTCCCCAAGGAGTGATTTTATTATTTTCTTAAGTCAAATGAATAGTTTTTTTCATCTTTTTAATTTCATATTGGATGTATTAAAAATTAAAATTTTACAATTGTGACCAAATTTAGGCCAAACTTCCTGAGTTTAGAGTTTTTGTTGTAATTGTACTCATTTAAATTTTAGTATTGTGCTGTGTTCTGTGCTAGGTTGCTCAGTTGTGTTTGACTCTTTGTGAACCCATGGACTGTAGCCTGCCAGGCTCCTCTGTCCTTGGGGATTCTCCAGGCAAGAAAGTGCAGCGGGTTGCCATGCCCTCCTCCAGGGGGTCTTCCCAACCTAGGGATTAAACCCAGGTCTCCTGCATTGCAGGTGGATTCTTTACCGTCTGATCCACCAGAGATCAGTCTCAAAAAGAATACAGTAGCAAACATGACAGTTTGTAAAAATCTTATCATAATTTCATATTTGCTTCAATTAGATGTTTTTAAAGATATAATACTTTAGTGATCAATTGAAGCCTCTAGTTTACCCTGCCTAAGATTAATCTCCCTCTATACCTCCCTTTCGGAGAAGGCAATGGCAACCCACTCCAGTACTCTTGCCTGGGAAATCCCATGGATGGAGGAGCCTGGTAGGCTGCAGTCCATGGGGTCGCGAAGAGGACACGACAAAGCGACTTCACTTTTACTTTTCACTTTCATGCACTGGAGAAGGAAATGGCAACCCACTCCAGTATTCTTGCCTGGAGAATCCCAGGGACGGCGGAGCCTGGTGGGCTGCCATCTATGGGGTCGCACAGAGTCAGACACGACTGACGTGACTTAGCAGCAGCAACATATCTCCCTTTAGTATGACTTACATGCTCATCTTTCAGATTCTTGTTACCATTCGTTTACTATATATTTATCCATACACAATATGTAATTCTTCTATAGGTGGATATATAATTCTTTCATATCTCAGAGTTTGCTCAGATTCATGTTCAGTGGGTTGGTGATGCTGTCTAACCATCTTATCCTCTGCTGCCCCTTCTCCTTTTACCTTCTTCAAACTTTCCCAGCATCGCGGTCTTTTCCAATGAGTCAGCTGTTTGCATCAGGTGACTAAAGTATTGGAATCACTCAGTTTCAGTTGATTTCCTTTAGGATTGACTGGTTTGATCTCTGTGCAGTTCAGGGGACTCTCAAGTCTTCTCCAGCACCACAATTCAAAAGCATCAATTATTTGGGTGCTCAGCCTTCTTTATGGTCCAGCTCTCACATCTGCACATGACCGCTGGAAAAAACCATAGCTTTGACTATCTAGATTTCTGTTGGTTAAGTGATGTCTCTGCTTTTTATATGCTGTCTATGTTTGTCATAGTTTTCCTTCCAAGGAGCAAGTGTCTTTGAATTTCAAGACTGCGGTCACCATCCATAGTGATTTTCAAGCCGAAGAAAATAAAATCTGTCACTGTTTCCACTTTTTCCCCTTCTGTTTGCCATGAAGTAATGGGACCAGATGTCATGATCTTAGTTATTTGAATGTTGAGCTTTAACCCAGCCTTTTCACTCTCCACTTTCGAAAGTTTGTTTAGATATTCTTCATTTTCTGCTATTAAAGCTGTATCATCTGCATATATGAGATTGTTGACATTTCTACCAGCAGTCTTGATTTCAGCTTGTGATAGTATATTTTCATTAACCCACTGCAGTTTATTGATTGATGTTCTTATTTCTCAAATGCACATTCTTATTTTACCCCATATACACTTGTATAAAAATTTCTCTAGGGTATATTTCTAGATGTGAAATCTAAGCTCCCTTAGATATCACCATGTTTAACTCAAAGGATTTTTCCAGAATGTGGTGATAACAATTTATTCAGAAGAGTATGAGAGCTCCCCTCCCTATTTTCTCACATCCCTACCAACAAATGGTACAGGGAGTTTATAAAAATATTTTGTCACTATAGAGATATGAAATGATATTTCATTATTTTTGTATTTTGCATTTCCTTTACTATCAATAATATTGGTTATATACTATCAGTATGTTTATAGAGCATTGGGCCTTCCCAGGTGGTGCTAGTGGTAAAGAATCTGCCTGCCAGTTCAGGAGACACACATGATGAGGGTTCAATCCCTGGGTCAGGAAGATCCCTTAGAGAAGGAAATAGCAACCCACTCTAGGATTCTTGCCTGGAAAACTCCATGGACAGAGGAGCCTGGCAGGTTACAGTCCATGGAGTCTCAAAGAGTTGGGCACGACTCTGCACACATGCACATATGGGGCATTCAGCTTCCTCTTCTGTGATTTTCCTATTCATATCATTTGTAGATTCCCACCCTCCCTCTACAGTAAACAAATAACCTCCATTGTATTGGTTTTATAATTAAAAAATTTCATTATGAACAATTCAAACAATATGGAAATATGTAAAGAAGAACATAAAAATTCACTAAATTCTACTTAACAACTACTTGTGTTGAAAGAGCTTTGTTTCAAAGTGTAGTCCACAATTGGCCTTTAGGAACTGATTTTTTTCTTACCTGCCTGTATGATGGCTACCTCTTTTTCCCATGCTCTGTCAAAGGTGAGACAGTTCAGGTATCCTATTTCTCTTTGGTGGGGCTTGTCACTCTTTGGAATTTTATTTACTTGGTTGCTTGCCTTGTGAATTCAAGTCTAGTGCACTCAGGAAAAGTTATGATTTTGAAGATTATTTGACTTTTTATTATTATTAAAGTGGAAGTAGTGATCTTTCCAGCTTTCTATGCTCTAAATAAAAGCAGAAGTCCATACCCATTAGTAGTCACTCCTCATTTACACCTTATCCCAATTCCTCTGGCGACCACTAATCTGTTTTCTATCTCTATGGTGGTGGTGGTTTAGTCACTAAGTTGTGTCTGACTCTTGCGATCCCATGGACTGTAGCCCTCCAGAATCCTCTGTCCATGGGATTTCTCAGCAAGAACACTGGAGTGGGTTGCTGTTTCCTTCTCCAGGGGATCTTTCCAACCCAGGAATCAAACCTGTGATTTCCACATTGCAGGCAATTTCTTTACAACTGAGCCACCAGGAAAGACCTCTATCTCTATAAATTTAAATTTAATGCCTATTCCATACATTTAATCTTGCTGGAATCATATAATATGTGATTTTTTTGTCTGAATTTCTTCACTTAGCTTAATTTTTCAGTGTTAATCCATGTTGTGCCATGTATCAGTACAGCATTCCTTTTTATGTCAACTAATATTCCAGCATAGGCATAGCCTACATTTTGTTCATCCACTTATCAGAGAATGGACATTTGGGATTTTTAAAAATTGATTTATTTATTTGGCTGTACCAGGACTTAGTTGTAGCATGCTGTGGCAAGAAAACTGTCAGTTGCAGCATGTGGAATCTAGTTCTCCAACAAGGGATGGAACGCAGGCCCCCTGCATTGGAAGCACAGAGTCTTAGTCAATACAGCACCAGGGATGTCCCCATTTGGGATTTTTAACCTTTGGCTTTTGTGAATAATTCTGCTAAGAACACTGGTTTAAAAGTTTTTTTTTTTTTTCTGTTTTGCTTTTAGTGTTTATTTTTTTTTATTTTTTTTTTTTTGTGGGTTTTGTCATACATTGATATGAATCAGCCATGGATTTACACGTCTTCCCCATCCCAGTCCCCGCTCCCACCTCCCTCTCCACCAGATTCCTCTCGAAACATCCCACCCTCGCCTTCTCCCACAGAGATTAAAAGTCTGTTCTGTATTTCTGTGTCTCTTTTTCTGTTTTGCATATAGGGTTATCGTTACCATCTTTCTAAATTCCATATATATGTGTTAGTATGCTGTAATGTTCTTTGTCTTTCTGGCTTACTTCACTCTGTATAAGGGGCTCCAGCTTCATCCATCTCATTAGGACTTGTTCAAATGAATTCTTTTTAATGGCTGAGTAATATTCCATGGTGTATATGTACCACAGCTTCCTTATCCATTCATCTGCTGATGGGCATCTAGGTTGCTTCCATGTCCTGGCTATTATAAACAGTGCTGCGATGAACATTGGGGTGCACGTGTCTCTTTCAGATCTGGTTTCCTCAGTGTGTATGCCCAGAAGTGGGATTGCTGGGTCATATGGCAGTTCTATTTCCAGTTTTTTAAGAAATCTCCACACTGTTCTCCATAGCGGCTGCACTAGTTTGCATTCCCACCAACAGTGTAAGAGGGTTCCCTTTTCTCCACACCCTCTCCAGCATTTATTGCTTGTAGACTTTTGGATAGCAGCCATCCTGACTGGCGTGTAATGGTACCACATTGTGGTTTTGATTTGCATTTCTCTGATGATGAGTGATGTTGAGCATCTTTTCATGTGTTTGTTAGCCATCTGTATGTCTTCTTTGGAGAAATGTCTGTTTAGTTCTTTGGCCCATTTTTTGATTGGGTCATTTATTTTTCTGGAATTGAGCTGCAGGAGTTGCTTGTATATTTTTGAGATTAATCCTTTGTCTGTTTCTTCATTTGCTATTATTTTCTCCCAATCTGAGGGCTGTCTTTTCACCTTACTTATAGTTTCCTTTGTAGTGCAAAAGCTTTTAAGTTTCATTAGGTCCCATTTGTTTATTTTTGCTTTTATTTCCAATATTCTGGGAGGTGGGTCATAGAGGATCTTGCTGTGATTTATGTCGGAGAGTGTTTTGCCTATGTTCTCCTCTAGGAGTTTTATAGTTTCTGGTCTTACATTTAGATCTTTAATCCATTTTGAGTTTATTTTTGTGTATGGTGTTAGAAAGTGTGTGTGTGAACACTCTTCCATTTCTCTTTTTGAAGAACTGTCAGAGTATTTTCCAAACTGGCTGCCCCACCTTCATTTTTAAAGGATATATTTTCAATGTGTAAAGAACCTGCCTGCAATGCAGAAGATACAGGAGACACAGGTTCAATTCTTGGGAAAATCCCCTGGAGAAGGAAATGGCAACCCACTCCAGAATTCTTGCCTGGAGAATCCCAGGGACAGAGGAGCCTGGTGGGTCATAGTCCCTGGGGTCGCAAGAGTTGGACACAACTGAGTGACTAAACACAGCACATACATCTAAGGTGACAGGCATTTCTTTTTCTTATACCATTTTAAAGTTGTTTACCTCTTGTCTTTTGGCATTTATTGAATCTTATGCTACAATTCCTATTGTTTTTTCCTTCAACTTAATGCATATTTTTTGTTTACATGGTCCATGAAAATGTTTATCTTGTTTTGATCATGAATTTCTCTTTTTTTTTTTCACTTATTTTTATTAGTTGGAGGCTAATCACTTTACAATACCACACTGGGTCTTGTCATACATTGACATGAATCAGCCATGGATTTACATGTATTCCCCATCCCGATCCTCTCTCCCACCTCCCTCTCTACCCAATCCCTCTGGGTCTTCCCAGTGCACCAGGCCCAAGCACTTGTCTCATGCAACCAACCCGGGCTGGTGATCTGTTTCACCCTAGATAATATACATGTTTTGATGCTGTTCTCTCGAAACATCCCACCCTCGCCTTCTCCCACAGAGTCCAAAAGTCTGTTCTGTATAACTGTGTCTCTTTTTCTGTTTTGCATATAGGGTTATCATTACCATCTTTCTAAATTCCATATATATGTGTCAACATGCTATAATGTTCTTTATCTTTCTGGCTTACTTCACTCTGTATAAGGGGCTCCAGTTTCATCCATCTCATTAGAACTGATTCAAATGAATTCTTTTTAATGGCTGAGTAATATTCCATGGTGTATATGTGCCACAGCTTCCTTATCCATTCACCTGCTGATGGGCATCTAGGTTGCTTCCATGTCCTGGCTATTATAAACAGTGCTGCGATGAACATTGGCTTGCACGTGTCTCTTTCAGATCTGGTTTCCTCAGTGTATATGCCCAGAAGTGGTATTGCTGGGTCATATGGCAGTTCTATTTCCAGTTTTTTAAGAAATCTCCACACTGTTCTCCATAGCGGCTGCACTAGTTTGCATTCCCACCAACAGTGTAAGAGGGTTCCCTTTTCTCCACACCCTCACCAGCATTTATTGCTTGTAGACTTCTGGATAGCAGCCACCCTGACTGGCGTGTAATGGTACCTCATTGTGGTTTTGATTTGCATTTCTCTGATGATGAGTAATGTTGAGCATCTTTTCATGTGTTTGTTAGCCATCTGTATGTCTTCTTTGGAGAAATGTCTGTTTAGTTCTTTGGCCCATTTTTTGATTGGGTCATTTATTTTTCTGGAATTGAGCCGCAGGAGTTGCTTATATATTTTTGAGATTAATCCTTTGTCTGTTGCTTAGTTTACTATTATTTTCTCCCAATCTGAGGGCTGTCTTTTCACCTTGCTTATAGTTTCCATAAAATTACTAGAGCTAATCAACAAATATAGTAAAGTTGCAGGATATAAAATTAACACATAGAAATCCCTTGCATTCCTATACACTAACAATGAGAAAACAGGAAGAGAAATTAAGGAAACAATACCATTCACCATTGCAACAAAAAGAGTAAAATACTTAGGAGTATATCTACCTAAAGAAACAAAAGACCTATACATAGAAAACTATAAAACACTGATGAAAAAATCAAAGAGGACACAAAGAGATGGTGAAACATACCGTGTTCATGGATTGGAAGAATCAATATTGTCAAAATGGCTATTCTACCCAAAGCAATCTATAGATTCAATGCAACCCCTATTAAGCAAGCAATGGTATTTTTCACAGAACTAGACCAAAGAATTTCTCAATTTGTATAGAAATACAAAAAACCTCGAATGGCCAAAGTAATCTTGAGAAAGAAGAATAGAACTTGAGGAATCAACCTGCCTGACTTCAGGCTCTACTACAAAGCCACAGTCATCAAGACAGTATGGTACTGGCACAAAGACAGAAATATAGATCAATGAAACAGAATAGAAAGCCCAGAGATAAATCCACGCACCTTTGGACACCTTATCTTCGACAAAGGAGGCAACACTATACAATGGAAAAAAGACAACCTCTTTAACAAGTGGTGCTGGGAAAACTGGTCAACCACTTGTAAAAGAATGAAACTAGAACACTTTCTAACACCATACACAAAAATAAACTCAAAATGGATTAAAGATCTAAATGTAAGACCAGAAACTATAAAACTCCTAGAGGAGAACATAGGTAAAACACTCTCTGACATAAATCACAGCAGGATCCTCTATGACCCACCTCCCAGAATATTGGAAATAAAAGCAAAAATAAACAAATGGGACCTAATGAAACTTAAAAGCTTTTGCACAACAAAGGAAACTATAAGCAAGTTGAATTTATCTTTTTGTTTCCTCTGTTTATCAGAGCTTACAAATTTATTCTGTAAGGGCTAGATAGTGAATATTTTGGACTTTTCTGGTCTAATGATCTCTGTCATAACTATTAAACTGCCATTAGCAGCAAAGCAGCCATGGAAAAAGTAAAAATGAATGAATTTGATTTATGTTCCCATAAAACTTAATTTATTAAAAAGAAGCATAATGGATTAGAATTTACCTGTAGTCCATAGTATGCTGACTTTTTTTCTTTATAGTGTCTGTCACTATTAAGCACGGAGGCCAAAAGTTTAAGTATAAATTCTGTGGACCAAGACTGAAATCTAATTTTCAGTTTGGTTTGTGAGTGAAGTTCTGATTCTTATTTTTGCCTAAATAAAATTAAGGATAATTGTTTTCATGTGGGTTAGGTTTTGTTGTTGTTTTTATCCCCTAGTTAATTTCATCTCATTGCACTAGAGATGTTTTTGGAACCTGTATAATGAATATTTTGCAGAATTTATTGAGCTTTTTTTTGTGGCTTCATAAGAGATCATTTAAAAAACTTGTAAGCACAGTCATATAGTTTAATCTTAGTTTATTAGTTATAATAGTCCATAGATTATTCTTAAATCAATATTATTAATTGTGATATTTAGATCTTTATTATTCTAATTAAGTTTTGTTGATTCAAGTAATGAAAATTGAGAAAACAAGAATCATTATTTTCTAGTTATTTTCTTTTTATGGATAACCATTACATCTACATTTCTTTTTCTTCTTTTATATTCTATATAATAGAATACTGTATGGAACTTCATATTTCCCTGAACTTGGAGAGTTAGCTTTCAAAGCTGAGGACAAAAATATATCAAGTACTCCACATTCTTAAATAAAAGTAGAGAAGTCAGGATCAGACACTCCTAATATAAACAGTTGTTTGTGCAGTGGGCAGATTTTTTTGATTAGTGAGCCATTGGCCTGTTGAGGTGTGCCGTAACTTTTCCGTTTCTTTTCCGTAAGGAAAGGTGGAAGTACTTCTCCCATCCCTAGTTAACTGAAGCTAGTTTTCCAAGAAAATGTGTGCCTATATGTGAAGTATATTGATCTCATTCCAATTTACTTTGAATTCCTGTGTTTGACATGGCAAGGAAATGGATTTCCTGGGATCAAGTGGACATTGATGAAATTATTTGACCTCGAGCCATAGTTCACAAGGGCTGACCACTAGATAGATCACAGGACCACACCAACAAAGTCTATGCATGTATACTGTGAGGGATTATATCTGGGGTTGAAACTAGAAGAGAGCAAATCCAACTGTTAAAAAAATTGCATGTTAGGAAGGACCTTCTATGGGACTCCCTACAAAATTGATAACGTGCCCTGCAAGAGACCTTGACTTTCTTTCTTGTGAGTACCTAACAGAAAATGTTAATTGTCAGACAGTGTGTACTAGGGAAGCAATGGGAGGAGAAAAATATCACTTTGGCAGCCAATTATGTGAAAGAACCCCTGCTGTTTCTTCTGTTTCCTTTTTTCAGGTTTTACATCCCAGAAAATCTAGAACCAGAAGAGAGGGAAGGAGGGTTAAAAGAAAAGAAACCCATACCTCTCTCCTCTGCAGGTCCTTTGGTATGATCGTCAAGACTGGGAGGGAAAGGAGGAAATGAGTTTATAGTTTATAATTGGAATATATGCTGCTTAATGATCACTAAAAATGATCAACTGAAGAGACTACTGAAGTGTCATTAAATGGATTGAGAAGACAGGGTCAA
This sequence comes from Dama dama, assembly GCF_033118175.1. Lineage (NCBI taxonomy): Eukaryota > Metazoa > Chordata > Mammalia > Artiodactyla > Cervidae > Dama > Dama dama. The sequence goes on from NC_083714.1 coordinate 25,457,575, forward strand.
CAGGGCATGACTGAAGGCAGTGACTGGAAAAACAAAACAGAAAAAAACATTTGTTAATCATAGCTCTCAAAGTTTGGTGGGTTCAATAAACCAGTTAGTTATATTTTCCTGATGATTATTTAGTAGTTAAATAAAACATTTACTACACTAAAAATCTTACACTTTATCAATATAAAATGAACTTTTGGTCCCACTTAATGCTTTATTTTTTTAATTTTACTTAATTAAATTAAATTTAAAACTTAATGTTTTGAATTTTACTGCAAGTGGTATTTTGCTACCCCTGTTTTCCTTTTGTTTTCATTTGTGTAACATTTTATATTTAACTTTTTCAAAGGTTTTCTTTCACAAATTATTTTTCAATTCAGTGAAACACACACACACACACACACACACACACACACACACACCTACCTATCTGTCTATTCAATCTCAGTGTAGGAGTTAAACTCACATTTGTTTTAATAATTGATATTGATTTTATTCTGCCCATTTGTCTTATATGCTTTCTTTAAAAAAAATCCGTGCTTTTCTAACTTTTAGTACAGAGACTTCATTTTTGTGTTTTCCAATGACTTAGAGGGTCATGTTTTTATGTTGTTCAAAATCATTCTTTAATTTATGAGTCAAAAAATAAACTAGTTTAATGTGATGCCCCATATTTGAGATAGGATATTCAGAACTTCTAATTCTGTTTCTTTCTTCAACCTCATCACTATAATGAACATTTCTATGTAAGTACTTGCTACTCCATTTACCTATCATATCTAAATCTATATACATACCTACATAAATGGCTGTCCATCTTCATTTTTGAGAATATATTAGAATTAGCATCTTACCTATGGGCGTGGCTTCCCCCTGGCTGGTTAGGGAGATGCACCCTAGGTTTAGCTTTTACTCATGGCTTCACATTTTCAGAGCTTCCAGAGAAGCCTGGCAAGTTGCAACATTTTAGAACTTGCTGAACCAAGTCTGTATTAAACTGGTATGATTATTTGGCTGCAATATTTGTTCTCTCTCTAGGAACTACAGACATTATGCTGAGAGTTGATGCTCTGACTAACTTTACTCAACAGGCTTTACAAGATTCTCAAAAAGCTATTTCAGCTCTTAATGCTGAACAAATACAGATTAGAAAAGTGGTTTTACAAAGCAGATTGATCTTAGATATTCTAACAGCTGCACAAAGAGGAACTTGTACCATTATTCATACCCAGTGCTGTACATATATACCAGATATGAGCACTAATATTACTCAGTTTAAAAAACACATGAACAAGATGACTCAGGCTATGGATATTCCTGAAACCTCAATTGCCCCATTTTTGGAAGCATTAACTAATTCCTCTTGGTGGAAAACTATCCTAATTGCAATAATTCTGATTGTTATGTTTTTGCTGTTTGCTCCCTGCATCTATAAGTGTGTAACTGGATTTGTTTCTAGCCTCAGTTATAGATGCAGGGAGCAAACAGCTTCTTCCAACTATTACTTGGGGCCCCTGGATCAGAGATCCTCAATATGAGAGTTAGGAGAATGTTCCCTCATCAGTTTAGGGATGATGCCCCTCATCAGCTCAGAAGCAGTTATGGAAGAGAACAATGCCCCTCTCCCTAGGCAGCATCAGTTCAGTTCATTTCAGTCACTCAGTCGTGTCTGACTCTTTGCGATCCCATGGACTGCAGCATACCAGGCTTCCCTGTCTATCACCAACTCCCAGATCTTGCCCAAACTCATGTCCATCGAGTCGGTAATGCCATCCAACCATCTCATCCTCTGTCGTCCCCATCTCATCCTACCTTCAATCTTTCCCAGCATCAGGGGGTTCTTTTCCAGTGAGTCAGTTCTTTGCATCAGGTGGCCAAAGTATTGGAGCTTCAGCTTCAGCATCAGTCCTTCCAATGAATATTCAGGGCTGATTTCCTGGTTGGATTTCCTTGCAGTCCAAGGGACTCTCAAGAGTCTTCTCCAACACCACAGTTCAAAAGCATCAATTCTTTGGTGCTCAGTTTTCTTTATAATCCAACTCTTACATCCATACATGACCATTGGAAAAACCATAGCTTTGACTAGATGGACCTTTGTTCACAAAGTAACATCTCTGCTTTTTACTATGCTGTCTATGTTGGTCATAGCTTTTCTTCAAAGGAGCAAGTGTCTTTTAATTTCACGGCTACAGTCACCATCTGCAGTGGTTTTGGGGCCCAAGAAAATAAAGCCTCTCACTGTTTCCATTATTTCCCCATCTGTTTGCCATCAAGTGATGGGACTGGATGCCATGATCTTAGTTTTTTGAATGTTGAGTTTTAAGCCAACTTTTTCACGCTCCTCTTTCACTTTGATCAAGAGCCTCTTTAGTTCCTCTTCACTTGCTGCCATAAGGGTGGTATCATCTGCATATCTGAGGTTATTGACATTTCTCCCCACAATCTTGATTCCAGCTTGTGCTTCATCCAGCCCAGCATTTAGCATGATGTACTCTACATATAAGTTAAATAAGCAGGGTGACAGTATAATATTCCTGAAAGAAAAGGGGGGAATGAGAGGGTAACAAGCAGGAAGACTAGGGGTCCCCAAACAGAGGAAATAGACTGCAAGTGTCAGACTTTTTCTTCCTCTTCCTTAAGCAGCAGGAGGAAACAAACTACAAGTGTCAGACATTTTTTTCCCTTCTCTATACAAAATTAAAAGAAGGTTTCTTTTAAAATTTTGTGTTGCCATGGCACCTGGTTCCACCTGAACTTAACTTTTCTCAAACCTTGAGCTAACCAATGAAGTTTTTCTTATGGAAATGGTTTTCTTAAGCTATGCTAATGAACTAAGTATTTGCCTTAGAATCTGCCTTTCTTGGCTCAACAAACCAGTATGTTTTACTCAGGGAAATGTTCTGTTAAGCTGTTAATGAAACTATGTATTTGCTTGGAAGTCTGCCTTTCTTCAAGATTCATGTCAATTGTTTTATGGCCCAGGATGACCTTGTGTCAATGCTATCTCAAAATGAATTTTGTGGGTGAGGGACCTGGTGTAACTCTCTCAATTTTGAGGCATGTCCTTTCTCTAATTTGCAACTCGCTTATCATATATAGCAACTCCTTACTATAAACTATAAAAGTGCAGCAGGGCACTTTTTCTGCTCCCTTCTGATATCTATGTCAGAGGCTTTCTCTATCTCTTTTATACTTTAATAAAACTTTATTGCACAAAAGTTCTGAACCATCAAGGCTTGTCACTGGCCCTGAATTGAATTTAAATACTATTCAAATATTATCACTTATATAGAATCATCACTAATTCTTCTGAATTGTTCCTTCTTTATCACTTTAGCAAGATAACATTTTAAAATATTGTGATGAGATTGCAATTTAGTTTCTTACTTTTGAATTATTACCATTGAAGGAAAATGAAGATATGTTTGCCAGCTAAATGCAACATTGGCAGACACTATCTTGTAAATTATGGTGACAGCCTAGTCATGTTTCCTTGGGTGACTCTAAATTTGGATAGCTATCATTTTCCATGGTATATCGTGTAACCAGATCAACAATTCTTCAAGAACTTTTATGCACTATGCCTCCTTATATCCCTTTTGATTTGTTACCTTTTCTCCATTACCATTCCCTTTTTCCAAACATTTTTGTCCTGGATTATACAAATTGCCTTCTATTTACTGTCTCTTTCTCCTAAGTAATCCTCCTCTTTCTTACCCACTAATAATTATCACATGAATGATAGTATGCATTCAGGATTTATAGACTGGCATATGTAAACGTGATATACTGGTCAACATACAGTAAGTATTAGAAACACCATAGCCAGCTGAAAAATACCTGAACTTTGCATAACTGCAAATTAAATTTTCACCCTTGAGATTAGAAAAAATTAATATTAAAAACTGATATATCCAGTTCCATTCTTCTTTCTCAAGATTACTTTGGCTATTCGAGATTTTTTGTATTTGCATAAGACAAGTGCTTGGGGCTGGTGCACTGGGAAGACCCAGAGGGATGGGGTGGGGAGGGAATTGGGAAGGGGGATCGGGATGGGGAATACATGTAAATCCATGGCTGATTCATGTCAATGTATGGCAAAAACCACTACAATATTGTAAAGTAATTAGCCTCCAACTAATAAAAATAAATGGAAAAACAAACTGATATAAAGTTTAAGAAGTTTTGAGGAAATGGGCATTATCAAGCAGACTACTGGGAGTGTAGTAAAGTAATTTTTGACACATTAGTATAAAAATTAAAATTCTATTGGAGTATAGTTATTTACAATGTTATGTAAGTTTCAGTAGTACAGTAAATTAAGTCAGTTACACATTATACATATATCCAATATATTTTAGATTCTTTTCCCATATAGGTCATTACAGAGTATTGAGTTCCTTGTGCTATATAGTAGGTCCTATTATTAATCTATTTTATTTAATATATATTTTATATAATATATATTAATAAGATAAAATAAAATAAAATATATAATAGGTCCTATAGTTATCTATTTTATATATAATAGTTTGTATATGGCAGTCCCAATCTCCTTATTTATCCCTCCCCCACTCTTTTCTTCCCTAGTAACCTCAAGTTTTTTTTCTACGTGTGACTCTATTTCTGTCTGTAAATAATTTCATTTGTACTTTTTTGCTTAGATTCCACATATAAGAGACATCATATGATTTTGTCTTTCTCTTTATGGCTTATTTCATTCAGTATGACAGTCTCCAGGTCTATCCATGTCACTGCAAATGACAGTATTTTATTCCTTTTTATGGCTGAGTAATATTCCATTGAACATATGTACTACATCTTCTTTATCCATTCCTCTGTAGATATTTAGGTTGCTTCCATGCCTTGGCTATTGTGAATAGTGCCACAATGAACATTGGCGTGCATGTTTATTCAAATTATGGTTTTCTCCAGATATATGCCCAGGAATGGAATTGCTGGAACATACAGTAGTTCTTATATTTAGTTTTTTTAGTGAAAGTGAAAGTCGCTCAGTCGTGTCTGACTCTTTGCAACCTCATGGACTATACAGTCCATGGAATTCTCCAGGGCAGAATACTGGAGTGGGTAGCCTTTCCATTCTCCAGGGAATCTTCCCAACCCAGTGATCAAACTCAGGTCTCCTGCATTGCAGGCAGATTCTTTACCAGCTGAGCCACAAGGGTATATTTAGTTTTTTTTAGGGAACCTCCAAACTGTTCTCATAGTAACTGTGCAAATTTACATTCCCACCAGAAGTGTAGGAAGCTTCCCTTTTCACTCTACCTTCTCCAGCATTTGTTGTTTCTAGACTTTCTTGATGATGGCCTTTCTGACCAGTGTGAGGTGATACTTTGTAATATTTTTGGTCTGCATTTATCTACTACTTAATGGTGTTGAGGATCTTTTCATGTGCTTTTTGGCCAGCTGTATGTCTTCCTTGGCAAAATATCCATTTAGATCTTCCTCAGATTTTTGATTATTATTTTTTTTAAATTGACCTTCATGAGCTTTTTGTATATTTTCAAGATTAATCACTTGTCAGTATCTTCATTTGAAAATATTTTCTCTCATTCTGTGGTTTGTGGATCCAGCATTATTTTTACTATTAGATATCTGCCCTATCTAAAAGGTAGGTAAGCTGCATACTGCATCATTGTTTTAATGAAAATGAATTATAAAGATTTTCCTTTTGTAAGGTAATGGATGACTAAATTATGGTGTAATCATTCTAAATTTTAAAGGGAAAAAATTAGATCTGTTTCTATTAAAGTAAAAGGATATACATGATATACTGTTCTGTGGTAAAAATGTTGAAGAACAATGGACATGAAATGATATATTCAAGTAAGGAATTATAAACCTAAATTATTACAAAGAAAGTCATGAGAGATTGGAGTGGTTGCCACTGGAGGGGGGATTGTTTCCTTTTTTAAATAAATAAACTGAAAATCCAGCATCTTTTCAAGAGGTTCAAAATGTAATTGCTTATGTGATTATAGAGCAAGACATGGTAGTGTGGAGGATACACCCAAACTGGTTTTCACTGGATGAGAATGATACTGATTGCTTCTTTTATCTTGTGATACTTGACAGCCAATATAGCATAACTATTAAGAACACAGGGCCTGTACCATAACTGTATGGATTTGAATCCTAGCTCTACTACTTGAAATATGTATTATCTCTAGCAAGTTTGGTAAATCACTCATTGCTTCAGTTTCCTTGTGAAATATGACAATAATATTACCTGCTGAATCAAGTGGTTATGAGGATTATATAAATTAATATGGTTAATGCTTAGAATATTTCCTGTTACAAACTAACCATTCAATAACTGTTGGCTGCTGCTATATAATTATAGGATTTACATGGATATCTCATTTATTTAGACATGGTATTTTAAAAGAAGTATATATACAAGTAAATCCAGTTTTATGTATATAATATTTATCAGTTTTTATTTTGGAGATAGGGTTGTGGCAGTTTCTTATTATTTTTCATGTTTTAAAAAGTGAATATAAACAACTTATTCCAATGAAAAGCCCAAGCTTATTTCATATAATATATGCTTGATATTGAAGCAAATCAAGATATATCATTTCCATCTCACCATGATAATATATCTAAGGCAAAATCCTAGATTTCAGCAAATTTTACTTCCACATGCCTATGGCTATAACTAAGATGACCCTCTCTCTATATATATATTATATGTATATAATATATATATATATGATGACTATATATATATATTACCATCCAATTCACAGTACTTTTTAAAAAATTAATTATTTTAATTGGAGGCTAATTACTTTACAATATTTTGGTAGTTTTGGCCATACATTGACATGAATTAACCACGGGTATACATGTATCCCCCCGTCCTGAAGCCCCCCCCCCAACTCTCTCCCCACTCCATCCCTCTGGGTTGTCCCACTGCACTGTCTTTGAGTGCCTTGTTTCATACATCGAACTTGGACTGGTCATCTATTTCACATATGGAAATATAGATGTTTTAATTCTATTCTCTCAAATCATTCCACCTTTGCCTTCTCCCACAGAGTCCAAAAGTCTGTGCTTCTTATCTGTGTCTCTTTTGCTGTCTCCCATATAGAGTTATCATTACCATCTTTCTAAATTCCATATATATGCATTAATATACTGTATTGGTGTTTTTCTTTCTGACTTACTTTACTCTGTATAATAGACCCCAGTTTCATCCACCTCATTAGGACTGACTCAAATGTGTTATTTTTAATAGCTGAGTAATATTCCGTTGTGTACATGTACCACAACTTACCCATTTGACTGCCAAAGGACGTCTAGGTTGCTTCCATGTCCTGGCTATTGTAAACAGTGCTGCAATGAACATTGGGGTACATGTTGTCTCTTGCAATTCTGGTTTCCTCAGTGTGTATTCCCAGTAGTGGGATTGCTGGGTCGTATGGCAGTTCTGTTTCCAGTTTTTTAAGGAATATCCACCCTGTTCTCCATAGTGGCTGTACTAGTTTGCATTCCCACCAACAGTGTGAGAGGGTTCCCTTTTCTCTGCACACTCTCCAGCATTTATTGTTTGTAGACTTTTGAGAGCAGCCATTCTGACCGGCATGAAATAGCAATCCACTGTGGTTTTGATTTGCATTTCTCTGACAACGAGTGATGTTGAGCATCTTTTCATGTGTTTGTTAGCCATCTATTTGTCTCCTTTGGAGAAATGTCTGTTTCGTTCTTTGGCCCATTTTTTCATTGGGTCATTTATTTTTCTGGTATTGAGCTGCATGAGCTGCTTGTATATTTTTGAGATTAATTCTTTGTCAGTTGCTTTTTTCGCTATTATTTTCTCCCATTCTGAAAGCTGTCTTTTCACCTTGTTTACAGTTTCCTTCATTATGCAAAAGATTTTAAGTTTAAACAGGTCCCATTTGTTTACTTTTGCTTTTATGTCCTTTACTCTGGGAGGTGGCTATTGGATGATCCTGCTGTGATTTATGTCAGAGAGTGTTCTGCCTATGTTTTCCTCTAGAAGTTTTATAGTTTCTGGCTTTACATTTAGATCTTTAATCCTTTTTGAGTGTATTTTTGTGTATGGCATTAGAAAGTATTCTAGTTTCATTATTTTACAGGTGGTTGACTAGTTCTCCCAGCACCACTTGTTAAAGAGATTGTCTTTTCTCCATTGTATATTCTTGCCTTCTTTGTCAAAGATAGGGTGTCCATAGGTGCGTGGATTTATCTCTGGGCTTTCTATTTTGTTCCATTGATCTATATATCTGTCTTTGTGCCAGTACCATACTGTCTTGGTGACTGTAGGTTTGTAGTATAGTCTGAAGTCAGGCAGGTCGATTCCTCCAGTTTCATTCTTCTGTCTCAAGATTGCTTTGGCTAATCAAGGTTTTTTTGTGTTCCCATACAAATTGTGAAATGATTTGTTCTAGTTCTCTGAAAAATACCATTGGTAACTTGATAGAGATTGCATTGAATCTATAGATTGCTTTCGATAGTATACTCATTTTCACTATATTGATACTTCTGATCCAAGAACATGGTGTATTTCTCCATCTATTTGTGTCATCTTTGATATCTTTCATGACTGTTTTTATAGTTTTCTATATATGTAGGTCTTTTGTTCCTTTAGGTAAATTTATTCCTAAGTAATTTATTTTATTTTTTTCATCACAATGGTGAATGGGATTATTTCCTTAATTTCTCTTTCTGTTTTCTCATTGTTAGTGTATAGGAACAAAAGGGATTTCTGTGTATCAATTTTATATCTTCCAACTTTACTATGTTCATTGATTAGCTCTAGTAACTTTCTGGTGGTGTCTGTAGGGTTTTCCATGTAGAGGATCATGTAATCTGTAACAGTGAGAGTTTTACTTCTTCTTTTCCAATGTGGATTCCTTTTATTCCTTTTTCTTCTCTGATTGTTGTGGCTAAAACTTCCAAAACTATGTTGAATAGTAGTGGTGAGAGTGGAAACCTTATCTTGTTCCTGACTTTAGGGGAAATGCTTTCAATTTTTTGCCATTGAGGATGATGTTTGCTCTGGGTTTGTCATATGTGGCTTTTATTATGTTGAGGTATGTTCCTTCTATGTCTTCTTTCTGAAGAGTTTTGCTCATAAATGAATGTTGAATTTTGTCAGAGGCTTTCTCTGTGTCTATTGAGCTAATCATGTGGTTTTTATCTTTCAATTTGTTAATGTGGTGTCTCACATTGATTGATTTGCGAATATTGAAGAATTTTTGCATCCCTTGGATAAAGTCCACTTGGTCATGATGTACGATCTTTTTAATATGTTGTTGGATTCTGTTTGCTAGGATTTTGTTAAGAATTTTTGCATCTCTGTTCATCAGTGATATTGGCCTAAAGTTTTCCTTTTTTGTGGCATCTTTGTCTAATCCAGGGTACTTTTGAGAGGAGAATAGGGCACTTTGTTATTACACTCATAAAATAGATCTTAATAGAAACTGTCTGGTTGATTAGGTTACATGATCATGCTAGCTCTGACTGAATCTCCCTTGACATACATGCACTCACCCACTGTAGCCCAGTATACCTATGCTTACCTCAGATTTATATGGTCAGTAAAGACAGCCTGGCTCAGGCTACCATTATTCTTCTGCATTAATACTGCCTTAATCCAGTAGTTTTCTAAAAGACCTCCCTTCTCTGTCCTTAATTCCATTCAGTCATCATGACTACCAGAGTGATCGTTTTAAAATATAAGTTAAATCATGTCTCTTTTCTGTTCAGTCCCTCCAGTTACTGGCTCTGTCACTGAGAGTAATATCAGAGTCCTTCCAATTACTTTTATAAGACCCTTCCTCTGGTTGTCCCCTGCCTCCAAATAGAGATCCTGTTGATTCTCTAAAGTTCTCTCTTACTATCCTGCTGTCCTTTATTTGCCTCCGTCAATACTGCCTCTCTTCTGTTCTTCAAACATACCAGACATGCCTATACCTCAGGGCCTTTGCACTTTCTGTTCCCTCTTCTTGTTGTGTGTTTTCTGCCAATATCTATGAGTTTTACTCCCTCACATTTTTTTTTTACTCCCTCACATTTTTAACCTTTTTTTTTCTTCTTCTCAAAGTTTCCTTCCCCATGAAGCCTATCCAATCACTTTATATACAATCACAAATCACTTGCACTTCTGGTAACCCCCCCCCCATCCCTTTCCCATATTTTATTTATTTTCTCTTGTAATTCACTAAGCTTCTATGTAAGCTTCTATAAAGTTAATAATTGTCTCTTGTATCTACTACTGTGTCCGTTGTACCTAGAGCAGTGCTGGTCACATAGTTGATGTTAATACATATTTCTTTTTTTTCCCACTGGGTTCTTCATAGTTTTTATTCAAGCAGCAATACTAGAAACTGAAAAAGATCATTGTAACAATTCCTCGATTTAAGAAAAGATACCTGTTAAAAGATATCTTAGCAGATGAACACTTAATTTTTGATTGTAGAACTCGAATATCTCTTGCAACAATACTTTTCCTTTGGTCATCACTTAATCAGAAAAAATACTCGTCCCAGTTCAAACAGTACCTTGACTCTACGAGTAATGCTGAGGAACTGACAAGTTTTATCATAAAGTTCTTCCAGATTTTCTCTGTCCCAGTAGAAATCAGGGGTGATCAAGAAGTCTGTACTCAAGTTTATACGGTGTCTTAGGGCAAAGAGTTCAGCCATTTTCTGCATAACTTCTTCATGAGATAGTTTCACTTTCTTCCCAGCTTTTAAAGCCTCTGAAATCGACTGAATAGATTCAACAAATTTATCCAGTGATGCTTCCCAGATAGCAAGTTTCACTGAGAGGCAAAGGGCATTTGAGAAAGCAAATTTCTCCAGAATGGTGTCATCTAAATCCAGCTCTGAATTTAACCGGATTTCCCCTCTGTGAAGTTTTGACTACCACTCTACTTTTGTGTAGTTAAGCTCTTCATTTTTCCAGTGAACCAATACAATTTCATAGGGCTGAATTGCATGTTTTTCTAGAACTTGCATCACATGCTTCATAGTTTGGTCTTTCACATTCCATAACACAGCAGCTCCTTCCCTGAAGAAGAATATTGTTCCAGGATCACCTTCTTTTGCAGAATTTTTCACACCCATCACCAGAATGTTTGCTGCATTTGGACCCTGGTTCAAGGAGATGTACCTCGAGGCAAGCTAGTCACTTCGACGTATCCATGGGACGTCAGATCTTGAGACAGGCTTCCAAGATGTTACTCATCTGCGGTTGCAAATGCAGTGCATTGCATCAGGTCCTCTCGCCGGACAGAAGAGGGATGCGCAGAGCGCGCAAGCTTCCACGGACCGAGCAGCAGCCGCAGCCCGGCGCGCTCCCCGCAGGCGGTACCAATCCCGGCCCAGAAATATGGGCCCCAGCCCATATTTCTTGATTGATAATGAAGACTTCCAAATTCCCCTGCTTCCTTAATTTTGTCAAGCACAGACTCATGCTGCTTCACAGAAATTCAGCCATGTTTTTTGTGGGGGCATGTCCAGTGCCATAATCTCTAAGAGCATATTGCCTGTCCATTCTGGAAAAAAGGTAACAATCTGGTAATGACCACAGCCGTATGCCATACCTGTGTGCCAGTTTGTAAAGGAAATGGCAAGATTTGAAAGCATTTTCCCACATATGGTTTTAAATAGGTCAGGTAGGAAAATGGAGTCTGTTATCTGTACTGGTGCTGATTTCACAGCCACTCATTCCTCAGAGGAGTAATAACGAATGACAACAAGAGAAGAAAGATCTTTAGAGTCATTTTTTGTATGATGCTTTGCCAAGAGCAACATTTATCAGGGCGTTGCATGTCCCACATGGAAGTGGGTGATCTTGGTAATGTGTGAATTTGTTACCATCACCAAATTAACTCTGCTCAATTCTGTTGTCTTTGCAATTTCACATCCTTGATTACAAATTCATAAAACTGTTCTTCTTTTGAGTATAAATTCTTTACTGCTGCAAAAATATAATTTTTCATTTTTATCAAGTACCTGATTTGTTTTTACTTGCTAGTTACTAATTATATATGAAATATAAATGAATTGAAGGCCATATATTCTGTGTTAACTACTTCAAGGAAAACTTATAGTAGGTCCGATCAACATTGCAGCTGCAAGAAGTAACAAGTCTGGCATTAAACTTTCCTGACATACCTTACTTCTCAAGCTTAACATCTGGGAATATACGATTAACAGTGGCTTACATATACATCCACAAGATATGGCAAAAGAATATATCATGTGGAAACTGTCTTTTGAGACATTTTAATGCTGTGAAAATTATTTTAGAGTTACTTATTCTAGTGCCACTGACTTTTTTTTTATTGAGAGACTAAACTTCATGGATTCAAGGATCTTGTTCATCATTTTATACCTAGGTGTATCCATTTCCTGAGGCTATTGTAACAAATTACCATAAACTTGGTGGTATTTTAAAACAGCAGAAATGTATTCTTTTCACAATTGTGGAGGCCAGAAATCTGAAATCAAAGTGTGTATAGGACTGTGCTCTCTCTGGAGACTCTGGGAGAGATTCCTTCCTATTTCTTATAGTTGGCTGGCATTCTTTGGTGTTCTTTGGTTTGTGGTCACTAAAATCCAGTCTCTGCTTCCCTCTTCACATTGCCTTTAACTTTCTCTCTCTTTCTCTCAAAACTTCCTCTGATTCTATCTTGAAAGCATACGTACCATCACTTACATACATGCCAGATAATCTAGCATAAAGCACCTCCTCTCAAAACACTTACTTTATGTCTTTTGCTATGTAAGGTGATAGTCTATATGTTGCATGTAAGATAATATTTGCAGGTTTTGAAGATTAGGAAATAAATATATCTTTGGGGGATGATTTATTTAGCCTACCACACTAAGACTGCCTGACAAACATAGTTGATAAGTTTAGTGGCTTATACGACTTGAGCAAGTCTCTATCTTTCATTTGATCTCTGATTTTCCCATATTTAGTCTGAGAGGATTGGATCATTTGACCATTTTGAATTGACGTGAGATGGAACAACAGTAGAACATTTAATGAAGAAATATCTCATGAAATACAGATTAATCCAGGTGTAGGGTTGAGTTTGATGTTTTTCATCCCATACTTTAGTCATTCAGTAAGAGAGAGAAAGAGATGTGTCCATGTCTTTCTGTTTCTGAGTTGGTATATTATAACATATCAGTCATTAAAGGCAATGTAATAAGATTTGATAGACCTCAGTTGCTAATTGTTTAGAAAACACAGAGATGTTCTTACTGCAAATGCATATGTGAAAGTGGGAGAAATCTCTGTAACCATATGATACTCACAGTATGTTTGGTATAGTCCAGAGCCTCAAACTTCTAAATCATAAAGAACCCTATTGAATTATTTTCCCAGATATTATGAGACCTAACACTTTGGGGAAGTGTAGTGCCATACCAAAAAACCCATCTTTTTGATAACTAAAATTTTAGTCAAATGCAAATAGCTCACAGTGGCTATGATTTCAGAACATTGGAATTGTTAATATTTTAAAATAAAACTTTTATATCACCATTTCAAACACATTTATGAAATCTAACTGCCATAGAAATTTGATACCTACTATTATTTATTTAAAAATATACAAACTTTTCCTTCAAAATGTCTGAATGTGTAGGAAATTTCAATTTGAACTCATATTTCCATTTAACTACTCCCAAGAGATTTTTATTCAAATTTAATATATATTTGCATGAAAATTTCATATTGGTTTTCAAAATTGCTGCTGGAGCAACTGTACATAAGTGTGTAGCTTACAAAACATTTAATATTTTTTGTATTTATTTCTTAAAATTATTTTTTAATTGGAGAAAAATTGCTTCACAGTGTGCTTTCTGCCATCAAAACATTTAATACAGAATGCTGGGCTGGATGAAGCACAAGCTGGAATCAAGATTGCCAGGAGAAATATCAATAACCTCTGATATGCACATGACACCACCGTTATGGCAGAAAGTGAAGAAGGACTAAAGAGCATCTTGATGCAAGTGAAAGAGGAGAGTGAAAAAGTTGGCTTAAAACTTGACATTCAAAAAACTAAGATCCTGGCAACCTGTCCCATCACTTCATGGCAAATAGATGGGGAAACAGTGACTGACTTTATTTTTCTGGGCTCCAAAATCACTGCAGATGGTGACTGTAGCCATGAAATTAAAAGACGCTTACTCCTTGGAGGAAAGTTATGACCAACCTAGAGAGCATATTAAAAAGCAGAGACGTTACTTTGCCAACAAAGGTCTGTCTAGTCAAGGCTATGGTTTTTCCGGTAGTCATGTATGGATGTGAGAGTTGGACTGTAAAGAAGGCTGAGCACCGAAGAATTGATGCTTTTGAACTGTGGTGTTGGAGAAGACTCTTGAGAGTCCCTTGGACTGCAAGATCTAACCAGTCCATCCTGAAGGAGATCAGTCCTGAGTGTCCATTGGAAAGACTGATGTTGAAGCTGAAACTCCTATACTTTGGCCACTTGATGTGAAGAGCCAACTCATTGGAAAAGACCCTGTTGCAGGGAAAGATTGAAGGCAGGAGGAGAAGGGGGCAACAGAGGACACGATGGTTGGATGGCATCACCAACTCAATGGACATGAGTTTGGGTAAACTCTGCAAATTGGTGGTGGATAGGGAGGCCTGGTGTGCTGCAGTCCATGGGGTCGCAAAGAGCTGGACATGACTGAGCAACTGAACTGAATTGAACTGAAAGTTTTGAATTTACAGAGAATTCACAATAAAATTTTTTCAAAATCTAAGTAAATACATGGTAAGAATAAGTGAGTAGACTATTCATTGAGGAAAGACAGCAAACAGAATACTCTTGCCAGAGTTTAAATAGTGGATACACATTTACAGTATTCAGTAACCTTTCAACAAATGGGCATTATTTATCCTCAGACTTAATAAGTTTTTTTTCCATTTATTTTTATTAGTTGGAGCCTAATTACTTTATAATATTGTAGTGGTTTTTGTCATACATTGACATGAATCAGCCATGGATTTACAGTAATTACCTTAAATGTAATTGGGTTGATAAGTTTTTAAAATATAAAATGCTGAATTTTTTGGATACATTCCTTTTGCTAAAAATGTTCTGTTAAGAGAAAATTGTGACCTTCTCCCTCCTCTTCCAAATCATGCGACATTTAGACACAATCTGAAATAAAGTTATGGCAGTAATCTCTAGGCTCTTATTTATGAGGATGCTGAAAATGTAAGAGCATGCTTTATAGCAGATAGGTATTAATATTTCCTGTGATGCTCTCATAAGTCTTAAAATATTTCAGTTATAAAATAAGTAGTTAACAAAGCTTTGCATATGTTTGTTACCTGGATATAAAAAAGACAATATTTCTTATTGTCTCTTTGCTTTATTTGGAGTCTCCTTTAAAAGCTATACATTCTTTGAAAATTCTTGGGGGGTTGAAGAGGGAAAGTCATTAAACAAAAGTTATTCCCACTGTTTCACTCTTTAATATATTTCATTTTCATCACACAGAGGTCAAAAGACTGTTTCTAGCCAGTTATTTGTTACTAACCCAAATATGTATAAACATATCATGAGTTTATGGGGCCTTCATTAAAAGAGGCTTTAAAAGCAACATTTCAAACTGTTACTTTGTCAGCCTGGAGATCTTTAAGTCTGGCATAGTATAGTAAGATTTGTGATACATGAGAAATATACCTTTATTATAAAGTGTGCAGGGGATAACTACAGACATATTCTCAAGTACTTCATTTTTAGGAAACAAAGTGGCACGTGAAAGCATTGATCTCTGAGTCATGTCTGTCTCTTTCTGATCCTATAGGCTGTTGCCTGCCAGGCTCCTCTGTCCATGAGATTTTCCAGGCAAGAATACTGGAGTGTGTTGCCTTTCCCTTCTCCAGGGAATCTTCCTAACCCAGGGATGGGTCCCAGGTTTTCTCCATTGCAGACAGATTCTTTACCATCTGAGCCACCAGGGAACAGACACATTCTCAGGTACTTCATTTTTAAGAAACAGATTGTATGGCAATTGAGTAGCTAGAAATTGAATCTTTAATTCTCATTTTATATCCCTTGGAAAATACCAGGGTACTGCCAGGCTTATGTGCACTCCAGTTAGAAGACCAGTAATTTAGTAATAAATGTTCACTAGAAGACTATGTCACACAGCAACAAAAGAGTCGAATATTTCAGTGAAAACTTTGAATAAATAATTTGAGATTCAGGGTATACTTTTGGCTGATAAGAGAAAGAGTCATTCAGATTAGTTGTTTGGTTCCATATAAATGAATTTGTAAACTGACTCACAAACTTACTTTTTTACTAGTAGATGAACTGCCTTAATAGTTCAGGGTATTTGTTTACCTACTCATTTGCCCAAAATAAATCCTTAAGACTTAAAGAACTGTATTTGCTGCTGTGTGTTTTTTATTGGTTTTCTTCCTTACCTTCCAGGAAGTTTGAGTACATTAATTACCTACAAATAATTTTCTTTTAAAATAAATATTTAGTATAATAAATTTCACCACAATCCATATCCTCATATTTAGAAAATCTTTATTAATGCCTCTGAATTAATGAGAAGGTTTGTTGTTTATTTGTTTTGCATTTCCAGCCTTATTGAGGTATAATTGACAAAATGGTGAGGTATTTAAATTGTATATCATGATTTGACGTACATATATATTGTGGAAGAACTCCTCTTATCTACTTAATTAACACATACATCACCTCAAGTTTTTGTGTGTATGTGAAAACATTTAAATTCTCTCTAGCAAATATCAATTATAAAATATAATGTTTTCAATTATAGTCTCAATGTTATACATTAGACACTCAGACTTTATTCATGATATGGCTGAAAGATGATACTTCCTTACCAATGTCTCCCTTCTCCTCTTACCCATGAGACCCTGGCAACCATGTTTCTATTCATTTCTACGAGTTTGTTTTTTTTTTAAAGATTCCACATATAAATTATAACTTGCAGTATTTGTCTTTCTGTGTGTCACTTATTTCACTTACCATAATGTGCTAAAGTGCCATTTCAATTTTTCTTAAACTATAGGATAGCCTTCTTTCTTGTGGATGAATAAGATCCATCTGTTTATGTATCATATCTTTTTATCCATTCATCTTTTGATGGTCATTCTGGTTGTTTTCATACATGGGACTACAGATATCCCTTTGAGATCCTGTTTTCATTTCTTTTGGATATATACACAAAAGTGAGATTACTGCTCATATCGAAATTCTATTTTTAATTTTTTTGAGGAGCTTCCATATTGTTTTCCACAGTGGCAGCACCAATATACGTTCCACCAACAGTAGGTGAGTATCCTCTTTTCTTTATATATATATATAAAATTCATCTAGAAAAGTCTGTCTAATCTAACATGTTCTTTGAAGTCAGTGTTTCCTTGTTGATTTTCGTTCTAGATGACCTGTCCATTGATGTAAATTAGACATTAAAGTCCCCTATTATTGTTTTTTTTTTTAATCTGTCAGGCTCTTTATTATTTTTAATACCTGCTTTATGTATTTAGGTGCTCCTTTATTTGGGTGCATACATATTTAAAATTGTTATATCTTTTAGTTGGATTGAAAACTTTATCATTTTGTAATAACCTTCTTTGTCTGTCTTTTTTCTGTTTTTTGTCTTTATTTTAAAATCTATTTTGTTTGGCTTTCCTTGTGGCTCAGATGGTAAAGAATCCACCTGCAATGCAGGAGACCTAGATTCAATCCCTGGGTTGGGAAGATCCCCTGGAAAAGGGAAAGGCTACCCACTCCAGTATTCTAGCCTGGAGAATTCCATGGACTCTATAGTCCATGAGGTTGCAAAGAGTCAGACATGACTGAGCGACTTTCACTTGTCCCCCAAAGTATTGCTACCCTAGCTTTATTCTTTTTTCCATTTGCATGAAGTACTTTTCTCCATTCCCTCAGTTTCAGTATTTGTCTTTAGGTCTGAAATGAGTCTCATGTAGATGGCATATAGATGGGTCTTGTTTTTTAAATCCATTTATCACTCTATTTTTTGATTGGAGCATTTACTTCATTTGCATTTAAAACAATTATTTTTGGATAGCAGCCATCCTGACTGGCGTGTAATGGTACCTCATTGTGGTTTTGATTTGCATTTCCCTAATAATGAGTGATGTTGAGCATGTTTTCATGTGTTTGTTAGCCATCTGTATGTCTTCTTTGGAGAAATGTCTGTTTAGTTCTTTGGCCCATTTTTTGATTGGGTCATTTATTTTTCTGGAATTGAGCTGCAGGAGTTGCTTGTATATTTTTGAGATTAATCCTTTGTCTGTTTCTTCATTTGCTATTATTTTCTCCCAATCTGAGGGCTGTCTTTTCACCTTACTTATAGTTTCCTTTGTAGTGCAAAAGCTTTTACGTTTCATTAGGTCCCATTTGTTTAGTTTTGCTTTTATTTCCAGTATTCTGGGAGGTGGGTCATAGAGGATCTTGCTGTGATTTATGTTGGAGAGTATTTTGCCTATGTTCTCCTCTAGGAGTTTTATAGTTTCTGGTCTTACATTTAGATCTTTAATCCATTTTGAGTTTATTTTTGTGTATGGTGTTAGAAAGTGTTCTAGTTTCATTCTTTTACAAGTGGTTGACCAGTTTTCCCAGCACCACTTGTTAAAGAGGTTGTCTTTTTTCCATTGTATATCCTTGCCTCCTTTGTCAAAGATAAGGTGTCCACAGGTTCATGGATTTATCTCTGGGCTTTCTATTCTGTTCCATTGATCTATATTTCTGTCTTTGTGCCAGTACCATACTGTCTTGATGACTGTGGCTTTGTAGTAGAGTCTGAAGTCAGGCAGGTTGATTCCTCCAGTTCCATTCTTCTTTCTCAAGATTACTTTGGCTATTCGAGGTTTTTTGTATTTCCATACAAATTGTGAAATTCTTTGGTCTAGTTCTGTGATGCTGGAGAGGTTGTGAAGAAAAGGGAACCCTCTTACACTTTTGGTGGGAATGCAAACTAGTACAGCCGCTATGGAAAACAGTGTGGAGATTTCTTAAAAAACTGGAAATAGAACTGCCATTATGACCCAGCAATCCCACTTCTGGGCATACACACTGAGGAAACCAGATCTGAAAGAGACACGTGCACCCCAATGTTCATCGCAGCACTATTTATAATAGCCAGGACATGGAAGCAACCTAGATGCCCATCAGCAGATGAATGGATAAGGAAGCTGTGGTACATATACACCATGGAATATTACTCAGCAGTTAAAAAGAATTCATTTGAACCAGTCCTAATGAGATGGATGAAACTGGAACCCCTTATACAGAGTGAAGTAAGCCAGAAAGATAAAGAATATTACAGCATACTAACACATATATATGGAATTTAGAAAGATGGTAATGATAACCCTATATGCAAAACAGAAAAAGAGACACAGAAATACAGAACAGACTTTTGAACTCTGTGGGAGAATGTGAGTGTGGGATATTTCAAAAGAACAGCATGTATACTATCTATGGTGAAACAGATCACCAGCCCAGGTGGGATGCATGAGACAAGTGCTCGGGCCTGGTGCACTGGGAAGACCCAGAGGAATCGGGTGGAGAGGGAGGTGGGAGGGGGGATCAGGATGGGGCATACGTGTAAATCTATGGCTGATTCATATCAATGTAATACAAAACCCACTGAAATGTTGTGAAGTAATTAGCCTCCAACTAGTAAAAAAAAATAAGATAATAAAAAAATAAAAAAATAAAACAATTATTTATAGATGTGCACTTATTTCATTTTGTTCATTGTTTTGATGTGTTTTTGTAATTTTGTTGTTGTTTTGTTCCTTTCTTTTTTAGCTCACTTCCACTGTGTGTTTGAATATCTTTCTTTTTGTTTATGGTGGTGGTTTAATTGCTAAGTCATGTCCCACTCTTGGGACCCCATAGACTATAGCACATCAGGCTCCTCTGTCCATGGGATTTTCCAGGCAGGAATACTGGAGTGGGTTGCCATTTCCTTCTCCAGGGGATCTTCCCAACCCAGAGATCGAACCTGAGTCTCCTGCATTGTAGGCAGATTGTTTACCAACTGAGCCACCAGGGAAGCCTTTTTGGTATATGTGTGTTATCTATTTGAACCTTTCGGTTTGTGGTTACCATGAGGGTTACATATGGTAACAAGTATAACATATATGTGATTATTTTAATTTGATGATCCTATAAGTTAGAAATCATTCCAACAACCCTGAATATTTACTCTCCCACCCCATGTTTAATATTCTTGACATAATATCATACATCTTTTTGTTTTGTATATTCTTTAACTACTTCTTGTAGATATGCATAATTTTGTTATTTTTGTTTTTTAAACTTCACTAGCATTATGATCGTCCTGGAAGTTCTCTAGGCTGGTGGGCAGTGGCAGTTCATGGGTCACGTTTTTGGGGAGCTTGGAGTAGGTACTAGCCTCCTGTTTGGGGAGCTGTGTCCCCGTATGCCTAGCTACTCAGCCTGGTGTGTCATGGGGTCTCTGGTAGGTTTCTCCAGGATCAGCAAATGGGTCTGAGGATTTTTAAAATTTACTATCTCTGTGCTGTATCTTGGAGTGTGTGAAATTTTCTGTGCACCCTTTAAGAGTGTAATTTCTGTTTCTGATAACCTTCTAGCTCTCTCATGAAATTCCGTCTGGCCTATAAAGCCAGATGTTCTTGTGGCTCATCTTCCCAGTGCAGGAGTCTTGGTCTGGGGAGTCCAATGTGGGACTTTGACCTCTTACTTACTGGGGGGAATCTCTGCGATTGTGATTTTGGTTTGATTACCGAAGGGTGTGAGTCTTGACTATACTGCATTTCTGCCCCTTCTAC
Organism: Dama dama; assembly: GCF_033118175.1. Taxonomy (NCBI): domain Eukaryota; kingdom Metazoa; phylum Chordata; class Mammalia; order Artiodactyla; family Cervidae; genus Dama; species Dama dama. The sequence continues at coordinate 25,478,425 of NC_083714.1, forward strand.
TTCCATTGTTGTGGTTACTTCTTTATATCTTTAGTTGTGGAAAATCTTTTCTGCCAGTTTTCTATTATTGTAAGCCAACTTTATCCAGAGTCAAGATCACAGAGCTGCTCCCCTATAATTTTTTTTAAAGCTTTATAGTTGTGTCTTTTTCTCTAGTAGTTATTTCATCCATTTAGTTTTTCTTTTTTCTTTTTTTAACCTCATGGAGTAGAGATCAGTCTTTGTTCTTCTCCAAAGAATAAACTCCTTTTACCAAGTCATTTAGTAAATAATTTTTCTCATTGATTTGTTATATCACCTGTGTTCTGTTGGTCTTTCAGTTCCTAAAAAGAATATTTTTATCACATTGGCTTTATGCTTTCTTAATACCTATGGGGGTAAAATTCCCAACTTCCCATTATGTATTCTTTTTATAAGTTTTCTTACTTATAGACTTTTCTTATTTCATGTAAATTTTAGATCAGCTTTCCAATATTGCTAGAATTTTATTGGAATTGAATTGCTTATATATTAAAATATGGAGGATCAGCATTTCTGTATTGGCTTGTCGTATGACCTGAATAAATTTCTCATTTTGTCAAGACGTTCCTTAAAATACTGTCATCCTTCAGTATCCACTGGGGATTGGTCCCAGGTACCTCCCACATATACTATAATCTGCAGATGCTCAAGTCCCTTGATAAAATATGTAGTATAATTGGCCGTTTGTATGTGTAGGTTTTGTGTCTGCAGATTCAACCAGTTGGGGATGGAATTTTCTATCTGTAGTTGTGAAAAGCCAACTGTACATTTATTGAAGAAAATCCATATATAAGTGGACCAACAAAGTTGAAAAACCCATGTTATTTAAAGGCAGTAGTAAATGCAGTTGTTTCTTTGCATGGGTGAGAGATTGGTTTTGGTACCTTCCAGAGATACCAAAATCCTCAGATGCTCAAGTCCCATAGTCAGCCTTTCATATCCATGGATTCAACCCACCTGTGATTATATTTTGATGTTGGAAATAGTAAATTTATAGGAATTTATATGGGTGAAGGGATTATAATGAACAAAGATTACACACATTTCCAACTTGGAAACATGGTTAAAGCATGGTGATGTTACTGAGTAGGGAGCTGCTTTGCATGAGCCAGGAGAAGTCAGACATGGCATATGGACTACTTATTTTTCAGGTAAGGTGAGGACTCTGTGTATACCACACCTAGGCAAATGGAACACATGTGAGATTATAGATTCATAAGTCCTTAGAAGCTCTAAATCAAAGTTATAAATATCATATTGTATTATTCCTCTTAATTTCTAAGTAGTAGTGTTCATACCTTATATTTGATTTCTGCCTCTGAGCAACTAATATAGTGGAAATCTTATGTGTATTAAGTTAATTATTTCTAAGTTTGAATCTGAGATCTGCCATTTTCTAGCTTCTTGAATTTCAGAAATTATTCAACTTTTCTGAGTTTTTGTTTTCTTATCTATAAAATCATTACAGTAGTATGTATTTCATAGAATTATTGTGAAGATTAAATGAGAATTTGATCATAGCACGTTTGGCCCTGAACATATGTTTGCAAGGTATCTCTTCTCTCGTGTTCTTGCTTTGATAGGTAAAGTCTAGCTAATAAAATAGTAGGACTATTTCAACTTCTAACTTTATAAGGCAATAACACTGTGATGCTTGATCTTACTTCCTATAAACTGGTAGACTTCGTTTTATAAAATTTTGTGCATTTAAAAAAATTTAATGTGTATTTTCCTAACTAAAACCATTTTCAAATATATTGAAGATGATGGAATCCTATTATGAACCATATTTAAAATGAAAGCCACTCTCTCATTCATGTATTCCTTTTCCTCTATTGTGGTATTGTCATTTCACGAGTATGGTTTTCATTAGTAGTAAATCTCTTTATTAAGAAAGTTAAATATAAGCAACTTAGAAATATATGTATCAAAATACATCATTCTTTACAGATAATTTAAAAGTAAATGCTAAAACACAAAGCACAAATAATATACTGCTATGGAATTTAATTTGGGACTTGTGTAGAAAGAAAGAATACATTTTCTTTACTGCATGTGCTTATTGTGACAGATTCCATCACACTGCACCAGTGTTTTAAGTCATTCATCCCATGCTGTGCTGTCAGCTCTGATGACTAGAAATGCATATTGCTCCATGAGAAGTTTAAAAAATGAATGACCATTATTTTGAGTAACAGTTGTTATTAAATTGTGTGTGCAGTTAAACCTCAAAATGAGAAATTACTATTTTTAAAGATGCTTATGGGGAGGGTTAATGTCAAGTGTAAGAGGGCTTTATTTAGTGGAATTTTTTGTTTCTCTTTTGTAAAAGTAATAAATTTAGGAAGTTTCAGAAAGTTAGGAGGTGGAAATATGCATAAAGGAACAAGAAAGAACACCAGTAGTTATATTTATGTTAGTATTTTCCATGTTCTTACAGGTTTTCCTCATTTTTTAAATATAATTAAGATAATCTATATGCACTTCTGCATCCTGCTATGTATATTTAAAGTTATCAAAATTGAATGCATTCACATTGTTATTTTAAATCATTATTTTTAGTAGTGTCAGGGATTCCATTATATGTATGTATGTGTATATATGTGTGTGTGTGTGTGTATCCTAATTTATTTAACAAATTAAGAATTTTAGGGCATTAGAATTATTTATAGTGCTTGCACTTTTGCCAGTTAGCCATTATAGTCCTGTGGAGTATACCTCATCTACTTCTGGGAACTATGCCTACTCTAGTGACCTTGTTACCAAAAGTTGTCATATTCTGCATGGCCTTACCCTCTGGGCCAGAGTTGAAAGGTCGTGTTGCTAGTACCTGACCTCAAGCTTAGGTAATCACTTTCTTCCTTAGAGGTTTTGAATTTACAACCCCAGAGAACACTCTCCCTCTTAATAGCTAAAAGTGTAAGTTAAAAGCTTTGGAAACTATGGGCATCTGCATATAGGATCATATGCAAGATCTGATTTGTAGTGAAACTGATATTCAGAGAAAATAGAGTTGAGGGACAGAATTTGAATTCTTGGTTCAGTTGCTCCTGAGGCAAAGTTGTTCCCCTGTCCTTTCCACAGCTTGGTTGTTCAATCCCTCTTTGGATCAATGAACTAATAGACTACTTGTTTTTAAAGCTAGTTTTAGTTGAGTTTCTGAAACTTAGAACAAAAGAAGATGACTTTTAACACTGTATTTGACATCTTTGAGGATAGAACATGGTCTCCATTTGAGATGAATTCCTTAAGATACATTATCAAAACAGAATTACTAGATTAATTTTTTTGTATATTTTAAATATCTGAATAAGGGGATTTAAATATCACCAGGTTTAAAGAGGGTTTCTCTGGTGCCTCAGACAGTAAAGAATCCACCTGCAATGCAGGAGATCCAAGTGCAATCCCTGGGTTGGGAAGATCTCCTGGAGAAGGAAATGACAACCTACTCCAGTATTCCTGCCTGGAGAATCCCATGGACAGAGGATCCTGGGGAGCTACAGTCCATGGGATTGCAAAGAGTCTGACACAATTGAGCAACTAAACACACATGTGTGCATGCTCGTGCGAGTGCACACACACACTCACACAGAGTTTTAAAGAAATCAGAGAAAATAGTCCTAATGAGCCATCAAGTTTTAGCTTATTCCTAAAAAAAGTTATAGTCAGATAAAGAAACAAGTGAATCTCACCATGAAAGAAGTTTTTGTGAAACATTATGAAGTTTTCTGTGGAGAAAAGGACACATATGAAAGAAATGCATAGAAATGATAGATATTCAACATTTAATATGAGTTCTACTAATTTCAAGTGATGCTAGACAACATTAATTTAGGGATAAAATAGATTCTGTAACATGTTTTTAGAGTGCCATGTGAATAATGCAAGTATCTAAAGTGGCCAAGTCTTACATTACTCAAAGCATTTTTCATGGCTGAACCACCTATGACTATAAACCACAAGTCAACATGAAGAACTTTAAATTTGTTTTAGTGTCACATCAATGGCAATTTTTCACCAAAATTTGTTGATTCCATTCATGTGTGGAATATAAGAAAGAAACCAAAAACCCCACAAAATAAATGAACAAATCACACCAAATAGAAAGCAATGTAGATACACAGAAATAATTAGTGGTTACCAGAAGGGATGTGGCAGAGGGTGGGAGTGATGAGAGTGAAATGGATAAACAGTGTCAAATGCATGGTGATGGATGGAAACCAAATTTTTGGTGGTTTTCCTGATACAGTGTAGATACAGTGTATCTACAGTATTGTAGATCTATATATCTACAGTATATATATATATATATATATATATATATATATACACACACACTATAGTATCTACAGTGTTGAAGTGTAATGTATATTAGAAACATGTTATAAACCAATGTTACATCAAATTTAAAATGTATTTAATAAAGTCATTCATCCTGCCAATCTTCTTGTGTAACAGTTTGGAAGAATTTTTAGTTTTGTGATTGGATTCTGGGTCATAGGATATCTTCTTTGAAACAGTTTAGACCAAAACTGATGTTATTCAGATTTATCATTCACTTTTTTTACCAAATTATAGTTTTATATGACTCTGTATTTTTTTAACAATGAAGTTCATTTTTAAAGAGTTAAGTTTTGTTATAATTGTGTTACATACATGTATTAAGATGGATGTATGAAGTAAAGCTAAAATGTCTAAAAATATCAAGGACACATTACAAATGTATTTTTGAGCAGTAGCTATGATGTTGTAATAACTAAATTACCTTTGCTATGATTAGCCTGAAGTGAATGTCACTTCTTTACATACATATGGGGAAAATACACGATTTACTTTGGGGCATATTTCTTTTAGCAAAGAAATATTTCTTTTATATCCTAAACTTCATCTCTGGCTGAAGCTGACTTTGCGACTGATGCCAAATTGTAACTTGATAGCAAAAGCTTCTGTGACAGGTAGCACAGTACCTTGCTCACAGAATGCCCTTTGCTACTATTCATTGTATATATGTGAAGTATAACGTTTCTGTCCTATCTATCATTCATCCTTCAGACTGTATACTGCATTCAGATATCAAGAAAGTAGTACTCCCTAGATCTTTTCAGGAATGAAAAGCTTTATATTTAATTAAGCAATGTCACATTCCATATGTGAATTAACATATTTCTACCTTCACAATAGTCTTATTATGAGAATTTATTTTGGTTGCATGCATAAAATGACAGAATTCCTTTACCAAATAGAATTTAAAAATGCCTAAGGAAGTAGATTAATCACTTTTGTACCAAACTCTATTATTGCTCTCCCTGCAGAATTCTTTTTTCCTGCAGACATCTTCCAAGAATACAGAAAACTATTGTGGGAAAGAAATGTACAATATACATGCAAATATTTACTTAATCTCTTCTTACCTTGGATTGTCTGGCTGCAACACTTGCCTTAATCACATATGTTCTTGCTAAAGCCCTTTGGCAAGAGTCGGACACGACTGAGCGACTGAACTGAACTGAACTGACTGATTGATTGAAGGAAAGTATGGTTCTCAGCCTCCCTTCCGTCTATTCTGACGTCTTTCTCCAACTCAGAAATGTACCAAGATCCCAGGAAGTTTCTGCCTCGGTTTCCCAGACTATTTGGAGGGACTGAAGGGGCACTCATGTGGTTGGGAGGTAGACTAAAGGGCTTGTCTCATAGCTGCCTTTACATAGAATGTTTGCAGTTTTTACCTATTCTGTCTACTTATTTGAGATTGCTTGAGAATGCAGTGATAAAGATTCTGAAGTACTTTTACCACTCATCTGCTACCACTCCCTGGTTTTACCACTGTCCAAAATCATCACAAGTTTAACCCCCATAAAAAAATATTTAGCTCCTTGTTATAACTAATAAAAATTTATGGGACATTGAGAAACATTTCTGTTAGGTCCAGGGTACTTATGCTATTTGGAATAGATCTCTATCAGACTGAGTGCCAAGTCACGTTGAATGAGTTGGGAGGGAAGGAGAAGAATCTCTGCCATGAAGGGTGAGAGAACTACAGTAAGAGAACTTTGCATCTTGGGAACATAAATGTTAAGATTTCAGTAGGAGAGATACATTTTACAATTTTTACTTTTGAAGAATGGTATATATTCAAGATGGAGTTAAAATGAAGCAATGAAAAGAACTGTTAAGGTATGATAGGACACTTTTAAATGAAAATTTTGGAATACATATTTTCGAGTATGTTCAGATTTTTTTTTCTCAGATGGAATTAGTTTACAAAATTAACACATATCCTCCCAAATATTGCAGGATTGGAGAATAATCAAACTTGACTTGATAAAAATGGAAAATGTCCTTTGATACCTCCGAAAACCTGTACTTTCCAAAGTGAGTGAGAAGACACATAAATCAATAGCAGAAATATTCCCTATCTGAAAAATTTTATGTGTAATTGATATCTCATGGCTCTGGAACAGTCTGTTTCCTGGTGCCTATTAGTGAAACCAGAAAGGAAAGAATTAAGGCCCATGAAGCTGGATCCAGAGAGGCTGACTTAGAATAGTAGGAAGCAGAGGAGCAGGGGCCATTTGACAGTTCTCTGACTGAGGCTGCCTTAGGTTGCTCCATCATTGCTAATTTCCACCCTCCTCCCTGCCTAACAGTACTAAGCGATAGTTCAGTAGGATGAACTCAGGTTATGTCCCAGCCAAGACTCTGGCTTACTATGACCTCTTCTTCTTCCTATATTTGCATCTATGAGTTTACATTTTGAACCTAATACCCACCCTCACTTTTTGTATGGAAGGAATTGCCTTTCCATTTGCTGCATGCTGGGGTTGGGAGAGGAGATTTTAATAGACACAATACCCACACTTCCCACCCACCATGGATTTTTAGGTGATATAAAAGAGATGTTTTTTTTCCTAAAGAAGAAAAATTGATGTTAAGATTGGCTATTTAAATTCAATAACTTCAATGTCAGCTGCAGTTTCTTGAAAGTATCTCAGGCAAGAGATTTCTGTGTGGTTTATAGAGAATTTGTGAGTGCTCAACCGCAAAATTTACCAAAGTTGCTCTATCAGTTTTACGTCGGCTAAGAATTCCTGAAAGTGAGTCTTAAGTATCTTCCCAATCTGTGTGCTTTATTTTCTTATTTTTCTCCATATGTCTAGTCTTGTGCACATATTTTACAGTTAAAATTGAGGGCATCAGGGTGAAGATCACATGTATATTCCATGAGGAATGACTGAAAACGTTTCCCTAAATCACAGTAGCAGGGCTGAAACCAGTGGATGGCATCTCTACCTTTTTCCCGCCAGGATTTCTCCATGCTCCTGGGGTTGTCTGCTCCACTTTGATTGAATGGCCCACCTCTCCTGTTCTTTGCCATCACCAGAAGGCTATGCCACAGTGCCCAACACAACATTCGCTTCAGTTCCTTGGGTGCTGCTGCTTCTCAGCAGCTGGGAAGGCATCTTGCATTTGTCAACTCTTTTCTTGAAACTTGTCAAGTAGAACTGAACTGCCTATTAGAGCAGTGGTGATGTCATTCTGTATTCTTGCAAGGGCCTGAGTCGGGCATTGAGAGGTGCAAGACAGCTGTGCGTTATTTGAATGCTCTGCCAAAGAAGTACAAGGCCAGACAGAACTCTCCTTCAATAGAGGCTAGATCAAAAACTTCCATTCCGGGGACCACTGTAGCATGAAAGTTTCTTTCATGGCTCTCGTACATTTCCCCCTCTTTTCACTGTGTTGAGCTGAAGAATCTGTGCATCTCCTTGATGTCAGGTAGTCTGGGGATTTCCAAATAGTTTTTTTAATCTGTTGCATGGTGAGCAATACAATTTACAACAGTGCACACATATATACATGTATATGTAACAAATAAAAATTTCATGAAACGTCCAGTGTGAGTCTCTCTGCTGTTTTCTGTCATATCCTATTCCATTAAAAATCTGCTTGTGACCCACACACTGGATTTTAAAACCTACTGTTTGGTTGTATCCAGAAATGAAAAACATTGATCTAGTCCAATAACAGTTTGACCATAAATTCTTTTTTGTGAGTGCATTTATCATTTACTCATTTTCTTAATTAAACTACCAATTTTTGATCTCTGTGAAGAAAACTAGGCCCTACATTGGTAACAGTTTAAAATCCAACAATAAAGAAAGGTCATTTCCTGTGTTTTCTAACATTTTCTACATGTAGAAGAGGGAGTACAAGAAAGTGAAAATAGCACTTGTGTCATGTCCCTTCCCTAGGTTTCAGTTCCTCAGTTGTATTATGAAGAGACAGGATTATAGAAGATTTATAAAATCTGTTTCTAGTAGAGTCTGTTATTTTATGTTGCTTCTTTCAGGGAATTGTTATGATGATGTTAAGAGATAATATAACTTGTAAGTCTAAGTAAAATTTTGTGAGTCTCCCTTTTTTATAACAGGTAGTGATTTTTTTCTACCTATGTTGTTTACCTGTTGTGCCAGATACGTGAAGGACTACGAAAATATAGTGAACAAATATGCTGGCAAAAATAACAGTCTCTAAGCTCATAGCACTGCTTTACAAATCAAAGCTTCAAGGACTCCTGAATTTAGATCATAGCTCCCTGGTGGCTCAGATGGTAAAGCATCTGCCTACAATGCGGGAGACCCGGGTTCAATCCCTGGGTTGGGAAGATCTTCTGGAGAAGGAAATGGCAACCCACTCCAGTATTCTTGCCTTGAAAATCCCATGGATGGAGAAGCCTGGTAGGATACAGTCCATGGGGTCGCAAAGAGTCGGACACGACTGAGCGACTTTACTTTCACTTTCACTTTTAATGCACTAATTTAGTGTCTCTGAGTATCGCTTTTCTTACCAGTTTTTTTAAAATACTAGAAATAGAATCATATAATCACAGTGTCAGATGTAGAAAAGAACTTGTAGGTGATTTAATTCGGAGGGCACAAGTAGTGTGGTACAAAGTATTCCAGACTTGGCGAAGAGATGCCCAGTAAATGTTGATAAGGAATGAAGTGAGTCTATAGAGCAGGGAATTCAGAAATCTTCCCTAAGTGGAAAGGAACTTGTTTTTCATAGAAACCTGGTTTTAATGAAATCATTCATAAGTTGATTTTGGAGCAGGAAAGTAAAATTCTTTTTGGATTTTTGACTGTTTGAAAAAAATACTTTGTAATGATACATTATTTTTCCCTTTGGACTAAGTCCAAGTTAGGTACTTAACTTCAACAGATTTAAAAATGTGATCTCTTTGTGGCTGAGCTGTCCCATAACTTTCACAAGCAAAGCTGAACACTTTAAGATGTCTGTAAGCAGTATTCAAATGAACCTTGTCACACTTGTGAAATGATAAGAAAATTGGTCTCTTATAACCATAGGAGGACCGCTCCATATTAAAGCAACAGATATGTTTGTAAAGTCTATTGAGGGCCGACACCAGGCACAGATATTTTTGACACAGCCTTTTGACTTCCTGTGACTTTTTGGAAATGACCAATACTTTGTAATCAAGGTGAGAGTTGATATACTATTCAGAATTAGCAAACATGCTGATTTATTTAGGAGTAAGGGTTTTTCAGCCAAATTTCTGCACTTTTCCATTAAGATTCAAAACTAAACTTATTTATTTATGATGAGATAGGGTGCTTAATTTGTTGGGCGGATTTTAACTTCTTGATTCCTTAGTCTAAGGGAAACAAGTTTATTGTGTCAGCTGGAAGAAAGTCTCCCATGTGAGAAATAAATCCATACATTCTCCTCTAAACTGCATAATTTAACTTATTGACTAAGTTACCTGAATTAACCAGTTGTTTTCATGACTTTATGATTTAATATGTATATGCAGTTTATGAGATCAGGATCTATGAGCTCTGTTTCCCTGTATTACAAATCTGTGGCCCTAAAGCCATTTGCTTCTAATTTCTTGGAGAGATTTGGTAGTACAATACAGGGGTCAGCAAGCTTCGGCCAGTTGTTTGTTTTTGTAAACAGAAAAGTACACCCATGTATTGTCTATGAATGCTTTTGTTCTATAGCGGCAGAGCTTAGGAGTTGCAACAGAGACTGTATGTCTCCAACACCTAAATTAGTATTTACTATCTGGCCCTTTATAGAAAAAGTTTGAATGCCTTTGATATAATATACTTTTAAACAGCATGGAGCAAAAAGTCAATCCTTTTTGTTTTTCATGGCTTGTAATTCCTCTATCTGGGTTCTCTGGGTTCTTTATCTTATTATCTTATTCCCTCCCATCTCTCTGTGGACTTTGTCCAGTGTATCATTCTCTCTTTCTTCTGTGTTTTCAACCTTCTGCTCTCTATTGAGTTTCCAAGAGTCTATAAAATATACTGTAGTCTCTCCTAACTTAAAAAAAAACAACCAACACCCCTCCCTAGCTGTTGCCCTATTTTGCTCTTCTTTTTCTGAGATGTTCCTTCTTTTCATTTACTACCAACTCATATTCTTCAACAGGCCACATCCTGGTTTGTGTTCTTCCTCTTCAATGAAACAGGAAAAGGTCACCAATCCAATGGACAGTTACAAGTCATTGTCTTGTGTAACCTCTTTGCAACATTTTATATTACTTCTCACTGAATCCTTGAAAATTTTCCTTCTTTGGTTTCTATGACATTACACTATCCATAGTTTATTTAATAGTTTCATTCCTCAGTCACTTTTATGAGATTTTCTTTTTTGCTTACTCTCTGCATATTGATATTACTATGTGTTCTTTTCTCTCCATAGAATGGGTGTGTAAGAGGAGAAAAGCAGAGGCTAGTCTAATTCAGTCATGTAAATGGAAGAAATGTCTCCGTGCCTAGATCCAAAATACATATCTGCAAACCAAACATTTTTCCTAAAGTCAGGATCATATATGTCTAATTGACAACATTTCCCAGATGTCCTATAAACATAGCAAAACATGACCTCATTGTTAAATCTATTTCTTGCTTTATCAAATGGCTTCACCATCCAGCATGACATACCTGAGAAATCTTGGAGTTTTTGCCTTTAAATCATTCTTTTACTCGCTAAACTCATTGATTGTTAGGTCTTGTAGATTATAGCTACCTCTCTTTAATATCTCATATCTCTTCTCACCTATCAATCTTATCTAGAATTCTTATCTAAGAACTCTTAAATAGGACATGCCTGGTCTTTTAAGATTGCTTATTGTAAAAAAATGAAATTTATATATTTATAGAATGCTGACAGCTGAAGGAGGGAAGATAGTCACAGAGGCTCCCTGTCTGTGAAACAAATGGGCGTTAACTTGTACTGTAAGCATAGTTAATATACATTTGTTACTTTGAAGCACAGTGTATCTCACTGTTGAAAAGGGAAATTTGGGGAAAATTATACCTGATATTGGGCTTCCCGGCTGGCTTGGCGGTAAAGACTACACCTGCCAATGCAAGAGATGCCATTCAAATCGATTCCTGGGTGAGAAGATCCCCTGGAGAAGGAAACAGCAACCCACTCCAGTATTCTTGCCTGGGAAATCCCATGGACAGAGGAGCCTGGTGGGCTACAGTCCATAGGGGTCAGACATGATGCAGTGACTAAACAGCAAGTAGAAAAATGGAAAATTGATAGTACTTCTCTCCTTGTGTTCCCCCACTTTTCTCACCCAAAGCAAGGACTATCTTGATTATTGTGGTCATTAGTCTCTTATTTGTTAAAATTATTTTGCATATTTCTGTGTCTCAATAAAATGTTTAGTTTAGTTGTTTTGAATATTAAGAAAAATATAGCATGTTGTACATAATCTCCTAGAAATTGCCTTTTTCATCCCAAGCTCTTTTCTAAAGGGATTGCAGCTTTACATTTCTACTGGCAACATATAAGAAATCCTGTTGACCCATACTGGATGTTATAGGAAACCATAATTTTATAAATTGAATATACATATAAAGCATATAAAATGGCTTCTTATTGTGACTCTGGTTTGTATTTTCATCACTGTTAATAGGATTATTCATCTTTTCATATATTTATTGATGTATACATTTCTTCCTCTATGGGATTCCTCTTTATATATTTAGTGTTTGAAAAATAATCTTTAGTTTTCTTTTGTTGTTTGTAGTAATCATATATTTTCCTGATGGTCCCATTTGGCTATATAATTCATAAATATTGTAAATATCTTCTCCCAGTTTCAGGCTTTTTTTCCTTCTTTGAGTTGTTCTTTGCAGACTCAAAATTCTTAATTAAAGTATAGTAAATTTTATCAGTCATTTCTCTGAGATTTAGCACTTTTTATGATTTGTATACTATACCAATTCAATGAGCATGAATTTGAGCAAACTCCAGGAGATAGTGAAGGGGACAGGGAAGCCTAGAATCCTGCAGTTGATGGAGTCGCAAAGAGTTGGATATGACTTAGCAACTGAACAACAACAACAACAAAATCCGTCACTGTCCTGATTACAGAAATATTTTCATCTGTATTTTCTATTAATATTTTATAATTTTTGTTCTGAAATTTATGTTTAACTCAAATTGATTTCTTGTTTAAGGATAACTATTTTTCACACCTCCCTTATTCAAACTGCGTTTTTTTCCTCCTGATCTGCTATGTCATATTCTTAATATAGCAAAATATGTATAATCTTCACTTCTGAGCTCTCTTTTATATTCTACTGATTAGTTTGTCTATATTTATGCCAGGTCCACTGTGCTTTATTGTTATATCTTCCCAATGTTTCCTGTGATCCAGCAAAACACATTTCTGTACAATATTTTGCTCCAGAATAAGAAGTTGATTACTCTTTGATCTATACTTTGCCACAGAAAATTTTCTAATCAGCCTATCAAGCTCATCAACAACCCACTTGGTATTATAATTGAAATTTAAGTTAATATTTAAACTAATTTGGGATCATTGATATTTTATTATGATATGTTTTCTGTCTCATTTTAATTGGGTCTTCTTTAATGTCATTCAGTAAAACTTTATAATTTCTTATTCACACATTTTACACATCTTTAGTCAGATTTAAAGTACTTCATAATCTTGTAACTAATATACATTTTATCTTAAACTGTGCTTTGCTAATTATTTGTCTGTAGTATACAGAAATGCATTTGACTTTGGGAGGTCTGTCAGGCTCTTATTAAATTACAGTTATTTTATTTTATTTTTTATTGAAGTATAGTTGGTTTACAATACTTAGTACAATAATCTCTAGATCCATCCATGTTGCAGCAAATGGCATATTTCATTGATTTCTATGGCTGAGTAGTATTTCATTGTGTATATACACCACATCTTTATCAATTTATATGTCTATGGACATTTAGATTGTTCTCATGTCTTGATTATTGTAAGTAATACTGTTCGGAACTGGGGTGCATGTATCTCTTTGAATTAGTGTTTTACACTTAAACAGTTCAGTATGCTCACCACTGTAGTATCAGTTAACGTCTCCATCATGCCACATAGTTAGTTTTCTTTATTATGTTTAGAAGTTTTAAGATATATTTTCTCAGCAACTGTTGAGTATATAATACAGTAATTTAAATTATAATAAAACTTCTGTGCAATATGCTTGTAGAACTTATTCATTTTCTAACTGTAAGTTTCTATCCTTTGATAGCATCTCTCTACCCTACAACTCCATTTATTCTCTTTTCTACTTTATAAGCTTGGCTAATTTCACATATAAGTTATATCATACAGCATCTGTCTTTCTTCTTCTGACTTATCTCACTTATCATAATATCCTAAAGGGCCCTACATTTGATACAAATGTCAGAATTTCCTTCTTTCTCAAGGATGACTAATAGTCCATTGCATATACATGCTACATCTTCTTTATCCATTCATTCACTGATGGACACTTGTTTCCATATCGTGCTTGGTGTGAATAATGCTGCTGTAGATATGGGAGATATAGTTTTGATATCCTGTTATTTCATTTGGATAAATACTGAGAAGTGGGATTGCTGAATCAGAGGTTAGTTCTTAATTTTTTGAAGAATCCCCATGCTATTTGCCACAGTGGCTGCACCAATTTACATTTCCACCAGCAGTGCGTAAGGGTTCCCTTTTCTCTACATTGTTTCTAACACTTTTTATCTTTTTTCTTTTAGACAACTGTCATTCAAACAGATAGGATGAAATATTTAATTGTAGTGTTCCTTGTGTTTCCCTGATGTTTCACATCGCTTAGCATGTTTTTATGTACCTGTTAACCATTTCTATGTCTTCTTTGGAAAAATGTCTACTCAGTTCCTCTGCATACTTTTTCATTGGATTGTTTGTGAGGATTGTAAGAGTTCTTTATATATTTTGTATATTAACCTCCTCTCAGGCATATGGTTTGCAAATATTTTCTCCCATTCTGATTGCCTTTTCATTTTGTTGATGGTTTGCTTCCTTTGATGCACAGAAGCCTTTTATTTTGATGTATTGTCACGCTGATTTATGTTTTTCTTGACTGTACTTTTGTGTAATATTCAAAGAATTGTTGCCAGGGCCCATATCAAGGAGCTTTTCCCCCAAGAGTTTTATAGTGTCAGGTCTTATGTTTAAGTCTTTAATCTATTTTATGTTAATTTTTGTGAGTTCTGTAAGATAGGGGTCTAATTTCATTTTTCTACATTTAGTTATACAGTTTTCCTTATATCATTTATTGAAGAGACTGTAATTGATTATTCTTGGCTACCTTGTTAAATTGTTGTTTTAGTCACTAAGCCGATTCTGACTCTGCAATCCCATGGACTGTAGCCTGACAGGCTCCTCTGTCCTTGGGATTTCAGAGGCAAGGATGCTGGAGTGGGTTGCCATTTCCTTTTCCAGGGGATCTTCCCAACCGAGGGATCGAACCTGCATCTCATGTTTGTAAAATATAGTTTTAGACTATGTATGTGTTGGTTTATTTATGTGCTCTCAAGTCTGTTTCATTGATCTTTTTGTCTATTTTTATGTAAGTACACTGCTTTTTGATTGCTATAGCTTTGTAGTATAGTTTGAAATCAGTATGTGATTTCACCTTTGTTCTTCTTTCACAGGATTGCTTTGGCTATTCTGGGTCTTTTGTGATTCCATACAAATTTTAGTATTCTTTTTTCTATTTCTGTGAAAATCGTCATTGGAATTTTTATAGAGTTTGCATTGAATCTGTAGATGGCTTTGGGTAATAGGACATTTTAACAATGTTAATTCTTTGGCCCATGAGCACAGAGTGTTTTTACATTTGTTTGTTGCTTTTTCAATTTTTTTCTAATTTTCAGTATATGAATCTTTCACTTCCTTGTTTAAATTTATTAAGTACTTTATTTTATTTTGTTTATTTGATGCTGTGAATGGGTTAGCTTTCTCTGTTTTCTTTTTCAGTTATTTCATTATTAGTGTAGAGAGATGTACTTGATTTCTGTGTATTGATTTTATATCCTACAAATTTATCAAATTCGATTAATTCCAACAGATGGTTGAGTTTTTAGATTTTCATATATATAATCAGGTATGGTGTGCAGGGACTGGGTGTCACAGCCTATCTGAGGGTCAACTGGCAGAGCCCACAAGTGGCCTAGATGCTGGTGAGGTTCACATTTGGGCCAGCTGGCTATCTAGGTCTATAGGCAGGATGGCAAGTGGGGTCAAGATTTTTTTTAGTTATAA
Organism: Dama dama; assembly: GCF_033118175.1. Taxonomy (NCBI): domain Eukaryota; kingdom Metazoa; phylum Chordata; class Mammalia; order Artiodactyla; family Cervidae; genus Dama; species Dama dama. Next base: position 25,494,059 of record NC_083714.1, read on the forward strand.
TTAAATTCAGATATTTTGCTCTGTCTTGACTCTATTTTGATATGCCAATGTCTTCTAGGAATTGAAAAACTTTGTTTTCATATGAAATAAAAATACTTACAATATCACTATATTTTTAAAAGATTTCTGTTGTGATTGTATAGTGTCTCATTTTTATTTCTATTATTATGCATTTCTCTTTTTTGTTGACTATTATTAGCACATTTTTATTCCTCTTTACAGAGAAGGACATTGTTTTTTGTATTCTGTTTTTACTATAATTTATTATGCTTATTCCTCATTTCACCAATATTATATTTTCCTATTAAATTTCTTTTCATTGTTCTCTGTTGTTTCATTTTGAACTTACTTTTAGGCTTAACTCATTAATATTTAATCCTTCTTTTTGGTAATATAATCCTTTATGTCTTACAAATATTTCATCCTATGCTGATAAAGTTCAGAATTCAAAATTTGATATTTTCTACTGTTAATTTCAAATTGGATTGTAATTCCCTTCATGCTTCCTCCTTCAAATGATCTCATTTATGAATATCATTTTATATTTCTAAATATAAAATTTAGAATTTGTAATATTTCTTTTTTATTGATTGCTAGCATAGTTTTATCCCAGTTAGAAATATCATCTGTCTCATATCCATTCTTTGATATGTGCTGCAATTTTAGTTGTGGTGATGAACTCTGCTGTCCATATTATGTTATTTAAATGAAAATGTGAAAGTGTTAGTTGCTCAGTCATGTCTGACTCTTTGGGACCCCATGGACTGTAGCCCACCAGGCTCCTCTGTAAATGGAAATCTACAGACAAGAATACTGCAGTGGGTTGCCATTCTCTTTTCCAGGGGATCTTCCTGACCCAGGGATCAAAGCAGGGTCTCCTGCATTGCAGGCGGATTCTTTACCATCTGAGCCACCAGGGAAGTAGAAAGTAAAGTTAAATGCTGCTATTTAAATTTGCATTAAATCAAATGAAATAAAATTTAAAATTCAGTTAATCAGTTGAACTTGGCATTTTTATAAGTGCTCTAGAGCCATATTTGGCTAGTAGCTACTGAATTGGACAGGACAGTATTTCATTCATGGTAGAAGTGAGTTCACTTTATTGAACAGAGCTTGGCTAGAATGTAATCAGTTGCTTAAATGTTTCTTAAATGCTTAAGAATATTATACCTTTACTAAATATGGCATGTCAATTTTAGACTTTATCCTTTATTTTTGAAATCTATCAAACCTCAGAGAAGAGTGTTAGAATCTTCTGCAAAGACTGTATATTTTCCTATTTATTTTTAAAATTTAATTTTCACATTGTAAGTTACATGTGTGTTATTAGTAAAATATAAGTTTATAATGTTTACACCACCTCTTGAATTCCTTCTCTTTTATTATACATCTATCATCTTTACCTTTATATTGCCTTTTCCCCAGAAATCTATTATATTAGCATCCCTATATCTACTTTCTTTTGCTAAGTACTATCCTGATATTCTGGAGCTTCCCAGGTGGTGTAGTGGTAAAGAATTTGTCTGTCAATGCAGGAGGCACAGGAGATGTGAGTTCGATCCCTGGGTTGGAAAGATCCCCTGGAGGAGGAAATGGCAACCCACTTCAGTATTCTTGCCTGGGAAATCTGATGGACAGAGGAGCCTGATGGGCTACAGTCCAAGGGTTTACAAAAGAGTCAGACACGATTAAGCAACTGAGCACACACATACTGATATTTTATTTTCCGTTACCTTCAATAATTTGAAATCCCTGTATCTTTGCCTAGTAGATATATTTTTGTTGTGGAAAAGACTACTTGCAGTTTTATTTTTACTTGTTGGTGGACATGCATCTTTCATTTTTGAGTTTTAAAATATTTTATTTGTGTTTTATGTTCTGAAGTTCTTTGATGTGTGGGGGATAGATTTAGACTTTACTTAAATTGCAGTTAGAATTATGTTGATTAACATATCTGAGAGTTTTACTAATTTTCAATGATTCTCAAAAGATATGACTTTTATTATTTCCTTTCCCTCATTTTCTCCATTTTCTTTTTTATGTTGCCATTTGGATTGTCTCAGTTTTCCACATCTCTCTTACATTCCCCTGCCCCTTTGTCTCTAAGTTGCCTTTTGGTTCATTTCTTTCAATTACTCTCTAGTTCATGACTTTTCTCTTTAGCAGTGAATTATCTGATCTCTAATTGTATTTTTCCTTCCTAGGAACATTACTTTTTAATTTCAAATTTGTCCAATATTTTAAAAATAAAGAGTGTTATTTTTGCTTTCATTTCGTCCTTTTATAAATATTTATTTTAGGTCAATTTATCAGAAAAATTTTCATGTATACACAAACACAGTGTCCAACAAATCCAAGGTAACATCACACACTTTTAAGAACTAACATTTTGTTGTACTTATTTTATGGCTCATCTGGTAAAGAATCTGCCTGCAGTGTCGGAGGCCTGGGTCTAATCCCTGGGTTGGGAAGATCCTCTGGAGAAGGGAAAGGCTACTCACTCCAGTATTCTGGCCTGGAGAATTCCATGGACTATATAGTCCATGGGGTCACAAAGAGTTGGACATGACTGAGCGACTTTCACTTGCCATTTTCTGCTAGAGTATTTTCATGCAAATCTCCCAGATATAATTTATCTCCCCTCCCCAACCCAAGTACTTCAGTATATATCATCAAACAAAACAAGAAAAGGCATTTTTTTTACATAGCCAAAATGACAACATAGTTAAGAATTCCTTAATATTATCTAAAGTCATGTTCATTTTCAAATTTTCTTAATCATTTACCATTTTGTTTTACAGTTAACTTGCTTTCATCAGGATCTGTGCAGGGTCTGTTCACTGAAAACTGTTTTTGCTGTCTTATGTCTCTTTAGATCTCCTTTAAAGGACCAAATGAGATCCTCTTCCCATTGTTGGCTATTTATTTGTTGGTGAAACTAGAGTATCCCATAGAATGGTCCATATTCTACATTTGGTTCAATGCCTTATATGTTTCGCACATCAACTGGCACATATTATCTGAGTGTCTCGTTTGTACTGATGTACTAGCATTTATTTGTGAATTTAAGTGATGACAGTCTGATCCTTTTATTGTAAAATTACTAATGACAATTATAGTCCAAATGTCATTTTTTATTGGAGGTTGGAAAATGTTGATTTTTTTCAACTTTAAAATTTTCATAGCATTTAAAGCCTTGGATTTTACTCAATAGAAGTTTTTAAAAATCACCTTTACCCTTCCTAGTCCTCTCTCCTTTTATACATTGGAAAATATACTTCCTTTTAACATATAAATTTTTTCAATATCTTATTCAGAATTTTATTTTCTTTAAAATACTGTGAGATTTTTTTAGTTTTTCATATTGTTTGAAATTGAGGTTTTTTTTTAAGTTTTATAGCTTTTATCATTAGATATTTATATTTTGGGGCTTCCCTGGTGGCTCAGATGGTAAAGAATCTGCCTGCAATGTGAGAGACCTAGATTTAATCCCTGAGTTGGGAAGATCCCCTGGAGAAGAGAATGACAACCCATTCCAGTATTCTTGCCTGGAGAATTCCATGGACAGAGGAGCTTGGTGAGCTATAGTCCATGGAGTCGCAAAGATTTAGACACAGCTGAGCAACTAATACACACATTTATATTTTAATACCTGCTATTTGCTCAGGCCTTCATTACCATTCTTTAGGGTTTAACAAAATTAATTACATTTATTTATCATCAGTTTGATCCTAAATCCACACTTTTTAGCTTTGTGACCTTCATTATGTTCCACCTTTGTGGAAGAAATCAAAATTTTTAAAGTAATAAACCTCCCTGTACTTGAATATATTAATAGTCTCCATAGTTCATGTTTTTCAATGAAGTTTTATTATTTTCTTAAGATAGTTCATTCATATGTTATTATGCTTCAAAAGTAGGAAAATACCTACAGTATCAAAACCTGGTCTTTTCCCTTTTATTTCCTTAGAAAAAGTCCTCATGCTCTGGACAGTATAGCTGATATTTACAGTTGACGTGCACTAATATCTTTTTATTGTGGTAAAATACACTAACTTTAATATAAAGTTTAGCATAAAGTTTACAGTTTCAACCATCTTAAAATATGCAATTCAGTGGCATTAAATATGGTCACAATAATGTGCAACTATCATCCCTAGTGTCAGAACTTTTTCATAAACCCAGAAGGAAACTACAGACTTACTAAGCAATCTTTCTCTATAATACAGTATTTTTAATGCCATTGAACATGAAATTGTTTTTCAGACTTTCATTTTCAGATTGTTTATTACTAGTGTATATTTCTACTCCTGATTTTGTATATTAATCTTGAACCCTTCGACTTGTGCTGCGTTCATTTATTAGCCGTAGTAGTTTATGTGTGTGTGTATATAAGATCAGGTCACCTGCAAGTGTTGATAGGCTTATTCCATTCCACTTAGGATGACTTATTTTCTTTTCTTGCCTTTTTTTTTCTGTCTAGGACTTCCTATACAGTATTAAATAGAAATGACAAAAGTGTGCATCCTTGTCTTTTTCCTGTACTTAGTGGGAAAAATTTCTGCCTTTTATCTTTGATTTTTATGTAAACTGTGTATTTTTTCCATAGATGCCCTTTGTAATATTAAAGAAGTTCTATTCCTAGTTTGTTGAGTGTTTTTGTCATGAAAGAGTGTTTTTTTATGTATCAATTGAGACATGTTTTTCCCCTTATTCTCTTAACGTGATTATGTTCCATTAATTGATTTCACCCATTTAAACACCTCTGTATTTCTGAGATAAATTCCACTTGATCATAATAATCATTTAACTGTGCTTCTGGACTTGGTTTGGTGGTATTTTGGTGAGGATTTCTGAGGGCTAGGGGTCGTTTCTTGTGATGTCTTTGTCCAGCCATGGTGTCTGGGTTATCCTGGCCTCATATAGAATGATTTAGGAAATGCTTCTTTTTATTTTATTTTTTTCAGGATTTTGAGGAGGATTGGTATTTTTTAAGTTTTTGTTAGAATTAATCAGTTGAGGATATATGTCACTAAGCTTTTGTTTAGAGACTTTTATGGTTCAGTCTCTTTACTTATAGGTATATTTGCATTTGTATTTCTTCTTAATTTAGCTTTGGCAGTTTGTGTTTTTCTAACAATTTGTTTCTTTCCTCTAGACATGTTAGCATGCAATTTTTCATAACATTCTCTCAAAATCATTCTTATTTCTGAAAGGTTGGTAGTAGTGGACAAACTTTCATTCATTATTCTAATTGTAGATGTTTTATTTGCTTTGTCAGTCTACCTAAAGATTTTTCAATGTGGTTGGTCTACTCAAAGAGCCAACTTTTTTTTTTCTGTGTTTTGTATTCTCTATTCCTTTTTCATTGAGGTATAGTTGATTTACAATAATGTACTAGTTTAGATGTGAAAAAGTGACTATATTTATATAGGTTATATGTATTTTGTATTTCAGTTTTATCCTCTCTAGTCTATTAATGCCTTTCTTCTGATGACTTTGTCTTTGTCTTTAGTGTGCTTTTATCTTTCTATTTTTAAAGGTATAAATGTAGGTTATTAATTTGAGGTCCATCTTTATTTAATGTAGCCATTTGTAGCTATAAATTTCTCTTTGAGCACTGCTTTTTCTGCATCACATGAGTTTTGATATTTTCTGTTTTCATTCTCATTCATCAAAATGTACAATGTTCTCTAATTTTCTTTGTTATTTCTTCTTTAATTCATTGAGTGTCCTGTTTATTTCCACACATTTTTAGAATTCCTTTTCTCATTTCTAGTTTTGTTCCAGTGTTGCCAAAAATATTTGTGATTTCAGTCTTTTTAAAAATATTTTTTTTTTGTTTTGCAACTTTCAAATGGTTTATCCAGAAGAGTGTTTCATGTCCATTAAAAAAAAATGTGTCTTCTGTTGTTGGGTGAAGAGTTCTGTATGTGTCTGGTAGATCTAATTGATTTATGTTTTTGCCATCTTCTATAAACTCATTATTGTTCTTTTAGTTGTTCTATCCATTACTGAAAGTAGGTTATTGAAGTGTCCAACTGTTGAACTATTTCTCTCTTTAATTCTGGCATGTTTGCATCATATAATTTGAGGCTCTATGTTAGGTGTGTATAAGTTATAATTGTTATATCTCTCTGAAGGATTTACCCTTTTATCAATCTATAATAGCATCCTTTGTCTATTATAATAGTATAGTTTAGGTACCTCAGCCCTCTTTTGGTTTCCATCAGGTGATATCTTGTTTTAAACTTTTGCTTTCAAACTGTTTGCTTCTTTGCATCTGAAATGAGTCTCTTGTCAACAGCATAGAGATAGATCACATTTTTTTTCATTCTGCCAATGTCTACCTTTTGATGAGATAATTGCATTAGTAACTACTGCAATAGAAAAGACTCTACTGTTTTACTAGTCTTATTTTCTGTTTTTTATACCTATTTTTACAATTCTTTTACTACATCCTTCTTTTGTGTTTAACTGAACCCCACACATAGCCCACAAGTCAAAATAAACTCAATTTTGAGAACAAGATCTCTATCACAGAACTAAGAATTCACACTGGGAACATTAGCTATTACCTTAAGACAGTAGCGATATTGGGAGGGATAAGGGATAGGCATAAGGAGAAAAGATAAGGGATAAGGATAAACGATTAGAGATAAGGCATAAGAGATCAGGGATAATAATTGGGAGGGATAAGGGATAAGGCAAGAATAGTTAAAACAATATGAAACTCTGGGGGTGGTCCTAAGATGTTGGAGGAATAGGACGGGAAGATCACTTTCTCCCCCATAAATTCATCAAAAGATCATTTGATTGCTGAGCAACTTCCACAAAACAACCTCTGAATGCTGGCAGAGAACACCAGGCATCCAGAAAGACAGCCTATTCTCTTCAAAAGGAGGTAGGACAAAATAGACAAAAAGAGAGACAAAAGAGTTAGGGACAGAGACTCATCCTGGGGTGGGAGTCATGAAGGAGAAGTTTCCAAACAGCAGGAAACCCTCTCACTGGCGGGTCAGTGGGGAGTTTTGGAATCTCAGAGGGCAACATAACCAGGAGGGAAAAAAAACCCACAGAATACATGCCTAACTGCAACTCCCAGCAGAGAAGTAGCCCAGATGCTCGCATCTGCCACCAGCGAGCAGGGCTGAACAGGGAGGCACGGGTTGCATGCTTAGGGTAAGGACCGGGCCTGAATGCCCTGAGGACAATCTGAGGGAGCTAACTGTGAGATAACAACCCAAACTGTAGGATAGCTGGGTCGGGGGGGGGGGGGCGGGGAGGAGAGAGAGAGAAAGGAAAGAGAACTTTCTCACCAGAAGATCTAACCTAAGGCACAGCTGAGCCTGCTCACAGAACAGAGAACAAAGGATTGAGCGAATACCAGAGGAGAGCTAGCCTGCTGTGGACAGGCCCGTACCCCCACCAGAGGCTGATCCCCCCACTGGAGGCAACAGCCAGAGCCAGAAGGCAAGCGGCAATCTTGGCCCCAGAGATGGCATCCTCCACCAAATTGTGAACAGTCTCCCAGTTGCTAACCAAGTCTTTCTGGGATCCCAGATGGTTAACATCTGCCAGGAGGGTCACAGCCAGAGATCAGGTCCTCAGAGGAGACACATGGCATACCTGAGATGGCACTCTCACTGCACACCCAGGAAACTGAGCGGATGGGACCAGGGAGGTGATCAAGATGCACAGACCACCTGAGACAGTGCACTCGCCAAGCACCTGGTCACCTGAGCTGTTCGGACCTGGGAAGGGCACAAAACATAGGCCCAACCAACTCTGTGCCTTTGTGGAGTACCCGAGAACCTGAGCCTGAGCAGCTTAGACCTGGGAAGTGCACAACACCCAGGGCCTGCTTTGGACAGCTCCCCTGAAGAGCAACCTGGAGCCTGAGCAGTGTAGACCAGGAAAGCACACATGCTGTGAGCTAGGACAAACCCAGTGTGGTCCATACACTGCAAGCACTCCCCACACATGCCAGTGATATTTTTTTGCAGTGTTCCTCCCTCCCCGCAGCACAATTTAACAAGTAAGCCTGAATAAGTAACCACCTTTGCCCTCTTGTGTCAGGGTGGAAATTAGACACTGAAGAGGCTTGCAAACAGAGGCAGCCAAAATAAATGAAGAGGGAACTGCTTTGCAAGTGACAGGTGCAACAGATTAAAACTCTGTAGTTAGCATTGACTAAGCATTGAAAGGGGCCTATAGACCATGAAAAGAAGTATAAGCTGGAACAAGGAACTATCTGAAACTGAACTGACCCCATACAGCCCTCAACAGCTCCAGAGAAATTCCTAGATGTATTCTACTATTATCATTTTTTTAATTTTTCCATTTATTTTTAAGTTCTTTATTACTCCTTTAATTTTCATTTTTCTAACCTTTTACCTTGAAAAAAAAAGACCCTATTTTTAAAGCAAATTTCCTGTTTTTTTTAATAATTCTTGTGATTTTGTTTTGTATTTTTAATATTGTACCTTTGAGAGTCTACCCTTTACTCTAGATTTTTAATCTTTGCTTTTTGATATTTGTTATCAATTTTGTACCTTTAACAATCTAATTTTCAGTACCCATTTTTACTTAGCAGTGTGATTACTGGCTTGATTGCTCTATCCCCTTTTGACTCTCCTTTTACACCCCCAGGTCATGTCTATGTCATCCTTCCATCTTCTCTTCTCTACTTAACTCTGTGAATCTCTTTGGGTGTTCTGGGTTGTGGAGAACACTTAGGGAACTGATTGCTGGGTAGATTGCTCTCTTCCCTTTTGATTCCCCCTCTTCTCCTCTGGTCACCTCTGTCTCCCTCCTCCCTCTTCTCTTCTCCAAGTAACTCTGTGAACATCTCTGGGTGTCCCTTATTATGGAGAATCTTTTCACAATTAACCTAGATGTTTTATCATTGGTGCTCTATGGATGGAGAAGTCTTAAGGCTACTGTAAGAATAAAACTGAAAACCAGAGGCAGGAGGCTTAAATCCAAAACTTGAGAACACCAGAAAACTCCTGACTCCAGGGAACATTAATTGACAAGAGCTCATCCAAAAGCTTCCATACCTACCCTGAAACCAAGCTCCACCCAAGAGCCAACAAATTTCAGAGTAATACATACCATGCTAATTATCCAGCAACACGGGGAAAAAACCCTGAGTATTAACACACAGGCAGCCAAAAGTCACACCGAACCCATAGACACCTCAAAACTCACAACTGGACTCTTCCTTGCACTCCAGAGAGAAGAGATCCAGATCCACCCACCAGAACACCAACGCAAGCTTCCCTAACTAGGAAACCTTGACAAGCCATTCGTCCAAGCCCATCCACAGGGAGGAACCTCCACAATAAAGAGGAACCACAAAATTCTAGCACACAGAAAGGCCACCCCAAGCACAACAATCTAAACAAAATGAAAAGGCAGAAAAATATTCAGCAGGTAAAGGAACATGATAAATGCCCATGAAACCAAACAAAAAAGGAGGAGATAGAGAGTCTACCTGAAAAATAATTCAGAATAATGATAGTAAAGATGATCCAAAATCTTGAAAACAAAATGTAACTACAGATAAATAGCCTGGAGACAAGGACAGAGAATTTGCAAGAAATGTTTAGAAAGGACCTAGAAGAAATAAAAAAGAGTCAATCAATAATGAATAATGCAATAACTGAGATCAAAAGCACTCTGGAGGGAACCAAAAGTAGAATAACTGAGGCAGAAGATAGGATACGTGAGATGGAAGATAGAATGGTGGAAATAAATGAAGCAGAGAGGAAAAAATAAAAAAGAATGAAAAGAAATGAGGACAACCTCAGAGACATCTGGGACAATGTTAAATGCCCCAACATTCAAATCATAGGAGTCCCAGAAGACGAAGACAAAAAGAAGGCAGTGAGAAAACACTTGAGGAGATAATAGTTGAAAACTTCCATAAAATGGGGAAGGAATAGCCACCCAAGTCCAATAAACCCAGAGAGTCCCAAACAGGATAAACCCAAGGCAAAACACCGTAAGACACATATTAATCAAATTAATGAAGATCAAACACAAAGAGCAAATATTAAAGGCAGCACGGGAAAAGCAACACATAACACACAAGGGGATTCCCATCAGGATAACAGCTGATCTTTCAATAGAAACTCTTCAGGCCAGAAGGGAATGGCAGGACATACTTCAAATGATGAAAGAGAAAACCCTACAACCCAGATTACTATACCCAGCAAGGATCTCACTCAAATATGAAGGGGAATTCAAAAGCTTTACAGACAAACAAAAGCTGAGAGAATTCAGCACCACCAAACCAGCTCTTGAACAAATGCTAAAGGATCTTCTCTAGACAGGAAACACAAAAAAGCTTTATAAACTCTAACACAAAACAACTAAGTAAATGGCAACAGGATCAAACCTATCCATAATTGCCTTAAATGTAAATGGGTTGAATGCCCCAATCAAAAAACAAAGACTGGCTGAATGGATACAAAAACAAGACCCCTATATATGCTGTCTACAAGAGACCCACCTCAAAGCAAGGGACACATACAGACTGAAAGTGAAGGGCTGGAAAAAGATATTTCACACAAATGGAGACCAAAACAAAACAGGAGTAGCAATCCTCATATCAGATAAAATAGACTTTGCAGTAAAGGCTGTGAAAAGAGACCAAGAAGGAAACTACATAATGATTAAAGGATCAATCCAAGAAGAAAATATAGCAATAATAAATATATATGCACCCAACATAGGAGCACCACAATATGTAAGGTAAATGCTAACAAGTATGAAAGGGGAAATCAAATAATAGTGGGAGACTTTAATAACCTACTTACACCTATGGATAGGTCAACTAAACAGAAAATTAGCAAGGAATCACAAACTTTAAATGATAAAATGGACCAGTTAGATCTAATTGATATCTATAGGATGTTTCACCCTAAAACAGTGAATTTCACCTATTTCTCAAGTGCACAGGGAACCTTCTCCAGGATAGATCACATCCTGGGCCATAAATCTAGCTTTGGTAAATTCTAAAAAGTTGAAATCATTTCAAGCATCTTTTCTGATCACAATGTGGTAAGGTTAGGTGTCAACTACAGGAAAAAAAAATATTAAAAATACAAACGTATGGAGACTGAATGACACGCTTTTGAATAACCAAAAAATCACAGAGGAAATAAAAAAGAAATCAAAATATGCATAGAAATGAATGACAATGAAAACACAACAATCCAAAACCTATGGGATTCAGGACAAGCAGTGCTAAGGGAAAGGTTCATAGCAATACAAGCTTACCTCAAGAAACAAGAGAAAAATCAAATAAATAAACCTAACTTTACACTTAAAGAAACTAGAGAAAGAAGAAATGAAGAATCCCAGGGTTAGTAGAAGGAAAGAAACCATAAAAATTAGGGCAGAAATAAGTGAAAAAGAAACAAAGGAGACTATAGCAAAAATCAACAAAACTAAAAGATGGCTGTTTGAGAAGATAAATAAAATAAATAAACCATTAGTGAGACTCATCATGAAAAAAAGGGAGAAGAATCAAATCAACAGAATTAGAAATGAAACTGGAGAAATCCCAACAGACAATACAGAAATACAAAGGATCATAAAAGACTACTATCAGCCACTATATGCCAATAAAATGGACAACTTGGAAGAAATGGACTTCTTAGAAAAGTATAATATTCCAAAACTGAACCAGGAAGAAATAGAAAATCTTAACAGACCCATCACAAGCATGGAAATTGAAACTGTAATCCAAAATCTTCCAACAAACAAAAACCCAGGACCAGATGGGTTCACAGCTGATTTCTACCAAAAATTTAGAGAACACTAACACACCTATGCTACTCAAACTCTTCCAGAAAATTGCAGAGAAAGGTAAACTTCAAAACTCATTCTATGAGGCCAACATCACCCTAATACCAAAAACAGACAAAGATGCCACAAAAAAAGAAAACTACAGGCCAATATCACTGATGAACATAGATGCAAAAATCCTCAACAAAATTCTATCAAGCAGAATCCAACAACATATTAAGAAGATCATACATCATGACCAAGTGGGCTTTATCCCAAGGATGCAAGGATTCTTTAATATCCTCAAATCAATCAATGTAATACACCACATTAACAAATTGAAAGATAAAAGCCATATGATTATATCAATAGATGCAGAGAAAGCCTTTGACAAAATTCAATATCAACTTTTGATCAAAACCCTGCAGAAAGCAGGCATAGAAGGAACATACCTCAGCATAATAAAAACATTATATGATAAACCCATAGCAAACATTATCCTCAATGGTAAAAAAATTGAAAGCATTTCCCCTAAAGTCAGGAACAAGACAAGGGTACCCACTCTCACCACTACTATTCAACATACTTTTGGAAGTTTTAGCCACAGGAAGCAGAGAAGAAAAAGGAATAAAAGGAATCCAGATTGGAAAAGAAGTAAAACTTTCACTGTTTGCAGATGACATGATACTCTACATAGAAAACCCTGAAGACACCACCAGAAAATTACTAGAGCTAATCAATGAATATATTAAAGTTTCAGGATATAAAATTAACACAGAGAAATCCCTTGCATTGCAATCCACTAACAATGAGAAAACAGAAAGAGAAATTAAGGAAATAATACCATTCATCGTTGCAACGAAAAGAATAAAATACCTAGCAATAAATCTGCCTACAGAAACAAAAGACCTATATAAAGAAAATTATAAAACACTGATGAAAGAAATCAAAGAGGGCACAAATAGATGGAGAAATATACCATCTTTATGGATTGGAAGAATCAATATAGTGATAATGAGTATACTACCCAAAGCAATCTATAGATTCAATGCAATCCCTATCAAGCTACCATTGGTATTTTTCCAAGAACTAGAACAATTTCACAATTTGTATGGGAACACAAAATAAACATTGAATAGCCAAAGCAATCTTGAGACAGAAGAATGGAACTGGAGGAATCGACCTGCCTGACTTCAGACTATACTACAAACCTACAGTCATCAAAGACAGTACGGTACTGGCACTAAGATAGAAAAATAGATGAATGGAACAAAATAGAAAGCCCAAAGATAGATCCACGCACCTATGGACACTTTATCTTTGACAAAGGAGGCAAGAATATACAATGGAGAAAAGACAATCTCTTTAACAAGTGGTGCTGGTAAAACTGGTCAACCATTTTAAAAGAATGAAACTAGAACACTTTCTAACACCAAATACACACAAAAAAACTCAAAATGGATTAAAGATCTAAATGTAAGACCAGAAAATAAAAACTCCTAGAGGAAAACATAGGCAAAACACTCTCTGACATAAATCACAGCAGGATCATCTATGACCCACCTCCCAGAGTAATGGAAATAAAAGCAAAAGTAAACAAATGGGACCTGTTTAAACTTAAAAACTTTTGCACATTGAAGGAAATTATAAGCAAAGTGAAAAGACAGCCTTCAGAATGTGAGAAAATAATAGCAAACAAAGCAACTAACAGAGAATTAATTTCAAAAATATACAAGCAGCTCCTGTAGCTCAATTCCAGAAAAATAAATGACCCAATCAAAAAGTGGGCCAAAGAACTAAGCAGACATTTCTCTAAAGAAGACATGCAGATGGCTAACAAACACATGAAAAGATGCTAAACACCACTCACTATCAGAGAAATCTATATCAAAACTGCAATGAGTTGCTATCTCAGGCTGGTGAGATTGCTCTCTTAAAGTCTACAAACAATAAATGCTGGATAGGGTGAGGCAAAAAAGGATCCCTCTTACACTGTTGGTGGGAATGCAAACTAGTACAGCCACTTTGGAGAACACTGTGGATGTTCCTTAAAAAACTGGAAATAGAACTGCCATACTACCCAGCAATCCCAGTGTTGGGCATACACACCAAGGAAACCAGAATTGAAAGACACTCATGTACCCTGAAGTTCATTGCAGCACTGTTTACAATAACCAGGACATGGAAGCAACCTAGATGTCCATCAGTAGACGAATGGATAAGAAAGCTGTGGTACATATACACAGTGGAACATTACCCAACTATTAAAAAGAATGCACTTGAATCAGTTCTAATGATGTGGATGAAACTGGAGCCTATTACACAGAATGAAGTAAGTCAGAAAGAAAAACACCAATACAGTATACTAACACATATATATGGAATTTAGAAAGATGGATTATGATGACCGTATATGCGAGACAGCAAAAGAGACAGACATAAAAACAGACTTTTGGACTCTGTGGGAGAAGGCAAAGGTTGGATGATTTGAGAGAATAGCATTGAAACATGTATATTACCATATGTGAAATAGAACACCAGTCCAGGTTTGATGCATGAGACAGGGTGCTTGGGTCCAGAGCACTGGGATAACCCTGAGGAATGGGATGAGGAGGGAGGTGAGAGGGGGTTTCAGGATGGGGAACACATGTATACCCATGACTGATTAATGTCAATGTATGGCAAAACCCACTACAATATTGTAATTAGCCTCCAATTAAAATAAATTAATCAAAAATATGAGATTAGTCTACTTTTTTTAGTTGCTTTTTATTTTAGTCCTTCCTTGAATTTGGTTTATAATATTATATTATTTCAGGTATATTGCACAGTGATTTTTTTCCTGATTGTTCCATCTCTATGGAAAATGTATTTATATTTTGATAGGAATTTCATTGAATTTACAGATTGCTTTTAGTAGTATGGCCATTTTGACAATATTAATTCCTACAATCCAAGAGCATAGGTTATCTTTCCATTTCTTTAAATCATCTTCAATTTCCCTTATGAGTGTTTTATGGTTTTCAGTATATAGATCTTTCCAATGTTTCTCCATCTATTTGCCATGCAGTGACGGGACAGGATGCCAGGATCTTTGTTTTCTGAGTGTTGAGCTTTAAGTCAACTTTTTCACTCTCCTCTTTCACTTTCATCAAGAGGCTCTTTAGTTCTTCTTCACTTTCTGCCATAAGGGTGGTGTCATCTGCATATCTGAGGTTATTGATAGATCTCCCAGCAATCTAGATTCCAGCTTGTGCTTCATCCAGCCCAGAGTTTCTCATGATGTACTCTGCATATAAGTTAAATAAGCAGGGTGGCAATATACAGACTTGATGTACTCCTTTCCCTATTTGGAACCAGTCTGTTGTTCCATGTCCAGTTCTAACTGTTGCTTCCTGACCTGCATACAGATCACTTCATGGCAAATAGATGGAGAAACAGTGGAAACAGTGGCAGATTTTATTTTTAAGGGCTCCAAAATCACTGCAGATGTTGACTACTGTCATGAAATTAAAAGACACTTACTCTTTGGGAGAAAAGTTATGACCAACCTAGATAGCTTATTAAAAAGCAGACGTTACTTTGCTAACAAAGGTCCGCCTTTCAAGGCTATGGTTTTTCCAGTAGTCTTGTATGGATGTGAGAGTTGGACTATAAAGAAAGTTGAGTGCCAAAGAATTGAAGCTTTTGAACTGTGGTGTTGGAGAAGACTCTTGAGAGTCCCTTGGACTGCGAGGAGATCCAACCAGTCCATCCTAAATGAAATGAGTCCTGGGTGTTCATTGGAAGGAGTGATGCTCAAGCTGAAACTCCAATACTTTGGCCACCTGATGCAAAGAGCTGACTCATTTGAAAAGATCCTGATTCTGTGAAAGATTGAAGTCAAAAGGAGGAGGGGATGACAGAGGATGAGATGGTTGGATGGCATCACTGATTCATTAGACTTGAGTTTGGGTTAACTCCGGGAGCTGGCTTATGGATAGGGAGACCTGGCTTGATGCAGTCCATGGGGTTGCAAAGAGTCGGACTTGACTGAGCGACTAAACTGAAGTGAACTGATAATAGATCTTTCATCTGCTTGGTTAGGTATATTCCTAGGCATTTTTTGAACACAGTTTTGAATGATTTTATATATATATATATAAAAGATATATATACATATATCTTTCTGATTTTTCCTTATTACTATAAAGAGATGCAACAGATTTCTATGTTTTAATCTTATATCCAACTATCTTGCTGAACTCATTTGTGGAAAGTTTAAGATATAAGTTTAAGATATAAGAAAGTTTAAGATTTAGGGTATCATGTTATCTGCAAATAGTGACAGTTTTCCCTCTTCCCTTCAAATTTAAATACCTCTTCTTTTTCTTGTCTGATTGGTATGGCTATAACTTCCAATACTTCACTGAACAGAAGTGGTGAGAGGGGCACTCTTGTCTTGTTTTTAAATATAGCAAGAAGGCTTTCAGCTTTTCACAGTTACTTGGTTGCCTTTTTCTTGATTAGTCATTCACATTGTTGCTATAAACATTTTACTACTTTTTAGAGTTTGAACAAAGTTCATTCTGACAATTTTGCCAGATTTTTTTCATTATGTCTCAGGAGTGATCAGTTCTTGGAATTTGCTAGTCTGAAATTTTCAGTCCCCTTGTTTCTTGCTGACTCTTTTTGTAAATGAAGTTTTATTGGAACACTGTACCACTTGTTTGTTGATATATTGACTATGACTACTTTTTCTCTATAATGACAGAGTTGAATGGTTGCAACACAGACTGTTTGGTCTCAAAACCTAAAATATTGTCATTTTCCCAATGAATTAAAATGCCAGTTTAATCAGTCAGATATATGCTTATTTTCTTAAGCTGTATATTACTACTTGTGTTCAAAAGCTCTGTTACTGTAAGGGTAATGTACTCTTAATTATTTCACTTTTATAGTTAATGTTGATCAATATGCGTCATTTCATTTTTGTTTTTTTTCAATTTTAATATATTGCTCATCACTATAGGTGGAAATTAGAATTATTTTATCAAGGTTCTCAAAATCCACACAATCCCTTAAAATTTGAATATTATGTGATATGTAATCTTTGAAATATTGGGCTTTTCTTTCCTAGAAAATAATTTGTGTCAATTTATCCAATTTGTTTTCATTTCTCCCAGTAAGCTCTTCTCATATTTGAATTGAACTTGTATATTTATTCTCACTAATTCTTATAATTTTATGTTTAATTGTTATTTTATATATGTTAATTCATTTCATGTTAAATAATAGTTGAGTTATACAGGCAATATTTTTGATGCCATTTTTGATAAGAATGCTGTTGGTGCTCTGATAGATGAAACAGGATTCATCTCTTGTGGCAAATATTATATGCTGATATGTCTACATAGAGTAGTGATTTAGAAAGATTTTTAGGTACATTGTAACTCAGCTGTACAGAGGACTTTTATAGCTGAATTCAATAATTTCATGGATATATACTAGGAAACGAAAATGCATGTCTTAATTTCAGATACCTGCTCTTCTATTTCACCATTAAGCATAATCAATAACTACTAACATCACTTACATATTATTAACAAGTTAAAGAAATTTCCTTCAAGTTTTCATTTTACCTAGTGTATTTTTGGTCTGAAATTGGTGTTGAAGTTTATCAAATAAATATCCTATAGCAACTCTCAAAAGCCATATGTTTTTTTATTAAACTAAAAAAATATACAAAGTAGGTTAAAAATTCTGAATTATAACTCATCTGTCATTTCCTGTGATAAGATCAGGTTAGTCATAATATATTATTTTTTAAATTAACATATGACTGGATTTGTTAGATATTTGAATTTTCATGTTATATTCATTAGTGAAATTTATCAGTGTTTTCATTCTTTTTGTGACAAGGTATATCAGATGTAACAGCTTGATAAAAAATAATTCCAATATTTCTTTTTGTTCTGTACTCTTAAACATTTTGAATAAAATAAGTGTCTTTTACTTTGAGGTTTGAAAGAACCTGGATAACAGCATTGAAATATAGTGTCACTCTTGGGGGTATTTCTTTCAGAAACTTCAAAATTGTTTCATGGTTGTTGCTATATTTTTACACTTTTTGCTTAGTATAACTTGGTCATATATACTTCCTGATAAAATGGTCCATTTATAGCATTTTTAATTTTTTTATTCAAATGGAGTACCGAATTTGTATTCTTCTAATTTTATTAAATATCATTTATTTTATCAGGATAATATATATGCACATAAGTTTTGAAAGTCATATTTACTAAGGTCATTTACTGGATAATCACAATATCTTGATGGAAATATCCTATTCCTTAGCCTTGTTCCTCAGATAGAACAACTTTAAACCTTAAGGTGTTTCTTCTAGTGTTACCTCTGGTTTTCAAAGGAATATGCTCATGGCATTAATTATTTAGTGATTTAGAAATTATGCATTTATTTCCAGTTATGGCATAGGAACATTTAAACTCTATTATACAAGTCAAACTTTTTCTTCTTCCATCTTTCAAGTATAGTTACAATTTTAATAAAATTTTGATGGTTACATTATTATAACTGTTATTATCATTAACTTCTGAGCCATCTATATTTGCTTTTTATACTTTTGAATTGTCATGTATTTAATAATTATCTTATTTTCTAAGTGAATTCTTATTAGCTATTCCAGTACAGAAGTAAAATGCTCATCAATATTAATTTTTAAACAGTCAAATACATTGTTTAGTCTAGCATTTCTTTTTTTTTCCCCTGGAGATCTTTTTGATTCTTTAATCCCTCCATTCTTTTCCATTCTACACTTTCTTGATATACTGAAGATTTGAGTACTTTTATTCATTTCCTACGTTGTACTACATGTTTTCTAAATCTCATGACTATCCACTTTAGTTACACATTTTGTTGGACTAAATTTACCAGTAGCCTTCTGTGAAATGACATGTGCAGAATGTAAATTTTTAGATCATTGTAAGCTTGAAAATCTCCTTATACTGTTCAGAAAATTTATTTAAAGGAATGATATTCTTTCAGAATTTTAAAGACATTACTTCATTTTCTTCTAGCTACTAGTATTACACTTGAGAACTTTGATGCTGTTCTATTTCCCAGTCCTTTTAGGATCATCTCTTTTATTTCTAGTGTTCTCAAATTTTACGACTATGTGCTTTGATATATTCTTTCCCCCAGTCATTTTGTTGATAGTTTATTGCTTCTTTTCATTAGGAGATTCATATCTATTAATTCTGTGAAATTTTCCATATTATTCCTTTGATAATTTTGTCTTTTCTATTTCCTTAGTTTTAAATTTAAGATTTAGTAATTCTTGAATTAATCATTCAATTAAGATCTCCTCTCTCACATTGTCTTATTTTTCTTGTCGCTGTCAATATTATTTAAATTTCTAGGAAATTTCCTTTGTTTTTAACTTCTAATATTTATTCTTTTAAAAACTGTGAGCTTGTTTTTAAATTCCAAAGACTCATTTTATTTTTTCCTGTTTCTTCCCCTTTTTGTAGCATTCTGTTCTTATTTCAAAGACAAAGTATGTTCTCTGAAGCTATTAATTATTGACATTTTTGAAGTTTTATCTGTTTCTTGTATTTTCTCTTTTTATCTTGCTTCATTTTCTGTTGTTTATTTGGGGGGCTATTTTATGTTGGAGAGTTTCCTGAATATTTCATTATCTTTCACTGTTGGTTTACATTTAGGGAGGAAACATAAAAGAACTTCTTAGAAACTGTGTGTGTATAAACAGGGCTTTCAAATAACAAACTTTAAATTACAGTGATAGTGCAGTAATCTAACTCTTTCATTAGGAAAACTCACAAATGTCTTTTCTCTAAAGTCCTATTTTTCTGTAGATAAATTACCTAATTACCTGCCTCGTTTAAACCTGGCTGCTGAAATTCAGAAAGCAGGATGACTGAGCCTAGAAGTTCCAAGGTTCAGTATATTTATATTTAATTGTTACATATGGAGCTTTACACTCCACCCCATCCTCTCTTATGCACATAGAAACAAGTGCCTTTTTCATTTGTCATTCATTTTAAATTTGCAGTTTAATATCATTCAGTGTAAAGTTTTAAAATCTTAGATCACTAATGTAGTTGTACTGTTCATTGCTGTTTTGTGCAATGCCAGTTTTAAATACAAACATAAGAACATTTAAATCATATATGAAATCACAGAAATTATACAGTCTGTTTTAGTTCATACATGCATGTGGATTTTATTCTTTCCATAACTGTGAAAATGCTGCACAAAACTGAACTGTTTTTATTTTGCTTATTGATATTTGCTTTTTCTATACTCTCTGTCTATGGCTTACTGTTGAGTCAAACGAATAGGAAATAAATTTTGGTTTCCTTTACTTTTTTGAAAAAAACATTTTCAATGTAAGTAGTTGGCTAATTAGGGAAATAATATAAGAAAGGATATGGTAGGATTCTTTAGTTATTCCTATTTCTTAAAATGTCATTGTCTTTTTTCTGCATTTGGAGTAACTTCTGGTTCAAACAAAAAGCATGGTCTTTGGGAACTGTTAGCTTCCTTGCTTAGTTAACAGATATAACACACCTACCTTGTACTCACTTGGGATCTTGCTGAAGTGCAACACATCGTGAGTCTACTAAAATTCTTTGCTTATGGATCACCCACAAATGCTAAATACACATTATGTAGTAAGGAAGAACAGGTAGCCGGCATAGTGCACCAGTCTCATTTGCTCATGTATATGCTCCATTGTCCCATGGAGTTTCATTTATAATACCCACATTGAAAGGTATAATTATTAAGTCAAGGCAGTAACAGCAGAGCTTTAAACCAAAGTGCTGCTATTTTGAGCCCAAGGCCATACTTACACATGGAACCATATCTGTTTGTATTGGTCTTTTCAAGTAAATGATATAGAAAATTAATTTTGGTTTCTAATTCATTAATTTCTTTTTTAAAAAATATTTATTTATTTACAGTATGTGAGATCTTCCATCTTTAGTTTCAGCATGGAGGATCTTTTAGTTGTGGCTTGTGAACTCAGTTGTGGCAGCATGTGGGATCTAGTTCCCTGACCAGGGGTCAAACCCGAGTCCCCTGCATTGGGAGTGCAGAGTCTTATCCACTACACCACTAGGGAAGTCCCATCTAATTCAGTAATTTCTGCTTTTCTTTCTGTCATTTCCTTCCTCCTATTTTCCTTACATTTTTGTTGTTTTCTTTCTTACTTTTCTATTTGAATATCCAGTTTAGTTATTTTCATTCTTGCTTATTTAATAAAAATATATTTGAGGCTATGAATTTCACTTGGGTGTGATTGTAACCAAGGGCTTCCCAGGTGGCACTTGTGGTAAAGAACCTGCCTGCCAATGCCGGAGATGGAAGAGACACAGGTTTGATCCCTGTGTTGGGAAGAGCCCCTGGAGGAGGGCATGGCAACCCAGTACAAATATTCTTGCCTGGAGAATCCCATGGACAGAGGAGTCTGGCGGGCTACAGTCCATGTGGTCACAAAGCGTGCTTGGTTTGCACACTTGTACAGGACTCATGACCTCTTTATTCCTTTCAATTTCTCCTTTTTGGAATGGGTATGTCTGTCCTAAGCCTGCTGCAATGCATTTTAGAAACAGTTTCTAGTTTTGCATGTCGCATGTGGAGAGTAATTTTGTCTGAAGATTAGCCATATCCAGAGTATTACCCATACCTGATTAGATGATTTAGAAGATGAGATTTAAGACCTACTGAGTTGACAGCCATAAAAGACAATGAAAGAATGCCATTTGCAGCAACACGGGTGGACCTAGAGATTATCATACTAAGTGAAATAAGTCAGAAAAAGAAAGACAGATACGATATGATATCACTAATATGTGTAATCTAAAATATGACACAAATGAACTTATTTATGAAACAGAAACAGACTCACAGACATAGAGGTTAGACTTGTGGTTGCCAAGGGGAAGGGAGGTGGGGGAAGAAAAGATTGAGAGTTTGGGATTAGATGCAATCTATTGCAGCCTATTACATATAGATGCAAAGTATTACATATTGGATGCAAACATATATACATATACACATACCTATACATAAACATATATTACATATATAGATGCAAACTATTATGCAGTAGGAAGGACCTTGTTATTCATTCATCCTATATACTTTGCTATACAGCAGAAATTAATACAACATTGTAAATCAACTATAATTTAATAAAATTTTTTAAAAGGAATAAGACCTATTGAGTTGATATTTAGATGAAATTTTTGCCTTAGAGTTAATGCTAAAATGATTTAAGGCATTATTTGTGTTGGGATGAAGTGAATGTATATATTTTGCACATGGGAAAAATGAGAATTGTGGGTAGGAGGCAGAAGGCAGACTGTAGTGAGTCGAATTGTGTCCTTCCCCAAAATATGTTAAAGTTTTATCTTTTAGGATATAGTCTAAGTCTTACCAGCTGCTTCAGTTATGTACTTACTAGCAGCTTCAGTTATGTACTTGTTCCCAATCTCATAGAGCCTTGCTGACTACAGGGAGCCTCCTGCTCTTTTTTCTTCTGTTCCTAGCTGCCACAGGTATCTGGACTATGCTGATTCTTTCAGCACTCTTGGGGTCTGAAACCAGAACCTTGGTGAGCACATTAAAAGTCCAGAGATGTTAGAGTCATACTTCACTGCTCCCTTGCTCTCGAATGAGAAGTCTCAGTTCTGTGCTTTCTCCAAATTTCTCAGAGTTATCTTGGGTTGCAGGAAGGTGTCTACCCCTTCTCTGCTCCTAGTAGCCCCAGGGGTTCAGAAGGTTTTGTTGTTTGATATTTATCTGGCTGGGAGTTAAGCTGTGTTTACTGTTTATTATTTTCTTTATCTGTAAGTATCAGAGGGTGAAATTTGCTCCTTGTTTTTGTCTCCCCTGTTGTATAGCAGTCCTCCTGACTTGGTAGGGTGTTGGGGAAGATGAGACATTTTGCAGTCCTTGATTAAGTCTTAGTCTTTTAGTAAGCCTGTGTTCCTGAGTTGTGACTTTTGCAAGTGCTTCTCAGGGTGTTTGCCCCCATTAGGTGGGACAAGAAGGCTTCAAGAGCATACAATTGGATAGTTCCCTTTTTCTATGTTGGTTAGGTTCCAATAAAATTCATTGATGTGGATCTAGCAAAATGATTTCCTTTGAGGGTGGACCTTGGTAGGAAGAACAAAAGCTCTGGGCATATTTCAGAATGGTTACTTTTTGCTTCCTCCTACTGGAAGAATGAAGAGATTTTTTTCTCTTCTGATTTTCACTGTGAGAGCTTAGTGGGGCTCCTGGAGGTTTAAATACACAAAATTCTACCTCTTCCCTAAGATTGGTCCCACTGGTGTTGTAACTCTCAAGTTTGTCTACACTGAGCTTCTCAAAATTCTTCAAATATAGTTTATTTTCTTACCTTCATTCTGGTTCCCATGAAATGTTCTGCTCTTGTGTTGTACCCTAAATTGTCATTCTCTGTAAACACTTGTCTGTTTCTCCAGTTTGGGGGACAGCAATTTGACCTTTAACCTTTCTTTCTTTAGCCTAAGAAGAGGTGTTGATTTTTCAGAGTGTTCTTATTTGGATCAGAGTGATGAATTCTATGCTCTTTCCATTTCAAACTAGAAACTGGAAGGCTCCACCCATTACTTTTTATTATAGAATTAACCTGTGAACAGAGTCATCTCATTACAGATGAAAATTTGACCAAATGGTAAAGTCTCCTTTGATCACTCCTCTAAATCTTAGTTCCCATGCTCATTCCAGAGATAAATGTATGGTCTTAATTTTTAATCTTTAAAAATTGATTGCTTCATTTAAGTTTATTTAACTGTACCCATGGAAGTTATGTTATCATTTTATTTCATAAATATTATTTTATTTATATATTTCTAGTTAATGAAGTACCCCCAAACATAGTGGCTTAAATCAATAAACATTAACCATGTAATATTTACCATGGAACTTGAATCTGGGCACAGCTTAATTAGGTGCCTCTGGCCCAGGGCCTGTCACAAGTTAACCTCCCTGTGGTCTCATCTCAAGTGTTAACTGATGGAGAATTCACTTTGAAGCTCACTCATATTGAATGTTGGCAGTGCTCAGGTCATAGCTGGCTCTGGATGAAGACATAGTTCCTGGGCACATTCCATGGCACCTGGCTTCTTTCACAGAATCAGTGAGAGAGTAAGAGTTAACAAAATGAAAGCCAGAGTCTTTTTGCATCATAGCATTAGAAGTGATGTTCCACCACTTTTGCCTTTTTCTATTCGTTAAATTGAGTAACTATGTCATGTTGGGACTCATACTTTAAGTATTATTTTGGAAAATGATTTTCTGCATGGTAATATATACAGGAGATCAGTCCATGTTTATATATATATATATATATACTTATATGTGTTAATACATATATTATCAAACCAACATCCACAACTATATATAATATATAATAGTATATAAATTTGTATATATGATATATATTATAATTATTATAATATTAAATATATATATATATTTGTATTTGTTGTTTAGTTTGATCTCTGCATAGTGTTCCATAGGATCATTTCACATTTTATTTTGCCATTTCCCTGTTGTTAGGCATTACAATTTGTCAGTTATATAATAAGTATATACTTTGGTCTAACTTCAGCATACGTATAATTCAAGTTTCAGGGTCATGGTTTATACATTGTGAATTTTTATAGCTAGTGTAAAATTGCCCTCCTCCATGGCAACTAGCATTTTGCACTATCACCATCAGTGTATGCACATATGCTTCTCTACACACTTGCCAACTCTTGATATTACTAAACTTTTAACAGTTGTTAATCTGCTAGAATAGTTGTGTTGTTTCATTAAAGAATTTTGATTGCTAGTGCAAATGAACATCTCTCCATTGTTTTATGGCTATTTGCATGCCCCATTCTGAAAAATTGCTTGTTTATGGTCTTTGCTCATTTTTCTATTAGGATACTTATTTTTTATCAATGAATTGTACAGTTTATTTATATATTCTCAACACCAATTTTTTTGTTATATATGTAGTATATAGTCTTTCAGTTGTTTATTTTAATTCAGTCATTTATTTCTTTTAAAAATTAGTTTATATTATTTTTGTCATACAGGAATTTTAAACTTTAACAAACTTATGAATATATTCCTTTATTATTTATTTTCCTGTATCTTGTTTAAAAATGCTTCCACCTCTCAATTATATTGACTGCCATTTTTAATAGCACTTATTGCATTCAAGGCACTATTCTAAGAACTTTACATGCTTCATTTCATCACAACCTCAAGAAAAACTCAATGAAGTATGTTTTCCTGTTTCCATTTTTCCAATAAGGAAAAA
The DNA here is from genome assembly GCF_033118175.1 of Dama dama. Lineage (NCBI taxonomy): Eukaryota > Metazoa > Chordata > Mammalia > Artiodactyla > Cervidae > Dama > Dama dama. Next base: position 25,519,224 of record NC_083714.1, read on the forward strand.
GAAGTACATAGTGGTAAAGTAACTTTCTTCAGCAAATATTAGAACCAGAATTCAAACTCAGGCAGTCTAATTTCACTTTGCTGAACCTGGGTTTTTGTAAAATCATTAGTATATACATGCATATCTCTATAGCTTTTATTTTTACTTAGGTTCTTAATATACCTAAAATTTATTTATTTAGCAAGGTTTATGTTATAAGCAGGGTATTTCATGAGAAACGCTGGGCTGGAAGAAGCACAAGCTGGAATCAAGATTGCCGGAAGAAATATCAATAACCTCAGATATGCAGATGACACCACCCTTATGGCAGAGAGTGAAGAGGAACTGAAAAGCCTCTTGATGAAAGTGAAAGAGGAGAGTGAAAGAGTTGGCTTAAAGCTTAACATTCAGAAAAATAAGATCATGGCATCTGGTCCCATCACCTCATGGGAAATAGATGGGGAGACAGTGGAAACAGTGTCAGACTTTTTTGCGGGGGGGGGTGGGGCTCCAAAATCACTGCAGATGGTGACTGCAGCCATGAAATTAAAAGATGCTTACTCCTTGGAAGGAAAGTTATGACCAACCTAGACAGCATATTAAAGAGCAGAGACATTACTTTGCCAACAAAGGTCCGTCTGGTCAAGGCTATGGTTTTTCCAGTGGTCATGTATGGATGTGAGAGTTGGACTGTGAAGAAAGCTGAGTGCCGAAAAATTGATGCTTTTGAACTGTGGTGTTGGAGAAGACTCTTGAGAGTCCCTTGGACTGCAAGGAGATCCAACCAGTCCATCCTAAAGGAGATCAGTCCTGGGTGTTCATTGGAAGGACTGATGCTGAAGCTGAAACTCCAGTACTTTGGCCACCTTATGTGAAGAGCTGACTCATTGGAAAAGACCGTGATGCTGGGAGGGATTGGGGGCAGGAGGAGAAGGGGCCGACAGAGGATGAGATGGCTGGATGGCATCACCGACTCGATGGGCATGAGTTTGAGTAAACTCCGGGAACTGGTGATGGACAGGGAGGCCTGGAGTGCTGCAATTCATGGGGTCGCAAAGGGTCGGACACGACTGAGCAACTGAACTGACTGACTGAACTGACTGATGTTATGGGCTTGAATTTTTATCAGATGGGTAGTCACGTGTCTCAAGACAATTCCTTGTGCAACTTTCCAGTTTTCTTCTTATTGTTGTTTTTGTTTAGTTGCTCAGTCATGTCCTACTCTTGTGACCCCGTGCACAGCAGCCCTCGAGGCTCCTCTGTCCATGGGATTTCCCAGGCAAGAATACTGAAGTGGTTAGCCATTTTCTTCCTCAGGGGATCTTCCTGACCCAGGGATTGAAGCCATGTCTCATGCTGGGCAGGTGGATTCTTTATGCCAAGGCACCAGGAAAGTGTTCTTTTTATGTAAAACACCAATTTCCCATATTTACATGGGTCTGTTTTTTAGACATATTTGTATATTTTTATACCAGATCTTCTCTTATTAAATTCATGTTATTCTGCTCTTTAGTTCACGCATTTTAAAGTCTCCATCTGATAGAATAAAATCAATGACCAATTTTATGATCTTTCATGCAAAAAATAAATAAATTACAGTAACTTTAAAGCATATCTCATACATGATAAAACAAGTCTTTCAGTGATTGTCTTTTTCAGAATCATCTTAGCTATTTATTCCTCCATATAAATTCATATAAAATGTGATTTTAATAAAAATATTATAGAGAATTATATTGTGAATGTACTAATTTTTTGATACATTTGAAGAAAATTGATATCCATAAATATTGATTCCATACATCCATGAATTAAATCTTATTTTAGACACATCATTAACTACATAGAATAACTTCCATAAAATGGTTTTATTCATTCCTAGATAGATCTATTTCATGATATTTAACTATTTTCTACCATTAAATACCAGTAATACGTTTCCTCAAAATTATTTTAAATGATTCATCATAGTATATAAGAAATTTTACTTTTTGTTTTGATTTTTATATTTAATCACTATATTTTAATGAAATTTGTATAATTGTAAGTTCACAAGAAGTTGTAAGAAATAATAGATTCCCCCCTCATATCCTTTACTTTATTTTGCAAATTTATACTGTGATATCAAAGCCAGAGTATCGACATTGATGCAGACCACCAATCTTATGTAGATTTCCCCACTTGTAGTTTTTTTGTGTTGGTGTGCATTTGGTTTTACAAAATTAGCTTACATATTTAGATTCATATGTCCATGATTACAGTGAGGATACTGAACAGTTCCTTAAGCACAAGGATCCCTCATGTTACGCATTTATAACTTCACCCATCATACTCCTCCATCACTATCCCTAACCACTGGGAATCACTAATATACTCTCCATTTTTACATTTTTTTTCATTTAAAATTGTACAAATATAAAAATAGAGTGTGTGTACTTTTGATATTGACGTTTTCATATAGCACAGTTTCTTAGAGGTACATCCAAGTTTTTGAGTATATCAATACTTTGTTCCTTTTCATCACTAAGCAGTAATCCATGTTATGGATATACCAGCTTCTTTAACCATTCACCTGTTGAAGGGCATTGAAGATGTATTATGATTTTTACTGTTATAAATAAAGCTGCTGTACATATTCTAAATATCTATGTATATGTTTTTATGTGAGCATATGTTTTTATTTCTATGTGATAAATGTCTAAGAGTGCAATTACTGGGTCATATAGTAATTATGATCTAGTTTTATATGAAACATTAATTTGTGACTATTATTTTACTCCCACCAATGTGTCAGTGATACAGTTTCTAAACATTCTCAGTAGCATTTTGTATTGTTCTCTTTTAAAATTTTAGCCATTGTATAGATGTGTAGTGATAACACACTATGGATTTTATTTGCATTTTCTTAATGTCTAATGATTTGAACATAATTATATGTACATATTTGTCATCTATATATTCTTTTCAGTGATGTGCTAACACCCTTTCACAATTTTCTAATTAGATTGTTTGTTACTGTTGAATATTGAGATAACCTTATATATTATGATATTAGTTGTAGATGTGGTTTTCAAATATTTTTTCTGTAGCTTGTCTTTTCATCTCTTTGTATGAACTTTTGCAGAGAAAAAAAATTTAAATTTGGATGAAATCCAATTAAATTGTTTTTTCTTTTGTGGTTCATGCTTTTTGGTAACAAGTCTAAGAATTCTTTGTACAGTTCTGGATCCTAAAGTTGTTCTCTTCAGTTGTTGTTGTTGTTGTTTTCTATAAGATTTTAAGTTTTCCTTTGTATATTTAAGATCATGATCCAATTTTTACTTAATTTTTATATAAAGTATAAGACTTGTTTTGATTTTCCTTTATTTCTTATGGACACTTCATAGCTCCAAAACTGTTGTTGAAAACTATTCTTGTTCCTGAATTGAGTTTGAACCCTTGTCACAAATCAGCTAACCATAGTTGTGTGGGTCTGTTTCTGATTTCCATAGGTCAATGTGTCTGTCATCCACTAATACCACTTTCTCTTGAGTAATTGTAGCTTCATATTAAGCCTTAATATTGGCAAGAGTGAGTCCTCTGGCTTTACTCTTTATCAAAATTATTGTAGTTACTCTTAATCCTTGCCATACACATAAATTTTATAATAAACCTGTCAGTGTCTTAAAAAATTTGCTGAAAAAATGACAGGATTTGCATTAAACCTATAGATTAATTTAGGAATAGATATCTTTAATATGTTGTCTTCCAATATATGAACTTGATAAGTCTCTCCAATTAATTTTGTTTCATTTCTTTACCCAGTGTTTTATCATTTTTAACATATTTTGAAATATGTCATATTTTTTTATACATAAATGTTTCATTTTCTTTGAGAGATATTACATGGTACTTTCTTTTTATTTTGTTTTCCACATATTGTTAGTCTATATAAATATGATTGATACAAGTTGATCTTGTATCCTTTTTCTTGCTGAACTCATTTACTCATTCTAGGAATGTTTTTGAAAAATTCCTTGAGATTTTATTTGTAGTTGATCATACCATAGGCAAATAGAGGCAGTTTTATTTTTTCCTTTCCAATCTGTATTTTTTTCTTCCTTTATTACAGTGACTAAAGCTTCCAGTACTATTGTGACTAAGAGTGATAAGAGGGGGTTGATCCTTTTTTACCATTATGTAAAATCTCTCTCTGTTTCCACTAATTTTCTTTGCTCTAAATCCACTTTACAGATGTGAATGTGGGTACTACTGCCTTCTTAGAATTAATGTTTCCATGCTTTATGTTTTTTCATTCTAGTACTTTTGACCTGCTTAAATTGTTATATTTGAAGTGAGTTTTTGTGAATAAAGTCTAGTCATTTTTTATTGGTCTAATTACTAAATTCTGTCTTTTGATTGATTTATTTGGGCTGTTTACATTTAAGGTAATTCTTGATATGCTAGTGTCTGTCATTTTATTATTTGTTTTTTCCTCTGGTTCTTGTACCTCCATTTCTATTTTCTTGCCCTCTTATGGGTTACTTGAATACTATTTTTAGGATTCCATGTTGACTTATTTATGGTGTTTTTCAATATATTTTTGTAATTTCTATAGTAACTGACCCGAGTATTAAAATATGCATAGATAATTTATCATTGTCTACTGGAATCAGCTTTTTACTACTTTATGTGAAGTTAAAATATTCACTTTCATTCAGGATGCTTTGTCTTCCCCATTTAAAAATACCATTTCCTTTATTATCACATGGTGCTATAATTTTTATTTTACTCATCAAATGTATTTTATAAGGCTCATAAACAAAGATAGGGTCAATTATATGTACCCATATTTCTTCTTTTTCAGTTGTCTTTTCTTTTTACCTTATGCTCCAAGTTTCTTTCTTTTACCATTACTTTACTGTTTAAAGAATTTCCTTTAGCCATCTCTCTAACAAATCTTCTAAACAGAGAGCATAATAGTGGCTACTATGGGCTGAAGGATGGAGAGGATGGGGAGATGCTGGTCAAAGGTTTGCTTGTTGTTGCTGTTCAGTCCCTAAGTCATGTCCGACTCTTTTTGACCCCATGGACTGCAGCACACCAGGCTTACCTGTCCTTCATTATCTCTTGGAGTTTGCTCAGATTCATGTCCATTGAATCGGTGATGCCATCCAACAATCTTATCCTCTTTTGTCTCCTTCTCCTCCTGTCCTCAATCTTTCCCAGCATCAGGGTCTTTTCCAATGAGTCAGCTCTTTTCATCAGGTAGCCAAAGTTTTGCAGCTTCAGCATCATTTCTTCCAATGAATGTTCAGGGTTGATTTCCTTTAGGATGGACTGGTTTGATCTACTTGCAGTCCAAAGGACTCTCAAGAGTCTTTTCCAACACCACAGTTCAAAAGCATCAATTCTTAGGCACTCAGCCTTCTTTATGTTCCCACCCACTTGCAAATACAGGAAATGCAAGAGACTCAGGTTAGATCTTAGGTCAGGAAGATCTCCTGGACTAGAAAATGGCACTCCACTTTAGTATTTTTGCCTGGAGAATTCCATGGGCAGAAGAGCATGGTGGGCTACAGTCCATGGGGCCTCAAAGAGTGGGACATGCCTGAGCACACGCATGCACTAGTGGTCAAAGGATACAAGGCTTCATCTATGAGTTGAATAATCTCTGAGGATCTAATGTACAGCATGGTGACTATAGTTAGTAATACTGTGTTCTATACTCCAAATTTCCTTAGAGAGTATACATTAAGCATTCTCATCATTTCTTTTCAACCCCATAGACTGTAGCACACCAGACTCCTCTGTCCACAGAATTCTCCAGGCAAGAATACTGGAGTGGGTTGCCATTCTCTTCTCCAGGGAATCTTCCCGACCCACTGATCAAACCCAGGTCTCCTGCATTGCAGGTGGACCCTTCACCATCTGAGCCACCAAGCAAGGCCCTTTACCTGCAGCTACACTCTATTCTTTTTCTCAACACACATGCAAAAAAAGATAACTATGTGAGGTGATGGATATGTTAATTAACCTGATTTTAAAAAATTTCACAAAGTATATGTATGTCAAATCATCATGTTGTATACTTTAAATGTATACAGATTTGTCAGTTATACCTCAGTAAAGCTGATAATAAAGGATAAATCCACTAGTGACAATTTCGTTTTGTTTTCTCTCATGTGGGGAATGCTTTTATATTCCCGTCATTTCTAAAGTGGTAGACTGTTCTTTGAGTGTTTGGAATAATTTTTGTAGCTTCCTTCTGGCCTCCATGGTCTCAAATGAGAAATGTGCTGTCATTTGAATTGGTGTTTTCCTATAGTTTATGTGTTGTTTTTCTCTGCTTTTGAAATGTTTTTCTTTGATTTAGTTTTCAGAATTTTAATGGTGATGTTTCTTGTCAGGTGTATCTTTGAATGTATTCTATTTGATGTTTACTCAGTTTTATGAACCTGTAAGTTCTTGTTTTTCATCAAATTTGGGAACATTAAAGCTGTTATTTATTTGAATATTTAGTCCTGCTTTCTTTCTCCTCTCTCTCTGGCACTCTGACATATTTTTGTTTCACAGATCACTGAGGCTCTATTCATGTCCCCCCCTCCCCTGCATTTTTCTCTGTATTTAGATTGGGTGAATTCTATTGTCAGTCCTCAAGTTCACTGAGTTTATCATCTGTTATTCCCACCCTATTATTGAACTTCTCCAATAGGGTTTTTATTTCTTTTATTTGGCAAATGTTATTTGCAATAACATGTCTGTCCAGAAAAATTAAGAAATAAGTAAAAATTTTAAATTGTAGGGTTTCATCTAATCTTCTCTAATCATTACTCTTTGTATTTATTTCTGTTTGCTTATTGTGTTGGCTAGGACCATCATTAAAATACTTAATAGTAGAAATTGTATCTTTAATTTATTCATGACTTTATTAAAAATTATTTGAAAGTTTTATCAGAAATATTACCTTTTTTATGCATATTTCTTTTTTTTTTGTAGTCATCTTTTAGTTAAGGAAGTTAATCCTTTATTCTGCTAGACATTTCTGTAATGACAATGCATTGAATTTCATCGAGTCCTTTTTTAATTCATTGAGATGTTAATAATTTTCCTTTAAATCTATTAAAGAAGTGAACTACTTCTCTAGTGAGATTAACAAATCTATGTGTCATCCTGCAATGCTGGAGACCTGGGTTTTATCTCTGGCTTGGGAAGATCCCCTGGAGGAGGGCATGGCAACCTGCTCCAGTATTCTAGCCTAGAGAACCCCCATGGACAGAGGAGCCTGGCAGGCTACAGCCCATGTGGTCACAAAGTTGGACACAACTGAGCTGCTAAGTGTGCGTGCGCACACACACACACAAACAAGATGCATTTGACTTTACTGTTTCAAAAAAGATTCAGTCATTCGGTCATGTCTGACTCTTTGTAACACTTTGGGTTGCAGCATGCCAGGCTTCCCTGTCCATCACCATCTCCTAGAGCTTGCTCAAACTCATGTCTATTGAGTCAGTGATGACATCCAAACATCTCGTCCTCTCTCGCCCCCTTTTTTTACTATTTCAAATCTTCCCTGAAATCAGTTTGCTGGTATTATGTTTGGGATTTTTGCTTTATGCTTATAGGTGAGTTTGATTAATAATTATATATAATGCACCACTTGTTCAATTTTGGCAATAAGATTATGTTAATCCCAAAAAGGAGTTTATGTTGTTGTTTATTTATTTATTTATATTTTATTAGTTGGAGGCTAATTACTTCACAATATTTCAGTGGGTTTTGTCATACATTGATATGAATCAGCCATAGATTTACACGTATTCCCCATCCCGATCCCCCCTCCCACCTCCCTCTTCACCCGATTCGTCTGGGTATTCCCAGTGCACCAGGCCTGAGCACTTGTCTCCTGCATCCCACCTGGGCTGGTGATCTGTTTCACCATAGATAGTATACATGCTGTTCTTTTGAAATATCCCACCCTCACCTTCTCCCACAGAGTTCAAAAGTCTGTTCTATATTTCTGTGTCTCTTTTTCTGTTTTGCATATAGGGTTATCATTGCCATCTTTCTAAATTCCATATATATGTGTTAGTATGCTGTAATGTTCTTTATCTTTCTGGCTTACTTCACTCTGTATAAGGGGCTCCAGTTTCATCCATCTCATTAGGACTGATTCAAATGAATTCTTTTTAATGGCTGAGTAATATTCCATGGTGTATATGTACCACAGCTTCCTTATCCATTCATCTGCTGATGGGCATCTAGGTTGCTTCCATGTCCTGGCTATTATAAACAGTGCTGCGATGAACATTGGGGTGCACGTGTCTCTTTCAGATCTGGTTTCCTCAGTGTGTATGCCCAGAAGTAGGATTGCTAGGTAATATGGCAGTTCTATTTCCAGTTTTTAAAGAAATCTCCACACTGTTCTCCATAGCAGCTGTACTAGTTTGCATTCCCACCAACAGTGTAAGAGGGTTCCCTTTTCTCCACACCCTCTCCAGCATTTATTGCTTGTAGACTTTTGGATAGCATCCATCCTGACTGGCGTGTAATGGTGCCTCATTGTGGTTTTGATTTGCATTTCTCTAATAATGAGTGATGTTGAGCATCTTTTCGTGTGTTTGTTAGCCATCTGTATGTCTTCTTTGGAGAAATATCTGTTTAGTTCTTTTCCCCATTTTTTGATTGGGTCATTTATTTTTCTGGAATTGAGCTTCAGGAGTTGCTTGTATATTTTTGAGATGAATCCTTTGTCTGTTTCTTCATTTGCTATTATTTTCTCCCAATCTGAGGGCTGTCTTTTCACCTTACTTATAGTTTCCTTTGTAGTGCAAAAACTTTTAAGTTTCATTAGGTCCCATTTGTTTAGTTTTGCTTTTATTTCCAATATTCTGGGAGGTGGGTCATAGAGGACCTTGCTGTGATTTATGTCGGAGAGTGTTTTGCCTATGTTCTCCTCTAGGAGTTTTATAGTTTCTGGTCTTACATTTAGATCTTTAATCCATTTTGAGTTTATTTTTGTGTATGGTGTTAGAAAGTGTTCTAGTTTCATTCTTTTACAAGTGGTTGACCAGTTTTCCCAGCACCACTTGTTAAAGAGGTTGTCTTTTTTCCATTGTATATCCTTGCCTCCTTTGTCAAAGATAAGGTGTCCATAGGTTCGTGGATTTATCTCTGGGCTTTCTATTCTGTTCCATTGATCTATATTTCTGTCTTTGTGCCAGTACCATACTGTCTTGATGACTGTGGCTTTGTAGTAGAGTCTGAAGTCAGGCAGGTTGATTCCTCCAGTTCCATTCTTCTTTCTCAAGATTACTTTGGCTATTCGAGGTTTTTTGTATTTCCATACAAATTGTGAAATTCTTTGGTCTAGTTCTGTGAAAAATACCATTGGTAGCTTGATAGGGATTGCATTGAATCTATAGATTGCTTTGGGTAGAATAGCCATTTTGACAATATTGATTCTTCCAATCCATGAACACGGTATGTTTCTCCATCTGTTTGTGTCCTCTTTGATTTCTTTAATCAGTGTTTTACAGTTTTCTATGTATAGGTCTTTTGTTTCTTTAGGTAGATATACTCCTAAGTATTTTATTCTTTTTGTTGCAATGGTGAATGATATTGTTTCCTTAATTTCTCTGTTTTTTCATTGTTAGTATATAGGAATGCAAGGGATTTCTGTGTGTTAATTTTATATCCTGCAACTTTACTATATTCATTGATTAGCTCTAGTAATTTTCTGGAAGAGTCTTTAGGGTTTTCTATGTAGAGGATCATGTCATCTGCAAACAGTGAGAGTTTCACTTCTTCTTTTTCTATCTGGATTCCTTTTACTTCTTTTTCTGCTCTGATTGCTGTGGCCAAAACTTCCAACACTATGTTGAATAGTAGTGGTGAGAGTGGGCACCCTTGTCTTGTTCCTGATTTCAAGGGAAATGCTTTCAATTTTTCACCATTGAGGGTGATGCTTGCTGTGGGTTTGTCATATATAGCTTCTTTATGTTGACGTATGTTCCTTCTATTCCTGCTTTCTGGAGAGTTTTAATCATAAATGAGTGTTGAATTTTGTCAAAGGCTTTCTCTGCATCTATTGAGATAATCGCATGGTTTTTATCTTTCAATTTGTTAATGTGGTGTATTTCATTGATTGATTTGCAGATATTAAAGAATCCTTGCATTCCTGGGATAAAGCCCACTTGGTCATGGTGTATGATTTTTTTAGTATGTTGTTGGATTCTGTTTGCTAGAATTTTGTTAAGGATTTTTGCATCTATGTTCATTAGTGATATTGGCCTGTAGTTTTCTTTTTTTGTGGCATCTTTTTCTGGTTTTGGAATTAGGGTGATGGAGGCTTCATAGAATGAGTTTGGAAGCTTACCTTCTTCTGCAATTTTCTGGAAGAGTTTGAGTAAGATAGGTGTTAGCTCTTCTCTAAATATTTGGTAGAATTCAGCTGTGAAGCCATCTGGTCCTGGGCTTTTGTTTGCTGGAAGATTTTTGATGACAGTTTCGATTTCCTTGCTTGTGATGGGTCTGTTAAGATCTTCTATTTCTTCCTGGTTCAGTTTTGGAAAGTTATACTTTTCTAAGAATTTGTCCATTTCATCCAAGTTGTCCATTTTATTGAGCTGCTGGTAGTAGTCTCTTATGATCCTTTGTATTTCAGTGTTGTCTGTTGTGATCTCTCCATTTTCATTTCTAATTTTGTTAATTTGGTTCTTCTCTCTTTACTTCTTAATGAGTCTTGCTAATGCTTTGTCAATTTTGTTTATTTTCTCAAAAAACCAGCTTTTAGCTTTGTTGATTTTTGCTATGGTCTCTTTAGTTTCTTTTGCATTTATTTCTGCCCTGATTTTTAAGATTATTTTCCTTCTGCTAACCCTGGGGTTCTTCATTTCTTCCTTCTCTAATTGCTTTAGGTGTAGAGTTAGGTTATTTATTTGGCTTTTTTCTTGTTTCTTGATGTAAGCCTGTAATGCTATGAACCTTCCCCTTAGCACTGCTTTTACAGTGTCCCATAGGTTCTGGGTTGTTGTGTTTTCATTTTCATTCATTTCTATACATATTTTGATTTCTTTTTTGATTTCTTCTATGATTTGTTGGTTATTCAGAAGTGTGTTATTTAGCCTCCATATGTTTGAATTTTTAACTTTTTTTTTTCCCTGTAATTGAGATCTAATATTACTGCACTGTGGTCAGAAAAGATGACTGGAATGATTTCAATTTTTTTGAATTTTCCAAGACCAGATTTATGGCCCAGGATGTGATCGATTCTGGAGAAGGTTCCGTGTGCACTTGAGAAAAAGGTGAAGTTGATTGTTTTGGCGTGAAATGTCCTATAGATATCAATTAGGTCTAGCTGGTCCATTGTGTCATTTAAGGTTTCTGTTTCCTTGTTAATTTTCTGTTTAGTTGATCTATCCATAGTTGTGAGTGGGGTATTAAAGTCTCCCACTATTATTGTGTTACTATTAATTTCCTCTTTCATACTCGTTAGTGTTTGCCGCACATATTGCGGTGCTCCTATGTTGGGTGCATATATATTTATAATTGTTATATCTTCTTCTTGGATTGATCCTTTGATCATTATGTAGTGTCCTTCTTTGTCTCTTTTCACATCCTTTATTTGAAAGTCTATTTTATCTGATATGAGTATTGCGACTCCTGCTTTCTTTTGGTCTCCGTTTGCATGAAATATTTTTTTCCAGCCCTTCACTTTTAGTCTGTATGTGTCTCATGTTTTGAGGTGGGTCTCATGTAGACAGCATATATAGGGGTCTTGTTTTTGTATCCATTCAGCCAATCTTTGTCTTTTCGTTGGGGCATTCAACCCATTTCCATTTAAGGTAATTATTGATAGGTGTGGTCCCGTTGCCATTTACTTTGTTGTTTTGGGTTCACGTTTATACAACCTTTCTGCATTTCCTGTCTAGAGAAGATCCTTTAGCATTTGTTGAAGAGCTGGTTTGGTGGTGCTGAATTCTCTCAGCTTTTGCTTCTCTGTAAAGGTTTTGAATTCTCCTTCATATCTGAATGAGATCCTTGCTGGATACAGTAATCTAGGTTGTAGGTTATTCTCTTTCATTACTTTCAGTACGTCCTGCCATTCCCTTCTGGCCTGGACGGTTTCTATTGGTAGATCAGCTGTTATCCTTATGGGAATCCCTTTGTGTGTTATTTGTTGTTTCTCCCTTGCTGCTTTTAATATTTGTTCTTTGTGTTTGATCTTTGTTAATTTGATTAATATGTGTCTTGGGGTGTTTCGCCTTGGGTTTATCCTGTTTGGGACTCTCTGGGTTTCTTGGACTTGGGTGGCTATTTCCTTCCCCATTTTAGGGAAGTTTTCAGCTATTATCTCCTCGAGTATTTTCTAATGGCCTTTCTTTTTGTCTTCTTCTTCTGGGACTCCTATGATTCGAATGTTGGGGCATTTCACATTGTCCCACAGGTCCCTGAGGTTGTCCTCATTTCTTTTGATCCTTTTTTCTTTTTTCCTCTCTGCTTCATTTATTTCCACCATTTTATCTTCTACCTCACTTATCCTGTCTTCTGCCTCCGTTATTCTACTCTTGGTTCCCTTCTAAGTGTTTTTGATCTCATTCATCGCATTATTCATTTTTAATTGACTCTTTTTTATTTCTTCTAGGTCTTTATTAAACATTTCTTGCATCTTTTAAATCTTTGTCTCCAGGCTATTTATCTGTAACTCCATTTTGTTTTCAAGATTTTGGATCATTTTTATTATCATTATTCTAAATTCTTTTTCAGGTAGATTCCCTATCTCTTCCTCTTTTGTTTGACTTGGTGGGCATTTTTCATGTTCCTTTACCTGTTGGGTATTTCTTTGCCTTTTCATCTTGTTTAGATTGCTGTGTCTGGAGTGGGCTTTCTGTATTCTGGAGGTCTGTGGTTCCTTTTTATTGTGGAGGATTTACCCAGTGGGTGGGGTTAGACGATTGGCTTGTCAGGTTTCCTGGTTAGGGAAGCTTGCGTCAGTGTTCTGGTGCGTGGAACTTGACTTCTTCTGTTTGGAGAGCAATGGAGTGCCCAGTAATGAGTTTTGAGATGGGTCTGTGTGTTAGGTGTGACCTTGGGCAGCCTGTATGTTGATGTTCAGGGCTATGTTCCTGCGTTGCTGGAGATTTTGCGTGGTATGTCTTGCTCTAAAACTTATTGGCTCTTGGGTGGTGGTTGGTTTCAGTGTAGGTATGGAGGCTTTTGGATGGTCACTTATTACTTAAAGTTCCATGTAGTCAGGAGTTTTCTGGTGTTCTCAGGTTTTGGGCTAAAGTCTCCTGCCTCTGGATTTCAGTTTTATTCTTCCTGTAGTCTCAGGACTTCTCCAACTATACAGCCCTGATAATAAAACTTCTAGGTTAATGGCGAAAAGATTCTCCCCCATTAGGGACACCCAGAGAGGTTCACAGAGTTACACGAAGAAGAGGAGAGGGAGGAGGGAGATAGAGATGAGCAGGAGGAGATAAAGGGGGGACTCAAGAGGAGAGAGACAGATCTATGCAGCTGTCTGTTCCCAGAATGTTCTCTGTAGCCCAGTCACCTACAAAGATTCACAGAATTGGATTGGGAAGAGAAGGGGAAAGGAGGAAATAGACGTGTTCTGAGGTAGAAAATAGAGAGTCAAGATTGGGAGAGAATAATCTTCGGTTTAAAAATAGGGCTTCTCTTCTTCTTTTTTTATTTGTGAGGTTATAGTGTATTGAAAATGAAAATTAAGGAGTAGTAGAGGAGTACTATAGGACTTTAAAAGAAATAAGAGAAAAGGAAAAGTAGAAAACAGAAGAGAAAAAGGAAAGAAAAAAAAAGAAGAAATAAGAAAAAAAAGAAAAAGAGAAAAAAGAAAAAAAGAAAGAAAAGAGAGAAAAAAAAATTTTTTTTTCCTAATTAAAAAAATCGTAAAAATCTATGAAAATGAAAGTTAAGGAGTAATGGGGGAGTAATCGGGAATTTTAAAGGACAATAAAAGAGAAAAAATAAAAAAGAAAAAAAATTTAAAAAAAAAGTAAAAATATATCTAGGAATTTCTCTGGAGCTGTTGCCGTCAGTGTGGGTTCGGCTCAGTTTCAGATAGCTCCTCGTTGCAGCTTACACTTCTCGATAGCTACAGGCCCGTTCCGGTGTAGTCGGTGTTTTCTACAGGGATTTTAATCTGTTTTACCAGTCCCTTCTGAAACGGTTCCCTTTGTTTATTTGGCTTCTGTTTGCCAGTCTCTTCAGAGCCTCATTTCCGCCCTGACACAGGCAGGCGGAGGTGGACTCTTATTCAGGTAGCTAGTTCCGTCGCTCTGCGGGGAGGGGCTGGCGCTGCAGGGAGGGGCTCGCGTTGCGGGGAGGGGCTGACGCTGCCGGGAGGGGCTTGTGCTGCAGGGAGGGGCTGGCGCTGCAGGGAGGGGCTTATGCTGCTTTCTCCGTCTGCGCTGCTCAGGCTCCTGGCTGTTCTATATGGAGCGTGCCCCGCGCTGCGCGAGGTTCCAGCTCTCGGGTGTTCCACAAAAGCGCAGAACGAAAAGCTGCACCTGCTTTCTGTGCCTTCCCTGTCAGAGTGGTCCAGGCAGCCAGGGGCTTGGTGGGCGCACTCTCCCCAGGTGTGGCGTGCCCACTCCCTTCCACGGACCCAGTTTCAGTTTCCGCTGGCACCGGTCGGGTGCGTGCGCCTTCTGCGCTCCGCGTCCCCAGCCCCAGTCCCCGCCCGCGCTGGTCAGGTGCCTGCGCCCTGTGTCTCGCCGCGACCTTCCCCTCCCCCCTGCCTCCTGCCTCCGGCGGGGCTGGGCCAGTCCGCAGCCTGCGAGCTCTTCTCTGGACTTTCTCGGTCTCTTTGTTCTGTGAACGGCCAGCAGTGTGTTCGGCTGGTTAATTTTCTCTCTCTCTTTTGGTCTCCCACAGTTCAAGTTGGCAACTCACAGAAGCTCCCTCCGATTGTCCTCAGGGCACTCAGGCCCGGACCCTAGCCCAAGCAATGCCGCCTAAGACTCCCTTCCCAGGACAGATCTCCATCCTTAGCTCTTTTGTCTCACTTTTTGTCTTTTACATTTTGTCCTACCTCCTTTTGAAGACAATGGGCTGCTTTTCTGGGCGCCCGACGACCTCAGCTAGCGATCAGAAGCCGTTTTGCGAAGTTTGCTCTGCGTTCAGTTATTCTTTTGATGAATTTGTAGGAGAGAAAGTGGTCTCCCCGTCCTACTCCTCCGCCATCTTGGCTCCTCCTATGTTGTTGTTTAGTCACTAAGTCACATCTGACTCTTTTGTGACCCCCGTGGACTGTAGCCTGCTAGGTTCCTCTGTCTGTGGAATTTTCCAGGGAGAAATACTGGAGTACATAGCCATTCCTTTCTCCAGGGGATCTTCCTAACCCAGGGATTGAACTCTGTTTTCCTGCATTGGCAGGCAGAAAGTTTAGTCTTTTTGTTTTTCCTAAGCTCTTGAACATTGTGCCTAAGACGAAAGTTATATGTTCCTTGAAGTTTTTTTTTTGAATACCCAACAGAAGACATGAAATGGTAGTAAAAGATATTCTTTCAAAGATTTATATATTTTATAGCTTATTGGTCTAATCAGGTTTTCTACTTCTTATTTGGAAATTCTGGTATATTTTTATGTTTCTAAATTATTGTCCACTTTATGTGTGGAAATATATTGTCATAAACATGTGCACATTAGTCCTCTGATGTACTAGTCTAGTGTTTTTGTGTTCTACCTTCTCTCTTATTTTGATTATACTTGTCAACATTTGTATTTTCAATTAGTTCTCTGAAATAACCTTGTTTAACGGACAATTTCCACTGATTTTTCTATTTACTCATTTTCAGCTTTTATATTTACTAGTTTATTTACCTTTATTTGTATTCATTTTGCAATTCTCTTTCTAGTTTTATGTTTCAATACATTATACATGTATTCCCAATCTCCTATTTTAAAATACATACATCATCTTCTTAATATTCCATTGGCTACATCTCACACATAGTGTTTTTATTATTATTTATTTCTATTTTTTTTAACACTTATTCTTCAAATTTTCTTTATCCAAGGCTATTTTACAACTGTCTTTTCCCCTTAATTTTTGAATTGTATGGGACTTAGGGACCACCTTTTGAATATTGATTTCTAAATTTGGTGAATTATAGTATGTAAACAGGGTCAGTACAATGTAAATACTTTTAATTAGTTAAGACATTCTTTGTCAACTTTTGAAAATATTCCAAAAATGTTTTTTTATCCTAACTTCAAATAAAGATTATATTCCCCCCCATTGTACTTGTTAATTTGGTATTACTGAAGTCCTCTATAAAACTTCTTATCTGATTTATTGGTTTCTGAGAAAGATCTACCCAGGTCTCCTATTGTTACATATTTGACAAAGTCTCCCTTGAGATTCAGTCAATATCTGCTTTTAGTTCAATTCAGTCACTCAGTTTTGTCCGGCTCTTTGTGACCCCATGGACTGTAGCACACCAGGCTTTCCTGTCCATCACCAACTCCTACAGCTTGCTCAAACTCATGTCCATCAAGTCGCTGATGCCATCCAACCATCTCATCCTTTGTCATCTAAAGTAAATTTGCTTTACTTTAGCAAAAGTATGTTGGATACTTAATGTTCATGACTTTTACCAATATACAATATCTTACTTTTGCCCACTTAACGCTTTGTATAGTAAAACCTATTTTATCTACCTCAGCGTTTATTTTAACTTTACTTGATCCACATTTTTATTTATAGTCCACCTTTTTGCTATCTTTTTAAGTTGCCACTCTTATGAACACTAATGCTTGAACTTTAAAAAAATCCAATTTTGAGGACCTCTGTATTGCAACAGATAATTTTATCCAATTAAAACTTATGTGATTACCGATATTGTTGGCTTTATCCCTGCCAACTTAGTTTGTGTTTTCTCTTTTGTTGTTTTATTTTATTCCTTTTATATGTTGGATGATAAAATTTGTTTGACTTTACTATTATTTGTTTAGAAACAGAATACATAACTCTAATTCTTCTAGAATTAATCCACATATTAACATACTTTTAACATCCTTAAAATAGCACCTGTCTTCTGCATTTCCTCTCTTCTCCCTTCAGTACTCCTATTTATGTGTATCAGTTATCCATTTCTAATTGCAGTTTCAAATCTTTCTTCATTTTAAATATTTACTTCCTTTATATATTTGAAGTCTCTTCTTTTGGAATATTTGTGAGTTTGTTTTTTATATTCCATCTTTTATGCTATCACCTCTCATCATTTATTGTCTTTATTTTCTGCCTTGTTCTTCTGTGCAATCCCAGAAAGCTGTTTTAGGTGCTGTGCACATAACTAATTTATGTTAGAATAATCATCCTTGCTTGTAATGCTTTTTTGAAATATGTTACAGTATTTGTTTCCCTCTACACTTTTTTCATTATACTACCTGTATCCTTTATTGTTATATTTTACTCCATCAGCATAGCTTTCATCTCCTCTACAGAATTTGCTTCTTTCTCTCAGCACAATGCACGTGCTAGCTAAAATTTCCTCTTATTTTAGCAATCATTTTAACAAACTATGTTCTCTTCAGTGTTACTTTTATTTCTTTATATTATTCTGAAAAATCTTTTGGCCCACTTGTTAGTTTTTTCTGTTGCAAACTTGAATGTGGCCTGATATTTGTCCAAAAATATGGGTGGATTCTCTTTGCGTTGCCTCATTAGTCCCTAGGATACTCATAGAATCCTTTGCTTACATCTTTAATTTTAAAGTTGATTAAAATAAAATTCTGTTATCAGTCTGGTGATTGAGTAACCTCACGGTAGTGGTGGGATGTTATTGCAGTGAGCAGCCCTGTACAGCAATTTTATTTTTTCATAGATTCTATTTCAGCAATTCACTTTCTACATCTAGTTTTCTCCTTAGCCTGACTTTTACTTCAGGTACATTGTAATCTATTGTCCATTTTTATGGAGAAAACCATAATATGTTTTTTTTTTTTTATGCCAGAGAAAACCTTGATATATTAAGCAATGATTTTAAAGACCTAAATAAATGTAAAGACATGACTTATTTGTGGATTGAAGACTCATTGTTTTGGAGATATTAACAACTCACAAATTGATTTATAGAGTCAAATTAATGCCAGTCAAAATCCCAGCAGGATCTTTGTTTAGAAAAACTAATTCTGCAACTCATATGGAAAGGCACAATTACTAGAATAGCCAAAACAATTTTGGACAATATCTCCTTGTAAGATTTCCCATAAAGCTAAAGTAATCAAATTATGTGGTATTGGCAAAGTGACACATGAATGAAACAAAATAGAAAAATCAGAGATAGATTCACACAGATATGAACATATTTCTGATGAAGGTGTAAAGGTAATTAAATGGAGAAAGTATATTTTCAACACAATGTGCTGAAGCAATTGAAAATTCAAAACAAAAAATGGAAACTTGACACATCTCATACCTTATACAAAAACCAAAGATTAACTCAAAATGGATCATAGCCCTAATTGTAAAAAAAAAATGAAAAAACATTTAAAGTTTTAGAAGAAAACACAAGATAAAATGTATGCTATGAGGTTGGTTACATAATTTTAATTAGGGCACCAAAAGCATACCAGGTATACTGCTGGATAAAATACAGGCTATCATTTACATCTGAATTTCAGATAAACAGTGACATAATAGTGTAAGTGTTCCCCAAGTGCATAATTTTCTTTGCTAAATCTGGTAACCCTAGGGATAGAAAATAAATCAATGGTTGCCAGAATCCAAGGGTAGGGGAGGGATTGAATACAAAGAAGTAGAGGGAATTAGGGAGATAAAAGAAATACTCTGTATCTTTATTGTTGTGAAAATTATATAACTATATAGATATTTGACAAAGTTGGTATAACTATATACCAAAATGGGTGAATTTTCCTATATTTAAAGTATGCCTTAATAATGAAAGCTGGAAGAAGTTACAAAATGGTAATTGTAGAATCCAGGAGAATATACAGTTATTACAATTATTGTCTGTAAAATCTTGTAAGCTTTTCTGAATGTCTGAAATTGTTCATAAGTAAAAATTGGGGTAGGGCAGTTAAAGAACATCATAAGCAAAACACACAATAAACAGAAATAATCCTACCTTTTAGAGACTGTGTCAACCATATCAAGAAACCACTATGCTAGGGAGATACCAAAGATTTCTATTTGTTTTGGCCACACTTGCCTTTAAAATACTTGGAAGTAGCTGCTTCTGGTAAGTTTCTGCAAAGCTAAAAATATTCAAGGAAGATATTTTCCAATGTTTAGAATACCAATCCTCATGTCTTAATATTAGGGGTATTTGTGGTGTTTTTCCAGTATCAACACAGGTCTTGTGATTCCACACTGCTTTTCCCAAGAAAGGATTTAAGTAAATGAAATAAATCTTTCAGTCAGGCCTTCTTTACCTATTTCAAAGAAAAATTTCTTGTAGTTTGTGTCATTTGAAGGGCATCTTTGCCCAATTTCCACAATAGGATTTTGCACATTTTAGCTAATTTGTGTCTGTTTCTAAGCAACAAGCAGAGTCAGGGGTAAAGGTTTGGAACTCTTCTTCTTATACCATTGTCTTAAGAAGGGAATAAAAATCAGGTTGGCAAATATGGGAGAGTTTTCCCAAAAGCAAAACTTGATTTTGTTTCCTTGAATACATGAAGATGTTTTGTCCATATTCAAATGCAAATTCAAATTCTATTAGTTTGTTGTCTATGTACAACTCTATTTTCTTTAATTTACCTAAAGCAAGTTAATATTTTTCTTTCTATTCTTAAGCATTATGTTTTAGGTCCAGAAAATTTTATTCCCAGTTTTTGGTTCTTCCTTTCAAATATTCTTGTTCCCTCTTTGGAACACAAACTTTATTGTTTTGATCTCCATTGTCTGTGCTCGCTTACTCATTTATACTTCATTTTTTTTATCTTCATTCATAATTTTGCAGAATGCAGGGCAGAAGAGACAGTGTTAGATTTGCCTCTATATTGCATAAGTATGTTCTTTTTTAAACCATGGAAGCCACATTTTGTATTTCCTTGTACTGTTTTCTGTTACTTATGTCTTTTTTCCTCTGCTTTCAGTCATTTTAAAATTATCTTTTGATGTGCATGTGCTTGTGCCTAAAAGACCATAGTTGCCATGAAGGCTTATGCTTACTGGCCCCAAAAGAGTGTAATCAATAAAGAATTCTTAAAGGGCTACTATCCCAGGGGACAGCAAGAGGAGACAGTCCCATGAACCCAAGCTTTCTGTTGATATGAGATTATCTTTATAGCTGTAGCCTGAGGTCCCAGACTGTACCTGTAATTCTTTCCAGAGACCTAGGAGGGAGGGTACTAACTTTGTGCTCTCTTCTGCCAGGTTCCAGAGCAGTGTCTCCCAGAGGGGAGCTTTTGCATATATCTGTTGTGCCAGTTTTTTTTTGGCTGCTGAGAGAGGGATACCCTTGATCACTTGGCTCTGGAGGCTGGGGGACTTGTGTTCCCACAGGACTGTAATAATCAGAGAGTCAATTCTTTGCAGGCTACCACGCTCAGGGCACTGCACAGAGGCTGAAACCTACCCTGAGTCCTTTTGTGGTAAAGACCTATTCGCTTGTCCTGGAGCTTTGACCTGAGGGCTACACACCTGGTTTGCACACATCTAAGGGACTTCTGGGGGTCTCTCAGGGGACGGAGTCCAGTGGATTCTTTCCATTTTCTGCTTGTCTCGCTTCAGCTTTCTGGGACCTCCAGAAAGGAGCTTGTACCCTCATCGGGAGCCCCAATTTTGATGACTGCCACTCAGGGACACCTCTAGATCGCCTAGATCATAGCCTATGGGACTTTTGTTTGCTGTTCCCCTGTGCATGCTAAGTTGCTTCAGTCGCATCCGGCTCTGTGCAACCCTATGGACTGTAGCCCGCCAGTTTCCTCTGTCCATGGGATTTTCCAGGCAAGCATACTGGAGTGGGTTTCCATAGCTTTCCACAGGGGACCTTCCCAACCCACGGATCAAACCTGCACAGGATTGGACATATTTGCAGACTTTAAAAATCACTTTCTGAGGATCTGGTATCCAATCAGCCAAAATCTAGGTGCTGACTGAGATCCTCCCTTTTGGGACACTGACAGGTATTGGCACACCCTCAACTAAGGGGACCCAGTAAACATGGGCTGCTTGGACAATCACAATGGTTCACTCTCTGTGCTATGAAATTCAGTGAGCTTTGACATATGCTTAATGTCTTATACCTACCATTATGGGATTAGTCAGAATAAGTTTCACTACCCTAAAAAACCCCTTGTGGCTCTTTTATTTAATCCTTCCTTTTTACCTGAACTCCTGGATACCACTGATTTTTTTTTTTTAACTTGTGTATACTTTTGCCTTTTCCAGAATATGACAAAAGTGAAATTATATTGCAGTATGTAGTTTTTTCAGATTGGCTTCTTTCCCTTAACAATATGTATTTAAGGTTTATCCATGTTGTTTCATGGGGTTTCCCTTGTGGCTCAGCTGCAATGCAGGAGACCTGGGTTTGATCCCTGGGTTAAGTAGATCCCCTGGAGAAGGGAAAGGCTACCCATTCCAGTATTCTGGCCTGGAGAATTCCATGGACTGTATAGTCCATGGGGTCTCAAATAATCAGACATGACTGAATGACTTTCACTTCACTTCATGTCATTTCATAGCTTAATGGGTCTTTCTTTTTTTTTTTTTTTTTTTTTTTTTGGTACTGTTGAATAAGATTCAATTCTAAGAAATGGAATTCTACTGTAAAGAATGAAAGTTTGCTTATCCATTCACCTTTTGAAAGGCATTGTGCTTGCTTCTAGTTTTTGATGATTAAAAATAAGGATGTCACATTTTTGAGTTCTATAATTTTATTTGGTTCTCTTTAATAACCTCTATTTCTTTGGTGAGTTTTTTTAAGAGAATTTGTGATTGTTAAGCATTTTATGGTGTCTTCTTTAAAATACTTGTGACAGAATTTCAATATCTGATTCATCTTAGTGTTAGCATCTTTGTTAGTATTCATCGATTGTCTTTTCTCATTCATGTTGTAATTTTTCTTATAGTTTATACGATGAGTGATTTTTGATTGTGGCATGAGTATTCTTGAGCATCCCCTGATTTTGGTCTATGAGGAGGTTCTGGAACTAATCCCCCATGGATACCAAGAGACAGCTGTTTAACTGCCTTAGGTCTAGAGAAAAGTGAGAAGAAAAAAACGGAGCAAATCCCCAATTTTTATTATTTTTTAATATATTAGTTCCACACAATGAAGAAACATATACCAATAACTCTTACTTTTCAATGAGGCATGTCATTCTTCAGTGTAGGAAGAAGAGGTAAGGCAATAGTCTGATATTGTTAATCAAGAGAAGTCGCCTCACATGGAGACTTTTTAAAATCAGTTTTAGTTTTTGCCTTATTACTGAGTTGTAAGAGTTTTTTTGGTATATATTCTGTATATATTCTTGGGCTTCCCTTGTGGCTCAGCTGGTAAAGAATCCACCTGCAATGCAGGATACTTGGGTTCAGTCCCTGGGTTGGGAAGCTCCTTGGAGAAGGGAAAGGCTACCCAGTCCAGTGTTTTGGCCTGGAGAATTGCATGGCTGCCATGGGGTCGCAAAGTGTCAACTGAGCGACTCACTTCACTTACTTCACTGTACATAAAACCTTGATCAGATAAAATTTTTTGCAGGTATTTTTGTCTTAAACTGTTTGCCTCTTTATTCTTATAAGTCTTTCAGAGATCAGAAGTGTTTAACTTTGATGCATTCCAATTTGTATAGACTTTGTTTTATAATCTTCACTTAGCCCAAAGCCACACAAAAAAGAGATAAGCAACCCAGTAACACTTGGCATTATTAATTTTTAAAATTGCCAATGTAATAGGCAAAATATGATATCCAATTCTTAAGAATTGCATTTACTTGATTATTAGAAATGTTGAACCTTTTCTAATATTTTTTTTAAATTAATTACCAACTGTTTTGACCATCTCATCAAGGGCACATGTAACACATCTCCCAAATGTCCTGTTGTGTTTTTGTTAAAAGGAATTCTGCATAAACAGAATAAGCTATGAGTTTGACCAATATGAAAATATTTTTCCTTCAAAGCAAATAACTTGCTAAATTGAGCGTGTTATACCTATGTATAGTTTGGGAGACTCAATCCATTTCTAAAAATTAGAACAAAAGACAGGAGATACATCATTTTCTATTATAACCATGATGTCTCCACTACTAGTTATTGCTTGGCAGCATGTAAGTAGGACTTGGTTATGCTCCTTGTTGTTAATGACCCAAAGATAAGCACATATGTGAACACTATAGTTTCTCTTCATATCTTCATGAATGAAAGAGCTATGACAAAATGATCATATGTATTTAGAACATATGCATTTTGCAGATATCTCACAATTTGGTGAAAAAGTTTATTTTCTGCATTCCTTTTTTTTATTTAATGTGTATCACTCTTGCCTCAACTTACTCTTTGCATTGGCTCTTATGCAAATATATAGAAGCATCAGGATACAGTGGTGACATGGTGGTATAGAGGGTCAGGAGTTAGAAGCCATAGGTTTAAGTCCCAGGCATTTAACATATTTGTGGAATTACTCCCACAGTCCAAATGCTATTTAATTTGAACAGCTGAAATCTAACTTTGCCTTTTGCTACTTTTTTAAACCTATGGAAGTCATTCCTTTTAGCTTTAATTTCCTCACTACAAAGTCATTAAGATTATGAAATAGGATAAAATTAAGAAACTACTTTGTACATTATAAGTACAGCATACATATAAGAAATTGGTATTATTTTGCAGTCACCTCCCCTCTTCTCCTGAATAACTGATGTTTTCCTATGCCTTATATGGACCATCTGTAATTTAGAACACTTGTTTTGGTGCTTATTCTAAGCAGAGATGATCTCTATGTACATTTTCATATTTCCAAATGTAGCGATATCTCAAGTTTCTGGGTGATACATTTGTAAACTGAGAAATGTCGTGATAATGAGTGAGTCTAATTATAAAGTTTCAAATACTGCCTGCAGGGCTAGGTTTAGCTTTAATAAAGAATATCTCATTGGGGAATAAAATTCATTTTCTTCTGTGATAAAGCAGGCTTTGCTAGATTAAAAATACATTACCCTTTGGAGATTGGTCAAACTTGAGACAAAATGTTCCTTCTATTAGATGATCTTTATAAAATCCTATCATCCGAGATTTCAGAGTTTTTAGATCTCTAAGTAAATGTGGTGGGAGACAAAGTTTATATATTCTGTGTAAGAGAAAAATTACTGATTGTGCAGAAGTAAGCAAAAACCTGGTTGCAAATATCTAATGAACACAGCTGACACTTGTGTCTCAGAAGCTTTGATCCTGGGAGGAATATTGATCCAAGATCTGAGCTTTCTTTCTCAAGGACTTGTGCAAAATCACATTCATCTGAGGGGCCTAAGGTGGAATACTCCCAATGGGGCTTCCTTCTTTATCTGATAGAAAGTTATCTCCTGAAAAGTTAAGTGATATGGTTCAATTAGACACCACCATTGTTTATGTGTTTTAGAGGGTGAGAAGAAATGAGTAAAATGGAGAGGCAAATGCAGATGGAAGAGATAGGAAATAACAAAGTAGTTAAGCAGATATTTTTCAGAAGTATTATAAATTTCCCTTTGAAATATATAGGTAATTTTAAAACTGAGCTTTTTGAAGTATAATTTACATATAATAAAATTCACCCATTTAAGTTTACAATTTCATGAGCTTTGACAAATATATTCAGACCTGTATCCACAACCACAGTCAAGATATAATGCGTTTCTTTTAACAGAAAAATCTCCATAATGATTTAATTTAGTCCTCTCCTCCCATCCATATCCCTTGGCAATCATTGATCTGTCAGCATAGTGTTTCATTTTCTAGAATTTCATATAAATGAGAGCATACAGTATGTAGACTTTTGTGTCTGATGTCTCTCATTCAGCATAATACTTTTGATATTCATCCATCTTGTTAAGTATGCCAGTAATATATTCCTTTTTAATTCTGAGTAGCATTGCATTGTATTGATATGCAGCAATCTTTTATACATTTACCAATTGATAGACATTTGGGTTTTTCAAGTATTTGACTATTATGAATAAAGCTCCCATGCATGTATGTTTTTATTTCTCCTATGTAAATAAGTGAGCTTCCCAGGTGGCTCAGTGGTAAAGAATCCACCTGCAATGCAGGAGACCTGGGTTCAATCCCTGGGTTGGGAAGATCCCCTAGAGGAGGAAAAAGCAACCTACTCCAGTATTCTTGCCTGAAAAATTCCGTGGACATAGGAGCCTGGTGGGCCGCAGTCCAAGGGGTTGCAAAGAGTCGGATATAATTGAGCAAGTGAGCATGCATGCAACTAAGAGCAGGATTACTGGGTTGTTTGTAATTTTTATTCTAACTTTATAAAAAATTGCCAAACTATTTGCCAAAAGAGCTGTACCCTTTTAAATTTCCATTATCAATATATGAGGATTACTATTGCTTCACATCCTCACATGAACAGTTTAGTCTGTATTTATTCTTAGTCATTTTGCAGTATGTAGTACTATGACACTAAATTTTTAATTTGTAATTCACTAATGTGCTTTGTGTGAGCTTATTTATAATTAGTATATCTTCTTTCATTAAATTTCTGTTAAAATCCCTTGCCCATAATTAAAAATCAGTTTTTTTTGTCTTAGTGAATTATAGGAGTTATTTTTGGTTTATAATTCTGTACACAAAACCTTGATCATATGAAAGTTTCTGCAAAATTTTTCTTAATCTCTTTGCCTCTTTATTCTTAAAGATCAGACATTCTTAGTATTGATCTATTCCAATTTATATATTCTTTGTTTTATGATATTCATATAGGCCAAATTCACACAAATTTTCTCTTATATTTTCTTTTAGAAGTTTTATAATTTTAGCTTTAACTTTAGGTCTAAGTTCCATTTCAAATCAATTTTTTGTACAGTGTAGTTAGGGTTATTTTATTTAAATTGTTTGCATGTGGATATCCATTTGTTTAAGCATGATTTGCTGAAAAGCCTTTCTTTCCCCATAAATTATCTCTGCACCATTTTATGGTTGACCATACATGTATCCATTTTTGAATTCTCACTTCTTTTCTATCAATCTATATGTCTGCTTTTATGCCAATGCCACAGTTTTTTTTTCTTTTTCCTTTACTGTAGCTTTATAACAAGTAAAAGTCAGGTAGTGTAAGTTTTCTAACTTTTGCTTCTGTTTCACAATTATAATGGCTATTGCAGGTCTCTTGTATTTCCATGTAAAGTTTAGAATCAACTTGTCAATTTCTTTAAAAAGAGCCTGTGAGAATTTTATTTGGGATTATATTGGATCTCACATCAATTTGAGGTGAATTGATATTGAGTCTTCCATGGTAGGCAGAATTATGGCCTACATGATCTGTGTCCTATGGTATTACTCCTGTAGATATGTTACATTTCAGGACAAAAGGAGTTTGGAAATCTAATTCAAGTTACTAATGAATTGACCTTGAAAAAGGGAGATTATTCTGGAATATCGGGAGAGGCATATGTCACAAATCACCTGGGCTATTAAAAGCAGAAAGCAGGGGAAGAATTAGAATTATTAGATCCTCAAATGTTGATTGTTCAGCCCAATATAAAAAGAACAAGATAAGGAAAAGTGTTTGTGTGCTGATTTGCATTACATTTAAAGATTTTCTCTCTTTACTCTCTTTGATAATATAAGATATTAATATTAGGGGAACCAGAGTGAATGATATAAGGGGATATTTTGTACTATTTTTGAAAGCCTGAAATTACTTGAAATGAAAACAATTTTAGAAAATTTATACTAAGGAAATAAAATGGCTAGCACTTAGTAAAGTTCTGAGGGCATGACCATATGACAGATAATCTTCAAATAAGATGTGGTTATGGACTGAGTGTGAGAAACTTGGAGATTACTACACAGTGCCCAAAGATTGAAGCAGTACACAAAAGGAATTCTTGTATCTCTGTTTCAAGTTTACCAAGTACCTTGTCTACTTGAGTGGTAACAGATAGCTCAGCTGAAGGACAAATCAGTTCCAACAGGTTGATCCATCCTGCAAAGCGAAAATGCATTTTCTTAAGCCTTTCTGGGAAGTCAATGTCTTAACTAAAATAAATAACCTTAGCATTATGGATTTTAAGTATTGGAACAGATCAATCTGTCCAAAATTTGGAGGCAGACAAGTCCTTGGAACTGTTCTTAATTTGTTTTATTGCAGGTGGCTGCCTCTTCTGCTTCATCTGTATTAGGGAGTCTGAATTCATCCTTCTGTTCTGGTTGCTGTCTTCTTAAATATCATATTTTTCTTTATGCTTTTACCTTTTTTCTCACGAGCATTGCCTTTACATCTTCTGCATGATGAAAGAGGTATTCTTATTTAGTTCAGTTATT
Organism: Dama dama; assembly: GCF_033118175.1. Classification (NCBI taxonomy): domain Eukaryota; kingdom Metazoa; phylum Chordata; class Mammalia; order Artiodactyla; family Cervidae; genus Dama; species Dama dama. The sequence continues at coordinate 25,546,648 of NC_083714.1, forward strand.
AGAAGCCCTAGAAATGTGCCTGTGTGAAGTGAACCAGGTACATTTTCATACCATGTATTATCATGGGCTTTAATGATCAGATTGTGGGACCACTCACAATTGTCTTTGCTGGAATATTGTTGTTTGTAATACCTGAAGGGCATAGTGGTAATTGTGTACAGTCTTTATTTCTTAAAAAATAAGATATCATGGACTATTGAAATGTACACTCATTGAGAGAAATGTAAGAAAGGTATGAGAAGAAATAAATAAATGTTCTTTTTAAATGCAAGGGAAATACTTAACTGGTGTTATTTTCATAAGGCAGGTATTTTCAAGTATGAGCCAGGTTTCAACCAACAAAAACTTCCCTATTTGGGGATATATATATTCCCCTGTTCTCCACACTCCTTCTGAATGCTACAGGGACTTTATTTTTCCTTACAATTAGCTAAAATGCATGTTTATTTGATAATCTCATCACCTGTGGCAAAAGTCTGAAAATGGCATGCATACAGATCTCTGAAAAATAGCAAGCACTTTGTGAAATACTCTAGCAAACAGTACCAAATACATGGTTAGTTGATAATATGTATTGGGAAGCCCAAATTGTATTATATTTTAAATTCTCAGAAAATGCAGGAAGGAATATCAGTGATATCTCTCTTTCTGTATTTCTCAAACACACAAACACAATTTTAGTTTATTATTCTGATATCTGGTTGTTTTCTTTGCTAAATGTCCCATTTTAGTCATGTAAGTGTAATTTAATGTTAAAATTAACAATATGACTTGTGTTTTTGATAGTATATATAAACCACACATTTTCTCTGCATAAACATTTTCAGAAAGTTTAGCAAATGTTTGTTATCAAAATCTGCATGCAAATATGAGTAGAAGAAGACTTTTTTGATAAATATTATCTACCAAAAGCCTAATGTAAATATATTTAATGGGAGAGAATTCATATAATTTCCCTTTAAGATAAGGTATTGCTTGTTACTTCCATCAGTGGTTAACATAGGTAATCCTGTCACAAATATTAGAATGAGAAAAAAATAAATATGTGGATTAGAAGAAAAGAAAAATAACTTTCATTTCATATAGATAATCATTTATATAGGTAATATGTGTAAATTGGCTCATTTACATATAGGAAATCCTATGGAATCAACATACAAATTATTAAAATGAAAATTTTCATAGACAAAATTCAACAGTTCTTCAATACTTAGAATAGCTGTTCACTGTATAGTCTTGCCAGTGTAATTAGTACTTCATAAGGAGACAGGAGAGTAGAGAAAGGAGAGTAGAAAGAGACACATTCTAACTTTGTATAAACCTAATGAAATAATCTCAAAATATACAAAGCTAAGAGTAACAGAATCAAAGGAATAGATTAATCTATTGTCCTAAGTGGAGAGTTTTAACATGTATTTCATAGTAAATTTAGAAGAAAATAACAGAAAAGATAATTTAAGATTGAAGTAGGAGGAGGGAAATGAAGTCAAGAGAGACTTAATAAAATATGAAGCAAGTATACAATAGAGAATAAATAAAGCCAAATGTTTGCTCATTTACAATATGTTTGATTTTTTTTTCACTCTGTCAAGACTAGCAGGAAAGAAATAACCAGTACCTGGAATGAAAAATGATCATCACTTTAGATTCTCAGGATTATTATAAAGACATTAGCAGGGTAATTTGAACAACTTTATAAAGATAAAATTTTTAACTAGATGAGAGGAGACAGTTTCTTTAGAAATACAGGTGAATAAATAAAACAAGAGGACATGGAAAATCTGAATAATTATCTGTGTTAATGAGTTTGATGTCATAATTAATTTGAACATCTAGTAGAAACCTTTCCCAGTTAGCATCTGCTTATGCATAGGATGAAGTGATTTGTGTCCCTCTGACAACTAGTGGAAATGTCAGCTAAATTCTTTTCAAATCTGCTTAAAGACATCAGAGAACAGGGGATAAGTTTCTGTGCAAAGTTGAAACATGTAAACGTAAGGTGATGATATGCAGTCATTCAGTCATTTTTCCCCTAGTAGCATTTGCCAATTTCAACTTAGGGAAGAAGTTAAGAAATAGAACATTGGGAAGAGGTTGTAAGACTGAAGCTAGTAGAATTCTTGGGAGTCTTACACAATGGAGCAACAAAATAGGAGAGTTCAGGAGCCATAGACATCTGGAGTCCTCTGAAAACAGTGGCTATATTCTGAACCCGTGGTGGGTAGCACACTAAGAAACTAAACAAAAAACATGTGAAAAACAAAAATTCCATAATCTTGCAGTGCTGAAGGCTAAAACTCATGAACCATCAACAAAAGGGACTCCAATGAACAACATACCAGATTTACATTGGGAACTTCTAGTGAGCTATAACATACCTACAGGATAAACCAGTTGTAACCTGAAACTTACTAATTCTACAGCTCAATATTTATCTAATGATATTTGCAACCCAAGGTTTATCTAACCTAGCTAGTCCATCATGACCAGAAGCAGATGTCCTAAAATTATCTTTATAATGTCGATTTTTCATATTTACTTTAGGAAGTTTTCTGACTCTGAGATATCTGTGCTATATATATATATATAGCATGTGATATAGTATATATAGTATATATATACTATATATATATATAGTATGTGAAAATGTATGATGTTGGTTTCAGGGTTCTCTTTTTTCTTTCTCCATAGTACATACCATGGAGCTGGGTATATGTAAAGCAAGAAGTCATTAGATGGAATTTAACTAAATATCTATAGTCCTAGCTATAAAGTCATTATGGCAATGCATTTGAGCCAAAGCCATCAGTTCTAGCTCACCTACAAGGCAGAAACCTAGCTTAACTTACTTTTTTGGTACATTCAAGCTAAATGAATCATAGTTGTCTTGTTCTTGTACAGTTGTATCTTTGTATATACACACATCTAAAGTATTCCTATATATTAAAACATCACAGCACTTAAGTTACCCTGAGGACTATTCTGCTGCCCCACTGTTGGAAGAGCTTAAATTTCAAGTTAAAGAATAAGGGCACTAAAAACAAAAATTAAAAAAATGAAATATGGGCATTTCATAGACAATGGGTAGGTATTAGTGGCTGCTTATCAAAATAACGCAGTTTAGTGAAACATACTTTAGGAAACTTGATTCTATTAGAAGTACATATATTGATTAAGATGTAAAAAAGCAATATTTCAGTTGAAATGTCATGAAGAGACATGAGGTTGACCCAAGGAACTCGTGATTTACAATTTTACATCTATAAGAGTATTAGGGTTTAATTTTGTGACTTTATATATTGGAAGGGAAACTAGAAGAAAGGGAGTATGTGGAAAGGAAATACAGATAGCACAGGGTTTAAAAAAAGAGTTGAGGCATATAAATTAAAGTACCAACTTTTAGTCTTTCACATATTTTTTTTAATAAGAGTATTGTATCAAAACAAATCCAGAGTTAGATAAGGAGAGGCTTTACTGAGAAGAAAGGCTGTTGCAGTAGGGAGATCTCTCAGATCTCAGAGATCTGGAAGTGTCTCAAAAGCAAGCAAAAGGACTTTTCTTTTATAGAGAGGGGGGTGAGCAGTAAGTATGGGCCAGTCAGGCAAATGAGAGAAAATGATTAGAGGGCTCTGTCAGGAAATGTGTCTCACTGTAGTCAGCCGATTCTCAGGATAAGCTGAGAAGGGGCAATTTTTGGCTTTTCAGTGCTTGATCAGGTTGGAGGATAAGCAGAGTTCAGAAATGTTTAGTGAAGAAACAAACCTGACTAAAGTTGGTCAAGACCGCATAGGGTGAGTGTGAACACCTGGTCAGGAGCCAGTAGCACATGGGGATACACCATTACTAAAGGTATTCTAGTGGATAATAAATAACCTCTTGGTAGTTATGCAAGAAAAGAAATTTATTAATTTTAGTCAGGTAGGAAGTTGGCTTGGGTGACCTTCAAAAATTTATTCTCACTTGAAGAACAATTCTTTGTATGATTCAGTGAGTATTTCTACAAAAGCCAAAGAGGTCCCCTTCGTGTACATTCTTGGACTATAAGATTTGCTGCATCATCTAGTCACTTTATATAGTCTCTTTCAATAAAAGTTAGTAAAATCCTTTAAAAGCAAGCCTTGCAATCATCATTTTGTAGATTGTGTAAATGAATTATTCAGGACCCTATACTTCCAAATATCTATTATTTCAGACTGAACAAAATTGCTGTGTACAGGATATGCATTTCTTCCCTAGGATTGCAGTAATAGTATGGAAAGGATGTGCACTATTAACATTTAGATAGGTATCATTGGAAAAGCAATGCTTAAAATTTACCTAGTGTGGAGAAAAAAGAGGAAAGGTTTTGGTTAAATCTTATCAGTCTCACCACTAGTCCATCAATTCAAAGTCAGCTTGGGGAGTGATGCTGCTTTTCAAGCTCCCATGAAAAGACTTCCTGATTTGTAAAGGAGGCAAATTTATTTATGTAAATTGACTATTTGGCAGTACTTCTGCTTCTTTTAGTGTTGACTAGTCCCGCCTCTGATAAGGCAGATCTAATTTCATTTCCATTAAAATGCAATGAAAGCACATTTATGAATTTAATAATTTCTTGCCTGAACTTGATAGGAGTTTAAAATGGTTAGCTGTGGAGTGTTATTAATAAATATTGCTTTTTAAAATTAAAATAGAAACACCTAGCTGGCCAGGGAATTTTTTATTTTCTGCTATAAATGACAAAAATTGAGTTGGTAAAAGAAATAGTAATTTGCCAAAGGGCTTGTTTAATTGGACCCTCTTGCTTATCTCACTGTCAAATTATTTTCAAACCTTTTTCTATATAATTAAAATATTGATGTACTTTGGTTTGCATAACTTATTCATCTTCCTGAAAGGAGCATGAAGCAAATATAAACTAAGGCTTTTTAACAAAGCATGGAAGGAGGAATATGATGTTGTGAATTGTTCTGCTAATTTGTCTTTTAGAAGGCTGTCTTAAAATTTTATTTTTTCTCATACTGCTTACATTGTTATATGAACTGTGTCCACTAAAAAAGACGCACAACTTGAGAGTTGCAAACTAAGTTTTATTTGTGGCAAAATGAGGACTGCAGCCTGGGCAATGGCACCTCAGATAGCTCTGAGAGACTACTCCAAAGAGGCAGTCAGGGAAGGTCAATATATAAGATTTAGGTGAAGGGGGAGTTAAATGCAAATCAAGTGCTTACTTTACAAGAGGCTTTCTCCTGGTCAAGAGGATCTGATGTCATCATGAAGGGATTTGGTGCTTTTCTAGATATGAGGAGATGCAAAGATTGGGACTTCATGGCATATAGATGGGGAAATAATGGAAACAGTGACATACGTTATTTTCATGGCCTCCCAAATCACTGCTGACAGTGACTGCAGCCATGAAATTAAAAGATGCTTACTCCTTGGAAGGAAAGCTATGACCAACCTAGACAGAATGTTAAAAATCAGAGGCATCATTTGCTGACAAATGTCTGTCTAGTCAAAGCTATGTCTTTTCCAGTAGTCATGTATGGATATGAGATTTGGACTATAAAGAGAGCTGAACGCCGAAGAATTGATGCTTTTGGACTGTGGTGTTGGAGAAGACTCCTTAGAGTCCCTTGGGCTGCAAGGAGATCAAACCAATTCATCCTAAAGGAAATTAGTCCTGAATATTCATTGGAAGGCCTGATGCTGAAGCTGAAACACCAATACTTTGGCCAACTGTTGCGAAGAGCCAACTCTTAGAAAAGACCCTGCTGGGAAAGATTGAGGGCAGGAGGAAAAGAGGATGACAGAGGATGAGATGGTTGGATGGCATCACCTACTTAATGGACATGAGTTTGAGCAAGTTCCAGGGAATGGTGGTGGACAGGGAAGCCTGGCATGCTGCAATCCATGGGGTCAGACAGGACTGAGCAGCTGAATAACAGTAACAAGGATTGGGATCATAAAATCTGTTCCTAAAAAACATCCATCCAAAGATCTGTCCCACCAGATTCCCTGGAGCACTAGTTTCTCACTCCACTCTGAACTCCCTCAGGGAGTGTTGAAGGTCAATAACTGCAGCAGCACAGAGTTGAATCTTCACAGAGGCAGATGGCAAACGCTCTTGTGGTTCAGTCATTTGCAATGCTCCTGGCAAGTGCCAATTTGTAGTTGATGACTTCCGATATAAATATCATTATTTCTCATAACTTAGTGTAGATACTTGATCCACAGTTCTTCCTGATGAAGTAGTATTTGCCTGAAGTGCCACTGTATAGACTGTGTAATCAACAACCATTTACACATTAACAAAAAAGGGAATATATGTGTGAACATATTAAAAAATGCAAAAGGGTTTCAAAGATTATAAGAATCACTTGTAGCAGAGCTTATCCTATTTTCCTGTCTAAATTAACTTTCTAATTTCACATTCCCAAGGGTGAGCAGGGGCAACTTAACCTTTTATTCACTTACAAATACTTGATTGACTTGTTAGGTCAGATAACATAAACAACTTTCTTGACATCAAGAGCTGTGTATGTTGGGGAAGAATATGGAGTAAATCTATATAACAAAGTAGGAAGAGTGGGTTGCATGGATTCAGAATACTGAAACAGTGTGCCTACAACTCTAGAGTTTCTTATGCATACTTAAAATACTGAATTTACAAACTTAATTTCCTTTACAGTGCTGTCAGGCAAGTCCAGCCCATCCTTTATTAAATGACAAGTAAAGAAGTCTGGATTGGAGTAGAAAATATTATCTGTTGTCAAATATTTGTAGATGCCTTCCTATGACTAGAACTTCCACTTTAATGAAAATGTTTGAGATCTGTTAATATTTCTGTACTAGCTTTTTCATTTTATATATCTTTAAATTTAAAAAGACATTTGTACCACTTTTTAAGTACAATCTAAATTTATCATGCTATTTAATATTCACAATCAATTTTTTGTGCAGCCCTGGGTAATGTTTTGTATATGGAATGTAAATCCATTTTAATCAAAATATATTTTATTTAGATTACAAAAATAATATAAAGTGAAATAAATTCAATAGCTAACAGCAATTATTTGAACTATCATCCTTATGCATATTAAAAATTCAGAGCAAATTAAGAAAGAAGAAAATATCATTAGATAAATGTAGCAAACCTAGAGCAAAAATCATACTTAATGGTAGAATATTAATAATTCATCCCAAATTGGGAATAGCACTATTGGTACTATAATTATTTTACTAGAATACCTAACCAGTACATTAAGAAAAAGAAAGAGATATAAATATTGGAAACTGATATAAAATTGAAGATGCTTTCAAATAATTTGATCTGATAATATTAGACTAGAAAGAAATATACATCAGCAGCATTCAAATGATATATTGCAAACAGAAATATAAAGATGCATATTAAAACAGATAAGAGCTTTAATTTTATTTTGGAATAAACAAATTATACAAAGAAAATGGGAAAGTTTATTGATAGACATTAAATTTTCAACTAGGAAGACCAAACATTTTCCTTTTATTCCAAAGATTCATGAGTTTCAGCTTTTGGAAATTTACTTACAGTAATTCTTGAATATAATTCTTTAATATCATTTCCTCTAATATTTAATATCATATCCTCTAATTATCTAATATCATTTAATATCATTTCCTCTAATATTTTAGCATTTCTAATAGTAAAATATTCTCTCTATGGGATTAAATCCCTATGTCACTACTGTTGCTTTCATTTTCTTTCTGTCTATGAAAACACATGTATTTCTCCAGCATTTCCCCCAGAAATTCTATTGATTTACTTTCTTATAATAATCACATTTTTTTTCTGATGCTTTTTTACAACATTCAATTTCATTTTAAATTGTTTTTCATTTTGAGAAAGTTAAATTCACATGCAGTTTTAAGAAATAACAGATCCTGTATGCTCCTTACCCAATTTCTCCCAATGATAATACCTTGCAAATCTATAATATCACAACAGAGATATTGCAATAGATACAGTCAAGATTTAGAACATTTCCATCACTAGAAGGATCCCTCATGTTCCCTTTTTATAGTCATATCAATTTCCCTCCCACCTCACCCTTTTCTTAATCCCCGGTGACTGTCCATCTCTTTTCTATTATTTTGTAGAATTAATTTTCAAAAACTTCATATCAATCTTATATATATAAATACAACATTTATATAGTGTGTTTTTGGCTCTTTTTACTCAGCATAATTCTCTGGAGATTCATACAGGCTGTTGCATGTATAATTAGCTGATTTCTTTTTAATGCTAATTAGTATTTCATGATATAGATGTGCCACAGTTTGTTTAACTGATTGTCCATTGTAGGATATCTGCATTGTTTTCAGTTTGGGGCTATTACTATTAAAGCTAGTATATACATTCATGTACAGCTGCTTGTATGAATATAAATTTTTGTTTCTCTTATATAAACACCCATGAGTGCAATTGCTGGTGTATGGTAGTTGCATGATTATTTACTTAAGAAACTCAAGCTGTATTCCAGAGTGTATTCCAGAAACTGTACCATTCTACATTCCTACCAACAATATAAGATGTCCTAAAAAAAAAAAAAAGATGTCTTCATATTTCTCTGAGAATAGTAATTAGATTATTTTAAACTGTCTCTTCTCTTTTTTTTTCCTGGGAAGACCCAGAGGAATCGGGTGGAGAGGGAGGTGGGAGGGGGGATCGGGATGGGGAATACATGTAACTCCATGGCTGATTCATATCAATGTATGACAAAACCCACTACAATATTGTAAAGTAATTAGCCTCCAACTAATAAAAATAAATGGAAAAAAAAATAAACTGTCTCTTCTCTTTTTTTGAAGTATATTCTGGGCTCAATATTCTGCTTCTTGTTTTTAAACTTAATGTCTTATTCTGTTGATTGTTATTGTATGTGTTCAATTTTACTTGCCTGTTCATGTGCTTTAGAATGATTATTGCAGGTAAGTTGAAATTGGTTTTCTCTGCTATTGTGTAGGCATATGTGTTTCATGATAGGCTTCTCACCTGATTGGAAGTTTTGCTTCTGGAGACAAGGTTGGACATTTTGAAAGGCAAGCTTAATTTTAAAATGCCTGTATGAAAAGTCAGAATGTTTGGCTCGGTCTCCCCAAGTTCCAGGCTGTGGAATTTACACATGATATCTCATTTTCGTTTTTGTATTTTTAAAATGTATATAGAGAGATTTTTGTTCCAAGTGTACAGTTGAGGAAATGAGCTCAGAGAAGGTGAGTGACTTGTCTGCAGTCACACAGCTTATAGTGGGAAGAACTGAGACTTGAGTCCAGGTTTTCTGGTTCCAGAGGTAGTGCTTTTTCCAAAGCAAAGAGTTAAAGCCTGGTTGGTGGCAGGGAAATGGGCTTCCCATCTCATATCTCTGTATGGAGGAGTAGGGCAGGATAAGGATGAGGCTAGAGACTGATCAGGATTCCATAGATGGTTATTCCATAGATGGTTATAGACAGATATTAAAATCAATATCTTGTCTCACTTTTCACCATGTCTCTGTGTGGAAGAATTGGACAGGATGGGATGATGGCAGAGACTTGGCATAATTTTTTAATAGTCATTCAATTTATATCTCTGTATTCCTCTATAAGTACTTACTTCAGAGATAGACCCTCAGTGGGCTTTTCCCATGAAGACCAACTTGTATTTGTCTTTAGGTAGCATATTCATATATTCAGCAACACATTTATAAGAAGACAAGAGGGTAACCTGTCCTGATATCCATGTTTTGGATGATCACATTTATAAACACATGCAAAATTAAACTTATTAAAGAACATCTAGCAACTTCTGTCCCTTAGCATCTGCCACTCAGACCTGCAACGCTAAGCAAGCTGTCTTGTGACTAACATTGTTTAGATCCAAGAAAAAACATTTTCCCACCTCTTGCCCTGTGCTGAAACGTATCCAAATACCCAGCAGTGTTATGTGTTCGATACAGATGCTACTTCATGATATGAGAAACATTTAAATGCCTTATGTAACAGAAAACACAAATTAGTTAAGTTGTTCTATGTTTTCTCTCAGATGATATGAATCCAATAGATTCTTGTTTAAGGAAGTTTTATTTCACAGTAGTGCCAAGCATCTTTCCCTCTTTTCTTTGTGTTCCAATATTGTTTCAGTAGATACACACATGGTTCTTATAATCATTACAAAATGCAGCTGAGAAACATTTTGCTAAATACATTTAACAGTTCATATTCCTTTTAAATGTTTCTGTATGTAGTTTGTTATGTTGGCAAGTAAGTGGGCATTAAAAGGTAGAATTACAATTATCTTTGCATTTATAATAATATTTGAAAAGATTTGAGTAAATTTTCAAAACAATACATTTCAGCTTTGTTTAAATTTAACAAAAATTTTATTATTCAATAATTAAGATATATTAATTTATCTTTTAATTTAAAATTTTTGAATATGATATAAATTATATTGAAAACATATATTAACTGTTTTAATATTTTATAGTAATTTAATTTTATGAACATTTTAAGATTTGTATTTTTGAACATGATCACCTTTTACATTTCAATCTTTTATAGCATTACTACTAATATGAAAGTATTTTAACAACACTAAATAACAGGAAAAATAAATTGAATGAAATGAATATTCATAAATTATGAATTATATATATATCTATATTTTACTATTCAACTAAATATCACTGTCTAATCAATAGAAAATCAAGTTATATATTAATGATTAATAATTTTTTATATTCTGCCAAAAGTCAGTCATATAAAAATCATCCAGGCATTTAACTTTTTTCAAGACAGGACAATGTATATGTTTTATGTCACAGACTGTTAGCTTGACTTAGAAGTCATATACTCTTGTCAGGTTCCCAAATTTTTAAGGATGTGTTCAAGGTCTTATTGGATTTCTGGTTCCAAAAATGTGTTTAAATCTTTCTGCTCTTTTTTCTTTACTCTTTTTAGTTCAAATATTTAATATGATGTTTTTAGAAAATATCACACAAAAACAGTTCTGTCCCACGTTCAGTAAGTGCTTTCACCTCAAAATAAATGCCTTCTTCTATTGTGCATTTGACTGCTTTTTTCTCCTGCAAGCCTCCATATTTTCCTATGGAAATCCTGTTGTATAAATGTTGTGTGTGTGTGTGTGTGTATGTCAGAATGAAGACATTCTTCCATATTTGCTGTCTGTATCCTTGCTATTTAAAGTAAAATCTACTGATCAGTAACTACTCCATCTCTTGGGAACCAATGAGAAATGCAGAATCTTGGGCTCTATCCTATATTTACTCAGTCAAAATGTGCATTTTTAGTAAGATCACCTGGTAATTTATATCCACATTCATGTTTCAAAGACACTGCTCAGTACCTTGGCTATCATAATTTCTGTTTTTCCCTTAATTCTATATTTTGAGAGGATTCATTGGGATGAGTATTGAGCTTTTCCAGTTCTGTGGCCATGGCTGGGTCTTCCATATTTGCTGACATAATGACTGCAAAACCTTGATGGCATCATCCTTTAGGGATTTGAATAGTTGTATTGGGATTTCATCACATCCATTAGCTTTATTAACAGAAGTGCTTCTTAAGGCCCACTTGACTTTGAACTCCAGAATGTCTGGCTCTGGGTGACTAACCACAGCATTGTAGCAATCTAGTTCATTAAGATCTTTTTTATACAATTCTTCCATGTATTCTTTCCATCTCTTCTTGATCTCTTCAGTGTCTACTAGGTCTCTACCGTTTCTGCCCTTTATTGTGTCCATCTTTGGGTGGAATGCTCCCTGGATGTTTCCAATTTCCCTGAAGAGATCTCTAGTTTTTCCCCTTTTGTTGTTTTCTTCTATTACTAAGCACTGTTCATTGAAGAAGGCCTTCTTGTCTCTTCTAGCTATTTTTTGGAAGTCTGCATTACCTGGATGTACCTTTCCCTCTCTCCCTTGCTTTTCCCACATTCTTCTGCTATTTGTAAAGCCTGCTCAGATAACCACTTTGCCTTCTTGCTTTTCTTTTTCTTTGCGATGGTTTTGTTCACCACCTCCTGTACAATATTATGGACCTCTGTCCATAATTCTTCAGGCACAGTGTTAACTAGATCTAGTCCCTTTAATCTATTTGTTACCTCTACTCCCAATTCATATGGGATTTGATTTAAGTCATACCTGGCTGGCCTATTGTTTTTCCTGGTTTTCTTTAGTTTAAGCCTGAATTTGGTCTTTTATTAGTGTTCTTATTGTTCAGGTTTAGGTCATTAATTTTTAAATCTCTTTCTAACATTTGTTTATATTGATAAAATTCTAAGCATTGCTTTGGTTACATACCATAAAATTTTATACTTTGATATTCATTGTTGATATATGTGGTAGGTGTTCAGCTTGCAATAGTCACTATTTTTCTTGTGATTTCTTCTTTGATCCATGTATCATTAATACAAGTTGTAGAAATTCCAAATTCTGGGAATCTCTCCATGCTATTTGTCATGGGTTGAGATACGTTCCCACTTGTGAAAAGGGATATGCTGATGACCTAACCCTCAGTACCTCAGAATGTGACTTTATTTGGAAATAATATCAATGTAGATATAATTAAAGATAAGGTCATATTGGAGTCAGGTAAATCCTTGATTAATATGATTGGTGTCTTTATAAGATAGCCATGTGAAGATAAACACAAGGAGGAAGTCATGTGAAGACAGAAATCAGAGTGATGCAGGTACAAGCCAAAGAATGCCGAAGACTGCTGACAAAGCACCAGAAGCTAAGAAAAGGAAGGATTCCCCTGCAGGTTTCGAGGGAGGTTGGCTCTGGTGACACATTGTTTTCAGACTTCTTGCGTCCAGAACTGAAACAGTAAATTTCTGTTGTGGTATGTTTCATTTCTGTTGTGGTACCAGTTTGTGGTACTTTGTTATGGCTGTGCTGTGCTGTGCTTAGCCACTCCGTTGTGTACCACTCTTTGCGACCCTATGGACTGTAGCCCACTGGGCTCCTCTGTCCATGGGGAGTCTCCAGGCAAGAATACTGGAGTGGATTGCCTTGCCTCCTCCAGGGGATCTTCCCATCTCCCACACTGCAGGCAGATTCTTTATCATCTGAGCCACCAGGGAAGCCCTTTGTTATGGCAGGGTCTAGGAAACTAATCCAGTGTTACTGTATAGTTTCAATTCTTTTAAATTTGTTGATGACTTTGTCTTATGGCTCCGCATACCTTTTATGTTGATGAATGTTCCCTGCACTTGAATATCAATTAGATCAAGTTGATAGTGGTTTTCAAATCTTTTGTATCTTCATTGATTTTTTTCCCTATATATATTTTTAAAATCAGGTACTGAGTGAGGGAGTTAATTTCTATGAGTACTGATTTTTCTATTATAGTCTGTCAGTTTTTAGTTAATATAGCTTTTTGCATCAACTTTAATATGATTCATATTCAATTTTTATAATTTTAACTGTTTGCTGTCACTGTGTGCCTTTTTTTCTTTATTTTTTATTAGTTGGAGGCTAATTACTTTACAATATTGTAGTGGGTTTTGCCATACACTGACATGAATCAGCCATGGATTTACATGTAAGCACCATATAGTTTAGTCTTGCTTTTAAATCGAGTCTGACAATCTCTGCCTTTTGATTCTAATGTTTGTCTATTAATTAGCTGAATCAGTATTTGTATTTATTTTGTCTTTGCTGTTACTTTGTGTTTACTGTTCCAATTTGCTGTCATATATAATTTCTCTACAGCCAACTGAAATTCTTTTATCATTTATATTGTATGTCCATTTCAGACAAATTCTCGCAACTCTTACCTACTTAGAAAGTTTTTATTTTATATTCATAGGTTTAAAATATGATATTTTGTATTTTTTCCAGCAGGTATATAAGTTATGTTTTTATGCTTATGTGTGTGATCGTCCATAAATAAAATTTTGTGTATTGAGTAAGATAGGATCCAAAGTCATTTTTTTCACCCAAATGATATCCAGTTATCCCAGTACCATTTGTTGATAAGAAAGACTTTCTTTTCCCCATGAAATTGTAAAAATATGTTAAATATGTTTGTGGAAAGTCAAGTGATCATATACAATTAGGTCTGATTCTGAATTTCCTATTTTATTCCATTTATTGATTCATCTATCCTTATACCAATACCATTTGTCTTAATGAAGCTGTTTTGTAAGTCTTGATATCTGGTAGTAAATGTCCCATAATATCACTCTCTTCTTGAAAACTAATACTGACTCTTCTGTAGCATAAATTGTAGAATCCAATTGCCAGTTTCTTCAGTACCACAGTGATAGTCTCTCAATTAATGAATATCAATTATTCCTCCATTTGTTTAAAGTGAAAGTGAAGTCGCTCAGTTGTGTCCAACTCTTTGCGACCCCATGGACTGTAGCCTACCAGGCTTCTCCGTCCATGGGATTTTCCGGGCAAGAATGCTTGGAGTGGGTTGCCGTTTCCTTCTCTAGGAGGTCTTCCAACCCATTTGTTTAACCATTCTTTAATATCCCTTAACTGTTCCAAAAACCTCCCAACAAAGAAAAGCCTGAGTCAGATGGCTTCACTAGTGAATTATTAGGAAAAAAATACCAATTTTCTCAAACTCTTCCAAGAATTGAAGGAGGGAACACTTCCAAACTGGTTTTATGAGTCCATCACTACCATGATATCAAAGCCAAACAAAGACCTACAGGAAGGTAGGTGAGAGAGAGAATCTTAAGAATACATTACCTTATCAAAAATAAAGTGACTGTAGAAGAAAATTGGAAATAGCATGACAGCAGGAATGAGTCAAAACTTTCAAGTATTATTTTTACTATTGCTTCCCTTAAAGGTTTGTAATATATGTTTCTTATATAAGAAAGTCTTCCTAGGCTGAATATAGGAATTTACCTGTATTTTTAAAAAATTATTAAATTTTGCTTCTCAAATGTAGGTATTTAATATACCTGCAATTGAATTTTTACATATGTTCTGAGAAGGAAATAAAGACTGCCATCCAGACGATTGTTCTAGCATCATCTATCTATCTATTTTTATTTGAGATACATTTTACATAAATAATACTGCATAAAACACAATGTAAAGAATATTTACAAAGTATGCATAGTTTGTAGCAACCAAGGTGAAAACAATGGATCATTTTCAGTACCTCAGAAATCTCGCATGTATCCATCATTTCCCCCATTCTAAATATTTTTTACTTTTATGATAATTATTGCCTAGTTTTTTAAATATTTTTACTACTTATGAATATGTCTGTAAATATATTTTTCCTCGATTTTGAGCACTATGCAAAGTGAGCATACTACTCTATTACTTTTTTATTTATTGATCAACATTGTCAGAATCATTAAATATATGTATAGTTATTTCATTTGCTTTGCCATATTCTATTCTATTGTATGAATATCTCCAAATTTGTTCATTCTACTATTGATAGAAATTTGAAGTTTTTTCCAATTGAAAATTATTACAAACACTGGTGCTGCAAATGCTCTTTACATATCTATTAGTGAGCATGTACAAAAGGCATTCTAATCTATGTACTTAGATAGGATATTGCTATATTATAAGTCAGTTGTTTGTTTAGAGTAGTAGATTATGCTAAAATTTTTTACAACATAGTTGAGCAACTTACACTCTACCAAGCATGAATGAGGTACTCCATTGTTTCACAATTTTACCATCAATTAGCGTCATCAAGAGTTTTCAGTAATTGCCAGTCTAATGTGTATGTATTGAGATGTTGAATTGATATTTTCTTTTTTATTATATCTTTATTTGGGGGATAATTGCTTTACAATATTGTGTTCATTTACATGAATCAGCCATAGGTATACATATGTCCCCTCCCTCTTAAACCTCCTTCCCACCTCCCACCCCAGCCCATCCCTCCAGGTTGTCCAAGAGCACCAGGTTTGAGCTCCCTGCCTCAGGCAGCAAATTCCCATTGGCTATCTATTTTACATATGGTAATATTTATGTTTCAATGTTATTCTTTCAATTCATCCCTCAGTTTCCTTTCCTAACTGTGTCTGCAAGTCTGTTCTCTATGTCTGAGTCTCTATTGCCTGCAAATAGGTTCATCAGTGCCATCTTTCTAGCTTCCATATATATGTGTTAATATATGATATAAGTTTTTCTCTTTCTGACTTGCTTCACTCTGTATGGTAGGCGCTAGGTTCATCCACCTCATTAGAACTGACTCAAATGTTTTTCTTTTATGGCTGAATAATATTTCATTGTATATATGTGCCATAACTTCTTTTTTTGTGTGTGTGCTTTAACGTTTATTTTTTTTCTTTCTTTATTTCTTTTTCAGTGGGTTTTGTCATACACTGATATGAATCAGCCATAGATTTACACGTATTCCCCATCCTGATCCCCCCTCCCACCTCCCTCTCCACCCGATTCATCTGGGTCCTCCCAGTGCACCAGGCCTGAGCACTTGTCTCATGCATCCAACCTGGGCTGGTGATCTGTTTCACCATAGATAATATACATGCTGTTCTTTCGAAACATCCCACCCTCACCTTCTCCCACAGAGTTCAAAAGTCTGTTCTGTATTTCTGTGTCTCTTTTTCTGTTCTGCATATAGGGTTGTTGTTACCATCTTCCTAAATTCCATATATATGTGTTATGTTCTTTATCTTTCTGGCTTACTTCACTCTGTATAATGGGCTCCAGTTTCATCCATCTCATTAGGACTGGTTCAAATGAATTCTTTTTAACAGCTGAGTAATATTCCATGGTGTATATGTACCACATTATCCATTCGTCTGCTGATGGACATCTAGGTTGCTTCCATGTCCTGGCTATTATAAACAGTGCTGTGATGAACATTGGGGTACACGTGTCTCTTTCAGATCTGGTTTCCTCAGTGTGTATGCCCAGAACTGGGATTGCTAGATCATATGGCAGTTCTATTTCCAGTTTTTTAAGAAATCTCCACACTGTTTTCCATAGTGGCTGTACTAGATTGCATTCCCACCAACAGTGTAAGAGGGTTCCCTTTTCTCCACACCCTCTCCAGCATTTATTGCTTGTAGACTTTTGGATAGCAGCCATCCTGACTGGCATGTAATGGTACCTCATTGTGGTTTTGATTTGCATTTCTCTGATAATGAGTGATGTTGAGCATGTTTTCATGTGTTTGTTAGCCATCTGTATGTCTTCTTTGGAGAAATATCTATTTAGTTCTTTGGCCCATTTTTTGATTGGGTCATTTATTTTTCTGGAATTGAGCTTCAGGAGTTGCTTGCATATTTTTGAGATGAATCCTTTGTCTGTTTCTTCATTTGCTATTATTTTCTCCCAATCTGAGGGCTGTCTTTTCACCTTACTTATAGTTTCCTTTGTAGTGCAAAAGCTTTTAAGTTTCATTAGGTCCCATTTGTTTAGTTTTGCTTTTATTTCCAGTATTCTGGGAGGTGGGTCATAGAGGATCTTGCTGTGATTTATGTCGGAGAGTGTTTTGCCTATGTTCTCCTCTAGGAGTTTTATAGTTTCTGGTCTTACATTTAGATCTTTAATCCATTTTGAGTTTATTTTTGTGTATGGTGTTAGAAAGTGTTCTAGTTTCATTCTTTTACAAGTGGTTGACCAGTTTTCCCAGCACCACTTGTTAAAGAGGTTGTCTTTTTTCCATTGTATATCCTTGCCTCCTTTGTCAAAGATAAGGTGTCCATAGGTTCGTGGATTTTCTCTGGGCTTTCTATTCTGTTCCATTGATCTATATTTCTGTCTTTGTGCCAGTACCATACTGTCTTGATGACTGTGGCTTTGTAGTAGAGTCTGAAGTCAGGCAGGTTGATTCCTCCAGTTCCATTCTTCTTTCTCAAGATTACTTTGGCTATTCGAGGTTTTTTGTATTTCCATACAAACTGTGAAATTATTTGTTCTAGTTCTGTGAAAAATACCATTGGTAGCTTGATAAGGATTGCAATGAATCTATAGATTGCTATGGGTAGAATAGCCATTTTGACAATATTGATTCTTCCAATCCATGAGCATGGTATGTTTCTCCATCTGTTTGTGTCCTCTTTGATTTCTTTCATCAGTGTTTTATAGTTTTCTATGTATAGGTCTTTTGTTTCTTTAGGTAGATATACTCCTAAGTATCTTATTCTTTTTGTTGCAATGGTGAATGGTATTGTTTCCTTAATTTCTCTTTCTGTTTTTTAATTGTTAGTATATAGGAATGCAAGGGATTTTTGTGTGTTAATTTTATATCCTGCAACTTTACTATATTTATTGATTAGCTCTACTAATTTTCTGGTGGAGTCTTTAGGGTTTTCTATGTAGAGGATCATGTCATCTGCAAATAGAGTTTCACTTCTTCTTTTCCTATCTGGATTCCTTTTACTTCTTTTTCTGCTCTGATTGCTATGGCCAAAACTTCCAACACTATGTTGAATAGTAGTGGTGAGAGTGGGCACCCTTGTCTTGTTCCTGATTTCAGGGGAAATGCTTTCAATTTTTCACCATTGAGGGTGATGCTTGCTGTGGGTTTGTCATATATAGCTTTTATTATGTTGAGGTATGTTCCTTCTATTCCTACTTTCTGGAGAGTTTTAATCATAAATCGGTGTTGAATTTTGTCAAAGGCTTTCTCTGCATCTATTGAGATAATCATATGGTTTTTATCTTTCAATTTGTTAATGTGGTGTATTACATTGAATGATTTGCAGATATTAAAGGATCCTTGCATTCCTGGAATAAAGCCTACTTGGTCGTGGTGTATAATTTTTTTAATATGTTGTTGGATTCTGTTTGCTAGAGTTTTGTTAAGGATTTTTGCATCTATGTTCATCAGTGATATTGGCCTGTAGTTTTCTTTTTTTGTGGCATCTTTGTCTGGTTTTGGAATTAGGGTGATGGTGGCCTCATAGAATGAGTTTGGAAGTTTACCTTCCTCTGCAAGTTTCTGGAAGAGTTTGAATAAGATAGGTGTTAGCTCTTCTCTAAATATTTGGTAGAATTCAGCTGTGAAGCCATCTGGTCCTGGGCTTTTTTTGCTGGAACATTTCTGATTACAGTTTTGATATCCTTGCTTGTGATGGGTCTGTTAAGATCTTCTATTTCTTCCTGGTTCAGTTTTGGAAGGTTATACTTTTCTAAGAATTTGTCCATTTCATCCAAGTTGTCCATTTTATTGGCATAGAGCTGCTGGTAGTAGTCTCTTATGATCCTTTGTATTTCAGTGTTGTCTGTTGTGATCTCTCCATTTTCATTTCTAATTTTGTTAATTTGGTTTTTCTCTCTTTGTTTCTTAATGAGTCTTGCTAATGGTTTGTCAATTTTGTTTATTTTTTCAAAAAACCAGCTTTTAGCTTTGTTGATTTTTGCTATGGTCTCTTTAGTTTCTTTTGCATTTATTTCTGCCCTGATTTTTAAGATTTCTTTCCTTCTGCTAACCCTGGGGTTCTTCATTTCTTCCTTCTCTAATTGCTTTAGGTGTAGAGTTAGGTTATTTATTTGGTTTTTTTCTTGTCTCTTGATGTAAGCCTGTAATGCTATGAACCTTCCCCTTAGCACTGCTTTTACAGTATCCCATAGGTTTTGGGTTGTTGTGTTTTCATTTTGATTCATTTCTATACATATTTTGATTTTTTTTTTATTTCTTCTATGATTTGTTGATTATTCAGAAGCGTGTTATTTAGCCTCCATATGTTTGAATTTTTAACAATTTTTTTCCTGTAATTGAGATCTAATCTTACTGCACTGTGGTCAGAAAAGATGACTGGAATGATTTCAATTTTTTTGAATTTTCCAAGACCAGATTTATGGCCCAGGATGTGATCGATTCTGGAGAAGGTTCCGTGTGCACTTGAGAAAAAGGTGAAGTTGATTGTTTTGGCGTGAAATGTCCTATAGATATCAATTAGGTCTAGCTGGTCCATTGTGTCATTTAAGGTTTGTGTTTCCTTGTTAATTTTCTGTTTAGTTGATCTATCCATAGTTGTGAGTGGGGTATTAAAGTCTCCCACTATTATTGTGTTACTATTAATTTCCTCTTTCATACTCGTTAGCGTTTGCCGTACATATTGCGGTGCTCCTATGTTGGGTGCATATATATTTACAGTTGTTATATCTTCTTCTTGGATTAATCCTTTGATCATTATGTAGTGTCCTTCTTTGTCTCTTTTCACATCCTTTATATGAAAGTCTGTTTTATGTGATATGAGTATTGCGACTCCTGCTTTCTTTTGGTCTCCGTTTGCGTGAAATATTTTTTTTCCAGCCCTTCACTTTTAGTGTGTATGTGTCTCTTGCTTTGAGATGGGTCTCTTGTAGACAGCATATATAGGGGTCTTGTTTTTGTATCCATTCAGCCAATCTTTGTCTTTTGGTTGGGGCATTCAACCCATTTACATTTAAGGTAATTATTGATAGGTGTGGTCCCGTTGCCATTTACTTTGTTGTTTTGGGTTCACATTTATACAACCTTTCTGCATTTCCTGTCTAGAGAAGATCCTTTAGCATTTGTTGAAGAGCTGGTTTGGTGGTGCTGAATTATCTCACCTTTGCTTGTCTATAAAGCGTTTGAATTCTCCTTCATATCTGAATGAGATCCTTGCTGGGTACAGTAATCTAGGTTGTAGGTTATTCTCTTTCATTACTTTCAGTACATCCTGCCATTCCCTTCTGGCCTGGAGGGTTTCTATTGATAGATCAGCTGTTATCCTTATGGGAATCCCTTTGTGTGCTATTTGTTGTTTCTCCCTTGCTGCTTTTAATATTTGTTCTTTGTGTTTGATCTTTGTTAATTTGATTAATATGTGTCTTGGGGTGTTTCGTCTTGGGTTTATCCTGTTTGGGACTCTCTGGGTTTCTTGGACGTGGGTGGCTATTTCCTTCTCCATTTTAGGGAAGTTTTCAGCTATTATCTCCTCGAGTATTTTCTCATGGCCTTTCTTTTTGTCTTCTTCTTCTGGGACTCCTATGATTCGAATGTTGGGGCGTTTCACAGTGTCCCACAGGTCCCTGAGGTTGTCCTCATTTCTTTTGATCCTTTTTTCTTTTTTCCTCTCTGCTTCATTTATTTCTACCATTTTATCTTCTACCTCACTTATCCTATCTTCTGTCTCTGTTATTCTACTCTTGGTTCCCTCCAGAGTGTTTTTGATCTCATTCATTGCATTATTCATTTGTAATTGACTCTTTTTTATTTCTTCTAGGTCTTTATTAAACATTTCTTGCATCTTTTGAATCTTTGTCTCCAGGCTATTTATCTGTAACTCCATTTTGTTTTCAAGATTTTGGATCATTTTTATTATCATTATTCTAAATTCTTTTTCAGGTAGATTCCCTATCTCCTCCTCTTTTGTTTGACTTGGTGGGCATTTTTCATGTTCCTTTACCTGTTGGGTATTTCTCTGCCTTTTCATCTTGTTTAGATTGCTGTGTCTGGAGTGGGCTTTCTGTATTCTGGAGGTCTGTGGTTCCTTTTTATTGTGGAGGATTTACCCAGTGGGTGGGGTTAGATGATTGGCTTGTCAAAGTTTCCTGGTTAGGGAAGTTTGCGTAGGTGTTCTGGTGCGTGGAACTTGACTTCTTCTGTTTGGAGAGCAATGGAGTGCCCAGTAATGAGTTTTGAGATGGGTCTGTGTGTTAGGTGTGACCTTGGGCAGCCTGTATGTTGATGTTCAGGGCTATGTTCCTGCGTTGCTGGAGATTTTGCGTGGTATGTCTTGCTCTAAAACTTATTGGCTCTTGGGTGGTGGTTGGTTTCAGTGTAGGTATGGAGGCTTTTGGACGGTCACTTATTACTTAAAGTTCCATGTAGTCAGGAGTTTTCTGGTGTTCTCAGGTTTTGGGCTAAAGTCTCCAGCCTCTGGATTTCAGTTTTATTCTTCCTGTAGTCTCAGGACTTCTCCAACTGTACAGCACTGATAATAAAACTTCTAGGTTAATGGCGAAAAGATTCTCCCCCATTAGGGACACCCAGAGAGGTTCACAGAGTTACATGAAGAAGAGGAGAGGGAGGAGGGAGATAGAGATATGCAGGAGGAGAAAAAGGGGGACTCAAGAGGAGAGAGACAGATCTACGCAGTTGTCTGTT
Organism: Dama dama; assembly: GCF_033118175.1. Classification (NCBI taxonomy): domain Eukaryota; kingdom Metazoa; phylum Chordata; class Mammalia; order Artiodactyla; family Cervidae; genus Dama; species Dama dama. Next base: position 25,568,710 of record NC_083714.1, read on the forward strand.
CCCAGAGTGTTCTCCGTAGCCCAGACACCCACCAAGATTCACAGAATTGGATTGGGAAGAGAAGGGGAACGGAGGAAATAGAGGTGTTATGAGGTAGCAAACGGAGAGTCAAGATTGGGAGAGAATAATCAACACACTCCTGAATAAAAATGGGAACTGAATATTGGATTCTTAAATGTTCACAATTTATATCATATACTGAAAAACAAAAATTAAAAATCTAGAGTAGAGGTTAGACTCTTAAAAATACTATATTAAAAACAAAAACCAAAACACACACAAAAAAATTTTAGACATATATATGAAGTTCAGTTTAAAAATAGGGCTTCTCTTCTTTTTCTTTCTTTTCTTTTGGTAAGGTTATAGTGTATTGAAAATGAAAATTAAGGAGTAGTACAGGAGTACTATAGGACTTTAAAAGAAATAAGAGAAAAAGAAAAATAGAAAACAGAAGAGAAAAAGGAGGGAAAAAAAGAAAGAAAGAAAAAAAAATTTTCCCTAATAAAAAAATTGTAAAAATCTATGAAAATGAAAGTTAAGGAGTAATGGGGGAGTAATAGGGAATTTTAAAGGAAAATGAAAGAGAAAAAAATTTAAAAAAAGTAAAAATATATCTAGGAATTTCTCTGGAGCTGTTGCGGTCAGTGTGGGTTTGGCTCAGTTTCAGATAGCTCCTTGTTTCAGCTTACACTTCTCAATATCTACAGGCCCCTTCCGGTGTAGTCGGTGTTTTCTACAGGGATTTTAATCTGTTGCACTGGTCCCTTCTGAAGCGGTTCCCTTTGTTTTGTTGGCTTCTGTTTGCCGGTCTCTTCAGAGCCTCATTTCCGCCCTGTCACAGGTGGGTGGAGCTGGACTCTTATTTGGGTAGCTAGTTCTGTCGCGCTGCAGGGAGGGGTTGGCACTGCGGGGAGGGGCTGGCGCTGCGGGGAGAGGCTGGCGCTGCTTTCTCCGTCTGCACTGCTCAGGCTCCTGGCTGCTCTGTATGGAGCGCGCCCCACGCTGTGCGCGGTTCCAGCCCTCGGTTGTTCCACAACAGCGCGGAACAAAAGGCTGTGCCTGCTCTTTGTGCCTTCCCCGTCAGAGCGGTCCAGGCCGCCAGGGGCTTAACGGACGCACTCTCCCCAGGTGCGGCGCGCCCACTACCTTCCACGGTCCCAATCTCGGTTTCCGCCGGCACCAGTCGGGTGCGTGCGCCTTCTGCCCTCCGCGTCCCCAGCCCCAGTTCCCGCCCGCACCGGTCGGGTGCGTGCGCCCTGTGTCTCACGGCGACCTGCTCCCGCCTCTGGTGGGTCTGGGCCGGTCCACAGCCTGCGAGCTCTTCTCTGGACTTTCTCGGTCCCTCTGTTCTGGGAACAGCCGGCAGTGTGTTCGGCCGGTTAATTTTCTCTCTCTTTTGCTCTCCCACAGTTCAAGTTGGCAACTCACAAAAGCTCCCTCCGATTGTCCTCAGGGCACTCAGGCCCGGACCCTACCCCAAGCAATGCCGCCCGCTCCTCTCCGTGCCGCCCCCACTTGCTGGTGGCGGATGCGGGTGTCTGGGGTACTTTTCTGCTGAGAGTTGCTTTTAGGCACTTAATCTGTGGGTTTTATTTATTGTTTCCCTCCCAGTCAGGTTGCCCTCCTAGATTCAAACACTTCCCCCAGGCCCGCCAGTGCGAGGGTTTCCTGGTGTCTGGAAACGTCCTCTAAAGACTCCCTTCCCGGGACGGATCTCCGTCCTTAGCTCTTTTGTCTCACTTTGTATCTTTTATATTTTGTCCTACCTCCTTTCGAAGACAATGGGCTGCTTTTCTGGGCACCTGATGACCTCAGCTAGCGATCAGAAGTTGTTTTGTGAAGTTTGCTCTGCGTTCAGTTATTCTTTTGATGAATTTGTAGGCGAGAAAGTGGTCTTCCCGTCCTACTCCTCTGCCATCTTGGCTCCTCCCCGTGCCATAACTTCTTTATCCATTCATCTGTTAATAACATCTAGGTTGCTTCCATGTCCTGGCTATTGTAAATATTGCAGCAATGAACATTGGGGTAGATGTGTCTTTTTCAGTTATGGTCTCCTCAGGGTATAGGCTCAGTAGTGAGACTGCTTTTTCATAGAGTAGTTTTCTTTTTTTTTAACATTTTTTTTTTATTAATGGATAATTGCTTTACAGAATCCTGTTGTTTTCTGTCAAACCTCATCATGAATCAGCCATAGGTATGCATATATCCCCTCCCTTTTGAACCTCCCTACCATCTCCCTCCCCATTCCATCCCTCTAAGTTGAAATAGAACCCCTGTTTGAGTTTCCTGAGCCATACAGCAAATTCCCATTGGCTATCTATTTTACAGATGGTAATGTAAGTTTCCATGTTACTCTTTCCACACATCTCACCCTCTCCTCCCCTCTCCCCATGTCCATTAGTCTATTCTCTATGTCTGTCTCTCCACTGCTGCCCTGTAAATAAATTCTTCATTTCCATTTTTCTAGATTCCGTATATATGTGTTAGAATACAATATTTATCTTTCTCTTTCTGACTCACTTCACTCAGTATAATAGGTTCTAAGTTCATTCACCTCATCAGAACTGACTCAAATATGTTCCTTTTTATGGCTGAGTAATATTTCATTGTGTGTGTGTACCACAACTTCTTTATCCATTCATCTGTTCATGGACATCTAGGTCGCTTCCATGTTCTAGCTATTGTAAAAAGTGCTGCAATGAACAATGGGATACATGTGTCTTTTTCAATTTTGGTTTCCTCAGGGTATACATTTAGGAGTGGGTTTGCTGGGTCATATGGTGGTTTTATTCCTAGTTTTTTAAGGAATCTCCATAGTGTTTTCCATAGTGGTTGTATCAATTTCCATTCCCACCAACAGTGCAAGAGCATTCCCTTTTCTCCATAGCCTCTCCAGCATTTATTGCTTGTAGACTTTATGATGATGGCCATTCTGACTGGTGTGAGGTGATATATCATTGTGGTTTTGATTTGCATTTAACAATGAGCAGTGTTAAGCATCTTTTCATGTGTTAGCCATCTGTATGTCTCCTTTGTAGAAATGTCTGTTTAGGTCTTTTTCCCACTTTTTGATTGGGTGGTTTGTTTTCCTGGCATTGAGTCATATGAGCTGCTTGTATATTTTGGAAATTAATCCTTTGTCAGTTGTTTCATTTGTTATTATTGTCTCCCATTCTGAGGGTTGTCTTTTCCTCTTGCTTACAGTTTCCTTTGCTGTGCAAAAGCTTTTAAGTTTAATCAAGTCCCACTTGTTTACTTTTGTTTTTATTCCCATTACTCTAGGAGGTGGGTCATAGAGGATCTTGCTTTGATTTATGCCATCGAGTGTTCTGCCTAAGTTTTCCTCTAAGAGTTTTATAGTTTCTGGTCTTACATTTAGGTCTTTAATCCATTTTGAGTTTATCTTTGTGTATAATATTAGGAAGTGTTCTAATTTCATTCTTTTACATGTAGCTGTCCAGTTTTCCCAGAATCCTTTATTGAAGAGGTTGTCTTTGCCCCATTGTATATTCTTTGCTCCTTTGTCAAAATGAAGGTACCCATAGGTGCATGGGTTTATTTCTGGGCTTTCTATCTTGTTTCATTTGCCTATGTTTCTGTTTTTGTGCCAGTATCATACTGTCTTGATGACCATAGCTTGGTAGTATAGTCTGAAGTTAGGAAAGTTGATTTCTTCAGCTCTATTCTTCTTTCTCAAGAATGCTTTGGCTATTCGAGGTCTTTTGTGTTTCCATATGAATTGTGAAATTTTTTGTTCTACTTCTGTGAAAAATGCCATTGATGACTTGATAGGAATCACATTGAGTCTGTAGATTACATTTGGTAGTATAGTCATTTTCACATTATGGATTCTTCCTACCCAGGAACATGAAATTTCTCTCCATCTGTTTATGTTGTCTTTGATTTCTTTCATCAGTGTCTTATAATTTTCTGTGTACAGTTCTTTTGTCTCCTTAGGTAAGTTTATTCCTAGATATTTATTTCTTTTTGTTGCAGTGGTGAATGGGATTGATTCCTTAATTTCTCTTTCTGATTTTTCATTGCTAGTATACAGAAATGCAAGTGATTTTTGTGTATTGATTTTATATGTTGCAACTTTGCTAAATTCACTTCTTTAGGGTCTTCTATGTACAGTATCATGTCATCTGCAAAGAGTGAGATCTTTGCTTCTTCTTTTCTGATCTGGATTCCTTTTATTTCTTTTTCTTTTCTGATTGCTGTAGTTAGGACTTCCAGAACTATGTTGAATAATAGTGAGGAAACTGGACACCCTTGTCTTGTTCCTTATCTTAGGGGGAATGCTTTCAATTTTTCACCATTTGAAAGTCAAGGAGTAATGGGGGAGCAACAGGGGACTTCAAAGGAAAATAAAAGAGAAAAAAGAAAAAAGAAAAAAATATAAAAAAAATTAAAAAAAAAAAACAGAAAAAAGTAAAATTATATCTAGGAGTTTCTCTGGAGCTGTTGCAGTCAGTGTGGGTTCGGCTCAGTTTCAGATAGCTCCTCGTTCCAGCTTACGCTTCTCGATATCTACAGGCTCCTCCGGTGTAGTCAATGTTTCCTAGAGGGATTTTAATCTGTTGCACCAGTCCCTTCTGAAGCAGTTCCCTTTGTTTAGTTGGCCTCTGTTTGCCGGTCTCTTCAGAGCCTCATTTCCACCCTGACACAGGCGGGCGGAGGTGGACTCTCATTCAGGTAGCCAGTTCCGTCACTCCGCGGGGAGGGGCTTGCGCTGCCGGGACGGGCTGGCGCCGTGGGGACGGGCTGGCGCTGCCGGGAGGGGCCGACCCTGCCCTCTCCGTCTGCGCCGCTCAGGCTCCCGGCCGCTTCATATGGAGCGCGCCCCGCGCTGCGCGAGGTTCCAGCCCTCGGGTGTTCCACAAAAGCGCGGAAGGAAAAGCTGCACCTGCTCTCTGTGCCTTCCCAGTCAGAGCAGTCCAGGCAGCGAGGGGCCTGGTGGGCGCACTCTCCCCAGGTGTGGCGCGCCCCCTCCCTTCCGCGGACCCAGTCTCAGTTTCCGCTGGCGCCAGTCGGGTGCGCGCGCCTTCTGCCCTCCGCGTCCCCAGCCCCAGTCCCCGCCCGCGCCGGTCGGGTGCCTGCACCCTGTGTCTCGCCACGACCTTCCCCTCCTCCCTGCCTCCTGCCTCCGGCGGAGCTGGGCCGGTCCACAGCCTGCGAGCTCCTCTCCGGACCCTCTCGGTCTCTTTGTTCTGCGAACGGCCGGCAGTGTGTTCGGGCCGGCCAATCTACTCTCTCTCTTTTGGTCTCCCACATTTCATGCTGGCAACTCACAGAAGCTCCCCCCGATTGTCCTCAGCGCACTCAGGCCCGGACCCTACCCCAAGCAATGCTGCCTAAGAGCTCCCGGGACGGATCTCCATCCCCAGCTCCCCTGTCTCACCTTTTATCCTTTATACTCTGTCCCACCTCCTTTCGAAGACAATGGGCTGCCCTTCTGGGCGCCCGACGACCTCAGCTAGCGATCAGAAGCCATCCTGTGAAGCTTGCTCTGCGTTCAGTTATTCTCTTGATGAATTTGTAGGAGAGAAAGTGGTCTCCCCGTCCTAATCCTCTGCCATCCTGGCTCCTCACAGACCTCCAGAATACAGAAAGCCCACTCCAGATACAGCAATCTAAATAAGATGAAAGGGCAGAGAAATACCCAACAGGTGAAGGAGCATGAAAAATGCCCACCAAGTCGAGCAAAGGAGGAGGAGATAGGGAATCTACCTGAAAAAGAATTTAGAATAATGATAATAAAAATGATCCAAAATCTTGAAGGCAAAATGGAGTTACAGATGAATAGCCTGGAAACAAAGATTGAAAAGATTCAAGAACTGTTTAATAAAGACCTAGAAGAAATAAAAGAGAGCCAATTACAAATGAATAATGCAATGAATGAGATCAAAAACACTTTGGAGGGAACCAAGAGTAGAATAACGGAGGCAGAAGATAGGATAAGTGAGGTAGAAGATAAAATGGTGGAAATAAGTGAAGCAGAGAGGAAAAAAGAAAGAGGGATCAAAGGAAGTGAGGACAACCTCAGGGACCTCTGGGACACTGTGAAACGCCCCAACATTCGAATCATAGGAGTTCCAGAAGAAGAAGACAAAGGGAAAGGCCATGGGAAAATGCTCGAAGAGATAATAGCTGAAAACTTCCCTAAAGTGGGGAAGGAAATAGCCACCCAAGTCCAAGAAACCCAGAGAGTCCCAAGCAGGATAAACCCAAGGCGAAACACCCCAAGACACATATTAATCAAATTAACAAAGATCAAACACAAAGAACAAATATTAAAAGCAGCAAGGGAAAAACAACAAATAACACACAAAGGGATTCCCATAAGGATAACAGCTGATCAATCAATAGAAACCCTCCAGGCCAGAAGGGAATGGCAGGACGTACTGAAAGTAATGAAAGAGAATAACCTACAACCTAGATTACTGTATCCAGCAAGGATCTCATTCAGATATGAAGGAGAATTCAAAAGCTTTACAGAGAAGCAAAAGCTGAGAGAATTCAGCACCACCAAACCAGCTCTTCAACAAATGCTAAAGGATCTTCTCTAGACAGGAAATGCAGAAAGGTTGTATAAACGTGAACCCAAAACAACAAAGTAAATGGCAACGGGACCACACCTATCAATAATTACCCTAAATGTAAATGGGTTGAATGCCCCAACCAAAAGACAAAGATTGGCTGAATGGATACAAAAACAAGACCCCTATATATGCTGTCTACAAGAGACCCACCTCAAAACAAGAGACACATACAGACTAAAAGTGAAGGGCTGGAAAAAAATATTTCACGCAAACGGAGACCAAAAGAAAGCAGGAGTCGCAATACTCATATCAGATAAAATAGACTTTCAAATAAAGGAAGTGAAAAGAGACAAAGAAGGACACTACATAATGATCAAAGGATCAATCAAAAAAGAAGATATAACAATTATAAACATATATGCACCCAACATAGGAGCACCGAAATATTTATGGCAAACACTAACGAGTATGAAAGAGGAAATTAATAGTAACACAATAATAGTGGGAGACTTTAATACCCCACTCACAACTATGGATAGATCAACTAAACAGAAAATTAACAAGGAAACACAAACCTTAAATGACACAATGGACCAGCTAGACCTAATTGATATCTATAGGACATTTCACGCCAAAACAATCAACTTCACCTTTTTCTCAAGTGCACACGGAACATTCTCCAGAATAGATCACATCCTGGGCCATAAATCTGGTCTTGGAAAATTCAAAAAAATTGAAATCATTCCAGTCATCTTTTCTGACCACAGTGCAGTAAGATTAGATCTCAATTACAGGGAAAAAATTGTTAAAACTTCAAACATATGGAGGCTAACTAACACGCTTCTGAATAACCAACAAATCATAGAAGAAATCAAAAAAGAAATCAAAATATGTATAGAAATGAATCAAAATGAAAACACAACAACCCAAAACCTATGGGACACTGTAAAAGCAGTGCTAAGGGGAAGGTTCATAGCATTACAGGCTTACATCAAGAAACAGGAAAAAAACCAATTAAATAACCTAACTCTACACCTAAAGCAATTAGAGAAGGAAGAAATGAAGAACCCCAGGGTTAGCAGAAGGAAAGAAATCTTAAAAATCAGGGCAGAAATAAATGCAAAAGAAACTAAAGAGACCATAGCAAAAATCAACAAAGCTAAAAGCTGGTTTTTTGAAAAAATAAACAAAATTGACAAACCATTAGCAAGACTCATTAAGAAACAAAGAGAGAAAAACCAAATTAACAAAATTAGAAATGAAAATGGAGAGATCACAACAGACAACACTGAAATACAAAGGATCACAAGAGACTACTACCAGCAGCTCTATGCCAATAAAATGGACAACTTGGATGAAATGGACAAATTCTTAGAAAAGTATAACTTTCCAAAACTGAACCAGGAAGAAATAGAAGATCTTAACAGACCCATCACAAGCAAGGAAATCGAAACTGTCATCAAAAATCTTCCAGCAAACAAAAGCCCAGGACCAGATGGCTTCACAGCTGAATTCTACCAAATATTTAGAGAAGAGCTAACACCTATCTTACTCAAACTCTTCCAGAAAATTGCAGATGAAGGTAAGCTTCCAAACTCATTCTATGAAGCCTCCATCACCCTAATTCCAAAACCAGACAAAGATGCCACAAAAAAAGAAAACTACAGGCCAATATCACTAATGAACATAGATGCAAAAATCCTTAACAAAATTCTAGCAAACAGAATCCAACAACATACTAAAAAAATCATACACCATGACCAAGTGGGCTTTATCCCAGGAATGCAAGGATTCTTTAATATCCGCAAATCAATGAATGTAATACACCACATTAACAAATTGAAAGATAAAAACCATGTGATTATCTCAATAGATGCAGAGAAAGCCTTTGACAAAATTCAACACTCATTTATGGTTAAAACTCTCCAAAAAGTAGGAATAGAAGGAACATACCTCAACATAATAAAAGCTATATATGACAAACCCACAGCAAGCATCACCCTCAATGGTGAAAAATTGAAGGCATTTCCCCTGAAATCAGGAACAAGACAAGGGTGCCCACTCTCACCACTACTATTCAACATAGTGTTGGAAGTTCTGGCCACAGCAATCAGAGCAGAAAAAGAAGTAAAAGGAATCCAGATAGGAAAAGAAGAAGTAAAACTCTCACTGTTTGCAGATGACATGATCCTCTACATGGAAAACCCTAAAGACTCTTCCAGAAAATTACTAGAGCTAATCAGTGAATATAGTAAAGTTGCAGGATATAAAATTAACACACAGAAATCCCTTGCATTCCTATATACTAACAATGAAAAACAGACAGAGAAATTAAGGAAACAATACCATTCACCATTGCAACAAAAAGAATAAAATACTTAGGAGTATATCTACCTAGAGAGACAAAGGACCTATACATAGAAAACTATAAAACACTGATGAAAGAAGTCAAGGAGGACACAAACAGATGGAGAAACATACCCTGTTCATGGATTGGAAGAATTAATATTGTCAAAATGGCTATTCTACCCAAAGCAGTCTATAGATTCAATGCAATCCCTATCAAGCTACCAACGGTATTTTTCACAGAACTAGACCAAAGAATTTCACAATTTGTATGGAAATACAAAAAACCTCGAGTGGCCAAAGTAATCTTGAGAAAGAAGAATGGAGCTGGAGGAATCAACCTGCCTGACTTCAGACTCTACCACAAAGCCACAGTCATCAAGACAGTATGGTACTGGCACAAAGACAGAAATATAGATCAATGGAACAGAATAGAAAGCCCAGAGATAAATCCACGAACCTATGGACACCTTATCTTTGACAAAGGAGGCAAGGATATACAATGGAAAAAAGACAACCTCTTTAACAAGTGGTGCTGGGAAAACTGGTCAACCACTTGTAAAAGAATGAAACTAGAACACTTTCTAACACCATACACAAAAATAAACTCAAAATGGATTAAAGATCTAAATGTAAGACCAGAAACTATAAAACTCCTAGAGGAGAACATAGGCAAAACACTCTCCGACATAAATCACAGCAAGATCCTCTATGACCCACCTCCCAGAATATTGGAAATAAAAGCAAAACTAAACAAATGGGACCTAATGAAACTTAAAAGTTTTTGCACTACAAAGGAAACTATAAGTAAGGTGAAAAGACAGCCCTCAGATTGGGAGAAAATAATAGCAAATGAAGAAACAGACAAAGGATTCATCTCAAAAATATACAAGCAACTCCTGAAGCTCAATTCCAGAAAAATAAATGACCCAATCAAAAAATGGGCCAAAGAACTAAACAGACATTTCTCCAAAGAAGACATACAGATGGCTAACAAACACATGAAAAGATGCTCAACATCACTCATTATTAGAGAAATGCAAATCAAAACCACAATGAGGTACCATTACACGCCAGTCAGGATGGCTGCTATCCAAAAGTCTACAAGCAATAAATGCTGGAGAGGGTGTGGAGAAAAGGGAACCCTCTTACACTGTTGGTGGGAATGCAAACTAGTACAGCCGCTATGGAAAACAGTGTGGAGATTTCTTAAAAAACTGGAAATAGAACTGCCATATGACCCAGCAATCCCACTTCTGGGCATACACACTGAGGAAACCAGATCTGAAAGAGACACGTGCACCCCAATGTTCATCGCAGCACTGTTTATAATAGCCAGGACATGGAAGCAACCTAGATGCCCATCAGCAGATGAATGGATAAGGAAGCTGTGGTACATATACACCATGGAATATTACTCAGCCATTAAAAAGAATTCATTTGAACCAGTCCTAATGAGATGGATGAAACTGGAGCCCATTATACAGAGTGAAGTAAGCCAGAAAGACAAAGAACATTACAGCATATTGACACATGTATATGGAATTTAGAAAGGTGATAACGATAACCCTATATGCAGAACAGAAAAAGAGACACAGAAATACAGAACAGACTTTTGAACTTTGTGGGAGAATGTGAGGGTGGGATATTTCAAAAGAACAGCATGTATACTATCTATGGTGAAACAGATCACCAGCCCAGGTGGGATGCACGAGACAAGTGCTCCGTTGCACTGGGAAGACCCAGAGGAATCGGGTGGAGAGGGAGGTGGGAGGGGGGATCGGGATTGGGAATACATGTAAATCCATGGCTGATTCATATCAATGTATGAGAAAACCCACTGGAAAAAATAATAATAATAAAAAAAAATTTGTAAAGTTTGGGATATATTTCATATAACATATAATGCAGCATTTTTAAATTGTACGCTTATGTGGTTTATGGTATATTTACTGTGTTGGACTTCCCTGGTGTTTCAGATGGTAAAGCGTCTGTCTACAATGTGGGAGGTCTGGGTTCAATGCCTGGGTCGGGAAGATCTCCAGGAGAAGGAAATGACAACCCTCTCCAGTATTCTTGACTGGAAAATCCCATGGACGGTTGAGCCTGGTAGGCTACAGTCCATGGGGTCGCAAAGGGTCAGACACAACTGAGCGACTTCCCTTTCACTTTTCACTTTCATAGCCCTTGCACACATGTACTCAGTCATTGTAAACCACACATTATAGTGTTATTTTTATGAGCATTTGTCCCTATTTTTATAATGAAAAAATGCCAAATACTCTACAAAATCATAACTCTTCTTGAAAGTACCAGAAAACAAAGCTCACAAGGCAAATGCAAAAATCTTGTTTCCCAAAAATGACAAGACTCTCTCAGGAGAAGCAAGAAACATAAACTATTTCACTGGAGGAAGAGGAAGCAGGCATAGAAATGTTTAACAATAAAACAGCTGAAATTGTAACAAATTCCAAATAATTGAGTATGGCCTAACATATTAGTTTAGAATAACCTGGAGCCCCCTATACAAGGGGAATGAGATTGATTTACCAGTCTTCTACATGGTCCTCCACTGGTTACCCACAAGAAAGGTTTGGGTTGGGCAGAAGACAAGATTGAGATTACCTGTTGGTACAGGGGTGTAAGCTCCACTGCAAGGCCAGTAAAACTCCGTGAAAGTGAAAGTATTCAAGTCGCTCAGTCATGTCCAACTCTTTTCGACCCAACAGACTGTAGACCACCAGGCTCCTTTGTCCATGGAATTCTCCAGGCAAGAATACTGCAGTAGGTTGCCACTCCCTTCTCCAGAGGATCTTCCCGACCCAGGGATCGAATCTGGGTCTCCTGCATTGCAAGCAGATTATTTACCATGTGAACCACCAGGGGACTAGAGGTATAGACTCCACTGCTAGGCTAGTAAAAACCCCATACTCCTTCTTGAATCCTTCTCTTACATGAAGAAATTGCCTTAAACCACTGGGGGAGGAAAATCCAAAATGTCTTGTCCCCAATATTCAGGCAAAGATTCAATTCTTCTGAATGAGGGGTGGAACCACAACTCTTCTAGCATAAAATTCAGGTATAACCTCACATTTTGAGGGAAGGGCATAGGAAAGTTAATCAACCCTTTGAGAAAGGGTAGGGAATCTTTTCTCCAGCCTGCAGAATGCAGACAGATTCTCTGCTTCTGGAGCAGGGAGTCACAGCAAAAGTCATCTGCCAGTGTTGGGAGGGGTATAAAAATGTCTCTTACAAAAGACCTTGCCCAGGTGCACGGCAGAATTTTCTCATACAAGATGAAAGGGATAGGAATGTTAAGACCTCACCCACATAGGCAAGTGTGCATGTCCTGCCTAAAACATGAAATTTGATGAGGAAAAGTGGGAATCTAGTTGCTAACTCTACAAGCCTAGCACCCGGTAGCAAGAGTACTCTGGGTGTGTGGCAAGAGTGACACAAGTAGGAAGGAATTGTTGAAAGCTAAAGCAGGAATGCTAAATATTGCTCCTCAGTAATCCAGCCTCACACTCAGTACAGAATAACAACTGCTTATCATGAGGAGTAAAATGGAAGACTCTGTTATACTGAAAGTAGTAATATAACAACCCAACTCAATACTTGCTCCTGCTACTGCTAAGTCACTTCAATCGTGTCCGACTCTGTGCAACTCCATAGATGGCAGCTCACTAGGCTCCTCTATCCCTGGGATTCTCCAGGCAAGAGTACTGGAGTGGGGTGCCATTGCCTTCTCCCAAGTACTTGCTACATTACTCAATTCCCTCAACTAGTGGCCAGACAAAAGAAGTGTAACCATTTGTGGTAATAAATACTACTTGATTCAGTCTTTGTTATTCTTCTGGATAGTAATTCTGGTGTTCTATTAAAAGACACATAGCAAATTCAGGGAAAAACATTTATTTTTATGAGATAAAGCAATACATAGAAACAGACTCAGATGAGCCAGAATTTGAAACTATCAGGTAAGAATTTGAAAATAACTACCATGTGAGGTGATGGATATGTTAATTAGCTTAATTGTAGTAATTTCAAAATTTATGCATATATCAAAACATTGTACATCTAAAATATATAGTTTTATATGCTAATTACAGCTCATTGAAGTGGGAAAAATAAAACAACTACTGTTATATGTAAAGCATCTAGTGGTAAATGTGGACAACATGGATGAAGGGATGTGAAATTTCAGCTGAAAGGTGGAAGCAATGCAGGTGCTACAATGGCAACAAACATAGAACTTGTAATGAAACTGCTTAATAACAAAGGTAAAAATAAATTTGGAGAAAGGCAGATAGGGAAAGGAAATTCAATACAGAGAAACAAAAAATTTAACTGACTTCTCTTGAGGCACTTAAATAGACAGTGGATTGAAATTGTTAAAATATGGAAAGAAAAAAGTCAGTCAAGAATTGTATACTTTTCAAAAATAAAGGTGAAATGAAACTTTTCCAGTGAAACAAAAGCTGGTAGATTTTTTTTTTTTTACCAGCTTGCCTGCTCTGTGAAAAAGTAAAATCGCATGAATTAAGTTATCTTACCATAACAGAGTTAACTTAGAAATCAATAACAGAAATAAGTCTGGAAAATCCATGAATATTTGGAAATTAAGCTATATACTTCATAGAAACTGATGGTATTATGTAATAAATTCTATACTCATATAACAAATTCTGTATGTACATAATTACAGTAGGCTGTTTAAATTATATACATGATTATATTTCTGATAATATAATATTTTAATATATATGCCTAAATATATTTGTAAATATCTAAATATATATTTGTTTAAATATAATAACATTTAATTGTATATTTATGTAGTTTCAACTAAATTTCTTTGAGCCCCATTTGTTTCTTTGTCAGATATGTCTGGTCTGATCATTTCTGATAATTTCTCATTGCTTGCTTATCTTTGTATTTCCAATATTCTTTAAATATTTCTTACATATTCTGTATGTAAGTTTGTTAATAGTTTTTGCTTATTGAGTATTATGGCAGTTTACCTCCTCATGGTCTTGTTGATGTTTGATTTTGAAGTTTTAGCTACTTAGTTTCAATCTGTTGGCAATCCTTCAGTTTTCAAATTTTGAACATTTTCCTGTTAGAATTTGTGTCTACTTCAGCCAGGTGTGGTACAGAAAAGCTTATTTTATTCTTCCCTGAGATCTGTAAACTAATCTTGATGTCTTAGTTTTACCTTCTCTACCTTTTGATACGTCAGAATTTAGTGTCACATTAGCAGTGCTTCCATTGACAGTTTCTATCATGATAATCCCATTTCCCCTTTAGTGCTAACTGATTACCCCCAGCTCAGATTTATTCTTGTGACTTTTACCTTTATCAAAGCAGGATAAATTATTAGGTGTTTGGAGACCTACCTACATCTTGTAAATCCTGTGATATTTTGCTATCTTCTTTCTAAGATAAAGTTGTTTTATAGCAAAAATTGTCTTCCAAATTATCTCATCTACCAGACAACTAGAAGCAGAAGTCTCCATCCTCACCCCTTTTTAAACTTTTGTTGAATATTTGCCTGATAGTAGCCTCTCTGTGATCCCTGGGACCAGTATGCCTTCAGTGTTAGTCCTGTGACTTAGATTAGAGTAATAAAGCTATATATGTAAGTAAGGGCTGGACACTATAGACTAGAAATATCTGCTAAGGTATAGTAGGCTGAGAGCCTGCCTGAGATATCAGGAAACAATTAGTCCAACCAGGTAAGTGTTGGGTCTTTGTCAATAAGAAATTGATTGAAATCTTGTTAAGCAGATGGCTAGTGAAGTGTTAAATGCTACCTGCAGTCATACTGGGGAAAGAGAAAGGCAGTCTGTTCCCCTCAAGGAACTGGAAGGATTGGCACTCCTGGGGAAAGAAACTTTGATCTCTAAAAAGGCTTAAAATTAGGGTGCTCTTTTGACATGCTGTTCAGGAGGATATGATAATACTAATTATCTGATCTGTGATACAAGGCAAGAACATAACAATCATAAACAAGGCAAAAACCTAGATTATAAGATCTAAACAATGACATATAAGAAAGAAAATATCTCCCCTGCTTTTTTATTGCAGCTCTTCACTACTCATCAAAATTAAAAAGTAAAAATGTTAATAATTTGCATTTAATTTACGGTTCCCTGTGTCTTGATTCAAATACCAGTGTTACCAACCAGTAATTCTCATTTCTTTTTGGTGCAGGCAATTCATGACAAATATTCCCTTTACTGATCCTTAGTATTTGGTTTATGCTAATATAACTATAATTTGTGCTTTTCCCCTACTAGACTACAGTCTCCATAAAGTCCACGACCCTACCTGCTTTATTCATTATTATTTTTCCATAAATATTTCTATATTTTTGATTGAATGAATGGTTATAAGAGACTATGTAGAGTGTGTGACCAATGGTTATTTTGCTAATATATCCTAAGTGATAGATAATACAATATTTAAAATCAATAAAGTAAGAGGTTTCTAGAAAATTGTCTATTTAAGGATATAGTTCACTCTCTGAAATAGATTTCTTATTGTACAATTGGATAGTAGTCCAGTGTGAAAATTCAGAAAGAATAGATCATGTTTGCATGGGATTTAAGGGGGTAATACAAAGCACTGTTAGTTTTTTTTTTTCTTGAACTAACTAATATCACCTATTTTATACCTTACTTCATAATTCATCCAGTCTTTATCCTCCCCCTCACCAAATAACAATAAATTTTACTAAATCTAGGAATACATTCATTTCATGTTGAGCTTGGTGCTTGCTGTCCTATGAAAATGACTTGATACCAATTCAAAAGGTTTTTGAAAAAACTGAAAAAAATAGATTTGTGATTCAAATTTATATTAATTCACATTTGCCCAGAATTTAAAAGTGCACAAAGTGTGTGTTGAACTTTATATAAAGTAATCTAGCTTGGTGTGCAATATAATATTTGAGATGCAATTTAATATTTTATGTTTAATATTTTTTAGCTGTATGTGCCTAATGCTTCAAATTCTTCTGGTGTTCTTGCTTTGGTCTCCCTTATTTACTTTGGAATTCCCCAAGTACAGTATTCCTACAGATGTCTGTGTCTTTTCAATCTTCCATCTGCAATCCTCTGTTATTATACTGGAACTTGGTGGTGGTGGTAAGCTGAGGGAAGGGAAGTATTTTGTAAACCTTAGTGATTTGTAGGTCGCTGTCTCTGGACTCAAACTTTCACAAGTATTTCTCCACCAGTATCACTTTCTCCCTTTTGGATAACACAGATAAGTTACAGAGGGCTAGAATGGGAGGAATGTGGTTTCCCCACCTGGAATATGGTTCTGGGAAAGACTTTTTTCCTGAGAATTGGCATTTGTTACAGAGAAGGCCCTGGATATATTTCACAATGATTAATTTTCCCCTTTCCATGCCAGAACAACCAGGAGATGTTTCTGGAATTTCACCATGAGAACCTAGTAGACCACTAGAAGTAAAATCAGTTAAAGTGTGGGACTCCTCCTTGAACTGTGGCCCTTGGGAGTTTCTCATTCCTGCTACTGTTAACAGTCAATTTCCAACATTTTGTAAAAATTACCTTTTGAGTGTTCCTAACAGTATTGGCTTCAGCAGCTTCTATGTCAAGTAATCATATCCTGTTGGTGAATTTCTGGGTTTGCCTGACTCTCCAAATATCTGGATAGAAGTTTTCTCCTACCAAGTCAGTTGACTAGTAAGTCCAAGATTTTAAGATTTTCCGATTATTTTTGTAAGAATGAGATGACAGCTTCCAAGGTCTTTATATATTGAAGGTAAATACAGGTTTTACCTTTATTTCTAACACAAATTAAATTGTAAGTTCATATAATTTAATGTTTTTATTGTTTGTGAATTTTATAAAAAGTATATATATATATTATTAAAATATATACAATTTAATATTGTTGAAATTATATAAATATATGTGAATGACATGGAATTTACCATTTTAATCTCTCTAAGTGTGCATTTCAATGATATTAATTACATTTACAGTATTATCATAACTATCATCACTATCTGAAAGTTTCTAAAACTTTTTTATCAATTCAAAGAGAAACTTTTTATACCCATTAAACAATAGCTCCACATTCCTCCTCCTCCAGCTTCTGATAACCTTTCATAATTTCTGTCTTTCTTGTTCTAGATATTTAAAATAGGTGGAATCATACAATATTTTTTCTTTTGTGTCTGGTTTATTTAACATAGTGTAATATTTTGAGTTTATACATGCTGCAACATATACCAAAATTTCATTCCTTTTTAGGCCAGGTAATACTTCAGCATATATATATAGCAGTGACTGTTTATCCATTCATTTGTTGATGAACATATCAATTGTTTTCATCTTAGGTTATTGTATACAATGCTGCAGTGAACATTGGTCTACAGGTGTCTGAATCCCTGCTTTTAGTTCTTTTAGGTGTATACCTATCAGTAGAATTGCTAGGTCTTATTGTAAGTATTTATTTAAATTTTTGAGGAACTGGCAAATTCTCTTCCACAGTAATTGAAACATTTTGTATTCCAAGCAACAATACATGAGCATTCCAAGTCCTATGTATCCTTGTCAACACTTGTTATTTCCAGTTTTTATTTTCATTTTTTTTAAAAAAAAATCATAGCCATAATGGTGTGTGACGAGCATTCTATCATTGTGGTTTGCTAATGACTAAGGCTTTTAAAAGTAGGAAGTCAAGAGATACCTGGAGTAACAGGCAAATTTGGCCTTGGAGTACAAAAGGAAGTGGGCCAAAGGCTAACAGAGTTTTGCCAGAGAACGCACTGGTCATAGCAAACATCCTCTTCCAACAACATAAGAGAAGACTCTACACATGGACATCACCAGATGGTCAATACTGAAATCAGATTGATTATATTCTTTGTAGCCAAAGATGCAGTCAGCAAAAAACAAGACTGGGAGCTGACTGTGGCTCAGATCATGAACTTCTTATTGCCAAATTCAGATTTAAATTGAAGAGAGTAGGGAAAAACCCTAGACCATGCAGGTGTGACCTAAATCACATTGGAAGTGAGAAATAGATTCAAGGGATTAGATCTGATAGACAGAGTGCCTGAAGAACTATGGATGGAGGTTTGGGACATTGTACAGGAGGCAGTGATCAAGACCATCCTCAAGGAAAAGAAATGTAAAAAGGCAAAATGGTTCTCTGAGGAGGGCTTAAAAATAGTTGAGAAGAGAAATGAAAGGCAAAGGAGCAAAGGAAAGATATACCCATTTGAATGCAGAGTTCCAAAGAATAACAAGGAGAGATAAGAAAGCTTTCCTCAGTGACCAGTGCAAAGATATGGAGGAAAACAATATCATGGAAAAGACTAGAGATCTCTTCAAGAAAATTAGAGATACCAAGGAAGAATTTAATGCAAAGGTAGGCAGAATAAAGGACAGAAATGTTATGGGCCTAACAGAAGCAGAAGATATTAAGAAGACGTGGCAAGAATACACAGAAGAACTATACCAAAAAAAAAAAAAAAGATCTTCACGACCCAGATAATCACTATGGTGTGATCACTCACACTCACCTAGAGCCAGACATCCTGGAATGTGAAGTCAAGCAGGCCTTAGGAAGCATCACTACAAACAAAGCTAGTGGAGTTGATGGAATTTCAGTTTAGCTATTTCAAATCCTAAAATATGATGCTGTGAAAGTGCTGCACTCAATAAGCCAGCAAATTTGGAAAACTCAGCAATGACCACAGGACTGGAAAAGGTCAGTTTTCAATCCAATCCCAAAGAAAGGCAATGCCAAAGAGTGTTCAAACTACCACACAATTGCACTCATCTCACAAACCAGCAAAGTAATCCTCAAAATTCTCCAAGCCAGGTGTCAGCAGTACATGAACCGTGAACATCCATGGATTTAGAAAAGGCAGAGGAACCAGAGATCAAATTGCCAATATCCGTTGAATCATCAAAAAAGCAAGAAAGTTCCAGAAAAGTATCTACTTCTGCTTTATTGACTACGCCAAATCCTTTGACTGTGTGGATCACAACAAACTGGAAAATTCTGAAAGAGATGGAAATACCAGACCACCTGACCTGCCTCCTGAGAAATTTCTATTCAGGTCAAGAAGCAACAGTTAGAACTGGATATGAAACAACAGACTGATTCCAAACAGGAAAAGGAGTATATCAAGGTTGTATATTGTCACCCTGCTTATTTAACTTATATGCAGAGTACATCATGTGAAATGCCGGACTGGATGAAGCACAAGCTGGAATCAAGATTACAGGGAGAAATATCAATAACCTCGGATATGCAGATGACACCACCCTTATGGCAGAAAGTGAAGGAGAACTTAAGAGCCTCTTGATGAAAGTGAAAGAAGAGAATGAAAAAGTTGGCTTGAAGCTCAACATTCAGAAAACTAAGATCATGGCATCTGGTTCCATCACTTCATGGCAAATAGGTAGGGAAACAATGGAAACAGTGACAGACTATTTTGGGGGGCTCCAAAGTCACTGCAGATGGTGACTGCAGCCATGAAATTAAAAGACACTTGCTCCTTGGAAGAAAAGCTGTGACCAACCTAGAAAACATACTAAAAAACAGAGACATTACTTTGAAAACAAAGGTTCATGTAGTCACAGCTATGGTTTTTCCAGTAGTCATGTATGGATGTGAGAGTTGGACTATAAAGAAAGCTGAGTACCAAAGTATTGATGCTTTTGAACTGTAGTGTTGGAGAAGACTCTTGTGAGTCTCTTGTTCTGCAGCCAGTCAATTGTAAAGGGAATCAGTCCAGAATATTCATTGGAAGGACTGATGTAGCTGAAAGTCCAATACTTTGGCCACCTGTTGTGAAAAACTGACTCCTTGGAAAAGTCCCTGATGCTGGGAAAGATTGAATGCAGGAGGAGACAGGGACAACAGAGGATGAGATGGTTGGATGGCATCACCAACTCGATGGACATGAGTTTGAGCTAGCTCCAGCCAGGAGTTGGTGATGGACAGGGAGGCCTGGCGTGTTGCAGTCCATGGGGTCACAAAGAATCAGACACAACTGAGCGACTGATCTGAACTGAACTGAAGGCTTTTAAAATATTTTTATAATGTTATTGGCCATTTGTTTATCTTTCTTGGAAAAGTATCCAAGTCCTTCCTTCATCCATTTTTTAGTTGTGGTTTTGTTGTGGAGTTGTAGGAGTTCTTTAAATATTCTAGATATTGAACCCTTATAAGATACATGCTTTGTTTTTTCTCCCATTCTGTAAGTTGTGTTTTCAATATGGATTATGTTTATTTTTTTCCCCTCTTTAGACAAATATGATAATGCTTCTCTTTGTGGATTCCTCAGTTTACCTTTCTTGGAGTTTACCTTTCTTGGAATTTGCTGAGTTTCTTGGATATATAGCTTTATATATTCCATTAGATTTGGATGTTTTTTATTTATTATAGTTTCAAATATTCTTTTTCTTTCTCTGTCTTCTCCTTCTGGGACTCCTATAATGCATATATTGTTCCATTTGATGATGTTCCAGTGTTCTTTTCAGCTCTTTTCATTTTTCTTTTCTTTTCTTTCTCTTTCTGGTACTCAGACAACATAATTTCAGCTATCCTGTCTTTAAGATTGCTGATTATTTATTCTGCCTAATGTAATCTGCTGTAAACACCTGTAGTGTTTTGTTTTTTTTTTTCACTTTAGTCATTATGCTTTTCAGTTCCAGAATTTTTTTGGTTGGTTTTATAATTTGAATATCTTTAGGGAGACCTGGGTTTGATCCCTGGGTTTGGAAGATCCCCTGGAGAAGGGAAAAGCTACCCACTCCAGTATTCTGGCCTGGAGAATTCCATGGACAGAGGAGTCTGGTGGGCTACAGTCCATGGAGTCATAGGGTCAGACATGACTGAGCAACTTTCAATTTCATTTTGTTTTTGCATCATTTTCCTGATTTCATTTAGTGTTTTGTCCTCTTCATTTGGCTGTTTGGGCATATTTAAAATGAATTTTATAAAATCTTTGTTTAGTAATGCCAGTGTGTAGACTTCCTCAAGGATGGTTTGTTAGTTTATTTTGTTCCATTGACTTGGCTATGTGCTCTTGACTCTTTGTTTGTCTTGTTTCTCTTGTTGAAAACTGGACATTTGAATATTATGATATGGTAATTGTGAAAATTAAATTCTTTCCCATCCCTCAGGTTTACTGTGTAATTTATTTGTTGAAGGCTCTAATAGTCCATTTGATTAATGACTTTTCAAGATTATTGTTGAAAAGTCTGTATTTCTTTTTTGTGATTACTGAAGTGTCTGTTCATTGAACTTGTGCTCAGCTAGTATTTATATAAATTTCCTTAGTTTTAAGAGCTGAAAACAGGGGGAAAAGCACCTCTTTCATTCTTTCCAGATTCTCACTTTAGAGTTCTCTAACAGTTATTCAGGCTTGTACTGAGCCTAGGGATTAGCTGGAAGTAAAAGTCTAGGGTCTTCTAAGATCTTATTGTATGCATGTGTCTTACCCTGTTCTTGCTTGTGGCTTTCTTTTCTTTATTTTTATTTTTTGTCACCAGGCATGTGTGATCGTAGTTTCCCAACTGGGGGTTGAACCCATGGCCCTTGCAATGGAAGCACAGTCTTAACCACTGAACTGCAAGGGAAGTCCTGTGGTTTTCTAAATTCCCCTATAAACATGGGTGTTTTTGAATGACCTAACTTTTCAAAGAAATTCTCCTTAGATTTTCCTTCCAAAATTAGTTGGTCTATTATGTGTCTTGACTTTAATCTTTTGCCCCAGGCTTCTTGAGGGTTTTTTTTGGTCACCTTGCAAAGCTTTCAAGAAATGACTGCCAATTTTCTGGCCTGTTAGTTCTGAGTTTGGTGAAACAGAGACAAGTACCTAGCACTAATATTTCACGTAGCCTGCAGACAGTTCAAAGTCAACATACACAATAATTTATGAGTAATACCTGATCTGCTCCTTCTGTAACTTGATAGAGGGTGCCACACTGGAAATGAAAGCTGTCATCTTCAAGACTGCTATCAAGCCAGGGAGGGATTGGGGAAGAGCAAGTAAAATTCTACAAAGATTTCCCACCAATTTTAAGTTGTTGTTTTTTTTTTCTTGATTCAGTGTTTGATTACTGTAAACCTTGACTCTTTTCCAGAATTATGACAAAGTTGATTCTTACAGTTCTTATTTTTTGGTGCTGTTATGGAAGGCGAAAGCTTGGAACTGTCTACTCTGCCATTTTGCTGATGTCAGATCTATGTAATTTAATTTTAAATAATGGGAATATGTTTACAAATTTTCTGAAAATTTATCATTAAATTCTCATGAGATGATTTGAACTAGCTCTAACACACTTTTGAGTTTAAATTCATTTAAAGGTGTATTATCTCTACTTTGAATTACATCATTCTCTTCAAGCAAAACAAAGACTCTTGCCCTCAGAGAATGTCTAGTCTAAAGAAATTTACTCCAAGTATAACAGTATGATATATGCATTAAAAAGACATTTTTAGAACATTTGGTTTGGTTTTGTTATTTTCATGAGTCTTCTTAGATATTCTTATGATGATAGCATCCTGATCCCTGGTGTCATCTTTAGTGCATACATATGTGTGTGTGTGTGTGTGTGTGTGTGTGTGTGTGTGTGTGTAATGGTTCTGTCATTTCTTCCTAATTATGGCTTTGTCTCTCTAGTATAAGAATGCAAATAGTACTATGGGTTTTGCAATGCTTAGCTAGATGCTGCCAGTCCATTGGTCAAATAACATACTGCTTCTGAGCATAGATTGATCTTTCTCCTTAGTTTTGTACTCTTACTGAAATCCAAAAGCATGGCTTTTATATTATCCCTAGAATTAGCTGTTTTTAAATAGATGAAAATATATCCTACTGCAATTTTCAGTCAACAAGAAGGTTTAATAAAATTTGTTGTATATTTTAAGAATTGCTATCTGATTATACCAAAATAATAATTGCTCATAATGGAGGATTTATAAAGTTAATTCATATACTGCTACATTGAAAAATCCTTTGATTTTTAAAACAATCACTTCCCATCTGTTATATGAATTTTCTGCAACTTACAGGAAAAAGCAAAGCTGTCTCTTCAGTACTGTTCACATTCCAGTGGTACATGTTAAATAACAAGAGGAAATGATTCTTGAGCTGAGTTTAAATCAGATGCATTCAATTATCTATTGAATATGTAACGTTTGGCTATGTAATACTTTCAGTTTCTTAGTTAATTCAATATTGCAATAGAAAAAAGATTACACAAGAGGAAAGCTACTACCATAGACCCAAGTTTACATTTTTATATGATTTCTAAGGTATATTAAATAGATTGAGTCATATGATATATTTAAAAATCTAAAAATAACCTTATTTCCTTCAATCCTCCAATCACTCCTGTCACTATTCTTTTGATAAAAGACATGCCAAAATTTACCTATTGGAAGAGCTTTATTTTTAGGTATGTTCTTCCTCAACTAAAAGTCATTGATGCATAGAAATTTTCCATTTATTCGCTGATTTGAAAATAATAATACATGGTACTTCAGCAGCATGTCAAAGGGAGCATATAATGCAGTCATTCTCCAAGCTATAATTGCATGCAGTGCTTTACTGTAAAGCAATTTGCTTTCAAACATGAAACAGCATATGACCTGAGGAGATAGTCAGTGCTAAAAAGTATTATTTCTATCATTTATTTTGGAATCTCTCTAAAATCTTCACTATATTGCTTAAAACAAGCAAGACATTAACCACAAAGCTACCATAGACCAATATGTCCAAGTCTACATAATTACATCAAAATGCAATGGCAATTTTTTTTTAAATATAAAGAGTTTATGATACCAGATGGAAATTTCTTAAAGAGATGGGAATACCAGACCACCTTACCTGCCTCCTGAGAACCTGTATGCAGGTCAAGAAAAAACAATACCAGACATGGAACAAAAGACTGGTTCAAAGTTGGGAAAGGAGTACATCAAGGCTGTATATCATCACCCTGCTTACTTAACTTACATGCAGAATACATCATGCAAAATGCCGGGCTGGCATTCTTCATGAAAGTGAAAGAGGAAAGTGGAAAAGCTGGCTTAAATCTTAACATTCAAAAAACAAAGATCATGGCATCTGGTCCCATCACTTCATGGCAAATAGATGGGGAAACAATGGAAACAGTAAGAGACTTTATTTTCTTGGGCTCCAAAATCACTGCAGATGGTGACTACAGCCATGAAATTAAAAGGTGCATGCTCATGAGAGTCCCTTAAATAGCAAGGAGATCAAATCAGTCAATCCTAAAGGACATTACCTTGAATATTCATTGGAAGGATTGTTGCTGAAGCTGAAGCTCTAATACTTTGATGATCTGATGCAAAGAGCCTGATTATTGGAAAAGACCTTGATGCTGCAGTCCATGGGGTCACAAAGAGTCGGATACGACTGAGCAACAACAATATGATACCAGGTGGTTGTTAAAACAAACACAGAAAGAATATTTTGAGTCGGTGGAGCTTGAGCACTTGCTCAAGTTCCTGAGGCACACCTAGCTACTTCTATTCAGAGACCTCCAAAAACAGAATTTGTTCAAGGCTGGTGTTGTAATAGTCCTTTCCCCTTGTGGTCTAAAATTTTATGAAATCATAGAGGATGATCAGCTTCCCTGCTGGCTCAACAGTAAAGAACCTGCCTGCCAATGCAGGAGATGGAGAAACAGGTTCAATTCCTAGGTCAGGAAAATCCCCTGGAGAGGAAAGGGCAACCCACTCCGGTATTCTTGCCTGGGAAATCCTTTGGTTGGAGGACCCTGGCAGGTTAAAGTCCATGGGGTCGCAAAAGAGTTGAATGTGACTTAGTGACTAAATAACAACAGAGAATGATCAATATACACCATAGACTATATGCAGCCATAAATTTCTGTTTTTTTTTTTGTTTTTTTTTTTTTGCAGTTTGAGTTTCTTTCTTTTTTTTTTTCCATTTATTTTTATTAGTTGGAGGCTAATTACTTTACAATATTGTAGTGGGTTTTGTCATACATTGACATGAATCAGCCATGGAGTTACATGTAATCCCCATCCCGATCCCCCCTCCCACCTCCCTTTCTACCCGATCCCTCTGGGTCCTCCCAGTGCACCAGGCCCTAGCACTTGTCTCATGCATCCCACCTGGGCTGGTGATCTATTTCACCGTAGATAATATACATGTTTCGATGCTGTTCTCTTGAAACATCCCACCCTCGCCTTCTCCCTCAGAGTCCAGAAGTCTGTTCTGTACATCTGTGTCTCTTTTTCTGTTTTGCATATAGGGTTATTGTTACCATCTTTCTAAATTCCATATATATGTGTTAGTATGCTGTAATGTTCTTTATCTTTCTGGCTTACTTCACTCTGTATAATAAAGCTCCAGTTTCATCCATCTCATTAGAACTGATTCAAATGAATTCTTTTTAATGGCTGAGTAATATTCCATGGTGTATATGTACCACAGCTTCCTTGTTCACTCGTCTGCTGATAGGCATCTAGGTTGCTTCCATGTCCTGGCTATTATAAACAGTGCCACGATGAACATTGGGGTGCACGTGTCTCTTTCAGATCTGGTTTCCTCAGTGTGTATGCCCAGAAGTGGTATTGCTGGGTCATATGGCAGTTCTAGTTCCAGTTTTTTAAGAAATCTCCACACTGTTCTCCATAGTTATATGCAGCCATATATTTCTATGGTACAAAATGAGTCTAGTAGAGTTGGGGGTAATTCCAGATAGCTAATTATATTATAATCATGAAAGTTTAAGCCAAAAATTACATATATGAACAGTGACTTTTAACATGTGTAAAGGAAATTTTTATCAAAGCATATTTTATTTTAGTGACCAAAGAATTATTGACATTGCTTTTCCTTCCATCTCAATAAGTTTTGGAGTCATCACTTCATTGTCTCCAAAGAAATGAGGAGCAGATTGGGCATAGGAAAGAAATTTCAGTGATGATATTTTCTAGAACAGTTTGTTAATGTCATCATACCACTCTCTAACCAAGCTGGAGCCGCATATCTATTTTTCAACTAGACTCAGAGTAAAACAGAAATAATCACTTGACTCAAGTAAATGAAATGATAAATATCACTCCATTGTATGAAAATGATGATTGCCTGACTGACATCCTTTTTTTTTTTTTCCTACTGCTTTTTAAGCTGTATTAGTGACATTTTCCAAAACAAACTAGGAGACAGAGGTCACAATTAGCCAAAGTATTGTTTACATGATAGTGGCAAAACATTTTGCAACTGTATTATTGATGAATTTGCAGTTCAGTGGTGGATAGAAAGACAAAACTTTGGCACTGAAGATGGAGGGTTCCACAATCCAAAGGCAGAAGAATGAAAGAGTCTGCAATAAAACTGGCAAAAAGAATTTGATCTACTGTTTAGAGAATGCTACCGCAATGAGTTTGTCTCCCAGTGTTGATCAATTCTGACTATACTCTAAAAGCAATGAATTATGCGGAATTGTGATGATGAATCTTAAACACTCTCCACGTAACTAAAAGTACCTCTGCCTGAGAATGTTCCACTTGTGATTTGATCCTACACAACCGGTTTTCAAATCACAAATGAACTGATCTGTCAAATAGCATCTTGTTCTTCAGCTCACCTTTCTTGGTATATTATGTGCTTTGCTTAGTCGTTCTGTCATGTCTGACTCTTTGCGACCCCATGGACTGTAACCCGCCATATTCCTCTGTCCATGAGGATTCTCCAGGCCAGAATACTGGAGTGGGTTGTCATGCCCTCCTCCTGGGGATCTTCCCAATCCAGGGATCAAACCCAGGTCTCCCACACTGCAGGCAGATTCTTTACCATCTGAGCCACCAGGGAAGCCCTGTTATACATGAAGGCAAAAATCTGTTTGAATCCTTCAGTATGAATTGTGACCTGTATATAGGAAGCTTCTCACTCCAAAAAGAGGCATTTTCTTCATTGTTAATAAGAAATGCCACAATTCACACAACTGCTGACTATAGAAAGCACTTGACCTTTGCTATGATTACCATTCTATATCTCCCAAGCTCTCCCCTAAAGTGTCAAAAAAAATTAGCATTAAATCAACTAACATGCTTTCTTTTTCAGCTTGTGTGACATAACCTTTAAACAAAATGGTGTTCATTTTAAAAATAAATATCTATTTCATTTATTCACAGAATGCACTAAATGTTTTCTATTTATCAAGCACAATACTAAGTCCTTTCATATGCAATTTCCTAATTCTCACAAAATCCATTTTTAAAGAGCAAACAAAGACATAGAGAGGTTCTGGAATGTGATTAAGGTCACATATATAATAAAAGGCAAGGCAATTATATGAACCTATTATCTCAGTTTTTAAGTCTGATTTTTTGCCACTATTTTTTCCATTTTTCATCCAAATTTTCAAATTTATTTGCATACCATTATTCATAATATTCTCTCATTCTATTGTTACTATTTTATCATGAAAAAATTGCCACTATTTATTATTTTCCTCATAAAAATCTATCCCAATAAAATTACAATATTTCAAATATACTGTTAGTTATAAAGAAGTTAAAATAATACAGAAACTTCTAAACTAGAGCTACTCAACCTGATCACTCTCAATATTTTGTGCCTGATACTTTTTTGGCAAAGGTACATCATCAGGGGAGGGCTATGCTGTAAGATACTATAAGATGTTTGGCAGTATCCCTGATTCTAACCATTATATGCCAGTGGCAAGCACTACCTACTCCTAACTGTGATAACTAAAATTGTCTCTAGACAGTATTAAATGTCCTAGAGGAAAGAGGATAAAATAATCCCTCTTTTGTGAACTGCTGCTTAGAAAATCATGTTTCCTCTTTCAGTCATTAAATTTATTATATAGTTTTATAGTTTTCAATAGCCTTGTAGAATCAGAAGTTCATTAAAAATAGATACATTTTCTTTAATGTTATTTCCATGGAAACTAGAAGAAGGTCGACAACTATTGCTATAGTCTCTTGGGTGAAGTTTTAAGCTAACCTAGCCCTGTGTAATTATATGAATTTTTTAAACTTAACATAAATTTAATAACTTGTGATTGTGACAAATTCTAAGCTCCTTTTGGGAAAAAAATGAATAATGCCATATTCTTGTAGGTTTTCAAATGTGATCCTGGGCAACAACTATGGCATTGCTGAAGTTTCCTTCAAAGGTGATTTACAATGTTGTGTTAGTTTCAGGTGTACAGCAAAGTGAATCAGTTATACATATATATACATATATATCCACTCTATTTTAGATTTTTTTTTCCCATGTAGACCATGACAGAGTATTGAGTAGAGTTCACTGGACTATATAGTAGGTCCTTATTACTTATCTATTTTATATATAGTAATTAGAAGACACTCATTGGAAGGAAAGTTATGACCAAACTAGATAGCATATTAAAAAGCAGAGACATTACTTTGCCAACAAAGGTCCCTCTAGTCAAGGCTATGGTTTTTCCAGTGGTCATGTGTGGATGTGAGAGTTGGACTGTGAAGAAAGCTGAGTGCCAAAAAATTGATGCTTTTGAACTGTGGTGTTGGAGAAGACTCTTGAGAGTCCCTTGGACTGCAAGGAGATCCAACCAGTCCATCCTAAAGGAGATCAGTCCTGGGTATTCATTGGAAGGACTGATGCTGAAGCTGAAACTCCAACACTTTGGCCACCTCATGTGAAAAGTTGACTCATTGGAAGAAACCCTGATGCTGGGAGGGACTGGGGGCAGGAGGAGAAGGGGACGACAGAGGATGAGATTGGCTGGATGGCATCACTGACTCAGTGGACATGAATTTGAGTAAACTCCGGGAGTTGGTGATGGACAGGGAGGCCTGTCGTGCTGTGATTCATGGGGTCACAAAGAGCTGGACACGACTGAGCGACTGAACTGAACTGAGTGTGTATATGGGTAGTAGTGTGGGATATTCCCAGTATCCCAATTTATGCCTCTCACCATCCTTCCCACTGGTAACCATAAGTCTGTTTTCTACATATGTGACTCTATTTCTGTTTTGTAAATAAGTTCATTTGTAACTTTTTTTTTTAGATTCCACATAAAAGCATGATATTTGCCTTTCTCTGTCTGACTTACTTCACTCAGTATGACAATCTCTAGGTCCATCCATGTACAACCCACAGAATGGGAGAAAATATTTGTAAATGAAGCAACCAACGAGAGATTGACATGTTTTAAAATGTACAATGTCCAATAGGTGTCTGGGCTTCAGTGATGAGTTGCACTCACCTGACTGATCCTTTATTCCCCTTGATTGAAATTTAAACTTAAAGGCTACAAAGGAATGTAGTAGCACCCTTTCTTACCAGCCCTTCTCAGGATGGCTCCATTTTATTTTGCTAACAGTGCTAATTACTCCCTATTACTCTGCCATTATGCTCCCCTTCCAAAATAAATAATATTTATGAAACATTGGAGCAATAAATAAACTGTGTGTTTATTGTGTTTATTCAACACTGAGGCTTCCTTTCCAAATTGCATGGCTCAGCTCTGACTGCTGTTCAAGTAGAGGCATCATGCTTTCCAAACTGCCCTGCCAACTTGTCTTTGTATACACATTTTTTTTTTCCTTTGAGACTTGGAGAATAGCAATTAGGCCGTCCCAGGTGGTGTGGTTACCAGAAGATACTCACATTTTGGAGCCATCAGACACTTCACACACTCACTGAGGCTTTGTAATTCGCAGGGGTATGATTACTTCATCCCCGCTCTTCTTCATGCCATGTCAGTATCCCCTTCTGTTTTCACAGTAGTAACTTATAGTTTCTTCAATCCCTTCCTCCCAATTATGTCCTTTCAACCATGTAATCATACTAAGAATAGTGTCAGAAAACAACCACCATGACAAAAACCAATAAAACACTGTACTGAACAACATTCTGCATTTTGCTTTTTTTTTTTCTCCAACATTTAATTGTAGTATATGTCATATTTTTTTAGTAACTCATTGCTTTTAGAAAACTAACATGGAAATTTGTAGACATCCAGAATCTAGAGGGATCAGATTTTGATATCCAGCTTTAGCCATATCTCATTTTTCTCCATACTTGCTACTCATGCTATTCCATACCTCCTCTAACAGCACAGAGCATGGGCTAGAGTAGGTACACACTAATTGCTTTGTCTTGCAGGTGTTTCCAGTCTCTGAATATAATACAGCAATGCTTAATACAGTAACTCTAAGACTAAATGTCCATTATTTTCAGAAATATTTTCAAATGACTCTCCATTTTATAATGATGGTGTTTCCTAAAATATTCCATTATAGCATAGTGTGCCATAAAATGTTAATAGCCAGACTGTGCAATATAAATCTTAATGATTATGCAAGTTTTAAAATGTCTGGTTTAAATGAATTCCATTAATCTGTTAAAGGTTTTGAGATATTCTGTAGTCCTGCACATTGAAACTTCCAAGAGTGACTTTTTTTCATAAAGGCTTTCTAAAATTTATTTGGCTACGGAACTCTTTTTTATTTACATGTGCATTATAGAGATAGGCTTAAAATTTTGCAAAACCTAATGAAATTTAATAGCTGAAATAAAATTGCTTAGTTGAGAGATTTATAACATAAGGTCCATGTATGCATGCTAAGTTGCTTCAGTCATGTCTGACTCTTTGTGACACTATGGACTGTAGCCCACCAGGCTCCTCTGTCCATAGGATTTTCCAAGCAAGAATACTGGAATAGGTTGCCATGCCCTCCTCCAGGGGATCTTCTCAACCCAAGGATTAAACCCATATCTCTCATGTCTTCTTCATTGGCAGGTAGGTTCTTTACCTCTTGCACCGCCTGGGAAGTCCAAGGTCGTTACACAGGCTTCAGGGAAATCAATGTTAGTCTCTGTATTTTTCTGGGCTGAAACTTAAACTATTTGTTATTTTGGTTATTTGCATTTGTGCTTCTATAGGATATACAACATAGATTAGTAAGAAATTAATTTTAGCTGTTACATGAGGGAACCCTGGGAAGGCCTAATTGGAGGTGTCATTTCTGTTTGGCCTTGAGAATTTTAAAAGTGAGAAGTGATAAAAGCAGCTCAATTCCAGAAAAATCAATGACCCAATCAAAAAATGGGCCAAAGAACTAAACAGACATTTCTCCAAAGAAGACATACAGATGGCTAACAAACACATGAAAAGATGCTCAACATCACTCATTATTAGAGAAATGCAAATCAAAACCACAATGAGGTACCATTACACGCCAGTCAGGATGGCTGCTATCCAAAAGTCTACAAGCAATAAATGCTGGAGAGGGTGTGGAGAAAAGGGAACCCTCTTACACTGTTGGTGGGAATGCAAACTAGTACAGCCGCTATGGAAAACAGTGTGGAGATTCCTTAAAAAACTGGAAATAGAACTGCCATATGACCCAGCAATCCCACTTCTGGGCATACACACTGAGGAAACCAGAGCTGAAAGAGACACGTGCACCCCAATGTTCATCGCAGCACTGTTTATAATAGCCAGGACATGGAAGCAACCTAGATGCCCATCAGCAGATGAATGGATAAGGAAGCTGTGGTACATATACACCATGGAATATTACTCAGCCATTAAAAAGAATTCATTTGAACCAGTCCTAATGAGATGGATGAAGCTGGAGCCCATTATACAGAGTGAAGTAAGCCAGAAAGACAAAGAACATTACAGCATACTGACACATGTATATGGAATTTAGAAAGGTGATAACGATAACTTATATGCAGAACAGAAAAAGAGACACAGAAATACAGAACAGACTTTTGAACTTTGTGGGAGAATGTGAGGGTGGGATATTTCAAAAGAACAGCATGTATACTATCTATGGTGAAACAGATCACCAGCCCAGGTGGGATGTATGAGACAAGTGCTCCGGCCTGGTGCACTGGGAAGACCCAGAGGAATCGGGTGGAGAGGGAGGTGGGAGGGGGGATCGGGATTGGGAATACATGTAAATCCATGGCTGATTCATATCAATGTATGACAAAACCCACTGGAAAAAAATAATAATAATAATAAAATAAAAAGAAAAAAAAAATTCCAGAAAAAGTAGGCAACTTAAATGTATTGGAAGAGTAAAATGCTGGGTGTATTTCAAATATGGTGAGAGGTCCCATTAGGTTTGAGGTTAGAATGCATTACGTTGGAGCTTAGGCTACATGAGTGATATGTTGTCGCTGTTGTCATCGTTATTTAGTTGCTAAGTTGTGTCCAATACTTTGTGATTCCATAGGCAGCAGCACGCCAGGCCTCCCTGTCCCTCACCATCTCCCAGAGTTCACCCAAGTTCATGTCCATTGAATCAGTATACCATGAATATACCACATGATTGGTATAATGGGAAATAATTTTGAAAAATCATGTTGGATCAAATTAAGAAACAAGATTTTGGATTTTGATATTTCCATTTACTCTTTTGTAAACTTCTGTGGTCTTCCATTTTTTACATAATTTCCCATTTTAGAAAGTAATCTGATAAGTGATATGGTGAATTAAGAGAAGATGACAGAAGGAAAGTGATGACAGAAGGATCGATTCAGTGAACTCAGAAGTTTAGGTGTAACATGATGAGGATTCTAATTTTGGTAGTGGCAGCAAGACCAGAAAAGAATGGCTTTAGCTTTTGTAATTGTGAGTATAATTGAGGATTCATATACCATTCGCTTTCCCCACCTTAACACACACTGTCTAGGCTTGTGCTGTGTAATGTGTGACAATGTACACTTAAATTTAATTAAAATTACAAAAATTTAGAAATTCAGTTCCTTAGTACTAGTCATATTTCACATGCTCACATATTTACATGTGGCTAATGGCTACCATATTGGCCAGTACAGGTAGAAACCATTTCTATATCTGGAGACAGTTCTATCAGAAAACTCCAATCTAGCTATAAAACCCTATGTAGACATGTAGCAGCCTGAAATGAGTGATTTGGGGAGAGCAACATTTCTGCCAGGATTGGCCCTCATTGAATTCTGAATCAGGAGGGCCTGATATTTTGTGTCTCTAGCCCATCCTTTCTGACAAATCAGTGCTTGCCTTCTCATGCTACATGTCTCTTTCCTTTGTGTTCCCACATCACTCTTTTCTTATCTCTTGGAGCACTTATGATACAGTTGAAACACTGATTCACTTGCCCTCCTCCTCCATAATACTGTATCCCTAGCATCTTGCACAGTAGGGAACACAAAGCAATTTACAGAGGAGTTGCTCCATGAATTTCTGTGGATGAACGAATGTCAAAGCAGCGTTATAAAACATCATTATCAGGGTCATGGCATGAGATATTTTTGATTAGGGTAGTATGTTTGTTCTGCTTCTCAAATACCATATTTCATGAATCACTTCTTATTGCTATAAGGACCCTAAGAATTGGGTTTGAGTGGAGCTGCATATGGAATACGTATGTTGCTGCATAGGAAGGGGTTTACAGTCATAACCATTTAAAGTGGAACCTTTCCTGGAAGTCTGACAGACATGTACAGAAAGTGCAACTGATTTAGCATCTGGAAGGAAAGGCATAATCCATTCTTTTCCTACCAGATGTGAAGGTGTTTTTGTTGTTTTTTAGTGCTAAATCATGTCAGACTCTTTTGTGAACCCATCTACTGTAGCCCCCCAGTCTCCTCTCTCCATGGGATTTCCCAGGCAAGAATACTGGAATGGGTTGCCATTTTTTTCTCCAGGGGATCTTCCTGACCCAGGGATCAAACCTGCATCTCTTCTTGCATTGGCAGGCAGGTTCTTTACCAATGACCCATCAGGGAATCCCATAAGAAGATACATCAAATTCATTTTAGTAGGTGGGGCAGAAGCAGTGTTTACAAAACAATGCATTGTAGCTAAGCATCCACATGGCCTTGTACTAATTCATTTCCCATGATTATCATTTTTGTAATGAAAGAATAAATGTACAGAGATCTACTGGATTGGGAAATAGAGAAGTCACAAGCTTGGCCTCAGTGACATCTTTTGCCTCTCCATAAAAGTGGAACTGTCTGACAGATGAACAGGCTTAGGTGCCTGGGACTGTAGATTAAAGAGCACAGCAAGTGTGTGGACAAGATTGCTGTATTTGGTAATTAAAGTGGGCCTGTTCAGTGCTGAAAGGATCAAAGATACCATGCTCCATTCTTTCATGTTTGCCTAAAACTTTAAAAGCTCCCAACATTTTTTCTCCCTGTAATCTCATAGGCTAGAAGTGCTTTTCCTGACAAATGAAGCCGTGTCTCTAGGTAAAGCCTGAATGTGGCTTCGGAATCTGATAGAATAATGGTTCTCGTCTTGGCAGGTCTACTTCTTGAAATGCTTCCTCATTTTAAATCTCCAGTTCTTGCATTTCCATTTCCCCTGTGAGAGCTCTATTCTCACTGTTGTCAGCAGAAGCAGTTGCTCAGTGTGGTGCAACGAGCCTGACGGATGGCTTTAATTCACTGGTCCCAGACCGCCTTTATGATTGCTCAGGTCCTGGAGAGAACTGGCCACCCAAGGCAGCAATCACTGCCTCTGTGTTTCAACACCTGCCATGACAGCCACTGGGCATGGAGATTGGTGCCAAGGAGGAGAAATAGAAACAGATATTTCTCATGATTTCTGCAATGCTGGGGGCTGGCAGAGTGGGAGAGAAGGTCTTAGCATTATATCATAACTGACCACCATCTCCCATTTGCCACCATTTCAAACTCAGGGTGAAATAGAGGTGGTCCCCTTGTCACAAAATTACATCAGACAGAAAATACCAGCAACTCTTCTCCCAATTTCAGTTTAGGAAAACTTTAATTTGGATCTATGTGTGCATGCATGCTAAGTTGCTTCAGTCGTATCTGACTCTTTGTGATGCTATGGACTGTAGCCCACCAGGTTCCTCTGTCCATGGGATTCTCCAGGCAAAAATACTGGAGTGGATTGCCATGCCCTCCTCCAGCAGATCTTCCTGACCCAGGGACTGAACCTGTGTCTCTTCTGTCTCCTGCATTGGCAGGTGGGTTCTTTACCACTAACGCCACCTGGAAAGTCCTTATTTGAATATATAGAGTGGGGTATCTCCTTGGAAGAAAGCTATCAATTGTCATTTCTTTATTGTGCTGAGTCTAGATTAAATTCTCCTCATTTTAATTTCCTATTATTAACTAATTTTACTTACTTGTGTTACATTTTTTATGGCTATCAGTTCAGTTCAGTCGCTCAGTCATGTCCGGCTCTTTGTGACGTCATGAATTGCAGCACGCCAGGTCTCCCTGTCCATCACCAACACCCAGAGTTTACTCAAACTCATGCCCATCGAGTTGGTGATGCCATCCAGCCATCTCATCCTCTGTCATGCCCTTCTCCTCCTGCCCCCAATCCCTCCCAGCATCACGGTCTTTTCAAATGAGTCAACTCTTCACATGAGGTGGCCAAAGCATTGGAGTTTCAGCTTCAGCATCAGTCCTTCCAATGAACACCCAGGACTTATCTCCTTCAGGATGGACTGGTTGGATCTCCTTGCAGTCCAAGGGACTCTCAAGAGTCTTCTCCAACACCATAGTTCAAAAGCATCAATTTTTCAGTGCCCAGCTTTCTTCACAGTCCAACTCTCACATCCATACATGACCACTGGAAAAATCAAAGCCTTGACTAGACAGACCTTTGTTGGCAAAGTAATGTCTCTGCTTTTTAATATGCTATCTAGGTTGGTCATAACTTTCCTTCCAATGAGTAAGCGTCTTTTAATTTCATGGCTGCAATCACCATCTGCAGTGATTTTGGAGCCCAAAAAAATAAAGCCTGACATTGTTTCCACTGTCTCCCCATCTATTTCCCATGAGGTGATGGGATCAGATGCCATGATCTTAGTTTGCTGAATGTTAAGCTTTAAGCCAACTTTTTCACTCTCCTCTTTCACTTTCATCAAGAGGCTTTTTAGTTCCTATTCACTTTTTACCATAAGGGTGGTGTCATCTGCATATCTTACGTTATTGATATTTCTCCCAGCAATCTTGATTCCAACTTGTGCTTCTTCCAGCCCAGCGTTTCTCATGATGTACCCTGCATAGAAGTTAAATAAGCATGGTGACAGTATACAGCCTTGACGTACTCCTTTTCCTATTTGGAACCAGTCTGTTGTTCCATGTCCAGTTCTAACTGTTGCTTCCTGACCTTTGTACAGGTTTCTCAAGAGGCAGATCAGGTGGTCTGGTATTCCCATCTCTTTCAGAATTTTCCACAGTTTGTTGTGATCCACACAGTCAAAGGCTTTGGCGTAGGCAATAAAGCAGAAATAGATGTTTTTCTGGAACTCTCTTGCTTTTTTGATGATCCAGTGGATATTGGCAATTTGATCTCTGGTTCCTCTGCATTTTCTAAAATCATCTTGAACATCTGGAAGTTCTCGGTTCACGTATTGCTGAAGCCTGGCTTGGAGAATTTTGAGCATTACTTTACTAGTGTGTGAGATGAATGCAATTGTTTGGTAGTTTGAGCATTCTTTGGGATTGCCTTTCTTTGGGATTGGAATGAGAACAGACCTTTTCCAGTCCTGTGGTCACTGCTGAGTTTTCCAAATTTGTTGGCATATTGAGTGCAGCACTTTCACAGCATCATCTTTCAGGATTTGAAATAGCTCAACTGGAATTCCATCACCTCCACTAGCTTTGTTCGTAGTGATGCTTTCTAAGGCCCACTTGACTTCACATTCCAGGATGTCTGGCTCTAGGTGAGTGATCACACCATTGTGATTATCTGGGTCGTGAAGTTCTTTTTTGTAGAGTTCTTCTGTGTATTCTTGCCACCTCTTCTTAATATCTTCTGCTTCTGTGAGGTCCATACCATTTCTGTCCTTTATCGAACTCATCTTTGCATGAAATGTTCCCTTGGTATCTCTAATTTTTTTGAAGAGATCTCTAGTCTTTCTCATTCTATTGTTTTCCTCTATTTCTTTGCATTGATCACTGAGGGAGGCTTTCTTATCTCTCCTTGGTATCCTTTGGAATTCTGCATTCAAATGGGAATATCTTTCCTTTTCTCCTATACCCTTATTACACACAAATATGTTGGGAAAATGAGCAACTGACTGTAACTGGAACAACTGTATAATATTGGGTAGGACCCTTCTACTCACCTTGTATTTCAAGTACTGAATTAGTTAAGATAGACAGCTTACTCTTTATGTCCTCCTTGTCTGGTTGTGTATTACAGTTTAGCTCAGTGACATTTGTTATTTAAGAAGAATGCAGGGATGAGAGCAATTCATGACTAAATCAGAGTCTTGTTTATCATAAACTGGATCTTCATAACCAGGGTATGGAGAGCTCTTCATAATTTACAAAGAATGTTCTCATCTCTAATTTTCATTGGTTTCTCATAAGAATACTATAAGAAAGATTGTTCTTGGGGATTAAGACTATCTTCATTTTACAGTGTAACACAGTGATTTAAAAAGTAGATCTCAAACTAGTACAGCCACTATGGAGAACAGTGTGCAGATTTATTAAAAAACTGGAAATAGAACTGCCATATGACCCAGCAATACCACTTCTGGGCATACACACTGAGGAAACCAGATCTGAAAGAGACACATGCACCCCAATGTTCATCGCAGCACTGTTTATAATAGCCAGGACATGGAAGCAACCTAGATGCCCATCAGCAGACGAATGAACAAGGAAGCTGTGGTACATATACACCATGGAATATTACTCAGCCATTAAAAAGAATTCATTTGAATCAGTTCTAATGAGATGGATGAAACTGGAGCCCCTTATACAGAGTGAAGTAAGCCAGAAAGATAAAGAACATTACAGCATACTAACACATATATATGGAATTTAGAAAGATGGTAATGATAACCCTATATGCAAAACAGAAAGAGACACAGATGTACAGAACAGACTTTTGAACTCTGTGGGAGAAGGCGAGGGTGGGATGTTTTGAGAGAACAGCATGTATACTATCTATGGTGAAACAGATCACCAGCCCAGGTGGGATGCATGAAACAAACGCTCGGGCCTGGTGCACTGGGAAGACCCAGAGGAATCGGGTGGAGAGGAAGGTGGGAGGGGGGATTGTGATGGGGAATACATGTAACTCCATGGCTGATTCATGTCAATGTATGACAAAACCCATTGCAATGTTGTGAAGTAATTAACCTGCAACTAATAAAAATAAATGAAAAAAAAAATAAAAATGTAGATCTCAGGATTTGGAATCAGTATTTCCCAGATTTTAGTCTCTTTAACTTTTCCAGCAGTTATGCTGTGCTTTCCTGAGGGACAGACTTATAAATGTGACTATGTTGGTGCTAGGAAAATGTGGAGAAAGAGCAAACTGAAGAATTCAGAGAGTTATCTCAGGCTTTTTCTAGCAGACTTTGTCTGGCTCAAAGTGTTTACTTCTTCCTTCTCAGTTGCTGTGATTCATGACTTTGCAAAATTGCAGGCTCAGCATTGCCCCAGACTCTGGAACTCATCCGACCACAGGATAGAGGAGTTTCCACAGCTACAAGCAAACATTTCAGGACAACCATATAGCCCTTCTTGCTGTGCCAGCCTTGATCTCATGCCACGCTTAATAATAACTGGGCCTTGTTTTTGAAACTCAGCTACTCCTATCATTCTCTGCTTTTCTATCAGAACCTTATCCTCTTTTTTATTTATTTATTTATTTATTTATTTTTTCAGTGGGTTTTGTCATACATTGACATGAATCAGCAATAGATTTACACGTATTCCCAATCCCAATCCCCCCTCCCACCTCCCTCTCCACCCGATTCCTCTGGGTCTTCCCAGTGCACCAGGCCCGAGAACTTGTCTCATGCATCCCACCTGGGCTGGTGACCTGTTTCACCATAGATAATATACATGCTGTTCTTTCGCAACATCCCACCCTCACCTTCTCCCACAGAGTTCAAAAGTCTGTTCTGTATTTCTGTGTCTCTTTTTCTGTTTTGCATATAGGGTTATCGTTACCATCTTTCTAAATTCCATATATATGTGTTAGTACGCTGTAATGTTCTTTATCTTTCTGGCTTACTTCACTCTGTATAATGGGCTCCAGTTTCATCCATCTCATTAGAACTGATTCAAATGAATTCTTTTCAATGGCTGAGTAATATTCCATGGTGTATATGTACCACAGCTTCCTTATCCATTCATCTGCTGATGGGCATCTAGGTTGCTTCCATGTCCTGGCTATTATAAACAGTGCTGCGATGAACATTGGGGTGCACGTGTCTCTTTCAGATCTGGTTTCCTCAGTGTGTATGCCCAGAAGTGGGATTGCTGGGTCTTCTTTTTAAGTTCCTGTTGTATAACCTACCAAGCATTTCCAAGTCTTCTAGTGGTCAACTTCTTTTGTGAATAGTTTTTTGGGGGAATGCAAGTATGCCCACTCATTTATGTGTTGTCTATGACTGCTTTAATGCCACAAAAGGTGCAATTGAGCAGTTGTAACAGAAACCATGTGGCCTGGAAAGCCTAAAGTATTTACTGTCTGGCCCTTTAGAGAAAATGTTTCCTGACCCTTGCCCTAGAATTGTTCTATGCTTTGCTCTTCCAGTTTATATTATCTGATACTTTAGTCTTATCCTAAGCCTAACACAGCGGCTGGAATGCTGAAGCCCAAAACGTGATTTCCCTGATATCTGACTGTATGCTGGCTTGCCTGCTCTAACTTACCTGTACCTTCTATCCCTGGATTCCCAGTAACTGTATTTGGCCCTGCTCTAGGCAGGACACCCCATCACCTTATGTTTGTTTCTTTCTTCCCATGCTCACAGCTTGCCTCGGACACAATTTGCATTTTTAACTGCCATTTAAATGAGGTCTAGCCATGGAACTAGGCTTCCTCCCCTACCATGCATCTATTCTATGCTCTTAGACCCTGCTCTTCAGTGTCGCACATGTCTCCATAGATAGATCGGTTTCCATGTCCTGTCTTTTGCCATCCTCATTCCATTTGAAGTCAGCTATGTTTAAATGTCTCTGGGTCACTCTTCCTATTCATTTCTGGGAGAGAGCAGGAAAGACTGAAATTATACAAATTTCTCTTAGAGCTGATATGCTCTCCAATATATATAGCTCCAATATGGCAGGTTCTTATGACCATAGAAGGTGTCGAATCACATATGCCTTCAAAGACTTCAGTTAAATTGGGATCTAAAACCATAGGGGCTTATTCATCATAGGTGCTCAGTATACATGTATTCCCTTTTGGCCTAGTCTCATGGATAAGTATTATTCTCCACCCTCTATCCACCCAATCCTTATTCCTGGGCATGTTCAATTCAGTTCAGGTCAGTCTCAGTCGTGTCCAACTCTTTGCAACCCCATGAATCATAGCACGCCAGGCCTCCCTGTCCATCACCAACTCCCAGAGTTTACTCAAACTCATGCCCATTGAGTCGGTGATGCCATCCAGTCATCTCATTCTCTGTCATCCCCTTCTCCTCCTGCCCCCAATCCCTCCCAACATCAGGGTTTTTTACAATGAGTCAACTCTTCGCACGAGGTGGCCAAAGTACTGGAGTTGCAGCTTCAGCATCAGTCCTTCCAATGAACACCCAGGACTGATCTCCTTTAGGATGGACTGGTTGGATCTCCTTGCAGTCCAAGGGACTCTCAAGAGTCTTCTCTAACACCACAGTTCAAAAGCATCAATTTTTCAGTGCTCAGCTTTCTTCACAGTCCAACTCTCACATCCATACATGACCACTGGAAAAACCATAGCCTTGACCAGACAGTGACTTGATACTTACTGCACAGGAGCAACCAAAGTTCCTCAGTGAAAACAACCAGAAGCTCAAAAGTTTATGATTCAAAGCATGATTTGAGTTTTACCAATAGTTTTCTACAACTTCATGCATCTTTGTAATTGTGATGAGGCACAATTTTATCCTAGTAGAAATTCTCGCAAGGAATTGATTGTGTAAATTTTCCATGTAGATAACCTTGCATTCATCTGAAGTAAATAATATTCCCAATGCCCTTAAATAAATGGAGTTGATTTTTTTAAAGTGTGCTTGCTCCATCATTCCATTGGAGATATCTATATAGGTGACCACAATCTCCCCAAATCTGACACTGTACTGAGTTTACCTCCTGTTGACTGCACATGAATAGAAAACATGTTTTCTCAGTGTGGAAAGTTGTTTAACATAGTTTCCTTGTCTCTCTTTTCCATTTAATAACTTGGTGACCTTTGTAGAGAAATTCAGATTTCTGGCCTTTGTTCTCCTTATTATGAGACTATATATCTCAATCTAATAGTATTTCTGAACAACTTTATTTTTTTCAACACATTTAGAATTTATAAACACGCTTTCACCACATGTAACTTTTCTAGTTTGATTTGATAAGAAAAAACTTTTGCAGCTTCAAAAAGCAGAATAATATGCTATCTAAGTGACAATGATATAGTTTTTCTATTTCCCAATTTTGTGGAAATTTTAGGCAAGTCAAAGTAGGTTAAAACATTATTTGTGAACCAGAATGATTGGCACCTTTAAGATCGCTGAAGGTTTCTCAGACCTCAGAAATCAGAGGTGGGTCAGGGCTTTGTAAAATCTTAAGCAAAATCCCTGAATATGTGTATTGTGTACAGATCTTTCTGAACTACTAAGCATACATTTCTCCTTCCTCTAGCAGATTTTGGAAATATTGACCAGAGATCAGGGTTGGTTACTTATCAAACACTGCTGTATAATTGCCTTTAAGTTGTAATGAGAGCATACAGTTTGATTTGTGGAGTTGTGCCCACAGTGAGGTGTTTTCTGTCAGGCAGCCACTGGGCACAATTGGTCATTTAACATGTGAAGATTATTTTACAATCATTCTTTGATTCTTGACATATACTGTATTTGATTGGTGATAGATAGATGGAGAGACTCAGCAGCACACACTCAAGTCGTTTTCCTTTCTCAGATTGAAGATATAATGGATATGGGAAGGAATTTGGAGGTTATTCATACTTCATTTTACAGAGGAAACTGAGGCCCAGAGACAGAAAATCACTTGCTTAAGAGTCATTTGGTGAAGGCCAAGAATCAGACCCAATTTAATAGCTTTTCATTTGTACTATTTTAGTTCTCTTCTTTTTTTGGCCAGTAGGCTTTATTTTGATAAGGAGATACAGCAAGTAAGACATCTCTAAAGACTATGTACTCTATCTGGATGTTTACCAGAGGATGTGGGTGAAATGACCTCCTTCTACACATAGATATTTACCAGATCTCTTGCCATGGACCAGCTATTCTGGCCTTTCAAGAACTTCTTCATTCTAGTCCAGAAAGTATTAAACATTGGAATTCTTATAAGTATTCTGAACTGAGATGCACTTTGTAAGTTCACCTTTGCTGGAATGCAAATCAGTGCAAAATGGCTCACTTAATTTACGTTTCTGTCAACAGTGAGTTTCTCCTGATTACCTGTCCAGATATGTGAGGAGACTGTTGATGTGTTGAGTAGTCTCTGTTTGTGTTGAAGTGGCCTCTGGTAATTGCATGCATGCCTCCCTCTACCAACAATCTTACTTAGTACATCACCTAAGAGAAGGTCCAAGTTGATGCTTTGTGAGTTTCAAGCCTGATCATTTCATACTGTTTTATTTGGAGAGAGAGCACCAGGAACATCTTGTTTTCTTTCTGTTTTGTGTCTAAATTATGTATCTGCATGGGGCTGCACATTAATTTGTTTATTAAATATTTGTGATGGCAATTATAGAGGTGGAAAGGAACATTTAGATGGCTGATTCTCAAAGCGTTTATTTCGCCAGTAGCCCTTTTCTTACATACAATAATAATGTGCAATATAGATTACTTGAAACATGGCTTGGGAATCTAGTCTTCTGCCTGCTTAATCTCCTAATATAATTTGTCAGTTTTACTGAACTTTGAGATTTCTATGAAGAAGGATTTTACAAATCTTTATCTTATAGATTGGAATACTAAGGAACAAACCGGTCTAAGGCCTGAAGTGAAGTGAAGTGAAAGTCACTCAGTCATATCCAACTCTTTGTGATCCCATAGACTGTAGAGTCCATGGAATTCTCCAGGCCAGAATACTGGAGTGGGTAGCCTATCCCTTCTCCAGTGGATCTTCCCAATCCAGGAATTGAACTGAGGTCTCCTGAATTGCAGCTGGATTCTTTACCAACTGAGTGACCTATCACTGGGTTAAGAGTACATTTGACTCTGGGACCCAATATGGATTCATAACAATTCAGTGTTCTTTATTCTACTTCTGAATAAGAGAGTGGGATGCTGGTGAATAAAAAATTGAGATAGCAAAGTTTGAATAATTGAGCAACTCAGAGTGCACGGTAGGTCTTAAGTTGCTTATTGTGAAATTGTCATGGAAAATGAATTTATTTAAAATTAAATAAATTATGAGCCCATGACAATTATCACTTTCTGCCACTGTAACACCACATATGATGAAACCTGAAACATTTGAAAGATTATGGAAACTATTTCAAGGTGCTTATATTTAGCCTCATAAAAATGTTACTGATCTGCTTGAGATCTCTTATAGGCTTTCCTTTTTCCAGAATATCACATGAAAGGAATCAGATAGTCTATGTCTCTTTGAATCTGTCCTTTAGAGATTTATGCACATTGTTGCATGCATTTGTAGTTTGCTCCTTTTTTGTTGCTGAGGAGTATTCTATTTATTTTATTTGGGGCAGGGGGTAAATTATGCTCAGAGGCTGAGATAGCATACTTAACAGAGGTTCACTTCAGGAATTTTACAAACCAATAACATATAGGGTAATGTGTTCCAATAAGCCCATAAAGAAGTGTACCCCAAACAAATGATAGATTAGTTACACTATTGTCACAGGCAAGGGAAGATGGCAGAGAAATCCACATTAGGTTGAGATGTACCTTTTAAGAGTTTGGTTTCTCAGGAGAGCAGCCTTAACCAATCAAGAATAAATTTCAGCAAATGGAAGTTCCCTGTTGCTAGAGAATGAAGGCGTGATTGGGTGTTGGTGGCAGGCTAGACTGCTCTGAGGGACCATGGCATGGCTTGCCCCACTGCCTGCAGGAGTGCTTCACC
Organism: Dama dama; assembly: GCF_033118175.1. Lineage (NCBI taxonomy): Eukaryota > Metazoa > Chordata > Mammalia > Artiodactyla > Cervidae > Dama > Dama dama. Next base: position 25,612,669 of record NC_083714.1, read on the forward strand.
AATGAAGCAACATATGTCCCTTCTCTTCCTGAAATTGCTGCATGGTTTCACACCACTGCTGACCAAGAGGAGCCTGGCCACAGCAGGAGCAAGTGTCTTAAGATCTTTGGATAGCTAGATCAGCAAAGGGCAGCCATAACCCAGACTAAAACTCTTGAGTATTCCTTACAAACTGTAGTATTTGTAGTCTACATATTCCTTTGCCATAGTTGGTTCTCCATGTATCCTTATCCATAAGACCCAGCCGCACCTCTTAGCAACTGAGCTGTGCATGTGTATGTGTGTGTGTGTGTGCGTGTGTGTGTGTGTGTGTGTGCTAAGTCACTTCAGTTGTGTCCAACTCTTTGCGACCCTAAGTACTTTAGCCCTCCAGGCTCCTCTGTCCATGGGCTTCTCCAGGCAAGAATAATGGAGTGGATTGCCATGCCCTTTTCCAGGGGATCCTCCCAACCCAGGGATCGAACCCTTGTCTACGGCATTGGTAAGCATGTTCTTTGCCACTAATGCCACCTGGGAAGGTGCACTTTGAACCAACACAGCAGCAGCTGAGCTACTAAGTGCTTATCAGTGACAACAAATGGGATGGTGATGTTCTGACACAACTTGCTCCGTTCTTATATCAAAACAACTTTACTTCTAAAAACAACTTTTTTTTGTTTTTTCCGTCTGTGTTATAAACATGTGGATTTAAACAAGTTCACTGAAGCCAAAAGCAATCAGATTTGAAATAATTTCAATCTAATATATAGCACCATTATATGGATATACATTCCCCAGTAGAAGAAAGTTGTTTGAATTTGGATTGTTCTAATGTGGGGCAATTATGAATAAAGAAGGTGTTATAAATAACGTTTGCATGCATGTTTGGTATGAATATGTTTTGTTTCACTTGTGTAAATACTTAGATGTGGGAATGCTGAATCAAATGTTTAATGAATGTTTACATTTATAAGAAAGAGTGAAATAATTTTTCAAAGTGGCTGCAGCACTGTGCATTCAAAACAGAAATGTAGGAGAGTTAGAATTGTTCCACATCTTTGCCAACACTTTGCATTACCAGTGATGTTTTTTAACTGATCTAATAATATTTAAATATATCTCTAAGTGAAGTTTTCCACTTTCATTTCCCCAATGACTAATATTTTTGTGCATTGTTATATGTACCATTTGAAATTTGTACCATTTATAGTTTTTTACTAATATGTCTGTGCTAATGTTTTGGCCATTTAAAAAATTTTATTATTGCTGAGTTTTGGGACCTTTTAATATATATTTTGGATGCAAATTCTTTGGTATGTGATTTGCTAATGTATTTTCTCAATATATTGGTTTTTGCTTTCATTCTCTGTCTCTATAAAGGTGAAAATTCTTAGTTTTGATGAAGTTCAATTTATATTAACTTATTTTATGCTTTTGGGTGATGCTTAATACATTTTTGCTACATCTACATTCACAAAAGTATTATCCTATGTTTTCTTCTAGAAGTTTTATTGTTTCTGATTTCATATTTAGGTCCATGATCTAATTTTGACTTTTTTTTATATACGGATGAGGAATGGATTGAGCTTTTTTTCCCTATGAGTTTGACTTTTTTCCCCACATATAAGTTACACTGTGCAGTATTTGTCTTTCTCTGCCTGGCTTATTTCACTTAGCATACTGCCTGCCCTCCAAGTCCATGCATATTATCACAAATGCTAGGATTTTCTTCTCTTTTTGTGGCTGAATAACATACCATTATTTATATACTACATTTTCTTTCTTCATTCATCCATTGCCAGGCATTTGGGTTGTTTCCATATCTTGACTTTGTAAATAATGTTAAAATAAATGTGGGAGTTGCCAATAACTCTTGATGATAGTGAATTCATTTCCTCTGGATATATACCCAGAAGTGGGATTGCTGAATCACTTTTTGTTTGCTTTGATTTTTTTGTGAGTTTGGGTATCCAGTTGTTCCAACAAGAGGTATTTAATTGCATTTACACCTTGGTCAAACACTCAGTTGACCATAATAGCTACCTGTGGGCTGGTGAGCAGCCTTTGAGATCATCTGTCGTGAGGGCTTTACCACCACACCAAAAAATTCTTATTACTATATAATGGCCAATCAGAAATTTTCTTTAAAGGAGATGAAATAAAATCCCTAACAGAAAGGACAGACACTAGGGGGAAATTAGGAAGGGTAGATTGAAGAGGTACAGAGGCAGGAGCAAAATATACAAGAAGAGAATTGGGAATTAAGAAATTATTAGCCAAGAATTAAGAAAATATTAGGAGAATTGAAAATAGGAATAACCTATTGGCTCATTATAGTGGAGAACACTAGAGTTGGGAGTAATGGATCCCTACTATTGAGGACACCAAAGAAGAACTGAATTGGTACTCCTGAACTGTGTTCTAGATGGTATTACAGTTCTCTGTGAGACTAGTTGTAACATTCCAATTCTTTCCTGTCCTTTTGTATTCCTTTAAGTATTCTTAGTATGAAACATACTCATGTGTGTGTGCCTCTTTTCTTTGAACCTAAAAAGGCTCAAAATCAAGCATCATGTTTGTTTGTGCCAGATCCTGTAGCACAGTCTGGCTTTGTCTGGCATAATGCTAACCCACAGATGGAGTGCCAGTTAAGTCAGTAGAACTGGAACAAGATTTTGAGAGGGACTTTTGATTTATCTACATTTGAGATTTTACAAGAATAGATTATGTATTGTGTGATTGAAAACAAAGAAAAAATCAATTGACCATATGTCTGTTAGTCTATTTCACTACTATTTTTTCATCTGAAATATATATCTATCCTTTTGCCTTTTGCAACAAAACTGTATGAAATACTGTTTTATAGTGAGTCTTAAAATTGTGAGTCTTACAGTTTTATTCTTTTTCAAAATTGTTTGGCCTATTCCAGTCCCTTTGCATTTTCATATAGATTCCAGAATTATCTTGCTGATTTCTGCAGTAGTCCTGTTGGAATTGTGTTTAAGATTACGTTGAACGTATGCATACATTTGGAAAAAATAGACATCTTAGCATTGCCTTCAAATTCATAAGCAGACTATATCTCATTTTTAGCCTCTTGACTTCATTCATAGTGTTTTGTATGTTCTTATTTATAGATCCTGTATATATTTCGTTAGATTATTATCTATTTTGATTTTTAGTGATACTATAAACTGTACTTTAAAAATAAACTTCTAATTGTCCATTACTAGATGGATATGATGTTGATATGATTGATTCTTTTTTATATTAAACTTTATCCTGAGATCTTACTGGTTCTAGTAGTTCTTTTGTTGTTTTTATTGATTCTTTGGGATTTTCCACTTCCAATCATGCCATCTATGAAAATATTTAGCATGTACCTTTAGTTCCTTTTTCTTGCATTATGGCTCTGGCTAGGACATCCATTATAATGTTGAGTTTTGAGTGGAGACAATCTTAGAAGAAAGATTTTTTTCTTTCTTAGAAGAATTTACAATCTTAGAAGAAAAGTCTTCATTCCTTCACAATTAAGTGTGATGTAAGAAGTTCCCTTTTGTTTCTAATTTGCTGAGAGTACTTATCAAGAATAGATGCTGAATTTTATCACCAGCCCAGGTTGGATGCATGAGACAAGTGCTCGGGCCTGGTGCACTGGGAAGACCCAGAGGGATCGGGTAGAGAGGGAGGTGGGAGGGGGAATCGGGATGGGGAATACATGTAAATCCATGGCTGATTCATGTCAATGTATGACAAAAGCCACTACAGTACTGTAAAGTAATTAGCCTCCAACTAATAAAAATAAATGGAAAAAAATAAAATTAAAAAAAAGAATAGATGCTGAATTTTGTCAAATGTTTTCCTCTATTTTTGAAGACAGATTTTTTTTCTTCTTTAGTCTATTGATATGGTGAAATATATTGGTTGATTTCTGAATGTTAAATTGCATTCCTAGGAAAGATTTCTATTTGATCATAATGTATTATTTATTTTGTATACTGTTGGATTACATGTGCTAAAATATTGTTAAGAATATTTGCAACTATGTTTGTGGGGAATACTGATCTGTAGTTAATTTCTCTTGTAATGAATTAGTCTGTTAATTCTGGTCACAGAATGAATTTTGAAATGAGGTCTCCTCTTCAATGTTTAGTAGGCATTTTTTGTAGAATCGGTATTTTTTTCTTTAAATGTGTGATAGAATTCCACAGTGAAATCATATGGGCTTCCAGGGGCATGTGTATGTGTGTGTGTGTGTGTGTGTGTGTGATAGTTTTAAAACACAGATTGAATATTTTTCATAGCTATTCTGCAATGCTGCTATTCATGGGGTTGCAAAGAGCTGGACACTACCTCTTGACTGAACAACAACAACAATGTATGTTACTTGGTTCTTCTTGAGTAATCTTTGGTAGTTTGTGCCTTTTAAGGAATTTGTCAATTTCACCTACATTATCAGCTGTATTCACACAAAATTGTTTATAATATTCTCTTATTATCTTTGCCTTTGGTATCTGCAGTGATATCCCCTTTAACTCTTGATACTGATAATTTATTATTCTCCTTTTGTTAACTTAATAGCTTAGCAAGAATTTTATCAATTTTATTGGTCTTCTCAAATAACCTGATTTTGGTTTTATTGATTTTATCCATTGCTTTTATCCATTGTGTTTTCCATTGCATTATTTTTGCTTTCTTTTGGGGTTTAGCTTGTCTTTTTAGTGTTTTTCCTAGCTTTGAGAATTTTCTTCTTTAGTAATACGGGCATATAGCACTATGATTTCCCTTTCAATATTGCTCTAACTGCTATAAAATTTTTCATGCTATATTTTCATTTTAATTTTATTCAGAATACATCCTTGTCTTCTCTTTAATTATTTCTTAGGCTCTTGGATTATTGGAAAGTGTTATTTATAAGTATTTCATTGGTTTTTAAATGTTTAGGGATTTTCTGGATTTTTGGATATAGACTTCTAATGCAAACTCATTGTGGTCAGATAACAAACTTATTTAATAATCATATGTGGAACATCATTCTTTATCTTTGCTCTTGTAATGTGTTTTCTTTTACCCCTGATGGCTGCTTTTAAGATTTTTTTTCCCCTTTATTGCATTTTAAAAACATTCAGTTATGATGTGGTGATGTAGTTTTGTTCATAACTCTTTCGCTTGGGATTCCTCGAACTTGTTGGATCGTTGAGTTTATCATTTTCATTAAAGTTGGTAAATTTGTTATTTATTCAAATATTATTACTTATTCAACATACTTCTCTTATTTTTTTCCTCTCATATTTGATGATATATACATCAGGTCTTTTGACATTGTGAAAGGTCATTGATGCTTTGTTCATTTTTTGTATTTATTTTCAATTTTTGTTTAATTTAGCACTCTATTGCTTTGCATTCAACTTAACTAATATTTTGTTTTGCAGTGTCTAATCTGCTGTTAACCCATTTTAAGAATTTGTCTTCTAAGATTTTGTATTTTTCACATTTGTAAGTTCAGTTGAGGTTTCTTTTTTATACAATCTCTATTACTTTGCTTTTGTAAATTTATTTACTTTAATTGGAAGATAATTACTTTATAATATTTCGATGGATTTTGCCCTACATCAGCTTGAATCGGCCATAGGCATACATGTGTCCCCTCCCTCCTGAAACCTGTTCCCACCTCCTCCCTCACCCCATCCCTCCAGGTTGTCACAGAGCATCAGCTTTGGGTTGCCTGCATCATAACATCAAAATCCCACTGGCTATTTCTTTTACATATGGTAATGTATATGTTTCAATGCTGTTCTCTCAAAGCATCCCACCTTCTTTTTCTCCAACTGAGTCCAAAATTCTGCTTTTATGTATTTGTCTCCTTTGCTGCTTAATATTTTTTGACCCTCCCCCCCAGCTTCTTCAATATAGAAATATAATTATAGTAACTGGCTTAACATGATTATTAATGTCCAACTAATTATGTCATCATTTTGTCATTTCCGTGTTCATTTTAAGTGGTTGATATGTTCTCCTCATCATGTGTCATATTTTTGTACATCTTTGAATGACTTATAATTTTTGATTGGATGCCAGACATGGTGAATTTTGCCTTGTTCCATGCTGAATATTATTGCATTTCTTTACATATTGTTGAACATGTTAAGACAAAGTTAAGTTACTTGCATATAGTTTAATAATTTTGATGAGAACCTCTGTCTTGATGACACTGGTTTTTCTTGTCTTTGGACTTAACAGTTGTGTGTCATGTTTCTGTTTTGCTTTGTGTTCTTCCTACATCTTTTCCTGCTGTATGTGGGACCTCTTGAAGTTGTATTGATTATGAATGCCAGAAACTCCAGTTTAGCAGCTCTACTTAAAATAGAAAGCTTGTTTCACCCAGTATTTTTGTGTCAACCACAGGAAGGAATCAACTCAGTTCAGTTCAGTCGCTCAGTCATGTCTGACTAATTGCAATCCCATGGACTGCAGCACACCAGGCCACCATGTCCAATGCCAACGCCCGGAGTTTACTCAAACTCATGTCCATTGAGACAATGGTGCCATTCAACCATCTTATCCTCTGTCATCCCTTTTTCCTCCTGCCTTCTATCTTTCCCAGCATCAGGGTCTTTTCCAATGAATCAGTTCTTCACATCAGTGGTCAAAGTATTGGAGTTTCAGCTTCAGCATCAGTCCTTCCAGTGAATATTCAGAACTGATCTCCTTTAGGATGGACTGGTTGGATCTCCTTTCAGTCCAAGTGACTCTCAAGAGTCTTCTCTAACACAATTCAAAAGCATCAGTTCTTCAGTGCTCAGCTTTCTTTATAGTTTAGTGTTCACATCCATATATAACTACTGGAAAAACCATAGCTTTGACTAGATGGAACTTTGTTGACAAAGTAATGTCTCTGCTTTTTAATATGCTATCTAAGTTGGTCATGGCTTTTCTTCCAAGGAGCAAGTGTCTTTTAATTTTGTGGCTATAGTCACCATCTGCAGTGATTTTGGAGCCCCCAAAAATAAAGTCTGACACTGTTTCCACTGTTTCCCCATCTATTTGCTATGAAGTAATGGGACCAGATACCATGATCTTGGTTTTCTGAATATTGAGTTTTAAACCAACTTTTTCACTCTCCCTCTTTCACTTTCATCAAGAGCTCTTTAGTTCTTCTTCACTTTCTGACATAAGGGTGGTGTCATCTGTATATCTGCAGTTATTGATATTTCTCCCAGCAATCTTGATTCCAACTTGTGCTTCATCCAGTGAAGCATGATGTACTCTGCATATAAGTTAAATAAGCAGGGTGACCATATACAGCCTTGATGTACTCCTTTCCCTATTTGGAACCAGTCTGTTGTTCCAAGTCCAGTTCTAACTGTTGCTTCCTGACCTGCATACAGATTTCTCAAGAGGCAGGTCAGGTGGTCTGGTATTCCCATCTCATGAAGAATTTTCCAGAGTTTGTTGTGGTCCACATAGTCAAAGGCTTTGGCATAGTCAATAAAGCAGAAGTAGATACTTTTCTGGAACTCTCTTGCATTCTTGATGATCCAGAGGATGTTGGCAATTTGATCTCTGGTTCCTCTGCTTTTTCTAAATACTGCCTGAACATCTGGAAGTTCATGGTTCACATACTGTTAAAGCCTGGCTTGGAGAATTTTGAGCATTATTTTACTAGCATATTTTGGCATTGCAAAACAATATAATCAAAGAATATAATCAATCTGATTTCAGTATTGACTATCTGGTGGTTTCCATGTGCAGAGTCTTCTCTTGTGTTGTTGGAAGAGGGTGTTTGCTTTGACCAGTGTGTTATCTTGGCAAAACTCTGTTAGCCTTTGCCCTGCTTCATTCTGTACTCCAAGGCCAAATTTGCCTGTTACTGTAGGTGTTTCTTGACTTCCTACTTTTGCATTCCAGTCCCCTATAATGAAAAGGACATCTTTTTTGGGGTGTTAGTTCTAGAATGTCTTGTAGGTTCTCATAGAACTGTTCAACTTCAGCTTCTTCAGCATTACTGGTTGGGACATAGACTTGGATTACTGTGATATTCAACAGTTTGCCTTGGAAACGAACAGAGATCATTCTGTCATTTTTGAGATTGCATCGAAGTACTGCATTTTAGACTCTCTTGTTAACTGTGATGGCTACTCCATTTCTTATAAGGGATTCTTGCCCACAGTAGTAGATATAATGGTCATCTGAGGTAAACTCACCCATTCCAGTCCATTTTAGTTTGCTGAATTCTAAAATGTCAATGTTCACTCTTGCCATCTCCTGTTTGACCGCTTCCAATTTGCCTTGATTCATGGACCTAACATTCCAGGTTCCTATGCAATATTGTTCTTTACAGCATCAAACTTTACTTCCATCAAAAGTCACATCCACAACTGGGTGTTGTTTTTGCTCTGGCTCCATCCCTTCATTCTTTCTGGAGTTATTTCTCCACTGATCTCCAGTAGCATATTGGGCACCTACTGACCTGGGGAGTTCATCTTTCAGTGTCCTATCTTTCTGCCTTTTTATACTGTTCATGGGGTTCTCAAGGCAAGAATACTGAAGTAAGGGTCAGCAGTGGACTGCCAGAGGGACAGGGGGTCTGGGTGCAGCAGACCTGGGTATGGCATAAGCCTCTTCTTGGAAGAGGTCACCATTGGCGGTCACAAACAGAAACTTGTGTGCACCAGGACCCAGGAGAAAGGAGCAGTGACCCCTAGAGACTGACCCAGACTTGCCCGTAAGTGTCCAGGAGTCTCCAGCAGAGGCATGGGTCAGCTGTGACCTGCTGCAGGGCTGGGGGTACTGAGTGTAGTAGTGAATATGTGGGAACTTTTGAAGGAAGTCGCCATTATCTTCATTACCTCCACCATTGTTTGTGTGTGTGTGTGTGTGTGTGTGTGTGTGTGTTAGTTGCTCAGTCATGTCCAACTCTTTGCGACCCCATGGACTGTAGCCCACCAGACTTTTCTGTCCATGGAATTCTCCAGTCAAGAATACTGGATTGGATTGCCATTCCCTTCTCCAGAGGAACTTCCCCACCCAGGGATTGAACCCTGGTCTCTGGCATCGCAGGCAGGTTCTTTACCATTTGAGCTACAGGGAAGTCCTTAATTTGGGTCTAGTTAAATAACAAGGAGGGAACACAGCCCCACCCATCAACATAAAATTGGATTAGAGATTTACTGAACATGGCCCTGCCCATCAGAACAAGACCCAGTCTCCCCCTCAGTCAGTCTCTCCCTTCAGGAAGCTTTCATAAGCTTCTTACCCTTCTCCATCAGATGGCAGACTAACTGTAAACCACAATCACAGGAAATAAGAAGGAATACAATTTGCCTTCTTAAGTCAGTTGAACCAATCCTTGTTTCTAGGAAGATGAAAGGCTATTATCGGCCTAGCCTAATCAGAAGAAACATACTAAGAAATAGTACTGAGTAGACAACTACGAACAACAAAACAACAGTTCTCTTTAAATAGTATATCAGAATGGTATTGTTTCCTTAATTTCTCTTTCTGTTTTTTCATTGTTAGTATATAGGAATGCAAGGGAGTTCTGTGTGTTAATTTTATATCCTGCAACTTTACTATATTCATTGATTAGCTCTAGTAATTTTCTGGTAGAGTCTTTAGGGTTTTCTATGTAGAGGATCATGTCATCTGCAAACAGTGAGAGTTTCACTTCTTCTTTTCCTATCTGGATTCCTTTTACTTCTTTTTCTGCTCTGATTGCTGTGGCCAGAACTTCCAACACTATGTTGAATAGTAGTGGTGAGAGTGGGCACCCTTGTCTTGTTCCTGATTTCAGGGGAAATGCTTTCAATTTTTCACCATTGAGGGTGATGCTTGCTGTGGGTTTGTCATATATAGCTTTTATTATGTTGAGGTATGTTCCTTCTATTCCTGCTTTTTGGAGATATCTACCTAAAGAAACAAAAGGCCTATACATAGAAAACTATAAAACACTGATGAAAGAAATCAAAGAGGACACAAACAGATGGAGAAACATACCGTGTTCATGGATTGGAAGAATCAATATTGTCAAAATGGCTATTCTACCCAAAGCAGTCTATAGATTCAATGCAATCCCTATCAAGCTACCAACGGTATTTTTCACAGAACTAGAACAAATAATTTCACAATTTGTATGGAAATACAAAAAAACTCTAATAGCCAAAGTAATCTTGAGAAAGAAGAATGGAACTGGAGGAATCAACCTGCCTGACTTCAGACTCTACTACAAAGCCACAGTCATCAAGACAGTATGGTACTGGCACATAGACAGAAATATAGATCAATGGAACAGAATAGAAAGCCCAGAGATAAATCCACAAACCTATGGACACCTTATCTTTGACAAAGGAGGCAAGGATATACAATGGAAAAAAGACAACCTCTTTAACAAGTGGTGCTGGGAATACTGGTCAGCCACTTGTAGAAGAATGAAACTAGAACACTTTCTAACACCATACACAAAAATAAACTCAAAATGGATTAAAGATCTAAATGTAAGACAAGAAACTATAAAACTCCTAGAGGAGAACATAGGCAAAACACTCTCTGACATAAATCAAAGCAAGATCCTCTATGACCCACCTCCCAGAATACTGGAAATAAAAGCAAAACTAAACAAATGGGACCTAATGAAACTTAAAAGCTTTTGCACTACAAAGGAAACTATAAGTAAGGTGAAAAGACAGCCCTCAGATTGGGAGAAAATAATAGCAAATGAAGAAACAGACAAAGGATTAATCTCAAAAATATACAAGCAACTCCTGCAGCTCAATTCCAGAAAAATCAATGACCCAATCAAAAAATGGGCCAAAGAACTAAACAGACATTTCTCCAAAGAAGACATACAGATGGCTAACAAACACATGAAAAGATGCTCAACATCACTCATTATTAGAGAAATGCAAATCAAAACCACAATGAGGTACCATTACATGCCAGTCAGGATGGCTGCTATCCAAAAGTCTACAAGCAATAAATGCTGGAGAGGGTGTGGAGAAAAGGGAACCCTCTTACACTGTTGGTGGGAATGCAAACTAGTACAGCCGCTATGGAAAACAGTGTGGAGATTCCTTAAAAAACTGGAACTAGAACTGCCATATGACCCAGCAATCCCACTTCTGGGCATACACACCGAGGAAACCAGATCTGAAAGAGACACGTGCACCCCAATGTTCATCGCAGCACTGTTTATAATAGCCAGGACATGGAAGCAACCTAGATGCCCATCAGCAGATGAATGGATAAGGAAGCTGTGGTACATATACACCATGGAATATTACTCAGCCATTGAAAAGAATTCATTTGAACCAGTCCTAATGAGATGGATGAAGCTGGAGCCCCTTATACAGAGTGAAGTAAGCCAGAAAGATAAAGAACATTACAGCATACTAACACATATATATGGAATTTAAAAAGATGGTAACGATAACCCTACATGCAGAACAGAAAAAGAGACACAGAAATACAGAACAGACTTTTGAACTTTGTGGGAGAATGTGAGGGTGGGATATTTCAAAAGAACAGCATGTATACTATCTATGGTGAAACATATCACCAGCCCAGGTGGGATGCATGAGACAAGTGCTCGGGCCTGGTGCACTGGGAGGACCCAGAGGAATTGGGTGGAGAGGGAGGTGGGAGCGGGGATAGGGATGAGGAATGCATGTAAATCCATGGCTGATTCATATCAATGTATGACAAAACCCAATGAAATGTTGTGAAGTGATTGGCCTCCAACTAATAAAAAATAAATAAATAAATAGTATATCAGAGTAATATTGATATTCTCATCTATTACTGGAGGATAATTAAGTTTAAAACTTTTTTGAAAGCAACTTTCCAATATACATAAATAACCTCAAAGTGTTTATATTTATGACCTAGAAATTCTATTTTGGTGAATTCATCTTAAGAAAATATTCAGACAGGTATATAAAGGTTTATGTAAAAGCACGTTTACTAAAGTATAACAAATAACCAAAAAAAAAAAAAATCGCAAACAATCTTAACGCCCAAGATTATGTCAATATTTAAGTAAAAGAGAATCTTTATAAAATAGAATATATGGTATCATTAAGTATTAATATTATTTTAACCTATTTTTATTTGCTCATTTTTGGTTTATTCATATTATATGAAAATTTGGATTAAAACAGTAAAAGTATAAATTCACTGTGATAACTAATGTGAGTTTAATGTAAGTCTATGTTATGTGTGCACGTATAAAAACCTTTTTAAGACTAGATATCAGTATTCTGACATATTAACAGGTACTATTATATGATGGTCAATTTATGAGGGAATTTTATTTTTTCAGTAGTACTTTGTGATTTTTAAATTTTCAATAATGAATGTCTATTATCTTTAAAAGTGCTTTCTTCCCTGATGCATATAAAAAAATAGCTGTGACTCAATATCCATTATTACTGTTGTTGATAACAATATCTATTGTTGAATATTGTTGAACAATATCTATTGTTGTTGATAACAATAGAGATAAAAATCTCTATCATTGACCAACATTTCTGCACATATTATTCCTGGTCATAAGGAGACTTGGAGAAAATTGGATTAATTCAATATAAGCTTTTTCTAAGACTAGTACTAATTTACATGTTCATAATCAGCTTAGGCTTTTATTTGTTGTTGTTGTTGAGTTGCTCAATCATGTCCAACTCTTTGTGACCCCATGGACTGCAGCATGTCAGACTTCCCTGTCCTTCACTAACTCCCAGAGTTTCCTCAAACTCATGTCCATTGAGACAGTGATGCCATCCAACCATTTCATCCTCTGTCGTCCCCTTCTCCTCCTGACTTCAATCTTTCCCAGCATCAGGGTCTTTTCCAATGAGTCAGCTCTTCACATCAGGTGGCCAATGTACTGGAGCTTCAGCTTCAGCATCAGTCTTTCCAGGGAATATTAAGGGTTGATTTCCTTTAAGATTGACTGGTTTGATCTTCTAGCTGACCAAGGGACTCTCAAGTCTTCTCCAGCACCACAGTTCAAAAGCATCAATTCTTCAGCACTCAGCCTTCTTTATGGTCCAACTCTCACATCCATACATGACTTTTGGAAAAACCATAGCTTTGACTAAATGGACTTTGTTGGCAAATAATGTCTCTGCTTTTTAAAATGCTGTCTAGGTTTGTCATAACTTTTCTTTGAAGGAGCAAGTATTTGAATTTCATGGCTGCAGTCACTGTCCACAGTGATTTTGGAGCCCAAGAAAATAAAATCCGTCACTGTGTTCATTTCTTCCCCCATCTATTTGCCATGAGGTGATGGAACCAGATGCCATGATCATAGTTTTCTGAATGTTGAGTTTTAAGCCAGCTTTTTCACTGTCCTTTTTCACTTTCATCAAGAGGCTCTTTAGTTCCTCTTTGCCTTCTGCCATTAGAGTGGTATCATCTGCATATCTGATATTTCACCTGGCAATCTTGATTCCACCTTGAGATTCATTCAGCCTGGCATTTTGCCTGATGTACTCTGCATAGAAGTTAAATAAGCAGAGTGACAATATACAGCCTTGACGTACTCCTTTCCCAATTTTGAACCAGTCAGTTGTTCCATGTCCAGTTCTAACTGTTGCTTCTTGACCTTCATACAGATTTCTCAGGAGTCAGATAAGGCTGTCTAGTATTCCCATCTCTTTAAGAATTTCTTATGGTTTGATATGAAGTGATGGGACCAGATGCCATGATCTTAGTTTTTTGAATGTTGCATTTTAAACCAATTTTTTCACTCCCCTCTTTCACCTTCATCAAGAATCTCTTCAGTAGTCCGTTCCTTTCTACTTATTACTTGCTATTTACTTTATATTCTAGAAATGATGTTAGACAAAAAGCAAACTCGAGTGATTTTCTTATCTGAGTTCAGAATGTGTCCTCAAGCAGCAGAGACAACTTGCAACATCAACAACACATTTAGTCCAGGAACTGCTAATAAATGTACAGTGCAGTGATGGTTCAAGAAGTTTTGCAAAGGAGATGAAAGCCTTGAAGATGAGGAGCAAAGTGGCTGGCCATCGGAAGTTGCCAATGACCAATTGAAGTTGCCAATGACTTCATTGAGGTTGATCCTCTTACAACTACACAAGAAGTTGCTGAGTAACTCAGCATCCACCATTCTCCAGTTATTCGGCATTTGAAGCAAACTGGAAAGCTGAAAAAGCTGGGTATGTGTGTGCCTCATGGCCTTACTGCAAATCAAAAAGAATTTCATTTTGAAGTGTTGTCTTCTCTTACTCTGTGCAATGACAATTAGCAGTTTCTTGATCAGATTATGAAGTGTGAAGCAAAGTCGGTTTTATATGATACCTGGTGATGACTAGCTCTTTGGCTGGACCAGGAAGGAGGTCCAAAGCACATCCCCAAAGCCAAACTTGCACCAAAAAAAGGTCATGGTCCCCGTTTCCTGGTCTGCTGCTCATCTGGTCTACTACAGCTTTCTGACTCCTGGTGAAACCATTGCATCTGAGAAGTATGCTCAGCATTTTGATGAGATGCACTGAACACTGCAACACCTGTATCTGGCATTGGTCGACAGGAAGGACCCTGTTCTCCACGACAATGCCTGACTGTCCCTCACACAACCAACACTTCAGAAGTTGAATGAATTGGGCTATGACATTTTCCCTCACCTGCAATATTCACTTGACCTCTCACCAACCAAATACCACTTCTTCAAGCTTCTTGACAACTTTTTGCAGGGAAAACATTTCCACAACCAGCAGGAGGCAGAAAATACTTTCCAAGAGTTTTTCAAATTCCCAAGCACAGATTTTTATGCTACAAGAATAAACAAACTTATTTCTCATTGGCAAAAATGAGTTGATTGTAATGGTTCTTATTTTGATTAATAAAAATGTACTTGAGCCTAGTTATAATGATTTTATAATTCATGGTCCAAAAGAGCAATTATGTTTGCACTGACCTAATATTTTCTTAAAATATGACTGACTAGTAACTTTCCTCGTGTAACTCAAATTTCATGAACTACCTCTTTTTAATTTTTGTAAAAATTCAAACATTCACAATATAAAGAACAGTAGAATTAACCTCATACCCAGAATCCATATTCTAGAATTACCAAATTTTTATACTGCTGATTTATCTATACCCCCCTTATTTTAGTAAAACATTTTAAAAAAATCCCAGGTATCTTGTAATTTTGCTTCAATATACTTTAGTATGCATCTTCAAAACCGTGGATACTTCTTTACAAGAAAATGTCATTATCACACTTTTGAAGACTGACAAATTTCCTTATTTTACATACATTCTGGACATGGGAAGAAACAAATCACAGCCTCGAAAAGGGTTAAACAAACTGTAATAGAATTATTGTTTACAAATGCATAGGAGAAAGATAAGGAAAAACAATAATTACTCTGGAGTTAATGGCATCAGGGACCCATTACCACTTGTACGCCTAAAAGGTCAAGGAGAAAGAAGCAACTAGAAAAATCTTGAGAATCTAGCTAAATGGAGAGTTTCACCCCTCATGATCAGCCATCCAGATTTTCCTCAGACTGAAGCATTTTCTGGAATGTGAGACTTGGTGCTAAAACTGGAAAAGTCCTAGGAAAGCTAGTATGGTTTGGCCACATAGGTCCCTTTAACAAGGAGTTCTGTTTGGTGGAGGTATGCATCTAACATGGCTAATCCTCTGCTCTTGAGCTAGCACCTTACAATGGACTAACCAAATGCAAAACTAAGAGCAACAGTACCTTTTTATATAAGTTCTACAGGTTACCCTCTATGGGCAGAAAATGAGTAGAGAATGGATTGAAAGTGAAACTGTTAACTGCTCAGTCTTGTTTGACTCTGCGACCCAAGGACTGTAGCCCACTAGGCTCCTCTGTCCTTGGGATTTCCCAGGCAAGAATACTGGATTGAGTTGCCATTTCCTTCTCCAGGGATCTTCCCAAACTAGGGATCAAACATGGGTTCTCCTGCATTGCAGGCAGATTCTTTACCTTCTGAGCCACCAGAGAAGCACAGAGAATGGATTAGGAGAGGTAAATAAAATATATCAGCAGGATTGTATATACCTTGTATTGGTTATTGCTCAAATATCATATTCCCTAAGATAGATATTATTGGATTGTCTGAGATAGAATATGTTTTGTTAAATTAGAATCCAACATATTATATTTGGTTTAGTGTCTTTTACATTCTTATTCAACAATATTTCTCCCTTCCTTGTTTTTTTTTCCTTTCTTCATTCTAATGACTTGCTGAAAAATCAAGTTCAGTTATCTTGTAACAGTCTCATAATCAAAAACAGATGTTTTTGCTTCCCTGTGATGTTTTTTAACTGTTTCCTCTACCACCTTATTTCCTTTAAATCATCTATTAATTAGCTCTAGATTCAACTTTTTTTGGTATATCATAGACAGTGTTATACAATATATTGCATCACATCAGGAGGCAAATAATGCCTTGTTTTCCCAAACTTATTGAATTGAGTACCTAGTTGGTAGATGATGCCAGTATAATTCTTCTGTTATGAAATTCTCCAAAAACCTTTCATCTAATGATTTCATTCACTGATGATTATTGTTTGAATACGTTAATTCATTAGGGATTGCAAAAGAATTATTTTTGTAATTCTAGTATTTCTTCCACATGTATTGGCAAGAAATCTATTGAGAGGAAGAACTTTTACTCATAACTGAGGATTATTTGGCTCCTCTGAAGACAGTTCATGCTATTAAATCAGGAATAATTCTTATTTATTTTTTTTTATTGAATCATCTATCTTGAAGGTAGTTTTGGGTCCCTACCTACAATTTTTTGCTTTCTCTTCTTTGAACATCATTAGGATTGTGCTTTTTAATATATTCAATAGAATTTTTATTGTTGTGAGTTTTACTTGCCATAAATTCAGGGAGTTTAGCTCGACCAGTTTTATAGATGGTACATTGTACCTTCTATATCATGCAGACAGACCACAAAAACACACATCCTGGTTTGTCCAGGAGGATCCCAGTTTGTTCCCATTTTCCTACCATAATTACCAATAGCACCTCCTTTCTTTAGTATGTCCTTATTTAGACTATAAATTATATGGTTCATTTATATTATAGGAAGCACTACTTTAAATCTATATCTTAAAGTTCTCCAGTAGAACTCCAGAAATAGTTCATATAAATTAAATAGGCCCTGCTAGAGACAGCTGAAGTGTTAAATGTAGAAGGGCCTTATTCTGTGTTTCCAGGTAGGTGCTCTGGATCCTTTCAACCCCTGGACTATTAAGCATGTTTAGGAGTGCTTGGATGGTATGTTCATTCATCAGATACTGGCAAAGATTTGTTGATATTGTCCCATGATACTTGCTATTAGAAGTGCTGCATTTCTCAAATACCCAGCTACTCATTAAATTTAGTTCATTTTGTTCTTGCTCTACTGCTAGCCTAATGATCAGTGTGCACCCGTGGAAAGTCAATTCAATTGCCTCAGTGCATAACAAGGGCAAAGATAGGCACAGTGTTCTTTCCTTTAAATTACAGGCCACTTTAATACCTTATCTCTAAAAAGGAAGAAAGTTCAGAACTGGTAAATTGCAACTTACATAATGTTTAAGTTGTTAAAGGGTATTTTACTAAAATGCTGGCTTCTGAGAAGTAATTTTAAGAAAATGTTAGAATTTTTTAAATTCTCTAAGAGTCTTGAGTTATTATCATAAAGATTTTTCAATATATTGTGATGCTAATGGAAGCACAGTGAGGTTGACTTAGGGCTTAGACAAGATAGCAGCTCAGTTTTATTTCAGTTTTGCACCCCTTTAATAAAAAATTGTCAAGTGACCCTCCAACTTAACTTCTATCCTCCTCCATATTCAGAAGGACTAGTTTTCAGTGTCATGACAAGGGAAACAGCATCATTAGATAAGAGATCCTGAAATCCATATTCCTATAGTTGGCATCATTCTAGGAAAAAAAATAATGAAAAGAAATAAATATATGTTAATTAGCTGATTAATATATTCAAAAAATACATACTGAGAGTTCATCATGTGCTAAGCACTGTTCTTGGCTCTGTGAATTCAGCAGTGATTGAGAGCCTATATGGACATTACATTTTCATTGGTAAACACAGAATGATTGAAAAAGATAGTGGCACTTCTGGTGTTGGCTAAGAGAGAAGGTCACTACAGTCTATTTCTCCAATTAATTACAGCCAAAATGCAGCTGCCTGAAGATGCTGAAAAGTAAATAATGACAGGAATGTTCTTTTTGTTCCCCCCTTCTTTATTGCAACCAAGGGTGAACTAAGCCTCAGAACTGCACTTTCTAAAAATATTTTTTTCAAATATTCATTTATTTATTTATTTGGCTGCATCAGTTGCAGCATGCAGGATCTTTGCTGTGGAGCACAGACTCTGAAGCCATAGACTCAAGTTATGGTCTTAGTTGCTCCAAGGTGTGTGGGGTCTTCATTCTTCCAGCAAGGATTGAACCCAT
This sequence comes from Dama dama, assembly GCF_033118175.1. Classification (NCBI taxonomy): domain Eukaryota; kingdom Metazoa; phylum Chordata; class Mammalia; order Artiodactyla; family Cervidae; genus Dama; species Dama dama. The sequence goes on from NC_083714.1 coordinate 25,631,118, forward strand.
GTCCCCTGCATTGGAAGGAGGATTCTAAACCACTGACCCACCAGAGAAGGCCCTCAGAACTGCACTTTGAGTGGGGAAAGCAAGAAGTCTGCAAGAAACCACCTCTTTTTAGCCAGAGGGCTAGGGAAAGGAGATTCTGTAAATCTAAAAAAAAAAAAAAAAAAAAAAGTGTGAAGAATCCTTGAGTTGTTTATCTTTCCTTTTCTTTTCTCCCTTGGCTTTGTCACAATGCAAGTCCCAGATAAGAAGTTACACAGCTGTAGTGGCAGGCAAGGAGGCCATGTGGACACTTGTAGTCCTGGGAGAAAACCTGCCTCTCTGGATAGAGGAAACTGTAAATAGGAGCCCAGGTGACCCGAAGAGTTGGGAGGAAAGGTTTCTTGAAGAAAATAGAACTAAAATAGGGCTCTCCAAATTCCGTATATGAATTAATCAAGTCCCAGGCCCATCCCCAACATCTCCCTATGCATACATGCAACAGACCCAAAGAAACAAGAAAGCCTTTAAGGATGGAACTGCACAATGCCACCCGAGGTCCAGACTAACCACTGAGATGTTCATGTGCAGAATACAGCTGAAAAGTGTAACAAGGGCTTTGAAAACCAAACACAGACATTGGAATCATTGCCTGCATAAAACGAGAAACAACCTACAGTCTAAACACGACCAGCTTGATTGCCAGCTGAAACAAAAACAAAACCAAAATTAACGTCTCCAGAGAATTTTAACAGAACCTAGAATCTTACAACATAATATTCAGAATCTAAGCCATAATCCCAAATTATTTGCTGTATGAAGAGCCAGGAAAAGTGGCGAGTTCTGAAGGGAGAAGAAAACAGGTGTTAATCCTAAAATGACCCATATGTCAAAATTATAAAATAGAGTCTTCAAAGCAGCTATTATAAGAATGCCCCATGAAGAAAAGGTGAATACTCTTAAAATGAATGGGAAGAGACTAGTTTTCAGCAAAGAATTATAACTATGAAAAAAATGGAAATTTCACAGCTGAAAACAGATCTGCTACTAACTAGGGGAAAAAATGAGTTTCTAGGCAGTATGCTTAGAAGGTTATTTTATGGTAAATTCCATTTTCAAAATTTTCAGTTTGTAAAAGAATATTATAGTCATTTAGTCAACTCCATGGAGGTGAACAGTGAGGAGAAAGATAATTGCCCTAGATTAGGCTTTAGTTTTGACCAGATTAACTTGCAGTGGCCTATTAGGCATAGACTAGAGACTTCAGGTATGATATTTTATGAAAAAGTATGGTGTTCAGGAATGAAGTTATAAAACGAGTCCTTGGTATGTTGTGGTATTGAGAATCATTGGGTTTGTTGAAATCACATCGTGTGAAACTATAGACATAAATGAGCAGACAATCCAGGAATGAGTGCAGGGCCCTCAATTAGAGGAGGCCGAGCAAGGAAAGGAATCTGAGCAGGGCAGGAAAACAAGGAAGGAAAACAAAGAAGAGGGAGGTGTCATGAAGAGCAAATGAAGGCTGACATTTAAGAATGAGATAGTGATGAAGTATTTAATGCTGCTAAGAGGTACAGAAGATGAGGACAGAGAGGTAGCCATTGGGTTTCGTAAATTGAAGGTCACTGTTGATCTTGAAAAGAGTAGATTCACTGAAATGGTGGGAAGAAAACCTTAACTGAAGTGGGTTTGGTGAAAGACTGGGAGGTGAGGGATATTTGCTGCTATTTTAATAGTAAATATTAGCCTAGTTTCGAGCAAAGTTGCTGAGAAGCAGGGAAATAAGGCAGCTTGAGGAAAAACTTGCTGTCAGGGGAGAGAATCACATACTACTGGATATGGAAGGAATCAAGTGGAAAAACTGTGGTCAAGATAAGGAAAGAGACTGGCTCAAAGTTGGAAGGTGGCAGTTGGCTTTGTTTTTACTGTTGATTTTCTTCCTAGCTATTTCTTAAACAAGATTTGAAAAGTTATTATGTTTACTTGTTTGTTTTACTGCACACTCAAATAAAGAAAGTCAGAAGATTTAAGCTATACCACAGACTGCAGCATCACTATAAAGAGCAAGACAACCTTCTATTGTTGTCAAGACCACAAAATTTGTTTTGAGTGCAGTTTACAATTCAGTGGATATTTATTAATAACCAGTTATGTGAAAGGCACTGTTAGAAATCCAAAAATAGTTATAATACCCATCTTTTTTCCTCACAGGGTATAAAATGTAGTTCTGTGTGGGGTTAATAAGATAACTCTACCATAAAAAAGATGTTAATTCCATATCATGTTTTTTATTCTCGTTTATAGCTTCACTTTCATTCTGTTTTCTGTAGCAGTAAGTTGAAGGTCTCTTCCAGTAGACTGTGAGCCCCTGGAGGTAAAAACTGTGTCCTGCCATCTCTGTGCATTTTCTTTCACTCACCTTCTACTCAGTACATATTTGTGTGTAATAGAAACTTATTGCATTTTTATTGACTTGAGCTCATTGATGGATTGAAATTACAATAAACATACAATGAAACTGTGTTGATTGCCAGATTAGGTAATGTTCTTCCACAAACACCTCATTATAAGTATAATAGTTACCAATAATTTTTAACACGCTAGGAGGTAATAAACTTTTATAATAAATACACTTTTGACTCCAGTGAGAGATGAGATTCAAAATATAGTTTAAGAATTTCCACCATTTAGATGTCTGCCCATCACAGTCAGTACAACTGTGCAAAAGTCTCTACATAGATTCACATACCCACCCCATCCTTGTGACATAGGTGGATGGTATGTATGGTCGTAGTTCCCCTCATTCACTTCAGTATGTTTCTTCAGTTAAGAATCTCAGTTTGATAATTATACTATGCAGTACGCTGAAAATCTAGTAAGAGGGTAGATCTCATGTTAAGTGTCCTACCACAATAAAATTTTTAAAAGTTTCGATAAACTGTTACATTTCAGATTGGTTGGAAAAGTAGGTATTCATTTTGCTTTTTCAGAGCATTCTTCCAAACTTTAATCTGTTTCTAGTTATCTCACAGTTCTTACATATCTGTTCCTAAAACAGATTCATGTCATTCATTATTTTCTATCTAATTGACTGGGTCTTGTCATGTAAAGCAGTCAGTGAATGTATTGATATTTTTTTATTTTTGGTAAATTGAAGTGGTGTCACATGAAAATAGTCATCTCTGAATTTAGCGAAAATTATTGGTTCAGGAAGAAACTGAAAATTTATAAGGAGGCTCTCCCTTAAGAAGTAAGACAGAACTTGCTAAAATGTCCTTATTCTGAGCTATATATTAAGGAAATTCTATGAAATGGGTTAAAATAAAATTATATGAATAAAACAAACATCATTTAACTACTGTTGATATGAATTGGTAAAAAGGCGAAGAGAGTGAATTGATTTTGAAAATTGAAGCAAATCTTCCCTGTTTCTTTCTTTTTTTTTTTTTTTATTATTTTTTTTTTCCAGTGGGTTTTGTCATACATTGATATGAATCAGCCATGGATTTACATGTATTCCCAATCCCGATCCCCCCTCCCACCTCCCTCTCCACCCGATTCCTCTGGGTCTTCCCAGTGCACCAGGCCGGAGCACTTGTCTCATGCATCCCACCTGGGCTGGTGACCTGTTTCACCATAGATAGTATACATGCTGTTCTTTTGAAATATCCCACCCTCGCATTCTCCCACAGAGTTCAAAAGTCTGTTCTGTATTTCTGTGTCTCTTTTTCTGTTTTGCATATAGGGTTATCGTTATCACCTTTCTAAATTCCATATATATGTGTTAGTATGCTGTAATGTTCTTTATCTTTCTGGCTTACTTCACTCTGTATAAGGGGCTCAGCTTCATCCATCTCATTAGGACTGGTCCCTGTTTCTTTTAACTGAGACAAAATGTGAAGATTTCTTAATCCTCTTACACAAGTTTTATCTGTGAAGCGGCATGCTTACTCATGGTGCTCTCAGATAAGTGAATTTAAAGACATATGTTAGGAGGCGGGCAGGAGAATGGATTTGGAATCATAAGAATTCTGTTTCAGGATGGAATCTGATGAGTTGCTATTTACATAAGTGCTTCCTGGTGCTTATTTGAGTCTTTAGTGGGGGAGGGGTGGGATTGTAAGGACAAACTACAAGTACAAGAGAGATAGAAACTCTTGCAGCATGCTAGCAGGAGGCTTGGGACTGGCAGCGAAGGTAGTCTCCAGATAGGACTACTAAGTATGAATGAATCTGCTGCCTTTATCAAGCAAAATCAGATTGGGGATTTTATGTGTCTTTCTGGGGCATTATTGAATAGAGATGACTAGGAAGATTCCCACTCTCCATATATCAACTATTACATGTAAACATTCACACAGAGCTGTGTTTCATATCCTTGGAGTTTTCCGTGACTTGAACTTTACTAAGGTCAGGAAGAGCTTTTAGGTCCATTTTTCTTTTTCCTTTTTCCTTTTTTTTTTTTTTTTTTTTGGAAAGGAGCTCTTGTAGCTAAAGCATTTCCCTTTTTCTGTTACCCAGGGGTGAGTACATCTTCTTTATTAAAATACCCTAAATTATTCTCTGTTCAGAAATTAAAACTATGGCAAAGAAATACAGCATAGGGCAGGAACCAGTATGGAATTGTATCAAAATAGCTGAGTGGGAAATGGTTGTAACATTCACTGATAGCAGTTCCTTATGAATTAGTCAGTTTAATCTTGACCTTGTAAAGATAGTAAAATTCTAATAATTCAAAGAGCAACTAATAGACTATTTTAATTAACTAAATTTGAGATCATTTTAAACTTTGAAAGAAAGAGGCAAAGCATAATAAAACGCGTTCATGGTAGACTGTTCCAGAACATTATTGAGCATTTGCCAAGACTTAGTGGTAACATGTACTTTTAGAAAAATATAGTCAAAGTAGAAATACTGATATTTAATCTTTTCAAGAATCAGAATGATGACATCTTACATGAACAAGCATTTAATACTTACTAATTACTTGTGCTCCCAAAATTCATTTTTAATGGAATAGTTTGTTTCTATGGTAAAATGAATTCTGAGTTCCAAAGTTCTAAATGCTTGATGTTTAAGTTTTAGAGATTTAAGCAGCAATATACTCAATACGTCTACTTAGAGTAATATTTCACACATACCTAACTGCCAGTGTGATTTATTTCTATGAGCAAAGCCAGTTTGAGTTACAATTCAGGATATCATAAATGCTTGTGGCCAATTCTGAGGATAACGAATAGCCCAGTCTGACTAATGCCATGACTTGTGTAAGATGATGTTGGAAAAAGCATTTTGGACATGTAGAATTGGGTGAAATTTCAAGAGTCTTGAGGCTAAGATCAAGGGATTTGCTGGTAAATTCATCTTTTAAAAAATTCCAAACTCTACCCTGGATTGTCTGTCAAAACCCTTCTCTGAGTTTCTGTAATATATTGGTTAATCAAGAGACTGTATGGAGGGCATAAAATTGTCTATACTAGAATGATGGTCGAGAGTATAATACTAGACACAGGATGACAGCACTAGTCTATAAACTTCAGCAGACCAGAATTTCATGTATCTTGTTCACTATTAAAAACCCAGCATCCAACTCATGTATTTAAACTTATCAGGTACAGCAAAAAAAAGAAAGTCATACATTTTAAAGCAGCAATAAAAAAAATGTGCTTCATTTTCATTTTTTCTATAAAAAGATTTGATCTTTTTTTAAATTTGTTTGCTAAAATGATAAAATTACACCTCATTAATAGCCCTTAGCTCTAAATTTAGGTTTTAAATTTAGTGCAGTGTTCAGCAAACAATTTATGAAAAAAATGAACTTAAAGTCTAACTAAATTTGAGACTTGTCCAATGAAGAGGTGGAGGAAAGAGTATTAAAGGGAGATCCCAGAATTCTGGGCCAGGATGGCTTTAAGTCTGTTGACAGTCTGGATCTCATTTCTGAGAATCTCTCATACTGGGAAATATATAGAATGATCTAACTCAAGCCCTTGGCTGAGAGTGAAACTCATACCTAACTCCCATGAAAACAATTAGGTGGATGGCTTGAGCTGTCATTTGAGGAAACTGGCACTGTCTGTTCATAACTCATGATGTTCTTATCTAGTGACATAATATATTACTGTTTTTAGTTTCTGTGAATTAAATATAAGATGATACAAAGTACTTTGGAACTGTGTCCCTATAATAAATAATACAGAACTCCAAAATAGCTGGTCATTTTAGCACATTGCATATAAAATTCAATAATGCTGAATATGTAGGATAGTAGAGACATAACATTCAAGAAAATTATTAAAATTTTGTTAAACATTAACAGGTGCTTCATCATCAAATACAATGCAGGTATCATTATTTGGAACTATCAATATAAATGAGTAAATTATAAACTTTTGGTGTCCTTTACATGCTATAATAGAAAAGAAAACAAGATTCTCAAACTTTCAAGTAGAAATGTATCATTTTGAGAGTGGAGGCTATAATATATTCTATTGTTTGTTTAATATCTTCTTTTACTTAAGTATGTTTATCAGGATGCTTATAGATGCAATTATAAAAATACTGTAAATAACTAAAACAGAAAGGACATTTTACTATCTCACTTAAGAACTATGAAACTATGAACTGTCAAGGATTGGTTAGTTAAGAGACATGTAAATCCATGGCTGATTCATGTCAATGTATGACAAAAAACACTACAATATTGTAAAGTAATTAGCCTCCAACTAATAAAAATAAATGAAAAAAAAAGAGAGACTGTATAATGTCAGTAGTAATCCAAGTTCATTCTTTCTATTCTGCCATTCTTAGCAATTTGGTTACTTGTGTTCGTAAGATGGTTGTGGCATTTTGTGATCCAGGCACATTCTCACGTATTTGTTTTGAAAATCCTTTTTTTTTTTTTTTGGTAAGTAAACCTATCCCAGAACACCTACCCTTAAATTTCTCTAAGAAGAGAAATAGGATTACATTGATTGGTTTAGGCTTATCACAATGAACCCCTTGAGAGAGAAGAGGGCAGATCCCTGAAGCATTTGGCCACCCAATAGCTGAAAAAAATTGGAAATGGGTAACAAGAAATAAGGGAATGATTACTAAGTAGCAAAAAAATAAGTAAGACATGGGATTAAATATTGTGTTTGTTTGATGGCTAAGTAGTGTCCAACTCTTATGACCCTTTGGACTATAGCCCACCAGGTTCCTCTGTCCATGGAATTTTCCAGGCAAGAATACTTTAGTGAGTTGCCCTTCCTTTCTCCATAGGATCTTCCCAACCCAGGGATCAGACCCAGATCTCCTGCATTGCAGGTTGTCTCCTGCATTACAGGCAGATTCTTTATGGACTGAGCTACCAGAGAAGCCCTGAATATTATGTTAAGTACTCAAATATGTTGTACAGGCATTGATTCTGTGTTTAAAGAAAGACCTGAGATCAGCATAGTATTTATATTTGGTAGTTATGTCTGAAAAGCTTTTAAGTCACAAATCCATCAGTTATTAAGCAAGAGTACCCACGCCAAAGAAAAAAAAATAGACTTCTTTAAATATCTTAAGAATCTTCCATTTAATGAATACAAATACAGAGAAGCTATTCCTAGGGTCATAAAGTAAAGAGGACTACGAATATGTAGTTGAATCCACATCTTTTGGTTTATAGGTGAGGAGAGTGATATTTACAGGAGGCAAATGACTTAGTAAGGCTCTCACATCTAATTTGCAAATGATCTGGTACAGGAACTCGGATCATCCTGATGCTGAGGTGCTTATTTCATTTTCTTCACTCTTCTACCAAAGACTTTCTGGGAATCCAATACATACTGCTACTGCAGTAGCATTTGAGCTTTTATAGTGGCAGCCCCTCTGCAGGAAAAAGCAACAGCTGCAGGAATCTAACACCAGCAAGCCAAAACACACTGCAGTAACCAAGCCCAGAAGGAGTCCTTTCTCCAGCAAAGTTCCTTGGCAAGCTGCAAAGCTAGCTAGGGGGAATGAGTCATCAGTTGACATTGGTGAATAAATTGCCACCTATAGATTTTCTTTTCTCTTTCCACTTTTTTTCTTTTAGCAGATTCACTCATTATCTTTTCATACTCCTAGTGGGGCAGTGACAGTAATATCTGCCTTATTAATGTCTTTTTTGCACCTGAAGTGTCAAGATGATGACAAATTTCTGTTATTCCAAGAAAAGATTTAGAAAAAAATAGCAAAGATTTCAAATGAAAGTTGAATGATGTGGAAATTTATGCTTTCCTTTTATTCTTAAACAACATGTTGTGATTATTATAATATAAGTAGCACAACTCGTGTATTTAAGATTGTCACGTACAGGAGAACAAAGAAAGTCATACATTTTAAGGCAGCAATAATAAAAATGTGCCTCATTTTTCTGTAAAAAGCCTTATGATTGATCTTTTTTAAAATTTGTTTGCTAAAATGTAAATAAAATTACACCTCATTAATAGTTCTTAGCTCTAAATTGAGGTTTCATTTTATACATTGTCCAGCATCATTTGTCAAGTCAAAGAAGCTAGCCATTTTCTAGAGGAGCATGCATTCCTCTTCGGGTTTTAACAGCCCTTAAAACTCTCAGTCCCTGAAGCTTCTATGGGAGTAATACTTATTTGTAGAACCAGATCTGAAATTTGCAGCAAAAGTTCTCACATCCTTTACCAAGCAAAGCTCAAAATATACAGGGTGTCTGAGAATTACTTTTTTCATACCTTCTATCAGCTAGCTGAAAATTTTTAGCTAGTTTCAGTGGGTTAGCCAATATTGTAGAAGCTCATCTCCCATTACTTAAGGCAGACTTCTGAGAAGCTGTGCTTCTTAGAGGAAAGAATATAATAAACAATTAAAAGCAAGGCAAAGAATTGTTGAACATAATTGAATTCTTTAAGTACAAATTATTAGAATTAGTTTAGACATGAAACTTGTTGGCAAGATCTCTGTCTCACAGTAAATATATGAAATGACACATTTATTGAAACCTATTTTATTAAGAAATTGAGTCTACACTTGAATAACAAGTAATTTCAGGACAAATGAATTAGTATAGGGCACTGTGGATTGAAACTTAGCTAATGCTTGTCTCTCAAGAAGTGGTACTGGCTGAAACCCACATTGTCCATTTGGGTAATATTCCTAAACTTGAGATTTATGTTATTGATAAAAGCTACAAATTACCACATATCTTTTAGGACAATTGTGTATAAAATAGGAATGAGTCGAATGAACCATGATTCAGAGTTAATACCTCAAGCAGGACCTTGATTTCATGTATTAAGTCACACGTGTAGAAATCCATGCATTGTCAAATAGCCATCCTCTACCTTAAATGACTAGACAGATTCTGCTCAGGTTCAAAGAATAATTCATTATCACTCACATGTTAATTTGCCTCAGTTTTGATCACAGAAAAATAAAGCAGTGAACCCATTAGAAGAATTACATTGAATTGTGAACTTCTGTGGAGTTGATTTTGAAAGGCATAGAACTGGTTTTCATTTCTGTAGTCTGCTTGGCTTGAACCTGAGGTTGATCATTAATCCCTTAACTATTAGCTCTCTTTTGTACTGTATTCAACACTTTGCTTCATTTTGAATGGGTTTAAATGATATTATACAGTTGTATTAATTCTTTCTGGTAATTTGTAGGAAGAAGCACCTATTTTTTTTGATAAGCTGCAGTGTTTGTAGATGGGTCACGAAGAATAACTTCTCAATACACAGGGAAGAGCATAGAGATTCAAGTGAAATGATAGGCTCTTCTATGGGAGAAAACAGTCACAAACAACAACTAGAAGGATCAGCACTTTTTAATGGGTTCCCTTTCTTTGGCTCCAGGGAGAGAGTATTTCAGTCAGATATTAGCAGCATTAAAATCATTACCCAGTATAAGGGCAGATGGCTGGCCGATAATTGTTTATAGGGACAGATGGCAGTTCCTCGTACCCTCTTTCTAGTTTCTGTGTTTTTAAAGCTCAGCAGTTGCAATGTGAAGTCTTCATAGGACCATAAAATACAAACCACTTTAAATAACTCTGAACCAGGATTTTGACTGATGTGCTTAAAAGAAGCAGTCACAGTTTGAAACTCAATCTGCAGAGAAAGGCTAGGTACATGGCCCTGCAGGTTATAATTTATAGGAATAGCAGACTAATTGGGGCTAGGTCTACACATACACACACACAAACTGGCATCAGTAAAATAAAGAACTGAGTCAGGTCAAGAATTTTACCCTAAACCAAAGACACAATTTTGGTAAATGCTCCATATTCAAACACCAGCATGTGTTGAGTACCTGGCTAGTGTTCACAAGGGCTACCAAAGAAGTGCCAGGCCTTTTTCTGACCTTCATTAGCTGACAGTCTAAATGGGGAGTGAAATGATACCTAGAGAGAGAGAGATTATTCCAGTATAAGGCAGAGGATGCTAAATGCAAGTAACACAGAGAAGCTCTAGAGAAGATCAAATAGACTGATTAATATGGACATGAGAGCTTGGGTTAGTAGGCATATGCAGAGTAAGGAAGGGATCATTGGTGGTTTTGAAGGTAGAAAAAAAAATGGTATAAGCAAAGACATAGGCAGAGAGGCACAGACCTAGCCTGAAGATCCTGTATTCTTGCTTATTGTACAATATTTTATTTCTTTCTCCAGTTTCAGTCTCCTCTTAAGTGTAGTAAGGGATGCTAAACAATTTGCCCCTTTGATCAATTTAAAAGAATAACTGAGCCCAAATATGTAGGGAACTTGAATTCTAGGTTATAGATTTCATATACTGTTCTTAAAATAATTGGGAATGCCATTGAAAGTTTTGGGGAAAATATGGCATGTGTAAATATTATTTTCAGTAGGATTTGTCTGGTGTTTTGTGAAGTAGGTTGGAAAAGGAGAGTCTGGATTGAGCCCATTTATGAGATTATTACCATACTTCAGGCTAAAGATGGTAAATCCCTAAAATAAAGTAGAAACCATGAACAAGAGAAGGAAGATGATTGCCATTGTGAAGAGTTAGCATCATTAAATGATTAGTTACATAAGAAAGGCCAAAATGAAGGGCAAGAAATCAAATGTTTACAACTTGAGTGATTAGGGAAAGGATTTTCCTTTACAGGAGTAGAAATAAGGAAGACAGAGAGGAGTTGTACCTTTGAATTTATTTGTATATGTTACTGAGACATCAAGATGGAGACTGCACAAGTCAGGTGGAGATGATTGATAGAAAAGACAGATGTAGGGGAATGATGGTTGAAATGGTAGAAGAGGATGATATCACTAAGGGAGAAATCTCTTAAGGAAATAATAGTATAATGAGGACCAGAGCTTGGGGACAATATCCAGATTTTAAAACTAGATGTTAAATGTCTGTTTTCAAAATATTTTAACTATTTTTCTCTCCATGTGTGTGTGTATGTGGAATCTTGTGGTGTCTATGGGTGAAAGCTTATATTTCTGTGTACTTTATTGAATATAGGATCTTCTTTTTTCTTTTTCTTATTTTATTATCCTTGGAAATAATGGCATAAAGTTTGCAAGAAAAGCATTCCCTTGACTAGATGTTACATTTTGAAGAAGCTGCCAAAAAGAAATAAACAACAACAACCCACAGCAAATCAAAAAACATACTGTATGCTTGCATCAGCAGAAAAATGTAGTTTTGATTCAACTGAATTTTTTTTCTGCATTTCAAATGAAGCAAATGTAGTAGTAGTAATGTTATGTCAAGGAGTTTATATTCCCTAAATGTTTCTTGTCAAGGACTAAAATAATACATTTTATAGTGACTTTGTATGACTCTTATTTATTTTCAAAATAGTTTGATTCTATTTCAGATACCCAGAGTCATTGCCAGATATCAAATGTAGGGTAATATGAACCCCCACAACAAATATATTTCTTTGGTATATTTTGAGCTTTGAGACTGAACACATTGAAGGAGAAGGAGCCTCCCAGTACTGTAAACTTCTTACCATGGAGGATGATGGTACTATTTGTTCAGTGGGCCCTGACCCAAAACAATTTGCAGTGCTTGAACTGAAGGGGGTGGGGATTGAATGAGCGCTGTTATTTTATTTAAATATAATCATGTTATAGAGTTTGAAATGGCATTAGACATCATGTTATCCAGTCTCCAGCTTGTTTAGGTCTAAACAAACAGGCATAAACATATATTTGATTATTCAAATGATAATCATTCTATACAAGTCATAGCCTATTTTGTTTTCAGAAAACTGGACAGCAGAAAACTCTCAAATATATTGAGCTGAAATCAGTACTTCCGCTATGAGGGACAGTTTGACTTTACAGAGAGACAAAGATATTAGAACATTTTGTGCTTTTTTAGTTATCTTTTAAATTTGGGTTATGTGTCACTTATTTGTGCCTTCTTACCAACCAGTGCTCCCTGTTGTAAAACCCTTGCCTAACAATCAGTTCATAGTGATGCTGAGGAGGTATGTGAACAGTAGACTGTGAGCTCTTTGAGAAGAGAGATTATAAATTATTCCTCATTGTATCCCTTGTCGATAGCAGCGAGCACAGTGCCTGGTAAATAGCAAGTGCTCAGTAAATGTTTAATGAAATGAGGAAGGGAGGAAGAAAGGAGAAGAGGGAAAAAGGAAGAAATTTATAGAAAGAGAATGATTCACATTATCTTTGCCAATTCTGACCTTTAGTGTGGCAGAATCATTGACTGAGTGCAGTATGTCTTTCCTGACACACTTTACATATTTACATAATTCATTGAGATTATTATTATAGAATTTCTAATCTAAATTTATCTCGATCTTTAGTATATTGGTTATCTGTGTCATGAAGATCTTTTTTGTATTATTTTTTTGTGTATTCTTGCCACCTCTTCTTAACATCTTCTGCTTCTGTTAGGATCATATCATTTCTGTCCTTTATTGTGCCCATCTTTGCATGAAACGTTCCCTTGGTGTCTCTAATTTTCTTGAAGAGATCTATAGTCTTTCCCATTCTATTGTTCATGACACAGATAACCACGATGGTGTGATCACTGGACAAGAGCCAGACATCCTGGAATGTGAAGTCAAATGGGCCTTAGGAAGCATCACTATGAACAAAGCTAGTGGAGGTGATGGAATTCCAGGTGAGGTATTTCAAATCCTAAAAGATAATGCTGGGAAAGTGCTGCACTCAATATGCCAGCAAATTTGGAAACCTCAGCAGTGGCCACAGGACTGGAAAAGGTCAATTTTCATTCCAATCCCAAATAAAGGCAATGCCAAAGAATGTTCAAACTACCACACAATTGCACTCATCTCACACACTAGCAAATTAATGCTCAAAATTCTCCAAGCCAGGCTTCAACAGTATGTGGACCATGAACTTCCAGATGTTCAAGCAGTATTTAGAAAAGGCAGAGGAACCAGAGATCAAATTGACAACATCCGTTGAATCGTTGAAAAGCAAGAAATTTCCAGAAAAACATCTATTTCTGCTTTATTGCCTATGCCAAAGCCCTTGACTGTTTGAATCACAATAAACTGTGGAGAATTCTTCAAGAGATGGGAATACCAGACCACCTTACCTGCCTCCTTAGTAATCTGTATGCAGGTCAAGAAGCAACAGTTAAAACTGGACATGGAACAACAGACTAGTTGTAAATCAGGAAAGGAGTATATCAAGGCTGTATATTCTCACCCTGCTTATTTAACTTGTATACAGAGTTCATCATGCAAAATGCCAGGCTGGACGAAGCACAAGCTGGAATCAAGATTGCGGAGAGAAATATCAATAAACTCAGATATGCAAATGACACCACCCTTATGGAATAAAGCAAAGAACTAACGAGCCTCTTGTTGAAAGTGAAAGAGGAGAGTGAAAAAGTTGTCTTAAAACTCAACATTCAGAAAACTAAGACCATGGCATCCGGTCCCATCATTTCATGGCAAATAGGGAAACAATGGAAACAGTGACAGACTTTATTGTTTTGGGCTCCAGAATCACTGCATATGGTAACTGCAGCCATGAAATTAAAAGATGCTTGCTCCATGGAAGAAAAGCCATGACCAACCTAGACAGCATATTAAAAGGTAGAGATATTACTTTGCCGACAAAGGTTCATCTAGTCAAAGCTATGGTTTTTCCAGTGGTCATGTATGGATGTGAGAGTTGGACCATAAAGAAAGCTGAGCACCAAAGAATTGATGCTTTTGAACCGTGGTGTTGGAGAAGACTCTTGAGAGTCCCTTCGACAGCAAGGAGATCAAACCAGTCAATCCTAAAGGAAATCAATCCTGAATATTCACAGGAAGGACTGATGCTGAAGCTAAAACTCCAATACTTGGCCACCTGATGTGAAGAACTGACTCATTGGAAAAGAACCTGATGCTGGGCAAGATTGAAGGCAGGAGGAGAAGGGGACAACAGCGGATAAGATGGTTGGATGGCATCACCAATTTGATGGACATCAGTTTAAGCAGGCTCTGGGAGTTGGTGATGGACAGGGAAGCCTGGCGTGCTGCAGTCCATGGGGTCATAAAGAGTCGTACATGAATGAGCAACTGAACTGAACTTTGTACATTGGGATGTGTTTTTTTTTTTTTTGAATGACAGGTCTTTGTATGAACAAAACAATCTCTGGAAATGCTTCTACTCACCTTTAGTATTCTATCACAAAAATCTAACTACTGTTATTCCAACTGAGTACATCTGATCCTAGGCACAGTGACCTGAGACAGTTTTAAGGAATCCTAATAATTCATCATGGTGCCATGACTCTTGATGGGATTACTCTGATTTTAACAAACTCACACACTGGTGCCCTCTGTTACAATGTAGCTATACTACATTATTTACAAGTGAAATGTGAAGATTTAATCAGTCAGTAATGACCAAGTTTAAAAAAAATTGGATCTTTATTTTCAGTCTCCTAAAAGCAATTTAAAAGAATATAGGGTTGTTTCCCTGGGTTGGTGGAACTTTAACATATCTTTGTACAGATGGGGAGGGTTATCGTAAGGAAGTTATCTCCTACATAGTTATTATGACTGCCTTAATTTTCATTTTGACCTAAGGTATCATTGTCATATATCAGTTTCAAGATAGTGGAAATGCTTATTAGATTTATATCTCCTGATAAATAAAGAAAGTAACTTTAAGCTTGATGGAGACTCAGATTAGCTGGCAAGAAAAAGCATTAAAGTCCCTCTTTGCTGTGTGTCAACCAGCGCAGTAAAAAGAGGTTATCTTCAGGACATGATGCTAGTGAGAAAAATCAACCAGGAAGCCATCCATTTTTAGGAGGTTTAAAAATTTAGTGCATAGGGAACAATGCAGGCAGTCTCTTTTATCAAATAATTTATTTTGCAAAAATGGTAATGCTATTAGGATATTGGGGAAACTATTAGAATAAGAATTAAAGTGGTAGAATAGATGGCAGCTGGATGTGCAAGTAAACAGATTGCAATAAAAGAAGAGATGTTTTGGAGCAGAATAAGCAAAATGATGCCATGTCAATCATGTCCAAGTACAACGTAATTTTGTACTAAGTACCCACATACTCCCTCTTATACTTGACCCCCTCCCTGCTCATGTACGCATATGTATACCTACACTCCCACCAACTTAGCCATACTATAAAGTCCTCACGTGTACATTAATATACAAATGTGTGTGACAGGTATGTTTGAACTCACTTTGGAGAAGAAAACCATGGAAAAATTATGGCCTGATTCAGTCTTCAGTGGTAGCATTCCTTTTCCTTTTTTAAAATTGTTGTTTCACAAACAATTATAGTGCTTATTGTGTACCCTTTCACGTATGAATTTCTTTCATTGTCACATCAGTCTATGAAGTAGATACTGTTACTGTGATTTTCCATTTAAGAGATGAAAAAATTACCATTCTGGGGTGCTATTCTGCCATTCTACTTAGGTTACTGTGATGTCACCTCTTGAGATGTTTAGGATGGCCCTTTTGAGCCTTCCTGGGAAAGAAGCCTACTCAGTTAAGACAGATGGAGTGAACCTAGCCATTAGCTAAGGTTGGCTCTTCTTGCCCTTCACAAGTATTATTTAATTTCCCATCAAGTAATCTCAAAAGTCAAGTTGACATCCTCCTTTAGTGACATAGTGAAGTTGCTCAGTCATGTCCAACTCTTTGTGACCCCATGGACTACCAGGCTCCTCCGTCCATGGAATCTTCCAGGCAAGGATACTGGAGGGTTGCCATTTCCTTCTCCAGGGAAGGAAATATCATTTTAGTGACATAGAACCTGCCTATTTTTTTGTCTTGTTTCTCCTCTCAGAGTCCAGAGTGCAGGCTCTCTCCTCTATTTTCCTGTGCACATTGATATAGGATATATTTTTGCACATTGAAGCACCTAAGTTAAGAAATATATCACCACAGTTTAACCTACACTTTTGCCTGCCATAACTCCAAATGGAATGGTCACCTTAGCAATAGTCGTTGTTTAGAGACGGTCCATTGATGTTAAGAAGGTAGCATACCCTATTAGCAACAATGCTCATATTGACATAGAAGATGACCTTTCTGATTTGGAATCACCCACCCGGTATCTCAGCAGGACATGAGAGGTGCCGATAGGAGCCCAAATTTGGGAAATGGCTAAATTTGCTGCTTTTCCCATTACATTTCAGAAGTCTTGGATCATTGGGAATAATAAGAAAATCCATCCAAACGGCTGCAACCTCTAAATACTACATTTGAAGCTTCTAATAATTGAAATGGCCTTGCTGGTGGCTCTGCAGTAAAGAATCTGCCTGCAATGCTGGAGATGCAGGTTTGATCCCTGGGTTGGGACGATCCCCTGGAGGAGGACATGGTAACCCACTCCAGTATTCTTGCCTGAGAAGCCCATGGACAGAGGAGCCTGGTGGGCTACAGTCCATGGGGTCACAAAGACTCGGGCACTACTGAAGCGATTGAGCATAGCACAATAATTAAAATAAATGAAACATCAGACATGGTCATACTGAAGAATTTTTTGGATTGAAAGGAGCTTTAGAGATCCCAAAGTCCAATGACTTCAATTTCCTTACCCATATAAGAGAGAGAAAAGGACCTAGCCCTATGTATCTTTGTCACTGGAATACCTGGCATGATGCCTTCCATAGTTGGTGTTCATAACATGTCTGTGAGGCTGCTTTATACTTAGAATTGTGATTGAGCTACCCAAGAATACATGGGTAGTAATGGGAAAGTCCAGAACCCTCATTTTATGCCTGTGACCGGTGTTTCTAGCCACTTACAAGACAGGGCCTGTTCTAAAGGTCACATTTTGAATCCCTAAACTATAACCCTGCACAGCAAGAGTCTGCTCAACCCTAGATGGCTGTTAAGGTAGATATTAATCCTGCCCTCTAAAAACTGCAGTGCTAAGAGAAGTTGGGGCATTTACTTCTAGCCACTCCTCTTAGCTCTTCTTTTCAAAATAGAAAGTCCTCATGACTTTCCAATCCATAATTGTGAGACTTAATTTCTTTTCTTCAGGGATAAGCAGTTTTAAAAATGTATAAACATAAGCAAATTTGCCCAGAGAGGACAATGTCCTCATATTCCCATTCCCAAAGAGTTCAGGCTGGGAAAATACAGCTCTTGGTTTTAGCCATAATTAATTACTTTGATGTATTACCTATTTTACCTGAGGGACCACAAAGAAAGAGTAGAAAGCAGGCCCAGTTATAACAAGGCATCGTTCTCAGCATATTGCAAGCAGCAAGTGACACATGAGGGAATAGCCATGCAGCCTCAGTCAAACAGCGCATTCTCTCAGGTTAATATTATTGGAATTATTAACTTCTGAAATGCTTCTAGGAGGAACTACTTTGTATATGACAGGCCCCCTGTGCTTATGTGGAAAGAAAAGCCAATAAATTATCAAGCAGCACACGTGATTAAGGAGTGAAACAGGGAAAGAAAAGGTTTGAGGTGTTTTGAATGTGTGGTCAGAACAAGGATAAATTAAGCAATATAAAAAGATAACCAAAAGCACATGTGAACCAATCTTTGCCCCAAGCTTTGTCAGCTGAAATCCTGAGAATTTTCTGCAAATATCAGTATCAGCGGTGCCCAGTCCTTGAGCCAGTTCTGGCAAAAAGCAGCCAGAAAGCCATAAATGACAGACCCTGCCTGGTATTGTTCAAAACACTTATAAACCTGAACCCCTTTAATTCTCACAACAACCCTTTGAGGTAGAGACTGATACCCATTTTGCAGAAGAGTAAACCAAAAAACAAAGATGTTAAACAATTTACCCAGATGTCGTAGTTAAGATAATTCCAGCTGCTGTAATATGAATAAGTCCTCCCCAAACTCAGGACTTAACCAAATAGAAGTGTATTTCTTGCACACACAATTTAGCACAGCTCATAAATGACAAAAGTACCTTATTCAAAGTCAGTGGCCTCATAATTGAATTAATTTTCCAATTCACCATTATTATTACAAAACAGACATTTAACATATTAAGGCAATGACCAGTTACACCCCTGAGGCAAAGAATGGGTACCTCACCTCTATGCTTGTTGTAATGGTGAGATGACAAATGTGTTTAAATTGCTGTTACACCTACCTATATTTAAAACTTAATTTTAGAATCAGAAATAAAGTATGCCCTGATAGTAAGAACTTTAGACATACCAGGCATGTCGAAGTGCTTTGAATATACTTTTCACTTAACTCTCATAGTCTTCCATTTAAGGTACTACTAATCAGTTCAGTTCAGTTCAGTCCCTCAGTCGTGTCTGACTCTTTGTGACCCCATGGACTGCAGCACGCCAGGCCTCCCTGTCCACCACCAACTCCTGGAATTTACTCAAACTCATGTCCATTGAGTCAGTGATGCCATCCAACCATCTCATCCTCTGCCGTCCCCTTCTCCTCCCGCCTTCAATCTTTCCCAGCATCAGGGTCTTTCAAATACTAATATTGCCATTTAAAAAATTTTTGTGAATGCATTTCTCTCCTTAATCAATTTTTAATGTTCTTATTGTAAAATAAAACATAGACTATGAAAACAAACTGAACAAATATATGGCATGAAGGGTTACCATAAGGTAAACCCACGTGTACCCAACTGAGGTCAAGAAACAGAAATATAGCAGCCACCCTGAAGCCCTTCAATTTCCCCATCAAGTCAAAACCTCTCTCTTTCTCCACAGTGACTTCCATCTTGGTTTTACAGTAATCTTTTCCTCATATGTATTTACAGTTTTGTCTATTTTTATGAAACTTTTTATATTTTAAAAATTATTTAATTCTGAAGATTCCTCTTACACCTGTTAGCTTTATTAATATCTGATGAAGAACTCAAAGAATATATTGGATGCTCATGGTGTAATTAAGCATGTTCCTCTACCCTAGTATTTCCTGCAAATTGGGAGATCAATCTGAAGCTTGCTTCAGACTCTTATTTGTTCTCTTCAGTAAACTACAGTCAGAGTTGTGTTTTAATAACGAGACATACATGTTTGGTTCCATCTTTTTGTGGTGTTAGCAGCTGTTTAGGGTCAATGCCTAGATCAAGTAATCAATTAGAGATTGGAAATGGTAAAAATTCTAATTCTATTATTGCTTATAGATAGTATACTTAGAATAGATGTATCTTCTACAAATTGATTAATGAGAAGTAAAATTTACATAGAAGAGGAAGGACACATGCATTATCTTTCCTTTTATTTACCCACTTTAATATAAAGAAAGGTGAACTTCCAAAAGTGAACAAATCATTTATTATTTAATATCACTAAGTACTCATGGACTTAACATATTTAATAGATTTCAATTCATTGTATCATTTTTGAAATTTTATATATATATTTCACATAATATTTAAAATTTTAAGCATTTTTAAGTGTACAATTCAATTCAGTAGCATTATATTTATGGTGTTTTGTAGCTATCACCACTATCTACTTTCTAGTTATATGTATGTTTTTATCCTGACAGAATGTTAGATTGTGTCAAAGGCCTTTATTCTTATCCAAGAATCATGTCTTTTTTCCCATACTCTTTAATGTAGTATATTATATTGATTTTCTTGTGTCGAATGATCCTTGCCTTGCTGTGAGAACTGCCACTTTGTAATGGTGTATAATCATTTAAATACACTGTTGGAATCAGTTTGCTAGTATTTTGTTGAGAATTTTTGCTTATATATTCTTATGGAATGTTGGTCTGCAGCCTTCTTTTGTTATGATGTCTTTTTTTGGCTTTGGTATTATCAAATGAATAAGTTATTTGTTCCTACTCTTACATTTTGGAAGTGTTTGAGAAGAATTGGGTCATTTCTTATTTAAATATTTGGTGAGAATTATATGTGAAGAAGCAATCTGGTCCAGTTCTTTTTTTATTCTTGACTGCTGATTTAATCTCTTGTTAAAGAACTATTGAGCTTTTCTGTTTCTTCTTGAGTCAGTTTAGGTAATTTTTGTGGTTTTATAAATATGTCCATTTCATCCAGGATGCCTAATTTTGTTGTACAACTGTTCATGGTTTTTTTTCTTAACAATCCTTTTTGTTCTGTAAGGTTGTAAATAACATTCCTCCTACTTTCACTTCTGGTTTTAGTTATATGTGTCCTCTCTCTTTTCTTTGACAGTCTAACTTAAACGTTTGTCAACTTTTGTTGATCTTTCAAAGAACCAACTGTTTAAAAAAATCTGCATTTTATTCTCTTTTTCATTCTTTTCTGTTCCAGTCTTTATTATTCTCTTCCTTCTGCTAGCTTTAGTTTTAAATTATTCTAGTTTTTCTAGTTTATTAAGGTATAGATTTAATTTATCTGTGATAGATCCTTCTTTTTTCATGACTTAGTGACAAAGCACAGCATATTTTTAAGATATTTGTGCCTTTGGCATTTACAGCTATGGCTTTCCCTTTGAATACTGCCCTTGCTGCATCCTATAACTTTTGATGTATTGTGGTCTCATGTTTATTTTTCTCTTAGCATGATCAAATACCTCTTGTGATTTCTTCTTTGATCATTGATTGTTTAGCAATGTGTTATTTTCCATATATTTGTGAACCTACCAGTTTTACTTCTATTACTGATCTAGCTTCATTCCACTGTGGTCAGAAAAGATACTTTGTATGATTTTGATCTTTTAAATTTCTGAGACTTGCTTTATAACTTAACATAGGGTCTATATCCTATAGAATGTTTATATTCGATTGAGAAGAATGTATATTCTGCTGTTGTTTGGTAGAATGATTATTATTCATCATGGGTTTATATTGTTTTTCTTTCTTTTTTAAAATTTTTTATTAGTTGGAGGCTAATTACTTCACAACATTTCAGTGGGTTTTGTCATACATTGATATGAATCAGCCATAGAGTTACACGCATTCCCCATCCCGATCCCCCCTCCAACCTCCCTCTCCACCCGATTCCTCTGGGTCTTCCCAGTGCACCAGGCCCGAGCACTTGTCTCATGCATTCCACCTGGGCTGGTGATCTGTTTCACCGTAGATAATATACATGCTGTTCTTTCGAAACATCCCACCCTCACCTTCTCCCACAGAGGATTTGAAAAACAATATATTTTTCCAGAAAAATATATTGTTTTTCAAAAAATATATTGTTTTTCAAATCCTCTATTCCATTATTGATCTATATAGTCATTCTGTCCATTATTGTATGTGATGTATTGGAGCCTCCAACTATTATGGTAGAATTATCTATTTATCTCTCCAATTCTTTCAATGTTTGCTTCATTTGGGAGCTCTTATTTGGTTTATCATTGCTTATTAACCATATTTTTATAATTGTTATATTTTATGAATGAATTGAGTCTTTTATAATGTCCTTTTTGTCCTGTAACAGTTTTGGACTTGAAGTATATTTTTCTGATATTAGTATAGACACCCTAGATCTCTTTTGGTTACTATTTGGATAGAAAGTCTTTTTTCATTTGTCTGTTTTCAAGATGGGCTTCACTGGTGGCTCAGACGGTAAAGAATCCACCTGCAATGTGTTTGATCCCTGGGTTGGGAAGGTCCCCTGGAGGAGGGCATGGCAACCCACTCCAATATTCTTACCTGGAGAATCCCCATAGACAGAGGAGCATGGCGGATTACAGTCCATGGGGTCGCAAAGACACGGACATGACTGAGCAACTGAGCCTAGCACATTTTCATAGCCTTTGGATCTCTTGTAGATAGTATATAGATTCATATATCTCATGAAATTTGGAGAGATTTTGGCCATTATTTGTTCATATATTCTTTCTTCCCTTTTCTTCTCCTTCTGGGACTCACATGATATGCATGTTGTTCTGTTTGTAGTGTTCCACAGATCTTTTAGGTTTTTCACTTTGTTACATTGATGTAAAACTGCCATTTTATTTGTTTTTTTCTTTATCTTTATTGGAGTATAGTTGATTAATAATGTTGCTTTACTTTCTGCTGAACAGCTAAGTGAATAGTTTTACGTATCCATATATCCACTCTTTTTTAGGTTTCCTTTTTCCATGTAGATCATTACAGATTATTTAGTAGCATTCCCTGTGCTATACAGTAGGTCCATATGGGCATATTTAAGATAGTTGTTTTAAAGTCTTTTTCTAGTAAGTATAATGTCTTGACTTCCTCAGGTATGGTTTCTGTCACTCTATTTTGTTTCTCTGAATGGGTCATACTTTCCCACTTCTTTGTATGCTTTTTGATATGTTTTGTTGTTGAAAATGGGAAATTTGAATATTATAATTTGATAACTCTTGAAATCAGACTTTCTCCCTTCCCTAGGATTTGCTTTCTGTTGTCATCATTGTTGAAGGATACACTAGTTGTTTTGTTTAATGACTTCCTAAAGCTATTTTTGTAACTATATTCATTGTTTGTGGTCGGTGAAGTCTCTCTTCCTTAGTATGTGTTCAGGTAATACTTTGACAGATTTTCTTGAAGGCCAGGAGCTAAAAACAACAACAACAACAAAAACAGAAAAATCCCTAAAACACAAAATACTTCTCCTATTCCTTATTGGTTTGCTCTGTGTGAGGACGTTCCTTCCACAATTGGCCAGGCTTGAACTGAGCTGGAAGATTAGCTTTAGTTGAAAACTGTATCATCTTCAGCTTTTACTGAGCATTCACATGGCTTTCTAAATTTCCCTGTATATACAGATCCTTTTGAGTGTGCTAATTTCCCCAAGAAACTCAAGTTTTGTCTCCTGAGCCTTAGGTGGACTAATTTATGTTTTGTCATCAAGCATCTGTGGACTGTTATTTCAGCTTGTAGCACTTTTGAGCAAATCCTACCAATTTTATAGCCTAAATTCTGAGTTATTTGAAACAGAGCTAATTTTCTTACCTTTGTCCTTCAGGTATCCTCCATATGAGTTAGAATACACATATACAATAATTTGTGAACAAAGCCTAGTCTTCTCCCTTTGTATCCAGGTATCAGGATCCCACACTAGGAAATCAGATTTCTAGCTTTAAGACTGCCACCATGCTGGAAAGTAGTGAGTCAAGGGCTAATATAAATTCCATAAAACTTTTCTATTGTCTCAGTTGTTTTTTTTTTCTTGATTCAATGTTTACTTGATTGCTCTAAACCTTTGACTGTTTTCTAGAGTTCTGAAAACTTCTGGTGATTTTGTGATGTTTCTTTGGTGAAATGAAAGCTTGGAGCTGCCTACTATGCAATTTTACTAATGTAGTCCTTTTTCAATCTCAAACTTTTCCAAATATGGTCAGTAAGATCCCTTTCAAACT
This sequence comes from Dama dama, assembly GCF_033118175.1. Taxonomy (NCBI): domain Eukaryota; kingdom Metazoa; phylum Chordata; class Mammalia; order Artiodactyla; family Cervidae; genus Dama; species Dama dama. The sequence goes on from NC_083714.1 coordinate 25,654,800, forward strand.
GGCCCATGAGTTCTTTTAACATGACTCTAATAGTTTTTCATAACATATACATTGTCTTATATGATAAAATATGGCTGACCTAGAATCAGTTATTTCTCTAAGATGGCCTAGTTTCTTTTGATAGAACACAGTATTTCAAGTCCACAAGTTGGATGTTAGACAACTTGTTACTATTTGTTTTGGCCAGTGTTTCTATGCCTTTGCCATGTGTAGGGCTGGTGAAGATAGATAGATAGAAAGAAGGAAAGGAGGGGGAGAGAGGAGATGAGGGAAGGAAGGAAACCTTATGAGTTCATATGTATACTTCTTATTTCATCCAATTCAGGGCTACAGAGTTTTTACTTAACCTCTTCTGCTTATCTCCTTTCTTGTATTCTACATGCAGTTTCTGTTGCTATTCTCAATTTATTCTGCTGTATTTCCTATAAACGCTTTTTTTTTTTCTATAAATGCTTTTAAACTATGTTGGAGCTCTTTTGTTCTGAGGTCCATGAGATGCACTGTTGCTTCCCTCTACTCTGTTCTACACATTCCCTGATACCATGCTAGTTTTGCATGTTGATATCTCTCCTGCTTATTTGCTGGTATTTTGAGATGGTTAGGGTATCTTATTACCTAATTTTGTTGTAAATGTTGCTCCTGAATTTTTTATTGTGATATCTAGTTGTTCTGTATGTTTTTTATTGTCGAACTCAGGGAGATTCAAGAAGAAGGCTGCTGTTTCCACTATCTCCCCCAAATTCTTTCCTGTTATTACCATTTTAGATGTGGGAAAACTGACCCACATATTAAGTGACTTTGTTAATGTTACAGAGTAATTAGCAAAGCCTGAATTAAGCCCTTGTAATTTAAGTAGAGCCCATAATTTAACCTCTACTCCATGCTATCACATCAAGAAGATACATGTTTATCATTACCTGGAGAGATGACATATTTTTACCTGTTCCATGATTCTTGCCTGTACTATATATAAGGGGACTTCTGTTTCTCTTTTGTGTGGTTAGGGGGATAAGGAGAGTTATTTTGGAGAGAATATTTTCAGTTTATCTTCAAATCCTACACACTACTTCCCAAGAATTTTCTTTTAATCAGAAGGCAGAATAAATGTACTGAAAAGGCAATTCAGGCTTACCTCAATCTCTCTCTCTCTCTCTCTCTCTCTCTCTCTCTCTCCTCTCTATCTCTTTTGGATCCCTTGTACTCAGACAAGGTGAACTTCATATGTGCTTGCAATCTTTATGGGGTAAGCAGATCGGTTCTAGTGGCTCCCAACTCCTACTCTGCTTTTTTTTTTTTTACCATTTATTCACTTAGATTAATAAGTCATTCCTGCCCTTTAGTGGAGTTCACTCTCTTAAAATTGGGAGTATTGAGGGGTTGGGAAGCCCAAGTTTAATTTTTGAATCAAGTCCATATTTCAAATCTAGATTTACCATAGATAAAGCTGCTTATTTGGCTTCTTGCACCCATGCTCAATCCAGAAGTGATAAATATTTGTCACCTGAAATGTAACCATTACCAAATACATCATCATAGAGTCTTAGTTGTTGAGACAATCTTCACTCTTGTTCAACCAATTTTTTTGATAATCAAGTGCCTCATAACTATCATAACTATCAAACTCATAACTATCTAACCTCTCATGAGCACCCCTGATTATATGGCTCTATCTTGGATCAAAAAGTCTAGCTTTTACTTGCCAAGTACTTATTTATATGATGGTTAAGAACTTGAACATTGTATCAGACACATTCGGAACTTTGGACAAGGTGCCTTGATCATGAAAATGACGCTAATAGTAGCTTCCTAATAGTGTTCTTGTGAGGTTTAAATTAAATCACGGATGAAAATCTCATAGTAGTTTTCAAAGTAAGTACTCAAAAAATGCTGGTTCTCTTCATTCTTGGGCTTCCCTGGTGGCTCAGTCAGTAAAGAACCTTCCTGCTATGCGGGAGACCTGGATTCGATATCTTCATTCTTACCAGGCACTTTCGCTTGGTCTGTTTACCTAATACACAACCCTGTAGGTTAGGTATTAATCTCCCTGTGGACCAGGATCTATCAGCATTATCTAGGAGCATATTAAAAATGAAGACTCTTAGGCCACACCCCTACCTACTGTATTAGAATCTGCATGTTAAGAAGATCCCCAGGTGATTCCTATGTGCAATAAACTGTGAGAAGCACTGCTCTAATTGACCATGATGTGCTGCCTCACTCTTTAAGGAAATACCAATCGGGCCAGAGGCTGATGAAAATATGTAACACCTGAAGAAAGCTTGTAGCCAAGATACAAACTAGGATGAATCAGAAATCAAGAGGCAACATCAAAGATAGTAGTGTAGGCTTCCTTTCTGAAAGTGGTGATGGCATTGCATGGACACACAGAGGTAGGATCAACAGCAGCTCCAGGGTCAAGCTAGACTAGGACACAGGTTGGGTAAAGAAAGCAATACATCAAGTTACCAGAACAACTGAGGTCTCTGTTGCCTTGAGGGGCACCTGGATATCTCAGCTGGAAATTGACTACCTCAGTGGATCACTCTCAGGAGCGCCAGTACAATGCAGACACTGTTCTGTGGTTGTATATTCATTTCCTTCTCACTGTGAGCATGGGACTTATCACCAGGCAACAGAGGAGAGAAGAAGAAGGAGATCTGATAAAATACGAAACCCCAAGACCAAAATGTAGAGAGCTTAATCCTAATAGATGGTTCGCTGGTACCCTGTCTTTTCATTTCTAGGTGGCAGAACATGAAAGTTATATAAATGTAAATTGCTTGAAATAAATGGGCCATCACTCAAGGCTTGAAAATCTTTGTTAAACAGAAATTTCCATCACAATATTATTCAAGTTATGGCTGTAATGGCTAAACTTTATGGTGATGGGCAGCAGTGATGTATGAAGTATATGGACAGCTATGATTGAATCACAGTAGGCTGTGGTCTTGTAGTCCGTACTTGTATATGTTTGCTACAGTCCAGCCTTCTGTGTAGCCTAAGCAGTCAGTTGTGAATATGGTGAGGTTGCGGCTGTGTTTGAAAGGCCCCTTATACCAAAAGATTTTTTTTCCCCCTTGATCTGCTCACTAATGGCACAGTTGTTTAGCTGGAGATAAAACTGCTTGTTCCTCAATTAGAAAAATGCTATGAAATGAAATTTTTTAAAAAAAGGAAAGAAAGAAAAAATATGGGAGGAGAAAGTCAGAGAGAGCACAATGTGGGTGTTCAATGCTGGGTAAGGGATTAAGTGTTACAGTTCAGCTGGAAATAAGAGGGAGGACGAAGGTGTTCATGTTAATCTATGAGTAAACAAGCATTGGGTATCCACTGAGCCAAGATCTACAGTACAGATGTTTTCCAACTTCCAAATACAAGTTGCCCTATGTACAAACTCAGCCTGGCACACAAAGTATGTTGCAACACTCTAAGCAATGTCTGACTTCCCAGGCCAGTCCACAGAGCTGATTTGATTGCTAAAGCAGTAAAACTAATAGCATAATCTTGAGAGCTGAAATCCAAGGGCACTGGACCAGTGATAGTAGAGGAGAGGAAGCCAAGGAAAAGGAATAAGCAGAAAAGTAGAGAGTATAGAAAAGGAAAATAAGATGACTAAAAGTGAAGAGAGACATTTAGATATTGCAAGAGCCCCCTAAGACTTTGCCCATGAAAACTATGACCTTTCTCCCTATTTGTCTATTCTCTACCTTCTTCTCGAAGTGATAGAGCAAACTGTAGGTGAAATCATGGTCCCTGTTACTTCTAAGTTGTGTTTTATTATTATTGTAATGAAATTATAGCACTTTCAATGTCCAGTGTGATTTATACTCTACCTGTATATTGAACCTAATGTTCTATTTCTTTCACCCTTGCTTAGGAATCTGGTTTTGTTTCAAATCTTTGAAGATGCCAAATTCCTACCCTAGGCAAAAATAGAAATAGGAGAAAGAGTGGTTCACATAAACTGTTCTCTACCCTTCAGGTCTTAAATGTTCTTTACCAGTGTTGCTGTTTTTGTAACACTATCCCCACCCCTCCAGTCTAGATTTGGACTCTTAGAGCATCCTATAGTTTTCCTTTGTGGTACTTATCAGAATTATAAATTCTTGTGAGCTTATCTTTAATTCTTTTTCTCACTAAACTGTAGGCCCTGTGAGAATAGAAAACAAGCTCTTATTATTCATGTTACATTCTCAGCATCCAGTTTAGTATCTTGCTCGAAATTTTGAATGAATGAAATGAGAATAGGGACTAGAGAAGAGGTATTTACTTTCTATTTTCTATGAATGAGTCAGGAAGTTTGTAGTAAAAATATAAAAATGAACAGACCCTAGGTAACTGTCATGCTCTAAAAAATCATCTCTCCTGAGGTCCTAAATGTCTTCATGCTAACTTAAACTCTCCTAAATTTGCCATCTTCTCAGTTCAGCCCTACCACTTTTAAGTGTTCTGTATGCTGAAATTTTATCCCACTCTTTTTTTTTCCCATTTGCTGAAATCATAAGTTTCCTGGAGAACTCACATTAGTTTTCATAGGGCACCTTCCTCCTGAGTTCTCCTGTGAATTTGGAGAGAAAACAACAGGAAGGGTAGTGGGAAACAGAAGGTACCTGAGGGGCATTCATCTATATGGGTTGATTTTGTGCTTATTGTAGTTTCCAAGTCAACTGTTGCCAATAGACCAGGGGTTACAAAATTTTTCTGTAAAGAACAAGATAGTACAGAATAGAGTTTTGGACTCTGTGGGAAAAGGCGAGGGTGGGATGTTTTGAGAGAACAGCATCGAAACATGTATATTATCAAGGATGAAACAGATCACCAGCCCAGGTTGGATGCATGAGACAAGTGCTCAGGGCTGGTGCACTGGAAAGACCCAGAGGGATGGGATGGGGAGGGAGGCGGGAGGGGGGATCAGGATGGGGAACACATGTAAATCCATGGCTGATTCATGTCAATGTATGGCAAAAATCATTACAATATTGTAAAGTAATTAGCCTCCAACTAATAAAAATAAATGGAAAAAAATCATGACTCTTAAAAGAAAAAAATTAAAAATTTTTTTTAAATTAAAAAAAATTAAAAAAAAAGAACAAATAGTAAACATTTTCAGCTTTGTAGGCTACGTGTTATCTAGACCAGCTACTCAATTCTGAAGCTCCATTACTTTGACCACCTGATGCGAAGAGCCAACTCATTAGAAAAGACCCTGATGCCGGGAAAGATTGAAGTCAGGAGGAGAAGGGGATGACAGAGAATGCAATGGTTCAATCGCATCACTGACTCAATGGACATGAGTTTGAGCAAGCTCCAAGAGATGGTGAAAGGCAGCGAAGCCTGGTATGCCGCAGTCCACCAGGTCGCAAAGAGTTGGACACGACTGAGTGAACAGCATCAACAACAGTGGCCAAGTAGAATGTAGAACAGAATGTGCCGTTCTCGCTCGTGTCCAACTCTTTGCAGCCCCGTGGACTGTAGCCCACCAGGCTCCTCTGTCCATGCAATTTTCCAGGCAAGACTATTGGAGTGTGTTGCCAGTTCCTCCTCCAAGGAATCTTCCCAACCCAGGGATCGAACCTGCATCTATTGCATCTCCTTTGTTGACAGGCAGATTCTTTAACACTGCTGCTAAGTCACTTCAGTCGTGTCCGACTCTGTGCGACCCCATAGACGGCAGCCCACCAGGCTCCTCTGTCCATGGGATTTTCCAGGCAAGAGTACTGGAGTGGGGTGCCATTGCCTTCTCCTCTTTACCACTAGACATACCTAAATAAATAAGTGCGGCTGTGTTCCAATACAGCTTTATTTACAAAAATAAACAACAGTCTGGATTTGGTCCATATGCCATGGTTTATTTATTCCTGCATCTAGAGAACTGTTGGCCAGCGGCAGGGTGCCTTACCTTATCACCTCGTATGTTTTAGACATTCCACAGATTAGAAGACATCCCCTAAGTAAGAATTTTTTAGTGCATGGGTCTCCAAACCCCAGTTGGCCCACTGCCTGTTAGGAACTGGGCTGCTCACCTCCTGCGCGGCAGGCAAGTGAAGCTTCATCGGCTGTTCCCCATCACTTGCACTACTGCCTGAACCATCCCCCAACCCCTGCCCAGTCCGTGGAAAAATTGTCTCCCACAAAACCAGTCCCTGGTGCCAAACTGTTGGGGACCACTGCCTTGGTGGTCACAGGTTAATTAGAACACAGGTGTCAGGCCTTCCCTTCTGACATCAGTATTATAGATGAGTAGTGTGTGAGTAGGAGGAATCATTTCTCTGTTTGTACCATTTCAAACCCTGACCTTTCTACAACTAGTGTAATTATAGCTAACATGGTACTCCATTAATATAGTAAGGGATTTGATCTTTTCTATTTTCTTTTTTTTTCGTGAACTGGATTTCTAGAGTCAGGCAGTACTTTGAAACCCCTCTGACACATCGCAAGCTTGAGAACAAATATATGCAATTTGCTACTGCATTTCTCTCCTAGAGGAGAGGAAAGGATATGGAATTGTTTGTTGAGGGTGGAGTTCTATGAGAAATGAAAGCACATACTAAGGAAAGTTACAGAAGATGAAACAGTTCAGAAGAAGCTAGTGAGATCATCTGGGGCCATGTGACATAAGTTGACATAATTGAATCTCTGTATTACTCTCAGCTCTGAACCAGAGAGTGCTCCTTCAAAACAGGCACTGGATGCCCCAGGAGGTAGCCCTTTGCCAAGTGGCATTGTCCATGATGAAAACACTGTCTTCTCTCCTTTGCTAGGTACTGTAGTATCTTCTAATGCAGGGGTCGCCAACCTCTGGGATCTAAGGCCAGTTCATCTGAGGTGATGTAATAATACCATGACTTCCCTCATGGCTCAGATGGTAAAGAATCTGCCTGCAATGCAGGAGACAAGGGTTCGAGTAGAAATAAAGTACACAATAAATATAATGCACTTGAATCATCCTAAAACCACCCCTAGCCCCTGCCCCATTACCATTCTGTGAAAAATCATCTTCCATGAAACTGGTCCTTGGTGCCAAAAAGGTTAAGGACTGCTGTATTAATAATGGATTGTTTGGGGGCAAAACCAAGAAAATTAATTTCAACTTCCTTAACTGGGTATCTACATCCTGGTAGGATGAAGAACACTGGGCATCCTGATTTTGAGTGGCAGAAACCAGGTTGGGAGGTGCATGGTCTGTTTCTAGCCACATGTATCACAGTGCTTAACAAAGGAGACTTGGAAATCAGAGTCTAGGTTCAAATCTTGGTTTATGCCATTTGGTGTGTGACTTTAGACATGTTACCTAAGCTCTCTGGACCTCAGTCTCTAAAACTTTGAGATGGGGTGATGTATGGGGAGTGCTTCATTCCCTACCTGACATATAGCTGTTGCCAAAATGAATGTGAGAGTGTGTAGAATACTGAAAAGCTAGCAGTTTGGGAATGAGACAAAACAGAGTTTAAATACTGATTTAAAGATTTATTGGCTAACCTACACATTAGTTTAGCTAAGCCCAGTGAGGTTCAGTTTCTCTGTCTGTAAAATGGGAATAATTTCACAGTTATTATATATGAATAATGGTTGTTTAGAAGATTCAGCCTTACTAAATGTGAATTCTCTCCTCAACACTTTCTGGACCTCAAAATTATTTTAACAGTAGAATATATTTTGTGTCTGTATTCTGAGTTCTCCATACCATCCTGCATATATTGTAATGCCTCCTTTTCCCTCTTGAAAGCTAGGCTGGTGATGTAGAGGGCAATCATTGTGAATGAAGAGAGCTATAGAATGTAGCTATTATGACTTAAGCCTGAAGCAGTATCTTGGAGACTGTAAAGAGGAATACACAGTCCTACATCCCTCATGCCCAGCACAGGAGACATTCTCCTTTTCCAAATCTGTACAACTGTTGGCAAGATATTCTTCTAGGTTTTCCCAATACCCTATTATACTATTTTCCCCCCATACTGGATTAGAGTATCACCTTACAAGAAATTATTTTCTCCAGCACCCCGTGGCTGGACACTTCTACACTAAGCATTTCTGAACACATAAGAAAATATTTCTACAGATGACCCCTTAAGACCCAAAGAGCTTTCTGAATCGTCAAAGATAAACTGAAATGAACTGAAAGATAATTTGAGCACATGGATTTTGAGCTGTTAATCTGTGTTAAGTGACTTGAGTTGTACTCAGATTTTGTAAATGTTGCTAAACCTTCTGTATTTGCATGACAAATGTCCATTCCTGTTGGACTGCTGGAAGACCAAGAATGGCTTGAGTTAGATTGTTCTACTGTAACAATCTGTTACTAAATAATATTGGGCTTGATAGCAACCTGCTGTTGCAATATACACTGAACAGAAGAATGCTTTCCCTGGAACAGAAGGTGGACCACTTTTACATGTGCTATTAAAGGGATATATTACTCAGTGGCTTTTAATATCTCTTTGAATTAAATTTAGGTTTTTAAATATTCTACTGAAGCTTGCCTTATAAAGGAAACTTGCTACATAAGTATATACATGCATCTCTCGTGTATTGACCCATAGCTAAAAATCTTTGCTATCCACACCATTATCTGATCTCATCTTATTTCTCCAATTTAATTCCCCATGGCTACTCATCAAAGAAGCTAGCTTCCGTTAAAGTTCATGGACCCCAACATGTCATGTTCATACCTCTTTTTATTCATATTGCTCTTTCTACCTGCAATATCCTTTATTGTTTTTCCCTCTGGCCAGCCAAATCTCAGTAATCATTTAAGGCCCATTTCAAGATGTCTCCTCCAAGAAGCCTTCCATTTCTAAAAAAAATAATTTTTAGACATATTATTCCTTCTGTATGGAACGTATCGTTCTTCTCTGATTCCCATGTCTTATCATACATTTTTCTACCTCAGGGTGGCCTTCCTTGCCACAGCTGACAACATCAGGTTTTTTTTTTTTTTAATTTATTTATTTTTAATTGAAGGATAATTGCTTTACAGAATGTGGCTGTATTTTGTCAAACCTCAACATGAATCAGCCATAGGTATACATATATCCCCTCCTTTTTGAAACTCCCTCCCATCTCCCTTTCATCCCACCCCTCTAGGTTGATACAAAGCCCCTGTTTGAGTTTCCTGAGCCATAGAGCAAATTCCTGTTGGCTATCTATTTTACATATGGTAATGTAAGTTTCCATGTTACTCTTTCCATAATCTCACCCTTTCCTCCCTTCTCCCCATGTCCATAAGTCTATTCTCTATGTCTGTTTCTCCATTGTTGCCCTGTAAATAAATTATTCAGTACCATTTTTCTAGATTCCATATATATGTGTTAGAATTATGATATTTATCTTTCTCTTTCTGACTCACTTCACTCTGTATAATAGATTCTAGGTTCATCCACCTCATCAGAACTGACTACATTCCTTTTTATGGCTGAGTAATATTCCACTGTGTATATGTACCACAACTTCTTTATCCATTCATCTGTCCATGGACATATAGGTTGTTTCCATGTTCTAGCTATTGTAAATAGTGCTGCAATGAAAAATGAGATACATGTGTCTCTTTTAATTTTGGTTTTCTCAGGGTATATGCCTAGGAGTGGATTTGCTGTGTCATATGGTGGTTTTATTCCTAATTTTTAAAGGAATTTCTATACCATTTTCTATAGTGGCTGTATCAATTTCCATTCCCACCAACAGTGCAAGAGCATTCCCTTTTCTCCACACTCTCTCCAGCATTTATTGTTTGTAGACTTTTTGATGATGGCTTTTCTGACTGGTGCGATGTGATATCTCGTAGTTTTGATTTGCATTTCTCTAATAATGAGTGATGTTGAGCATCTTTTCATGTGTTTGTTAGCCATATGTATGTCTCCTTTGTAGAAATGTCTGTTTAGGTCTTTTTCCCACTTTTTGATTGGGTTGTTTGTTTTCTTGGCATTGAGTTGTATGAATTGCTTATATATTTTGTAAATTAATCCTTTGTCAGTTGTTTCATTTGCTATTATTTTCTATCATTCTGAGGGTTGTCTTTTCACCTTGCTTATAGTTTCCTTTTCTGTGCAAAACCTTTTAAGTTTAATCAGGTCCCACTCGTTTACTTTTGTTTATGTTTCCATTACTCTAGGAGGTGGGTCATAGAGGATCTTGCTTTGATTTATGTCATTGAGTGTTCTGCCTATAACATCAGTTTTCCTTAAAGTGGGACTATGGTTTACTTATAAGTGTAGTCTTTAATATATGGACATGTGTGGATTTCCCTGGATATCATTTTGTTATTAAATTCTACTTCAATTTCAGTGTGTTCAATGAACATTTTTGGTGTGATTTTAATCACTTCAACATTTGCTGAGACTTGTCTTATGGCCCAGTATATGGTGTATTTTGATCAATGTTCCATGTGCACTTGGAAATAATGTGTATGCTACAGTTTTGCTATAATGTACAGTGTTCTATAAATATCAATTAGGCCATTTTTGTTAGTTATTGTAGCAGATGCTGTCAGTGCCTCACTCACTTCCTTAAAACACTCCAGTGTGCTCTGGCTGATTTCAAATTGCTTACAACTTGCAACTTTATGACTGAGAGCAGAAAGGTGGAAGGTCATGCTGTCCATGTGTACACTATAGACCAGAGGTGCTCGACAATTTATCCCCCTAGAGACTGGCCCTATAATTGATGACTCTTGGGAGTGGGTGTATGTGTATAAATATTCTATTACTCCTTAGTTGGTATAATACTGAGGAAGTGTTTATTTCTTTAACTTTGTCTGACAGATAACAGACAAGAATAATTTCCAGTGCCCACAGCAGCACATAGCAATAGCTGAATTTTCTTTCCGTTAATAATTCCCCAGTCTACTACCAGTATTCCCTGGGCTTCCCAAAGCAATAACTAGCATTTAAATCCTTGTATCCAAATCTGTTTCTGGGAAAACCCAAATTAAGACAATTTATTTACATCTGCTAGATCATCAGTAACTTTTATTCATTTGTTTTTTTTTTAGTGAGACAGGTGTTTTAATGTCTCCTGATTTATTTGCAGGTCTGTATATTGTTTCCCTTCTGAAAATGTGTGCTTTATATATTTTAACCTATATTATTGGGTGCATGTAACTTCCTGTTTCCCTGATAGCTCAGCCTGGTAAAGAATCCGCCTGCAATGCAGGAGACTTTGGTTCGATTCCTGGGTTGGGAAGATCCACTTAAGAAGCAATACGCTACACACTCCAGTATTCTTGGGTTTCCCCTTGTGGCTCAGCTGGTAAAGAATTTGCCCACAATGCGAGAGATCTGTGTTCCATCCCTGGTTTGGGAAGATCCCCTGGAGAAGGGAAAGGCTACCCACTCCAGTATTCTGGCCTGGAGAATTCCATGGACTATACAGTCGTGTCCGCAAAGAGTTGGACATGACTGAGTGACTTACACTTTTCACCTTCCTGTTGAGTTGAGATTTTATCATTATTAATTTGTCCTTTATCTCCTACCCTCTTTTTTTAAATTATTGAGGTATAATTGATTTACAGTGTTGTGCTAATTTCTACTGAATAACGAAGTGAATCAGTTGCACATATATATTCATATTCTTTTCCACTATGATTTATCATAGTATATTGAATAGAGTTCTCTGTGCTATATGTTAGGACCTTGTTGGTTGTCTATTCTATATATAATAGTTTGCATCTGCTAATCCCAAACTTCAAAACCATTCCTCCCCCACACCACTCCCCCTTGACAACCACAAATCTGTTCTCTATGTCTGTGGGTCTTTTTCTGTTTTGTAGATAAATTCATTTCTATCATAATTTATGATAGAATGTTTTATGTTTCTGTGTATTTAAAATGTGTCTCTGGTAAGCATGTATTTGAGTTTTATTTTCATTTTTAGACTGACAATATGTTTCTTTTATTTGGAGTCTTTCGTCAATTATATTTAAAAAGTAATTACTGATGTCTCTGAGTTTATCTGAAAAATTCCGTATATAAGTGATATATGGTATTTGTCATTGTCCTTCTGATTTATTTCACTTAGTATGACAATCTCAAAGTTACTTAAAATCTTTAGGTCCATCCATGTTGTTGCAAATGGCATGATTTCATTCTTTTGTATGACTGAGTAATTTTCCATTGTGTTTGTATTATATCATTTCTTCTTTATCCATTAATCTTTAAGTGGACATGGAGATTGTTTCCATGCCCTTACTATTGTAAATACTGCTGATATGAACATAGGGGTGCAAATATCTTTTCAAATTATGGTTTTGTATGGATATATGCCCAGAAATAAGATTGCTGAATCTTTTTTTTTTTCTTGTATTAAATTGTAGTTTTTTTTGTTTTCTTTTTTTTAAATTTTTTTTATTAGTTGGAGGCTAATTACTTCACAACATTTCAGTGGGTTTTGTCATACATTGATATGAATCAGCCATAGAGTTACACGTATTCCCCATCCCGATCCCCCCTCCCACCTCCCTCTCCACCCGATTCCTCTGGGTCTTCCCAGTGCACCAGGCCCGAGCACTTGTCTCATGCATCCCACCTGGGCTGGTGATCTGTTTCATTATACAGAGTGAAGTAAGCCAGAAAGATAAAGAACATTACAGCTTACTAACACATATATATGGAATTTAGAAAGATTGCTGGATCTTATGGTAACACTATGTTCAGTTTTTTTTTTTTAAGGAATCTCCATACTGTTTTCTATAAATAGCTGTACCGATTTACATTCCTACCAGCAGTGTACAAGGATTCCCTTTTCTTCACACCCCCTCCATCACTTGTTATCTTTAGATTTTGTAATGATGGCCATTCTGATTGGTGTCCTTTTATTTTCTTAATTTGGCTTACTTTGGGTTAGTTGTATGCATGGTGTATTTTTTTCACTCTTTATAATCATGTTTTCTGTTTCCATATATTTAAGGTGTGTCTCTGATAAGAGATTTCGTATTTGTCTGTATTTGAGTTTTACTTTAGTTTTTAGACTGAAAATATGTGTCTTATTTGGAGTCTGTGGTCATTTACATATAAAGTAGTTAGTGATGTCTCGGAGTTTATATGAACCATTTTGCTATATACTTTCTTTTTGGCCTATCTTGGTGGTTTCTTTCTCCTGTTTTGGATTCTTTTGTATTTATCAAATATTTTTAAAAAATCCTATTTTTCCTTTGTTGCCCTGTTAATAATAAATATTTCATGTTGTTTAATGGTTACCCTAGAGACTACAGCATGCATCCTTGTCTCATTAAAATATAATCTAAATAAATGCTTGTATTACTTTCCAAACATGCAAGGACCTTTTTAATGTTTTACCTCTATTCACACTTCTTTTACATTTTATGTGATTTGCTGCCAAAAGTTTTAATTCTGCAAATACTTAAAGGCACACAATTTACCACTATTATTGCTTTAAATGGTCAATATCCATTTAAATTTATCCTTTCAGGAGTTCATTATTCTTTTCCACATTACCGTACTTCTACCTTAGATCATTTCCCTCTCATAAACATTTCTTTTTAGTATATTTCAGGGTAAATTTGATAGCAATTCATTCTTTTAGCTTTTGTTTGTTTGAATATGTTTTATTTTTTCTGTATGTGTAAAGATATTTTCATTATAAATTGTAATGTCAGTTTGCATTATTTGCTTTCAGTCCTTTAAAGAACTCCTATTTTATTCTTCCTTTAGAAAAATTAGCTATTAGTCTATTAGTGTTTTTTGAAAAGTAATAGAACTTTAAATTCCTTTGGCTGATTTTTCATATTATCTTGTTTCTGATTTTCAGAAGCTTTACGATGATACTCTTTGTGTGGAGACACACACACACACACACACACACACACACACACACTGCTTGGGATTCATAGATATTCTCTTATCTATAGTTGATGGTGTTTATCATTTTTTGAAAATTGTTGGCTGATATTGCTCCAAATATTCTTCTGATCCATTTTCTCTCTTCTCTTTTTCTTTGATTCCATTTACCCGTTCAATAGATTTTTTACATTTTTCTTTTTCTCCTTGTGCTTCATTCTGTACATTTTCTGCTGACCTACCTTCAAGTTTACTATTCATCCATTCTACTTGAAATGATTTGCTGTTAAACTTGTCTATCAAATTGCTAATTTAGATTACTTAAAATTTGTAAGTGTTATTTCATTTTACATTTTATTTCTAAGATTTCCATTTGATTATTATTTATTTCTGTGAAAATTTCCATTTTTTTTCCTATTTTCTTGAAGATATTCATCATAGTTCTTTATAAGTTTGTGTCTGATAACTTCTATGTCTGGATCACCATTTGATCTGTTTCTATTGACTGCCTTTTCTCTTAGATTTAAGTCAGTTAGTCTTGTTTCATTCCATACCTGTTAATTTTATATTGAATAATAGACATTGCATGAGAAAAATTTAGAGGTTCTAAGTCTCATTATTTTCCTTTAGAGAGGATATATTATTCTTCTTACAGGGGCATAGCGCATGGTCAAATTGCCTTGCTCCTACTCCAACTGGTCTATTTGCATTCTGTCCTTTCTCTAGGATACATCTCTCTCTCTCTCTCTTTTTCTTTTTTTTAGGATACATCTCTTTCAGAGTCTTACCAGAAAGCTTTGCTCATTTACCAGGTGATTCTTCCATTGTAGGTTCTAACCTCGATATTTTGGTCTCCTTAGTGCCATGACACTGTTGGAATCTCTACTTAGCCTTTTTACCTCCTACACTTCATTTAGTTTGGTTTCTCAGAACCATTCTCCATACAAGGAAAGCTTGAAACTTAAAAAACTACTTCAAGGGAAAACTGAGTGTAGAATGTTAGACTCACTTTGGTGTGGTTCCCTTTTCTATGAAATATTGGCCCCTAGATTATGGCCTTTTTGGGAGCCCTAAATGCTAACATTTGTTCTCTATGCCCAGTGATACTGCTACAAACTCAGGGAATCTGTTTTCTGCTAGCCTTTGTGCTCCTTGCAAGAACTGTCAAATGCCTTAAAAGAGAAGAGACAGAGTTTTAGGGTTTACTTCAGTGTGCTTTCATTCTCTCTTGACCTTGATACATCAAGTCTGGCTACATTCAGTACAGTCTGATACCGTTGAACATCTCTGTTTGTGTTTTTTATGTGTGTGTGCTCAGTCAATCTGGTGCTCTGTGACAAACTAGAGGGGTTCTTTTTTTTGAATTAAAAATATTTTCAATTTCTTGGTCATGCCATATGGCATATGGGATTTTAGTTCCCAGATCAGGGATTGAACGCATAATCCCTTCAGTGGTAGCATGGAGTCCTAACCACTGGACTCCCAGGGAAATCCCATGTGATTCTTAAGTTTTAGTTTCTAGCTCTCTGACAGATTTGATTGTCTTGAAATTCTTCAACTATAACAGAATTATTCTATAGCCCTTGTCTGTTAACTTCAAAATATGGCTCTCTTGTTCATCTATTTGTAGTATGTATTTTTTCATTAATTTGTCAAATCCTTTATTTGTGCAAGGTTGGTTATATTTTATCCAAAGCCAAAGAATTTTGTATAATATTTTAGATAAATTTGATGTGCTCTTCCTACAGAGATGATTTAATTTTCATTCTGAGAAATAGTTGGGTGAAAGCACTAGCAATCCCAGATTTCCATAATCCATGAAAGTTTGAATGTTCTTTTAATGATTTGCTCATCCACGTAGTGTAGTAGTGAAATACAGAGCTTCAAATTCTCAACTGAAAACCTTATATGTTTAACATGAATCTTCTTTTATTACTCTTGAACTACAATTTGTATTTTTTATAGTATAAAATAGGGCTTCCCTTGTAGCTCAGTCAATAAAGAATCTGCCTGCAGTGCAGGAGACCCAGGTTTGATCCCTGGGTTGGGAAGATTCCCTGGAGAAGGAAATGGCGACCCACACCAGTATCCTTGCCTGGAAAATCTCATGGACAGAGGAGCCTGGTGGGCTGCAGTCTATGGGGTCGCAAAGACTTGGGCACAACTGAGTGACTAACACTTACTTAGTATAAAATAATTATAAATATATATGTATACATATACCTATACATGATACACATAACATAAACTCATTGTGCTTACTTTATATTACATTATACAATTTTAAATAAAAATTTTATTTTTATGTTCTATGCAGATATTTTTGGTGTCCTAAGTAGATGGATTGGTCTGAAAGTAGCTAGTCTGCTGCCATCAGAAGCATATGTCTACCAAAGACAAATGAAGTAAAAGCTGGAGAGAGGTTGCATCAGAAAGTTCAGTCACTCAGTCGTGTCCAACTCTTTGCTACCCCATGGACTGCAGCAGGCCAGGCCTCCCTGTCCATCACCAACCCCTGGAGTTTACTCAAACTCATGTCCATTGAGTTGGTGCTGCCATCCAACCATCTCATTCTCTATCGTCCCCTTCTCCTCCAGCCTTCAATCTTTCCCAGCATCAGGGTCTTTTCAAATGAGTCAGATCTTTGCATCAGGTGGCTAAAGTATTGGAGCTTCAGCATCAGTCCTTCCAATGAATACTCAGGACTGATTTCCTTTAGGATGGACTGGTTGGATCTCCTTGCTGTCCAAGGGACTCTCAAGAGTCTTCTCCAACAACACAGCTCAGAAGCATCAATTCTTCAGTGCTCAGCTTTCTTTAAAGTCCAACTCTCACATCCGTACATGACTATTGGAAAAACCATAGCTTTGACTAGATAGCCCTTTGTTGTCAAAGTAATGTCTCTGCTTTTTAATGTGCTGTCTAGGTTGGTCATAACTTTTCTTCTAATGAGTAAGTGTCTTTTAATTACATGGCTGCAGTCACCATCTGCACTGATTTTGGAGCCCCCCAAAATAAAGTCTGTCACTGTTTCCCCATCTATTTGCCATGAAGTGATGGGACTGGATGCCATGATCTTAGTTTTCTGAACTTTGAGTTTTAAGTCAACTTTTTCACTTTCCTCTTTCACTTTCATCAAGAGGCTCTTTAGTTCTTTGCTTTCTGCCATACGGGTGCTGTCATCTGCATATCTGAGGTTATTGATATTTCTCCCAGCAATCTTTATTCCAGTTTGTGCTTCATCCAGTCCAGCATTTCTCATGATGTACTCTGCATATAAGTTAACTAAGCAGGGTGACAATATACAGCCTTGACGTACTCCTTTCCCGATTTGGAACCAGTCTGTTCCATTTCCAGTCCTAACTGTTGCTTCTTGACCTGCATACCGATTTCTCAGGAAGCAAGTCAGGTGGTCTGGTATTCCCATCTCTGGAAGAATTTTCCACAACTACAAACAAAGCTGGAATTCAAAAAAAGTTCAGGTGAGTAAAAAAGTAAATTTTGCAAAAACCTACTTATAATAGAGAGTCATTTAAAGCAGTCAAATGTTTACAAATAAGGTATTTCATTGTATAAAAGTGTTTATATTTTGAAAATATTGGTTGATGAATGATACATATTTTTAAAAAACACAGTTTTTCAAATGTTTCCATTTGGCTCTTTTTCTGTAATTACATTTTAATTTTTTTCTGTGCATATGTAAGTGATAAAATATGCTTATTTGGATCAGTGAATTGTGAAGCATTTCTTATATGCAGTGTGTAATGCTAACTCTGCCTATAAACTAACTATTCCTATAGGACATCCTGCTATTTTGGGTATAATCCCAAAGGCTGGGAGCCACTGAATATCTACTAGCTAGCAATTAAAATAAGTTGCTAAGTACCTAGAAGGGAATAAAGAGATTTACAATACTAATATTATAAAATATAATCATAAAAATAATAGTGAGTGACATAGCTGATCAAAGTTTAGGGTGTTATTTTATTTTCATATAGTAGTTCAAAGCAAACCTGATTCACCTGAGGATATGACTAATTACTGCAGTCTCATTAGACCAGTTGATATATCACCCAGTCCTTTCAGATATGCTACTTCTAACTTTGTTATGAAAATTCAAAGGAGAAAATTTAACATAGAACAGGCGATACCCCATCATTATTTCTTTCTTCAACATGTACTGGTTGAGTATGCATTATAACCCAGGCTTTTATGTGAAGTGCTATGGCTACAAACGAATGACTCTCTTTTCATGTTATTTGAATATGAACAATAAAAATCATAGGAATGGATGAGATTTTTATGGAGTCCCAGCTGAGTAGAAAACAAAATAAAGCACCAAATAGTTTGATGATCCAGCAGAAATCATGGGGGTGGGGGAGGGTCAGCAAACAGTAACTATGAATGAGACTAAAGGAAGTTGGTTAGGCAGGAATGATGGTAGGAAAACTGAAAGAAAAGGAAACTTTGGTTTATGTATGATATTGAAGTTCTAGTTTTGAAGAGGTTGTATAGTCCCTGTTAATCGTTCAATAAATGATCATGGGAATGGGTGTCCCATGTGGATTGATCGTGATTTTAAAGAGCCAAGAAAGCCTAAGACCAAGGTTTTAGACGCATGAACAGTGAAGATATTGAGGTTCTACAGTCCCAAGTTGAAAATGTGTGGTAGTGGCTATGATCCAGTAGGAAAGGATAGATGATGATGAATGAGCAGGTAGCAGGCCACAAAGGATGCTTACCTAAGTATGAATGAGTAATCATGTGGAAATGGAAGTGTTAGCAATGGACTTTCACAAGATAGCAATTCATGTCTGTCATATTTTTGTTAATGCAAGTTCATGTGCCCAGTGCACAGTGAGGCCAAACAAATGGAAACTTCAGAGTTTGGAGCAGAGAAAGGTTTATTGTAGGGCCAGACAAGGAAACAAGTGGCTCATGCCCTAAAAGCCCTGAACTCCATGAAGGGTTTCAGCAAAGCACTTTTAAAACACAGGTGAGGGACGGGGGTTGCAGGGTACACAAGTGATTAGCTCATGCACAATTCTCTGATTGATTGATGGGTGAGGTAGCAGGGTCATGTCACAGGAGTTAACTTTATCAGTCCTCAAGCTCCAGTAGGCCTGGGGGCTATGTGAACATGATCATTATTTAGGTGACACCTCCCTTTTAATGAGGGGGCAGGGGTTATATCTGCAAAACAACTCAGAAAATGTGCATCAAATACTATTGTCTAGGTACTTCAGACAGGATCTAAAGCAGAGGACATGGGTGAGGGGTCTGTCCTGAGATGGCCCCATAGGATCCTGCTCGGTTACATTCCTGCCATAGAATATCCAATTTAAGACCACATTCAAAAGAGCACAAGAAATTAGCAGGCCATTATTTTCATCTCAGGTGTGTCATGTACTACTGTGAGGTGACCATATAATTGATAATCAAAACTGAGGAAATTTGGAAAGTGAAGATGGATACTGTTAAAAAGTACACCAAAACAATAGACATAAACTGGGACTGGCCAGGGCAAAAAGGTACATGTGGTTACTTCATGGGCAGTTCATATTGCTTCACTTATAAAATGTGGACAGTATCCATTTTAAGACAAGTGTGTGGAAGTATCAAACCCTATTAGTTAACATTTGTCAAACTGGAATATTTTGTCCTACCTTGCCCCAGAAACTAAATTCACTGAAATCAGGGGATGCAGCTATTTTTTCTTTGTAGTTCCTCCATAATTAGTACGTGGACTTCTCTGGTGACTCAGACGGTAAAGTGTCTGCCAACAATGCGGGAGACCTGGGTTCAATCCCTGGGTCGGGAAGATCTCCTGGAGAAGTACATGGCAACCCACTCCATTCCTGGAAAATCACATGGACAGAGGAGCCTGGTAGGCTACAGTCCATGGGGTTGCCAAGAGTTGTACATTACTGAGCAACTTCGCTTTTCACTTTTTATAATTAGTACAGAACTATGCATTCAGGGAGAATTCAATAAGTGTAACTGTTATTCTGTGTTTATAACTTTATTTGGATCCACTGTAATTTACTCTCATGCCTTGATTATTTTGAAGACAAAACTCATCTTTAACATAGATAAGAAACTGCAGTAGAAAAGTTTTGCAAGTGATCAAAAAATGAACACAGTAGACTGTGTTATGATGTGAAAGTGAGGTTTTTAAAATAAAATTCAGGTCTGTATTAGGGCCTTAGGATCTGGAGGTTCAACCCATTCTTTTTCATTCAATCTTGTATCCCTTGGGCAGTAAAACCAGTTGGTCCCAAATAGATGGAAGTACTTTGGACATAACTCTGACTTCCATTTTGCTAGTTCCTGGTGCTACTTAACCCAAAAGCAAAGTGTCAAGGATGAGCTTAATGTTTCTGTCTTAGATGATATAGAAATTTGGTGCAGGCAAAGTTAGGGTTAATACTTGTTTGGATACTTGGCATTTCAGTCACCCTGGTAACTTAAACACTTTTCTTGAGACAAAGAGGAGTAGGCATATTTTTTGTCATCCCTTTGGTAAACATGTAAGAATTAATTTAATGCTTGAATTACTTTACCATCCTCAGTGACTGTTTCTCATTCTCTTCTAAAATGGTCTTTCTTCATCCATGGCTGATCTCTTATCTGAGGCTGCCTGCTTCAGAAATGACTTGACAGCTTACATCACCTGTTACACTAACCTCAGACTAATTTCAGTTTCTCTCCTGCCCTATAAGTCTCCTTATTTTGCTCTTTCAAAATTATTCTGTTACTTTTTGAAAATGAACGTAAAATTTTCAAACTTACTCTTCAGACTTGGTTGTGTCTTAGAATATCCTATGATCATAATAGTATCATAGAAGTTACAAGCAGAATTGGAAGGAATCATAAAGGACATGTAATCTAAACCCCTTCTCCCCTTCTCCTCTTCCCAAAATTTGAATCCTTTCTGTAAGATATTCCTGGTATATCTTTACACCAAAGCTGCCCATAATCTAAGAATTTTCATGAACTTCTTGATCTATCTCATTTCACCTTTAGGCTGCTTTGATTATAAGTCTTTTTTTGTTGTTGTTACTTTGAACCAAAATGTATAACTTTACCTCCTGATCCTTGTAACTTCTTAGGGATATAAAGAAGAAAATAATAGGGTCTTTAAGTATACACAGAAGAATTTATCATGCCTTCTCCTGGGTAAATGTCCTGAAACTCTCAGTATTTCTTTCTACAACATGGATTCAAGTTCTCCCTAGGGTGATCAACTTGTCTTGGTTTGTTTTCCTAATTTTAGTACTGAAAATCCTGCATTCTGGGAACTCCCTCAATCCCCAGCAAACTGGGATAGTAAGTCTATATATAGGAAGTACTAGAAAAAAAAATCAGGTCTTATGCTAGATTCTCATTAAGCCTATACCATTTTGAATTGGGCTTTGGCAGAGATGAACCTTTATAAACTGTTTATTTGCATGGTCAACACATATGAAAGCAAAAGAAACATCTAGATGCAAATGCAATATCATTGAAAGGCAAAAAGTGCTGGATTATGTGCTAATTTCCAACTCGCTTCCAAGCTAGATTTATTTGTGATGTATTGCATTTAAAATGAAAAACCATCTGTCATCCTCCTGTGTTCATAGCAGCATTATTCACAAATAGCCAAGGTATGGAAACAACTTAAATGTCCATTTGACAGATGAATGGATAAAGAAAATATGAACCTGGAGAGCATTATGCTAAGTGAAATAAGCCAGCCAGACAGAGACAAATACCACATGGTACCACTTGTATGTAGTAAAAAAAGAAAAAGAAGTCAAAATCATAACCAAAATTAAGTGGTTGACAGGAGCTGGGAGCGGGAAAAATAGGGAGAGATTGGTAAAAGGGTATCAACTTTTAGTTATAAGACGAACAAGGCCTGAGGATATAATATATAACATGGTGATTATAGTTGTTAACTCTCTTATATAATTTGTTTGCTAAAAGTGAAAGTGAAGTCACTCAATCGTGTCTGACTCTTTGCAACCCCATGGACTGTAGCCCACCAGACTCCTCTAGCCATGGGATTCTCCATGCAAGAGTACTGGAGTGGGTTGCCATTTCCTTCTCCAGGGGATCTTCCTGACCCAGGGATCGAACCGGGGTCTCCAGCACTGTAGGCAGACACTTTACCATTTGAGTTACCAGATAAGTCCTAAAAGAATAGAACTCAAATTTTCTCAACACACAGTAAAAGTTGAATATGTCAGGTGATGGATGTGTTAACTCAATGGGAGGAATCCCTTCACAATATATACATATATCTAATTATTGCACATACTTTAAATATCTTATAATTTTATGTGTTAATTATACTTCAGTCAGCAAAGTTGGAAAAAAGTTAAGAATCATCTATCAACAAAGATCTAAAGCACAGGTCACAAACTGGCAACCTAAGCTCAGATTCAGCTTGCAGTTGTGGACTTTTTGGGAAATCATACAGTAGTGGTCTCCTCAATATTTTATTTATTGTTTTTATTTTCATTGACTTAGTCACCAATAATTAAAAAGCAAGAGATTTCACATTTTTAAAAAATCTGAATTTCTGGTTCTTTTGAAAAAAAAAAAAATTGTAGCATTTGGCAATAATTTGCCCATACTTAGGGCAGTGATCTGTTGGAACTGAAGAGTAGCTGCTGCTTTTATGTAGGGCTTTATAGTTCACCATAATCCCTGCCATGGCCCATCATTTCCTGTCCCCACTGGCTTCAGTAATCACACTACTTTCCAGAATCTTGGAGGCATTGGGTATTGAAAATCCTCATTAAAGTCCTCTTCTCTTTGAATTGTTCCTCTGTTTTCCATATCTTTCATTTCAAAAATATGTGTTTTCTTAGCAATTCGTAGCAAAAACAAAAAAGGTATAGCAATTCCTTTCCCTAGAGATGTCTGTCATCTTATTGGGATGAAGAACTGTTAATATATTTGAGGCAATTATATAATAAACGTCTTTGATTGATTGAATTAATGGCATTAATTTTTCATGTCTCCATGTGTCAACATCATTTGGCAGTGTCTCCTCATATTGACTTGATTATGAAACTTTTTTTGGCCAATGAAACACTAGAAAATTTGATGCCATCAGTAGCTTGAAAAAGTACTTAGTGTTTCCACTTTTCTATTTTTCTTTGCCTTCACCATGGTAAAATTCCCTGGATAGCTTGCTGGATGATGTGAGACACTGGCTGGCCCAGTGATGGCTTTTGTCCTGGTTGACAGGCAGCCAACCTCCAAACATGTGAGGGAGTTCAGCTCAGACCAGGAGCATGGGCCAGAGAAGTTCATTCTAAATCCCTAACCCACAGACTTGTGAGCTAACAAATGCTTAGTGATTTGCATTCTTGAGTTTGATTTGTTTTGTTATATAGCATTATTGTAGAAATAGTTAACAAATAGAGATACTTGTCCTTTTAGAAGCAAAATAGTGTAATAAAAATCTGAAATACATGTCCTTGGCTTTGGGAAAGGCAGTAGGTAGAGACTAGGAAGATAGTGTTGAAAGAATGGAGGCTGAAACAATGGTGAGAAAGCTGCTATAGCACTTGGATAAATGGTGAACCATGTTATTTAGTGAAACATTTGATAAAATGCTGTAACATAATATAGAAAATATACCAAATTAGCATTTATACTTGAGTTAAGATATTGCCAGACAGAAAGTTGAGAATATCACCTGGCTTTTACTTGCTGTGCATAACAACAAGAAAGAGATAAGTTAAAGAAAGAACTGGCCAGTTTTTAAGTAAAATTTAGAGAATATCACAACTCACTGGATTAGAAGAAACATTTTTTCTCATCTATAGCCTCTCATACTAGTAAAAGATTAAATCCAGGGAATACCCAGAAAGATGCGATCTTAGTACTAAAGACCAAAACAGTTTTGTAAGACTGTGTTAAGATATTTGATAGAATTAAGGAATTTCTAAATAGATCCTCAGGCTTCCCTCATGGCTCAGTGATAAAAAATCTCCCGTGCCAATGAAGGAGACACAGGTGCAATCCCTGGGCTGGGAAGATCTTCTGGAGAAGGAAATGGCAACCCACTCCAGTATTCTTGCCTGTGAAATCCCATGGATAGAGGACCCTAGCGGGCTACAGTCCATGCGGTCACAAAAGAATTGGACATGACTTATTCAACTGAACAGCAACAAAGTAGACACTCTCAACTAGATGAAAGTATTTGGAGAAATCTTAAGGGTATTTCCTTGCAGCAGCCTGATATCTCCAAAGAAACACTAACAAAATTAGGAGACAGAGGCCTCTCTCAAAAATAATTATGACTTTGGCTTTTGCCAATGAAGTGAACTTGAAAAATGCTTATGTGAAGCCCAAAAAGATGAGTATTTTTGTATCCAGTGCCACTGTCATCACTGAATGTTGGATATGTGGATGGCTGATAATTTTCATTTAAATCTGTTGGTCTTTGGATCTTCATCTGAGGAGCCCTGTCAGCACCTGATCATAGATCATGAGATACTGGATTCTAGGTCTGACGTTGTGACTGAATGAAAGTTTTGAGATCCTCTGTTGGAGGAAAGCATATTTTGCATTTAGGAATGTTGTGAATAATTATTACAAAAGTGGACTATAATATATGGATTGCACTAAAGGCCATCTATATCAGACCTCCCCATATCATTGATCTTTGTAGATGTTGGGCTTGGCCTTGTGACTTTATTTTGCTAATTCGAAAGTAGAAAATTTAATATAAGCGAAGGCTTTAAAAAATGCTTGTCTGCTTCTGCCTGTTTTCTTGCTCCTCTCCCTTCAACATAATAACATTCATAGTTTAGACTGCTGCATGATGAAAGACATGTGTCCCTGACACCCCTATGACCTAACTATCATTTACCAACTGCCAGACATGTGAGTAAGCCTACCTAACATCAGAATCATCCATCTGAGTGTGGTGTAGATTGTCAACCCACAGACTCCTGACCTAAATAAGGGCTTAGTGTTTTAAAGTTCCTGAGTTTTGGGGTGATTTGCTACACAGCATTATTGTTGCAATAAATAACAGGTAGAAACAAATTAGTGTATAATCAAGGGAGGGAATGAAGGGAGAAATCTGTATCATTTGGCAATTGATGCCCACAGATAATGAAGAAGCCTCCTTTTTCTGAGCTACTATATCTGATATGGGTACATTTCACTAATACAGCTATTGGCAAATAAAGTGAAGTATGGCTTGATACCTTTAAAATATTAAAATAATTGTTTCATTTGGTAAAAATTAAATTTGGCACACTCACAGTCTGACTAATGGTAGGATTTCATAGTTCTGCCTTTAATAATTCTGCAAAGGGTTTTACAAGTAGTCTTTTTTCCATTTAATTTTAATTAAAAAATCATTTTTGACATTATGCTTCAGAAGAGGGGAGGATTGGGGAAGAGGACACCAGCACCAAAATGCCTCCAATTGCCAGAATACTAAAAGTAGGCTTTTGTTTTCTCATGTGTTAAATGACAATGATACTATAAAACTTGAAGGGCTGTCCTGAAAATGTTATATATGTAAAGTACTTGACATATAGCAGGTACAAATCAATTATTAGTATCTTCTCAGAATTCTGTAACTTTGCACCATTTTCTCTTGAAAACTTGAAAGCAGAAAATATCTGTAGATAATACAGCAGATACAAAATGTCAGAAGAAACTGCTTTCTTCACCATGTAAAGCAGAGCTCAGCTTGCTTATTTTGTGGGTCCATCACATTGATACTTGTTTTAAGGGCTAGGCTGCATTAATGGAAGGGACTCAAGTGAATCAGAGTGGTAGGAGAAAGACACTTGGGTTTGAATCTCATCTTGACCAACTTATTAATTGGGTAACCATGGGAAAATTACCTAACCTCTCTGAGTCTCTGTTTCTACATTTATATAGAATATAAATGCTGTGAATATTAATTGAGATAATCAATGTAAAGCATTAGCAAAAAGCAGGAACCAATGCATGGCAGCAGATATTATTACTAATTACCCTTTGCCATCTTATGATAATATTTTTAGCTCAATATTATGGTTTGAGAGATATTTTCAACTTTGCTGTTGTATTAGAAATGACCCAGCCTGTGTTCTTTAATGGCTTTTTGAAAATCGAAACTCCTACTGGGAAATTTTTTAGCTTTCAAAAATCTTTTCACCTTCTGAATGCTAGTTCCTGTGAGCATTTCCAAAGGCAAAATGGCATTTCAAGAGCAATGATAAGTGCACTTCTAAAATAGAATACACACCAGGCAGTTTCCTAGGATGGAAAAATATCCTGGTGAGAGCAGCTGGGCTGGTTAGGGGAACAAATGGTCAAATGCAACACCCGAGGAAGTTCTGTAAGGCTGAGGGCAATAGCGACCGCAGGAGCTTTGTTCCTTGTTTTTTTTTTACATGTTTGTTTGTTTGTTTGTTTCTCAAAGTACTTGGCCCCTTTCTCCTGAATGTGGAAACTTTGTGCTTAAAAGTAAAGACCATTCCTTGCCAAGATTATTAGCAATACAGTGGCAACCCACTCTAGTATTCTTGCCTGGAGAATTTCATGGACAGAGGAGGCTGATGGTCTACAGTCCACGGGGTCACAAAGAGTCGGATATTACTGAATGACTAACACTTTCACTTTCTTCCTTGATTATGGCAGCAGTGACTACTTCCACTGTTTGGGAAGGGTCTACAGAAGCTTTGAAGAAGACATTCTCTCTCACAATTAATTCCTCTGTTTTTGTTTTGTGAACTCACTGTTCTTTCTTTCCCTGTCAGCTTCATATGCCCATGTTGCTCAGCAAAATGATATTCATTACAAAGATAATTATCATCTATTATCAGCATATCCAAATCATTCAGGACTTCTTCCCAGAGACTTTCTATTCTTTAGTTGGGACAGGTAGCCAGAAATTGAGAAAAATATTTTACTTTTAGTTGGTTCCACCCTGGAACTGAGTGCACATAATAATAAGGTAATAAAGTAATAAATTAATAAAACAATAAGGTAATAAAGATGTAGCTCTGATCATGAACTATCTTGGTATGTAATTTTTCATTACATAATCTGTGTCCTACAAGAAAAGAAGTGTTACTATGGAAGCCAAGAAGTCAACACTATTAAGAAAGAGTGGTGAAGACTTTGCTTAGTTCCTCAGATGTGTCCAACCCTTTGCGACCCATGGACTGCAGCATGCCAGGCTTGCCTGTCCTTCACTATCTCTTGGAGTTTGCTCAAAGTCATGTCCATTGAATTGGTGATCACATCCAACCATCTCATTCTCTGTCATCCCCTTCTCCTCCTGCCATCAATCTTTCCCAGCATCAGAGTCGTTTCCAATGATTCAGCTCTTTGCATCGGATGGCCAAAGGATTGGAGCTTCAGCTTCAGTCCTTCGAATGAATATTCAGGTTTGATTTCCTTTAGGATTGACTGGTTTGATCTCCTTGCTGTCCAAGGGATTCTCGAGAGTCTTCAGTGCTCAGCCATCTTTATGTTCCAACTCTCACATCCATACATGACTACTGGAAAAACCATAGCTTTGACTATATGGACTTTTGTTAGCAAAGTGATGTATCTGCTTTTTAATATGCTGTGTAGGTTTGTAAAAGCTTTACTTCCAAGGAGCAAGGGTCTTTTAATTTCATGGCTGCAGTCACCATCCAGTGATTTTGGAACTCAAGAAAATAAAGTCCATCTCTGTTTTCATTGTTTCCCCATCTACTTGGCATGAGATGATGGGACTGGATGCCATGATCTCAGTTTTCTGAATGTTGGGTTTTAAGCCAACTTTTTCACTCTCCTCTTTCACTTTCCTCAAGAGGCTCTTTAGTTCCTCTTCTCTTTCTGCCATAAGAGTGTTGTCATCTGCATATCTGAGGTTATTGATATTTCTCCCAGCAACCTTGATTCCAGCTTGTGCTTCTAGCCCGGCATTTCACATGATGTACTCTGCATATGAGTTAAATAAATAGGGTGACAATATACAACCTTGACATACTCCTTTCCCAATTTTGAACCAGTTCATTGTTCCATGTCTGGTTCTAACTGTTGTTTTTGACCTGCAAATAGGTTTCTCAGGAGGAGGTAAGATGGTCTCGTATTTGCATCGCTTTAAGAATTTTCCATAGTTTGTTGTGATCTGCATAGTCAAAGGCTGTAGCATAGTCAATGAAGCAGAAGTAGATGTTCTTCTGGAATTCCCTTGCTTTTTCTATGATTCAATGGATGTTGGCAATTTGATCTCTGGTTCCTCTGCCTTTTCTAAATCCAGCTTGTACATTTGGAAATTCTTGGTTCATGTGCTTTTGAAACCTACCTTGGAGGATTTTGAGCATTACTTTGCTAGTGTGTGAGATGCATGCAATTGTGTGGTAGTTTGAAAATTCTTTGGGTTTGCCCTTTTTTGGGATTGGAATGAAAACTGACCTTTTCCAGCCCTGTGGCCACTGCTGAGTTTTCCAAATTTGCTGGCATATTGAGTGTGGCACTTTAGCAGCAGCAGCATCATTTAGGATTTGAAATAGGTTAGCTGGAATTCCCAGAGAAGGCAATGGCACCCCACTCCAGTACTCTTGCCTGGAAAATCCCATGGACGGAGGAGCCTGGTGGGCTGCAGTCCAAGGGGTTGCTAAGAGTTGGACACGACTGAGCGACTTCACTTTCACTTTTCACTTTCATGCATTGGAGAAGGAAATGGCAACCCACTCCAGTGTTCTTGCCTGGAGAATCCCAGGGACGGGGGAGCTTGTGGGCTGCCATCTATGGGGTCGCACAGAGTTGGACACGACTGAAGTGACTTAGCAGCAGCAGCAGCAGCAGCTGGAATTCCATCACCTCCACTTGCTTTGTTCATAGTGTTGCTTCCTAAGGCCCACTTGACTTCACACTCCAGAATGTCTGACTCTAGGTGAGTGATCATATCATCTCAGTGTCAAAGAGAGAGATGAAGGTAGAACAGCCATTGGGGTAGAGCTTATATGTTTGGGGGCAAAACATGTTTCTGGTTATTTTAAGAAGGTATGAGGAGTGTAGCAGGGTTGATATTTTTGTTTAAGAGTTGTCCTATGGGTCATATTGAAAAAAGCTGGGAGTCAACTGGGCAGTTAAAAAATGAAGTAGTATGAGGAAAACTGTATGAACATAGAAATCTGGGTGTAAAACCATTTAACTCATTATAATAATATTCTTATGGTGTCTAAAGTCAAGTCTTAGTAAGATAAGGGGGAAGTGAAATTTCAGGCATTGGTAAGACAGCTGATCTTGTTTAGGGGTATAATATAAGACAGAGAAATAGGTTTTCTCTGTGTGAATTTAACTGACCCACATGAAGAATCTCTCATTTTTTTAATCCAGTATTACCTAACTGTGATAGCCCAAAGTATTTGTTATAAGATAGTCAACACCATTCCTTGAACACACACCATGTTGAACTCAAAATTAGCTAAGCTAAAGTGGTAGAGAGAGGTTTTAAAAAAACCTGGAATATATCATTGAATCCATTTGTGTGTACATTTTTGTTAGATACCTCATGTCCAACAGGAGGTTATGCCCATACATACAGAGAGGATATGTGTTTAAATTGAAGAAAGTTTGAAACTTGAATAGAAAATTGGTATTAGATAATTCAAGATGTTCTATTTAGAGTAAAAGGGAAAGGACCTAAGATAACTAATTCAAGAGAAGCAGGATTTTGACATAGAAGCAATGTGAGAGAAAAGAATCAACAGTGGGTTTGACTGAATAAGAGATTCATCTATCCCTGTGTTTGCTGGGGTATAGTCAACAGTTGAAGAGTATTTGCTATGTGCAAGTCTATCAGTTTAAGGGAAGTACAAAAAGAAATTATGATTTTCAAAAGTATTATTTCAAATTAATTTTTTGGTTACAGACTTGCACATATGCATCTGTAGCCTGCTCAATTATAGTTTGACCAATAGGTCAGATTTTATATTGAGTCATTTTTTGGAGACTGTTAATTTTATTGAAATTAAAAAAATTTCACTTTCTTGTTACTATTCCTTATGAAATATAGTTGTGTCATGACTCCATCAAAAATTGGTAGTTATTTGTGTCCAACTTAGACCCCAAATTATTAAAAAGGTACTTCCAGCTTAAGAATGCTTTCAGCACTTGTCAATAGCTAAGTTAATGAATACATCATAAGCAAAAGTTGGATGGTTGCATGTTCACACTGTCTGATAGCTATAAATGGATTGCCAATTTATTCTCTGGTTTCTTTCAGTTCTAGGAAATGTGTTTCAGTATTATTTTGAAACATTTACATTTGGTTTTTAAGTATGCCCAAATAAGTGTTATTTTTTTTTTCCTCTGAGTAAAGAATATTACCAATTGTTCCAAAAGAGTCAAACTCTTGGTAATCAAACTGTTTTCATCACAGCTGAGTATTCTTATACAGCTCTGCCATTTTATCTTCAACATCAAAATAATCAAAATAACTTATTTTTGAAATTATAGGTTATATATATCCCTGAAATGATAACTGATGTATAAAAAATTTGTGATAATGGGTCCCTGCTGAGGTGTGCCAATTGAGTAAATTCATCTTTAACCCATCTTATCATTTTTTTTTACTACCTCCTTAAAATCGTCATACTTGCAAAGTCCCATGTTACTATCATATACTATCAAATACATAATCCCATTGTATGTACATATACACAAATATATATAAAAGGACAATTTGCATTTGTGATTGTTCTGAGCTGTAGCATTTATACCACTATCTTTACCATTACTTTCATGTTTTGATGCACAAGTTTTACAACATTGATCCACTTTTGTTATTTGGGGATTTAACAAAATGATAAGAATTCAAAGGAAAACTATAGTAAAGGTAAATGGTAATAAATTATTTGAGAATACTTTAGTGTATATAAACTGGGCCATATTACATGTTAGTCAGTAATTATATATCATTTTAACACACTTCCAACCTTTAAGAATGCAAGAATTGCTAATACTGTAATAAGATTTCTCTGAAAAAACCACCCCGTTTTCTATTTCATATTTGTAAAATGTATAAATACAAAATCATTTATAGGATGCTAGTTAATTTACTCATTTATATAAATTTTCTGTACTTAAATATTTCACGCTATAGCAGTAAGAAAAGCAGAGAAGGCAAGAAAGCATGCCTGTGATTGCCTTCAAGGACATGCAATCCTCTGAGTCAGATATACACCTCCATATGAAATGAATCACATTCAGCAATTGAATCTTTTGTGACCTCCCTTTAACATCTTTGCAATGTAGGGAACTTGAATTGGATCACTTTTTCTAAGAGGAATAAAACAAGACATATGAGGATCAATAAGAGAAAATATAATTTCCCCTTCCCCTATCTTTTAGTGGGAAAAACAAAGCATTGTGGTAAAGTGGAGAGAAAACTAAACTAGAAATCACTCTCTTGTTTTGGCCTGACTCTCTCACTTCATAGCTGTGCACTTTAGGACAAGTCCCTTCACCTTTTGGGTGATAATTATCCTTAGGTGTGACATGTAGTAGGTGGATTTGACCAGATGCAATGTCTATAATTCTGCGATCCATGAATACCTTGTTTATTCTATATGGAAGTTCTCTGTGAGAATCACCAGGTATAGTAACGTTTTTGTAGTGAGAGTTGTTCTTGGAAAAAATAAATTCTTCTGTTTCTTTTGTGTAAACAGAAATTGATTTCCATCATTTGAACTAGGGGATATAAAATTTTAACCTCTTCCTCCAGTTGTTTCAGAAAGTAGCTTTTCTCTTCTTTTATTCTTTTTTTTTTAACTTTTAAATTTTGTATTGAAGTATAGCTGATTAGGGGCTTCCCCCGTGGCTCAGACAGTGAAGACTCTACCTGCAATGCAGGACACCCGGGTTCAATCCCCGGGTTGAGAAGATCCCGATTAACAGCATTGTGATAGTTTTAGGTGAACAGCAAAGGGACTCAGCCATACATATACACGTGTCCATTCTTCCCCAAACTCCCCTCCCATCCAGGCTGCCATATAACACTGAGCCAAGTTCCATGTGCTCTATAGTAGATCCTTGTTGGTAATCTATTTTAAATACAGCACTGTGTACATGTACCAAAACTCCCTAACTATCCCTCCCTCCATGTTTTCCTTCTGGCAACCATAAGTTAGTTCTCAAAGTCTGTGAGTCTGTATTTGTTTTGTAAGTTCATTTGTATCCTCTTCTTTAGGAAGCAACCTTGTATTTCATTGCCAGCCACGGAGGCCTTTCTGTTCCCCAACCTTTCATTTTGTTTGACATATGTAAACTTGTTTTCCTTTTCTAAGACACATGATAGATAATGAGAGTTATTTCTTATTTCTGAAAGTCATGATCTAAATGCTTTCCCATTCATTGCATCAGAGACTTGACCTAGTCTGTAAAGGGTCCCTGTGTTAAGGCTAGCAACAGTGTCAATGAATTAAAATGAAACAACCAGTAAATGACAGTTGAACAGAGGTCAGCTGATAAACATCCATAATGGGCCAGACCCCAAATCCCTACCTTACTCTGGGGCACTACCAAATACCATTGACTCAATACTTGGCCTGCCCTGAGATTCACCAAATCCCCATTTCCAAAAGTATAACTCGAAGAGTACTTCCCTAGAGTGAGACTTGAAGAAAGAAATGCCCAGGTATATTCCATCTGTCAGCTCATCAATGTGCAGAAATGGTTGATTTTTGCCTCACCTCACTGTTCCTTCCTCCCCTGATACACCCAGAAACAGAAAGGAAAGTGTAGGGAAAGGAACAAGCTGTTTCTTAGAAAGAAACCTAACTGGAATGAAAGGCAAATGCCTAGTCTTCATAACTTCTCTTATGTGACTGATAAACAAAAGATTATAAGAGGAAAATATGTCTAGTCTGTTCTTTGTATTTTTCACAGTAATAACTCTTTAGAGACTTGCTCCATGTCCATAGCATATAAGCGGACAAGTTAGATTTATAACTCAAGACCCCTGAATTCCAGTCCAAAGCTTTTTATTAGACTTCACTCATGCATTGATGCTTACTTTTTGCTGTAGCCCAGGAAGCCTTACTTTGATTGCAAGACACAACTGCTACCATCTGCCCTTTAAAAATTGTTAGCATTGATCCATAAGCTACTACAACTTTCCTAGAGCCCAGGTAGACAGAGCTGTTAAACGGTGTATTTTGGGTGTGTAGAAAAACCCACTAACCAAAGACACAGTTTGCCTAACAAGGAAAAATTTTATCTGGCCCCCATCTTCTGTGAAGCAGGAAAATGATTTGAACAAATCCTAGAATCATGCTCAATAATTTAAACTTCATTGTTACATCAACATTAGAATGCCATGTCTACCACATGTTGTGAAACTTGAGGCAGATTTCTTTACCTCTGTGAACATCAGTTTCTTCATCTATAAAGTAGGGATGAATAATATTCCCTTCAAAGCATTATCTAGGAGGACTAAATAGATGAGATAATGGATGTTAAGCACTTAGCAAGTGTGTGGCATACAGTGTTCAAGACATGCTCAGTTCAGTTCAGTCGCTCAGTCATGTCTGACTATTTGCAACCCCATGAACCGCACACGCCAGGCCTCCCTGTCCATCACCAACTCCCGAAGTCCACCCAAACCCATGTCCATCGAGTCAGTGATACCATCCAAGCATTTCATCCTCTGTAGTCCCCTTCTCCTCCTGCCCTCAATATTTCCCAGCATCAGGGTATTTTCCAATGAGTCAGCTCTTTGCATCAGGTGGCCAAAGTATTGGAGTTTCAGCTTCTACCTCAGTCCTTCCAATGAACACCCAGGACTGATCTTTAGGATGGACTGGTTGGATCTCCTTGCAGTCTCTCAAGAGTCTTCTCCAACACCACAGTTCAAAAGCATCAATTCTTTGGCACTCAGCTTTCTTCATAGTCCAACTTGCACATCCATACATGACCACTGGAAAAACCATAGCCTTGACTAGATGGACTTTGTTGGCAAAGTAATGTCTCTGCTTTTTAATATGCTGTCTAGGTTGGTCATAACTTTCCTTCCAAGGAGTAAGTGTCTTTTAATTTCATTGCTGCAGTCACCATCTGCAGTGATTTTGGAGCACAGAAAGATAAAGTCAGCTACTGTTTCCATTGTTTCCCCATCTATTTCCCATGAAGTGATGGAATCAGATGTCATGATCTTAGTTTTCTGAATGCTGAACTTAAGCCAACTTTTTCACTCTCCTCTTTCACTTTCATCAAGAAGCTCTTTAGTTCTTCTTCACTTTCTGCCATAAGGGTGGTGTCATTTGTGTATCTGAGGTTATTGATATCTCTCCTGGAAATCTTGATTCCAGCCTGTGCTTCCTCCAACCCAGCATTTCTCATGATGTACTCTGCATATAAGTTAAATAAGCAGGGTGTCAATATACAGCCTTGAAGTACTCCTTTTCCTATTTGGAACCAGTCTGTTGTTCCATGTCCTGTTCTAACTGTTGCTTCCTGACCTGCATACAGGCTTCTTAAGAGGCAGGTCAGGTGGTCTGGTATGCCCATCTCTTTCAGAATTTTCCATAGTTTATTGTGATCCACACAGTCAAAGGCTTTGGCGTAGTCAATAAAGCAGAAATAGATGTTTTTATGGAACTCTCTTGCTTTTTCAATGATCTAGCAGATGTTGGCAATTTGATCTCTGGTTCTTCTGCCTTTTCTAAAACCAGCTTGAACGTATGGAAGTTCATGGTTCACAGTTCAAGATATGCTAGTTACTGTTATTATCATCCCCTTCATTCAAGTCTTTGTGTGTATGTGTGTAAAACGTGTTTCTTTTTATCTCCCTCGTTAGAATGTAGAATTTATAAGAACAGAAATTATGTCTTTATTGTTCACTATTATATGTCCAGCATCTAGACTAACTAGACAATACTACTGTATTGTCTATATACAGTAGACAATCAGCACATATATGTTTAATAATTGAGTGAGTCAAATGGCCCCCAAATATAGTAATCCATCGTGCTGGAGTATGAATTAACATAAAAGGAAGTAATATTTTTCTAACTCATTTTTGGACTGTGGGTATGCCATAAGATTGCTATTCATCTCTAATATTTGACATGCATTATTCATTCTATAGGAACCATCTTCTTCAGTGACAGAAAGCAATTTATCCGGCCCCAGCATGTTTTCAAAGAGTCAATCTTTTTGTGATTAATGCATTCTCCTCAAGGAATTGTTCCTTTACTATATGTTGAAATGATTCATAAATTAAATTTAACAAGGCCATCCAGCTTGATTATGAGTAGTAGTTATTCACCTTTTCATTCAATCGCAATGTAATGGATGGTGATGATGATGAAGGATAATGGCCCACTTGTGTTTAGTGGATTGTAACAAAAGGACTAATGGAGACAATAGAAGATACTCATATCAAATATGTGCATTTTTGCTACCAATCTAGATAAAAAAAATCTGCCTGATGCCTAGTTACTTTCTTTTATCACCCTCCTTCTCCATCTTACCTCCACACACATCCTTCCACAACAGTTTTTTTCTTCTCTGTTAGGCTCCTCTATCAACCCACCCACAAAATCAAATAATGCCTGCCCAAAGGGATGTACATACAGGTTGGAGGGTTAGCTCTTATCCTGGATTTCTCATGACCTTAATCAGTTTTGGAATATGTGGGCTCTGTTAAATGATATCCATTTGCTCAGTCTATACTAATATACTATACTAAGACCAATATTCACCACTCCCAACCCCAGTACCTTCTACAGTATTGAGAGGTTGTATGATAGACCAAAGTGAGCTGGATTTCAAGCAACCTGGGTTCTTGCCCTATTTCCTCTACTAATTTATGTCATCTTAGACCAGTTATTTCCTCCCTAGATGTAGGTTGCATAATTTGTAAATGGGGATAATGGCTCTTAATGCCCATTTTTTTAAAATATAAATTTATTTATTTTAATTGGAGGCTAATTACTTTACAATATTGTAGTGGTCCAATTTATTTTTAATAGTTTATGATTCTCTGAGATTCTTTGTTAATTCAGAAAGGAATGCAAGTTAGTTTTCCTTTGCCTAAATCTACTCTGTAGAAAACAAATAACAATGTTCTTGGAATAGTTTAATTTGAATTGCAATACAATATATAGCAAAGATTTCGTTGTGCCCCAGTTTGAAATATCTGAATCAATACTTTACTAATTTGACAATTATTTCAACATGTTCATTTTTAAAGTAAATGTGTGCAAAATTATTATTGGAGTTAATCTTATTAGTTAAACTAAATAGGGCATATATACAAATTAAGGCCACCAAATATGTTAATGCAGTTGATAATTTTAAAAGATAATGGCAGAATGAGCATAATATTTGCAATTCATGTCAAGTAACACTTTTAATGCAACAAGTGATTAATGCAGTTAGGAAGAAAAAACAGAGAGAGGAGGCTTAAAATGTTTTCTTTGATCCAGGAGGAAGTAGTATCTGATGACTGGTGTTAAAAGCATGCATGTATTAATCCAGTTTTCTTAAAAGCAGAGCATGGCTTTTCACTTCACATACACCCATATGAATCTGATGAATAAGCAAGAAACTGCTAAAATGAATTCTGAGTACCCAGGGCATGGGTACAGAAACCCACATGTCTTTCTGCTTATCTCTTATTCAAGACTGCTCCATAAACTATTAAGATGTCTCCTCCAAACTGGCAAATAGGATGTGGATATAGTCCTTGGATGCCACATACCAATTAGACAAGGGCATAGAGGTGAATGGAGCTCTGGGAGCCAAGTTGTCATTTATCGAATCTGTTATCTGTATGAAGATGACCATAGCCAATCTGCTTACTTCAACTTTTGCTTTCAAGTGTTGACATCTGGTTTTACTTTTCCCTCATCTGGATGGGCACTAGTTGTTTCCCAGAGAGTCCTCAATTCCCTAGAGTCCTCCTAGAGTTTACAAAAACTTTTTCTTATTCATCAATTCCTTTCATCAGTTACAGCTGTATAGTAACCTGTTTTTCACTGGATCCTGTCTATCACTGTCAGAAATCTTAATGTGGCATCTAGCCCACCATACCTGTTGACAGGTATCTGAATTAAATGAGGTTTGATCCATAACTTCTTTGATTTGTATAATCAAGTTTTTGGTGATCAATCCTGCCTCTTACCAATGAAGCCATCACCACGCCTGTTCATTTTCTTCATACTCTACTAGCAGAGATCTAGCCTGGTTCTCCTGTTCCCTCCTCAGAAGTATCCCAAATATTTCATGTATCACTTACTGAAGGGGAATCCAGGAAGGACCACATCAGCAATTCATATATTTTACATATCACAAAACCTGGCAGTAATTCATCCCTTCCATGAAGACTTTTACAATTAGCCCCACTAAACTCCTTTCAATTATCTCTGTACTACAGTTTATTTCTCAATCTTTGTATTTGTACATACATATTGGTACTCTTGGGTATATATGGTCCTTTTTTCAATCCATGAATGTGTTGTCAGTTCTTCTGTCCAGATAGCAGATTTACTTCAGAGGATCACTTAGTTCCTACTGGGACCACTCCATTCCTGCCTTACATTCCCATATTAGCTTACTTCTCTTCAGACTACACAAAATCATTTTGAGAAATCAAGATAACTTTCCTCGGTAAAGGTGAAAATACAGTTTTGCTTCTAAGAAACATTATTTATCATATAATATCCAGAAGAAATAATAACTGGAGAACTGGAAAACTTGGTATTCAAAGGTCAGAATCAGAAGAAAGATTCTACAGGATGTTGGAAGAGTATGAACCCCAGTGTCATTTATCCTGGTGTTGTATATTTGAAGCTGGGGAGGAATTTTTGGCTACATCTGTGCTATGTCAGCACATTGCAAGAACAGTATCTGCTTTCTCAGATGAGTGGCTTTTTGATGATAAGTTTGCTGCAATGATTCTGTATAAGTAGGACCTTGGAAAAGACAAGAAGCAAGTAAAGAAGAAAAATGCACAGCCTATTACTCTGTAGCTTCATCAAAGGCACCCAACTCAGAAGGGAAATTACGAGTTAAAAAGATCATTGATTTGTATCCTTTCAAGGGAAGTAACAGAAAGCTCAAGCAAACACCTTCATGAATCCAGTGATACTCTGTACTGTGCTGTGCTTAGTTGCTTAGTCGTGTCCAACTCTTTGTGACCCCATGGACTGTAGCCTGCCAGGCTCCTCTGTCCATAAGCTTTCTCCAGGCAAGAATACTGGAATGGGTTACCATGCCCTCCTCCAGGGGATCTTCCCAACCCAGGGATCGATCCCAGGTCTGCCAAATTGCTGGCAGATTCTTTACCATCTGAGCCACCAGGGAAGCCCTACATACATACAATTCTTACTGTTGCCATGTCCCCTCCCCCCACTTTGGCAAAATAAATGCCAATTTGCCCAAAACCAATTTACCTGCAGTGCAGGAGACACAGGTTCAATTCCTGGGTCGGGAAGATCCCCTGGAAGAGGGCATGGCAACCCACTCTAGTACTCTGGGAAATCCCACGGACAGAGGACCCTGGCAGGCTACAGTCCATGGGGTCGCAAAAGAGTCAGACTCAACCTAGTGACTAAACAACAAACAACAAAGAAGTATGAGTAGTTCAGTAAAAGGATCCATTTACCATTTCTACCCTTCCTCCCTTTAGTGGTTTGTCAAGGAATAAATGTGCATATGCCTTCTTCCCATTCTTAGCTATAGATACACAAAATAAAATTTCCCCAGCCTCAGAGATTACAGTTTTAATAATATCACTTTCAACTTATATATCTGAAGATCTCTTTGCTTCAAAAGTTTCCCAGAGTTTCAGGATTTCTGATATCAGATACATTTAGCACTAACTGTGCACAGTCAGTAGATCGTACTTCCCTCCAGTGACACAGCCCTGGTATGAAATATACTGAATGTGGTATATTGCATTTTCCCTCACTTTTGCATCTTCTTTAGGTCTTACCCAATTCAAAGGTCAAGGCATTGATAATTTTGAAGATCTAGGAAGAGTGGCTATCCCTTTTCTTTCAGAAATTCCATGTTCCTATTTGAATCTTGCTTACATTTTCCCTGAAACTTCCAAGGTCTGGAGGTGAATGCTTTCAGAATGTTTGATAAGATGCTTCCCTGTATGCTCTAAGTTGTGAGGTGTTAGTATATTGATACTACAGAGAGTGTAGATAGATAGAATATTTTTATTGAAGTATAGCAGATTTACAATATTATATTAGTTCTAGTTGTGCACCTTAGTGATTCAATATTTTTATAGATTATATTCCATTCACAGTTATTATAAAATAATAGCTACATTCCCTTGTTCTGTACAATATATCCTTGTTGTTTATCTCTTATACATAGTAGTTTGTATTTCTTAATCACATACCCCTGTCTTGTCCCTCCTCTCTTCCCTCTTCCCACTGGTATCCACTAGTTTGTTGGCTTGTTTTCCATATCTGTGAGTTCTGATTTGCATATATACACATCTGTATAATCTTTTAGATTACATGTATGTATTTTTCTCTCTCTGACATTTCACTAACCATAATATTACCATCCACATTGTTTCAAATGGGAGACTTTCATGGTGTATGGGTGTGTGTGTGTGTGTGTGTGTGTGTGTGTGTGTGTGTATATATATATATGGGTTGGCTAAAATTTTGCTCAGGTTTTTCTGTAACATGTTATGAATTAGATGGATATCCATCTTATGGATATATATACACACACACACAACACATGCTCACATACATACCATATCTTCTTTATCCTGTCATCTGTTGATGGACACTTGAATTTATTCTGTATATTGGCCATTATGACTAATGTTGCTGGGAACATTAGGATGCATGTATCTTTTTGAGTTAGTGTTTTCAATTTTTTTTGACATGTATCCAAGAGTGAAGTTGCTGGATCCTATGGTAGTTCTATTTTTAGATTTTTGAGGAACCTCCATACTGTTTTCCACAGTGACTGCACCAATTTCCATTCCCACCAACAGTGTGCAATGGTTCCCATTTCTTCATATCCTGGCCAACATTTGTTATTTGTGTTCTTTTTGATGTTAACCCTTCTGACAGGAGTAAGGTGATAGTCACTGTGGTTTTGATTTGCATTTCAGATAGAATTTTTAAATGTCTCTCCTCCTACCCTCTCTCTAAGTGTGTGCCTGTGAATATTTAAATAAAATAGAATATATAAATAGTAAAATCAAGCCAAATTGCAAAATAAGCAAAGGTCTTAGACAGACACTTCTCAGGAGAGGTAATGGTAGTGACCAATCAAAACATGACACGATGTACAAATGCCTTTAAATCATTAGGAAAATTCAAGTCACATTCATGATTAGATACCACTATATATATACTAGAATGACTAAAATTCAAAAAACTAACACAGCACAATGTTGAAGAGGATTTAGAACTCCAGGATCTCTCATAGATTTATATGCGAGTGTAAAATGCTGCAATTGCTATGACTAAACATGTAACTACCCACCTTATGACAAAGCAGTTCCTCTCCTAGATATTTTCTCAAGAAACATGAAAGGATATATCCACACA
This sequence comes from Dama dama, assembly GCF_033118175.1. Lineage (NCBI taxonomy): Eukaryota > Metazoa > Chordata > Mammalia > Artiodactyla > Cervidae > Dama > Dama dama. The sequence continues at coordinate 25,695,136 of NC_083714.1, forward strand.
AAGATTTGTATAAAAATGTTCATAGTAACCTTACTTATAAAAAGATACATTGAAAATTATCTACCTATCCATCAGCATGAAAAAGAATTGAACATTTTGATACATCAGTATTGGACTACTACTCAACCACCAAAAGGAGAAAACTATAGATGCCCACAACATGGATGAATTGTATAAGTATACCCAGTTAAAGAACCTAGATCCCAAATAGTACTCACTGCACAATTCCATTTTTGAATTGCTACCGTAGGAGAAACAAAGCTAAAGAGATGGAAATCATAAAGCAATTGCTTCTGGGAGGTGCATGAGGATATATCAGAAAAGGATAAGAGAATTTTTAGGTTGATGGTAGTACTCTATATCTTATTTTTATTGGAGTATAGTTGCTTTACACTGCTGTGTCAGTTTCTGCTGTACAACAAAGTGAATAAGCCATACATATACATATTTCCCCTCTTTTTTTAATCTCCTTCCCATTTAGGTCACCACAGAACATTGAGTAGAGTTCCCTGTGCTATACAGTAGGTTCTTATTAGTTATCTAGTTTATACATAGCAGTGCATATATGTAAATCCCAATCTCCCAATTCATCCCTCTCTGCCACTTTTCCCCTTGATGTCCATATATTTTTTTCTTTATGACTCTGTCTCAATTTCTGCTTCACAAATAGGTTCATCTGTACCATTTTTCTAGATTCCAAATACATATGTTAATATTTGATATTTGTTTTTCTCTTTCTGACTTACTTCACTCTGTTTGGCAGTCTGTAGGTCCATCCATGTCTCTGCAAATGACACAATTTCATCCCTTTTAATGGGCAAGTAATATTCCATTGTTTATCCGTACCACATCTTCTTTAACCATTCCTCTGTTGGTGGACATTTAGGTTGCTTCCACATCCTGGCTATTGTAAATAGTTCTGCAATGAACATTGGGGTGCATGTATCTATTAGAATTCTGGTTTTCTCCAGATATATGCCCAACAGTGTTTTTGCTGGATCATATAGTAATTCTGTTTTTAGTTTTTTAAGGAACCTCCATACTGTTCTCCATAGTGGCTGTATCAAATTACATTCCCACAGGTATTAAAAGACAGTTCCTTTTTATCCACACCCTCTCCAGGATTTATTGTTTGTAGATATTTTGATGATAGCCATTCTAACTGATATAATGTGATACCTCATTGTTGTTTTGATATGCATGCATGCCTGTTTAGTCGTTTCAGTTTTTTCTGGCTGTTTGTGACCCTATGGACTATAGCCCACTGGGCTCCTCTGTCCATGAGATTCTCCAGGCAAGAATACTGGAGTGGATTGCCATTTTTTTCCTCCAGGGGATCTTCCTGACCCAGGAACCGAACCCACTTCTCTTAAGTTTCCTGGATTTGCAGGTGTGTTCTTTAACACTCATGCCACCTGGGAAGCCCCAGTTTTGATTTCCATTTCTCAAGTAATTAGTGGTCTTCCCTGGTGACTCAGTCGGTAAAGAGTCTCCTTGCAATGTGGGAGACCCAGGTTCAGTCCCTGGGTCGGGAAGATCCCTGGAGAAGGAAATGGCAACCCACTCCAGTATTCTTGCCTGGAGAATCCCATGGACAGAGGAGCCTGGTGGGCTACAGTCCATGGGGTGGCAGAGAGTCAGACACAATTGTGTGATGTTGAGCATCTTTTTATGTGTTTGTTGGCCATATTTATATCTTCTTTGGAGAAATGTCTATTTAGTTCTTCTGCCCATTTCTTGATTGGGTTGTTTATCTTCTTGATACTGAGTTGCATGAGCTGTTTGTATATTTTGCTAGTTAATCCTTTGTCAGTTGCTTTGTTTGCAAATGTATTCTCCCATTTTGAGGGTTGTTATTTCATCCTGTTGACTGTTTCTTTTGCTGTGCAAAAGCTTTTAATTAAGTTTAATTAGGTCCAATTTGTTTTTATTTTCATTACTTTAGGAGATGGGTCAAAAAAAGATCTTGCTCTGATTTGTGTCAATGAGTGTTCTGCCTGTGTTTTCCTCTAAGAGTTTCATAGTTTCCAATCTGATCCATTTTAAATTTATTTTTGATGGTGTTGGGAAGTATTCTAATTTCATTCTTTGACATGTAGCTATCCAGTTTTCCTAGCACCATTTATTGAAGAAATTCTTTTCTCCATTGTATATTCTTGCCTCCTTTGTCAAAGATTAGGTGACCATAGATGGGTAGGTTTATCTCTGGGATTTCTATCCTGTTCCATTGATCTCTATTTCTGTTTTTGTGCCTGTACCATACTGTCTTGATTACTGTAGCTCATAGTATAGTCAGAAATCAAGGTATCTGATTCCTCCAGCTCCAATTTTCTTTCTCAAAATTGCTTTGGCTATTCAGGATCTTTTGTGTTTCCATGCAAATTATAAAAATTTTTATTTTAATTCTGTGAAAAATGGCACTGGTAATTTGATAGAGATTGCATTGAATCTGTACATTGCTTTGGGTAGTATAGTCATTTTCACAATATTGATTCTTTCTATCCAAGAATATGGTATATGTCTCCATCTACTTGTGTCATCTTTGACTTGTTTCATCAGTATCTTATTGTTTTCTGCATACAGGTCTTTTGCCTCCTTAGGTAGATTTATTTCTAAGTATTTTATCCTTTTGATTGTTATGGTAAATGGGATTGTTTCCTTAATTTCTCCTTCTGATCTTTTCTTATTAGAGTATAGAAATGCAAGAATTTTGTCTGTTTTAATTTTGTATCCTGTGCTCTTCTAAAATTCATTGATTAGCTCTAGCAGTTTTCTACTGGTTATCTTTAGGATTTTCTGTGTTTATTGTCATGTCATTTGCAAACAATGGCAGTTTTGAGGCTTTGGGGTGGTGGCGCTCAAGACCCTGGAGCCTACGTGAGTAGAGGAGGCTTTGCCTTTGAGGGGCAGGTGAGCCAGCTCAGATGGATGCTTTTTTCTAATGCCTGTGGAGGCTGAAGCCAGCAGGTGGGGAAGGGGATTACAGTGGCAGCCCTACCCCTCCCTTGTGCACCACTCACCCAAGCATTGCTTCTGTGGTGTCCTGGACTTCCTCTGCAAGCTCTCCCAGTTGTGGAGCTCCTTAATCCTGTTCCTTCAGGCTATCTTTTTACAGCCAATATCTGCTGCCTCCCTGGGTCCATGCTCCAAACCCTACTTCCCAGCAACTAGCCCCATTCTGTGGCAGGAGACCTATGACTCTTGCTGGAGTGTGCAGGGCACAGACCATATGTTCAGTTCTTACTTTGTCCTGCCTTCCACAGACTGTCCTCCACATTCCTCAATCTCCCAAAAGTCCCTTTCTATCCCAGCTGATTTCCCCACCATGTGGGGTTTCTTTCTGATTGTAAGAAACTCTCCTCACCTTCAGCTTTCCACCAGAATTGCCGGACCTTTTTTTTATTCCTCTTTTCTTTTTCTCTTCCTTTCATCCTACCCAGTTGTAAGGGGATTTTTCTTATCTCTTTAGATATCCAAAGTCTTTAGCTAATGTTCAGCAGGTGTTCTGTGAGAATTGTTCCATTTGTAGATGTATTCTTTTTTTAAAGTTTTCACAATTTTTAAATTTTATTAAATATTTATTTGGCTGCATTAAGTCTTAGTTGTGGCACTTGGGATCTTCCTTGTGGCATTCAGGCTCAGTAGTTGTAGCACACGGGCTCTCTGATTGTGGCACTCATGCTCCAGAACAGGTAGGCTCAGTAGTTGCTGCTAGTGGGCTTAGTTGCTCCATTGCATGTGGGATATTGATTTGACCAAAGATCAAACCTATGTCCCCTTCATTGGAAGGTGGATGCTTAACCACTGGACCACCAGGGAAGTTCCTGTAGATGTATTCTTGATGTACTTGTGAGCAGAGACAAATTCCACATCCTCCTATTCCATCCTGACTCCTCGCCCATCTACATCTTGATTGAGGTATTGGATTCAGGTGTAGATATTTGCCAAAACTAATCAAAGTGTACTCTTTATAGTTGTGTGTATACTGAATGTAATCATAACTCAATAGAAAATTTAAAAGAATGTCATAGCAAAAGTTGAATAGATATTAGCTTGAACTAACTTTAGATACTGATTTCCATTTCTAAAATGGAAATGGCCTTGCTAATTTCTATCTTAGATTAACTCTAAAATATGAGTCATAGAGAAGAGTGAACAGCCAATTGTAATATGTAAATGTGAAGAAACTTCATATATAATTTGGAAAAATTGTATTTCCTTAAAGTAAAACTAGAAAATAGATCCTCATGATAATTTTAGATTTGGTAAATTCTGAAAATAAAATGTTAACATACATCTTCAGTTGGGAAAAAATTTATTCAGAACTATAATTAAAACCAAAGGAAGTTTTGTTTTCACTTTTGTTTTTGTTTAAGAAGCTTTTCCCAAAGAACCTGCCCCAGAGGTGAATTGACATTCTCCTTTCTGGAAAAGCATACTGCTGTCATTCTTGCAATGATTCTTTTCCAGCTAACTAAAATATCTAAAGTCCCACTGAACCCTCCATATCACAAGAGAGCATAATAGATAAACTGTATAAAACTTAAAAATGAATTCACTTGGTTGAAGAGTATGTGAGAAGCCAAACTCTCCAAGTTTTGATGTTGATTTTGATGATGATTTGGTCATGAACTGAGGTGTCATGTTTAGTACACATTTTGGTACACAGTAACAAATAAAAATGTTACTTAGCATGTTGGTTATGCACCTGTTCAGTTACTGACTATGTGACCTTTGTCAATGTGTTAGTCCTCTCTGAACCTCACTTTCCTTATTTAAGAAATGAGAATCATGAAGAAAAAATATCCAAAGCCAAATTACTTAGTAAGATGAGCATGAAGAGACCAAATGGGATGATGGATATAAAGCACTCAACTAATGCATAGCACAGAGAAGTAGTTCTGGTTTATTAAAGGCTTACCAGTAACATTATTAGGTAAATGCATATTATTTCAAGTTGTCTGAAATTAGTCCCTGAGGCAAGAAGAGTTGTGCCCTTTAGGGATCTCATATAGTACCATGTAGATAACTGTATCATTTTCCCAAGTGGAATGTTGATCTTCAAAGCAACTAAAAGAGCAGAGAAAAATATTTGGAAAATGCTGAATTATTCAGGGTGAATTTTTTTAAAGCATAATTCTTGCCCTGACAAAGATCATAATCATGCACTCAACAAACATTACCTAAGCATTACCCAGCGTAATGGATATTAATGGATATTATTTCAGAAAATAAAGAAATGTTAACATATAATTTCAAATAATATATATTATGCTTAGTGAAATAAGTTAGATGGAGAAAAACACTATATGTTATCTAAAAGATCTAACAAACTAGTGAATATGACATAAAAGAATCTGAATCTTAGATATAGAGAACAAACTCGTGGCTACCAGAGGGTGGTGGAGCAGCACTATAGTGGGGAGGTCATGTAGGAGGTACAAACTATTAAGTGTAAGATAGGCTACACTGATGTACAACACAGGGAATATAGCCAATATTTTTTAATAACTGTAAATGGAGTGTAACCTTTAAAAATTATATTTTAAAAAATCCAGTTGTGATATTAATTGAGGGTACATTGAATCTGTGGCACCATTTAAGAGAGTATTTCCATAATAACAATACTAGATTTTCTAATTTTTACATACTGTTTCTTTCCATTTAGTTAAGTCTTCTTTAATATATTTCAACTATATTTTATATATTCTATTCTATAAGTATTATACTTCCTTTCTTAAATTTATTCTAAAATATTTCATTTTTTAATATTCCTTTAAATGAAACTGTTTATTTACTTATACATATTTAAAATAAACAAGTTTTTAAATATGTATATCTCATGTGTACTTGGCAGAAACCCAGGGTAAAGTGATAAACTGTGTAAGAAATGGCTTAGAATTCAGGTTTAAATATCTTAAGCTATTTTTGGTTGTTGGGGTGCAAATTATAGAATGAACAAGAAAACTGGTAAGCAAAAAGAAAGCTTGTTATACAGATTTAAATCAGTTTCTTGTCCATTGAGAAGAACGTCTTGTGATTTAGTTGTTCATCTCTCTCCCAGGCACAGAGAGGTCAATACCTTTACACGTGGAGACTTATTTTTATAACTGTTCATTTCCCTTACAAAAGAATGAATTATAATCTGTTTTTAAAGCTTCTGCTGTATCTGTTGTTTCTCAAAATATTCCCCTTACCATGATCCTTATGCTAAAGAAACATGTTCTGGGGTGATATATTTTGCCACCCTTACATTTCCTGCCTTTGAAACCTCCTTAAGAAGTTTCACAGTCCAGAAGGTGAGTTGGTAGATTTTTCTGTGTATCACTGAACTAGTTTATCATTCCTGGGAACATGTGAGATCAGTTAAACAGTTGAGTCTGATTTCAGGAGATGTTACAGGTGCACTGCCACCAAAGTTAGGCATCTATATGGTGTGAGCAATCATGTACTTAATAAGACATGTTTCTGTGGAAAAGAAGAAAAGGTTAATAGTTGGAAACTTATATCTGAATCTGAAAAAATTTGAGAAGATGTCTAGATTTGAAGTCAAAGCATATTTGCCCATTTGAATGTCTTTGATGCTAATAACAGTGTTCTAGTGAACTTCCTGAGTGGCTTGTTACAGCAGTATGTATGAAGGTTTCCATACTTAGGTGTTGTAGTGATTTCTCTGGAGTTTATATCAAGTCATCCAGCTTCAGCTACCAGGGCTTGGGGGAAAAAGTAGTTTTAGTTTTTTTAACTCACATCAGGTCAGAAGAGTGGAAGAAAATTTGAAATATTAATTTGAAGCATTGTAGCCTGATCAATGCAAAGAAATAGAGGAAAACAATAGAATGGGAAAGTCTAGCGATCTCTTCAGGAAAATTAGAGATACCAAGGAACATTTCATGCAAAGATGAGCACAACACAGGACAGAAATGGTATGGACCTAACAAAAGCAGAAGATATTAAGAGGTGACAAGAATACAGAGAAGAACTATACAAAAAAGATCTTCATGACCCAGATAATCATGATAGTGTGATCACTCACCTAGAGCCAGACATCCTGGAATGTGAAGTCAAGTGGGCCTTAGGAAGCATCATTATGAACAAAGCTAGTGGAGGTGATGGAATTCCAGTTGAGCTTTTTCAAATCCTAAAAGATGATGCTGTGAAAGTGCTGCACTCAATATGCCAGCAAAATTGGAAAACTCAGCAGTGGCTACAGGACTGGAAAAGGTCAGTTTTCATTGCAATCCCAAAGAAAGGCAATGCCAAAGAATGTTCAAACTACTGCACAATTACACTCACCCACATGCTGGCAAAGTAATACTCAAAATTCTCCAAACCAGTGTTCAACAGTATTTGAACGTGAACTTCCAGATGTTCAACCTGGATTTAGAAAAGGCAGAGGTACCAGAGTCAAATTGACAACATCCGTTGGATCATTGAAAAAACAACAGAGGTCCAGAAAAATATCCACTTCTGCTTTATTGACTACACCAAAGCCTTTGACTGTGTGGACCACAACAAACTCTGGAAAATTCTTAAAGAGATGGGAATACCAGACCACCTGACCTGCCTCTTGAGAAATCTCTATGCAGGTCAGGAAGCAACAGTTAGAACTGGACATGGAACAACTCACTGGTTCCAGAAAGGGAAAGGAGTATGTCAAGGCTGTATATTATCACCCTGCCTATTTAACTTCTATGCAGAGTACATCATGAGAAATGCTAGGCTGGATGAAGCACAAGCTGGAATCAAGATTGCCGAGAGAAAGATCAGAAACTTCAGATATGCAGATAACACCACCCTTATGGCAGAAAGCAAAGAAGAACTAAAGAGCTTCTTGATGAAAGTGAAAGAGGAGAGTGAAAAAGTTGGCTTAAATCTCACCATTCAGAAAACTAAGATCATGGCATCTGGTCCCATCACTTCATGGCAAATAGATGGGATAACAGTAGAAACAGTGACATACTTTATTTTCTTGGGCTCCAAAATCACTGCAAATGGTGACTACAGCCATGAAATTAAATGATTCTTGCTCCTTGGAAGAAAAGTTATGACCAAACTAGACAGCATATTAAAAAGCAGAGACATTACTTTGCCAACAAAGGTCTGTCTAGTCAAAGCTATTGTTTTTCCTGTAGTCATGCATGGACGTGAGAGTTGGACTATAAAGAAAGCTGAGCACCAAAGAATAGATGCTTTTGAACTGTGGTGTTGGAGAAGACTCTTGGGAGTCCCTTGGACTGCAAGGAGATCCAACCAGTCCATCCTAATGCAGATCAGTCCTGAATATTCATTGGAAGGACTGATGCTGAAACTGAAACTCCTATACTTTGGCCACCTGATGCCTAGAGCTGACTCATTTGAAGAGATCCTGATGCTGGGAAAGATTAAGAGCAGGAGGAGAAGGGTACCACAGAGGATGAGATGGTTGGGTGGCATCACTGACTCAATGGACATGAGTTTGAGTAAACTCCTAGAGTTGGCAATGGACAGGGAGGCCTGGTGTGCTGCAGTCCATGGGGTTGCAGAGTCATACACAACTGAGCGACTGAATTGAACTAAGCCTGATCATATTGGGGAAAAGTAAAATTCAGAAACGAGTCCAGTTTACAGAGGGAAAATAAACCTCAGAGACAATTAATAGAACTATATTTTGTTATCTATAAGGGTACACTATAGTTTTTTATGGCTTCCCTGGGGGCTCAGTGGTACAGACTGTGCCTGCAATTCAGGAGATGCAGGAGACATGGGTTTAATCCCTGGGTTGGGAAGATCCCCTTGGAGAAGGGCATAGCAGCCCACTCTGTTATTTTTGCTTGGAGAATCCCATGAACAGAGGAGCCTGGTGGGCTGTAGTCTAAGAGGTGGCAGAGTCAGACATGACTGAGCGACTAAGCACACTAGTTTTCTATACTTTTCTATTGAAACATAGTTTTTCTTCTACAATCATGCCCTTTTTTTTTTTTCATTTATTTTTATTAGTTGGAGGCTAATTACTTTACAATATTGTAGTGGTTTTTGCCATACATTGACATGAATCAGCCATGGATTTACATGTGTTCCCCATCCTGAACCCCCCTTCCTCATCCCTCCCCATCCCATCCCTCTGGGTCACCCAAAGGTAATCAGACTATTTTATTTGCAAAATAGGTCCAATATCATCAAACTTGGCCTGATTATTTAAACAATTACAGCAAGAATACTAATTGACCATGTAGGTCATTTGTAAATCCACTTTGCTAGGACATTTAATAAGAAATAACTGACTGAACTTTTAAAAATCTCTCATTTCTAGAATGTTAAGCCAAGGACTTATCATCAAACTTCACTTGCACCGCCTGTGGATTTGTGAGACTTCTTCCCTTCTCAAGGTCTCCCATATACCCTCAGGTTCCTGGGACCATCAGGAATTGTTCTTCCATAGCATACTGTAAGGCTGTGAAGTTTGTAAGACAGGTAGCAGGCCTTTTTTTTTTTTTTTTTCTTCTCAAATGACTTTATTGGCTCCATGAAGTAAACCTTAGTTTCTTAAAACAATCTGGTTATATCTGACTCAACGCACATTCTCAAATTTGACATTCCAGTCAAAGTCTTAATAAAATGGAAAACATTTCCAATTGTGTTCCTGTTGTAAGGAGAACAGCTTCTTATTAAATTTATGCAAATAATGACATTTCTATGAAAATAAGAGTATTCATAAGAGTGTGATTCTAAAGGGATCAGGTGGGAAGAAAATAATTCAGTTCTATTTACACAGGTATAATTTACCAAATATCTATAAGTTACAGGTAGCTTAAGAAAAAGGGATTCTTTACATTTAGAAATCAAACTGTTAATAATGTTTTAAACAAGAGGTCATAAAAATTATAATTATCCTCACTGATTCTTTGAATTCAACTTAACTTTTGTTTTGCTTGATCCTGGGTTAGCTGTTTCTGAATCAATTTCTCCATTAGGGTACTGGAAGTTCTTTACTAGTTCAGTGAGATGATGTTAATGCTATCCAAATCCTATGCTTGTCAAAGCTCTTCCCATCATTCTTTTTGAGGATGAGTCCTTTTGTCTTTACCAATAGTTTTCAGGAAAGCATCAGAATAAAACAATAACTGTGAAGAACAAAAGAGTTCAAAATAGTCATGGATAAAGATCTGGTGAGGATAAATTATAATGTAATTAACAAGGAAATTTGGCTATTTCTGTGATATACAACATTTAAGATAATATTTGAAACTATGATTGATTACATGAATAGTAAGGATAAATTTATACAGATTTTCTACAATTCCTGGAACACAATGTTAATACACTTATAATTATATATAACCTAAAGAAGGTTTAGCATCATTTCTTATTTGAAAACATTCCTGTGCATTTAACATATAAAATAAGCTTCAAATAGTTTAATAATTCTCTTTTTATAAGGAGAGAGAACAAATTCTTTTGTGATTATCCAGGGACTTCTGGAAAATCACAAAGTTAGTTCAAGATCAAAATGTCTTCATTTAGAATTTGGTTTTAGGATATTATCTAAAATGTCACAAGGTTTAAAGAACTTGATTAAACATAACCTATGTTACTGTGAAAAAATATTAAGTTATCCATTTAATCAAAGTGACGATTAAGCAAATACAAAGTTATAGTTGTAAGAGGAACTGTAGTTTTTTTTGTTTTGTTATTTTTTAAACAGAGAAGATTCAGTTTCTCAAGTAATTAAAGACCTGATAAAGACAACATGAAATACAGAAAATTATTTTGGTAAGAACCAAATCTTTGTTTCCTAAGTGAGTTACTTAACAAATAAACATTTCATACAGTAATTAAAGAAAACTTTTCCTTTTAACAAAGAGAAGACCAAATTGTATCCATTGGGCTAAGTAGTCAGAAAAATGTCAGTTTGAATCAATCTCTGCAACTAACTGTGTTGTTGCTTCTGCCGCTGCTGTTGTTCACTCACCAATTCATGTCTAACTCTCTGGGACCCCATGAACTGCAGCATGCCCAGGTTTCCCTGTCCTGCATTACCTCACTGAGTTTGCTCAAAACTCATGCCCATTAAGTCAGTGATGCCATCCAACCATCTCATCCTCTGTCATCCCCTTCTCATCCTGCCCTCAATCTTTCCCAGCATCAGGGTATTTTCCAGTGAATTGGCTCTTTGCATCAGGTAGCCAAAGTATTGTAGCTATAGCATCAGTCCTTCCAATGAATATTCAGAATTGATTTCCTTTAGGATTGACTGGTTTGATCTCCTTGCAGTCAAATGGACTCTCAAGAGTCTTCTCCAGTACCACAGTTTGAAAGCATCAATTCTTTGGAGCTCAGTCTTCTTTATGGTCCAACTCTCATAACTATACATAACTACTGTAAAAACCATAGCTTTGACTAGATGGACATTTGTTGGCAAAGTGATGTCTCTGCTTTTTAATACACTGACTAGGTTTGTCCTACCTTTTCTTCCAAGGAGCAAGCATCTTTTAATTTCATGGCTGCAGTCACCATCTACAGGTGATTTTTGTTGCCTAAGAAAATAAAATCTGTCACTTTCTACTTTTTCCCCATCTATTGGCCATTAAGTGATGGGACCTGATGCCATGATCTTCATTTTTTTTTTCAATAGGTTCTTTAGTTCCTCTTTTTTTTTTCTGTCATTAAAGTGGTATCATCTGCATATCTGATATTGTTGATATTTCTCCCAGCAATCTTGATTCCAGCTTGTGCTTCATCCAGCCCAGCATTTCACATGATGTACTCTGTATATAAGTTAAACAAGCAGGGTGACAATATACAGCCTTGATGTACTCCTCTCCCAATTTGGAACCAGTCCATTTTTTCATGTTCAGTACTAACTGTTGCTTCTTGTCCTGTATATACATTTCTCAGGAGGCAGGTAAGATGGTCGAGTATTCCCATCTCTTTAAGACTATTCTATGGTTTGTTGCGATCCACACAGTCAAAGGCTTTAGCATAGTCAATGAAGCAGCAGTAGATGCTTTTGTAGAATTTCCTTATTTTTTCTATGATCCAATGGATATTGGCAATTTGATCTCTAGTTCCTCTGCCTTTTCTAACTGCAGCTTGTACATCTGGAAGTTCTTGATTCACGTAATGCTCAAGCCTAACTTGAAGGGTTTTGAGGATAATCTTGCTAGCATGTGAAATGAGTGCAATTATATGGTAATTTGAACATTCTTTGGCATAGCTTTTCTTCGGGATTGGAATGAAAACTAACCTTTTCCAGTCCTGTGGCCACTGCTGAGTTTTCCAGTCTGTTATATTGAGTGTAGCACTTTCACAGCATCGTCTTTTAGGATTTGAAATAGCTCAGCTGGAATTCCATCACATCCACTAGCTTTGTCTGTAGTGATGCTTCCTAAGGGCCACTTGACTCCACACCCCAGAGTGTCTGGCTCTAGGTGAGTGATCACACCATCATGATTATCTGGGTCATGAAGATCTTTTTCATACAGTTCTTCTGTGAATTCTTGCCACCTCTTCTTAATCTTTTCTGCTTCCATTAGGTCCTTGATGTTACTGTCCTTTATTGTGCCCATCTTTACATGAAATATTCCCTTGGAATCTCTAATTTTCTTGAAGAGTTCTCTAGTCTTTCCCCTTCTATTGTTTTTCTCTATTTCTTTACATTGTTTGCTTAAGAAGGCTTTTTATATCTCCTTGATATTCTTTGGAACTCTGCCTTTAGTTGGATATATCTTTCCCTTTCTCCTTTGCCTTTCTTTTCTCTTCTTTTCTAAGCTATTTGTAAGGCCTCCTCAGACAACCACTTTTCCTCTTGCATTTCTTTTTCTTTGAGGTGGTTTTGGTCACCACCTCTTGTACTGTGTTAAGAACCTCCGTCCATACTTCCTCAGGCATTCTGTTTACCAGATGTAATCCCTTGAATCTATTCATCACCTCCACTGTATAATCATAAGAGATTTGATTTCGATCATACCTGAATGACTTAATGGCTTTCACTACTTTCTTTAATTTCAGCCTGAATTTTGCAATAAGGAGCTGATGGTCAGAGCCACATTAGCTCCCATTCTTGTCTTTGCTGACTGTATAGAGCCTCTCCATCTTTGGCTGCCAAGAACATAATCAGTCTGATTTCAGTTGACCATCGTCCATGTGTAGAGTTTCCTCTTGTGTTGTTGGAAAATGGTGTTTGCTATGATCAGTTCCTTCTTTTGGCAAAGCTCTTGCTTCCTTTTGTACTCCAAGGCCAAATTTGCCTGTTACTCCAGGTTCCTCTTGACCTCCTACTTTTGCATTCCAGTCCCCTGTGATAAAAAGGACATCTTTTTTTTTTTTTTTTTTTTTTTTGGTGTTAGTTCTAGAAGATCCTGTAGGTTACTTGTAGTTACTGTGTAACTTGGGGTAAATCACTAATGCATTGTGTCAAACTCAATATTTTTAAAAGGGACATGATGATTCTTGTTTTGTAGGGCCACTCTAGTGATTAAATGTGATTGTGTATGTAGTGCTGCTAATAAGTGCTTCAACATTATAAGCAATACATGATGATTATTCCTATTGTTATTTGTCCAAGACTTGTAAAGCCTACATTTGCAAACATGTCTATTGTTTTTGAACAATTTCTCCCCTATCATGCAGTATAGGATTTACATATAATTTGCCAGATGACAGAATTAATCCCATAATCAATGTCCTCACCATGTAACTTTTGGTTGAGCACTTCTTTAATATATTGAGGACTTTTAAAATGCAGCCATGGTCTCTAATTCACAAATAACAGTTAACAAATGAAGGTCTCCATGACTCTATCGTTTACCTCCAGGATTTGCCTCTTTCCAGCAGTATTGTAGCTAATAGTTCCAGGGGGACACAAAGGATTTACTTCTGTAAACTTGAGTTACTGTGAAAAAAAACATTAATTGAAAGTGAATGTGTCCCTACCTAAATGAGGGGAAAAAGTTGTACTTCATCTTTATTTTTTAAATTGAGGTATAATGGATTTACAATGTTGTATTAATACTTCTTTTTTTTTTCTGTACTGAGGTATAGCTGATTAACAAACAGTGTTGTGATAGTTTCAGGCTTATAGAGAAGGGACTCAGTCATACTTATACATGTATCCATTCTCCGCCAAATGCCCCTCCCATCCAGCCTGCCACATAACATTGAGCAGAGTTCCCTGTTCTATACAGTAGATACTTGTTGGTTATCCATTTTAAATGTAGCAGTGTACACGTCCATCCGAAACTCCCTGACTATCCCTTCCCCCAACCCTTCCCTTTGGCAACTATAAGTAACACTTCCTCTTTTAAATACTAGTCCTTTCTATGCTTCAGCCTTAGTTACTGAAGTAATTTTCAGTAATTTTCACTTTGAAGAAGGAAAGTTATGGAGTATATCCATACTTTCAGACACTGTCAGCAGATGACCAGAGCACGTGCTGTGATTCCCGAGGCTGGCAGTTGACAATTTCCTACCCTGTCAGAGAGTAACTATGCAGTGATGAATATTAAGTCATCAAAGGTATTTCTTCATTTCTGTTTATGAAACTCAATAGCTGCCAAGATTCCTCTGTTAATGTCTCTGAGTTATTTTCATCTTTCCTATCATCTGACCACACCTGAGCTTTTAAGCCCACTTGGCACAAAATGAATGTTACCTACTTGACAAAGTTTTATTCTGGCTTTGTTTCTAGGGCCCTTTAGGCTGTGAAGTACTCTTCAAAGCACGGATCTGTTTGTCACAGATGTAGACACTTGACTTGTTTACAAAAAAAAACAAATCTGTGTAAGCTTGCCAAGGAGCACATGAAGTCATCTCTGAATGCATGAGCAGTGTCATCATTGTCCTTGAGTAGAACACCTGCTGTGATGCCATCACCAATTAGCTCTTCTCTTTCTCCCCGTCTCTCTCCAGGAGGCTTACTCTTCAGTTCCTTGTGTTCTGAAGTTTCACAGGAATATTTTCTATGGAGAATCAGAATACTCTGTGGCCTTTCTAAAATATCTGTGGCTCCTTGGTCACATAGGATATGTGGTTTTCTCTGGCACACTCTATTCAACCAAAAGGATGTGGTTTTTAAAAGAAGTTTGACTCAAGTTTGTACAAATCACATGTTAAAATAGTAAAACAATGTGACTAATTAGATTATCTTTATCATTGAACATTGAAATACATCATCCCCATCTTTAATCTACTGAAGGAGAGAATTGATTGCAAAGTGGTGATAGACTAGTTTGTTTCACGAGGCCTGATGTGGAGACTGCAGACTAGCCATAGTATAATCAAACAAAGCAGCTGGTTACATATGTTCATCCATACTGTGCTAGTCTATACAAAGTTTTAATTTTTTATTTACGTGTTGAGTCGCTAAGTTGTGTCTGACTCTTTTGCAACCCCATGGGCTATAGCCTGCCAGTTCCTCTATCCATGGGATTTCCTAGGCAGGAATACTGAAGTGGGTTGCCAGTTTGTTCTCCAGGGGATTTTCCTGACCCAGGGATCGAACCCACATCTCCTGCATTGGCAGGTGGATTCTTTATCACCAAACCATCTGGGAAACCCATATTTACTTATACACATTTAAAAACAAGAAATTTCATGTAGCAGTCCATAAAAATGTTTTGTTTTTTTTACAAGAAAAATATAAGATCTGGTACATTGGGCCTGCATTTGTACATAACAATATTTGGCTGGAACTGAGTAATAACCTTTAAGAGGTATGCACTCTTCACTCTTTCACCATCTTCATCACTTTTTGCTGTCTTACCAACTCTAAAGCTTGGTAGTGATTGCCATTTATCATATTAAATATGGCCTTTAAGTATGCAACCCTTGGTATGTCTTGAGGTGCCCTTTTGTGTATCCTGTATCTAAATTTCAAACAATAAACTGATAGATTTGTGGGACTTTGAATGAAGAAAATATATGGCATCAGTATAACTTTATGTATTGGCACTGTAAAAAATTAGTACAAACAATAATTTTAAATAACACACACTTATTCTCTTATAGTTTGGAGGTCAGATATCATAAACAAAATGAATCTTATAAGTAAAAACAAAGGTATGGATAAGAGATATTCATTCTCCAAACCAAGCCTTTAAGGCTTTAAAGAGAGAATCTATTTCCTTGCTTCTTGCATCATCTATAGGATGATGGTTCCTTGGCTTATGGTACATCAGTCATGTCACTCCAATCTCTAGATTCTGTTGTCACATCTTCCATTCTAACTTTATAAAGATCCTTCTGATTACATTGAGACCATTGGCATAATCTAGGATAACCTCCCCATGTCAAGATACTTAATTACATCTATAAAGTTTTTGTTTTTTTTACCTTTCAATGAAAAGTAAGTCCTTAATGAAGAAATAGTACAGAATTCAGAAAGAGATAGGCAGCTCTCTGTAGACATACAACCAAAAATTGTAGACAGTTATTGTGTTCAGAGAATTTGCAACTTGGAATTTATTCAAAATAATAAATTTCTTAGACTCTTCACCTAATCAATCATGAGAAAATTACAAGCTTTGTCAATAATATGGGTACATGCATGTCTGCTTAGTAGTTTTCATTCATTAAGATATTTTCAGGTCAATCTTAGACTGTCTCATCTGTAAATGCAGCAATGAAAGATGGTGTCTTAAAATATCTTTAAAATGATACTGAAAAACAAGCCAATGGTTCCTGTGGATCAGAAATTGAAAATAAACACACAGTTGTAAGCTAAGGATAAAAGCATAGTCTAATAAGCTTTGCAGTTGAAAGCAAGTAGAAGTGGCCCAGAGATCAATTACCATGGAGGACAAAAATATTGCTGGTAGGGCTACAGAAAGGTTCATTAAGTGAAACTGGGAAGCTGAAGTGATATTCTCCCTATGATGAAAAGAACTCCACCCTCCAAATCCTGTTACTGTTTTTCTGGACAGTAGCTTTTATAAAGTTTAACAACTGGAGTGGTGGGTGTAAGTAGGAAAAGTCACAGAAAAAAGGGACCTTGACTAGCCAACTACAAGCTTAGTGACTGTGTTTTACCCAGGATTCCACAGAAAACATTGTGAGGCAGAGTGCTAATTTCTTTTAAACTAGGGAGTACAATCATAGGAGGAGAAATAAAAGAAAAAGAAGACTAAAAGATAAGAAAAAATAAAATTCATTACAGGCATAATTGGAGATATTGAAGGTTGGGTTCCATACCACTCCAAGAAAGAAAATATTACAATACAGTGAGTCACTTGAATGTTTTGGCTTCCTAGTGCATGTGAAAGTTATGTTTATGCTACATTGTAGTCTATCAAACATGTAATAGCATTATTTCTAAAAAAAACAGTGTACATACATTAACTTTTAAAATATTTTATTGCTAAAAACTGCTAACCATTATCTGACCCTTCAGCAAGTTATAGTAGTAACATTAAAGATCACTGATAACAAATTACCATAAAAATACAATAATAATGAAAAAGTTTGTAGTATAGTGAGATTTCTGAAATGTGATGTAGACACCACAAAGTGAGCAAATACTGTAGGAAAAATGGTGCCAGTAGATTTGCTTGACACAGGTTAGCCACAAACCTATAGTTTTTTTTTTCCCTAATGCAGTATCTACAAAGTGCAATTAAGTAAAGCACAATAAAAAGTGGTATGTCTATGTCAGGGTGAGATACTAAGTCTGCTACCACTTGATACTAAATACTACTAGTTTTTCAATCATATAGAACCTTCTTGGAGAAGACCAAATAATTGCTTCTTAGTAAAACCCATCTTGGGGAGAAAGTGAAAAGAATTATATGCCGGCTCCTATCTCCTGCTTGTTAAAGTTTCACCCTGGAAGTTTTAATTCAAACACTTTGGTGGAGCATGTGCTAATGTAAGTTTCTATTTGAAGAATCCTTAGCAAAGAAAATAAAGGATCTTGGGTGTAATGAAGTGAGGAACATTCAGACGGTTTTTATTTGAAGTTGGTTACTCAATGGCAGCTTTGGCTAGAACAAATGACCAAAGACCCTAAAGACTATTGAGACTAAAAGAATCTGAAAAGTCAGATGAAAACTGTTTGACACATATTGGAATTGTTATATCTTCTATATCACCATAGCTTCATGAGTCCCAAGTCACTGATACAAGATGTCATTCTTAGTGAAGGAGTAAGAAAAAAAAAATTTCACTCAAGATGAGCCTTCTAAATAAAATGTCAAAGTATAGGAGGATAGATAATGCTAAGAAATACAACTACTCAGAAGGTGAGAAATAAATGAATTTACCCAGAAGAAAGTTCAAATAATTGAGCAAATTCAAATTGCACCAAGTCTTAATAATATGTTTAACACTTGGTCCTTGAAAGAAAAGCTATGACAAACCTACACAGCATATTAAAAAGCAGAGACATCACTTAGTGGACAAAAGTCTGTCTAGTCAAAGCTATGGTTTTTCCAGTATCATGTATGAATGTGAGAGTTGGACCATAAAGAAAGCTGAGCGCAGAAGTATTAATGCTTTTGAGCTGTGGTGTTTGAGAAGACTCTTGAGAGTCCCTTGGACTACAAGGAGATCAAGTCAGTCAATCCTAAAGGAAATCAACCTTGAATATTCATTGGAAGGACTGATGTAGAAGCTGCAGCTCCAAAACTTTGGCCACCTGATGCAAAGAACTGACTCATTAGGAAAGACCTGGATGCTGGGAAAGATTGAAGGTAGGAGGAGAAGGGGATGACAGAGGATGAGATGGTTGGAATGCATTACCGACTGGATAGACGTGAATTTGAGCAAGCCACGGGAGTTGGTAATGGCTAGGGAAGCCTGGCATGCTGCAGTCCATGGGGTCACAAAGAGTCAAACACAACTGAGCAACTGAACTGAACTGAACTGAAAATAAGTTTAACTATAACTTACTTTATGTTTTATACAGCCAACAAACTGAAGACAATTTACACATCTTTAAATGTTTGAAAAGCCTCCTGTGTGGGAGCAGCCCTATGTAGACAGTACATGCTCAGTGCCTTTAATAGGAGAGCTGAATTTGATGTGGACTCAAGTCATATCTTTCTTCAGGGAGTGTTGGCAGCTTTCACCTTGGGAGGGGGTTGGGCTTGAGATGCCAGTACCAGAGGCAGCATGGTACTGGTATGAGGCCAGACTTCCTCTCTGCTAGCAACCATCACTGCCCGATCAGGGGCCGAGTCTGATCCCATACTCCTAGAGCAGAAGCCCAGAGGGTTGGACTTGAGCTAGCTCTGTTCCTTTCAAGTGTGTGATTTTCTTTCTCTTTGTACCAGTACCTTTGCCCCAGAAGAAGGCAGTGCTGAAGGAAGTAGGGACATGTTCCAACAGAGGTTCAATGTGCTACCTGTATAGGTTTCCATGGCTGTACTCAGACAAAGATTCAGATGCGATTCTCCATTGTCTTTCACTAACAAGTGCTTTCCCCTGCCTCTGCTGCCTCTGCTGTTTTGTGATACCACTCTGCAGGGCTGGCGGGGCCCACGTGGGCTCTTGGCATGTATCAGGAGGTTTGCTGTGGTGGAGTGGTTGCTTATGAGTAATCTGGGTGACTTCTGAGGCCCCTCTTGAGTCCGCACCAACAGTGGCCACCACTACCCCACCAGGCTCTGCTCCAGGCCACGCTGCCACTGTGTCCCATGGTTGAGTGGTTTCCCTGGTCGTGGACTGAGTTAGGCTGGAACATTTCTTCAGCTCGGGCTATGGAGTGCAGTGGGGCAGAACACCTGGCCGCTATTTGGGCAGCTCTCTTTCCACCCTCCCTCATGGGGAATTCCCCTTTGTCTCTCACAACTGATCACTGTCCTCAGCCTCTGTTGCTTCTGCCCTGGTGTGGATTCGCTCCCAAGATAGAGAATTGTGTAAGAAGGGAAGAAAAGCAATCAGGCTGGGACCTGTGCTCCTGGGAGGGGACTCAGAAGAAAAGGGAGACAGACTATGTGGTTGGGCACCCACCCTGGGAAGTAAGCAGATCAAGCCGCAGACTCAGCATCCCAGTCCTGGGCTCCTACATGGGGAAGACAAGCCCAGTGACTGGTTGGAAAACTGCTGGGACAAAGAGAAGGGCTAGAGAAGCTCAGATTCCACTCATGAGGAGCCCACACACCCTGGCTAGCCATGTTGCAAGGTGGAGAGAGCAGCTGTCAGGTCCCCTATAAGCATCTCACCACATGCTTTAGCCTGAGCTGAGCAATGGTGCAGCACTGGATCTGGAGCAGCCATGAGCTGGAAAAAGACTTGGCCAGGGAATGCAAAGGTGATCAGTCCCAAAGCAGAGTCCAAGTGGGGCAGCATTGACCAGTGTCAGTACATAATCAAGCGGGACCTCAGAAGCTGCTCAGATCTCTGTCAGTAGCCAGTTCACCATGGGTCAGCTCTCGATGTATGGAGAGAAACCACAAGGGACCCACCTATCTTGGGAGCGAATCCACAACAGTATTCTTGCCTGGAGAATCCCATGAACAGAGGAGCCTGGTGGGCTACAGTCCATGAGATTGTAAACAGTCGGACATGACTGAGCAACAAACACTTTTACTTTTCAAACACACTTTTATCATAAAATCCAGTAATCATGTTCATTGGTATTTACCCAAAGGAGTTGAAAACATATGTCTACATGAAAACTTTCACATGGATGTTTGCAGCAGTTTTATGGATGATTGTCAAAACGTGGGTCAACCAAAATGTCCTTCAGTAGGTGAATGAATAAATTCTTATATATCTGGACAATGGAATATTATTCAGCACTGAAAAGAAATGAGGTATTAAACCATGAAAAGACATGGGGGAACCTTTATTGTTTATTTATTACTATGTGAAAGAAGCATCTGAGAAGTGTACATACTGTATGATTCCACCTATATGCCATTCTGGAAAAGACAAAATTATGGAGACAGTTAAAAGGTCTATTGTTGCCATGGCATAGAGGGTTGTGATGGATAAACAGGTGGAGCACAGAAGGTTCTTAGGGCAGTGAAATACCCTGTGTGATACAATAATGGTGGATACATACCATCACACATTTGTCTAAACCCATAGAATGTACAAAACCGAGAGTGGTCCCTAAAGTAAACTATGGACTTCAGGTGATTATCAGGTTTCAATGTAGGTTCATCAGTTGTAACAAATGTACCACTCTTTGAGACCTGTGGTACACCATCAAACTTACTAATATTCAAATTATGAGAGTTTAAGGAGGAGAGGAGAGAGACCAAGGGGCAGGAATAAATTTTTTTTTAAAAAAATGTTTAAAATTTTGATAAATTTGATGAAATATAGAAATCTACAAATTTGGTAAAATCCATAAACTTATACATACTAATTCTTGCCTGGAAAAATCCATGGACAGAGGAGCCTGGTGGGCTACAGTCCAAAGAGTTGGATATGACTGAGTGACTGACACTTTCATATACATCCTAAGCCTCACATTTGTCCTGGTTTCTCTTCCTTTTCTTATAAAGGCATCATTCAGATTTAGTTTAGTTGCTAAGTTGAGTCTGACTCTTTGTGACCCTATGGACTGTTGCCAGCCAGGCTCCTCTATTCATGGGATTTTGCAGTCAAGAATACTGGAGTGGCCTGCCATTTCCTTCTCCAGGGGATCTTCCCAACCCAGGGATTGAACCAAGGTCTCTTAATTACCTCTTTAAAGGTCCTGTGCCCAAATAGAGACACATGGGGTCAAGTTAGGGCTTGAATATATTAGTTTTGAAGGAACACAATTCAGTCCATAATAATTGTGTAGCCCAAGAACACAATTACACAGTTATAGATGGTCATATCCAATCTATTCTTTTATTGCATTTATGTTACTTATTTCTTCTCTTAATAATTAGCCAAAGTTTCAAGAAACATTTAAGTATAATTGACCCTCTGCTTCTGTGGATTCAAAGACCCATGGATCAAAATTTTTTTTTAAAAAATTCCAGAAAGTGTCCAGAAGCAAAATTTGAATTTGCCCCATACTGACATCTATTTATATAGGACTTACATTGTATTTATATACCACTCACATTGCATTAAGCATTATAAGAAATCCAGAGATGATTTGATGCACACAGGAGGATGTGCTTAGATTATATGCAAATACAATGCAATTTATATAAGGACTTGAGCATTCATGGGTTTTTGGTATCTGCAGGGGTCCTGGAGCTAATCCTTCCTGGTTAAGGAGTGATGAGTGTAATAATAATGTTAATGGTCCTCCTGCCTAATTCTCATCTTTAATACAAAGCAATTCTAATCCTCTGCCATTAAGCTTGATATGATAGACATATTTTATAATTATGCATTTTTATGCCTACATATGTATATTTTTATGTAAGTACATATATATAATAAAAAACATATCAATTACTATTTTAATATTTACTACAGATACTCTTTTATCTGCTTGCCTGTCTCCTCCTTTCCTGCCTTCCTTTCTTCTCTTTATTTTTTCATTCTACTCATGAATGAAGTTTAGCTCTTACTGAATGATTCTTTAGAATTTATTGAAATAAGTATGCTTTTCCTTTCTTTATGCTTAATATGGTGAATTATATTAATCTATTTTCTAATATTGAGCCATATGCATATCTCTGTAGTGCAAAGAAAATCACTTAGTTTTGTTCAATTATTTTTTACTACAGTTTTTGAATTATATTTGCTTTTATTTATGATTTCTGCATCAATATTCATATTGAAATTAGTTTATCCTTTAAATTCTATATTTAATAGATATGGATAAAAATGAAAATATAATTTGACTGCTTTTCCTATTTTTCTCTGTTCTCTTAAAGTGTAATTGCATTAGGATTTTCTGCCTCTTGAAAGTTTGACAGAATTCACTTATGGAATCAATTGGCACTTAAAATGTTGTGAAGGCAGTGCGTTAGGTCTTAGAAAACCATAGCAGACTGGTTAATATAGATATAATTCAGAAGTTGTATAAACTTTCTTCAGTTTGTTCAATCTCCTTGAGCAGCAGGAGATTAAACAAACAATACATCAAAATTTAAAAACAAAAAAGAAAGGAGACAAACAAAAAGAAGAAAAACAACCTCTTCCAATCTTTGTAGATTGGTTCTGTGCTGGTGCACTCAATTTTTCTTGTTTGTTTTTATTTTTTTTTATTTTCTTTCTCTCTGTAATTTTTTTTTCATTTATTTTTATTAGTTGGAGGCTAATTACTTTACAATATTGTAGTGGTTTTTGCCATACATTGACATGAATCAGCCATGGATTTACATGTGTTCCCCATCCTGAATCCCCCTCCCACCTCCCTCCCCATCCCATCCCTCTGGGTCATCCCAGTGCACCAGCCCCGAGCACTTGTCTCATGCATCCAACCTGGACTGGCGATCTGTTTCACACTTGATAATGTACATGTTTCGATGCTGTTCTCTCAGATCATCCCACCCTCACCTTCTCCCATAGAGTCCAAAAGTCTGTTCTATACATCTGTGTCTCTTTTTCTGTTTTGCATATAGGGTTATGGTTACCATCTTTCTAAATTCTAATGAGATGGATAAAACTGGAGCCTATTATACAGAGTGAAGTAAGCCAGAAAGATAAACACCAATACAGTATACTAACGCATATATATGTAATTTAGAAAGATGATAATGATAGTCTTGTTTGTTTTTAAATATTTATTTATTTAGCTGTACCAGATCTTAGTTGCAGCACCCAGGATCTTTGATCTTTGTCAGGTGTTGGTTGCAGCATGCAGGATCTAGCTCCCTGACTAGGGATCAAACCTGGGCCCTCTGCATTGGGAGTGTAGTCTTAGCCACTCTACACCAGGGATGTCTTTCTTCTGGTGCACTCTTTTAACTAAGCTTGCTCTGGGCTTATGAATCTGCCCTAGGTGAAAGCTTAAGGCCTTGTCAGATCTTTTCTGAGGATGCATAGTATCTGAGCATATATGTGGCTTCTCTTCCTTGCCTTGAATGATCTGTATTATGTATTTACAATAATCCTTTGTTCCCAGCATCTGGGGGACTATAGTTTACCTTATAGCTTTTGTGGGCAGTGCTCATGGCTTTTCCTGTCTGAGTTCTGATGTAGGCAAAACAGAGTCTAGCACCACGCATCAGCCTTTTGGGTATCCCTCAGATAGGTTTGAATAGATATACAGAACAATTTGTAGGTTAGGTCTGCTTTTCCAGCTCAGTTCTAGGGAGGGAATGGAGAACCAGGCTGGTAGAGCTTGAAGACCAAAATCACTGTCATGCCAGGGAGGGGGTGGGGCAAAGGCTAGTGAAAATGTCACAAAATTTCTTGCCATTTTAAAGATGGCTTTTTCTTGATTGGACATATACAAGATGGCAATAAAACTTTATTTTCCAGAACTCTGGCAAAGTTGATTCAGACAGTTTATATTTTACTCCATATGGTCCACCTTTACCTTGTAAAAGATATTGGTTGTCAGTTTTTGTATCTTTATATATTTTATGACCATCTCGATGAGAACTTAGTAAAATGTCTAGGTGAAACAGATCACCAGCCCAGGTGGGATGCATGAGACAAGTGCTCCGGCCTGGTGCACTGGGAAGACCCAGAGGAATCGGGTGGAAAGGGAGGTGGGAGGGGGGATCGGGATTGGGAATACATGTAAATCCATGGCTGATTCATATCAATGTATGACAAAACCCACTGGAAAAAAATAATAATAATAATAAAAATAAATTAAAAAATTAAAAAAAATGTATTGCTAGTTTATCAAGTTGAATCGGAGTTTCAAATATCTCATTTTTTATATATACAGTGATAAATTAATTAATTTTTACTCTAACGGGTGGCTTTACCTCGTTTTCTTGGTTGCACAGGGAAAATAAATTATAATCCACTCATCTCAGTTGGAAAACTTCTTGTCAATGTTGATTCTACTTTTTTTTTCTTTTGCTTTATATTTGCTATTTTTCTGGGGCTTGCCTGGTGGCTCAGTGGTAAAAAATTCGCCTGCAATGCAGGAGAAATGGATTTGATCCCTGGGTGGGGAAGAGCCCCTGGAGAAGGAAATGGCAACCCACTCCAGTATTTTTGCCTGGAAAATCCCATAGATAGAGGAGCCTGGTGGGCTATGGTCCATGGGGTTGCAGAGTCTGATACGACTGAGCAGCTGAGCACTCATGCATGCTATTTTTCTAGGAGCTGATTTCATTTTATCTACCAAAATGCTAAAGTATTTGGCATTTTTCTTTCTAGTCTCCCATTTCCATATCCATATCTCCCCTAGTTTAATACTTTTTATACCCCAGCAAAGAACACTCTTCCTTCTCTAGCAATTCTCATTTTCCATGTCCTACAGGGTCCAGCACCATAACTTTTATTTAGTAACATTTTCCCAAGTTTCTACTGTATAAACAGCACCAGGAAAACTATGTATACATATTGAATATTTAAAACTGTTTCTTGGATTAGATGCTTCATTAAATGTTTACTCTGTCCCTTAGAGTTCTCTTACCTCTAAATTTCTATGACACTTACTGTTAAAAACATTGGTAATAGTAATACTCTATTTCTTGTGTCATTATCTCTGGAATGAAAAGATAAAGGTTAGGGAAGGGAGAGGAAAATTGATGTTTTTTGCAAATATCCTCTATACCCAGTATTTGCAGGTGTTTTATAAAAAATTAAAGATAAAATATACATAATTTTCTCTGTGTTAGATGTATGAGATTTTAGATAACTAGGGCAAAGTTATATAACTGACAGGTAGAAGAACAAAACTGGGTGTGCCAAACTTCAGAATCCATCATGTTTTTTCAGCACACAGGCTATATTAGAATAGGTAGTATCTTAAAAGAGCTTTAATATCTTTACCATTCTTCCACATCTAACCTTACCTTCCATTTTTGCTACCATCTGCTCCAGATTCACATCACTTTATCCGTGCAATAGCCTCATAAATTTCCAGCTTTTTCTATCCACTTCCAGCCCTATACACTCAGTCAAACTGATATATAAATTCAAACAAAAGCAAGCTAAACTAAATACCAAACTCAATATTTCACTTTTTCTCAAATCTCTTCAATCATTCTGCATTGGCCTCAGGATACAATGTACATTCCTTAGTTTAGAATTCAAGGCCCTCTAAGATTTTGAGCCCTTTCCTAATGATTCCACCTTTAAATCACATATGTCATACAAACTAAAATGTTCACTATTATAATACTTATACTGCAGAAAGGGAGAATAAGATTAGAGTAAGAAGTAGAAACTGATAACTCCTAAGTTATCTTACCTGATAAATGGCATGCTTTGTAAAAATTTGTACTCTCAAACCCCACCCCACCTCACAACTGGTACAGAGTAGGATCTCAAAGTT
The DNA here is from genome assembly GCF_033118175.1 of Dama dama. Lineage (NCBI taxonomy): Eukaryota > Metazoa > Chordata > Mammalia > Artiodactyla > Cervidae > Dama > Dama dama. The sequence continues at coordinate 25,721,420 of NC_083714.1, forward strand.
GCTTATTGAATGGATTAACAAATGCCTCAGTTTCACCTCTTTCTCCTTTTCCTCATATTGTGCTAAAAAATGAGAGAATCACTCTTAAATGCTGATGTAAATATAAAATTGCTACCTGGCATTTTATGCAGTGTAGTGTAGTGTAGTGTAGTGTTTAAAAACACAGACTTGGAAATCAAACAACCTTATTATAACAGTTACTAAATGTAAGACCCTGGATTTCACCTCTCTTTTCATTTTGATCTTCTCATCTATGAAACTGGGATAGAGATATTTCCCATGTCATAGGGTAGTTATGAGGCCTGGCAAAATGTTGAAATGTATCAACTTTATTTCTAGAGTTTATTTCTAGAGCCCCATTCTAGAACTTCAGATACAAAGAATATCCAGGCTGGAACGGACCTTTGAAGGGACAGAGTTTTTTTGTGGTATTCCAATAGAAACCATGGCAGCCTTCCTATCAAACCTAGGAGTTCCATTTCTCTCCCAGATTAAAGTTGATTCCTCCGCTTCGTGCTAACTATCCTTCTACAAACCTACAAACTGAATCTCCCCCAAGGCTGCTGTTCACAATTTGTCTTACACTGAACATTTTCACTGTTTCTTTTAGAAATGCACGAATTAATGAGCGCTACTAATTTAAGCTTATAATCATGACTTGTCCTTTAGTGATACAAAGAGGCCCCATAAGTGTTCACTGAGCAATGAGCAATGCATATGTTTTTTGTCATATGTTAATCCAAAATGCTGGTGTACGCTTAGTACTAGGAAATATTCTGTTTTCTGAAAAATTTACCTGAAGCTGCATCAGTAGTAGTAATGTATCTTTACTAGGGAAGGAGCTAAGATTATTAGATATATTTTTATCTCTTTTGCCATGTATACTTCTTCATGCTTCCCTCCATTATGCTTCCATTAGAGGTGTAATTATTCCAACAATAAAACAGGAAATTGAGTGCTAATAGGCAGGATGGTGAAAGAGCTCTTTTCTAACAAATCATTAACACATCCTATTGATCTCAAATTTCCTAAATATATATGGAGGTGGGAAGGAGGGTTCCTTGATCATCAAATCTTAAAATATTGGGAAAATCAGTCCTCATAAAAGCTAAAGTAAATTCCAGACAAATAAAAATCTGTCCAAATAAGCAGAGACCAATATAATACATGAAAATGGAAGAATTATAGGGTCCAACATCAAAAAGGGAAACTATCTCAATTTACCTGAACCTATTTATGAATGCTCTTTAATTGGTCAATAAAGGAAGATGAATGTTAACATTGACATTTATCATTACCCCCAAGTCTGCCCTCTTCAACGAAATAATCTTGGATTAGATGTGTTATCAGACTAGCTCAGAGAAAAGTTTCTGAAGTCCACCTTTCAGAAACTAAGAAGCTGCTCCCAAATTCTGTGCATCCACTTAATCGAAATCCTTGAATTCTGCCTCCTGAATATTCTTTATTTATTTTTCTCCCTATATATACATTCCCAGCACTATTTCCTTAGACTGTGTCAATACCAACTGTTTTCTGAAACTTTGCAATACCCTTTCCTGCCTATAGTATAATCCTCACCAATTAATACCCCATAGTGCTAATGGAGTGATCTTCCTAAAACACAGATATGATCATTTTCTTCTACATCAGTTCAGTTCAGTCACTTAGATGTGTCCGACTCTTTGAGACTCCATGGACTGCAGCACACCGGGCTTCCCTGTCCATCACCAACTCCCGGAGCTTGCTACCACGCCCACTGAGTCAGTGATGCCATCCAACCATCTCATCCTCTGTCGTCCCCTTCTCCTCCTGCCTTCAATCTTTCCCAGCATCCAAGTCTTTTCCAATGAGTCAGTTCTTCACATCAGGTGGCCAAATATTAGAGTTTCAGCTTCAGCATCAATCCTTCCAAAGGATATTCAGGGTTGATTTCTTTTAAGATTGACTGGTTTGATCTCCTTGCAGTCCAAGGGACTCTCAAGAGTCTTTCCAACACCACAGTTCTTCTACATAAAATTCCTCATTATATCCCTATTGCCTCATCTAGAAAACCTCTGCTTCTTTCTCACGACTGCACCTACTATCCCAGTAGCATAATATGTTTGACCCTAATATTGTTCTTAGAAAAGTGAAAGGGAGATTATAATATGCTGATTTCTTTGAGTGGACAAATTATATCATTATTTCATCCCCAGTGACCAGTTCATTTTGTAGCACATATGAGGCACTAAGGAAGTTTCTTTTGAGTAATTAAATGAAGTCTTTCTAAGATTTGGACTGGAGAGAGGATAAATGAGGATTTGGGATTTATACAGATAGCTACCATAAATCTCTTAAACCTCACTTTATTAATAACAATAGCTATAATTTGTTGATTATATACCATATACTAGACTCTGGTGTTCAAAAACAAAACCCTTCCACTGAGGATGTGTCTTTACAATGTCAATACATTGAATGAAATGGCTAAAAATGTTTGATCTTTGATCTTTGCTTGATCATTCTGCTTGATCTTTGGTCCACACAGTTCCATATAACTATTTGTAATTATGTGATTTGGAGAACAATTGATCAACTCTGGTCTGCCTTTTTATCCAGCTTACTTTACACTAAAGATCACATTCATTATTTAGCTTGTTTTCAAAACCATGTTAAGTGATTGAGGCAAGGAGGAGGGTGTGAGTAAAGTATCACAGAGGATATGCAAAGTCTTGCTGAGATAATTAAATATTTTCCCTCTTGGTATGTCTTGAATTAGGTGTGGAAGAGATTGTTGGCTTTCTTTGTAACCCTTTAGATGAGAGTATTTGGAAGGCAACATGATATCAGTTCTTGTAATACAATAAAGGAGTAATGGCCTGCAAGAAGCCTATTCAATTTTACCAGCTTATTTCTCCTGGAAATCATGTTATTTTGCTAGTTGACACAGTGTGGAAATTATAGCCAGTTCACATCTACTGGCCTTTAAGAAATGTTACAATCACTATTGTAGTACTAAAGCATTTATTTTTGTCACAAACAGAAACCTCGGCCCTCTTCCCATTGCATTATGTTCTCTAGCTTTGCAGTTTGGGGTGATACTGGGCCATAATTTGCAGTGGATTATTATTAATATTGGGATGAAGAGTAATTTATAGAATACTTTCTTACAAAGTTGTGGGTTCAAAAGCAAATTTCTTTCCTATGTATATATAAATTTAATAGCTAATTGAAAAAAATTGTCTTTGACATTTCAGAGAAGCAAATTGACTACATGTGAGTTGTTAAATTTAGTATAAATGCTATAACTATATTCTGAATTACCATTAAGTTTAACATATCCAATTGAATTCTACAATCACTTTCTCTAATCAGACAGTATGAGCAGTTCAATTGGTAGTATTTATTATCACCATCATCACCATTATCATTATTTATTGAAATGTCTATTAGATTCTTTGAATATGATATCAAGTTTAGATAACTTGTTTAGTGATATGCAGAAAGCTAGAAAGATTTTTTTATATTACACAAATTTATGTTAAGAGGTTTTGCCTAAGAGGTGGCCAAGTATCTCCTTGAAAATACGGCTTTTTTTAAAGCCAATTTCTGTTACCTAACACTTTTGCAGGTATGATAGATAGTCACAATAAATTCATATGGTAGAACTTCTTTTATGGCAGGAGTCATCTTAAACTGTAGGTAGGATTTGAAGTCAAAGTTCTAATTGCTTAATGGCTGCTGTTGAGTGAACTGCTTTCTAAAACCAACTGGCATGAAATGGATACCAGGATGAGGTCTGCTTGAGAAAATTTTTTAAAAATTTGTCACAATTACTCTCAGAAAACTCAATTTAGTGAGGGGATGGATACAGAAATAACTATAAGATAAACAACAATCCATGACAACATACTCAAATTGAAGTTCTGGCTAGCTTTGTTTACTGCTTTCGCCCTTCTCCATTTTTATCTTGATCATGACAGGAAGTAAATGATGTAAGAAAAGGAACACTTAAGCAAACGATAGCATGTGAAAAATACACTTCAGAAAAAGAGTTACTCCAGGAATTCATATATTTGGCAGAAGACTCAGATCAAAAAGAACCTTTATAAGTCAGTAAGGTGACAAGCAGTCCAAGTGAAAATTGGTAAACAGTTTGAATAAACACTTCACAAAGGAGTCATATGAATGATGAATAAGCTCATTAAAAATCATCACCATCATTTATAAAGAGGGAAATTCAAATGCATGCCACAATATGATACCAAGCACTTTCACTCAAATGACTAACATTTAAAAGACTGCAAATAATAAGTGTTGGCAAAGATCTGGAACTCTCATTCATTACTGATAGCAGTGTAAACAGGTAAAACAATTTTTGAGAGTCATTTGGCAGTTTCCTTAGACTTAAACATATACTTACTATATGATGTAGAATTCGACTCCTAGGTATTTACCTATGAGAAATGAAAGTATATGTCCACGCTGACTCATCTACAGAGTTCATAGGAGACTTATTCATCATAGTCCAAAACTGGAAACAAAATAAATGATCAACAGATGTGATAAACTGTGACAAATCTTTACAATGGATTAGTACTCCAAAATAAAAAGGGAATGGGAGGAATTAAGGAAAGGAACATAGTAAACAAGAGTATGTAAAGAATATACTTCAAAAAAATAATTTCATGAGGAAACTGATCATAGAATGTTTATATAAAAATACTTTGTCATTAAACAGAACATGGACACTAATAGGTTATATATATATATATGTGTGTGTGTTTGTGTATCAGAGTAGTGATGTAAAATACAGAAATATAAAAAAAGTTTGTGATCATCCATTTCTCATGGATAACATGAAGAAAACAATTAGCTATCAAAAATAAAATCTATATTTGATACATCAATAATTATAGTATAGTTTTGTTGATTTTTGCTATGGTCTCCTTTGTTTTGTTTTGTTTTTTTTCATTTATTTCTGCCCTAATTTTTATGATTTCTTTCCTTCTACTAACCCCAGAGCTCTTCATTTCTTCTTTTTTTTAGTTGCTTAAGGTGTAAAGTTAGGTTACTTATTTGATTTTTCTCTTGTTTCTTGAGATAAGCTTGTACTGCTATGAACCTTCCCTTTAGTACTGATTTTACTGAATCCCATAGGTTTTGGGTTGTCGTGTTTTCATTTTCATTTGTTTCTATGAATATTTTGATTTCTTTTGTTATTTCTTCTGTGATTTGTTGGTCATTCGGAAGCATGTTGTTTAACCTCCATGTGATTGTATTTTTAATAGATTTTTTTCCCTGTAGTTGACATCTAATCTTACCACATTGTGATCAGAAAAGATGCTTGAAATTATTTCAATTTTTTTTGAATTTACCAAGGCTAGATTTATGGCTCAGGATGTGGTCTATCCTGGAGAATGTTCCGTATGCACTTGAGAAAAAGTTGAAATTCATTGTTTTGAGGTGAAATGTCCCATAGATATCAATTAGGTCAAACTGGTCCGTTTTATCATTTAAAGTTTGTGTTTCCTTGCTAATTTTCTGTTTGGTTGATCTATCCATAGGGGACAGTGGAGTATTAAAGTCTTCCATTATTATTGTGTTACTGTCAATTTCCCCTTTCATACTTGTTAGCATTTGCCTGACATTGCTGGGCATGCACACCAAGGAAATCAGAATTGAAAAAGACGTGTACCCCAATGTTCACTGCAGCACTGTTTACAATTGCTAGGACATGAAAGCAACCTAGATGCCCATCGGCAGATGAATGGATAAGAAAACTGCGGTACATATACACAATGGACTATTACTCAGCTATTAAAAAGAACATATTTGAATCAGTTCTAATGAAGTGGATGAAACTGGAGCCTATTATACAGAGTGAAGTAAGTAAGAAAGAAAAACACCAATACAGTATATTAGCGCATATATATGGAATTTGCAAAGATGGTATCAATGACCCTATATGCGAGACACAAAAGAGACACAGATATAAAGAATAGACTTTTGGACTCTGTGGGAGAAGGCGAGGGTGGGATGATTTGAGGGAGTAGCATTGAAACATGTATATTACCATATGTGAAATAGATCACCAGTCTTAAGTTCAATGCATGAAACAGGGCATTCAAAGCCAGTGCACTGGGACAACCCTGAGGGATGGGATTGGGAGGGAGGTGGGAGAGGGGTTCTGGATGGGGGACACATATACACCCATGGCTGATTCATATCAATGTGTGGCAAAAGCCACAACAATATTGTAAAGTTATTAGCCTCCAATTAAGATAAATAAACTAATTTTAAAAATTGCAGTATATTCTGCTACAAGAAGATTCAGTGCTACAGTTAAAAGACCTGAGAGAATCAGGCATATTTGAGAAAAAGATGAGATCAAAGTAATTTGAGATGTCTGAAGTACACATAAGTTATATACCTGACAAAACTAGATATAAAAGCATTCATAAAAGTGGTAGTAGAAAAATTAAGACTTCACTTTCCAAATCAAGTGGTATTTCTTTGCAGTTAAAAAAAAAGTGATATTCATTTTCAGCTCATAAATCTTTAATTCTTACAGCAAAAATAGAAAAAGTTGAACAAACCTAAAATAGACTACTTTTCTTGGACCCTCAGATAACTGAAATCACAGGAAAAACTGCCATTCAAAACTCTGATAAACAGGCAAATATAGAAATCAGTCTACCTAGAAATGAGGCTACTGGAGTCACAATGTGGTGGGAAAACTAAAGTGGTAATTTTGGGAAATAACTGAAGGCTAAGTGAGGACTAACTTGAGAGTGAGAAACTTTTCAATGTACAGTCCTAAGAGTATTCCTACATTTTGTGGGTTTTATTTCCAGGTATTCCACTGGGTTGTCACAATGGAAGTATCCAAGAAAAATCCCCTCACATTTCAGTCAGGGACAGGGGAAAAGTAACCATTTTGAAATATATCATGAGTATTCTCCATAAAAAAAGGCCAACTCTCCAAGGAAAAAAGTCTTTACCAGAGGCTTATCTAACCCATGGGAAGGGCAATTAACTAGTTCTAGCCCCCTGGAGACTTCATGTCTTGCATAAGTGTAGGGGAAAAAATGGCTAAGAAATGCTTCAAAAGGTGAAACACTGTTATTTGATAATTAGATTGTAGAATGATTCCCCTCCCTCACACATTATCAACATTTACAGAGCTCTAGGATAGTAATAGTGGGTTACAATGAAGAGAACTGAAAGCAACAGATCCTATTTAAAGAGGGATTTATACAGAGACCCAAAGACTAGAGAGAGAAAAACAAGGACTCTGGAGGAATTTAAGACCTCTAGTACTTACAATCTGAGAAATCTTTAAACATAGCCAGACTCCTAGCCAGATTAACATATAACCTCACACAGAAGATCGTTTACCTCAGTTCCTATTACTCAATGCATCACAACTGGCTTTCACCCAAGATATAAGGCACGTGAAAGGCAAGGGAATAAAACCCCACCAGTTTACAAAGAAAGCATACGTCCCAGACTCTTAAACAATTTAAAATAATTATGATTAACATGTTAGGGGCTCTGTTGTTGTTCAGTCTCTCAGTCGTGTCCAACCCTTTCTGACCTCATGGACTGTAGCATGCCAGGCTTTGCTGTCCTTCACTATTTCCCAAAGTTTGCTCAAACTCATGTCCATTGAGTCGGTGATGCCATCCAACTATCTCATCCTGTTTAGCTCCCTTCTCCTCCTGCCCTCAATCTTTCCAAGCATCAAGGTCTTTTCCAGTGGATCGGCTCTTCACATTAGGTGGCCACAGTATTGGAGCTTCAGCTTCAGCATCAGTCCTTCCAATGAATATTTAGGGTTGATTTCCTCTAGGAATGACTGGTTTGATCTGCTTGCAATCCAAGGGACTCTCAAGAGTCTTCTCCAAAACCACAGTTCAAAAGCATCAATTCTTCAGCACTCAGTTTTCCTTATGGTCCAGCTCTCACATCCATACATGCCTACTGGAAAAACCATAGCTTTGACTATATGGAACTTTGTCAGCAATGTGATGTCTCTGCTTTTCAATATCCTGTCTAGGATTACCATAGCTTTTCTTCCAAGGAGCAAGTGTCTTAATTTCATGACTGCAGTTACTGTCCAGTGATTTTGTAGCCCAAGAAAATAAAATCTACCACTATTTCTATTTTTTTTCTCCATCTATTTGTGGTGATTAGACTACAAGGAGATCCTACCAGTCCACCCTAAAGGAGATCAGTCCTGGGTGTTCATTGGAAGGACTGATGTTGAAGCTAAAATTCCAATACTTTGGCCACCTGATGTGAAGAACTGACTCATTTGAAAAGACCCTGATGCTGGGAAAGATTGAAGGTGGGAGGAGAAGGGGATGACAGAGGATGAGATGGTTGCATGGCATCACCGACTCAATGGACATGAGTTTGTGTAGACTCTGGGAGTTGGTGATGGACAGGGAGGCCTGGTATGCTGCAGTTCATGGTGTTGCAAAGAGTCAGACATGACTGAGCGACTGAACTGAACTGAACTGAATTTGTGATGAAGTGATGGGACTGGATATCACGATCTTAGCTTTTTGAATGTTGAGTTTTAAGTCAGCTTTTTCATTCCCCTCTTTTAACTTAATCAATAGGCTCTTTAGTTTTTCTTTGCTTTCTGTCATTAGAGTGGTATACTTTGCATATCTGAGGTTATTGATATTTCTTCCAATAATCTTGATTCCAACTTGTGCTTCATCTAGCCCAGCATTCCACATTATGTACTCTTCATACAAGTTAAATGAGCAGGGTGACAATATTCAGCCTTGATGTACTCCTTTCCCAATTTTGAACCAGTTCATTGTTCCATGTCTGGTTCTAAGTGTTACTTCTTAACCTTCATACAGGTTTCTCAGGAGGCAGGTAAGGTGGTCTGGTATTCCCATCTCTTTAAGAATTTTCCACAGTTTGTTGTGATCCACAGAGTCAAAGGCTTTAGCGTAGTCAACAAAGCAGACATAGATGTTTTTCTGGAATTCTCTTGCTTTTTATAATCCAAAATTTCTCAGTTCACATACTGCTGAAGCCTGGCTTGAAGGATTTGGGGCATAATCTTACTAGCATGTGAAATGATTGCAATTTTGTTGTAGTTTGAAAATGAGAGGAGTATGAAAGAAAAAGCAAATGAAATTCACTCCACTGTAGTGGGTGAATTTTTTTCTCAGGGGGATACAGGTACTGCTTTATAATATAGTATCCCTGAATAATTTAATACATGAATTACATGTGCTGTGAGCCATTTATTTTCTCTGTTAGAGTGGGAATTTTCATATGGTATGAGCAGGAAGCTGGAATGATCCATGTGCTAATGGATTAGAGTCGGAGATATCAGTGTGAACTCATATTCAGCTTAATATACACACAGAAGGCTACATAGATAAACATTTATAGATATATGTAGATGCACAGGTTAATACACATATTTTCTTGCTCTGTCACTTGAGAGTTCCTAGCATAAATGGTACCTAAGTAAGATCAAACACACCTAGTGCCTAGGTGTTGATTTATCATACCATTCTTCAATAAAAGGAATGAAGACTTTTTGGAGAAACAGCTATTTCTAGGACTATTAGAAGAAATACAGAGAATGAATCTAGAACATTGTATAGTTTCTTAAAGTACACAGATTCTCCAAAAGGAAGTACCTACTTTGATGAGAGCCAATTTAAATTGCTCCCAAGGGCCAAAGTTGGAAAATATTTGAGCAACAAAACAAAGTAGTCAGCACTTTCCACTCTCTAAGTATAGGGTGTGTATAGTGAGTTCCTTCCAGAAAGTACAATATGGAAAGATTAAAAATAAAAGTACCTGTACAGGGGAGGAATAAGGAAAAATACCTCTGCCAAGTTATCAAGGTCACATTAACAGTGACAAATTATGTTAATAGTATGTACCCTTGATATGATGCAATGAAAATGACACTGTATCTCTGTAGTCTTCCTTGCAATAAGACATTACCACAGTTTAAACATGACAAAGACATCACATTAATTTTAATTAAGAGACATTCTACAAAATACCTGACTATCAAAACTATCAAGGTCTTTAAACACGAGCAAATTTGGAAATTTGACATAGCCAAGAGAAGCCAAATGAGACATATAACTAAACTTAACGTGACCTCTTGAATAAGGTCCTGAAGCAGAAAAAAGGCATTAGGTAAATGCTAAAGAAGTCTGAATGAAGAATGGAGTTTAGTTAGTAATAATATATATAATATTAATTAGGTAAATACAAGTAATGGACCACAATGGGGCAAGTTGTTAATAACAGGGAAAATTGTGTGTGGGATATATGGTAACTCATTGTATAATCTCTTCAGTTTTTCTATAATCTAAAACTGTTCTAAATATAAAGTATATTTGAAAATGTGAAGGCTGATTAAAACTTAGACATATTCTTCATAATTTGTTGAAGCTTAAATACAAAGCATGTATCCTCTTAAATATCCAGGCAATAAAAGTCACCTGAATTTGAGACTGGCTTCAGAACTTCACAGAAAAACACCCATTGCCAAAATAAAACTACAGTGGAATAGGAAGGTAGAGAGAGCCAAGATGTATGACTCAAGAATCTTGTACCTAATCAAGCTACTGTTGTATTAATATTATGAAAATTTTGACAAAAGATATTGTAAACATAAAAAAATTGTACTGAGAAGTAACAGTACACACAAGCATGTTTTGAAATATTTTCTACAATTAGTCAATGGATCAAATTTTAAAAGTCAGCTCTTGGAATTGTGACTTGGGTATGAAAGAACCTGCAGGAATCCTTAAAGAAAATACATATTTAAGGTCAAGTCATTTATAGGTTTTGTTATCAAAGAAGAGAAGATAAAATTATAGTAATTGGCAATGTAAATGGATAATATGCCTAACAAAAATTAAAAGGTCAAAGGAAGAAATGATGGAAGGTATTTGAAATTATAATTTCTGTTACCTTTTTAAACTGAAGAAAAACATTTATTTCTGCTTTATTGACTATGCCAAAGCCTTTGACTGTGTGGATCACAATAAACTGTGAAAACTCTGAAAGAAATGGGAATATCAGACCGCCTGACCTGTCTCTTGAGAAACCTGTATGCAGGTCAGGAAGCAACAGTTAGAACTGGATATGGAACAACACACTGGTTCCAAATAGGGAAAGGAGTACAGTCAAGGCTGTATATTGTCACCCTGCTTAGAGTACATCGTGAGAAATGCTGGGCTGGAAGAAGCACAGCTGGAATCAAGATTGCCATGAGAAATACCAATAACCTCAGATATGCAGATGACACCACCCTTATTGCAGAAAGTGAAGAACTAAAGAGCCTCTTGATGAAAGTGAAAAAGGAGTGAAAAAGTTGGCTTAAAGCTCAACATTCAGAAAACAAAGATCATGGCATCTGGTCCCATCACCTCATGGGAAATAGATGGGGAGACAGTGGAAACAGTGTCAGACTTCATTTTTGGGGGCTCCAAAATCACTGCAGATGGTGACTGCAGCCATGAAATTAAAAGACGCTTACTCCTTAGAAGGAAAGTTATGACCAACCTAGATAGCATATTAAAAAGCAGAGACATTACTTTGCCAACAAAGGTCCGTCTAGTCAAGGCTATGGTTTTTCCAGTGGTCATGTAGGATGTGAGAGTTGGACTGTGAAGAAAGATGAGCACCGAAAAATTGATGCTTTTGAACTGTGGTGTTGGAGAAGACTCTTGAGAGTCCCTTGGACTGCAAGGAGATCCAACCAGTCCATCCTAAAGGAGATCAGTCCTGGGTGTTCATTGGAAGGACTGATGTTGAAGCTGAAGCTCCTATACTTAGGCCACCTGATGCAAAGAGCTGACTCATTTGAGAAGACCCTGATGCTGGGAAAGACTGAAGGCAGGAGGAGAAGGGGATGACAGAGGATGAGATTGTTGGATGGCATCACCGACTCAATGGACATGAGTTTGGGTAAACTCTGGGAGTTGGTGATGGATAGTGAGGCCTGGCGTGTTGCTGTTCAAGGGGTCACAAAGAGTCGGACACGACTGAGCGACTGAACTGAACTGATAGCTGATTTACAATTTTTGTGAATTTTATGTATCAACTTGAATGGACCAAGGGATGCCCAGAAAATCTGGTTAAACATATCTGGGTGTGTCTGTGAGGAGATCTCCTCACACCCAGTAGAAGTGGTCTCCCCACCCTAGCAGAGGTAGCCTCCCAACCCCCAGCAGAAACAGCCTCTCCACCCACAGTGGCAGTAGCATCCACCACCACCCTACACCCCACCCCATGGTATCAACCTCTCTACCCCCAGTCTTACTGGCCTTTCCATTCCTGCCTGAGGGAATGAACCCTGAACTGCCTGAAGAAAGTATAATGGCTTTCCCTGAGGTAGTTGTTATGTAAAACAATGCTGATTCTCCTCCGAACCCACCCCCACCATCCTTCTTTGCTTCTATACCTACAAGACTAATATCTCAGCGAATCTGCTAAAAGTTAGGTATACAGTGTCACCCATGAGGAGCTACAATATACTCCAGAAGAACTACTTGAGTTTTCTGATTTATACAAACAAAAATCCAAGGAAATGTGTGGGAATGGATTCAGAGACTGTGAGATAATAGAGGAAGGAAGATAAACTTGGACCAGTTTGAATTTATTCACATGAACTCACTAAGCAGAAAATTTGCATTTAATGTTCCAGATTGGGAAATTAGAAAAAGTTCTAAAGGTTTGGATGGCTGGCTGATGAATGAAGAGGTGAATTTGGTGGATATATAGGATGTATCTTGGTTTAAAGTAGAGAAAGGGATTCAAAGGCTTAGGGAGACTGGAATGTTTAAATGGATTAATTATTTAAGATCTACTAATCCACACTGGTTGCTCAGATGGTAAAGAATCCCCCTGCAATGCCAGAGACCTGGGTTTGATCCCTGGGTTGGGAAGATCCCCTGCAGGAGGGCTTGGCAACCCACTCCAGTATTCTTGCCTGGAGAATCCCCATGGACAGAGGAGCCTGGTGGGCTACAATCCATGAGGTCACAAAGAGTTGGACATGACTGCATGACTAAGCACAGCACAGCACAACCCACACTGGGAGGGACCAGAAGACATAGCTTTAACCAATGCTGTGGGAAATAAATTTATGAGGGAAGCCTGAGCATCTTTGGAGAGCTCCATGATTGTTCTTTTCTATAGGCCCAATCCTACAGTGGGAATGGCAGGCACTGAATTGAGAGACCTAAATGCAGTAGAAGTAATTGGATACCAGTTGGCAGGGGTAAAGTGGTAGCATTCAACAGCTACAGGCAAGGGGGGCATGGTTACCATAATGGACAGCATTGTCAAAGCAGCAATCAGAATAGTCTGTCATACAGACCTATGAAATTAGCTAATCATCCTATTCCTAGAAGTGAAAGAAATAAGAAGCCTAGTAAAGTCTTACTTGATCTGTATAAGCAGAAAAGTTCCAGATCAAGTGGAAAAAGTGTAAACTGAATCATAAAAACAGAGAGTCATACCCCTCAATCAATTCCTAGACTAAAGAGATCTTATAGGCACAGAAACCCCTGTGAATGAAAGGGAGGCTGGGTTCCACTGAAGGAGGACACTGATACACTACCAAAAATGTATACTTTTAATTTTTCCCCAGTCTTCCCCAAAGGGACCTATTCCCTTTCAGCAGGGTAACTGAGAATTGGGGAAAAGGAAATAATCAGACCTTTCAGGGACTATTGGACACTGACTCTGAACTGACACTAATTTAAGAATACATAAAGTGCCACTATGTTCCACCAGAGTAGGGATTTATGGAAATCAGGTTATCAATGAAGCTTTAGCTCAGATCCATCTCATAGTGGGCCCAGTGGGTCCCTGAACCCCTCTTGTGGTGGTTTCCCCAGTTCTAGAATATATAATTGGAATGTATATACTTAGAAGCTGACAGAATCCCTCCACAATGGTCCTTTGAACTGTGGAGTGAGTGCTATTATGGTAGTAAAAGTCAAGTGGAAGCCACTAGGACTATCAAAACCAAGAAAAATTAAAAAAAAAATCCTGGAGGGTAATTAGTGCCCCCAGAGGACTTGTACATGGGGTGAGTAACATGTACTTTCACTCACCAAGGATAATCTGGCTATGGCCACCAGTGAGTGTCCAGTTTGCCTGCAGCAAAGAACAACACTGAGTTCCCATAGGCACCACTTCCCAGGGTGATTAGCCAGCTATCTAGCGATAGGCTGAGTACACTGCACTGCTTCCATCATGGAAGGGGAAGCATTTTGTTCTTCCTGACAGATATACTCTGAATATATAGAGATTTTCCTTCCTTGCCTGTAATACTTCTGCCAAAACTACCTCCAAGGATTTACCAATTACCTTATCCACCGTCATGGTATTCTACACAGCACTGCTTCTGATCAAGGAACTCACTTCACAGCAATAGAAGTGAGGCAACATGCCCATATTCATTGAATTCACTGGGCTTATCATGTTCCCCATGATCCAAAGCAGCTGCCTAGACTCAATCATGTAATGGCCTTTTGAAGACTCAGTTAGAGTGCCAGCTAGGTGGCAACACCTTCTAGAGCTGGGCCAAGGGAGGAGCCAAGATGGCGGAGGAGTAGGACGGGGAGACCACTTTCTCTCCTACAAATTCATCAAAAGAATAACTGAATGCAGAGCAAACTTCGCAAAACAACTTCTGATCGCTAGCTGAGGTCATCAGGCGCCCAGAAAAGCAGCCCATTGTCTTCGAAAGGAGGTAGGACAAAATATAAAAGATAAAAAGTGAGACAAAAGAGCTAAGGACGGAGATCCGTCCCGGGAGCACTTAGGCGGCATTGCTTGGGGTAGGGTCCGGGCCTGAGTGCCCTGAGGACAATCGGAGGGAGCTTCTGTGAGTTGCCAACATGAACTGTGGGAGACCAAAAGAGAGAGAGTAAATTAACCGGCCGGAACACACTGCCGGCCGTTCGCAGAACAAAGAGACCGAGAGGGTCCAGAGAGGAGCTCGCAGGCTGCGGACCGGCCCAGCTCCGCCGGAGGCAGGAGGCAGGGGGGAGGGGAAGGTCGCAGCGAGACACAGGGCGCAGGCACCCGACCGGCGCGGGCGGGGACTGGGGCTGGGGACGCGGAGGGCAGAAGGCGCGCGCACCCGACTGGCGCCAGGAGAAACTGAGACTGGGTCCGCGGAAGGGAGGGGGCGCGCCACACCTGGGGAGAGTGCGCCCACCAAGCCCCTCGCTGCCTGGACTGCTCTGACGGGGAAGGCACAGAGAGCAGGCGCAGCTTTTCCTTCCGCGCTTTTGTGGAACACCCGAGGGCTGGAACCTCGCGCAGCGCGGGGCGCGCTCCATATAGAACAGCCGGGAGTCTGAGCGGCGCAGACGGAGAGGGCAGCGTCGGCCCCTCCCGGCAATGCCAGCCCCTCCCCGCGGCGCAAGCCCGTCACCACAGTGACAGCCTCTCCCTGCAACGCAAGCCCCTCCCCGCGGAGCGACGGAACTAGCTACCTGAATAAGAGTCCACCTCCGCCCGCCTGTGTCAGGGCGGAAATGAGGCTCTGAAGAGGGCGGAAATGAGGCTCTGAAGAGTCCGGCAAACAGAAGCCAAATAAACAAAGGGAACCGCTTCAGAAGGGACTGGTGCAACAGATTAAAATCCCTCTAGGATACATTGACTACACCGGAGGAGCCTGTAGATATCGAGAAGCGTAAGCTGGAACGAGGAGCTATCTGAAACTGAGCTGAACCCACACTGACCGCAACAGCTCCAGAGAAACTCCTAGATATAATTTTACTTTTTTCTCTTTTTTTATTGTTTTTTAATTTTTTCTTTTTTTTCTTTTTTCTTTTTTATTTTTTCTCTTTTATTTTCCTTTAAAATCCCCAATTACTCCCCCATTACTCCTTAACTTTCATTTCCATAGACTTTTACGATTTTTTAATTAGGGGGAAAAAAATTTTTTTTTTCTTTTTTTTTCTTTTTTCTTTTTTTTTCTTTTTCTTTCTTTTTTTTCTTTCCTTTTTCTCTTCTATTTTCTATTTTTCTTTTTCTCTTATTTCTTTTAAAGTCCTCTAGTACTCCTCTACTACTCCTTAATTTTCATTTTCAATACACTATAACCTTACAAAAAAAAAAAAAAAGAAGAGAAGCCCTATTTTTAAACTGAAGATTATTCTCTCCCAATCTTGCCCCCTCTGTTTTCTACCTCAAAACACCACTATTTCCTCCTTTCCCCTTCTCTTCCCAATCCAATTCTGTGAATCTTTGTAGGTGACTGGGCTACGGAGAACATTCTGGGAACAGACAGCTGCGTAGATCTGTCTCTCTCCCCTTGAGTCCCCCTTTTTCTCCTCCTGTTCATCTCAATCTCCCTCCTCCCTCTCCTCTTCTTCATGTGACTCTGTGAACCTCTCTGGGTGTCCCTAATGGGGGAGAATCTTTTAGCCATTAACCTAGAAGTTTTCTTATCAGGGCTGTATAGTTGGAGAAGTCCTGAGACTACAGGAAGAATAAAACTGAAATCCAGAGGCAGGAGACTTAAGCCCAAAACCTGAGAACACCAGAAAACTCCTGACTACAAGGAACTTTAAGTAATAAGTGACTGTCCAAAAGCCTCCATACCTACACTGAAACCAACCACCACACAAGAGCCAATAAGTTTTAGAGCAAGACATACCACGCAAATTCTCCAGCAACGCAGGAACATAGCCCTGAACATCAACATACAGGCTGCCCAAGGTCACACCTAACACATAGACCCATCTCAAAACTCATTACTGGGCACTCCATTGCTCTCCAAAGAGAAGAAATCAAGTTCCACGCACCAGAACACTGACGCAAGCTTCCCTAACCAGGAAATCTCGACAAGCCAATCGTCTAACCCCACCCACTGGGTTAATCCTCCACAACAAAAAGGAACCACAGACCTCCAGAATACAGAAAGCCCACTCCAGATACAGCAATCTAAATAAGATGAAAAGGCAAAGAAATACCCAACAGGTAAAGGAACATGAAAAATGCCCACCAAGTCAAACAAAAGAGGAGGAGATAGGGAATCTACCTGAAAAAGAATTTAGAATAATGATAATAAAAATGATCCAAAATCTTGAAAACAAAATGGAGTTACAGATAAATAGCCTGGAAACAAAGATTGAAAAGATTCAAGAACTGTTTAATAAAGACCTAGAAGAAATAAAAAAGAGTCAATTACAAATGAATAATGCAATGAATGAGATCAAAAACACTTTGGAGGGAACCAAGAGTAGAATAATGGAGGCAGAAGATAGGATAAGTGAGGTAGAAGATAAAATGGTGGAAATAAATGAAGCAGAGAGGAAAAAAGAAAAAAGGATCAAAAGAAATGAGGACAACCTCAGGGACCTCTGGGACACTGTGAAATGCCCCAACATTCGAATCATAGGAGTCCCAGAAGAAGAAGACAAAAAGAAAGGCCATGAGAAAATACTCGAGGAGATAATAGCTGAAAACTTCCCTAAAATGGGGAAGGAAATAGCCACCCAAATCCAAGAAACCCAGAGAGTCCCAAACAGGATAAACCCAAGGCGAAACACCCCAAGACACATATTAATCAAATTAACAAAGATCAAACACAAAGAACAAATATTAAAAGCAGCAAGGGAGAAACAACAAATAACACACAAGGGGACTCCCATAAGGATAACAGCTGATCTATCAATAGAAACCCTCCAGGCCAGAAGGGAATGGCAGGACGTACTGAAAGTAATGAAAGAGAATAACCTACAACCTAGATTACTGTATCCAGCAAGGATCTCATTCAGATATGAAGGAGAATTCAAAACCTTTACAGATAAGCAAAGGCTGAGAGAATTCAGCACCACCAAACCAGCTCTTCAACAAATGCTAAAGGATCTTCTCTAGACAGGAAATGCAGAAAGGTTGTATAAACGTGAACCCAAAACAACAAAGTAAATGGCAACGAGACCACACCTATCAATAATTACCCTAAATGTAAATGGGTTGAATGCCCCAACGAAAAGACAAAGATTGGCTGAATGGATACAAAAACAAGACCCCTATATATGCTGTCTACAAGAGACCCACCTCAAAACAAGAGACACATACAGACTAAAAGTGAAGGGCTGGAAAAAAATATTTCATGCAAACGGAGACCAAAAGAAAGCAGGAGTCGCAATACTCATATCAGATAAAATAGACTTTCAAATAAAGGAAGTGAAAAGAGACAAAGAAGGACACTACATAATGATCAAAGGATCAATCAAAAAAGAAGATATAACAATTATAAATATATATGCACCCAACATAGGAGCACCGCAATATGTACGGCAAACGCTAACGAGTATGAAAGAGGAAATTAATAGTAACACAATAATAGTGGGAGACTTTAATAACCCACTCACAACTATGGATAGATCAACTAAACAGAAAATTAACAAGGAAACACAAACCTTAAATGACACAATGGACCAGCTAGACCTAATTGATATCTATAGGACATTTAACCCCAAAACAATCAAATTCACCTTTTTCTCAAGTGCACACGGAACATTCTCCAGAATAGATCACATCCTGGGCCATAAATCTGGTCTTGGAAAATTCAAAAAAATTGAAATCATTCCAGTCATCTTTTCTGACCACAGTGCAGTAAGATTAGATCTCAATTACAGGGAAAAAATTGTTAACACTTCAAACATATGGAGGCTAAATAACACACTTCTGAATAACCAACAAATCATAGAAGAAATCAAAAAAGAAATCAAAATATGCATAGAAATGAATGAAAATGAAAACACAACAACCCAAAACCTATGGGACACTGTAAAAGCAGTGCTAAGGGGAAGGTTCATAGCATTACAGGCTTACATCAAGAAACAGGAAAAAAACCAATTAAATAACCTAACTCTACACCTAAAGCAATTAGAGAAGGAAGAAATGAAGAACCCCAGAGTTAGCAGAAGGAAAGAAATCTTAAAAATCAGGGCAGAAATAAATGCAAAAGAAACTAAAGAGACCATAGCAAAAATCAACAAAGCTAAAAGCTGGTTTTTTGAAAAAATAAACAAAATTGACAAACCATTAGCAAGACTCATTAAGAAACAAAGAGAGAAAAACCAAATTAACAAAATTAGAAATGAAAATGGAGAGATCACAACAGACAACACTGAAATACAAAGGATCATAAGAGACTACTACCAGCAGCTCTATGCCAATAAAATGGACAACTTGGATGAAATGGACAAATTCTTAGAAAAGTATAACTTTCCAAAACTGAACCAGGAAGAAATACAAGATCTTAACAGACCCATCACAAGCAAGGAAATCGAAACTGTCATCAAAAATCTTCCAGCAAACAAAAGCCCAGGACCAGATGGCTTCACAGCTGAATTCTACCAAAAATTTAGAGAAGAGCTAACACCTATCTTACTCAAACTCTTCCAGAAAATTGCAGAAGAAGGTAAGCTTCCAAACTCATTCTATGAGGCCACCATCACCCTAATTCCAAAACCAGACAAAGATGCCACAAAAAAAGAAAACTACAGGCCAATATCACTGATGAACATAGATGCAAAAATCCTTAACAAAATTCTAGCAAACAGAATCCAACAACATATTAAAAAAATCATACACCATGACCAAGTGGGCTTTACCCCAGGAATGCAAGGATTCTTTAATATCCGCAAATCAATCAATGTAATACACCACATTAACAAATTGAAAGATAAAAACCATATGATTATCTCAATAGATGCAGAGAAAGCCTTTGACAAAATTCAACACTCATTTATGATTAAAACTCTCCAAAAAGCAGGAATAGAAGGAACATACTTCAACATAATAAAAGCTATATTTGACAAACCCACAGCAAGCATCACCCTCAATGGTGAAAAATTGAAGGCATTTCCCCTGAAATCAGGAACAAGACAAGGGTGCCCACTCTCACCACTACTATTCAACATAGTGTTGGAAGTTCTGGCCACAGCAATCAGAGCAGAAAAAGAAGTAAAAGGAATCCAGATAAGAAAAGAAGAAGTAAAACTCTCACTGTTTGCAGATGACATGATCCTCTACATAGAAAACCCTAAAGACTCTACCAGAAAATTACTAGAGCTAATCAATGAATATAGTAAAGTTGCAGGATATAAAATTAACACACAGAAATCCCTTGCATTCCTATATACTAACAATGAAAAAACAGACAGAGAAATTAAGGAAACAATACCATTCACCATTGCAACAAAAAGAATAAAATACTTAGGAGTATATCTACCTAAAGAAACAAAGGACCTATACATAGAAAACTATAAAACACTGATGAAAGAAATCAAAGAGGACACAAACAGATGGAGAAACATACCGTGTTCATGGATTGGAAGAATTAATATTGTCAAAATGGCTATTCTACCCAAAGCAGTCTATAGATTCAATGCAATCCCTATCAAGCTACCAACGGTATTTTTCACAGAACTAGACCAAAGAATTTCACAATTTGTATGGAAATACAAAAAACCTCGAGTGGCCAAAGTAATCTTGAGAAAGAAGAATGGAGCTGGAGGAATCAACCTGCCTGACTTCAGACTCTACTACAAAGCCACAGTCATCAAGACAGTATGGTACTGGCACAAAGACAGAAATATAGATCAATGGAACAGAATAGAAAGCCCAGAGATAAATCCACGAACCTATGGACACCTTATCTTTGACAAAGGAGGCAAGGATATACAATGGAAAAAAGACAACCTCTTTAACAAGTGGTGCTGGGAAAACTGGTCAACCACTTGTAAAAGAATGAAACTAGAACACTTTCTAACACCATACACAAAAATAAACTCAAAATGGATTAAAGATCTAAATGTAAGACCAGAAACTATAAAACTCCTAGAGGAGAACATAGGCAAAACACTCTCCGACATAAATCACAGCAAGATCCTCTATGACCCACCTCCCAGAATATTGGAAATAAAAGCAAAACTAAACAAATGGGACCTAATGAAACTTAAAAGCTTTTGCACTACAAAGGAAACTATAAGTAAGGTGAAAAGACAGCCCTCAGATTGGGAGAAAATAATAGCAAATGAAGAAACAGACAAAGGATTAATCTCAAAAATATACAAGCAACTCCTGCAGCTCAATTCCAGAAAAATAAATGACCCAATCAAAAAATGGGCCAAAGAACTAAACAGACATTTCTCCAAAGAAGACATACAGATGGCTAACAAACACATGAAAAGATGCTCAACATCACTCATTATCAGAGAAATGCAAATCAAAACCACAATGAGGTACCATTACACGCCAGTCAGGATGGCTGCTATCCAAAAGTCTACAAGCAATAAATGCTGGAGAGGGTGTGGAGAAAAGGGAACCCTCTTACACTGTTGGTGGGAATGCAAACTAGTACAGCCGCTATGGAAAACAGTGTGGAGATTTCTTAAAAAACTGGAAATAGAACTGCCATATGACCCAGCAATCCCACTTCTGGGCATACACACCGAGGAAACCAGATCTGAAAGAGACACGTGCACCCCAATGTTCATCGCAGCACTGTTTATAATAGCCAGGACATGGAAGCAACCTAGATGCCCATCAGCAGATGAATGGATAAGGAAGCTGTGGTACATATACACCATGGAATATTACTCAGCCATTAAAAAGAATTCATTTGAACCAGTCCTAATGAGATGGATGAAGCTGGAGCCCATTATACAGAGTGAAGTAAGCCAGAAAGACAAAGAACATTACAGCATACTGACACATGTATATGGAATTTAGAAAGGTGATAACGATAACCCTATATGCAGAACAGAAAAAGAGACACAGAAATACAGAACAGACTTTTGAACTTTGTGGGAGAATGTGAGGGTGGGATATTTCAAAAGAACAGCATGTATACTATCTATGGTGAAACAGATCACCAGCCCAGGTGGGATGCACGAGACAAGTGCTCCGGCCTGGTGCACTGGGAAGACCCAGAGGAATCGGGTGGAGAGGGAGGTGGGAGGGGGGATCGGGATTGGGAATACATGTAAATCCATGGCTGATTCATATCAATGTATGACAAAACCCACTGGAGAAAAAAAAAAAAATAGAGCTGGGCCAAGGTTCTCCAGAAGGTTGTATATGCTCTGAATGAATGGTCAGTATGTTGTGCTGTTTCTATGATAGGATCAATGGGTCCAGGAATCAAGGGGGTAGAAATGGGAATGATGCCACTCACTATTACCCCTAGTGACCCTTCAGCAATTTTTGCTTCCTGTTTTTGGGACACTATGCTCTGCTGAACTAGAAGTCTTATTTCTAAAGGGAAAATTTCATCCACTTGGAGACACAACAATGCCTCTATTAAACTCAAAGTTAAGGCTTCCATGCAGCCACTTGGTGTTCCTCATGCGTGGAATCAATAGGCAAAGAAGGGAGTTACTGTGCTGGCTGGGGTAATGGATCTGAACTACCAAGGGGTAATTGGATTACTACTCCACAATGGTGGTAAAGAACAATGTGTGGAATACAGAAAATCCCTTACGGTGTCTCTTAATATCACCATGCCTTGTGACTAAGGTCAGTGGAAAACTACAACTCAATCCAGGGAAGACGACTAACATCACAGAATTTTCAGGAATAAGGGTTTAGGTCACCACATCAGATTAAGAACCGTAATCAGCTGAGGTTCTTTTTGAAGGCAAAGGGAACACAGAAAGAGTAATGGGAAAAGGTAGTACAAATACCAGCTATGACTATGAGACCAGTTACAAAAACTGTAATTCTTCCTTACATTTTTATGGATATATTTGTGTGTGTGTGTCAAATATCATTGTTTTCTTTCCCCTTTCACTCCTTTATCATGTAACATAAGAAGAATCATGAACTTTATATTACACAGTTTAAACACTGGTAATTTTACATCATGGTATTTAAGTTATGGGATATCAAAAAGAAGAGTAAACCACTCAAGGACTTTACTTTCTATTCCGGGAAATCGGTTCGTACATTTTTTATTGTATGCAGGGTAGTTGTATTACATTAGAATTAGAATTGTCTTCATTTGGAGATAAAGCATGGTTTAAGGAGATGGGCATGAATGCTCAGTCAAGTTAACAAAAAAAGCTAACCATTAGAGTTCGATCCCTTGTCATCCTGGCAAAGAGATACTCACATATCTGGTTAAATGTTATTTCTAGGTATGTCTGTAGAGTGTTTTGGGAAGAGATTAGCATTTGAATTAGGGGACAGAGAAAAGCACATTGCTCTCCCCAAGGTGGGTGGACATTATCCAATTCACTGAGGGCCTGAATAGTACAAAAATGCAGAGGAAGGAAGAATTCTCTCTTCCTGCCTGACTGTGTAAGATGAGATCTTAGTCTTCTCCTGCCCTGAGACTGGGATTTTTATCATCAGCACTCCTGGTTTTCAATCCTTAAGACTGGGACTGGAATTTATAGCACTCGCTTTCCTGGGTCTCTGGCTTGCAGATAGCAGATTTTGAGATTTCTCTCAGTCTCCACAATCTCATGAACCAATTCCTTATAATAAATCTCATTATATATATATTTGGGTTTTATATCACAAATATATACAAATATTTATATACCTAAAATATATAAATATGAAATTGATAGGTTAAATATATAATATGATACAAAATATTATATATAATATGCACATCTATATAT
Organism: Dama dama; assembly: GCF_033118175.1. Taxonomy (NCBI): domain Eukaryota; kingdom Metazoa; phylum Chordata; class Mammalia; order Artiodactyla; family Cervidae; genus Dama; species Dama dama. Next base: position 25,745,083 of record NC_083714.1, read on the forward strand.
ATTATTGGTTCTATTTTTCTGGAGAACCCTAACCAATATAATGGCTTTTTTTGTGTTTTTTATTATATTTGAGCAAACAGAAGAGCAAAGTAGAGAAGCCAGCACAATGTCAAGCTGCAAAATCATATAGAGATGATTCAGATTATCCTGTACATTTGCTAGATGGGAAAACTAAACTCTATACAGGTAAAGGGACTTGTCCAAAGAAGACAAGATCAGAGGTATAACCCAGACATTTTGATAAAAAACTCAGTAGTCTTTTACTTTACATCCTTTGACAATAAAAGTACTAATGATGATGTTATATGTTAGCATAAATCTATTGTGTATTACATAGTTTATCTTTTTCTTTTGCTTCTATTACCTCCTTTAAAGAAAAGGGAGAAAATTTGATGCAAATCATAGATTTTGCTAATTATCTCTAGGTGCCTAACTTTACAGGTGCTGAATAATGTGTTAGATAATGAAGGTGATTAATTGAACTTAAGAATGTATGATTTCAACTCATGTTGAAGCCATGAGATCTGAATAAGTTTTAATTGGAGTTGGATGAGTTTTTTATTTCCAAATTTATTGGTGAGAAAATTGGATTCTAACTTCAGTCAATTTAATTTGTTGCTTTGTACTACATAGCTACATGAATGACAGGAAAGATCAGTGCCTTGGGGTTTCAATAAATTGGATTGCTTTGAGGAGAAAAGCCTCTTATTTAGTGAAAGAGCATGTTCTTCAAAGTAAATGTACTTTGAAGCATATATAGGATTTCAAACTATACTAATAATGTCACACCCACAACCTCTAACCTAATTGTTTTAAAGATGCATGTTAATATATTCAACTTTTTTCTGGACTACTTTCTCTATCCATCACTATGTTTCCCTTGATTGGGACCTGGTTCTCCTTCATGGATAATGATTTCCCTATAATATTATCAACTGATATTTCCTCATTATCCCATTGTGGACATATATTAGATCCAGGGAGATGGGTTGAAATACACTTGATTCCCCTTTACTATTTTTCAGACCTTTGTTCAATATCTCATACTCTTTTGAGGCCTACAAAACTACCCTCTTCCTGTCCAATTTCATTTTCAAGTCACTCTCCCACAATCTTTGGACATGTTGGCATCATTTTTACAGCTACATATTTCTTCATTACCACAGGAACCCTATGGCATTACAAATAAAAAACAGATGGCACAGTCAAGGGAGTCCATGACTCCCTTAAATTTTTTTGACCATCTTCCACATTCTATTTCTGCAATTCATTAACAATGAAAATCACTAGAAATTGTAATCACCTATAATGATTCTACCGATACCTCTATAATGTTAACAATGAAGTTTCTCTCTCAACACATTCCTTTACCCTTTAGCCTCTCCTACTCTTGCACCTTCAATAGACTAGTTTTTTTTTTCATCAAAACTTTCAATCTACTCTTACCCCTCCTTTCAATAACTTCCTTTATTACTTAAATGCTTATGATAAGCTTCTTAAAGAGCACTCTCACTAGCAACTTGAATTTCTTTTTCCTCCTATAGTATATGCCTAGTCAATTAGTCTAAAACCCCTTTTAGTCAACATGTCTGTTTTCTCTTTGACTACTTTTGCTTCTGCAAAGTGCCTCAGAATGTCACACAACACATGGTGATTGACTCCATTGAAAATATATCATTTCCAATATTTCAGTTAGAACCTCTATGTGTGCATGCTCAGTCACCTCAGTTGTGTCCAACTCTTTGCAACCCTATGGACTGTAGCCTGCCAGGTTCCTCTGTCCATGGGATTATCTAGGCAAGAATACTTGCATGGGCTGCCATGCCCTCCTCCAGGAGATCTCCTTGACCCAGGGATCGAACCCGTGTCTCACATCTCCTGCACTGGCAGGCAGGTTCTTTACTGCTAGTGTCACCTGGGAAACCCAACCATTAAGTAATTATTTCATTCTTTTCTGGGGTTTTGTTTTTAAAAAAAAATTAGCTTGGTTTTAAAAAGTTCAAGTTAAGTTGAAGGAACTAGGGATGCATAAAGTATTGAAAAAGTACAGAGACCCCCATGGAAATTAATATATTCAGACTCAAAGTGGCTCAAAGTTGGTAACTGGATGCTATTATGAACTATGGCAGTGACTTTCTTTGTCTCTTTCATTCTCTCTGTCTCTGGCTACCTCTCAGCCTACTTGATCTACTTTCTCTGCTTCTTTGTTCAATACACTATTATCCCTTCAGATTCTCACAGCTACCTGGAATAGTCTCTCAGTGTCTCAAATCTAAATTTCTAGTGACGAGATGGCATATTTGACTGGCTTGAGTAGCTAATCAGCAAATAATATTACAAACGTGCTCATCTAAGCTAACTGCTTCAGTAGATTTGGGTAGTATCAGTTATGAGAAAAAGGAGCTGCAGACAGAAAGCATCATAAAAATGTTTTCCTACAGTTTTTCTAAATTCACTGTCATCCTCAAGTCCCCCAGTTGTACAATTTTCAACACTTTTAGCCTGCCTTTTTAAGGAAAACAGAAGACAATGTTTTCTGCAATCAGTATGACCTTGATTTCTATTTTCCTTCTTTACCTAAAGACTTACATCCCCACTTTTTCCTAACACTTCTTTATACCTGTTTCAAGTAATGAATACTCTATTTTCCCCCAAAACTAAACTACATAGAATATTTATGTGGACTAGTAGATTAAGATCCTAGGAAGGAGAAAATGAGAGAGGCCAACAGTAATTTCTTTTCTCCTTTCATGTCTTCAGTCTTTTCTTTAGCATTGATATTGTCTTTCTCTGCTAGCCATAATGATTATCTTGTGTGTGTGTGTGGGGGAAGGGTGTGTTTAGTCACTAAGTCATGTCCAACTCTGTGACCCCATTGACTGTAGCCTGCCAGGCACCTCTGTCCATGGGATTTCCGAGGCAAGAATACTAAGATGGGTTGCCATTCCTTTCTCCAGGGGATCTTTCGAACCCAGGGATCAAACCTGCATCTCCTGCATTAGCAGGTGGATTCTTTAGAGCTGAACCTCCAGGGAAGTCCTAGTGAGTCTTCCCCAGTCTAAATGAACTTTGCTTTGATTGTGCTGCTCTCAATATACTCTGATATCTTTTTCATTCTTGCATAACCAAATAAGGAGAAAGTCGTCTAAAATGCATGAACTTATTGCTCAAAAAACTGCTATCCTTTAAGACATTATTCTTTTCTACTTGCCTTATCTGTATGCATTTTCTTTACGACTTAAACAAATAAGACCAAAACACACTTACAACTTGCTTTTGCATTGTAATAATATATTTTGGATTTGGAATTGGGAGAAAATGCTTCTTCCTCATTTCTAATGTTTCCTTTTATGTGAAGAGACATATATTAGCATAACAGTATTGGTTTCTTTCCATTTCTTTACTCATTTTGCCTTAGGGGATGAGGAATAATTTAACATGATTAGTGATTTTTGGAGAGAGAAAATTTTTATCACTAGCAGAGTACTCTCCTGCTACTTTAGGGGCAGCCTATCACAACTGGCATATCAGTATTAGGAAATCAGAAACCACTCCAGCTCTATAATCTTTAACACTGAAATTCCCCTCCTTGATCAGAATCATTTGCCCTTGCATTCTAGTGGAATATATATTAGGAATCCCACTTATTCATAAATATTCACCTTCTCCAACATCAGTTTTCAGTAATAAAGGTTATATTTTGAGCCCCATCTTCTTTCTTTTTTGTCTTATTTCCCACTTGGTTCAGCCAAAAATACTGAGTAGTAGACTTCTAGGGGAAAGGTAATTCCTGTAGATTATGGCTTCTCACATGCTCCTTATGGATGACTTTAACTTTTGGGAGCATTATGTAAGTGCAGCACACATGGGTTTTTGACCTTGAAGTTTGAAGTGAAGTGAAGTGAAAGTAGCTCAGTCGAGTCCGACACTTTGCGACCCCACAGACTATACAGTCCATGGAATTCTCTGGGCCAGAATACTGGAGTGGGTAGTCTTTCCCTTCTCCAGGGGATCTTCCCAACCCAGGGATCGAACCTAGGTCTCCTGCATTGCAGGCGGATTTCTTACCAGCTGAGCCACAAGAGAAGCCCAAGAATACTGGAGTGGGTAGCCTATCCCTTCTCCAGCGGATCTTCCCAACCCAGGAATCAAACCCAAGTCTCCTGCACTGCAGGTGGATTCTTTACCAACTGAGCTGTCAGGGAAGCCCTTGATTGAAGTTTCAGTTCAGTTCAATTCAGTTCAGTCGCTCAGTCGTATCTGACTCTTTGCGACCCCATGAATCGCAGTGCACCAGGCCTCCCTGTCCATCACAAACTCCCGGAGTTTACTCAAACTCATGTCCATCGAGTCGTTGATGCCATCCAGCCATCTCATCCTCTGTCGTCCCCTTCTTCTCCTGCCCCCAATCCCTCCCAGCATCAGAGTCTTTTCCATTGAGTCAACTCTTCGCATGAGGTGGCCAAAGTATTGGAGTTTCAGCTTTAGCATTAGTACTTTCAATGAACACCCAGGACTGATCTCCTTCAGGATGGACTGGTTGGATCTCCTTACAGTCCAAGGGACTCTCAAGAGTCTTCTCCAAGACCACAGTTCAAAAGCATTAATTTTTTGGCACTCAGCTTTCTTCACAGTCCAACTCTCACATCCATACATGACCACTGGAAAAACCACAGCCTTGACTAGACAGACATTTGTTGGCAAAGTAATATCTCTGCTTTTTAATATGCTGTCTAGGTTGGTCATAACTTTCCTTCCAAGGAGTAAGCGTCATTTCATTTCATGGCTGCAGTCACCATCTGCAGTGATTTTGCAGCCCCAAAAAATAAAGTCTGCCACTGTTTCCCCATCTATTTGCCATGAAGTGATGGGACCAGATGCCATGATCTTAGTTTTCTGAATGTTGAGATTTAAGCCAACATTTTCACTCTCCTCTTTCACTTTCAAGAGGCTTTTCAGTTCTTCTTCACTTTCTGCCATAAGGGTGGTGTCATCTGCATATCTGAGGTTATTGACATTTCTCCTGGCAATCTTGATTCCAGCTTGTGCTTCTTTCAGGCCAGCGTTTCTCATTATGTACTCTGCATATAAGTTAAATAAGCAGGGTGACAATATACAGCCTTGACGTACTCCTTTTCTTATTTGGAACAAGTCTGTTGTTCCATGTCCAGTTCTAACTGTTGCTTCCTGACCTGCATATAGATTTCTCAAGAGGCAAGTCAGGTGGTCTGGTATTCCCATCTCTTTCAGAATTTTCCACAATTCATTGTGATCCACACAGTCAAAAGCTTTGGCATAGTCAATGAAGCAAAACTAGATGTTTTTTCTGGAACTCTCTTGCTTTTTTGATGATCCAGCAGATGTTGGCAATTTGATCTCTGGTTCCTCTGCCTTTTCTAAAACCAGCTTGAACATCTGGAAGTTCACAGTTCACATATTGCTGAAGCCTGGCTTGGAGATTTTTGAGCATTACTTTACTAGCATGTGAAATGAGTGCAATTGTGCAGTACTTTGAGCATTCTTTGGGATTACCTTTCTTTGGGATTGGAATGAAAACTGACCTTTTCCAGTCCTGTGGCCACTGCTGAGTTTTCCAAGTTTGCTGGCATATTGCGTGCAGTACGTTCATAGCATCATCTTTTAGGATTTGAAATAGCTCAACTGGAATTCCATCACCTCCACTAGCTTTGTTCATAGTGATGCTTTCTAAAGTCCCCTTGACTTCACATTCCAGGATGTCTGGCTCTAGGTGAGTGATCACACCATCGTGTTTATCTGGGTCGTGAAGATCTTTTTTGTACAGTTCTTCTGTGTATTCTAGCCACGTCTTCTTAATATCTTCTGCTTCTGTTAGGTCCATACCATTTCTGTCCTTTATCGAACCCATCTTTGCATGAAATGTTCCCTTGGTATTTCTGATTTTCTTGAAGAGATCTCTAGTCTTTCCCATTCTGTTGTTTTCCTCTATTTCTTTGCATTAATCACTGAGGGAGGCTTTCTTATCTCTCCTTGGTATTCTTTGGAACTCTGCATTCAAATGGGAATATCTTTCCTTTTCTCTTTTGCTTTTCACTTCTCTTGTTTGTAAGGCCTCCTCAGTCAGCCATTTTGCCTTGTTGCATTCCTTTTCCATGGGAATGTTCTTGATCCCTGTCTCCTGTACAATGTCACGAACCTCCGTCCATAGTTCATCAGGTACTCTGTCTATCAGATCTCATCCCTTAAATCTATTTCTCACTTCCACTGTATAGTCATAAGGGATTTGATTTAGGTCATACCTGCATGATCTAGTGGTTTTCCCTACTTTCTTCAGTTTAATTCTGAATTTGGCAAGAAGGAGTTCATGATGTGAGCCATAGTCAGCTCCCAGTCTTGTTTTTGCTGACTGTATAGAACTTCTCAATCTTTGACTGCAAAGAATATAATCAATCTGATTTCGGTGTTGACCATCTGGTGATGTCCATGTGTAGAGTCTTCTCTTGTGTTGTTGGAAGAAGGTGTTTGCTATGACCAGTGCATTCTGTTGGAAAAACTCTATTAGCCTTTGCCCTGCTTCATTCCGTAGTCCAAGGCCAAGTTTGCCTGTTACTCCAGGTATTTATTGACTTCCTACTTTTGCATTCCAGTCCCCTATAATGAAAAGGACATTTTTGGGGTGTTAGTTCTAAAAGGTCTTGTAGGTCTTCATAGAACTGTTCAACTTCAGCTTCTTCAGCGTTACTGGTTGGGGCATAGGCTTGGATTACTGTGATATTGAGTGGTTTGCCTTGGAAACTAACAGAGATCATTCTGTCATTTTTGAGATTGCATCCAAGTACTGCATTTCAGACCCTTTTGTTGACCATGATGGCTACTCCCTTTCTTCAAAGGGATTCCTGCCCACAGTAGTAGATATAATGGTCATCTGAGTTAAATTCACCCATTCCAGTCCATTTTAGTTCGCTGATTCCTAGAATGTCGACATTCACTCTTGCCATCTCCTGTTTGACCACTTCCAATTTGTCTTGATTCATGGACCTAACATTCCAGGTTCCTATGCAATATTGATCTTTACAGTATTGGACCTTTCTTCAATCACCACCAGTCACATCCACAGCTGGGTATTGTTTTTGCTTTGGCTCCATCCCTTCATTCTTTCTGCAGTTATTTCTCCATCGATCTCCAGTAGCATATTGGGCACCTACCGACCTGGGGAGTTCCTCTTTCAGTATCCTATAATTTTGCCTTTTCATACTGTTTATGGGGTCTCATGGCAAGAATACTGAAGTGATTTGTCATTCCCTTCTCCAGTGGACCACATTCTATCAGATCTCTCCACCATGGCCCGTCCGTCTTGGGTGACCTCACATGGCATGGCTTAGTTTCATTGAGTTAGACAAGACTGTGGTCCTGTGATCAGATTGGCTAGTTTTCTGTGATTATGGTTTCAGTGTGTCTGCCCTCTGATGCCCTCTTGCAACACCTACCGTCTTACTTGTGACTGAAGTTTACAGTGGCCTATATTGTGAAGGTAGATTTTTAACTGCTGTGACCTTAGGCTATATTGCATTTTGACCTTGGCAGCTGAGTATAGCTTATGTAGCCTTTTCATAGACAAATGTTTCTTTAGAGGTGCTGTAGGCACCAAGCTTTGAGTAAACACACAAATCTAGAGTTTTACATTTCATCAAAGGCATAGGTAGAAAATTTTAGAGCTTTTGGACCTCAGCAAAGAAAAGATACAGGGGCCATGAGCCATGGACTAGTCTGAGTAAATAAGGGTCACATGGAGTTTAACAAACAAATGCTAGCTAAACTGGCTTCCGCAAAGGTATGAGTCTCAGAAAAGTCTCATACTTAGTGAACCACCTTAACAAAATGATGGGTAATTTAGGGTGCTGACTAGAATGTGATTTGAACTGTCTTAGTGGACTTCCCTGGTGGCTCAGACGGTAAAACGTCTGCCTACAATGCGGGAGACCTGGGTTCAATCCCTGGGTCGGGAAGATCTTCTGGAGAAGGAAATGGCAACCCACTCCAGTATTCTTGCCTGGAAAATCCCATGGATGGAGAAGCCTGGTAGGCTACAGTCCATGGGGTCTCAAAGAGTCGGACACTTTACTTTACTAGTGCATGTATGCAGAGCTGAAGACGCTTTGGCAGCTGTTACTGTGTACTAAGGCCTTGGTGAGTGGGTTCAACTGAGGCAAAGATTCATATTTGACAGAATGAGAGTCATTCCATATATAGGCTCTTTAGCCATTGATAGAACAAGATTTGTTGCTTTTAAACTGAAAACACAGCTGAATTCCCCAGACCTATGAAGTTCTAGAGTTTTCATATGAAAAAATTTTATGGCCTTATAAAGGCAAGTAGATAGCTGTTGTATTCAGCACCCAAGACATATTAGTGAAGGGGACACATCTGGATTCCTGGAGCTAGTCCGCAGGCTAAAGAGTCATTCCCAAACTTGTAGTCTCAGTATGAATATGGATTAACTATAGAGGGGGGGGGGAGTCTTCTCTGTAAGACAGGTTTTAGATAATTAAGCTATTGTTTATCAAGTAGCAATAGAAATTACAACTGTGACCTAGCACTGAAAATTCCTGTTTACAAAACAGCATTCATACTACTTTGTAAGAAAGACTCCAATTAATGAAGAAACACAGATTCAAAGTATAAATGTGAATAAAGATGTTTTGAACAAGCAGTAACATAGTCTCAAGTGAGATCTGGTGAATAGGATTCACAACTCTGTAAATTTATAAACTTCTTAAAAAGGTTATTCAGTATAAGCATAGGAAGGCTGGAGGAGCTATATGGATAATAGGTAAAAGTTCAAGATAGAGATAAAGAGACATAAAGTGAGGCTGTATAACAATAGAAAGATCAAGTCATCAGAAAGATATAAAAATCATTAATGCACATGTGTCTGATTAAAAAAAAACTTCAAAATACATAAAGCATGATTTGCCCAAATTATAGGGGGAAATGGGCTTCCCTTGTGGCTCAGCTGGTAAAAAATCCACCATGCAGGAGACCTGGTTTTGATCCCTGAGTTGGGAAGATCCCCTGGAGAAGGGAAAGGCTACCAACTCCAGTATTCTGGCCTGGAGAATTCCATAGACTGCATAGTCCATGGGAATGCAGAGAGTTGGACATGACTGAGTGACTTACACTCACTCACTCATAGGGGAAAATAGTCCATTCCATGAATACAGTTGGGGATTCTAACACATTTATCTCCCAGCAAACAGTAGACCAAGATAAAAAATCAATAAAAACACAGATGATCTGAATGATACTGTTGATTAACATTACCTAATTGTTATAAACACTATACCCTAACACTACAGAATATAATTATTTTCAAGTGAATATGGCCCACTTACAAAGATGTGATGATAAATCCTATGTTAAGCCATGAAACAAATCTCAATAAATTTAAAAGGACTGAAATGTAGAGTGTGTTCTCTTGCAACAATTACATTAAATTAGAAGTAAATAAAAATAAAATGTATAGCACACACCAAAACTATTTACATAGAAACACCTCTGAATAATTCACAGGTCAAAGAAGAAATCATGAAAAATTAGAAAACATTTCAAAATGAACTATTAATGTAATGAAAATGAAACATCAAAATTTATGAGCTACTCCTAACACAGTGCTTAGACAAACATTTATACTATTAAAGGTTTATATGGGGAAATAGACAGATCTAAAAATGAACTTAGATTCTTGATAGGAAAAGAAGAGGAAGTGGAAAGAAAATGATAAACATATGAGAAAAAAATCAGTAAAATTGAAAACCAACAACAGAAAAAAATAACAAAGCCAAAAGCTGATTCTTGACAATGATATACAAAATTGACAGAGGGGTTCAGATCAAGGTCAGATCAAGAGCAGAGGAAGAGGATATGGAGCTCAGTTTCCTCCACCAACACATCAAAAATGCATCTACATGTGGAACAATTCTCACTGAAAACTAACTGGAAACTGGCAGAAGGACACATGTACAATCAGACTGTAAGAAAGATACACATGTCACGAAGGGAGAGGGAAAGAAAAGCACTCAAATCGGAACCGATGCCCTTGGGATGGGACACAGAGGTAAAGGGAGCTCACATGGGTGGATGCCCCTCCAGGCGAGTAAATGGGTTTGAACCACTGATTGGATGCCCCAGTCCAGGTGTCCTAGACTGAGGAGGCAAGCACCTTTGGCTGGTTGGAGACCAACTGGGAGTAATAGAAGGACAGTGAGAAGACTGGAGTCCACTTGTGAGGAGCACAGTGCAGGCTCGGTCCCAAGGCAGGGCGGGAAGAAGTCTGCTCTAGTGGCCACAGGATTTTCCGGGCCCATCTGATATACTATACTTTGACAGAAATTTGGGCTATATAGATGAATGTACTTGTCAAAACTCAATGATCATACTCTTAAAACATGTGCTTTTTGCAAATACATTTTACATCAAAAGAAAAATTACTGTAAACAAACACTGAATTCTTGTTAATGATTGCATATACTGTGCCCTGGTAAGTCACTTCAGTTGTGTCCAACTCTTTGCGACCCTGTGGACTGTAACCCACCAGACTCCTCTGTCCGTGGAATTCTTCAGGCAGGAATACTGGAGTGGGTTGCTGTGCCCTACTCCAGGAGATCTTCCTGACCCAGGGACTGAACCTGTGTCCCTTACGTCTCCTGCATTGGCAGGCGGTTTCTTTACCACTCGCGCCACCTGGGAAGCTGCCAGCGTATACTGTAGTGATGTCTTCAACTTACTTTGGAATTCCACAGAAATAAATAGACTGATGGATGGACAGAGGAATGAATAAATGGATAGATATGTTATAAATCAAATATAGTAAAGTGTTAATGGTAGAATGTAGACAGTGTTTATCTGAATGTTCAGTATAAATTTTTTTCAACTTTGCTGTATGAACATTTTCATTTAAATAAAACCTTAGAGTAAAGGGCTAAGAAATCTTCAGTGTTTCTCTCTGAGAGAGGTGCCAACTTGTATAAGTGAATTTTCCCCCAAGAGAAGCTATCTATTTGGATAGGGCCAAAATTTGCTTTTTGTAAGAATATTTCTTCCTGTTAAATTTATGGGTTGTACAATAGAATTGGTATAACTGGCCTCCAATGTATTGGTAAGACAAAAATTAAGAATGTCTTTTTCTACCCTTCTTTCTTCAGACACCACTGAGACTTTGTTGTGATATTTGATACAATTAAGTACATACTACATTCAGGGAACATGGTTTTGCTTGGCATAACTACTATAGGACAGACTTTGAAAAAATTTGGCATGTCTGTGGTTGGCACTCTGTTAATCGTGTGTCCTCTGAACTCTTGGAATTATTTAAAAGTGAAGGCTCTTGAAAGACTTGGAAATGAAGGAAGTGAGGATCTAAAGAAACTATGTTCATTCCACTGAGGGGCCAGGTTGAAGATGCCAAAGGAATGTTAATAATTCTACTCAGATATTGACATGCTCTCTGTCTGAGATTTAGAGGCTAAAAAAAAAAAAAAAAAAAAAAAAAACTGGAGAAAATTTTGATTTGAACTTTTTGCAAGAGCATAATAATTTAATTTACGGTAAGTATTTTGGATCTTAATATCTTTGGACACTTCCTTTCTAGGAAAATTAATTTTTGGACTTTTATTTTTCCTTCATAATTTTATAATGGTACAACATATTCAAATGTGGGTGATCTTATGGTTGGTATTTTATTGGAGCATTTTACTAATGCCCTATATTCTCACTGCAGAGTCACTGAGAGGAAATGTTGATCATAGTGGCTGGAAATAGCTTTAGCTGGGAGATAAAATAAGGAATAATTCTGGCCTAGGCTTCTGATTTGTTTCTGAGCTTTATGCTCATAAAATCTCTACTGACCAACTGTGGTCTCAGAGGGATATCAAATGAATTAGTAGTTGGTTCCCTGGAGAAAGAAATTGGCAACCCGCTCCAGTACTCTTGCCTAGAAAATTCCATGGATGGAGAAGCCTGGTGCAGGCTACTGTCCACGGGGTCACAAAGAGCCAGACAGGACTGAGCGACTTCACTTCATAGAAGAGTCAGCCTCATGAAGGTGGGTGCAGGATTGTCCTGAAAGATTGCTGACCTCTTGCATTGAGGTAAATAGACAAACTAGAAGTTTAACATAGATTTAATTGTTAAGGTTAATGGGTTAAAATTTTAAGTGAGGATACTCATTCACTTTTATTTCTCAGCTGAAGTTATTTCCATGTAACATATTTAACTTTTATGTACTTATGGTTTCCATGTCTTATTTTGAAATGCTTTTCCCCAACTCAGATCAAAGAGATCATTTTTGGAATCCTATTTTTAGAATTTTTTTTTCTGAATTATAATTTATCTCAACGTAAAGTTTGAGAAAGAAATCCAAGTTTATTGATTTTACCCAAATGGCTAGTCACTCGATTCTCCCAACAAAATGTATTGAATAATCCATGTTTTCTTACTTATTTAGAATACACTGAATCTCCATGTATCTGTTTCTGGTTTCTCTATTATTTTCTGTTGTTTGATCTATTCTTGGAATATAACCAAACTGATATATAATAGAGTTAGTCTTGCCTCATTGCTCCTGTTTTTTATCCTCTTTATTCTCGCATTTATTTTTCAAGATAATTTTAGACTCACATTGCCAAGACTAAAACACAATGAAAAATGAAAAACCTTACTAATATGTTAATAGGATCATATTAGATTTAAAAATTAGAGAGACTAAATATTTGGAAAAGACCATCATCTTAGACAAGAACAAAGTAGCTTTTTCATATAATGTTGTAGGGTTTTACCGTTTTTCTTATCAGCCATGGACATTCCAAGTTAAATATATATATAAACTTTGTTGACGTTGTGCTACTGTGAGATGCTTCCTTCCATAATCTTTTCAAACTACTTTTTTATTTATAGAAGAGATAATTTATTTTAGTGTGTTAATTTTATGGCCAGTCATCTTATTGAATTTTCTTGTTTCTAAGAACTTTTCAGTTGATTCTCTTGTATTTTCAAAAGAGTATCATTTATAAACAATGATAATTTTGTTTCCATTGTTCATTTGCCAATGTGATTTATTTTAGTCTGAGTATCTGGCTAGTATTTATAACACCTATCCAATTGACACATTGCTAGCAAGTAGATTTCTCTTGTTTCTTATTTTAATGGAAAAGCTTATAATTTATCACTGATGATAAGTAAATAAAGTTGGACATTGAACAATGTGTGTTTTAACTGCACAGGCCCACTTATACACCAATATTTTTCATTAGCAAATACTACAGTAGTACATGGTCCATAGTTGGTTGAATCCATGGATGTGAAGGAGTCACAGATACAGAGTCGACTATAAGTTATACGTGTATTAACTTGTGTTATTCAAGGAGGGTCAACTGTATTTCCATAAGGTTTGCTTTTAAAATCATAATAGATATTAAATCACATTAAATACACTTTGTAATTCATTGGGATAACTAAGATTTTCCTCCTTTGGCTTCCTGATATGGTAAGTTAAAATAGTGATTTCTTAATATGTAATTATCCTTGTAGTTTTTATAAATACTCCACTGGACCAAGGTTTCGTTTATGTTTAATTAACTGTCTGATTCCATCTTCTCATGTTATCTTTAAGATATTTGAATCATATTTAGGAAAAGAATCATATTTAAAGACATTAGTTTCTCTATTTTGGGGAGTATCCTTTTTTAAAACTTTTTATTTTGTATTAGGGTATAACTGATTAAAAATGTTGTGATAGTTTCAAGTGAACAGTGAAGGGACTCAGCCATACATATACATGTATCCATTCTCCCCAAACTCCCCTCCCATCCAGGCTCCCATATAACTTCGAGCAGAGTACCCTGTGCTATTCAGTAGGTCCGTGTCAGTTTTAAGTATAGTAGTGTGTACATGTCCATCCCAAATGCCTTACTATACCTTCCCCTACTCTTCCCCTTGGCAGCCATAAGTTTGTACTCTAAGTCTGTGAGTTTCTTTCTGCTTGTAAGTTCATTTATATAATTTCATTTTATATTCCACATATAAGTGATGATGTATGCTATTTCTCCTTCTCTGTCTGGCTTACTTCACTCAGTATGACAATCTCTAAGTCCATCCTTGCTGCTGCAAATGGCATTATTTCATTCTTTGCTGCAAATGGCATTATTTCATTCTTTTTAATGGCTGAGTAACATTCCATTGTTTGGCTTGGTGGGCATTTTTCATGTTCCTTTACCTGATGGGTATTTCTCTGCCTTTTCATCTTGTTTAGATTGCTGTGTTTGGAGTGGCCTTTCTGTATTCTGGTGGTCTGTGGTTCCTTTTTATTGTGGAGGTTTCTCCCAGTGGGTGGGGTTGGACGATTGGCTTGTCAAGGTTTCCTGGTTAGGGAAGCTTGAGTCGGTGTTCTGGTGCGTGGAACTGGATTTCTTCTCTCTGGAGTGCAATGGAGTGTCCAGTAGTGAGTTTTGAGATGGGTCTATGTGTTAGGTGTGACTTTGGGCAGCCTGTATGTTGACGCTCAGGGCTATGTTCCTGCATTGCTAGAAAGTTTGCGTGGTATGTCTTGCTCTGGAACTTATTGGCTCTTGGGTGGTGGTTGGTTTCAGTGTAGGTATGGGGGCTTTTGGATGATCTCTTATTACTTAATGTTCCCTGTAGTCAGGAGTTTTCTGGTGTTCTCAGGTTTTGGGCTTAAGTCTCCTGCCTCTGGATTTCAGTCTTATTCTTCTAGTAGCCTCTAGACTTCTCCAACTATACAGCACTCCTTTCAAAGACAATGGGCTGCTTTTCTGGGTGCCTGATGTCCTCTGCTAGCGATCCGAAGCTGTTTTGTGCAGTTTGTTCAGCGTTCAAATGTTCTTTCGATGAATTTGTAGGGAAGAAAGTGGTCTCCCCGTCCTATTCCTCTGTCATCTTAGCTCCTCCCCCCATTCCATTGTATATATGTAAGGAGTACCCTTTTGTAAGGGTTTGTAGTCAGTATTATGATGGTTTTGTAAATTGTATTTTGAATTTTGCCATGTTTTGTTCTTGAAAACGTTTTATATATTAATAGTATTCACATTATATGTTTCTTAGAAGTGCATAAGAATTCATCTTTTTGATCATTTTGACTGTATGCATTGAGAGGATGACATGGAAAGATGCTCAACATCACTAAACATCAGGGAAATGCAAATGAAAACCACAATGAGTTTTTTTTTTTTTTTCATTTATTTTTATTAGTTGGAGGCTGATTACTTTACAATATTGTAGTGCTTTTTGCCATATATTGACATGAATCAGCCATGAACCCCATCCTGAACCCCCCTCCCACCTCCCTCCCCATCCCATCCCTCTGGGTCATCCCAGTGCACCAGCCCTGAGCACTTGTCTCATGCATTCAACCTGGGTTGGCGATCTGTTTCACACTTGATAATATACATGTTTCAATGCTATTCTCTCAGATCATCCCATGCTCACCTTCTCCCACAGAGTCCAAATGTCTGTTCTGCACATCTGTGTCTCTTTTTCTCTCCTGCATATAGGGTTATCGTTACCATCTTTTTAAATTCCATATATATGCGTTAGTATACTGTATTGGTCTTTATCTTTCTGGCTTACTTGACTCTGTATAATGGGCTCCAGTTTCATCCATCTCATTAGAACTGATTCACATATATTCTTTTCAATGGCTGAGTAATATTCCATTGTGTATATGTACCATATCCTTCTTATCCATTCGTCTGCTGATGGGCATCTAGGTTGCTTCCATGTCCTGGCTATTATAAACAGTGCTGCGATGAACAGTGGGGTACACGTGTCTCTTTCAGATCTGGTTTCCTCAGTGTGTATGCCCAGGAGTGGGATTGCTGGGTCATATGGCAGTTCTATTTCCAGGTTTTTAAGGAATCTCCACACTGTTCTCCAAAGTGGCTGTACTAGTTTGCATTCCCACCAATAGTGTAGGAGGGTTCCCTTTTTCTCCACACCCTCTCCAGAATTTATTGCTTGTAGACTTTTGGATAGCAGCCATTCTGACTGGCATGTAATGGTACCTCATTGTGGGAAAACCACAGTGAGTTATCACCTCACACTTGTTAGAAAGGCTAGCATCAAGAAAATAAGAGCTAACAAGTGTTGCTTAGGGTGTAGAGAAAAAGGAACCTTTGTGTACTGCTGGTAACAATGTATATTGGTACAGCCATGATGGAAAATAGAATTGAGGTTCTTCACAGAATTTTAAAAAGACCTACCATATGATCCAGTAATCTCACATCAAGGTATATATTCAAAGAAAATGGAAACAGGGTATCAAAGAGATTTCTACACCATGTTTTTTGCAGCATTATTTACAATGACCAAGATATGGAAATAGCCTATATGTCTCTCAATAGATAAATAAGTTGTGATATATGTGCAAATTCAGCCATGAGAAAGAAGGAAATCTTACCTTATGGGACAACATGAATGGTCATTGAGGACATTTTAAGTGAAATAAAATAGAAAGACAAATATTGTGTAATATTCCTTTTAAGTGAAATCTATAAAAGGCAAATTGATAGATAGTTAAACAGTGGTTGCCAGGGCCTGGGGGTGAATGAAATGGGGAAGTGTTGTTCAAAGAGTATAAACTTCTAGTTAGAAGATGAATAAATCCCAGGGATCTAATGTACAACATTGTGATTAGAAATAATAATGCTGTATTATATACTTGAAAGTTACTAAGAGAATATATCTTAAAAATCTTCTAGAAATTATGAATTAATTAAAATTAAAAATCTTCTATGAAAAAGAAATGGTAGTCATGTGATATGATAGAAATGTTAGCTAACACTATGGTGATAATCATATTGTCATCTGTAAATTTATCAAATCAACTCATTGTACACCTAAGTTATATATCAATTATATCTCAATAAAGCTGAGGGGAGCAGGAAAAGGGGATGGCCTGGGAATGGACAGCAGTGAGCAGCAGTGGCTATTTCTTTCTGTTTCAAATTGGTCTTTATGTATTTCAATGCCAAATTATTTTTTTGCATAAAGACACACGCTAGAACTTTACTGTATAATGTACTGTGTACATCACTGAAATACTATTCAATCATCTTAGCTAGTAATCTCATACTTAATGTACTTGCATATGCATAAGGTTTCTGTTTGATTTTTTCCCACTGATAATTTGAGAATTTAAATTTCTTGAATATTGAATGTTTCTTTAAATATTCTTGAAAATTTAAATAACACCTGTCAACCTCTATTGATTTTCTAGCTTTAGATGATATTTATTGACTCTCTGTTGTTCATTCAATAAATATTTATTGAGTGCCTACTATGAAATGTATCATTTTAGGTTCCATTTTAAGCATAGGTGAACAAAACAAACTCATCATCCTCGTAAAACTAACCTCTGGCTATAAAAGGTAAGGGATATATGGGAAAAATGAAAACTCTAATTTGAAAAGATACATGCACCCAATGTTTATAACAGTACTATTTCCAGTTGCAAAGATATGGAAACAGTCCAAGTGCCCATCAACAGATAACTGGCTTAAGACGTGCCACAAACATACACATACCCATACACAATGAAATATTACTCAGTCACAAGACAAAATGAAATATTGCTGTCTGCAGCTAAACCTAGGGAATGTTATACATAGTGAAGTCAGACAAATACTATGATATCACATATGTCATATGTAAAAATAATACAAATGAATATATATACAAAACAAAAACAGACACAGAAAACAAATTATGATTAGCAAAGGGTGGAGGGAGGGAGGGAGGGAGAGACAAATTAGGAATATGAGATTAACAGATACAAACTACTATACACAGAATAGATAAAAAACAGGCATCCGCTATATAGCACAGAAAATTATATTCAACATCTTGTAATAACCTATAATGGAATATAATCTAAATAGTTTAACTGAATGACTTTGCGGGCTACAGTTCATGGGGTCGTAAAGAGTCGAACATGATGAAAGTGACTTAGCATGCATGCATCAGTTTCAAAGGCACTTAGATTTTGAATATGTGAAGCCAAATCTATAGATACAATGAAATTTGTGATTTGAATTGTGTCGTTTTGTCTTCATGTGTGATATCACATAGCTATGGTCTTTATCATGTTTCTGGAAATGCAATTCATGATCAGGAGTCTCATAATAAAATACATTTTTTATACAACCAAAATATAAGAAACCTCTTTTGGGGTATTGTAGCATTAAAATAATGATGCTTGGTATTAAAGCTCTGCTAGGAATGAGAGGGCCTTCCAGATCCTCAAACCAATGTGGAATGGTATTAGGTCTATATTTACCATTTCTCATATCTTCCATATTTCTCACCCTTAAAACTAACGAGTTATAATGGTGGTTTAGTCACTAAGTTGTGTCCGACTCTTGTGACCCCATGGACTGTAGCCCTCCAGGCCCCTCTGTCCATGGGATTCTCCAAGCAAGAATACTGGAGTGGATTGCCATTTCCTTCTCCAGGGGATCTTCCCAACCCAGGAATTGCACCCTGGTCTCCTGTATTGCAGGCAGATTCTTTACCGACTGAGCTACAAGGGAAGCCCAATTAGTTATAGAGCAGATTTTACAACTGTTTCACAGACCACTAGTGATTCTTCCTAGGTGCCTCATTCACTTAATCACTTACTCATTCAAAAATATTACTTAAATGTCTGCTATGTACCAGACACAGTGTTAAATGATACATGTCAAAAGAGCATGAGGAGAGA
Source organism: Dama dama (assembly GCF_033118175.1). Taxonomy (NCBI): domain Eukaryota; kingdom Metazoa; phylum Chordata; class Mammalia; order Artiodactyla; family Cervidae; genus Dama; species Dama dama. Next base: position 25,763,831 of record NC_083714.1, read on the forward strand.
AAGATCGTGAGGACAGAAGGCTTTGTCTACCATTGCTTCAACCAGCTCAGGTCTGCTTTAGCTCTTTGATATTTTTGATTTCTGAAAATATTTCCATGGCCAAAAATCCATGAAAATCACTAGTGTGGATACCAATAAAATGCTAGAATATCCATTCCCTTATCATGTCAGTTCATTAAAATTTTACTGGATTGAGATATAACCTCAGTCTCTGGTGAACTTACATTGCTTTGGATTCTTCATGTCCTTCAAATTGTAAAATTCTGTGTCTTCCAAAGTGTCTGAATTTCTATGGTTACCAAATTGAGGAATGATTTAAAATAAGCCAATGTGTTCTGTCTCTGCTACTCAGGAAGGGTCACAGACCTATGAACAGTTTTCTGTTCATTATCATGAACCTCACGTTTCTTTCTAAATATCATAAATGGTAAAAGAGAGAAAGAGAATAGCTCCCAACAGCCTGTGAGTAGGACTAATTCTAATTAAATCTTCAGTTGAATTTTTGGTTTCCTATAAAGCTCTGCTTTTATATTTGAGCACATGACTGACTGCCCTGACTGGGTCTTAACAATATTGTTGCTATTGCTATTACTGTATCATTAAAGTATTTCCTTTTATGGTAGGTTAACTAACAGTACTTAAAGTGAAAGTGAAGTTGTGTCTGACTCTTTGCGACCCCATAGACTATAGTCTACCAGGCTCCTCCATCCACGGGATTTTCCAGGCAAGAGTACTGGAGTGGGCTGCCATTTCCTTCTCCAGGGCATCTTCCTAACCCAGGAATCGAAACTGGGTCTCCCACATTGCAGACAGGTGCTTTACCATCTGAGCCACCAGGGAAGCAGTACTTAAGTGGTTCAGTTCAGTTTAGTTCAGTTGCTCAGTAGTGTCCGACTCTTTGCAACCCCATGAATCACAGCACACCAGGCCTCCCTGTCCATCACCAACTCCCGGAGTTTACTCAAACTCATGTCCATAGAGTTGGTAATGCCATCCAGCCATCTCATCCTCTATCGTCCCCTTCTCCTCCTGCCCCCAATCCCTCCCAGCATTAGGGTCTTTTCCAATGAGTCAACTCTTCACATGAGGTGGCCAAAGTACTGGAGTTTCAGCTTCAGCATCAGTCCTTCCAACGAACACCCAGGACTGATCTCCTTTAGGATGGACTGGTTGGATCTCCTTGCAGTCCAAGGGACTCTCAAGAGTCTTCTCCAACACTACAGTTCAAAAGCATCAATTTTTCGGCTCTCAGCTTTCTTCACAGTCCAACTCTCACATCCATACATGACCACTGGAAAAACCAGGTACGTAAGTATAAATATTATCTTTCTTGACTATTCTAAATTTTCTAGTCATTGGTTTATACATTTGTAGCAACTTTGATAAAGAAGGATGCTTGAATTTATCTTTGCTACAAGGATAAGATTTTCATAGATAAGGAGAAAGAATTCTGAACTATCAAGGGAGACAAAAAAATATCCAAATCCATCAATGACTTCCAAATGATAAATGGTGAAACACACAAAGACACACACACACACACACACACACACACACACACACAACCCTGTTGTATCCACCAGAGGCAAAATACTTAAAATGATGAGAATTCAGAAGTCTGTAGAACTGAGATAGAATAATCCTTTTTTCACATTTAAATAAACCCAAGTGACCATGAACTTTTAGAAATATTTTTTGAAATGTACTATGCAACCCATAGTCTGTGTCTTCAAGGTCATCAAAATTGAAAGGGACCTTGTCAGTGGGAGAGTTAAAAAATTATGGCATAGTCTTTCTGGAAAGACTGAAGTGGAGTTGGCTTTCTGAAAAGCATACATACAGTGGCTTCATCAGCAGAAGACTCACTAGTGTCTGAACCACCACCATAAACAATTTAGCAACCCATTCCAATATTCTTGCCTGGAGAATTCCATGGACAGAAGAGCCTGGTGGTCTATAGTTCATGGGGTCGCAAAGAGTTGGCCATGTCTGAGCGACTAACACTTAACACACTTACAGACTATTTAACTTGCAGACTATTTACTATGGTTAGACTGCTAACCATAAGCCTTAAAAGGGCTTATGACATACCAATGCTTCCCCACTCTCAGAGCATGAGGATTGCATGTTCCTTGTTTCTAGTCTGTGAACTCCCTAAGGTAGAGACTATCGGCCTGCTGCTGGAACTTAACCCCCATTATTGGAGAAATGAACTATTTTTCTAATTCTCTTTTTTTGAATGAGAATTTTTTTTTCTTAAAGCACCAAATGGTAAATCTTTTAGGCTAAATATTTGATGTAATGGGCTCTAAGACCACTGTAGCACTGAAACAGCCATGCTGCTGCTACTAAGTCGCTTCAGTAGTGTCCGACTCTGTGCAACCCCATAGATGGCAGCCCACAAGGCTCCCCCGTCCCTGGGATTCTTCAGGCAAGAACACTGGAGTGGGTTGCCATTTCCTTCTTCAATCCATGAAACTGAAAAGTGAAAGTGAAGTCGCTCAGTAGTGTCCGACTCTTAGCGACCCCATGGACTGCAGCCTACCAGGCTCCTCCATCCATGGGATTGTCCAGGCAAGAGTACTAGAGTGGGGTGCCATTGCCTTCAAAAACAGCCATAGACAATATGTAAACCATTGATTGTGGTTTGTTTTAATAAAATATTATTTGCAAAAGCAGACATCTGGCCAGATTTGGGTCACAGGGTGTAGTTGAAGACCTCTTGGCTATTCTATGCAGTCAGTGATCTTGGCATAATGCCTGCCCTTAATTTTTTTTCTAATTGAATGCTCATGGTTTTCAGTCTGTCTGTCCTTCTCTCCTGCACTTTTGATCTCTCCCTGCCCCCCCATCCTCTCTCTATGTCTTCCTCTCTCTGTCTCACTTTCTTTCTCCTCCTCTCCTCATCTTCTACCTGTCTTGCTCTCAGCCCTCATGCCCAATCTTTCTTCTGTGCTAAGACATGTTATTTATTCACTTGTACTAGCTCATTTTCTGTCAAAGTTTCTGTCTCCCACCATTTCCTCTTCTTTTTTGCCCTGCATTCTTCATCAAGCATAGTTCAGTACTTTAGTCATTGAATTAGGGGAGCAGGTGTCTCACCCCAACCATAGTTGAGTATCTCACAATCAAAAACATCATTCACTTTAAATTATGCAGAGACCCTGGCTCTTTGATTTCTAGTGAGACTGTGATTGGAAGAAGTAAGGAGCAGTATGAGGGTGGGTTGGGGGCAAGGAGGCTTAATTTCTAGAGGGATACGTGTGTACCATCTATATATCTTAGTTTGAGGGTATTATTTTTTGTTCCAGGGTGAGAATGAGAGTTGAAGTGTGCTATGTTGACCACTGCAAGGCCTGGTACAGACTATTACTCTAGTCTGTTCATTTCTTATCACCAGTTTTAAAAAAGAGACTGAACATATGCCCTTCTTAATCATGAATCTTAAAAAATGTCTTCCTTCCACCAGTTAATTAAAATGTGCTTTTATAAGGACTTTGAGTCAGTAGCAACTTAGAAGAAAGTAAGGCTCTAAGGAATTAAGACCAAGGATAGGAAAAAAAAACATGCTAGGGGAAGAAAATCCAGAGTATAAAGCAATGTCTAGGATGACCTGGTAAAATTGTGGGAGGCCTCAGGTGGTCAAAGCTCAGAATGAGGACTCTGAGCACCTAAAGAAATAGAATAAGTCAATAGATCATTCTCTATCACAAAACTGCCTGGGGTAGGTTATACAGTTATGTTTTAAATATGAGAAATAAGGGAAAAGAGTTGGTATGTATGATTTAAGTTTGAAAACTGATAATCATAATTGGCTCATCTATAGCCGAGTTGTAGCTAGAATATCTATTGAATGGCAGAAGAGCAGCTGCAAACCCTCTTATGAAAAGTCCTATTATATGCAAGCCTCTATATCAAGTCTCAAGGCACACAGATAAAAAAGACTTTCTCAAAAAATTAAATACATAAATAAAGACTTTTTCTCCATAAGGCTCTTGCTGTTTACCTATTTCTCTCCCAACAGATTATTAAACAATATAAGTGCTAAAATATGAATAAGTACCCTATGTTCCATGAGCATACCAGAGGAGCCCCTAACTCTTATGTCTAGTCAAATAATGCTTCCTCCAATAAGTTAGACTTGACATGAGATTTGAACAAAATATGTTTAGATGGAGGAAGTAGCAAGTTGACATGGCCTAAGATTTTGGTCTACATTTACTGAAAGGGAGGGATAGCACCTTCGTGGGATTGGAAAGTTCAATTCACCTGGAGAAAGAGACAGCACTGGCCACATTCAGCAGTTAGACATGACTGTGTTGCAGTTGCTGTGTGAGTGGGGAGACCAGAAATGTCAGCAGGTGTGGAATAAACACTGGCCCTGACTGATATGCCAAAAAAGAGGAAAAAAATTGAGTCCACTGCCATCCCAGAAACCTCAAGAAATCCTCCCTGAGATGGACCGCATAGCCAAGCAGCAGCAATGAGTCAGCCTAATTTGGGCATGGATGTCAGTATGACTTCATTGCACCCTTATACTTATAAGGCCTGGGGACATTCAGTTTACATAAGATTGACTTCCAGCCAAGGCATTAGGACATTTGTGGGTTAGAAAAAAAAAATCCCTCACTACTCCTCTTTCCCTATTTATGATTGAGGGTTAAATATATAATTAACCACTGAGAAAGAGGAACACCAAGATTGTGTTTGGCTACCAGTGGGGGAGGAGATCTATCAAGCCTTCCAGTAAGGACAGTCCTGTAGAGAATCTGTATTGATATACAATATGTTCCAGCCTTTGTGATTCATGGAGCTCGTGGCTGATAGCTGATAGTAGCTTCCTCTTGTAGCTTAGGTCCACGTACATATGGAATAAACTGTCATTCATAATTTCAGACAGTCTGATTATTATAGAATTGGTCATCTCATTGTATTCTTCAAGTAATAAAGTAAACTTAATATTAAAGCTGGATTGAGCTTCTTGCTCTTTTTATCTAGCTGCATTTTTTTTTTCATATAGTTGTCCCAGTGTGGGCTCTTCAGACCACCTCTTTCATTTGAATTGGCTTGAGAAACACCCAGTTAAGCAACAGATTTTATCATTATTATTGTTGTTAGCTTGTTTTTTTATTATAGAACTTCTCAAAGGCTTAAATAGATCAATATGAATTCTGTATCTACACAAGACATCCATATTATATATTATCTGTTCCCCCCACATGACCGTGGATCTTCTGCAAGGGTAGAGATTATGTTTGTTGTTCATTGCTACATCTCCATATCCAATGCTTTGCCTAGCACCTATTAGGCCCTTTAAATATTTGTGAAGTGAACAACCATATTGAAGGGCTGATGTTCTATGGAACATATTTCTCAAATATATTAAGCAAATATTTCTGTCAAATGCCAGCTAACTAGTTATTATGTTTATATTTTGTATTGACTCTGTAACTCAGAACTGCCATTTTGGTAAAATTTATATTGGTAGCATCTACACAGATGCGAGAAATTGTTAAGATGCAACAATAAGCATGGAGACAACAGCAAAATTTCAGAGACATGTTAGATAGAATCTTATGTAAATGGACTACTTCAGCTAAATACTGACTCTGTAATTCTTCTGCTTATGAAACATTTTTCAGTTGTCATGTGGACATAGCTATATAGTCAAAAATATTGTATGATGATTAAAGAATGATTGTTCTTCAAAGTACCCTTGGGATATTGGTTGTTTTAGGTTTTAGGAGCTTCTCAAAAATAAATAAGAATATCCTAGGAATAAAGATGTTTTACAAATAAATCATATATGCATTCTGGATGACAGATGCTGAGTTCAGTAACCTTTTGTCACTTTTTATTGGGAGCACCATCTTGCAATGCACAGTATGCTAATATGTCCTCATATGATTAGAAGAATCACTGCCAGTTACTGATGTGAACAGATAGCAACTGCTAATCCCAAAGCCCAGTTGTTTAGATGATGAAATGAAAACCCCTTAATTAAACCCAATAGCCAATTTATGATCACCCATGCACAGGGCATTCCTAATTTTTTTTTCTGTAAGCATGCAATAAGTCCTTGGCATCTGGCCTTCTGTGATTATTCAGTTTAGGAACTCTACCACCATGAGTGAAGTGAGTGAACCCTGTTCCTTTTGGCAGATGTGGGTAGAAGAAGTGATTCGAATTCTTTTTTCTCTGTTAATCTTGAGCAGGCTTTAACACCATACAAAATGTTCTGCATGTTCTGCTGGGAAACTAATGATTTTTTTTTCTTAAATATTTGTATTTGTTTGCTTGTTTGTTTAAGTGATGCAGGCTTAAAAAAGGGTAAAATAACAGCAGTAAGAATTGAAAAGATAAGGTTGACATTTGTGCAGCGCTAAGACATTATAGCTGCGTGTGACCTGAATGGTTTCCTGGTCCACAAAGAAGACATGGATTTCAGCTAGGCTGCCAATTATGATTTTCTGTAGCTGCCCCGCCCCCCAAAAAAAGCTGTGTTTAGCAAGATCCTGGGGCGGTCTTGAAGTAAGTGAGAAAGGTTGCCTTGGTTGGTTAATGTGCCTGTTGTGGGAAGATAGTGTTGTCTACTGATTCCAAATCTATGATCTTCTAGTCATTGCAAGTATTTCATATGGGGTGAGGGTGTATACACACTGAACCACATATAAATGTGAAACTCTTTTGTCAGAATTATGGAGCAGTTTATGTCTGCAAAACATCAGCCTATTGATTAAGTAAGTGTTATCTCTTTTCCACTGCTAGACTTACTGCAGGTAAATGTTCTGTGACAAGACCAATATGTTTATGTGTGTGTGGATAATAAATTATGAGTTATAACTGTGTCTTTAATACTTCCAGATATGTGGTATTTTATTCCCAGCAGCCACGGGCCTCCTTGAACAGCAGGTTTCAAACATCCTTACCTGTGTATTCGAGTAGTTCTGTGGAATCCTTGGATTCTATGAAAGTGTCTCAAGGGCTACCTCAGGGGCTGATAGGTATTATTCCAGGCTCTCCATCCATGCCTGTGCATGTGCTTTGAAACTTAAAAAATAAAGAAGTGAAAAGTTGCCAAGGACATTGTTGTTGTTCTTTTAGCAACAGAAAAATATTTTTAAACGTATTTAAGCCACTGATTTACACTCCAGTTTCTTTTCTTGTTATGTTTTGTGAATTATACCTCAAAATAGACCTTGGGATTTCTTCAACCTTTTGTGGGATTAATATTCTAGATGTTAATCTCTAAGAAAAGATTGAGCTACCAACTCCCAGATGGTGTGTCAAAACAAATTTCTTATTTGGATAGTCTAATTCATATTTTATATTTTCCTCTGAAGTTCTCCTTCCAAAATTGAGGATGAGCTACCCAATATTGAGAATTAAGGAAATGGTCTTGCTCAGGAAGTTTACCTATTCCCTCAAATATAATAACTGTGTTTTTAAGATTTCACTACCCCTATTCCACTTACTGTAGCCAGTACTTTGCTAAAGCTCTCTTGTATGGGTACGGCAGAGCCTATTTTTAAATTTTCAATAATTTTACAAGCCAAGTATAAAACACAGTTATTATTTTAAAATATAAATTATGTAAGTTTACAATTTAATAAATTATATTAAAAAAAGAAAATGAATACTCAAAATTTATAACTTTACAATTATCCTGCAGTATCTGTACTCTTGAGGTCATGTACATCTCTTCCATTTGTGTGGTGGAAATACTCTGTAAGGGCATGCTGCCATGCATCTCTTCCCAACTCATTCAGTGACATCATGTTGATAGCTTGAAAATGGAAATCACTAATGCTGTACAATGCAGTTATTTCTTTCCTTGATTTGAAAAGTTTCTATTTTCCTTTTATCCAGACTTATCTTATTTCTCTCCCATTTCTACTGTGTATTTGCCCTCTTTGACCAGATAAATGTTTCTTTGCTAAGGAGTTAAGAGAAAAAAAAGTCTTTATGTGTTATTTATTCTTGGAGAGTTTTCTCATAGTAAAAACCATTGTTGAGGGTATGTCTCTCTCCTGACCTCATGGGTATTTTTCATATGAGTCATTGGTTGCACTGACCCCTAGAGTTCTATAGTTCAGACTGTGAAATGAGTGACACAAATAAATGATTCATACCATAGTGCTAACTAACTAAACTAATCAAATTTCACCTTGGAGCTAAAATCTCGCAGTAGTTAACCAGTTCACTCCTGATATTTAACCTTGTTTATCCATATAGACATTCATCCTAAGGTAATTCATTTCTCATTGGTAAAAAATTATATTAAGTTCCAAGACCGCTTCTTTTTTATTTTTTTCTTTATTTTTTTTATTAGTTGGAGGCTAATTACTTCACAATATTTCAGTGGGTTTTGCCATACATTGATATGAATCAGCCATAGATTTACACGTATTCCCCATCCCGATCCCCGCTCCCACCTCCCTCTCCACCCGATTCCTCTGGGTCTTCCCAGTGCACCAGGCCCGAGCACTTGTCTCATGCATCCCACCTGGGCTGGTGATCTGTTTCACCCTTGATAGTATACTTGTTTCAATGCTATTCTCTCGAAACATGCCACCCTCACCTTCTCCCACAGAGTCCAAAAGTCTGTTCTGTACTTCTGTGTCTCTTTTTCTGTTTTGCATATAGGGTTATCGTCACCATCTTTCTAAATTCCATATATATGTGTTAGTATGCTGTAATGTTCTTTATCTTTCTGGCTTACTTCACTCTGTATAATGGGCTCCAGTTTCATCCATCTCATTAGAACTGATTCAAATGAATTCTTTTTAATGGCTGAGTAATATTCCATGGTGTATATGTACCACGGCTTCCTTATCCATTCGTCTGCTGATGGGCATCTAGGTTGCTTCCATGTCCTGGCTATTATAAACAGTGCTGTGATGAACATTGGGGTGCATGTATCTCTTTCAGATCTGGTTTCCTCAGTGTGTATGCCCAGAAGTGGGATTGCTGGGTCATATGGCAGTTCTAGTTCCAGTTTTTTAAGAAATCTCCACACTGTTCTCCATAGTGGCTGTACTAGTTTGCATTCCCACCAACAGTGTAAGAGGGTTCCCTTTTCTCCACACCCTCTCCAGCATTTATTGCTTGTAGACTTTTGGATAGCAGCCATCCTGACTGGCGTGTAATGGTACCTCATTGTGGTTTTGATTTGCATTTCTCTGATGATAAGTGATGTTGAGCATCTTTTCATGTGTTTGTTAGCCATCTGCATGTCTTCTTTGGAGAAATGTCTGTTTAGTTCTTTGGCCCATTTTTTGATTGGGTCATTTATTTTTCTGGAATTGAGCTTCAGGAGTTGCTTGTATATTTTTGAGATGAATCCTTTGTCTGTTTCTTCATTTGCTATTATTTTCTCCCAATCTGAGGGCTGTCTTTTCACCTTACTTATAGTTTCCTTTGTAGTGCAAAAGCTTTTAAGTTTCAGTAGGTCCCATTTGTTTACTTTTGCTTTTATTTCCAATATTCTGGGAGGTGGGTCATAGAGGATCTTGCTGTGATTTATGTCGGAGAGTGTTTTGCCTATGTTCTCCTCTAGGAGTTTTATGGTTTCTGGTCTTACATTTAGATCGTTAATCCATTTTGAGTTTATTTTTGTGTATGGTGTTAGAAAGTGTTCTAGTTTCATTCTTTTACAAGTGGTTGACCAGTTTTCCCAGCACCACTTGTTAAAGAGGTTGCCAAGACAGCTTCTTGAGAATGTCTACTTATTCACAGAATAGTTTGGGGTAACCAGGCTGTTTTTAAGAGGACCTACACTAATGTGTGGTTTCCCTGATGTCTCAGATGGTAAAGAATCTGCCTGCAATGCAGGAGACCCAGGTTCAATCCCTAGGTTGGGACGATACCCTGGAGAAGGGAATGGCTACCCACTCCAGTATGCTTGCCTGGACAATTCCATGGACAGAGGAGCCTGGTGAGCTACTGTCCATGGGGTCACAGAGGGTGAGACACTACTGAGCAACTAACACTTTCACCTTCCTTGGTAATATAGTAATCTTTAGTATTTCTCTAGTACTATACTGGATGGCAGTTGCTTCTAGAAGATATAAGATAAGAAACAAGGGTGAATGGTGTTATTTAGGCATGGACACCATACAGTTCCTGGATTAAGGTTGAGTCTAGTAGTCAGGTTTGTTGAGAGAAATAGTACTAAGAGAACATGTAGGGCCATGATTGTTTCAATATCACCAAATTAATCATGGTTCACAAGGGCTGTCTAAGACCTCCTTCAGATCTGGATACATCAAAAATGAATACAGCAAAATATGTTTTACTTTAGTAGAATGTTATCAGTTTCTATCTGATAGCTTTCTAGCTTGGTGAATACTTATAAAACTATCATTTAAAAGCAGGTGGCATTTCCATACATATTCAGTGGAAATAACATCATTGTATCTTTATAAAATCATTTCTTTTTTTCTGTTTATAATCAACATTTTCTGCATCCTATGAGTCTTTGTTTAGAGGGGATATAGTGTTCATAGTTGTCACTATGATAACTTGCCAAGTAAGCTTTCATAATTTAGTAGAAACATTAATAAATCATGATGTGAGAAGAAAAATACTGAAAGGTTTCCAGAATGATATGAAGTCACTACTTTGGTAAGTGGCTGATAACTCAGTTTTTAGCTTCTTTCTGTTTTAATGTTGTTGTTGTTGTTGAGACTGCCATCAGTTGTTTTTCCATTGTTTTGGGGGATGAGTTTCCTAATGCCACACTAAATAGTGTAGATCTGTAAAGAGACCAATGAACAGCTGATTTCCTAACAAATTTCATTCAAATTTAAATTGGAAATATTGCTTTCTGAAACTTTCTGTCATAAATATACCCACATCAGTACTTAAAAGTTTATTCCATGCATATCTAGGGTCCTCCTTTTCATTGGGTTAGTCACAATTAGCACTGTAACTGCATTTTATGGAGTTGAGCAAGATATGTGCACAGCAAAGCAATTAATTAGCTAAATTAGTGAGTATCATGCAAAACCAATACGAAGAGATGTGCAACTTCTCTAACCCTTGAGATGGGGAGAAATGCACTATTGAAAAGCCTTACTGCATGTAACCTCACACAGAGTCCAGAGGAAACAAAAACTGTCCTCGAGATTTTGATTGTACCATTCAACTCATAATGAGTTTCTAGGTGTAGGGGAGTTCAAGGAGTGTTTTCTAGAGTCACTTCTAAACACTGATCAAATTTCCATGATATTCTCCATGAATGTATTAACTTAATTCAGGTGCTTCCCCCGAAACAATCCCTGTGACTGAAATAATTGCCTTTGGCCAGTTAGGTCTCACCCATGGATTCCTCCTAAATTAAATGCTACCTAGAGTACCTGGCTGTTATGCAATTGGGCAAGGAGTAAAAAGGGGTTGGAGAGGCAACAAAGTATGTGCAATAAACTATACCACAACACAGCCTTAGCCTTAGCACTTAATAAGTGTTAAATAGAAAACTTAATGCCTAACAAGATGGGCATGCTCATTTTTCATGAGATTGATTATATTATTTATTATTTATTTTTAACATTCTTCATTCCCCAAAGGAATTTATATATGCTATATAGTATTATAAAAAAAGAAAATATGTACTTTTTAAAATAATCTGTGGTAAAGAATGTTCTGGGGGAAGCCTGCTGCCCTATTATGAGGAGTTTCAAAAAAACCTACGGGAGACCTACAAGGTGAGGAACTGAGGCCTTCCAACAACTTTGTCCATGAACGTGGAAACCAAGCCTCCTTCTCCAGACAACAGCATGCCCAGTTGTAGCTTGATTGCAGCCTCATGAGTAACTCTGATGAAAGGAATCAAAGAAGACACAGACGGAAAGGAATCCCATGTTTATGGGTTACAAGAATTCATATTGTTAAAATATCCATACTACCCAAGTTCAGTTCAGTTCAGTCGCTCAGTCGTGTCCAACTCTTTGCAACCCCACGAATCGCAGCATGCCAGGCCTCCCTGTCCATCACCAACTCCCGGAGTTTACTCAAACTCATGCCCATTGAGTCGGTGATGCCATCCAGCCATGTCATCCTGTGTCGTCCCCTTCTCCTCCTGCCCACAATCCCTCCCAGCATCAGGGTCTTTTCCAATGAGTCAACTCTTCACATGAGGTGGCCAAAGTACTGGAGTTTCAGCTTCAGCATCATTCCTTCCAATGAACACCCAGGACTGATCTCCTTCAGGATGAACTGGTTGGATCTCCTTGCAGTCCAAGGGACTCTCAAGAGTCTTCTCCAACACCACAGTTTAAAAGCATCAATTCTTCAGTGCTCAGCTTTCTTCACAGTCCAACTCTCACATCCATACATGACCACTGGAAAAACCATAGCCGTGACCAGATGGACCTTTGTTGGCAAAGTAATGTCTCTGCTTTTTAATATGCTGTCTAAGTTGGTCATAACTTTCCTTTCAAGGAGTAAGCGTCTTTTAATTTCATGGCTTCAGTCACCATCTGCAGTGATTTTGGAGCCCCCCAAAAAGCCGTATATAAATCTGAAACAATCTCTGTAAAATTCCAAAGGCACTACTTCATAGATAGAAAAAACAATTCTAAAATTTGTATGGAACCACACAAGACCCCAAAGAGCCAAAGCAGTCCTGAAAAAGAACAATGCTGGAGACATCACACTTCCTGATTTCAAACTAGACTATAAAGCAATAGTAATATAAACAGTATGAAAGTGAAACTGTAAGTCTTAGTCACTCAGTCATGTCTGACTCTTTGTGACCCCATGGACTGTAATACACCAGGCCCCTTTGTCCATGGAATTCTCCAGGCAGGAATAGTGGTGCAGGCTGCCATTTCTTTCTCCAGGGGATCTTCTCAACCAAGGGACTGAACCCAGATCTCCTGCATTACAGGCAGACTCTTTACCGACTGAGCCAGGGAAGACAAACAGTATGGTAGTGGCATAAAAATAGGCGTACAGACCACTAAAACAGAAGCAAGAGCCAAAAAATAACCCTTCCACCCCACATGTGTAAGATCAACTAATATTTGACAGGGAAGCCAAGAGCACTCAGTTGGGAAAGGATAGTTTCTTCAATAAATAGTTTTGGAAAAACTAGATAACCACATGCAGAAAAATGAAACTGGATCCCTATCTTCCACCACTCACAAAACCTAACTCAAAATGAATTAAACTTTCAATAAGCCCTGAAATCATAAAAGCCTGGAAGAAAATATGGGGGGAAAACTCCTTGACTTTGGTCTTGGTAATGCTTTTTTTTTTTTTTTTGCAAGGGGTTGGTGGGTTGGGTTAGCATTCCCTGAAGGGTTAGGCGGTAAAGAGCCTGCCTGCAATGTGGGAGACCCTAGATTGATCCCTTGGTTGGGAAGATCCCCTGGAAAAGGAAATGGCAACCCACTCCAGTATTTTTTTCCCCCATTTATTTTTATTAGTTGGAGGCTAATTACTTTACAATATTGTAGTGGTTTTGTCATACATTGACATGAATCAGCCATGGATTTACATGTATTCCCCATCACAATCCCCCCTCCCACCTCCCTCTCCACCCAATTCCTCTGGGTCTTCCCAGTGCACCAGGCCCGAGCACTTGTCTCATGCATCCAACCTGGGCTGGTGATCTGTTTCACCCTTGATAGTATACTTGTTTCAATGCTATTCTCTCGAAACATGCCACCCTCACCTTCTCCCACAGAGTCCAAAAGTCTGTTCTGCACATCTGTGTCTCTTTCTCTGTTTTGCATATAGGATTATCATTACCCTCTTTCTAAATTCCATATATATGCATTAGTATACTGTATTGGTCTTTATCTTTCTGGCTTACTTCACTCTGTATAATGGGCTCCAGTTTCATCCATCTCATTAGAACTGATTCAAATGAATTCTTTTTAATGACTGAGTAATATTCCATGGTGTATATGTACCACGGCTTCCTTATCCATTCGTCTGCTGATGGGCATCTAGGTTGCTTCCATGTCCTGGCTATTATAAACAGTGATGCGATGAACATTGGGGTGCACATGTCTCTTTCAGATCTGGTTTCCTCGGTGTGTATGCCCAGAAGTGGGATTGCTGGGTCATATGGCAGTCCTATTTCCAGTTTTTTAAGAAATCTCCACACTGTTCTCCATAGCGGCTATACTAGTTTGCATTCCCACCAACAGTGTAAGAGGGTTCCCTTTTCTCCACACCCTCTCCAGCATTTATTGCTTGTAGACTTTTGGATAGCAGCCATCCTGACTGGCATGTAATGGTACCTCATTGTGGTTTTGATTTGCATTTCTCTGATAGTGAGTGATGTTGAGCATCTTTTCATGTGTTTGTTAGTCATCTGCATGTCTTCTTTGGAGAAATGTCTGTTTAGTTCTTTGGCCCATTTTCTGATTGGGTCATTTATTTTTCTGGAATTGAGCTTCAGGAGTTGCTTGTATATTTTTTAGATGAATCCTTTGTCTGTTGCTTCATTTGCTATTATTTTCTCCCAATCTGAGGGCTGTCTTTTCACCTTACTTATAGTTTCCTTTGTAGTGCAAAAGCTTTTAAGTTTCAGTAGGTCCCATTTGTTTACTTTTGCTTTTATTTCCAGTATTCTGGGAGGTGGGTCATAGAGGATCCTGCTGTGATTTATGTCGGAGAGTGTTTTGCCTATGTTCTCCTCTAGGAGTTTTATAGTTTCTGGTCTTACATTTAGATTTTTAATCCATTTTGATTTTATTTTTGTGTATGGTGTTAGAAAGTGTTCTAGTTTCATTCTTTTACAAGTGGTTGACCAGTTTTCCCAGCACCACTTGTTAAAGAGGTTGTCTTTTTTCCATTGTATATTCTTGCTTCCTTTGTTGAAAATAAGTTGTCCATAGGTTCATGGATTTATCTCTGAGCTTTCTATTCTGTTCCATTGATCTATATTTCTGTCTTTGTGCCAGTACCATACTGTCTTGATGACTGTGGCTTTGTAGTAGATCCTGAAGGCAGGCAGGTTGATTCCTCCAGTTCCATTCTTCTTTCTTAAGATTACTTTGGCTATTAGAGGTTTTTTGTATTTCTATACAAACTGTGAAAGCATTTGTTCTAGTTCTGTGAAAAATACCGTTGGTAGCTTGATAGGGATTGCATTGCAACAATAGATTGCTTTGGGTAGAATAGCCATTTTGACAATATTGATTCTTCCAATCCATGAACACGGTATATTTCTCCATCTGTTTGTGTCGTCTTTGATTTCTTCCATCAGTGTAAAAACTACAGAAATTTACTGAACAGTACCAATGGGACTTCCCTGATGGCTCAGATGCTGTGTCTGCCTACAATGTGGGAGACCCAAGTTCGATCTCTGGGTCTGGAAGATCCCCTGGAGAAGGAAATGGCAACCCACTCCAGTACTCTTGCCTGGAAAATCTAACAGACAGAAGATCCTGGTAGGCTACATTCCATGGGGTTGCAAAGAGTCGGACACAACTGAGCGACTTCACTTTCACTTTCTTTCACCAATGGATACCTGTATATATTGAAAACTATACCATGGTCTTGCAAAGGAATATTCACATTTTATCATTTATATTTCTCTACTTAACTTGGATTTAATTTTCTCTTTTAGCTTCTAAGGTATAAGCTTAGATTATTATTTTTAAATATTTCTTTTTATCTAATATATGCATTTAATGCTGTAATTTCCCACTATGCATTTCTTTTGCTGGATCCTACAGAATTTGAAAAGTTGTATCTTAGCTTTCATTTAGTTAAAAATATTTTAAAATTTCTTTTGAGACCTTGTCTTTGATCCAGGTATTATTCAGATGCATGTTACTTAACCTGCAAATGTTTGGGCTCTTGCAACTATTTTAATGCTGTTGATTTCTAATTTAAATCCATGTGGTTTTAGAGCATACACTATATAATAGCTATTATTTTAAACTTGTTAAGGTGTGTTTTTAGCCAAGATGGTGTTATATATTAGCGAATGTTCCATGTTAGCTAGAGAAAAATGTCTCTGTAAGGATAGCCTTTCTAAGAGGTGTGAAGTGGTGTCTCATCATAGTTTTGAAGTTACCTGATGCTTAGTGATGTTGAATATCTTTTCACATACCCTTGGCTACTTGTAGGTCTTTGGAAAGATGTTTATTCACTTCTTTTGCCCATTTTTAATTGGATTAATTTCTTTCTTTCTTTCTTTTTTTCTTTTTTTTGCTGTTTTGCTGTATGGGTTCTTATCAGATACATAATGGTTTGCAGTTATGTCAAACTTATCAGATATATAATGGTTTGCAGTTATTTTCTTCCACTGTGTAGGATACCTTCTCATTTTGTTTTTCATTTTTCCATGCAGAAGGTTTTTAAATTTGATGTAGTTCCACTTAACTTATTTTTGCCTTTGTTGCTTACACTTTTTGGAATCATATCTGAAAAAGCATTTGTTGTTGTTAGTTGCTCAATCATGTCTGACTCTTAACAACCCATGAACTGTAGGCTGCCAGACTCCTCCATACACGGGATTTTCCAGACAGGAATACTGGAGTGTTGTCTTTTTTCCATTGTATATTCTTGCCTCCTTTGTCGAAGATAAGGTGTCCATAGGTTCATGGATTTCTCTCTGGGCTTTCTATTCTGTTCCATTGATCTATATTTCTGTCTTTGTGCCAGTACCATGCTGTCTTGATGACTGTGGCTTTGTAGTATAGTCTGAAGTCAGGCAGGTTGATTTCTCCAGTTCCATTCTTCTTTCTTAAGATTACTTTGGCTATTCGAGGTTTTTTGTATTTCCATACAAATTGTGAAATTATTTGTTTTAGTTCTGTGAAAAATACCATTGGTAGCTTGATAGGGATTGCATTGATATAGATTGCTTTGGGTAATATAGCCATTTTGAAAAACTGGTCAACCACTTGTAAAAGAATGAAACTAGAACACTTTCTAACATCATACACAAAAATAAAATCAAAATGGATTAAAAATCTAAATGTAAGACCAGAAACTATAAAACTCCTAGAGGAGAACATAGGCAAAACACTCGCCAACATAAATCACAGCAGGATCCTCTATGACCCACCTCCCAGAATACTGGAAATAAAAGCAAAAGTAAACAAATGGGACCTACTGAAACTTAAAAGCTTTTGCACTACAAAGGAAACTATAAGTAAGGTGAAAAGACAGCCCTCAGATTGGGAGAAAATAATAGCAAATGAAGCAACAGACAAAGGATTCATCTAAAAAATATACAAGCAACTCCTGAAGCTCAATTCCAGAAAAGTAAATGACCCAATCAAAAAATGGGCCAAAGAACTAAACAGACATTTCTCCAAAGAAGACATGCAGATGACTAACAAACACATGAAAAGATGCTCAACATCACTCACTATCAGAGAAATGCAAATCAAAACCACAATGAGGTACCATTACACGCCAGTCAGGATGGCTGCTATCTAAAAGTCTACAAGCAATAAATGCTGGAGAGGGTGTGGAGAAAAGGGAACCCTCTTACACTGTTGGTGGGAATGCAAACTAGTATAGCCGCTATGGAGAACAGTGTGGAGATTTCTTTAAAAACTGGAACTAGAACTGCCATATGACCCAGCAATCCCACTTCTGGGCATACACACCGAGGAAACCAGATCTGAAAGAGACATGTGCACCCCAATGTTCATCGCATCACTGTTTATAATAGCCAGGACATGGAAGCAACCTAGATGCCCATCAGCAGACGAATGGATAAGGAAGCCGTGGTACATATACACCATGGAATATTACTCAGTCATTAAAAAGAATTCATTTGAATCAGTTCTAATGAGATGGATGAAACTGGAGCCCATTATACAGAGTGAAGTAAGCCAGAAAGATAAAGACCAATACAGTATACTAATGCATATATATGGAATTTAGAAAGAGGGTAATGATAATCCTATATGCAAAACAGAGAAAGAGACACAGATGTGCAGAACAGACTTTTGGACTCTGTGGGAGAAGGTGAGGGTGGCATGTTTCGAGAGAATAGCATTGAAACAAGTATACTATCAAGGGTGAAACAGATCACCAGCCCAGGTTGGATGCATGAGACAAGTGCTCGGGCCTGGTGCACTGGGAAGACCCAGAGGAATTGGGTGGAGAGGGAGGTGGGAGGGGGGATTGTGATGGGGAATACATGTAAATCCATGGCTGATTCATGTCAATGTATGACAAAACCACTACAATATTGTAAATTAATTAGCCTCCAACTAATAAAAATAAATGGAAAAAATATTCTGTAGTTTTTAAATAGAGATTTGGCATTCTTCTGCTTAGATCTATTCTTGAGTATTTAACATTTCTGAAATATCATCACAATGTATCTCTGTGTGGGCTTATTATTTATGTTTTTTGACATGTCCATGGTTTTTCCAGTGGTCATGTGTGGATGTGAGAGTGGGACTGTGAAGAAAGCTGAGCACCAAAGAATTGATTCCTTTGAACTGTGGTGTTGGAGAAGACTCTTGAGAGTCCCTTGGACTGCAAGGAGATCCAACCAGTCCATTCTAAAGGAGATCAGTCCCCGGTGTTCTTTGGAAGGACTGATGCTGAAGCTGAAACTCCAGTACTTTGGCCACCTCATGTGAAGAGTTGACTCATCGGAAAAGACCCTGATGCTGGGAGGGATTGTGGGCAGGAGAAGGGGACGACAGAGGATGAGATGGCTGGATGGCATCACTGACTCTATGGACATGAGTTTGAGTAAACTCCGGGAGTTGGTGATGGACAGGGAGGCCTGGCGTGCTGTGATTCATGGGTTTGCAAGGAGTCGGACACGACTGAGTGACTGAACTGAACTGAACTGAAAGGATATTCAGCATTCTTTCAAGCATTCAAGTATTTCTTCCTTTGTGGAAAATTCTAATTATCTAGTTATTTTCCAAAAAATATCATTTTTGTCCACTCCCTGTGTTTGTTCCATCTGGAATTTTGATTTGAAAGATATTGAAAATTATATATTTGTTTCATAAATCTTTCTGTGATATGGCATCTCTTTACCTATTTATACTATCTTCTGGTAAAATTCCAGAAGTTAGCTCCCCAATTCACTATTTCACTCTCTTGCTTCTTTTATTTGTGCTAGTTTTTGTATAATCCATTCAATTAATATTTAGTAACTATGTATTGAATGCACATTATGTTACATAACAATATATAACAATATGTTATATATTAACATATATATATGTATATTACATATATATATATATATGTTACATATTAATGAGGTTAGAAGAAAAACAAAAGGATACTTCGAGAATGGAGAGTGAGGGAGATACTACTCTGGAGTGGTCAGAAAGGCCTCTCTGAGAAAGTGACAATTGAACAGAGGCTTGAATCAAGTGCAAGTGAGGATGCTGTCTTTACCTGAGGAATTAGGTCCAAATGCACTGAGGGGAAATGTGTAAGAAGGGAAATGAGACTGAAGCCTGTTGCTGCTGCTGCTAAGTCGTTTCAGTCGTGTCTGACTCTGTGTGACCCCATAGACGGCAGCCCACCAGGCTCTGCCATCCCTGGGATTCTCCAGGCAAGAACCCTGGAGTGGGTTGCCATTTCCTTCTCCAAAGCATGAAAGTGAAAAGTGAAAGTGAAGTCGCTCAGTCATGTCTGACTCTTCACGACCCCATGGACTGCAGCCTACCAGGCTTCTCCATCCATGGAATTTTCCAGGCAAGAGTGGAGTGGGTTGCCATTACCTTCTCTGGAGACTGAAGCCTACTCAGGAGGAAAAGAATGAAAAGAAGTAGGGTTAAAGAGGTGAAACTGGGCAGATTAGTAAACGTCATTAGGAAGACAATTGATTTTATTCATGTTTGATAATCAGCCAGTGCAGTGCTTTGAATAGGGGAGAGGCATGATCTGATTTATATTATAAGAGGTTCTTGTGCTATTCCACTGAGAATAGGTTTTAGTTACAGAGACAAGGATGAGAGCAAGGAGACCAATTAGAAGACTACTGTGTTAGGTCCAGCAAGAGATGATAGTGGTTTATAATGGACTGAATGTACCCCTCCAAAACTTATATGGTCAAACGCCACCTCCCAATATGATGGTAATAGGAAATGAGGCCTTTGGGAAGTAATTAGGATTGGATGAGGTCATGAGGGTGGTTCGTGGGAGCCAGGAATGGGATAAATGCCCTTTAAAACATCTCAAGAGTGTTCACTCCCCTTCTCTGCTCTCAGCCATATGAGGATACAATAAGTCGGCTGACTGTAATGTAGCAGAGAGTCCTACCAGAATTTGACTGTTCTGGCACCTGAATTTCAGAGTTTAAGCCTCTAGTATGGTGAGAAATAAATTTGTTGTTTATATGAAGTGCATGCTAGAAGAAGCCAATATAGCCATGAAGGGAATTTAAAAGGTGATTCTGTGGAGAGTTCAGAAAGAAAAGGAGGAGAGCAGAGGGAAAGCTTCCATCTCCTTAGAGAATGTGTAATTATGAACAGAATGTTGGTAGAAATATGGATGATAAAAGCTATTATGATGAGTTCTCAGATGAAAATAAGAAACATGTTATTGGAAACTAGAGAAAAACTGATCCTTGTTATAAAGTGACAAAGAACTTGGCTGGATTGTGTTCATGTTAGTGTTTTATGGAAAGCAGAACTTGTGAGCAATGAAATTGGATACTTAATTGATCAGACTTCTGAGCAAAGTGTTGAAGATATGGCTTTCTCCTTTTGAATTCTTATAGTAAAATGTGAAAAGAGAAAGATGACTTAAAGATGGGATTGTTAAGCAAAAAGCATCTAGAACATAAAGTTTTGGAAAATCATCTGTCTGTTCCTGTTGCAAAAAAGTGGGGAAACATTTTTGTATGAGAACACTAAGGAGGGGACTAAATGACCCTTTGACAATATTAGGAGGGATGTCAGCCATGATCTTATCATCCCAGTAAGAAAACTGCCAGTTTGAAGTGAAGTGGGAGAAGATGGGAAGAAGTGAAGTAGGAGAAGAAGGAAGGAAGGCTGTTGGACTTCCTGAATTTTATTTGGATTGGCCAAAGTGTTCATTCAGTTCATTCAGGTTTTTTGTAAGATGTTATAGAAAAACCATAATGAACTTCTTGGTCAACCCAGTGTAAGACAGGAGCATTTGGCTACAAAAGTAGGCTATTCTTTAGGACAAGGAAAGAATGAGCCTGAAGGTGATTCAGAGATCACCAGGGCTGCCATCTCAGTTTGAAAAGGTGGGACTATTGCCTTGCTTTTAACAGACTAGGGGATTTCTGCCGAAAGCCTTGACAGTGAGGTAATCCCGCAGAGCCCTGGAGCATAACCCCTGCCTGGCAAAGTTTGGGGGCAAGACTGCCATCCCTGTGGCCTGGGAGTCATCCCAGTGGACATCCCAGTAGCCTGGAGGAGTCCACAAAGGTGGACTACTGCTCCAGTGGCCTGAAGGGCAGAGTAGGGAACCAAAGATGATTATCTTGGTACCTTAAGATCTCATGAAGTTTGCCTAGTTAGGTTTTGAACTCACTGAAGACTAGTCACATTTCTTTCTTGTTTCTCCCTTTGAAATGGGAATGTTTAGTCAATGCCTGTCCCACTTTCAAACTTTGGTTTCAGTTCAATTCAGTCACTCAGTCATGTCCAACTCTTTGTGACCACATTGACAGAAGCATGCCAGGCTTCCCTGTCCATCACCAACTCCCGGAGCCTACTCAAACTCATGTCCATCAAGTTGGCGATGCCATCCAACCATCTTATCCTCTGTCCTCCCCTTCTCCTCCTGCCCTCAATCTTTGCCAGCATCAGGGTCTTTTCCAATGTCAGTTCTTCACATCAGGTGGCCAAAGTATTAGAGTTTCGGCTTCAAAATCAGTATTCAAATCAATATTCAGGACTGATTTCCTTTAGGATGGACTGGTTGGATCTCCTTGCAGTCCAAGGGACTCTCAAGAGTCTTCTACAACACCACAATTCAAAAGCATCAATTCTTCAGCACTTACCTTTCTCTATAGTCCAACTCTCACATCCATACATGACTACTGGAAAAACCATAGGCTTGACCAGACAGACCTTTGTTGGTAAAGTAATGTCTCTGCTTTTTAATATGCTATCCAGGTTGGTCATAGCTTTTCTTCCAAGGAGCCAGCATCTTTTATCTGCAGTGATTTAGGAGCCCAGAAAAATAAAGTCTGACACTGTTTCCACTGTTTCCCCATCTATTTCCCATGAAGTGATGGGACCAGATGCTATGATCTAGTTTTCTGAATGTTGGATTTTAAGCCAACATTTTCACTCTCCTCTTTCACTTTCATCAAGAAGCTCTTTAATTCTTTGCTTTCTGCCAAAAGAGTGGTATCATCTGCATATCTGAGGTTATTGATATTTCTCCCTGCAATCTTGATTCCAGCTAGTGCTTCATCCAACCTAGCTTTTCGCATGATATACTCTGCATATAAGTTAAATAAGCAGGATGACAATATACAGCCTTGACGTACTCCTTTTCCTATTTGGAACCAGTCTGTTGTTCCATGTCCAGTTCTAACTATTACTTCTTAAACTGCATACAGATTTCTCAGGAAGCAGGTCAGATGGTCTGGTATTCCAATCTCTTTAAGAATTTTCCACAGTTTGTTGTGATACACATAGTCAAAGGTTTTGGCATAGTCAATAAAGCAAAAGTAGATGTTTTTCTGGAACACTCTTGCTTTTTCGATGACCCAGTGGATGTTGGCAATTTGATCTCTGGTTCTTCTGCCTTTTCTAAATCCAGCTTGAACATCTGGAAGTTCATGGTTCACATACAGTTGAAGCCTGACTTATAGAATTTTGAGCATTGCTTTGCTAGTGTGTGAGATGAGTGCAATTGTGTGGTAGTTTGAACATTCTTTGTCATTGCCTTTCTTTGGGATTGGAATGAAAACTGACCTTTTCCAGTCTTGTGGTCACTGCTGAATTTTCCAGGTTTATGGGCATATTGAGTACAGCACTTTCAAAGCATCAGTTTTAGGATTTTAAATAACTCAAATGGAATTCCATCACCTCCACTAGCTTTGTTCATAGTGATGCCTCCTAAGGCCCACTTGACTTCATGTTCCAGGATGTCTGGCTCTAGGTGACTGATCACACCATCATGGTTATCTGGGTCTTGAAGATCTTTTTTGTATAGTTCTACTGTGTATTCTTGCCACGTCTTCTTAATATCTTCTGCTTCTGTTAGGTCCATACAATTTCTGTCCTTTATTGTGTTCATCTTTGCATGAAATTTTCCCTTGGTATCTCTAATTTTCTTGAAGCACTCTCTAGACTTTCCCATTTTGTTGTTTTCCTCTATTTCTTTGCATTGATTGCTGTGGAAGGCTTTCTTATCTCTCCTTGCTATTCTTTGGAACTCTGCATTCAAATGTTATATCTTTCCTTTTCTCCTTTTCCTTTAGCTTCTCTTCTTTTCACAGCTATTTGTAAGGCCTCCTCAGACAGCCATTTTGCCTTTTCTCATTTCTTTTTCAATGTCACAAACCTCCGTCTGTAGTTCTTCAGGTACTCTGTCTATCAGATCTAATCCCTTGAATCTATTTGTCACTTCCACCGTATAATCATAAGGGGCTTGATTTAGGTCATATCTGAATGGTCTATTGGTTTTCCATACCTTCTTCAATTTAAGTTTGAATTGGGCATTAAGGAGTTCATGATCTGAGCCACAGTCAGATCCTGGTCTTGTTTTTGCTGACTGTGTAGAGCTTCTCCATCTTTGGTTGCAAAGAATATAATTAATCTGATTTCACTATTGACCATCTGGTGATGCCCATGTGTAGAGTCTTCTCTTGTGTTGTTGGAAGAGGGTATTTGCTGTGACCAGTGTGTTCTGTTGGCAAAACTCTATTAGCCTTTGCCCTGCTTCATTCTGTACTCCAAGACCAAATTTGCCTGTTACTCCAGGTGTTTCTTGACTTCCTACTTTTGCATTTCAGTCTCCTATAATGAATAGGACATCTTTTTTGGATTTTAGTTCTAGACGGTCTTGTAGGTCTTCATAGAACCATTCAACTTCAGCTTCTTTAGCATTACTGGTTGGGGCATAGACTTGTACTACTGTGATATTGAATGTGTATAGAGCCCTGGAAATGAACAGAGATCATTCTGTCATTTTTGAGATTGCATCCAAGTGCTGCATTTTGGACTCTTTTGTTGACTGTGATGGCTACTCCATTTCTTCTAAGGGATTCTTGCCCACAGTAGTAGATATAATTGTCATTTGAGTTAAATTCACCCATTCCTGTCCATTTTAATTCACTGATGCCTAATATATTGCTGTTAAGTCTTGCCTTCTCCTGTTTGACCACTTCCAAGCTGCCCTGATTCCTGGACCTAACATTGCAGGTGCCTATGCAATATTGCTCTTTACAGCATTGGACTTTACTTCCATCACCTGTCACATCCACAACTGGGTGTTGTTTTTGCTTTGACTCTGTCTCTTCATTCTTTCTGTAGTTATTTCTCCACTCTTCTCTATTAGCATATTGGGCACACCGACCTGGGGAGCTCATCTTTCAGTATCATACCTTTTTGCCTTTTCATACTGCTCATTTTGGTTTGGTTTTGTATAATTGGTTTGGTTTCACTTGTTCACATCTGGGGAAGAATTTTGTCTCAGTATAAATTTTACCCAAGGCCCGTTTTTATCAAATTTATATGTTATTTTTAGAAGAGGCTTCAGACTTTAGAGTTGATGCTGGATCAAGTTAACTTTGGGGACTACAGGATGGAATATTTTGTTTGTGAGAAAGACATGAACTTGGGGGGGGGGGTGGCTCGTGGTAGAGTATTGTGGACTGAATATTTGCATCCCACCTCCCAGAAATCATATGATGAAACTCTACCCCTCAGTTTGATGGTCTTAGGTGGTGGAGCCTTTGGGAGGTAATTAGGATTAGATACAAACATAAGGTTGGAAGCCTCATGACTGAATCTGTGCCCTTGTGAAAGTCAAAAAGAGGGCTTCTTCCCCCTTTCTCCTCTCTGCCGTGTGAGGTTACAAGAAGTAGTCAACAGTCTGCAGCTGGGAAGAGGACCTTCATCAGAACTCAACCATGTTGGCACCCAGATTCAGATTTTTAGTCTCTAAAACTCGGAGAAGTAAATGTCTGTTGTTTATAAGCCACCCAATCTTTAGTACCTTGTTAAAGTAGCCTGAATAGACTACAATACTTGGTTTGAGGGTTTCTAGTTTCAACAATTTTCTGATGATCTCTAAGTATTTCTGTCTTTTGGCCTGAGAGAGGAAGCAGGTATCTATAGTATTGGGACTGAATTCACTGGGTAAGTGTGTAGAGAGAGCCATCTAATTACCTTTCTAGTTTCTCTTAAGTCCTTGCAAGCTCTTGGTTTCTTCTGTTTCCAGATGTGGAGCCCTGTTCGTACTGATCCCCTCTTTTGGGTAGCACAATGTTCTCACCCTTAATCTTGACCAAAGCTTCCTTCCAAGGCTCTGTCTTTCCTCAGACGCTTAATGTCTACTTTTCAGTTTTCAATGATCCCTCATAGTTTCTGGTCCACTGAGAATATCTCTTATTGATTTTCAATATCTGTCTGTCTCACTCCACCTTTCCACATGTATGTGTGTTTATGTATATGGTGTATATGTGTGTTTGTACATGTTTACTATACTTCCACTTGTACCTCTAGTTTAGTGAATTTGGTGCCAGAGGGAAGTGTATTTATCTCTTTATCTGGAAGGTAGATGTTAATATAAAAATTTTAAAGCTAGTCCCTTGGGCAAAATAATCTATGAATGAAATTCCAGGTTTCCTGTAGATTACCCTGTGCATATATTATCGATGATAAGTGCACACTGTTTTATTCTTGACATTTGATATTTCAGAAGAAATTTAGTAATCTGATGGTTGATTACTAAAGCCTGAGGCATTATCACTGTACTGTAGCCATTTAATAGAAATAGTATTTCAGAGTTTCTGTTTCAGATGTTGATAAGTTTCATTGTCCCCTACTTTGCCTGGTTATTTCTGTGGATAAGAGAATTAAATAAGTGAGATTCAAATTCACTAAGCGTTTTTGTTGCTGTTCGGCCACTAGTCATGCCTGACTCTTTGCAGTCCCATGGACTGCAGCATGCCAGGTTTCCCTGTCCTTCACCAGCTCTCAGACTTTGCTCAAACTCATGTCCATTGAGTCAGTGATGCCATCCAACCATCTCATCCTCTGCTGCCACCTAAGCATAGTTTTGTGTTATAGGGCCCTAGGCTAAAGCTCTAGCTCTGATGAGCCACCTCTAGGAAGGAGCTTTGGGTGACTAGATGCCAGTTATTTTCTGGCATATCATCTGATGGTGTGTCCCCTCTAGAGCTGGGACACTGCAGAACACATACTTTCAGGATGGACCAGACTTGGATTTTCTCTCCTAGCTTAAAAGTGCACAGAAGGTACTTTTAGAGTATGTGTGTGCTTAGTCACTCAATCATGTCCAACTCTGCAATCCCATGGATGGTAGCCTGCCCATGGAATTCTCCAGGCAAGAATACTGGAGTGGGTCGCCATTCCATTCTCTGGGGTATCTTCCCTACCCAGGGATTGACCTCCAGTCTCCTGCATTGGCGGGCAGGTTCTTTACCATCTGAGCCACCAGGGAAGCCCATTATTAGAGTAAAGAGCTGCAAAGGCTGTATCCTCTTGATTGTTTCCTGTACTTTTGCATAATATTCTTATTATTATAATTAAAATAATGACTGATCACCTGAAGACCTCTCAGGAGTCCTTCTCCTCCGGAGATGAATCCAAAGGAAAGATCCCTAGAACTCTGTTGGGACACTTCACAGTTGTAATAATGAATAAATAAAGGCATTTATTTGAAGTTCAAGTCTGGGAGAAAAGAGATGATAATATGGAAATTTCTTTAATGAGACCTAGGATTTTCCTTTGATAAGAACAGAGACATAGTAGCAGTGAACACTGTTCTCCATAGCTCCTTAATGCTGAGATACTACAAGGGCACAGAAAAGTGTAGAGAAATTGGGTCTGCTTATTTGGAAAACAGCATCTGGGGAAAAAAAGGAAAATGTATAGTTCAGTAAATGCATGGTCTCCACCAACAATTTTCAAATATTTTAGACAGAAAGATACCTTCGTTGTTTCATAGAAAGATCACTCAGGTACTAATCCTCCCTTACCATTTAAAAGCTCATGGTCATAATGAATGGGGGAGAAACTGCTGTTTTCGCAGTTTCCTCCTCAATAAAGATGATCAATTTATTGCTAATTAAGACCTGAAGCCCACCAGTATGATGTTACATCATTATTACCAGAAGCCTGTCTACACACCCCTCACATCACTTACAAAGTATTGTTTGACTAAACAAAACCATTATTTCAGGAGTGGGAAACAACAAGGTGTCTCCTGGAAAATACAGGGAGTAAATACTGAATGGATACACCCAAGCATAATTCTTAGGACTGATATAATACTAATAATGATGATGATGATTCCCTTTAATCTCCAAACAGTGAAACACTGGTATGGCCACAACTGAGAAAGAATATACTACACAGAGACACCTTTGTCCTTTGAATCCAACAAGAATGACTCATTTGTATACAGATCCAAATCCAATAATCACATGATGCTCCCTGAACATTAGTCTTCCCCCATCCTTCTTCTTCTTCTTCTTTTTTTTTTTTTTTTTGGTTTCTTCTCTCCCTTCCTTCATCAAATACAGTTTAACAGGATTATGCATGACATATCCTAATAGGAGGACATTTCCACTTAAATGACACTTAAAAGATTCTATCCCCTAAGAAATACCCTAACCCACTTTAAGTCTCACCATTCCTTCCTAGCATTAGGCCTCTTCCTCAGAATTTTAGGAAATAACTAGAAAATAGTTAAGAAGAGAAGAGAGTTTATTGGAATTTTCCCCATCGTTTGAATCTCACTTACAAGGATTAATGAGCAAGAGATGGAAGCTTTTGTTGCAGGAATAGAGTAAGACTTAGAGCCTTTATACCAACTATTTGTTGATTTAGTAGAAATTGTGTTTCACTAGCAGGGTCATTCATCAGCATGAGACACTAGCAGCTATGTGCCCAGGAAAATCAATTTTCCAGAAGACGCAAAGCTTACCAGAAGTCTTATGGTCTGAAGACAGGAGATTCAGTTTGGTTGCTAACGAATAGAAAGGAAAAATAAAAATAGGTATTTTAAACCACTGCACGCATGATCGTTGTGCTGTGTCAAGTTTTATCAGTCAAAGCTGTTTAACAAAATTTTATGGATTTTGTAACCTTTTATAATGGAAATAAGTCATGTGAGTTTCAGCAAACCTGATACACCTAGTGTTTGAGATCAGATGGACTTTCCTCCATCATAATAATAATCATCATCATCATCTAGTATTTTTTTCATTTATTTTTATTAGTTGGAGGTTAATTACTTTACAATATTGTAGTGGTTTTTGCCATACATTGACATGAATCAGCTATGGATTTACATGTGTTCCCCATCCTGATCCCTCCCACCTCCCTCCCCATCCCATCCCTCTGGGTCTTCCCAGTGCACCAGCCCTGAGCACTTGTCTCATGCATCCAACCTGGGTTGGCGATCTGTCTCACACTTGATAATATACATTTTTCAATGCTATTCTCTCAGATCATCCCATGCTCGCCTTCTCCCACAGAGTCCAAAAGTCTGTTCTGCACATCTGTGTCTCTTTTTCTCTCCTGCATATAGGGTTATCATTACCATCTTTTTAAATTCCATATATATGCATTAGTATACTGTATTGGTCTTTATCTTTCTGGCTTACTTCACTCTGTATAATGGGCTCCAGTCTCATCCATCTCATTAGAACTGATTCACATATATTCTTTTCAATGGCTGAGTAATATTCCATTGTGTATATGTACCATGGCTTCCTTATCCATTTGTCTGCTGATGGGCATCTAGGTTGCTTCCATGTCCTGGCTATTATAAACAGTGCTGTGATGAACATTGGGGTACACGTGTCTCTTTCAGATCTGGTTTCCTCGGTGTGCATGCCCAGGAGTGGGATTGCTGGGTTATATGGCAGTTCTATTTCCAGGTTTTTAAGGAATCTCCACACTGTTCTCCATAGTGGCTGTACTAGTTTGCATTCCCACCAACAGTGTAAGAGGGTTCCCTTTTCTCCACACCCTCTCCAGCATTTATTGCTTGTAGACTTTTGGATAGCAGCCATCCTGACTGGCGTGTAATGGTACCTCATTGTGGTTTTGATTTGCATTTCTCTGATGAGTGATGTTGAGCATTTTTTCATGTGATTTTTAGCCATCTGAATGTCTTCTTTGGAGAAATGTCTGTTTAGTTCTTTGGCCCATTTTTTGATTGGGTCATTTATTTTTCTGGAATTGAGCTGTAGGAGTTGCTTGTGTATTTCTGAGATTAATCCTTTGTCTGTTGCTTCATTTGCTATTATTTTCTCCCATTCTGAAGGCTGTCTTTTCACCTTACTTATAGTTTCTTTTGCAGAGCAAATGCTTTTAAGCTTAATTAGGTCCCATTTGTTTACTTTTGCTTTTATTTCCAATATTCTGGGAGGTGGGTCATAGAGGATCCTGCTGTGATTTATGTCAGAGAGTGTTTTGCCTATGTTCTCCTCTAGGAGTTTTATAGTTTCTGGTCTTGCATTTAGATCTTTAATCCATTTTGAGTTTATTTTTGTGTATGGTGTTAGAAAGTGTTCTAGTTTCATTCTTTTACAAGTGGTTGACCAGTTTTCCCAGCACCACTTGTTAAAGAGGTTGTCTTTTTTCCATTGTATATTCTTGCCTCCTTTGTTGAAGATAAGGTGTTTATAGGTTCATGGATTTATCTCTGGGCTTTCTATTTTGTTCCATTGATCTATATTTCTGTCTTTGTGCCAGTCCCATACTGTCTTGATGACTGGCTTTGTAGTAGAGCCTGAAGGCAGGCAGGTTGATTCCTCCAGTTCCATTCTTCTTTCTTAAGATTGCTTTGGCTATTCGAGTTTTTTTGTAATTCCATACAAATTGTGAAATTATTTGTTCTAGTTCTGTGAAAAATATCGTTGGTAGCCTGATAGGGGTTGCATTGAATCTATAGATTGCTTTGAGTAGTATACTCCGTTTCACTATTGAGTCTTCTGATCCATAAACACGGTACATTTCTCCATCTATTTGTGTCCTCTTTGAGTTCTTTCATCAGTGTTTTATAGTTTTCTATATATAGGCCTTTTGTTTCTTTAGGTAAATATATTCCTAAGTATTTTATTCTTTTCGTTGCAATGGTGAATGATATTGTTTCCTTAAATTCTCTTTCTGTTTTCTCATTGTTAGTGCATAGGAATGAAAGGGAATTCTGTGTGCTAATTTTATATCCTGCAACTTTACTATATTCATTGATTAGCTCTAGTAATTTTCTGGTAGAGTCTTTAGGGTTTTCTATGTCGAGAGTCATGTCGTCTGCAAACAGTGAGAGTTTTACTTCTTCTTTTCCTATCTCGTTCCTTTTATTTCTTTTTCTGCTCTGATTGCTGTGGCCAACACTTCCAAAACTATGTTGAATAGTAGTGGTGAGAGTGGGCACCCTTGTCTTGTTCCTGACTTTAGGGGAAATGCTCTCAATTTTTCACCATTGAAGGATAATGTTTGCTGTGGGTTTGTCATATATAGCTTTTATGATGTTGAGGTATGTTCCTTCTATTCCTGCTTTCTGGAGAGTTTTTATCATAAATGGATGTTGAAATTTGTCAAAGGCTTTTTCTTCAACTATTGAGATAATCATATGGTATTTTCTTTAAATTTGTTAATGTGGTGTATTACATTGATTTGCAGATATTAAAGAATCCTTGCATTCCTGGGATAAAGCCCACTTGGTCATGATGTATGATCTTTTTAATATGTTGTTGGATTCTGTTTGCTAGAATTTTGTTAAGGATTTTTGCATCTATGTTCATCAGTGATATTGGCCTGTAGTTTTCTTTTCTTTTCTTTTCTTTTTTGGCATCTTTGTCTGGTTTCGTATTAGGGTGATGGTGGCCTCATAGAATGAGTTTGGAAGCTTACCTTCTTCTGCAATTTTCGGGAAGAGTTTGAGTAAGATAGGTGTTAGCTCTTCTCTAAATTTTTGGTAGAATTCAGCTGTGAAGCCGTCTGGTCCTGGGCTTTTGTTTGCTGGAAGATTTCTGATTATGGTTTCGATTTCCGTGCTTGTGATGGATCTGTTAAGATCTTCTATTTCTTCCTGGTTCAGTTTTGGAAAGTTATACTTTTCTAAGAATTTGTCCATTTCTTCCAAGTTGTCCATTTTATTGGCATAGAGCTGCTGGTCTCTTATGATCCTTTGTATTTCAATGTTGTCTGTTGTGATCTCTCCATTTTCATTTCTAATTTTGTTGATTTGGTTCTTCTCCCTTTGTTTCTTGATGAGTCTGGCTAACGGTTTGTCAATTTTATTTACTTTTTCAAAAAACCAGCTTTTAGCTTTGTTGATTTTTGCTATGGTCTCTTTTGTTTCTTTTGCATTTATTTCTGCCCAAATTTTTAAGACTTCTTTCCTTCTACTAACCCTGGGGTTCTTTATTTCTTCCTTCTCTAGTTGCTTTAGGTGTAGAGTTAGGTTATTTATTTGACTTTTTTTCTTATTTCTTGCGGTAAGCCTGTAATGCTATGATCTTTCCCCTTATCACTGCTTTTACAGTGTTCCATAGGTTTTGGGTTGTTGTGTTTTCATTTCCATTCATTTCTATGCATATTTTTATTTCTTTTTTGATTTCTTCTATGATTTGTTAGTTATTCAAAAGCGTGTTATTTAGCCTCCATATGTTTGAAGTTTTAATAGTTTTTTTCCTGTAACTGAGGTCTAATCTTATTGCATTGTGGTCAGAAAAGATGACTGGAATCATTTCAATTTTCTTTGAATTTACCAAGGCTAGATTTATGGCCCAGGATGTGATCTATTCTTTTTTTTTTTTTTTTTTTTTGTACTTGGACAGAATTTCTTTATTTTTTTTTTTCATTTATTTTTAAGTTGGAGGCTAATTACTTTACAATACTGTAGTGGGTTTTGTCATACATTGACATGAATCAGCCATGGAGTTACATGTATTCCCCATCCCGGTCCCCCCTCCCACCTCCCTCTCCACCCGATCCCTCTGAGTCTTCCCAGTGCACCAGGCCTGAGCACTTGTCTCACGCATCCAACCTGGGCTGGTGATCTGCTTCACCATAGATAATATACATGTTTCAATGCTGTTCTCTCGAAACATCCCACCCTCTGGAGAAAGTTCCATGTGCACCTGAGAAAAAGGTGAAATTGATTGTTTTGGGGTGAAATGTCCTATAGATATCAATTAGGTCTAGCTGGTCCATTGTGTCATTTAAAGTTTGTGTTTCCTTGTTAATTTTCTGTTTAGTTGGTCTATCCATTGTTGCGAGTGGGGTATTAAAGTCACCCACTATTATTGTGTTATTGTTAATTTCCCCTTTCATACTTGTTAGCATTTGCCTTACATATTGCAGTGCTCCTATGTAGGGTGCATATATATTTATAAGTGTTATATTTTCTTCTTGAATTGAACTTTTGTCACTATGTAGTGTCCTTCTTTGTCTCTTTTCACAGCCTTTATTTTAAAGTTTATTTTATCTGATGCGAATATTGTGACTCCTGCTTTCTTTTGGTCTCCATTTGCGTGAAATATTTTTTTCCAGCCCTTCATTTTCATTTTGTATGTGTCCCTTTTTTGAGGTGGTCTCTTGTAGACAGTGTATATAGGGGTCTTGCTTTTGTATCCATTCAGCCAGTCTTTGTCTTTTGCTTGGGGCATTCAACCCATTTACATTTAAGGTAGTTATTGATAAGTATGGTCCCGTTGCCATTTACTTTGTTGTTTTGGGTTCACGTTTATACAACCTTTCTGTGTTTCCTGTCTAGAGAAGATCCTTTAGCATTTGTTGAAGAGCTGGTTTGGTGGTGCTGAATTCTCTCAGCTTTTGCTTGTCTGTAAAGCTTTTGAATTCTCCTTCATATCTGAATGAGATCCTTGCTGGATACAGTAATCTAGGTTGTAGGTTATTCTCTTTCATTACTTTAAGTATGTCCTGCCATTCCCTTCTAGCCTGAAGACTTTCTACTGAAAGATCAGGTGTTATTCTTATGGGAATCCCCTTGTGTGTTATTTGTTGTTTCTCCCTTGATGCTTTTAATATTTGTTCTTTGTGTTTGATCTTTGTTAATTTGATTAATACGTGTCTTGGGGTGTTTTGCCTTGGGTTTATCTTGTTTGGGACCCTCCGGGTTTCCTGGACTTGGGTGGCTATTTCCTTCCCCATCTTAGGGAAGTTTTCAGCTATTATCTCCTCGAGTATTTTCTCATGGCCTTTCTTTTTGTCTTCTTCTTCTGGGACTCCTATGATTCGAATGTTGGGGCGTTTCACAGTGTCCCAGAGGTCCCTGAGGTTGCCCTCATTTCTTTTGATTCTTTTTTCATTTTTCCTCTCTGCTTCATTTATTTCCACCATTTTATCTTCTACCTCACTTATCCTCTCTTCTGCCTCCGTTATTCTATTGTTGGTTCCCTCCAGAGTGTTTTTGATCTCATTTATTGCATTATTCATTATTGAGTGACTCTTTTTTATTTCTTCTAGGTCCTTGTTAAACATTTCTTGCATCTTCTCAATCCTTGTCTCCAGGCTATTTATCTGTAACTCCGTTTTGTTTTCAAGATTTTGGATCATTTTTATTATCATTATTCTAAATTCTTTTTCAGGTAGATTCCCTATCTCCTCCTCTTTTGTTTGGCTTGGTGGGCATTTTTCATGTTCCTTTACCTGCTGGGTATTTCTTTGCCTTTTCATCTTATTTAGATTGCTGTGTTTGGGGTGGCCTTTCTATATTCTGGTAGTCTGTGGTTCTTTTTTATTGTGGAGGTTTCTCCCAGTGGGTGGGGTTGGACGATTGGCTTGTTAAGGTTTCCAGGTTAGGGAAGCTTGCATCAGTGTTCTGGTGGGTGGAGCTGGATATCTTCTTTCTGGAGTGCAATGGAGTGTCCAGTAGTGAGTTTTGAGATGGGTATATGGGTTTGGTGTGACTTTGGGCAGCCTGTATATTGATGCTCAGGGCTATGTTCCTGCGTTGCTGGAGAATTTGTGTGGTATGTCTTGCTCTGGAACTTATTGGCTCTTGGGTGATGGTTGGATTCAGTGTAGGTATGGAGGCTTTTGGATGATCTCTTATTAATGTTCCCTGTAGTCAGGAGTTCTCTGGTGTCTCAGATTTTGGGCTTAAGCCTCTTGCCTCTGGATTTCTGTCTCATTCTTCCAGTAGCCTCAAGACTTCTCCATCCATACAGCACTGATAATAAAACTTCTAGGTTAATGCTGAAAAGATTCTCCACAGTGAGGGACACCCAGAGAGGTTCACAGAGTTACATGAAGAAGCGAAGAGGGAGGAAGGAGATAGATGTGATCAGGAGGAGAAAAGGGGGGATTCAAGAGAAGAGAGACAGATCTAGGCAGTTCTCTGTTCCCTAAGTGTTCTCCACAGCCCAGAACACCCACAGAGATTCACAGAATTGGATTGAAAAGAGAGGGGGGAGGGAGGAACTAGAGGGGATCTGGGGGAGAAAGAGGAGAGTCAAAAAGGGGAGAGAGTAGTCAAACCAGTAATCACACTCTGGAGTAAAAATGGGTACTGAAGGTTGGATTCTTAAATGTCCAAAATTGATATCAAATACTGAAAAACAAAGATTAAAAATCTAGAGTAGAGGTTAGACTCTTAAAAATACAATATTAAAAAAAACACAAAAAATTTAAGAAATATATATGAAGTTTGCTTTAAAAATAGGGTCCCCCCCTTTTTTGCCAAGTTATAGTGTGTTATAAAAATGAAAAT
This sequence comes from Dama dama, assembly GCF_033118175.1. Lineage (NCBI taxonomy): Eukaryota > Metazoa > Chordata > Mammalia > Artiodactyla > Cervidae > Dama > Dama dama. The sequence continues at coordinate 25,798,673 of NC_083714.1, forward strand.
TAAGCAGTAATAGAGGAGTAATAAAGACCTTAAAAAAAGAAAGAAAGAAAAATTTTTAATTAAAAAATAATATAGTAAAAATATATCTAGGAATTTCTCTGGAGCTGTTGCAGGCAGTGTGGGTTCAGTTCAGTTTCAGACAGCTCCTTTTTCTAATTTACACTTCTCGATATCTATAGCCCCCTTCCAGTGTAGTTGGTGTTAACTACAGGAATTTTAATCTGTTGCACCTGTCACTTCTGAAGCAGTTCCCTTTGTTTATTTGGCTTCTGTTTGCAGGTCTCTACAATGTCTAATTTCTGCCCTGACACAATTGGGCGGAGGTTGTCTCTTGTTTAGGTTCGCTTGTTCAGTCATGCTGTGGGGAGAGAGGAACGCTGCAAACAAATGTCACTGGTGTGTGTGGGGAGAACTCACAGTGTTCCAGCCACACTGGGTTTGCCCCCACTCATGGTGTGTGTGCTTTCCCCGTCTACACTGCTCGGGCTCCAGCTGCTCTACAGGCAGTGGGCCCTGAGTTGGGTGCACTTCCCAGGCCCAAGCCGCTCAGGTTCAGGTTTTCGGGTACTCCACAGAGTGCAGGCTTGGTTGGGCCTGCGTTTTGTGCCTTCCCTGGTCGGAGCAGCTCAGGGAATCAGGAGCTTGATGAATGCACTCTCCCCAGGTGCAGCGTGACTTCTCCCCTCCCCTTCCCCGCCTCAGTTTCCAGGCGCACCAGTCCAGTGCCCCTTGTGTCACTTCTGGGGAGCTGATCTCTGGCTGTGACCGTCTCGGCAGATGTCAACCATCCAGAATCACAGGAAGTCTTTGGTTAGAAACTGGAAGCCTGTTTGCAGTTTGGTAGGGGATGCCATCTCTGGGGCCGAGTTTGCCCCTTTCCCCTCCCCTCTGCCTCCTACCTCCAGCAGGGGATGGGCTGGTCTGCAGCCGACTAGCTCTTCTCTGGAATTGCTCAGTCCTTCCTTTGTTCTGCAAATGGCCGGCAGTGCCTTCAGTTAGGACTTTCCCCAGGTTAATTCTCTCTCTCTCTCTCCCTTGCTATCCCACAGTTTAAGTTGCTATCTCACATTAGCTCCCTCTGATTGCCCTCAGGGCATTCAGGCCCAGTCCTTACCCTAAGCAATGCTGCCTGCTCCTCTCTGTTCAGCCCCCACTTGCTGGTGGCAGATGTGAGCATCTGGGGTACTTTTCTTCTGGGAGTTGCTTTTAGGCATGTAATCTGTGGGTTTTATTTATTTTTCCTCCCAGTTAGGTTGCCCTCCAAGATTCAAAAACTTCCCCCAGACCTGCTGGTGAGAGGGTTTCCTGGTGTTTGGAAACTTCCTCTATTAGGACTCCATTCCCAGGATGGATCTCTGTCCCTAACTCTTTTGTCTCTCTTTTTATCTTTCATATTTTGTCTTACCTCCTTTAGAAGACAATGGGCTGCTTTTCTGGGTGCCTGATGTCCTCTGCTAGCAATCAGAAGTTGTTTTGTGGAGTTTGCTCAGTGTTCAAATGATCTTTCGATGAATTTGTGGAGGAGAAAGTGGTCTCTCCATCCTATTCTTCTGCCATCTTAGCTCCTCCCCCATCATCTAGCATTTTGGTTAATTATTGACCATAAAAGTGAAAATATTTTATTGCTCTTAAGACCATAATAAAGATGCATACTATCTTTTTATTCATTAGCATCTTCATATCTATTTTCTACTCCCCCATGTAGAATTAGGGACAGGACATATTGCGAGTAAATTTTGAATCCAGAGTAGAGTCCTCACTTCCACCAGCTAATTTATCCATCCTCACCTTTTGAGGAAGTGGCAGCTTAAGTAATCTTTGAGTAGAGCTATGTAGCTCTGAAATGAGTGGGACAGTCCAGTGGCTACCTTGAAAGGCTTTGGATGTGGGGAAACTACACATATAGAGCGTGATCATGTCCAAAGCACACATATAGCCCTGATCAGAAAGTACACATGATACTTCCTGGATGACATTAGTGGTAAAGAACGCACCTGCCAATGCAGAAGACATAAGAGATGCGGGTTCGATCCCTGCGTTGGGAAGATCCCCTGTAGAAGGAAATGGCAACCCACTCCAATATTCTTGCCTGGAGAATCCCATGGACAGCGGAACCTTGCAGCCTATAGTCTATAGGGTCACAAAGAGCTGGACGTGACCAAAGTGACTTAGCACACACACAACACAGAAAGCACCCATATAAGCCCTCATAGAAATTACCTACCTCACAGACTTACTGAGAGCTGACACTATAACAATCTGACCTGCATATTGACCACGTAACACTGTGGAGGGGAAAGCTTGGAACTAATTTTGCTTGAAAAGGTATAATTAGGCTGCCAATTATTTTGCAGTAGCACGCAATACCCTGCTTAGTAAATCACACTCCTCATACAGTACCATTTTGTCTTCTAACTTCAGATGATAAAACTTGGCCTCAGAGAAGGAAGACATTAACCCAACATCTCCTCGTCAGGGAGTGGAGAGACAAGACTAGCATCCAGGTCCTAGGAATCCTATCCATGAGCATCTTCCTAACATCACTGATTCACTCTGCAACTGGCAGAATATAAGATTAAGTGTCAAAAGTCTAATACCATTCTTATAAGATGTGTTATTTTTTCCAGAGTTCTAGGACTTCCTACGGTGACTAGAAATTACATTTACCACTATTCACCTCTGAAATGCTCAGTCTTTGACACGCAATAAACACTTCCTTCTAATGTTTGATACTGCTGACAGTAGTATTTGTTGGGTAACTGCTTTGGTTTCTTATTGATGATCTTTAAAAACAATTATTTATTTTTGGCTGTGCTGGATCTTCATTGCTATGCATGCACTTTGTCTAGCTGTGGTAAGAGGGGCTACTCTTCCTTGTGTCTTGCTGGCTTCTCATTGCCATGATTTCTCTTGTTGTGGTAGTAGGAAATGGCATCCCACTCCAGTATTCTTGCCTGGAAAATTCCAGGGACAGAGAAGCTTGGTGAGCTAGAGTCTATGGGGGTGCAAAGAGTCAGACACGGCTGAACACACACACAGGCTCTTGTTGTGGAGCACAGGCTCTAGGCACATGAGCTTCAGTAGCTGCTGCATGTAGGCTCAGTAGTTGCAGTTCCAGGGCTCTAGAGCGCCGGCTCAGTAGTTGTGGTGCACAAGCTTAGTTGCTTCTCGGAATGTGGAATCTTCCTGGGCCAGGGATCTAACCCATGTCCCCTGCATTGGCAGGGGACTGTACCACCAAGGAAGTCCATCTTATTGATGATCTTAATGGATTCAAAGGACCCAGAGTACATCCTTGTCTCTGAGACATCCAGCTTAACTTTTCCTGGTAGTTTTATTATTGTTGTTGCTGTTATTCCCCATTTCACAAATAGATACATAAAGCCCTAAAGGGTGATATCTTCTTCAAGGACATATAACTATGAAACTGTGGAATAGAAAACAAACTACTCCTACTCCTGCACTACTTTTTATTTGTCTACCCTTGACTGAGTAACTCTCTGAGATATGCTGGTTGGAGACTGAGATTAGCTCCTCTGAAAATAAAATGAATTAAAATCTCTATGAGTTATGTATGTGTTTTATAATTAGAGTATGTGTGGTAGACAGTGATAGGAGCTGAGCTATTACCTCAAAGAACCAGGGTGGGAAAGAAACTAACAAAAAGTTCTATGCTTAGGAACAGAATTATTTCCTGAAACAGGAAATGCTTGCTACAAAGGGGAAGCAGAAGGAAATGAAGATCGATGGCTATTTTCCACAAATCCTTTTGAAAACTCAATCCACTAGGGAAGTAATTATTTATTTTATGAAATTATGAGATATTTACACTTCATGATTTATTCAGAACCAAATACTGAGATGCAATAAGCAATGTGCACACATTTATGAAAAGGGATCTTCAGTGGACAACTGGATATTAAACTTAATTCTCTCTATATAAGTGTATTCTGTGATAGGACCACTTTGTTCACTGAAAGAAATTGACTTTTTTTTTTCAATTTCAAACAGAAGATGTATGAAATATTTCTTATTCATCATATTTTGGAGTGAGTTACATGTCTATCAATAAAATAAGTTCCTTTTAATGAGGTTCTAATTTTTGTTATTTATGGTGGGTTTTATTTTATTATTTTTGAGCACACAGGGACTTAAGAACTGTAAGAACTTGAGTTTCTGAACCTGCCCCATTAAAGCAGCTTTAGAGAAGGAAATTATTCATTGTGCAAATGTACTAAGGCTTTTTCTGCTATTAAGGTAGAAAATAGCTGTGTGTAGGGTCCTGAGCATTTAACTGTGTTCCCTGGGTACTAGAAGATTGCTTGAAATTGTACCTAAAATCCTATGCATGGATGTGGTAACAACACAGAGAAATTTCCCTTATCTCACTCCATTCCCTCCAACCCATGGAGCAATCTTCATGGAACAATGCTTTCACCATGTTACCAGCAAAATCAAGGATCTATAATCGCTCTCAATAATTGGAAACTAATTATTCTCCAGAATGATGCCTCATATGGAAGAAATAACATAGGATTTGGAGTTAGAGCTGGGCTCTAATCTGTGCTTTGTTAATGTGTAATGTTTGCAAATCATTCAAATTTTCTGAACTTCATTTTCTGCCTCCATGATTATTTTGAATACTGGATAAAATGTTGATACAAATTGTTTAAAAGGGGCTTCAGTAATTCTTCCCACCTCCACATGCATGCCATTATTTCAACCCAAATTTGCAGCCCCTTCCATCAAAAGTATAGTCTAACTCTCTAATTCTTGGTCTGAAACTAGCCATGTGATAAACTCATCAATTAAACATTAGCAAACATGGTGCAAGCAGAGGGCCTTCCCTCTCAAGCAGAGGCTTAAAGTACTTGCACATTTCATATTGCCCTCTCCTTCCCCTTTGTAACCTAGCCATAAAGTGTAAAGAGCCTAAGCTAGTCTGCTGAATGATGAGAAACATGATACATTGATCCACATAGCTGCAGTTGACAAGAGGCTAACTCCCAGAAGCTAGCAGCAGATACATGAATGAGCCCAGCCAAGAATATCAGAACTGTCCAGATGAACCTAGCCCAAATTCCCAACTTGCAAAGTCATGAACTAAATACATTTTTTACATCACCAGGTTTTGAGATAGATTCTTATACATCAAAAGTTAAGTTATACAAATGTAAGTAAAAAGTCTGTTACAATCTATGGGATATAATAGATGCCTAAAAAGGATATTTCCCCATCCTCCCTAATATAGCTTGACTTGAACATTTCAAATTTTTACTTACCTATGTAAACTTTACCAAAGCATTGATGTAGCTACCATGCTTCTCACTCTACCTATGAAAATCTGTTTTTCCAAAACATGTCATGATTTAAACATTTATTTCAAATCCCAACATTTCCGCGAGGGCTTCTTTATTATAGCCTACCATTATCACTTTTATCTTTCTGACGCTCTGTTACTTACAGTCTAAAGTACATAATATAGCACTTTAGGTATTAATTCACTAACCTTTAATAATTGATTCATGTGTGTGGATCTTCTTTCAGTGAATAAATATTTACTGAATTGTTACTAGATGCAAGACCATGTGATAGATTCTGGAAACAGAGATAAATAGGCTATAATTCAACCCTCAAGTTATTCACAGTGGCAATAAATACAGACTAATAATAGTGATGAAGTGTGATTTGTACTATAAGAGAGGTAAGCAGAATAGTGGAACAAAGACAGTTTTGAGGGTTGGAAAAATCTTTACAGAGGAATTTGTAGTTTAGAAGTCACCCTCACCCCCCAGTCCCCATCATTCTGGTGAACTCAGTCTTCCAATATTCAGAGGGAATACTGTATACAAAGTTATTTAAAAAAAAAAAAAAAACTGTTTAATCTTTGTTGCATAACAACACTTTCAGTTTCTCTTGAGTGCTTAAAATGCAATTATTTTTTATTATTACCCTTTATTTTTATGATATATCTTTATCTTATTCTTTCTATTCTACAAATGAGTAAACGGAGGCTAAAAGTATTCAAACTAGACTGTATGCATCTTGAGGACAACAACCACATTGCTAATCTCTATTTTCAATAGAACATATAGGACCTAAACAATTTCCAGTGAACACCTATGGAATGAAAGAGAGAAAGGAGCTGGATATCATTGTTTTCTCTTATAGGTTAAGAAGGAATTCAGTGGCCTCCTCTTTGTCTTAGCATAAAATATATAACTTAGCCTACAGGTCTCTAAAGGAACTATCACAAACATATATTTACAAGTTCCACTCATGTTTGACTCAAATGTACTATTCTGTTCTAGCCATCCTAGGCTTTGCTCCATTCTTAGAAAGTGCCAAAACCTCCCCTGGCCCTTGAACATCTGCTGTTTCCTCTGTCTGAAATATTCCTGTTCTCTGTGAGTCCCTTTCATCCCTGACCAACTCTTACTCATCCTTCAGGTTTCAGCTCAAGCATCACTTCTTAAAGAAGGAAACCAGGAATCCCCAAACTACTTTAGATCTTCCTGTTAGAGACACCTACACAATTGTGTAATTTTAATTACAAGAGTTAATTTTAATCTCAGTCATTTTAATCACGTTTACACTGTGTCTTTTCTTCTACACTGATAGCTCCCTAATTGCGATCTTTTGTTCACTACTTTGTCCCCAATGGTGAGAGTATATAGTAGGCATTCATAACATTCATCTATTAATTTAAGTAAATGTACTATTGGGTGAGGAGTCTGTGCCTATCCCGTGTAGAAATGGTTATTGTGTTGTGGTGCAAAATATTTCACTTGGTGTTATAGTAGGACTTTAAACGCCATCATGCTTGAAAGAGATCTATGCACATTGTAGCCACTTTGCACTTGTGTCCGTGTTGTATATTCAGTATCTTGATTGAGAAAGAGAGATGTATGAGTCCCAAGCAGTCAGTGCTAATGCAGACATTTCACTTCTATCCACTTGATGTTGTCTAAAATTAAATGATATCAATAGATCATGGGAGTTATACTTTTTTAAAACAATCTGGCAAACATTTGCTGCTGAGAAGCTTTCTTTAAGGTCTGAGAAGCTATTTCCATCAACCTACAGCGATATTCTATTTTTAAAAAGATGCCCATTTGGCTGTGAAATGCCTGTTGTTGGATAAATTTTGTTTGTGGTGGATGTTTCCCTTTAGATATTTTTTGTCCATAGAATTAATATCTAATATTTTCCAATTCTTAAAAAATATAAAGTCACTGAATCATCATCAGTGGAAATGGTTGTCTGGAACCATTCACTATCTTTAATTAATCACATTATTAAAACAAAATTGTTTTGAGAATTCTGACTCCAGATAGCATAATACAAATGTTAAAACTTAGTTCATATAGCAGGATAAAACTCAGTTTGAATTCAAGCTCTTCCGTTATATAATAATATGTAGTGCTGGGACTTTGAACAAGTTACTTAGTATTTATAGTGGCATATTTCATATCTGTAAAAATAAGGATCCTAATAATATCTGCCTCATTGGGTTGTTGCAAGAATTAAAGGAGATAATCCATGATAAGTACATAACTAAAACCAATTGTGTGATTACCATTTGCTCAATGCAATTATTCAATATCAAAATTCTTGATAATGTTTATTACAAGGAGAAAGGATTAGGGAGACCATTTTAAGCAAATTGAATGAACAAATACATGAAACTCAGGCTACAAAAAGAATATGAACTGTGTTTAGGTGTCAATGAGGAGAATCCTCTACTTTGATAACAGTGTTTATGAAGTTGACTAATAAGAGATCAGACTGGGGATACATGTATTGAGCATAAGAAATTGGAACTCTATACTATAAACAACAGGGAGTCATTGAAGTAATTTCCTTTTAAACAGCACCAGATTTGTATTAAAAGTATATGTTCTGCTGCAATTTCAAAGTATCAAGGGACACTCTAGTTGTTACTAACTACTGTGGACTGAGTTGTGCCCCCTGCCCCCAATCCACATGCTGAAACAATACCCCTTCCTCATGATGGTATTTGGAGAGGGTGGCTTTGGGAAGTAATCAGGTTTAGATGAGGTCATGAAAATAGGACCCTCATAATGGGATTACTTTTTGGCAAAGTAATGTCTTTACTTTTTAATATGCTGTCTAGGTGGCCATAACTTTTTTTCCAAGGAACAAGCGTCTTTTAAATTCATGGCTGCAGTCACCGTCTATAGTGGGTTTGGAGCCCCCAAAAATAAAGTCTCTCACTGTTTCCAGTGTTTGCCCATCTATTTGCCCTGAACTGATGGGACCAGATGCCATGATCTTATTTTTTATAAGACATATATAAGTATATACTTATAAGTTTATACTTATTTTATAAGATTTTTTATACTTAGTTCCCTAGTTCCCAATTCCTCCCACCCCACCTGGTACCCATACCTTTGTTTTGTGTGTCTGTCTCTTTCTTATTATTTAAGTTTGTCTATACCATTTTTCTAGATTCCATTAACACATATAACACATTAATATATGTGTTAACATATGATATCTGTTTTCCTCTTTCTGACTTACTTTACTCTGTATGACACTCTCTAGGTTCATCCACATCTCTACAAATGGCCCAATTTCATTCCTTTCTATGGCTGAGTAATATTCCTTTGTATGTCTGTACCACATCTTCTTTATCCATTCCTCTGCTGATGGACATTTAGGTTGCTTCCATATCCTGGCTGTTATAAATAGTGTAAAACTAGCTAAAAACTGGTTCTTTGAGAAGATAAACAAAATTTATAAACCTTTAGCCAGATTCATCAAGAAAAAAAAAAAAAAGAAGACTTGATAAAGTTAGAAATGAAAAAGGAGAAGTTGCAACTGATAGCTATAGTTAAATATTTATATTTGTAGGAGAAATACTCTGGAAACAGCAGTTCATCACCAAGTCACTATGATAGAATATGGACAATTCTGGACAGAAAAGAACAATTGTATAACACTGTGTCATATGCTTCATGTAATCAGTAGGCAGAGTGTTTGAAACAGCAGCTCTAGGAGATTAAAGAGGATTCCCCTTAGATTCTGGGTGTGCCAAATGATTGGTGTGAGGATCTGGATCTGTTCAGAGACTAAATGGAAACTGATAAAGATGAGCTGTCATGTAGATCAGCTTTGTCCAATAGAAATATAACATAAGCCGTATATATAATTTTAGATTTGTGAATAGGCATACTTTAAAACTGACTATAAACAACTAAAATGAATTCAGTAAAATATTTTATTTAACCCAATATGTTTCAACATGCAATAATTTTAATATGGGCGTTTCCCAGGTGGCTCAGTGGTAATCTTCCCACCAATGCAGGAGAGTCAAATTTGATCCTTGGGTCTGGAAGATTCCCGGGTCGGGAAGATCCCCTGGAGAAGGAAATGGCAACCCACTCCAGTACTTTTGCCTGGAAAATCTCATAGACAGAGGAGCCTGGCAGGCTACAGTCCATGGGGTTGCAAAAGAGCCAGGCACATCTTAGTGACTAAACAATTTTAACACGCAAGAAGCATTTAAAATTATTTATGATATATTTTAAGTTTTTAATAGTAAATTTTTGAAATCTGGTGAATACTTTGCACTTATTACATTTTGGATCAACCATATTTCAACTATTAAATAGCCACATTTGTTCAGTATCTGTTATATTGGAGAGAATAGCTGGAACTTTTAGTAAAGAGTGTTTTATATATGGTCATGGAAATACTGAACTGCTAATATTACTTGGAAAAGGATGAAGGTACAATTTTGTGCTTTTGGATATGAATGCTCATATACATTGAGGACAGAAATAGACTAAAGCCAGGTTTCTCAGCCTTAGCATAATTGACATTTTTGGCCAGATGGTTCTTTGTTGTGGGGGTCTGTCCTGTCCCTGGCCTCTATCCACTAGATGTCAGTAGGATTCTGTCCAGAGATAATAATCACACATGCCTTCAGAATATGCCAAATGTCCCCTGGGAGATTGGGGGTATGTCAATCGTGATTAAGAACCAGTGTTCTAAATACTGCTTTTCACCAAAGATTTTTAGACTCAGATTGAATAATACACAAAGCAAAGATCCTCAAACTCTGAACCTTAAACATTAATCATCTCTTTCATTGTCAATGTGTGCATCTTAGATGGTTGGATAAGAGAATTAACATGATTTGGTAATTTTTTCAGTATCTCCTGTTGTCCTGCATTAATGCTATTTCTTCACGTAGTAGTATGTTTTCCCAATTTTCTTTTACTAATTGAATTTAATTTATCTTTAAAATCCTGTTCAAGCCCTAGTACATTCTTGAAGCTGTCTCTTACTTAACTGATTCAGAGTGAGGAATCTCTCTCTCTCTCTCTTTAATGCTGAGACTAACTGTTTGAAGTGCTATTTTGTGTGGACTTGTCTTATAACCATAGAGTCTAAGTTCCTAGAAGGCAGGGGCTTTTCTTTTATTGTCCAAACACAAAAATACATAGACCCTCCAGAGAGTACCTTTCAAGTTCATGTACGTTTCAGGTTAAAGTCTTTGAAAAGCATATGTTTAGTTGGAGTTTAATAGGGTGGATGTTTGCTAGGAAGTGGCCTTGGGATCTAAAACTGTAGAAGGGAGGAAAAAGAAGTAGAACTGATTAAAGGAAAAGATTGAGCTACATTACAGATCTCAGAACCTCAGCCAACTGCACAAGGAACTCTAGACCTATAATGGCCCTCACTTAGCCAAATTATTAGAATATTATAACCCTCACCATTATTTGCTGCTGCTGCTGCTAAGTCACTTCAGTCGTGTCCGACTCTGTGACCCCATAGACGGCAGCCCACCAGGCTCCACCGTCCCTGGGATTCTCCAGGCAAGAAGACTGGAGTGGGTTGCCATTTCCTTCTCCAATGCATGAAAGTGAAAAGTGAAAGTGAAGTCGCTCAGTCATGTCTGACTCTTCGAGATCCCATGGACCGCAGCCTACCAGGCTACTCCGTCCATGGGATTTTCCAGGCAAGAGTACTGGAGTGGGTTGCCATTGCCTTCTCCCACCATTACTTGGGCTTCCCCTAAAAGACTATGACCTTGGACAGTCCTTGAAGGGGTTGAGTACACTTCTAGCAGCTTGGTCAACAAATAAGTCCTTCTTTGAAGGGGGGTTTGGACATGTTTTCATGTCTATCACAAAATGATAGATGTGTAGAAGAAATTCCGTGGATGTTTACTGATAGCTAGAAGATTTTGCAGTGGTGCTAACTTGTAGGAGAATGGATCAGGGGAAGTTTTTGTCTGTCAGTCGGATTGGGTGGACCTATTTGATAGCCAGTCAGATGGCTTTTCTAAGGAATATCCCTTCCAAGGAAAGAGGAGTGACTCAGTGTTTGTGATGTACCCCAAATTACTTCAGCAACAGTTATAATGGTTCGGGAATATCTCCAATGAATGTTACATTATCAAACTGAGGTAGCATAAATACTTTGTTGGACATGTTAAGTATCAACTTTCCTTGTGGCTCAGCTGGTAAAGAATCTGCCTGCTATGCAGGAGACCTGGGTTCGATCCTTGGGTTGGGAAGATCCCCTGGAGAAGGGAAAGGATACCCACTCCAGTGTTCCGGCCTGGAGAATTCCATGGACTGTTTAGTCCATGGGGTTGCAGTCAGACACAACTGAACAACTTTCACTTAACCTTGTATAGGTACTGAAAGACCATGTATATGCTTGTAGGCTCAATGACATTAAAAGAAACACAAATAATCCAGGTTCTCAATTTTTGAATCTGCCATTCCCACTTTTCCATAGACAAAGGAAAGAATAACGGGTAGGGTGGTGGGAGCACATTTATTTAGTTGATACTTTATACTAAATCCTTTATACCTTTATCTGTTAAGCCCTGCAGTAATTCTGGGAAATAGGGAGTACTGTCTCAAGTTTTCCAGATAAGAAAACTATAGCTCTATGTTGTAAATTATTCCTGGCTCTACCATAATCATCATAGTCATCATCATCATTGCCAAAACATCCACAGTTTTACTTGTTACTAGACATTCTTCTAAGTGTTTTATATATGGAAGCCACTTCTAATAACTACCTTATAAAGTAGGAGCTGTTGTTATTCATACTTTACAGATATAGTGACTGAGTTACAAAGAGGTTTAGTAACTTGTTCAAGGTTTGCCGAGAGTGGCAAAGCTGAAATTTGAAATCAGGCTGCTTTGTCTCTAGTTTCTGTCCTCTTAATCACTATTTAAACTCATCTAAGTAGTAAGAAGCAGAAAAAAAGTGAAAGTGTTAGTTGCTCAGTCGTGTCCAACTGTTTTGTGACCCCATGGACTATAGCCTGCCAGGCTCCTCTGTCCATGGGATTCTCCAGGCAAGTATACTGAAGTGGGTTGCTATTTCTTCTCCAGGGGATCTCCCCAACCCAGGGATTGAATTTGCATCTATGTCTCCTGCATTGGTGAGTGGGTTCTTTACTACTAAGTGCCTCCTGGTCTGAGCAGAAATGAGGCATCAAAACAAGACAGTCTTATTCTAAAGGCAGACATTTTTTTCCTGCACAAGGATAGCTTCAGAGGCACTATACTTATACATTTTGAGTAATGACTCTCTTTTGATAGCAGGCAGGGCCTACATGGAGAATTGATGAAATGATTATGAGATGACCTTTAGGAAAGATGTATGTTTTAGTAGGTCACTGAAGGTGGCTCTTTTTCAGAAATTACGGGGTTTTTCAAAGGTGGCTGGTAGTCAGATTTCATATTTGATGACTTCTAGAAAATAGTATTTTTCTCATTCTAATTAGTGTAACCATTGATAATTTTTGAGGCTTATTTGGCCTTGTCTAGAATCTAATGCCATGTTCAACTGCCTCAAGTGACAGGAGAAGGCCAAAAACAAGTCCCAGCAACAGGAGTTGTAGCAGGATTCCACTTCCCAGAACCGGTCATGACAGAAACTTAGCCAGCTTCCACAGAGCTACCCTGCAATTATATCCTCTATGCTTGGCCTGCCTCTCCAAGTAAATTGCAAACCTATCCAGAGCAGAGTTCCTATATTATTTGTATCCCACCCTCTTCTACAACAGAGGGTAAATGAGGTCTTGAAATCATGCCTATGGAAACTGAACAGTAACTGAATCACAGGGCTCATGTTTCCTTGGCCATGTTGAAAATACTTTTTTTTTCCCCCACAACCCAGTTCAACATATTAAAATGCTTGTGATCTCAGTGTTTATGCAGAGGTAGACAGGCTGAGAACAGTCCAATAGGTGCCAAGTATCTCCCCATCCTAAAGCAAGGGGTTATATTAACAATCTGGACCACAATACCATGAATACGGTAGTTCTGCCTATCCAAGTGTGATACATTCCAAGACCCTCAGTGGATGCCTAAAACCAAGGATAATACCAAACCCTATTTAGACTATGCTTTTCCCTATACATGGGCTTCCCTGGTAGCTCAGAAGGTAAAGAATCTGCCTGCAGTGCAAGAAACCCAGCTTTAATCCCTGGGTTGGGAAGATCCCTGGAGAAGGGAATGGCTACTCACTCCAGTATTCTTGCCTGGAGAATCCCAGGGACAGAGGAGCCTGATAGGCTACAGTCCATAGAGTAGCAAAGAGTCAGACATGACCAAATGACTAACACTTTCACTTTCCTTTTTCATACACACACACACACACACACACACACACATCCATGATAAAGTTTAATCTATACATTAGGCACAGAGAGTAACAACTAATAATAAAATAGAACAATTATAACAATATACTAGAATAAAAATTATGTAAATGTGGTCTTTCTTGCAAAATATTATTATCTCATTGTACTATAACTCACCTTTCTTCTTGTGATGATATGAGATGATAAAATGCATATGTGATGGGATGAAGTGAGGTGAACAACGTAGGTATTATGCTATGACAGATAAGTCAAAAGAAGGATCATCTGCCTCACATGATCCTGGATCAACAAGCCTTTGATGATGTCAATTGTTGGATGTTTGGACGATATAGTGTTGATGGTTGGGGATCCCATGGGAGGGACTATTATAGTGAGTGCTTTTATTATGCCATTCAGAATGGCTCATAATTTAAAGCCTATGCATTGTTTATTTCTGAAGTTTTCTAGTTAATACTTTCAGACTGAGGTTGAACATAAGTAATGGAAAATATAGAAAGTGAAACTATGGATAAGGGGGGGTCAACTGTATATTGTGAAATAGGATTTGTTACCATTACCATGATTCCATGTAAAGTTGTTCCCTACTTCAATCTCTTTCCATTAAATTCCACCTCATTCCATAAACTCAAAGACATGCAATTTCCCAGGAGTACCAAAATGGTCTTTCCTGTGAGTAGTTCAGCCCCTGAAGTCTATCATTCTCGAAATTTCATTTATCCAGGAGAATTATAATTATCCTCTGCCCAGACTCTGATAGTAAATATTGTTTTCAATAAAAATTGATTCTTTGGGGGCAAATTGCAACTAGACACCAGGCTTTATATCAATTCAACATACACAGAAACCAATACTATATTCAGATTTTGCAAGAAATCAAAATGTTGAGTCATCACGAACATGTGCTAGGACTGGTACTTAAAGATAGAGACTATGAATCTTCTATAAGCAGGATAAACACATTGAAATGGGGGCCAGTCCACAGAAAAGAATCAGAAAGTCCTAAGCCACCTATCTTCCTTTTTCTGAAAAAGCAACAACAAAGTGTTAAGGTAGTTTGCAAAGTAACAAGGAGAAAAGATGGGATTCAGACTAGCCTTAATTTCCAAAGTTCATATTCACTAGTCAATTCTAACCCAAAATAAAACATTTATTTTACATATCAGATTAGGAAAACATAAAGGAATGATAATACCCAGGGGAGAAGAGGATGGAGAAGTAAGATACCTGATAGAGTAGCTGTGAGATTTTATGTTGGTGCAGTATTTTTGGAGGTTAATTCAGCAATAATTATCCAATGTTTGTATTAATAAAATGGGCATTTCTTTTAAGATAGATAGTCGACACCTAGGGAATTTTTCTATTGGAGTTATAAATATAGGTTTAAATGTAGAAATTCAGTATACTATTTTCTATAATTTTGAAAAAACAAACAAATAATCATGTGTTCTTCATTAGGGATTAGTTAAATTATAGTGCATTCATTTAATGTCATGGATCATGAAAAACTATGATGTCTATTTTACATATTTATATAGAAAGATGCCTAAAATACATGTGAAAAGTTGAGTTTATATAACAATGTATAGAGTACAATCCCATTGTTTTAGTTAAAAGTACCCAAAATATATAAATATAAATATGCATGAATATATATACACTAAATTGTATACATCAGAAAGTTTTTGAGCAAGATACTTTTATCACCTATGGTCTCCCTAGAGGTCCATGCACCTTAAATTAAGAACTCTGCCATACCAACTTTCCCACTGGCACTGTACCTTGTATGCAGGTTAAAACTATTTTCCTCTGTTTTCATTTCATGCACACCCTAGAGTTTTCTGAAGTAAAAGTTCTATTCTTTTTTCTTTCCAAAATTTTAATAAGTATTAGCACAAATATATATATTTTCATCCATAAAATTTCTACTTCTGCTAAGGCAAATACAGTAATTATTGTTTTACTACCCAAATATATTATATACAGTGATGTGAAGTTTGTATACATGTAAGTTATATAATTCTTACTCTGAGGAAAATTTTAACATATTCTTAGATATCTATTGAGTCAGCCCATATTGAGAAGGACAATTGAAACTGACAAAAAAATTTCAGTCACTATGCCTTGCTGGATATTTTGGTGTTTTTCAGTCACAAGTGATGCCCAACTCTTTGCAACCCCATGAACTGCAGCATGCCAGGCTTCTCTGTCCTTCACTATCTCCTGGAGTTTGCTCAAACTCATGTCTATTGAGTCAGTGATGACACGAACCATCTCATGCTCTGTCACCCCTTTTCCTCTTGCCCTCAGTCTTTCCTAGCATCAGGGTCTCTTCCATTGAGTCGGATTGTTGCATCAGGTAACCAAAGTATAGGCACTTCAGCTTCAGCATCAGTCTTTCCAATGAATATTCAGGGTTGATTTGCTGTAGGATTGACTCATTTTATCTCCTTGCTATCCAGGGGACTCTTGTGAGTCTTCTCTAGCACCACAATTTGAAAGCATCAGTTCTTCAGTACTCAGCTTTCTTTGTGGTCCAGCTCTCACATCCGTACATGACTACTGGAAAAACCATGCCTTTGACTATATGTAACTTTGTCAGCAAAATTATGTCTTTGCTATTTAATATGTGGTCTAAGTTTTTCATAGCTTTTCTTCCAAGAGCAAGTGTCTTAATTTCATGGCTGCACTTACTGTCTACAGTGATTTTAGAGCACAAGAAAATAAAATCTGCCACTGTTTCCACTTTTTCCCCATCTATTTGCCATGAAGTGATGGGACTGGATGCCATGACCTTAGTTTTCTGAGTGTTGAGTTTTAAGCCAGCTTTTTCACTCTCCTCTTTCACCTTCATCAAGAGGCTCTTTAGTTCCTCTGCTTTCTGCCATAAGGGTGGTATCATCTACATATCTGAGGTTATTGATATTTCCCCTGGCAATCTTGACTCCAGCTTGTGAGTCACCCAGCCTGGCATTTCACATGATGTACTCTGCATATAAATTAAATAAGCAGGGTGACAATATACAGCCTTGACATACTCAGAACATAAATGCTGTCAGTATCATCTTAGCACAGATTAATTTTTATAACACATTTGCAACTCACAAAAAATTTCACTTTCAATTAAATGGGACTGTCAATACCTGCATTCTCAGACTTTACCTCATTGGCAGTTTAAATGATGTGTGTGTGTGTGTGTGTGTGTGTGTGTGTGTGTGTGTGTTTTATGTTGAATTTGACTCTAGTGTTTAAGAGAGAGTAATTTCACAAGCCTTTTCAGGTAGATCCAACATCATGGGTTAAACTAAAATATATGAACTCAATAGAAATAGCCCTGGATTCTTTAGCACAAATATATTTCCAAAGGTACCCTCATAAAAGTTTAACCTCATCAGTTCAGTTCAGTCAATCAGTCATGTCCGACTCTTTGTGACCCCCATGAACCGCAGCACGCCAGGCCTCCCCGTCCATCACCAACTCCCGGAGTTCACCCAAACCCATGTCCATTGAGTTGGTGATGCATCCAACCATCTCATCCTCTGTCATCCCCTTCTCCTACTGCCCCCAATCCTTCCCAGCATCAGGGTCTTTTCCGATGAGTCAACTCTTCGCATGAGGTGGCCAAAGTATTGAAGTTTCAGCTTCAACATCAGTCCTTCCAATGAACACCCAGGACTGATCTCCTTAAGGATGGGCTGGTTGGATCTTCTTGCAGTCCAAGGAACTCTCAAGAGTCTTCTCCAACACCACAGTTCAAAAGCATCAATTCTTCAGCACTCAGCTTTCTTTATACTCCAACTCTCACATCCATACATGACTACTGGAAAAACCATAGCCTTGACTAGATGGACCTTTGTTGGCAAACTAATGTCTCTACTTTTTAATATGCTATCTAGGTTGGTCATAACTTTCCTTCCAAGGAGTAAGCGTCTTTTAATTTCATGGCTGCAATCACCATCTGCAGTGATTTTGGAGCCCAGAAAAATGAAGTCAGCCACTGTTTCCACTGTTTCCCCATCTATTTCCCATGAAGTGATGGGACCAGATGCCATGATCTTAGTTTTCTGAATGTTGAGCTTTAAGCCAACTTTTTCACTCTCCTCTTTCACTTTCATCAAGAGGCTCTTTAGTTCCTTTTCACTTTCTGTCATAAGGGTGGTGTTGTCTGCATATCTGAGGTTGTTGATATTTCTCCCGGAAATCTTGATTCCAGCTTGTGCTTCTTCCAGCCCAGCATTTCTCATGATGTACTCTGCATATAAGTTAAATAAACAGGGTGACAATATACAGCCTGACATATTCCTTTTCCTATTTAGAACCAGTCTGTTGTTCCAATGATATTTTCAGTTAGGTCTATTTTAAGGTACTCTGAATGGTACCATTAAATACTTCATATGCTCAGTCTATTATTCATTTATACATTGTTAAACATTCTGGATTCATTTTGTTTATAGTTATAATCACAAAAAGTCTGCTCTAATGTTTCTTGGTATGGTGTTGAGACAGATCTTTTCTCTGAAGAAAAACAATATCCTTAATATGTTATAAGATATAGCTTAGGACATCCATATGGCAATGCTCATCTCAAGGGGAATGTCAACTTTTTCATTCAAATTGAGTAGATTTTGGTTCAACGTGGGAAAACAAACAAACAGATCTTAGAAAGCTTTCACATGCATTTCCAGTACATTTCTCAAAGACAGTTTTAGGATATTTTTTGAAAGAAGTGTATTTCATGCTTGAAGTTAACTTTTCAATAAGGATTATTGCTAGCTTGGAATTTCATTATCTTTTTGCGGTAGGAACATATTTTAGTAAGCTCAAGCATGGTTTACTAATTCATGTTAATTGCTGGGAATTCATGATGTAAGAAAACAAGCAAGGTAGCCAAGAAAGTGGTCCAGTCTCCCTTATTGTTGACAAAAAGGCACCAGCAGAATTTCTGTTGCATATTTGAAAGTAAAAATTGCCTGTCATTACCTGCCATTAAATCTGTGTATAGCAAAGCAGGACTAGCATTGCCTTACAAAAAGCTTAAAGGTCACTTAAAGGTTACAAACTGGCCAATAGAACTAAGCCATGGTCTGCAGCTTCATTATGCTTTTTGTTAAAATATAGCAGCTCTACATGGAAATGGCTTATCTACCTGTTCTATCATTGCTAGGTCTCCAGCACATATTTTTTTAAAAGCATTTCATTTTTTTAATATTTAACAGCCTGATTGAGATATAATTAACCTATAATAAACTGCATATATTTAAGGTGTAAATTTTGCTAAGTTTGACATATGGATATACTATAAAACTATCACTACCAGGCAGTGAACATACCTATTACCCCCAAAGTTTCTTCATGACCTTCACATTCTCTCACTCTTCCTCCCTTGTCCTCACTCCACCATCCCCAGGCAGCCACTGGTCTGCTTTCTGTTACCATCAATTAGTTGACATTTTCTAGAAACTTCAGTAAATGAAATCATACTAAATATCCTATTTGTTGTCTGGATTCTGTTTCTCAGAATAGTTATTTTGAGATTTGTCCATGTTTTAGTTTGTATCACTAGTTCTTCTCCCCACCCCCATTTTTTTTTTTTTGCCTTGCATAAAATTCCAATTTTGTTTGTTTGTTTGTTTAATTCAGGCAACATGCAGAGGTAGAGGTCTAAGATCAAATGTTTTATTATAGAGTTATAATTAACAAACAATATTAGTATCAGATATACAATATAGTGATTCATTATCTTTTATGGCCGTGGTCCCCAACCTTTTTGGCACTAGGGACCAGTTTTGTAGAAGACAATTTTTCCACAGATGGGCGTGAGGGGTAATGTGAATGATGGTTCAGGTGGTAATGCAAGTGATACGGAGCAATGGGGAGTGGCAGGTGAAGCTTTGCTGGCTCGCCTGCCCACTGCTCACCTCCTGTTGTGCAGCCCATTTGGGCACCCCTGTTTTATGGTATGAAATGATCAACACATTAAGATCAGTTACCACCTGTCACCATGCAAATTTGTTACTGTTGCAAATTTGGATTGACTATATTCCCTGTGCTGTACATTACATCCCTATGGTCTATATATTTTATTGCTAGAAGTTTATATCTGTGCTTTTGGTGTCTAGCTTTTATCATCACCACAAGTATGTATGTTTTGCATCTCCACCTGGATATCATTGCTTGAATATTCCAATGTCATTCACTGGATCTAAAAGAAAGTGCTTATCCTTTGGAAAGCCAGGATATAAGGGCAAGGGCAAGGATAGGGGTCATGTAGTTTCTAGCTTTAGCCACAAAAATAACAGGTTCGGTTCAGTTCAGTCACTCAGTCATGTCAACTCTTTGCGACCCCATGGACTACAGCACACCAGGCCTCCTTGTCCATCACCAACTCCCAGAGCTTGCTCAAACTCATATCCATCGAGTGGGTAATGCCATCCAACCATCTCATCCTCTGTCATTCCCTTCTCCTGCTGCCTTCAATCTTTCCCAGCAACAGGGTCTTTTCCAATGAGTCAGTTCTTTGCATCAGGTGGCCAAAGTATTTGATTTCAGTTTCAGCATCAGTCCTTCAAATCAATATTCAGGACTGATTTCCTTTAGGATTGACTGCTTTGATTTCCTTGCAGTACAAAGGACTCTCAAGAGTCTTCTCCAACACCACAGTTCAAAAAGCATCAATTCTTCAGCCCTCAGCTTTCTTTATGGTCCAACTCTCACAACCATACATGACTACTGGAAAAATCATAGGTTTCACTAGACGGGCCTTTGTCACAAAGTATGCTTTTTAATATGCTGTCTAGGTTTGTCATAGATTTTGTTCCAAAGAACAAGCATCTTTTAATTTCATGGCTGCAGTCACCATCTGCAGTGATTTTGGAACCCAAGAAAATAAAGCCTGTCACTGTTTCCATTGTTTCCCCATCTATTTGCCATGAAGTGATGGGACTGGATGCCATGATCTTAGTTTTTTGAACATTGAGTTTTAAGCCAGCTTTTTCACTCTCCTCTTTCACTTTCATCAAGAGGCTTTTTAGTTCCTCTTCACTTTCTGCTATAAAGGTGGTGTCATCTGCGTATCTGAGGTTATTGATATTTCTCCTGGAAATCTTGATTCCAGCTTGTGAGTCATCCAGCCCAGCATTTCACATGATGTACTCATATAAGTTAAATAAGCAGGGTGACAATATACAGCTTTGACATACTCCTTTCCCAATTTAGAACCAGTCTGTTGTTCCATGTCTGGTCTTAACTGTTGCTTCTTGACCTGCATACAAGTTTCTCAGGAGGCAGGTAAGGTGTCATCTGTACTTTGCTATTGATGATATATTTACTACACTGAAACTGATACTCTTGGAAATATATATCAAATTGCAAACCATCTAAAGCTTGATAGTTATATAGGGTATAACATTTGAGTGTGTTTATCCAAGATAGTGTCAATAAAAAGAGAGAGTGACTGTGTAAAAAAGAAAGTCTTCATTTGGAATACCTCTTCCTCCAAATAACCATGGATCTTGGCATAATCAGCTTTTTAGATGGGCACTTTACAAAACGGTCCTTATCATTACTGACTCATTTTAAAAAATAAAGAGTAAAAGCAAACTTAAAATATCTTAATTTAGCATGGCCTTTAAATTCAATAAATCTTTATGACACTAGAACTTTATCTGTGACATTCAGCCTATAAGGTTAGAACAATTTTCTTATTCTCCAATTCAGAAATTTTAAAATAAGATTTTAATTCTAGTATATGAACCAATCAAAATATTTTTTAATATAAGCAACCTAAGTTTCTTCTCTTACTGTTTGTGCTTGGCATGATTTGCATGCTCATTTGTTTCTGACTCTTTGTGACCCCTTGGACTGTAGCACACCAGGCTCCTCTGTTCATGGGATTTCCCAGACAAGAATACAGGAGTGGATTACCATTTCCTTCTCCAGTGAATCTTCCGAACACAGGGATCTGAACCCATGTCTCCTGCATTGGCAGACAGATTGATTCTTTACCACTGAGCCACCTGGGAAGCCCCTGTTTGTGTTTAGAAGATATTTTATGAATTTCTAGAAAAAATGCAAGTTATTGTGCTCTATGTTAATAGTTTATTTGGCTTTTAGCCTACAGTGAGTCTGTGTGACAGCAAAGAATCATTTTGTTGGAATGCCTTGGCAAGACTAGTTTTGGTGGTTTTAGTTAGGAGAAAGCTGTATTATTCACATTCTGACCAAACATTTGTTTCATAGTTTTATTTTGAGTTTATTTCCATGCTAGTGGAATTTATTACTTTTTTTAAATTGCAGGATAATTGCTTTACAATGTTGTGCTGGTTTCTGCTTTACAACAACAACCAACCATAAGTATACGTATGTCCCCTCCCTCCTCCCACCTGTGCCCTCCCTCCTCCCACCCCACCCTTCCATCCCACCCCTCTAGGTCATCACAGGGCACTGAGCTGAACTCCCTGTGTCATGCAGCAGTTTCCTACTAGCTGTTTATTTTACACATGGTAGTGTATATATTTCAACGTTACTTTCTCAATTCATCCCACCTTCTCCTTCCCACTCTGTGTCCACAGGTTCATTCTCTATGTCTGTGTCTCTATTCATCAGTACCAATAGGTTCATCAGTACCATTTTTTCTAGATGTGTGTTAATATGCAATATTTGTTTTTCTCTTTCTGACTTATTTCAGTTTGTATAATAAGCTCTAGGTTTGTCCACCTCAGTTTAAGTGACTCAAATTTGTTCCTTTTTATGACTAATATTCCACTGTATATTTTTACCACAACTTTATCTACTAATTTGTTGATGGACATCTAGATTGCTTCCATATCCTGGCCATAGCAAATAGTGCTGCAATGAATGTCTTTTTGAATTATGGTTTTCTCAGGATATATGCCTAGTAGTTGGATTGCTGGGTCCTGTGGATGGAGCTGGAGGAATTTATTATTGTAAGACATTCTGATTGGATGAAAGTTAATGTTTTAGCTATAATGCTCTCTATGACTCATTTGCATGGGGATGAGAGTACAAAGTAGAAAGTACATTTCAGTCTGTCCTTCTGCTGCTGCTGCTAAGTTGCTTCAGTCGTGTCCGACTCTGTGCGACCCCATAGACAACAGCCCACCAGGCACCTCTGTCCCTGGGGCTCTCCAGGCAAGAACACTGGAGTAGGTTGCCATTTCCTTCTCCAATGCATGAAAATGAAAAGTGAAAGTGAAGTTGCTCAGTCATGTCCATCTTAGCAACCCCATGGACTGTAGCCTACCAGGCTTCTCCATCCATGGGATTTTCCAGGCAAGAGTACTGGAGTGGGTTGCCATCACCTTCTCCATTCAGTCTGTCCAGTGGTTCTCAAAAGAACTGATACTGACCCCTAGATACCATTTTGGTAATTTGTGGGGGACAGCCTTGAGTCATGAAAACTGTGGAGAGTGGGCTCAACTGGTATTTCATTGACAGAAGGCAATGATCAGGAACCACAGAAAATGGTCCTATGTCTTGAACAAAATTTGAATGTCCATTTAGACATTCAAACAGGTGATATTTTCTGTGCTAAATGAATATCTGAGCCCGGAAAACTATGTGAGTCTAGAACCTAACTCCAGGAGACATACAAAGTCACTTTGATTGATTTTAATAAACATTTTTAATAATGCAGGTAGCGTGTAAATTGAGGGAATAATTGAGGGGGGAAATGTACATTGTACACTTGTTTGTTTAAAACTTATAATGACAGGCCCCTCTTTCAGAAAATTACACAGTATTTAAATTGGCAATTCAAAATTCCTGAATTGGTTTGCATTTTTAGCTGTTACATTTGTAGTGATGTTGTATTATAGGTACAACTACTGAACTACGTCATTGTGTCATCTTTTGTAGTTGAGTCCAAGTATCTACATATTGAAACACCTACAATTTTATTATAGTATACTTTTTAAATTAAACTTTAAGTTATATATGAGGCGTTAAATTGAATTTTTAATTATGATTAAACATAGGTTTGATGAACTATGAAGTTAATTTCAGCATATTACAGGAGATGTCATGACACACTTGTTTTTCTTTTTTTTGGTTTTAATTGTCTTTTATTTATTTATTTTTTATTTATTTTTATTAGTTGGAGGCTAATTACTTTACAATATTATAGTGGTTTTTGTCATACATTGACATGAATCAGCCATGGATTTATATGTATTCCCCATCCCAATCCCCCCTCCCACTTCCCTCTCTACCCGATCCCTCTGGATCTTCCAAGTGTACCAGGCCCGAGCACTTGTCTCATGCATCCAACCTGGGCTGGTGATCTGTTTCACCATAGATAATATACATGTTTCGATGTTGTTCTCTCGAAATATCCCACCCTCGCCTTCTCCCACAGAGTCCAAAAGTCTGTTCTGTACATCTGTGTCTCTTTTCCTGTTTTGCATATAGGGTTATCATTACCATCTTTTTAAATTCCATATATATGTGTTAGTATACTGTATTGGTCTTTATCTTTCTGGCTTACTTCACTCTGTATAATGGGCTCCAGCTTCATCCATCTCATTAGAACTGATTCAAATGAATTCTTCTTAATGGCTGAGTAATATTCCATGGTGTATATGTACCATGGCTTCCTTATCCATTCATCTGCTGATGGGCATCTAGGTTGCTTCCATGTCCTGGCTATTATAAACAGTGCTGCGATGAACATTGGGGTACACGTGTCTCTTTCAGATCTGGTTTCCTCAGTGTGTTATGCCCATAAGTTGGATTGCTGGGTCATATGGCAGTTCTAGTTCCAGGTTTTTAAGAAATCTCCACACTGTTCTCCATAGTGGCTGTACTAGTTTGCATTTCCACCAACAGTGTAAGAGGGTTCTCTTTTCTCCACACCCTCTCCAGCATGTATTGCTTGTAGACTTTTGGATAGTAGCCATCCTGACTGGCGTGTAATGGTACCTCATTGTGGTTTTGATTTGCATTTCTCTGATAGTGAGTGATGTTGAGCATCTTTTCATGTGTTTGTTAGCCATCTGCATGTCTTCTTTGGAGAAATGTCTGTTTAGTTCTTTGGCCCATTTTTTTGATTGGGTCATTTATTTTTCTGGAATTGAGCTTCAGGAGTTGCTTGTATATTTTTGAGATTAATCCTTTGTCTGTTGCTTCATTTGCTATTATTTTCTCCCATTCTGAGGGCTGTCTTTTCACCTTGCTTATAGTTTCCTTTGTTGTGCAAAAGCTTTTAAGTTTCATTAGGTCCCATTTGTTTATTTTTGCTTTTATTTCCAATATTCTGGGAGGTGGGTCATAGAGGATCCTGCTGTGATTTATGTCAGAGAGTGTTTTGCCTATGTTCTCCTCTAGGAGTTTTATAGTTTCTGGTCTTGCATTTAGATCTTTAATCCATTTTGAGTTTATTTTTGTGTATGGTGTTAGAAAGTGTTCTAGTTTCGTTCTTTTACAAGTGGTTGACCAGTTTTCCCAGCACCACTTGTTAAAGAGGTTGTCTTTTTTCCATTGTATATCCTTGCCTCCTTTGTCGAAGATAAGATGTCCATAGGTGTGTGGATTTATCTCTCGGCTTTCTATTCTGTTCCATTGATCTATATTTCTGTCTTTGTGCCAGTACCATACTGTCATGATGACTGTGACTTTGTAGTATGGTCTGACGTCAGGCAGGTTGATTCCTCCAGTTCCATTCTTCTTTCTCAAGATTACTTTGGCTATTTGAGATTTTTTTATTTCCATACAAATTGTGAAATTATTTGTTCCAGTTCTGTGAAAAATACCGTTGGTAGCTTAATAGGGCTTGCATTGAATCTATAGATTGCTTTGGGTATTATAGCCATTTTGACAATATTGATTCTTCCAATCCATGAACACGGTATATTTCTCCATCTGTGTGCATCCTCTTTGATTTCTTTCATCAGGACACAGTTATTTTTAAAAATAAATTCACTAGATCTGAAACCTCATTGGAATTGTTTTATAATAAATATTAAAGTATGAGAATACTGCTTTCTATATGAATAATTTTAGTTATCTTTAAATTTGAAGTAGTAATAGTATCTACTCCATTTAGATGTTGTTGTAAGGGTACATGCATGTAGATTTTACATGTAAAACTAATTTTTGCATTTGTTACATAGAAAATACTGGATAATAATAGATTGTTATTATTATGATTAGTAGAATAGTATCCTGAATTTATTATCTCTGGTAATTTATGCCATGCTTCTTAGAATATAAATAACATATATGGTATAGAATGTATACTCCATTGGACATGATTGAACACCTATTCTCTAATATTTTCATTTTGTCTGCAGATCTCAAAAACTCTCTCTTGAATTTTCCCTCATCTCATGATCTGATCATTTTCAGTCTCTTTTATTCATTTTTCTCATTCTCACAACCTCTTAACTTTGGAGTGTCTCAGGGTTCAGGGCTGGGACATCTTGTCTTCCTCGTGCACAATCACTCTGTTGACAGACTCATCCTGCATCAATGGCTTTAGACAATATTACATACTGACAAATCCTGAATCTATATGTCTAGCTAGGAACACTTTTCTGAACTCTAGCCTCACATATACAATTGCCAAGGTTCTATCTGGGATTGTTTATCTATCATATATCTAAAATTAGGATGTCTAAAACCAAATTACTAATATTTCCTCATCTAAAAATAATAATTTTCTGTCTGCTAGTACCTTTCCTGTCTGTTATTGAAACTATACCTTTTAAGTACTTGGGAAAATAAATCGTAAACATGCTTAACTCTACTTTCACTCACATCCTCTAAGCTAGTCTATCAGTAAATCCTCCTGTTGGCCCTACTCTCAAAAAATATCTAGATTGTGATCATTTTTACCACCTCCACTGCTGCTACTCTCATCTAAATCACTGTCCATCTCAGACCTCCAATGATTATATCACCTTAACTGTTCTCCTTTCTTTCACCCTGGCCTTAATTTCCATTCTATTCACACAACATAATAGCCAGATTGATTCTTTTAAAACAAAGACTCCAGTGACAGCCCATGTCGCTGAGAGTAAATACCAAACCTGTACAATTATGGCTTTCTGTTATCTTTCCAACCTCATTATTAGTTATTTTCCCATTTGGTGGCTCAAATGGTAAGGAATCTGCCTGCAATGCAGGAGACCCAGATTTGATCCCTGGGTTGGGAAGATCCCCTGAAGGAGGGAATAGCTACCCACTCCAATATTCTTGCCTGGAGAATTCCATGGACAGAAGAGCCTAGTGGGTTACAGTCTATGGGGTCACAAAGAGATGGACATGACTGAGTGACTAACACTTTCATCTTACTCAAATTGCCCTGATGTTGGTGCTGATCCTGGGAAATCCTCCTACTCAAAGGCCTTTGCACATTCTGCTTCCTCTACCTAGAACTTTATTTCCCCAGTTATCTGCATGGCTTACTTCTTCATTTTCTTATGGTATTTGCTCCAACATCAAATGCTTTCAATGAGATCTTTCTGGACCATCCTAACAACCACCTCAGCACTTACCTGTTTAATTTTCTCTGCATAATACTTACAGAATTTGTGTGTTTACTCTGTTTATTGCCTGTCCTTCTCTAATAGAATGTGAGGACAACAGGACGTGGATTTGTATTTCTAATTCATTTCTGTATTTCCTGAACTTAGATTAATGTCTGGCACATAGTACATGCTCATGAAACATTTGCCAATGTATTCTGCCTTTGGTTAACAAAAGACTAAAGAGAGCATGACTGAAATATCACCTCCTTTCCAACATTCAGGAAAGAAATTCATTTAAAATTACTGGTGTATATACATCTATTTGTATATACATTGGTGTATATATATATATATATATATATATACATCTATTTGTATATACATTTCATGTATGTGTGTGTGTGTGTGTGTGTGTGTGTGTGTGTGTGTGTAAAGAACAATACTGCACAGAAACCTGGAATGTTAGGTCCATGAATCAAGGCAAATTGGGAGTGGTCAAATAGGAGATGGCAAGAGTGAATGTCGACAGTCTAGTAATCAGCAAACTAAAATGGACTGGAATGGGTGAATTTAACTCAGATGACCATTATATCTACTACCGTGGGCAGGAATCCCTTAGAAGAAATGGAGTAGCCATCATAGTCAACAAAAGAGTCTGAAATGCAGTACTTCGATGCAATCTCAAAAATGACAGAATGATCTCTGTTCATTTCCAAAGCAAACCATTCAATATCACGGTAATTCAAGTCCATGTCCCGACCAGTAATGCTGAAGAAGCTGAAATTGAACAGTTCTATAAAGACCTACAAGACCTTTTAGAACTAACACCCCCCAAAATATGTCCTTTTCATTATAGGGGACTGGAATGAAAAAGTAGGAAGTCAAGAAACACCTGGAGTAACAGGCAAATTTGGCCTTGGAGTACAGAATGAAGCAGGGCAAAGGCTGCCAAGAGTTTTGCCAAGAGAATGCACTGGTCATAGCAAACACCCTCTTCTAATAACACAGGATAAGACTCTACACATGGACATCAGCAGATGGCCAACACTGAAATCAGATTGATTACATTCTTTGCAGCCAAAGATGGAAAAGCTCGATACAGTCAGCAAAAACAAGACAGGGGGCTGACTGTGGCTTTGATCATGAACTCCTTATTGCCAAATTCAGACTTAAATTGAAGAAAGTGGGGAAAAGCACTAACCATTCAGATATGACCTAAATCAAATCCCTAATGATTATACAGTGGAAGTGAGAAATAGATTTAAGGGACTGAATCTGATAGAGTGCCGGATGAACTACGGATGGAGGTTCTTGACATTGTACAGGAGACAGGGATCAAGATCAGCCCCAAGGAAAAAAAAATGCAAAAAGGCAAAATGGTTGTCTGAGGAGGCCTTACAAATACCCGTGAAAAGAAGAGAAGTGAAAAGCAAAGGAGAAAAGGAAAGATATTCCCATTTGTATGCAGAGTTCCAAAGAAAAGCAAGGAGAGATAAGAAAGCCTTCCTTAGCAATCAATGCGAAGAAATAGAGGAAAACAATAGAAAGGGAATGTCTAGAGATCTCTTCAAGAAAATTAGAGATACCAAGGAAAAATTTCATGCAAAGATGGGCTCAATAAAGGACAGAAATGGTTTGGACCTCACAGAAGCAGAAGATATTAAGAAGAGGTGGCAAGAATACACAGAAGAATTGCACAAAAAAGATCTTCATGACCCAGATAATCACGATGGTGTGATTACTGACCTAGAGCCAAACATCTTGGAATGTGAGGTCAAGTGGGCCTTAGAAAGCATCACTACGAACAGTGCTAGTGGAGGTGATGGAATTCCAGTTGAGCTATTTCAAATCCTGAAAGATGATGCTGTAAAAGTGCTGCACTCAATATGCTAGCAAAATTGGAAAACTCAGCAGTGGCCACAGGACTGGAAAAGGTCAGTTTTCATACCAATCGCAAAGAAAGGCAATGCCAAAGAATGCTCAAACTACCACACAATTGCACTCGTCTCACATGCTAGTGAAGTAATGCTCAAAATTCTCCAAGCCAGGCTTCAGCAATATGTGAACCATGAACTTCCGGATGTTCAAGCTGGTTTTAGAAAAAGCAGAGAAACCAGAGGTCAGATTGCCCACATCTGTTGAATCATCGAAAAAGCAAGAGAGTTCCAGAAAAACATCTACTTCTGCTTTATTGACTATGCCAAATCCTTTGACTGTGTGGATCACAACAAACTGTGGAAAATTCTGAAAGAGATGGGAATACCAGACCACCTGACCTGCCTCTTGAGAAACCTTTACAGCATCTGACTTTACTCTCACCACCAGACACAGCCACAGCTGAGCATCATTTTGACTTTGCACAGCCTGTTTATTGTTTCTGGAGCTATTAGTAATTGGCCTCCACTCTTCTCCAGTAGCACCGTCCAACCTGGGGGGCTCATCTGTGGACTAAAAGAATATGTTTTCAAGATGAGCCAAAATCCCTGAAGTTAGCAATTATAAGGTCAACTAATATTTAATAATGGAACTGTGAATATCAGTGGGGAAAGGATAGTCTCTAAAGGATAAACTAAGATTTAATAGACATCATTTGGACAGAACCTTTACTCAGGCAGATAATATAGACCCAGAAGAGACCAATTATTATTGTTTCATGCCTGATTTTTTGTGAGGCTAAGGGTAGAGTCAATAACATTTTCTGTTGTTTAAGTTGCCTATGTGCAACTTATCTAATATGGGAAAAGATAACTATTTTACTATATGGTGAATTCTTGAACCATATGTTTACTAATGAGGGAAGAGAAACAATGAAAGTTGCCTTGTAGATGTTAATAAATTCAGGGTGCTCATTGGGGAAAGGGCTTTTTCTGATAAGACATATTCATTTATAAAATATAAGATGCAGAACAGTGTTAGAATTTAAAACCATTAATCTAAAAGTAAATGAACTTATACTTTGATTATATAACCAGAGATTAATTCTAAATATAAATGTTAAAATGATCATTACTAACGTTTGACATACTGATTTCACATTTGAGAAATCACCATAGACCAATGTTCTATAGTTGTACATTAATAATAAATCTAGAGAATTAATTTCTGTTTTGTAGAGAGGCATTGAGTATTCTCTTTAGAGATGATGTGACTTGATTTCTTGTAATGGTCCATCTACTAAGTAGTGAGACAACTTTTTTTAATAGGGGTTGGTAACTGAGTTGGTAAAGAATCTACCTGCAATGCAGGAGACCCAGGTTTGACCTCTGGGTCAAGAAGATCCTCTGGAGGAAGAAATGGCAAACCACTCCATTATTCTTGCCTGGAGAATTCCATGGACAGAAGCCTGGCGGACTACAGGCCATGGGGTCACAAAGAGTCGAACACGACTGAGTGACTAACACACTATAGTACTAACAGCTAGAGCAGGAAACACTTAATGTGGCTATTTTCAGCATATATATATTCTTATAGGAATAATTCTACTTGTTTATAATGTATATTCCTTTTAATATGATACTGAATTTTGTTTACTTGTATTTTGTTGAAAATTTTTGCATCAGTATTTACATGGGATGTTGATTTGTAGTTTTCTTGTAATGTCTTTTTCAGGCTTTGTAATCAGGTTAATGCTGGCCTCATAGATTAAATTCAAAAGTGCTCCCTCCTCAATTTTTTAGAAGAGTTTGAGGATTGATATTATATACTTGGTATATACTTGGTAGAGTTCATCAACAAATCCAAATAGTCCAATAATTATCTTTGTCAGGAGGTTTTTTATTATTGATTAAATTTCTTACTAGTTATAGGTCCATTCAGAGTATTATTTCTTTATTATTCATGGTAGGTTGTATATTTCTAGGAATTTGTACATTTTATCTAAATTTTCCAATTTGTTGGCACACAAGTGTATATACTATTCTATTAAAGTTCTTTTGATTTCTTTAAAATGGGTCATAATGTTCCCAATTTCATTTCTGATTTTAGTAAGTTGAATTTTCTCTTTTTTCTTAAAGTAGTTAATGGTTAGCTAATTTAGTTGATCTTTATGCAGAAATAACTTTTGGTTTCATTGATTTTCCTCTATTGCTTTTCTATTCTCTGTGTGTGCTAAGTTGCTTCAGTTGTGTCAGACTATTTGCAACCCTCTGGACTGTAGCCCACCAGGCTCTCTATCCAAGGGATGCTTCAGCAAGAACACTTGAGTGAGTTGCCATGCCCTCCTCCAGGGGATCTCCCAGGGATTGAAAAGTCTCTTTGTCTCCTTCATTGGTGCGTAGGTTCTTTACCACTAGCACCTCCTGGGAAGCCCAATTCTCTATTTCACTCAAATAATTATTTACTTCTTATTGTATTCTTCTTTTATAACTTTGGGTTTGCCACTTCTTTTCTCTAGTTCCTTAAGGTGCAAAGTTACATTATTTTTTGTTATTGCTCTTCTTTTTTTTTTTTTAATATAAGCATTTACAGCTATAAGTTTTCATCTTATTATATAAGCTACATTACATGCATTTTATATATATTTTTTACTTCTCTGAAAATATTTTCTAATTTCCCTTGAGATATCTTCTTTGACCCACTGGTTACATAAGTGTGGTTGTTTAGTGTGTTTAATTTCCACATATTTGTGACTTTTTCAGTTTTGCTTGATATTGATTTCTGATTTCGTTCCATTGTGATTGGAAAAGATATTTGTATGATGTCAATCTTTTTAAATTTGTTGACTTGTTTTACAGCCTATATATTCTAGAGAATGCTCCATGTGTTGAGAAAAATGTCTATCATGCTGTTATTTTTGTGATATATTCTGTGTACATCTGTTTGGTACATTTAGTTTATGGCATTCTCTATTTCTTTATTGATCATCTATTTGGATAGTTTACATTTTAATTAAAGTGATATATTAAAGTCTGAAAATATTATTGTAGAAATCTCTTTTTTTTTTAATTTAAATTATTTATTTATTTTACTTTACAACATTGTATTGGTTTTGCCATACATTGACTTGAATCCGCCATGGGTGTACATGTGTTCCCCATCCTAAACCCCTCTCCCACCTCCCTCCCCATCCCATCCCTCTGGGTCATCCCAGTGCACCAGCCCTGAGCATCCTGTATCATGCATCGAATCTGGACTGGCGATTCGTTTCACATATGATAATTTATATGTTTCAATGTTATTCTCCCATATCATGCCACCCTCGCCCTCTCCCACAGAGTCCAAAAGACTGTTCAATACATATGTGTCTCTCTTGCTGTCTCGTATACAGGGTTATCATTACCACTTTCTAAATTCCATATATATGCGTTAGTATACTGTATTGGTGTTTTTCTTTCTGGCTTACTTCATTCTGTACAATAGGCTCCAGTTTCATTCACCTCATACAAACTGATTCAAATGTATTCTTTTTAGTGGCTGAGTAATATTCCATTGTGTATATGTTCCACTGCTTTCTTATCCATTCGTCTGATGATGGGCACCTAGGTTGCTTCCATGTCCTGACTATTATAAACAGTGCTATGACGAACATTGGGGTGCACGTGTCTCTTTCCATTCTAGTTTCCTCAGTGTGTATACCCAGCATTGGGATTGCTGGGTCATATGGCAGTTCTATTTCCAGTTTTCTAAGGAATCTCCACACTGTTCTCCATAGTGGCTGTACTAGTTTGCATTCCCACCAATAGTGTAAGAGGGTTCCCTTTTCTCCACACCCTCTCCAGCATTTATTGCTTGTAGACTTTTGGATAGCAGCCATCCTGACTGGCATGTAGTGGTGGTTTTGATTGCATTTCTCTGATAATGAGTGATGTTGAGCATCTTTTCATGCATTTGCTAGACATCTGTATGTCTTCTTTGGAGAAATGTCTGTTAGGTTCTTTGGCCCACTTTTTGATTGGGTCTTTTATTTTTCTGGAATTGAGCTGCAGGAGTTGTTTGTATATTTTTGAGATTAATTCTTTGTCCATTGCTTCATTTGCTATTATTTTCTCCCATTCTGAAGGTTGTCTTTTCACTTTGCTTATAGTCTCCTTTGTTGTGCAGAAGCTTTTAATTTTAATTAGGTCCCATTTGTTTATTCTTGCTTTTATTTCCAATATTCTGGGAGGTGGGTCATAGAGGATTCTGCTGTGATTTATGTCGGAGAGTGTTTTGCCTATGTTCTCCTCTAGGAGTTTTATAGTTTCTGGTCTTACGTTTAGATCTTTAATCTATTTTGACTTTATTTTTGTGTATGGTGTTTGAAAGTGTTCTGGTTTCATTCTTTTACAAGTGGTTGACCAATTTTCCCAGCACCACTTTTTAAAAAGATTGTCCTTTCTTCATTGTATATTCTTGCCTCCTTTGTCAAAGATAAGATGTCCATAGGTGTGTGGATTTATTTCTGGGCTTTCTATTTTGTTCCACTGTAAAAGCAGTGCTAAGGGGAAGGTTCATAACAATATAAGCTTACCTCAAGAAAAAAGAAAAAAGTCAAATAAACAACCTAACTCTACACCTAAAGCAACTAGAGAAGGAAGAAATAAAGAACCCCAGGGTTAGTAGAAGGAAAGAAATCTTTAAAATTAGGGCAGAAATAAAGGCAAAAGAAACAAAAGAGACCATAGCAAAAATCAACAATGCTGAAAGCTGGTTATTTGAAAAGATAAACAAAATTGACAAACCGTTAGCCAGACTCATCAAGAAACAAAGGGAGAAGAACCAAATCAACAAAATTAGAAATGAATATGGAGAGATCACAACAGACAACACTGAAATACAAAGGATCATAAGAGACTACTGCCAGCATCTCTATGCCAATAAAATGGACAACTTGGAAGAAATGGACAAATTCTTAGAAAAGTATAACTTTCCAAAGCTGAACCAGGAAGAAATAGAAGATCTTAACAGAGCCATCACAAGCACGGAAATCGAAACTGTAATCAGAAATCTTCCAGCAAACAAAAACCCAGGACCAGATGGCTTCACAGCTGAATTCTACCAAAAATTTAGAGAAGAGCTAACACCTATCTTACTCAAACTCTTCCAGAAAATTGAGAAGGGGGCAAACTTCCAAACTCATTCTATGAGGCCACCATCACCCTAATACCAAAACCAGACAAAGATGCCACAAAAAAAAGAAAACTACAAGCCGATATCACTGATGAACATAGACGCAAAAATCCTTAACAAAATTCTAGCAAACAGAATCCAACAACATATTAAAAAGATCATACATCATGACCAAGTGGGCTTTATCCCAGGGATGCAAGGATTCTTTAATATCCACAAATCAATCATTGTAATACACCACATTAACAAATTGAAAGATAAAAACCATATGATTATCTCAATAGAGGTAGAGAAAGCCTTTGACAAAATTCAAAATCCATTTATGATAAAAACTCTCCAGAAAGCAGGAATAGAAGGAACATACCTCAACATAATAAAAGCTATATATGCCTCCAACTAATAAAAAAATTTAAAAAAATAAATAAAAAAATTAAAAAAAAAATAAAAGCTATATATGACAAACCCACAGCAAACATTATCCCCAATGGTGAAAAATTGAGAGCATTTCCCTTAAAGTCAGGAAAAAGACAAGGGTGCCCACTCTCACCACTACTATTCAACATAGTTTTGGAAGTGTTGGCCACAGCAATCAGAGCAGAAAAAGAAATAAAAGGTCCAGATAGGAAAAGAAGAAGTGAAACTCTCACTGTTTGCAGATGACATGATCCTCTACATAGAAAACCCTAAAGACTCTACCAGAAAGTTACTAGAGCTAATCAATGAATATAGTAAAGTTGCAGGATGTAAAATTAACACACAGAAATCCCTTGCATTCCTATACACTATCAATGAGAAAACAGAAAGAGAAATTACAGAAACAATACCATTCACCATTGCAACAAAAAGAATAAAATATTTAAGAGTATATCTACCTAAACAAAAGAAAGACCTATATATAGAAAACTATAAAACACTGATGAAAGAAATCAAAGAGGACACAAACAGATGGAGAAATATACTGTGTTCATGGGTTGGAAGAATCAATATTGTGAAAATGAGTATACTACCCAAAGCAATTTATAGCTTCAATGCAATCTCTATCAAGCTACCAATGGTATTTTTCAGAGATCTAGAACAAATAATTTCACAATTTGTATGGAAATACAAAAAAACCTTGAATAACCAAAGCAATCTTGAGAAAGAAGAATGGAACTTGAGGAATCAACCTGCCCGACTTCAGACTATACTACAAAGCCACAGTCATCAAGACAGTGGCACAAAGACAGAAATATAGATCAATGGAACAAAACAGAAGTCCCTTTTCTACAATAAAGGGGATTCTAAAAATCTCTTTATGTCAGTGTATGTGTCATATATTTTGTAGTGCTGATATTTGTTGTATCAGTCAGTCAGTCAGTGTTATTTACCCAGTCATGTCTGACTCTGCAACCCCATGGACTGAAGCACTGTTTGGTATTCTCATCTCTAAGAGGCATACACACTGAGGAAACCAGATCTGAAAGAGACACATGCACCCCAATGTTCATCGCGACATTGTTTATAATAGCCAGGACATGGAAGCAACCTAGATGCCCATCAGCAGATGAATGGATAAGGAAGCTGTGGTACATATACACCATGGAATATTACTCAGCTGTTAAAAAGAATTCATTTGAATCAGTCCTAATGAGATGGATGAAACTGGAGCCCATTATACAGAGTGAAGTAAGCCAGAAAGATAAAGAACATTACAGCATACTAACACATATATATGGAATTTAGAAAGATGGCAATGATAACCCTATATGCAAAACAGAAAAAGATACACAGAAATACAGAAAAGACTTTTGAACTCTGTGGGAGAATGTGAGGGTGGGTTATTTCAAAAGAACAGCATGTATACTATCTATGGTGAAACAGATCACCAGCCCAGGTGGGATGCATGAGACAAGTGCTCGGGCCTGGTGCACTGGGAAGACCCAGGGGAATCGGGTGGAGAGGGAGGTGGGAGGGGCGATCGGGATGGGGAATACATGTAAATCTATGGCTGATTCATATCAATGTATGACAAAACCCACTGGAAAAAAAAAGAAAAACAAACAAACAAAAAAGAATAAATTGATAACTTGAACTTCAAAAAAAATAATAAAAAATAAAATAAAATAAAAAATAAGAGTTTTCCACAATTTCTTATGATCCACATTCAAAGGCTTTTTGGTGTAGTCAATGAAACAGAGGTAGCTGTTTCTCTGGAATTCTTTTTGTTTCTCTGTGATCCAGTGAATGTTGGCAATTTGAGCTCTGGTTCCTATGCCTTTTCTAAACCCAGCTTGAATATCTGGAAATTCTCAGTTCACATAATGCTGAAGCCTAACTTGAAGGATTTTAAGCATAACCTTACTAGCATGGGAGATGAGTGCAATTGTCTGGTGGTTTGAACACTCTTTAGTATTGCCCTTGGAAACTGGGGTGAGTTGAACTAGGATTGTCCTTTTCCAGTCGTGTGGCCACTATTGGGTTTTTCAAATTTGATGACATATTGAGTGCAGCACTTTAAAAGCATCATCTTTTAGGATTTTAAATAGCTCAGCTGGAATTACTTCCACCTCCTCTAGCTTTATCAGCAGCAGTGCTTTCTGAGGTCCACTCCACAGTTTAGAATGTCTGGCTCTGAATGTCTGGTGGATGAGTGACCACACCATTGTGGTTATCCAGGTCATTAACATCTTTTTTGGACAGTTCTATGTAATCGTGCCATCTCTTCTTTATCTCTTCTGCTTCTATTTGGTCTTTACCATTTCTGTCCTTTATTGTGTCCATCTTTGGATGAAATGTTCCTTTGATATTTCCAATTTTCTTGAAGAGATCTCTAGCCTTTCCCCTTTTGTTTTCCTCTATTTCTTTGCAATCAATATATTAGTTCCTTTTTTATCTCTTGTAACAGTTTTTGATATTCAGTATATTTTGTTTGATGTCAATATAACTGCCCTCTTTTTGCAACTATTTGCATTGATTATCTTTTCCCATCCTTTTACTTTCCACACCTTTGTGTCTTTATATTTAAAGTGATTATCTTGTAGACCTCATTGATTGGATCATGTTTTTTGTTTTTTATCCATTTTGCAATCTATAACTTTTGATTGAGGAGTTGGCAGTCACCTTATATTTAAAGTAAACACTGGAGAGGGAACGAAGATGGTGGTGGAATAGGATGGGGAGACCACTTTCTCCCCCACAAATTCATCGAAAGATCATTTGAACACTGAGCAAACTCCAGAAAACAACTTCTGATCGCTAGCAGAGGACATCAGACACCCAGAAAAGCAGCCCATTGTCTTCAAAAGCAGGTAGGACAAAATATAAAAGATAAAAAGAGAGACAATAGAGTTAGGGGTGGAGATCCGTCCCTGGAAGGGAGTCTTAATAAAGGAAGTTTCCAAACACCAGGAAACCCTCTCACTGGCAGGTCTAGGGGAAGTTTTCAAATCTCAGAGGGCAACCTAACTGGGAGGAAAAATAAATAAAACCCACAGATTACATGCCTAAAAACGACTTCCAGCAGAAAAGCACCCCAGATATTCAAATCCGCCACCAGCAAGTGGGGGCTGAACGGGGTGGCATTGCTTAGGATAAGGACCCGGCCTGAATGCCCTGAGGGCAATCGGAGGGAGCTAACAAGGTAGCAAAAAGATAACAAGTTACAAGATAGCAACTTAAACTGTGGGATAGCAAGAGAGAGAGAATTACCTGGAAAAAGCCCTAAAGTTCCCAGAAGAAAGGACTGAGCAAATACCAGAGAAGAGCTAGTGGTCCACCAGCTGTGGACCGGCCCACCCCCACCGGAGGCAGGAGGCAGAGGGGAGGGGAAAGGGGCAAACTCAGCCCCAGTGATGGCATCCTCTACCAAACTGCAAACAGGCTTCCAGTCTCTAACCAAAGACTTCCCGAGACTCTAGATGGTAGACATCT
Source organism: Dama dama (assembly GCF_033118175.1). Lineage (NCBI taxonomy): Eukaryota > Metazoa > Chordata > Mammalia > Artiodactyla > Cervidae > Dama > Dama dama. Next base: position 25,836,776 of record NC_083714.1, read on the forward strand.
GCCGCGAGGGTGACAGCAGGAAATCAGCTTCCCAGAAGGGACACAAGGCGCACCCGACAGGCACGCCTGGAAACTGACACTGGGACCGCGGAGGGGATAAGGCGCACTGCACATGGGGAGAGTGTGCTCGTCAAGCTCCTGGCTGCCTGAGCTGTATTTTTCACAGAACTAGACCAAAGAATTTCACAATTTGTATGGAAATACAAAAAACCTCGAATAGCCAAAGTAATCTTGAGAAAGAAGAATGGAACTGGAGGAATCAACCTGCCTGACTTCAGACTCTACTACAAAGCCACAGTCATCAAGACAATATGGTACTGGCACAAAGACAGAAATATAGATCAATGGAACACAATAGAAAGCCCAGAGATAAATCCACGAAACTATGGACACCTTATCTTCGACAAAGGAGGCAAGGATATACAATGGAAAAAAGACAACCTCTTTAACAAGTGGTGCTGGGAAAATTGGTCAACCACTTGTAGAAGAATGAAACTAGAACACTTTCTAATACCATACACAAAAATAAACTCAAAATGGATTAAAGATCTAAATGTAAGACCAGAAACTATAAAACGCCTAGAGGAGAACATAGGCAAAACACTCTCCGACATAAATCACAGCAGGATCCTCTATGACCCACCTCCCAGAATATTGGAAATAAAAGCAAAACTAAACAAATGGGACCTAATGAAACTTAAAAGCTTTTGCACTACAAAGGAAACTATAAGTAAGGTGAAAAGACAGCCCTCAGATTGGGAGAAAATAATAGCAAAGAAAGCAACAGACAAATGGTTAATCTCAAAAATATACAAGCAACTCCTGCAGCTCAATTCTGGAAAAATAAATGACCCAATCAAAAAAATGGGCCAAAGAACTAAACAGACATTTCTCCAAAGAAGACATACAGATGGCTAACAAACACATGAAAAGATACTCAACATCACTCATTATCAGAGAGAAATGCAAATAAAAACCACAATGAGGTACCATTACATGCCAGTCAGGATGGCTGCTATCCAAAAGTCTACAAGCAATAAATGCTGGAGAGGGTGTGGAGAAAAGGGAACCCTCTTACACTGTTGGTGGGAATGCAAACTAGTACAACCTCTATGGAGAACAGTGTGGAGATTTCTTAAAAAACTGGAAATAGGACTGCCATATGACCCAGCAATCCCACTTCTGGGCATACACACCGAGGAAACCAGATCTGAAAGAGACACGTGCACCCCAATGTTCATCGCAGCACTGTTTATAATAGTCAGGACATGGAAGCAACCTAGATGCCCATCAGCAGATGAATGGATAAGGAAGCTATGGTACATATGCACAATGGAATATTACTCAGCCATTAAAAAGAATTCATTTGAATCAGTTCTAATGAGATAGATGAAACTGGAGCCCATTATACAGAGTGAAGTAAGCCAGAAAGATAAAGACCAATACAGTATACTAACACATATATATGGAATTTAGAAAGATGGTAACGATAACCCTATATGCAAAACAGGAAAAGAGACACAGATGTACAGAACAGACTTTTGGACTATGTGGGAGAAGGCGAGTGTGGGATGTTCTGAGAGAATAGCATTGAAACAAGTATACTGTCAAGGTTGAAACAGATCACCAGCCCAGGTTGGATGTATGAGACGAGTGCTCAGGGCTGGTGCACTGGGAAGATCCAGAGGGATGGGATGGGGAGGGAGTCAGGAGAGGGTATCAGGATGGAGAACACATGTAAATCCATGTCAATGTATGGCAAAAAACACTGAAATATTATAAAGTAATTAGCCTCCAACTAATAAAAATAAATGAAAAAAAAATAAATGCTGATAAAGAAGAACTTACTTTTACCATTCTGTTTTATACATGTTTTATAGATTTTGTTTTATTGTTGTTGATTTCCTCTATTACCCTGTTTTTGTGTTTATTGATTCTGTAGTGAGATATTTAAATTCCCTTACAATTTTCTTTGTGTGCATTCTACAGATATTTTCTTTACAGTTACCATGGGGAATTACATATAACAACTTAAAGTTATAAGAACATAATTTGAGTTGATACCTACTTAACTTCAGTTGCATATAAAATTCTACAGCTTTCTCATCACTTCATACAAATGATGCCACAAATTGCATCTTTAAATATTGTGTATTCATTATCAAAGGTAATAAATATTTTTATACCTCTGTCTCTTAAATCTTTTAGAAAATAAAAAGTGAAATTACTAACTAAGAAGTACAATAACTCTTTTGTTTTTATATTTGTCAAACCTAATGGTAATGGATTTCCTTTACTTTTGTTTATCTGGGAATGTGTTGATTTCTCATTTTTATACAATATTTTTTGCGATATATAGAGTTCTTTAGTTTTTTCTTCTTCCAGAACTTTAAATATATTCTCCTACTGCCTTCTGGTTTCTGCTGATAAATCAACTGACAATCTTATTGAGAATTCTTTGTATGTGACAAATCATTAATCTCGTCTGCTTTCAAGATTCTCTCTTCATCTTTGGCTTTTGACAGTTTCATTATAATATGTCTTGGTGTGATTAATTTTGTATTTATCCTACTTATATTTTATTGAGCTTCTTGGATTTGTAAATTCATATCTTTCTCTAAATTTGGAAACTTTGGGGCCAGTATTTTAAAAAATAATCACTCTGTTCCTTTCTCTTTGTCTTCTGGGATGTTCTTAGTGTATACAGTGGTTTTCTTGGTGGTATCCCAGATGTCCTTTAGGATCTGTCATTTTTCTTTACTTTCTATCATTATGTTCCTCAGACATGATAATTTCAATTATATTGTGCTCACAACCAATGATTTTGTTTTCTGTTTGCCAAAATCTACTGTTAAACCCCTCTATTGAAATTTTCAATTCAGTTATTGTATCTTTTCATCTCTAATTTCTGTTTGGCTCCTTTTCATGATTTCTATCACTTCATGGTTATTCTCATTTTTCAGATGTCATTTTCCCAATTTCTTTTCTTTGTCCATTTTTTGAGCTCTTTGAGTATATTTAACAGATATTTTAAAATCTTTGTCTATTAAGTCTGATGTCTTCCTCCTCATGTACATTTTTTTTGCCAATTTACTTTCTTCTTTTGAATGGTCCATGGTTTCTTATTCCTTTGTATGCCTTGTGATTTTGTTTTTGAAAATTGGGCATTTGAAGGGAAAAAAAAAAACAGCCAACTATTACACTTACAACTTACACTTAGCTTATAGGTTTTGTGGATGATCAGCATTTGTATAGCCTGTCTTTGGTGGTGAATAAATGGAAGTTTTTAGAGAAAAAAAATGCCCATTCTTCACCAAAGTTCATAGTAATTGTCAACATTTTCAGGCAAGTTTTCAAAACTGGCTGGCTTAAGAAAGTAGTACACAGAGAAATAACATCAACCTAAATCTGGATATAGAGAAAAGCAGAAAGAATATGCATACACACTTATTCATTCTAAAGATAACCCATATCTTGGGTGGATTCTATCCATTGCTTCTTATTATAGAGCATAATTAAGGCTACTTACATCTCTAGAGAATATATGTCTGTACACATAAGCCATGAACATTCTAGGACCTATAACAGAATAAAGTGTTTTCATTTATTTTGTACAATAATAATATGGTACATGCTAAAAGTTGTATATCCTGATCATGAGATGCTAAGCATGAAGGGCAAGCCTGTCACAAGGCCATTAGTCTAGGTCAAATATTTGAAATAAAGACTGCAAATAACAGACATAAAGGATTGGTGCAACAGGGAAGGGCTCTCTGGAGTTTGCTAGAGAGGTCTATATTATAGTTACTCCGATAGTTGTCAGAGGGTTGCTGTAGACATTGAAATCAAAGAAACAGCCTACTTTCCTCATTTCTATGGTTCCAAAAGTAATTAATTTTAATGAACTGATTACTCAGTGGGTTGCTATGGGCTATATTTTACTTTTTTTATGAACATGGTTGGAAAGTTCAAAAATCATATGAAAATGACTGAAGGGAAATAACCTAGACCAATCATTTCTAATCCATTCCCATGGTATTTACCACAAAGGGAGCATATTATTGCTGAAGTTATTTAATATAGTGGATACAGTTCATGTGCACTTTTTGTAACATCTCATATTATTAGAAGTGCATGCTATTTACTAAATTGGACAGAAATATCATTTATGAAATAAGACAGCTGAATCAGTCCTAAAAGAGTCTCCTCAGTTGGATTTGGAATATGAACAGTTTCCTGAAATTAAAACATTAAATTTTTTAAATGACGTAGAAAGATCACTTCAGGTTTAGTCTAGAAATTCTGTTCAGAAATTCAGCTGAAAGACAAGTTGATTGGTCACTGGGGATTTCCAATAAAATATGAATAGCTCAGACTTTCCCCTCAGGGAATCTGCTCCAAATATGTGTGTTTCCTCTGATAAGTGTGTTTCTCATCACATGCAAACCCCATCCTATCGTTATCTGTTAGCATAAAATTCACTGTGGTGGTTCTTACAGGATACAGCAGGCAAAATGAGTGGATTTAACCTGACTTTGCAATGTAATTTTTTTAAAGCTATGTTTAGCATCGATATATCTTTCTATATTATTTCAATTGTTTAACTTCCCCATAGAAAATCTTTCAAATTTACCTTCCAAATAGAATGTATATCGTTCTTGGTTGTCCTATATATGAGATGACAGAATCTAGATAATGCCAGAGACATCCATATGGACTTCCCAAATCTGTCATATTACACAGCATAGCACATGGTTCTTGAACACATCTCAGCTACCTTAGAAGATGCCTCTGGTCATGGGGTATGGTGGTTTTCTGCTATGTCAGCATAGCTAAACTCAAGTCCTATATAGTTCTAGATTCAAGTTCACAACAGAGTACTTTGGACAAAATTTGTTAAGGTAGGAGTAGGTCATTACCTAGTTGGCATGGGGCTACAACTGGGCCTACAGCTCTCCACTGTCCACCAGATCTCCATCTTGAATGTCTTCAAGTTCCGATTCAAGCCTGTATGTTGTTCCATGGTGAAGACATCAACTCATTCTTCAAGTTACCTGTATTGTTGAGGACAGAGGTGATAGGGATAAACATGGATTTCTGTTGACCTTATAAACTCTAATTTATCCTCATGGACTCCATTTTGTGATCATGGATTCCAGCTTGTTGACCCTCTCCTTTTTTGGACATTCACCTTTTTTTCCCCCACTATTGGCCCTGCCGATTATGGCAACTTTAGACATACCATCAGATAGAGAGGGAACGTAATTGTCTAAGTTTACAACTGCATAAGAACTAATTCCTATGGTAAATCTCTTATTTTGTAACATTCATAATGATTCTGTATCTCTGATTGAAACTTAACTGACACACTGTGTTACACATAAGATACATTGTCCCTTAATGTAAGAAGATGCTACCACAATCCATATTACCACTGCCTTTGTAGACAATTTTTGAATAATATTGTAGCATGTTTGGTACAGAAATTTATGTATAGGAGGTGCTTGCAAGTACTAATTTTACAAGAAATACAAGCTACTGCTTTTCCATTTACTGGCTAGGATATTTGGCATTCTTTTAAATGAAGATCTTACTATTTTGTAGCCCAGGGCAATGCTTTGACCTTTTCAATATTCCATAATTAGATTGGCTGCAATTCTACTTTGCCTCCTGTTTACAGCCTAAGCAGCCTCTGGGAAAGGGGCAGAGTAGCCAGCTGTTCACAGATGAAAATATTTTAAAGGTCAAATAAATAGAGCATTTCAACTGTCAACTCTACTGAAAAGTATTCAATTTTTTCAGGTGAATCTAAAGAAACAGGAAATATACTCTCCATAGAACAAAGCTGAAATCATAAAATTTTGCTACTGTATTTAAGAAATTTATCAACTGACCTGGGTGGAAGTCTATACCCTTAGACAAAGGGAAGTATGCTTCTCAAACTATTTTGGCTTGTGTCTTTCTTGGGTCACTCCTCCTCCCACTCACAGCACACCTCTATTACTGCAAAAATAAGATACGCCAACAGAATTTTTTAAAAAGTCTTATGCTTCCTTCTAGTAAGACAAATGAAGTTATGTCTGATTTTTTAAGAGAGAGTTATATTTCAAGAAATGCAAATGTTAACAACTGGATTGTTCTGGTTAACAGAATTTGTGGGTTTAACCAAAATTTTTATGCTTCATTATTTATTTCTCAATTATCTAAACAAATTTTCCTCATAGTAAGTAGATTCTAATGAATATCATTTAATGCTGCCTTAATAATTGGGGCAATCATATTAATATCAAGAGTAAGTTTCTAGTATTAGATTTGGAGAATTCACTCTTGGAGTGAATTTCTGAAAGAAGTACTGACCTGACTATAATCAGAAATTAGTGTTGTTGTTTCTTTGTTTTCCTTGTTTTTAACTCAGCCAAATAATAAGAACACTAGTTTATAACAGGAATATTTCTCTCTCTCTCTCTAGTGAATATCCAAAAGCTCTTCACAGATAAACAAATATTCTTATTGTCTTAGAATGAAAGTAGAAAGTATTAGTTGCTCAGTCATGTCTAACTGTAACACCGCCAGACTCTTCTGTCCATGGAATTTTGCAGGCAAGAATACTGGAATGGGTTGCTATTTCCTACTCCAGGGGATCTTCCTGACTCAGGGGTCTCCCGCATTGCAGGCAGATTCTTTACCACCTGAGCCACCCAGATAATTGAAGTTTAACATGTTAGAGGTAAATATAGTTACTGTTACTTACACTTGAAAACCAAAAGTGTACTTTTGTACATGAAAAACTCAAGAGATCAGGAAAGAAAAGGGGCTGTTTAATCAGCAGTGCCATTGCTTATTTTACTGAATGGAGCTTTAAATTTAAAGTGTTTGTAAGATTAATATCTTTTCGAGGATTAAAGTTTGCCTTCGCATTAATGTAATACAATGGAAAATGGGGTTATTTCTCAGAAAAATTAGGTACCTTGCTAAGCTACCTGGACAAAAGAACTTCAAGGAAAGAGTTGTTATCTGATCTACCTCAGGAGACAATCCTTAGAGAGGCTTGATAGCTGCACCTTGAGAAAAGATATGGGAAGGGAGTCCGGGAAGGCTCACATTCTCTCCAAGGCCCAGAGTAGTTTAGAGAAGCTAAGGGCATGATGCTGCAGTATTACACAATCATGCTTCCCTAGGGGGAGTCTGATTGATGTTATGGCAAGAACTACAAGGTAATAACTTTCACCAGGGTTACCAGTTTTTCTGGGAGAGTAGAACAGAACAACCTGGAGAAGCACTGCACAAAGACTGCTATTATATAGTTATAGAATCTCCAGGGAAACATGGACATATAAAATTAGTGCTGGAAAAACATCATCAGGAGTGCTAGGAGTCATGCACACAAAGGAGAACTACTGTGACTTTGTATAGAAGAGGGCCTGCTCTGAGACAAACAAGCATATAAATCTTAGTGGTATTGTCCAGAAGTCACCTGACCTGGCTCTTGAGATCATTCACCAATGGTAAAGATTGCCACTGAGATAGTACAACTCTAAGACCAACATGGTCAAAAGAAGATTTGACATGTTTTTCCTAGTATGAAAATAGTAGTCATTTATGACTATTATGTTTCTACACATAAGAAAGAGCAGATACTCCAAAACAGAGTCCTTATAAATTTCTCACCCATGGATAACTAGCATCCTTTTGCCTCAAGGCAATACTAGATTCCTTTTCTATGACTTTAGGACATGCCAGTGTTAGGTAAGAATTCGCTGGGCATAATCTTTTATTGGGAACTTAACCAGTAATCTTTATAAGAACACAAATTTCCTTTCAAAAGTGTTAGAAACAGTTGAGATAAAGCTATTCTAGACTATAGCTTAATTCCCACAATGAGGTATGGGGATGATTTAATGCAGCCCTAAAGGGAATAATTAAGAAACATATGGATAATCATGCTAATAATTTAGATGAGAAGTTTTATCACTTCCATCATTTACATATAGAGAGATTTTCTAGGAATTATGTTTAATAATTCAGACTTATACATGGGAATAAAGGGGAGTCCTTTTAACTCAATAACTAGACTATCCATACTAGGATATAATAATAAATTATAGTTATATACAAGTATTATATGTATAATTTAAGATAAATGATTTTAAGTATCAACTTATAATAATGCAGAGCTTATTATAGTCATGATTCACATAACCTCTTAGAGATGTCAGTCATGATTTATTATTCAATCTATCCTTAGATTTACATACCATGATTTAAAATTTTAAGATTAATATATATTAACTGGAAATGACACTATATATTTATCTATAAATAGATGCACAGTTATATATATATGGTTTATATATACTATGAAGTGAAGTGAGGTGAAGTTGCTCAGTCGTGTCTGACTCTTTGTGACCCCATGGACTGTAGCCTACCAGGCTCCTCCCTCCATGGGATTCTCTAGGCAAGAGTACTGGAGTGGGTTGCCATTTCCTTCTCCAGGGGATCTTCCTGACTCAGGGATCGAACCCAGGTCTCCTGCACTGCAGGCAGACACTTTAACCTCTGAGCCACCAGAGAAGCCCTATATATATGAAAACAAAATCAAAAGTTCAAAAACAATTAAAACATTTTGGTATATTGAAAATGGCTACTAAATGGGTAAGTTGGGAAACATGCAAAAATACTACAATTTACTAGAAGGAAGAGAAACTTACATTAAAGACAAATGGAAAAAAATAGTGCCTTTTGGAGGAAAGCAAAAGTATGGAAATTCACTAGCAAACTAAAGGCCATAAATTTACAAAGCAGTAATTAAAATTTTTGAAAGGGGAAAGGATGATATTCCTGCCACTATATAAAGGTAGAGCTTCCCAGGTGGCACTAGTGGTACAGAATCTGTGTACCAATGTAGGAGACCCTGGTTCCATGACTTGGTAGGGGAAGATCCCCTGGAGAAGGAAAGAGCAACTTCCTCCAGTATTCTTGCCTGGGAAACCCCATGGTCAGAGGAGCCTGGCAGGCTACAGTCCATGGGGTTGCAAAGAGTCAGACATGACTGAGCATACATATAAATGTAGGTTGAAGATTACTAGAGAGGTCTATGATTTCAAAGTTAATTAGATAAAATGTCTAATGCAGTTTTTCCTGAATAAGTCACCAGAGAAATCTGAAACAGCATATACAAATTAAGTTAAATTTATTCTACTTAAATAGCAGTAAATAACAGAATTACCTAGGGATCTAAAAAAAATGTAATTATTGAAGTCTACCGTTATAGATGCTGATTTAGTGGGTCTGTTATAGAATCCAGGTTTATACTTTTTAACAAAATTCCTGGTTATCATAATGGAAGGGTTCCAACTAGAAAATTTCAGACACATTAGAAGCATCAGAAAGTGTTGTTCTGGATTCACCACAAGATCATATAACTGGAGAAACCCCAAATCAAAGGGTAAATCATTGGCATTCTTATTATCTCCTAGGGGGATAACTCATGAAATAAAGAAGGTAGTCTGAGTCCAGTAGTATTGTTTACAACAAATATTTTTCATTTTAATGTGGTTCAATTTACATTTTGTAACATGTAAGAGTTATGTCTGTGCTAAGAAAGATCACAGATGTACTTCACTAAAAGCTATGTAGAACCAATTTGGCTGTGTGTATAGAGGGGATGATAACACAATTATACACTAATTTTTAGCATGAAAGCAAATGTTTTAGATTTAATCACAATAGTGGTAAGAAAGTAAAACAACAAAATTTTTAAGAATTTTATCTCCTTGATGTTTTTTTAAAAAATAGAATACATATTAAATCCTGTATGTATCAAAGATAATTAAATTTCCTAACAAAGCTTGATGTGCATCTTATGACCAAAATTAATGCACTATTTGATCAGTTGTGAACTACTAAAATTATTTCAACTATAGATTGTAGTAATGGCTATTTTAAAAAGCAGCTGTATTGAGATATAATCCACAAGCCATAAAATGCACTAATTTAAACTGTACAATTCAATAACTTTAAATATATACACAGAGTTTTAAAACATTCATCATATCTAACTTTAGAACTTTCTCATTCCCCCCAAAACAACTCCATGCACATTAGCAAATATTCCCCGTTCTACCCCCCAGTCCTCTCAGCTTGAGGCAAACAGTACTCTACTCAATATCTCTATAGAATTATCCGTTCATTCTACTTTATATAAATGGAATCATATACTATTGGTCTTTTGTGACTCACTTCTTTCATATAGCAAATTGTTTTTAAGGTTGAGCCACATCGTAACATGTATCAGCTCTTCATTTGTATTGCCAAATAATCAGCTATATCATATTTTAGGTGTCTTTCACATTTTGGATATTATGAATAATAATAATACTGTAAATATTTGCATGCAAGGTTTTGTATGTACATCTTTTCATATACCAAGGAGTTAAATTGCTAGATTATACAGCTACACCATTGTACAGACAGTGAGTAATGCGTGCTCAGTCACGTCAGGCACGTTGTGATCTCATGGACTGTAGCCTGCCAGGCTCCTCTGTCCATGGAATTTTCCAGGCAAGAATATTGGAATGGGTTGTCATTACTTCGTCCAGGGGCTTTTCCCAACCTAGGAATCAAACCTGCATCTCATGCAAATTCTTTACCACTGAGCCACTGGGGAAAGCACCATTTTACAGTCCCACTAACAATTAGTGTGTATTCCAATTTCTTCACATTCCAACTAATATTTATTAGTGTCTATTTTATTACAGCCATCCTGCATGCATGCTAAGTCACTTCAGTTATGTCTAACTCTTTGTGGCCATTTGGATTGTAGCCAACCAGGCTCCTCTGTCCATGGGATTCTCCAGACAAGAATACTGGAGTGGGTTGCTATGCTCTCCTCCAAAGGATCTTCCCAACTCAGGGATCAAACCCATGTCTCCTGCGGCTCGTACATTGCAAGCAGATTCTTTACTGCTGAGCCACCAGGGAAGCCCTACCACCATACTAGTGAATGTGAATTGATATCTCATTGTGGTTTTGATTTGCATTTCTATAATAATTAGTGATATTCAGTATCTTTTCATGTTCTTATCAGCCATTTATCTGTCTTTGGAGAAATGTTTATCAGATAATTTGCCCTTTTAAAAGTAGGCCATTTATCATTTCATTATTGAGTTCTAAGCATTTTGTATATATTCTCAGTAGAAATCCTTATTGAGATATATTATTTGAAAATCTTTTTTTCCTTTTCTGTGACTTGTGTTTTCATGTTCTTGATAATATTATTTAAGCAGACATGTTTTTTCACTTCTTATAGTCTAATTTATTTGTTTGTGGCCTGTCCTTTTTGTGTCATATCTTATAAATTATTGAAGTGAAGTGAAGTGAAAGTTGCTGAGTTGTGCCTGACTCTTTGCGATCCCATGGCCTATATAGTCCATGGAATTCTCTAGGCCAGAATACTGAAGTGGGTAGCCTATCCCTTCTCCACTGGATCTTTCCAACCCAGGAATCAAACTGGGTGGGGTCTCCTGCATTGCAGGCAGATTCTTTACCAACTGAGCTATGAGGGAAGCTCATAGCTTCCTATTGCCTAACCCCAAATCGTTACAATTTACTCCCATATTTTCTTTTATGAGTTTTATTGTTTTAGCACTCATGTCTAATTCTAAAATCCACTTTGAGTTAATTTTTTTTGCAGTGTGAGGAAAGCATCTGAGGCTGAGAATTCAGGGCGGTGTTACTGTCTTTGCAGGTCACTCTCTGTTTTGTCTACCAGAAACATTGCTGCACTCTCCTCTGAAGCTCCAAAGCTCCCTCTCTGTTCAGGCTGATCTACCCACTGGTGAGGGGACTTCCCCAGGTTTAAGAACTCTTTCAACGTTCCCTCCTTGTGGCAAATGTCCCATCCCCATTCTGCTCTTTTTCTTTTGTCCTACCCAGTGACATAGAGGTTTTCTTGCTATTTTGGAAGTCCGAGGTCATATGCCAACAATCAGTAAGATGTTCTGTGCAAACTCTCCCACATTTTGATGTATTTGTGGGAGGTGGTGAGCTCCACCAGCTACTCCTCCTCCATCTTCTTGACCCCCTCTCAAAAAGACTCAGTCTTGAGGACTTCCCTGGTGGTCCAGTGGTTAAGACTCTGCACTACCAATGCAGGGGGTATAGGTTCAATCTCTACTATGGGAACTAAGATCCCACACGCCATGCCAAAAGTCTGGCCAAAAAGACTCAGAGTCTGAATATGCTAGGCAACTGTGAATCTCCAAGAGGATGATATGGTATGCATCCTGTCTCAATTTTGTATGTTCAATTAACCGTTGTTTTCATTTTTATGGCTTGTGTTTCATTTCCTTTTTTCACTGAACATTTCTCAAGGCTTATGTTACTAAAAATACCCTTTGGAAAACACTGATTTCATGTATTTCCTTTTAAGCAAGAAATTTACCTGGCTCTTTGCAATACCTGATTTGACAGTTTAATCTGGGAACTATTGCATTTTCAAAGATTACATGATTGCCTAATTCTATATATCCAGAGTATATATGAACATCTGGGGAAGCTCAGGATGTTGATAAAATACTAACTGCCAAACAGGGTTTATGGAGAAACTTAAAAGCCCCAATTTGGATTTCCAAATGTCAGATATAAGGAAACACTGTGATAGTGAGCCCCAGACCCTGTTGTTGAATAAAGGGACCTATAGAAATTTTCAGCTAATGTACAGGCCAGGTCATTCTGAAGACTAACATATTACAGAAGAGTTTATCTCCATATGGACACCACAGTTGTACCCTTCCCTAAACTTATTTTAAGAATCCAAGAGACAACACAGGTTTAAATCCTTACTCTGCCCTTTCCAGATGTTGTGACCATTGGAAAATGCTTTATCTTTCTTACTTGAACCTCAATTTCCTCATCTATAAAATGGGGATAATAATAGTTATTAGGATTTCTTAAATGTTCAAAGATAGTCTAGGAAATTTCAAATACTTGGCATATAGCATAGGTACCACATGTTACCCCAGCATTTCAGCCCCTTTAAATGCAGTTAATGATATTTTATACCAAACATTTTTCTTGGCAATATACATGTAACAAATTCTTAGCAACTAATAAGGTTTAGAATTTATCAGGGATTAATAAGTGTTCATTTAATTGAAGAGAAAGATACAAATGGAAATAAATTATTGTTTAATATCAATAGTATGCCAGAACTTCTATGTAAATTATTTTTCTGGAGTTAAGTCATCACAACATTTCTGTCAGCACTATTATCCCTATTTAATAAATGATAAAATAAAAGGTTCAGAAAATTGACTTGCTAGTACTTGTTACTCAGCTACTAGGAAATAAATCCAAGATATAAGTCTATCTCATTTGGTATCTTAACATTCCTTATCATATTCCAGACTGCTATTTAACAAATTTGGAGACTTTCCCTAAACCCAGATTATACTTCTTTTGGATAGGGTATTATTTGTATTATGCTGTTATTAAAAATGCAAAACTCTAATAGCATGTTGCACATATTGCTATGGAATTCTTGGATATTCTTCATAAACAATCAATACAATATTTCTAAATACGTTAATACTATGGCAAATAAGATTTCTTAAAGTAGGATGGGATAGTGTAAATACATGGAATCTTGTGGATATACTAAATGAATGATACTTTAACACAAATTTAGAATATGAAATACCACAGTAAATGGAAAAGTATGAAAAGACACACCCTGGGTTTGCATTCTTCTAGGTAAAAAAGTATTTGAAAACTTTCAGTTGGGAAAAAGATTAAGATGATGCAGTAAATGGCATGGGGCTCACCTCTCCCAACAAACACATCAAAATACATCTAAATATGGAACAATTCTCACTGAAAACTAACTGGAAACTGGCAGAAGGACTCCTGTGTATGCAAGAAAATAAGAAAGATACACATGTACTCAGGGAGCGAGGTAAGAAAAGTGATGAGGATGGGATGTATGTCCTTGGGAGGGAATTCAGAAAAAAGGAGAATATGTGGGTGGATACCTGTCCTGGGAAGTGAGTGGTTACAGCCATGGATTTGATGCCCCAGGGCTGGGCTCCAAAATGGGAGGGACCAGCGCCCCACTCTCGCTGGTAACAGGAGGGTGCCAGGAGGCCTGCACTCGGCTCCAGATGAGGGCACACACATCAGATTGCCTCTGAGGAAAGGAGGAGAAAGGTCTACACTAGCAGCCACCAGGTTTTCCTTGACCACTTCGGTGTGTGCCCCAGACTGATCTGAGCAATCATCACAGCCTTGCTCATGCCTTATTATAGTGCATCACTGGATCATCTGTGACCATGAATTGAGAGAAGTCTCAGCCTAGGAAGAAGAGGTAACCTGGTCACAGGCTGAGCCTCACTGGGACGACAGTTGCCATCATTGGCACTCACTCAGGCAGTGCATTAGAAATAGCCCCAATCCCTGATAGCCAATGCTCCATCACAGCTCACCTCCCAACACATGCCAAGCGTCCACACAGGCCTCATCATTTCTACAATATGGCAACACAGTAGGGTGGCAGAGCCTGGAGGTCGAAATCTGCTGTGAGGCACAAAGGGGACCTGCACCCATGACTGCTTCTGAGTGGAAATAATAATAATAGTAGCACCTACCTATCAGGAGTGCTTGTGTACCCAGTCGCTCCAGTAACATCCGACACTGTGAGCCCATGGACCATAGCCTGCCAGGGTCCCCTGTCCATGGCATTCTCCAGGCAAGAATAGGGGAGTGGGTTGCCATGCCCTCCTCCAGGGGACCTTCCCAACTGGGGGAATCGAACCCACATCTCTTATGTCTCCTGCATTGGCAGGTGGGTTCCTTACCACTAGTACCACCTGGGAAACCCCACTTCTGAGTGGAGCAAGGGAAAAAAAAACATTCTGGTGTCTTCATAGGCAGCACATAAAAGGCAGCTTGGACCTCTGTTGCTGACATAGGCTGAGAGCCCACACAGGCCCCACTTGTTCAGTACTCCATGCACTGGGGCAAGCCTCCTAGTTCAGGGAAAGGGGAAAACACACTTAAAGGGAACAGAGCCTGCTTGTCCCCGACTCTCAGGGTTTCTGGTCCAGTAACTTAAGATCAGGCCCCACCCCTCATAGGGGTGTGACAGCCACTGGGAAGGGCAGTCCATCTTCTCACAAGGCTCTAGTTCCAGCACCCTTCATCTCTACCCTACCCGCTACCAAGGTAATAGCTGCCAGGACACCATGGGGAAAGACATGGTTTGCACTCCCATCAAATCCAGCTCACCCACCAAAGGCATGAGACACACACAGTCTGTATAGGGACACTCCTTCATAAGAATACCTCTTCAAGACCACAGTAGGTACCAGTTCACCTAAACTCATAGGGGCAGAGAAAATTAAGCAACACAATAGGACAATAAATACTTTCAATTGAAAGGGCAAGAGAAAACTACTGAAAAAAATAACAAAACAGAAATAAATGATTGATCAGATAAAGAATTCAGAGCATTGGTATTAAGAATGTTAAGTGGATCAGGGAAAAGATTATATGAACACAGTGAGATTTTTACAAGGAATTGAAAAAGATCCAATCAGAAATGAGCAATAGCTGAAAATTAAAACAAAACTCATGTTAGAAGTTACTAAGTTACACAGAAGAATACAAAAGTGATGTGGAAGATAGAATTATGGAAATCACACATTCAGAACAGCAAAAAGAAAAGCACATTAAAAAAAATGAAAGCAGTATAAGATCTCTAGAGTAACACTAAGTATACAAACATTTGCATTATAGGGGGCTAGAAGGAGAAGAGAGAGAATGGGGGAATCAACAAAAGTATTTGAATAAATTACAACTGAAAACTTCCCAAATCTGAAGAAGAAAACATGTATCTAGCCACAAGAAGTACATGGAGTCCCAACCAAGATGAACCCAAATATACCCACACTAAGACTTACATACTGTAATTAAAATGGCAAAAGTTAAAGAGAGATTCTAAAGGCAGTAAGAGTCATATACAAGGGAATCATAAAGCTATCAGCTGATTTCTCTGCAGTAACTTTGCAGGCCAGAAGGGAGCAGAATGACATATCCAAAGTCCCCAAAGAGAAAAGGATAGTCTAATACCACGATTACCATTTAGAATAGGAGAGGTAAAGAATTTCTCAGACAAGCAAAAACTGAAAGAATCCATCAATACTAAACTGATTCTTAAGGAAATGTTAAATATGGTATTCTCTAAGTGTAAAAGAAGTAAGAAGCTACATTGTTGTTCAGTTGCTAAGTTGTGCCCAACTCTTTGTGACCCCAGGGACTGTAGCACACCAGGCTTCACTATCTCCTGAAGTTTGCTCAGATTCCTGTCCACTGAGGTGGTGATGCCACCCAACCATCTCATCCTTTGTCACCCCCTTCTCCTTTTGCTTTAAACAACTTCAGCTATGCAGATGATACACTCTAATGGAAGAAAATGAAAAGGAACTAAAGATCCTTTTGATGAGGGTGAAAGAGAAGGGTGAAAGCTGGCTTAAAACTCAACATTCAAAAACTAAGATCATGGCATCTGGTCTCATAACTTCATGGCAAATAGAAGGGGAAAGAGTGGAAGCAGTGGCAGATTTTCTTTTTTTGGACTCCAAAATCACTACAGATGGTAACTGCAGCCTTGAAATTAAAAGATGCTTGCTCCTTGGAAGGAAACCTATGACAGACCTAGACAGCATTTTAAAAAGCAGAGACATCACTTTGCTGACAAAGCTCCATATACTCAAAGCTACGGTTTTTCCAGTAGTCATGTATGGATGTGAGAGTTGGACCATAAAGATGGCTGAGTACCGAAAAATTGATGCTTTTGAACTGTGGTGCTGGAGGAGACTCTTGAGAGTCCCTTGGACTGCACGGAGATCCAACCAGTCAGTCCTGAAGGAGGTCGACCCTAAATATTCATTGGAAAGACTGATGCTGAAGCTGAAACTCCAATACTTCGGCCACCTGATGCAAAGAGCCAACTCACTGTAAAAGACCCTGGTGGTGGGAAAGACTGAGGGCAGAAGGGGATGACAGAGGATGAGAGGATTAGATAGCATCATGAACTCAATGGAAATGAATTTGAGCAATCTCTAGAAGATTGTGGAGGAGAGGAGGCTGGCATGCTGCAGTCCATGGGGTTGCAAAGAGTTGGACACAACTTAGCGACGGAACAACAAAGGTATTAACTTTCTGAACGAAAGGCCTATACTGTGAAAATTTTAAAATGTTGATGAAGGATATTGAAGATGATGCAAAAAGTAAAAGGTAGTCTGTGGTCTTGAATTATAAGAATTAATATTTTTTTTTTAAAAGCCATACTACTGAAAGCAATCTACAGATTTAACTCAATATCTATCAAAAATACCCATGACATTTTTCACAGGAGGTAAACAAATTAGCCTAAAATTCATATGTAACCACAAAAGACCCCAAATCTCCAAAGTAATCTTCAGAAAAAAGAACAAAACTGGAGGTATCACCCCACCCTAGATTTCAGACTATATATACTACAAAACTATGGTAATCAAAACAACATGATACTGGTTGGTGAACACATGGAAATTTGGGGAGAGTGGCATACCTGCAAAGAGCATGGAAGCTTCATGTCCCATCCCACTTACTTTTCTTTCTGCATCTCTTCCATCTGACTGTCTCTGAGTTATCCTTGGGCAATAAACCTGTAATCTACTTTGGGAGGTGAGAGAAGATGGTGGAGTAGAACAACTTGGGTTCATTTCCTCTCATGAAAGCACCAAAATCACAACTAACTGCTCAACAACCACTGACAAAAAAGACTAGAACCCACCAAAAAAGACACCCTACAATCAAGGACAAAGAAGCCCCAGTAAGATGATAGGAAGGACACATTCATGATACAGTCAAATTTGTCGACCTATGAACTGGAAAATAATTATATTGCAGAGGTTTTCCCAGAATAGTGAAAGTTCTGAGCCCCACATCAGGCTCCCCAGTCTGGGGTTAGGCATCAAGAGAAGCCGCTAAAACACATGGGTTTGAAGGCTAGCAGGGCTTGATCACAAATACACCACAGTACTGGGGACACAGAAACTCAACTTGTGGAGTGCTCACACAAGGTCTTGCGTACACAAGGACCCAGGTGAAAAAGCAACAAACTCATAAGGAGCCTGGGCCGGACCTATCCAATAATCTTGGTGAGTCTCCTGAGAAGGGGGGCGGCATTACTAGTGAGCACTCATTGACATGAGCTCTCCTGGAGTGGCCATTTTGACAGCAAGTCCTGGCCCCAACCAACAGCCTATAAGCTCCAGTGTAGGAACACCTCAGGCCAATCAACCAACAGGGTGGGAATATAGCCTCACCCATCAACACATAGGCTTTCAACAGAGACAAACCAGTTCTCCACAACAGTGACCAAATGAATGTCACAAAATCAATGCTTCAAAATAAATTGGGCTGTGAAGTTTTGCCTCATATGCTATATTCACCTGACCTCTTGCCAACCCACAACTACTTCTTCAAGATTTCTTGCAGGGAAAATGCTTCCACAACCAGCAGGAGGCAGAAAATGTTTTCCAAGAGTTCGTTGAATCCCAGAGTATGGATTTTTAAGCTACAGGAATAAACAAACTTATTTCTTGTTGGCAAAAATGTGTTGATTGTAATGGTTCCTATCTTGATTAATAAAAATATGTTTGAGCCTAGTTATAATGATTTAAAATTCACAGTCCGAAACCGCAATTACATATTGCACCTAGAATAAAGACTTTCTAACAACATTCTCAAGAAATGACAGTCATTCCAGTTATTTCAAGATACGTGAACTAAACGATAAATATAAAATGCGTCAAATCAGCACTAAACCAGTGTTGTGTGCACTAAACTTGTTCACAATTAAAATGCATAGCAGCCAATCTTTTGAAAAAGCTTGCTTTCAGAACATTAATTAATCAGTCACTAAACGTCATGATATTTCCAAAAGACATTCAATTTAAAAAACAAAATATTCACATTTCTTTCCTATAGATGAAAACCATGGGTTTCAGTTATGAATTAATTAATCCAGCAGCTAATTTCTTACAACAGAGAATGTCTCTGATGTGGTATTTTCTTTCTACAATCTTGGCAGGCACCATGTTATATATTTTCTCTAAAATATGAAATACAATGAGAAGATATTTTATGGACAATCCCTAACCTCTGCATACTGCAGTTTGGTTCATTTTTCTGATTATGATAGATCATTGCCTTTTAAAATCCTGGGAAAGATATACCAAGTCTCTTTCCAAATCAGTACTTGGAGTATCTCTGCATTCATTTTTGCAATGTTTCAAGAATACTCCTTGCTATTTTAAAAAGTAAAATCAGCAGATTTGAGATAACAGATGTCAGAAATTATCAAGGCCATAACAGCCTAATTATTTACCAAAACATCATCTTAAAGGCAAAGTATTCAGAAATAATTATGGCTTTCTATATTACTCATTGCAGCCATTAGAAATTTCTCTGGAGCCCAAGGACTAAAGTTGTTTTTTTTTCCCCTAATCCCTCCTCCTGCCCCACTTAGCATTGAGTCAGACAGTGAGACACCCTGCTTCCAGCAGCATAGAAGATGAACACTTAGAAAATTCTCTTCACTTATTATTTTAATATCCCTTGGAAATCTTTTACTGATAACTGTTGAACAATCTATGCAAGTATTGTGATAAAAACCAATATACACCAAAATTTCATTAGTTTCTCTCTCAAAATTTAGAAAACTCTTGTATTTCACCTTTTCCCTAAACACATACGTAAACCTCTTAGGTGTACATGATCATTATTATAATTTAAATTTATTGACCTCAAGATTCTAATGGTTAAAAATTAACAGTCTCTATTTTTAGGCACCATGACCTAGAGGCAAAAGGTCAGACCTATATGGAAGAAACATCAAGCTCTTACCTTATGGCCAAAAAGGCATCTCAACTCCAAGAATTATGGTCTATATTATGCCATCATACATATATTCTATCTCCAGTGCAGATTCATTTGATTGACCACCTGGAGTTCCATGCTGAAAAATAATATTCAGCTGTGTCACTGTTCATTAGGAAAGGCTATCATGATTAATTTGTATCTGATATGGATACAGGAGGGGGTAGCAGACTTTCTTGTGCAGGTAATTTACCATCCCTGCAATAGTAAATATGTTCCTACTTGACAGTTCCCTTGTCACAGAATGAAGGGAGCCATTAGTGTAAACAAGGGAATAGTCAAGAGGGGAGGGCAAAAAGAAGACAAAAATTTAGTTTGGAAAAAGAAAAACTATGTTTTGTCATTCAGAGAAAAAAAATGCTTAGCTGTTGAATGCATATTGTATGGTTTTCAACCAGTTGATTGTCAGCTAGGGTAATGTGTGTGTGTGTGTGTGTAAATTACACCTATATGTGTGTGTGTATACACACACACATATATATACATGTATACACACATATATAAAAGTAACCAATCAGCAACTTCTTTATAACATTTCATATTACTTATATGCAGAATTGCCCATATTAAAAAACATATATGGTGCTGTTTTAAAAATTAGAAATGTACGCTAGACTGCTGTGAGCTCTGAGCATACTGGTTTATTTCTACAGAAAGCAGAGCTTGGTTTGTGGTGAACAACTTGTCTCCCTAGGGTGAAAATTCACACTAGAGATTATCCAAATTGATTGGCCACAGTTTAGTGAACATATGTCCTCCTGCAAAGCTGCTTTTTCTCCTTCCCTAACATATCCAAAGGAGCACAAAAATAGATGGCAGGAGAAGGGATATACAACAGATTTTATTATCACTGGTCAGACAGTAACAGCTGTCACATGAAGCTAGGCTGGCCAAACAGAAAGATAGATAGATAGATAGATAGATAGATAGATTTTTTTCCCTGTGACTACAGATGATACATGTTTTCTCCATGAAAACCAAACCTTCCTTTATTTTAGATATACTTCTATGAAGTCCACATAATCACCTTTTCTATTCTGCATCTTATTGCTAGCCCTTAGCCTGCAGAATAAGGCAAGAAAAATAAAATAGTAAGGATTGATAAAAGAAATAAGTAAAACTATCATTATTTGCAATTGATAATTTCTTATATAGGAACTATAAAAGAATCTAGAGATAAAATACTAGAATTAATGTTTATCAACATTGCTTGATTTAAAATCAATATCTAAAATCAATTGTTTTCTATATCCTAGCAACTCTCACTGGAAAGTGAAATTTTTAAGAAAGAGATATTTTTATGCTGTAGTAAATTTCAATACCTAGGAGTAAACTTCCTAACATCTATATAAAGCTTTTATGGATAAAATTAGAAAAAAAAATTATGGAGAGATATTAAGATATGACTAAATAGATCATTATGCTAAATTTATATATTGGGATTAAATAATAGCAAAATTAGTCTCTAGATACAGTGTTGATGCCAATCTCAATCAAAATCCCAAGAGAATATTTTGTGGGCTTCACAAATATTTTTGCAAATTCATGTGGATATTCAGTGTGTTTTTATTTCTTTTTTTTCCATTTATTTTTATTAGTTGGAGGCTAATTACTTTACAATATTGTAGTGGTTTTTGTCATACATTGACATGAATCAGCCACGGAGTTACATGTATTCCTCATCCCGATCCCCCCTCCCACCTCCCTCTCTACCCGATCCCTCTGGGTCTTCCCAGTGCACCAGGCCCGAGCACTTGTCTCATGCATCCAGCCTGGGCTGGTGATCTGTTTCACCCTAGATAATATACATGTTTCGATGCTGTTCTCTCGAACATCCCACCCTCGCCTGCTCCCACAGAGTCCAAAATTCTGTTCTGTACATCTGTGTCTCTTTTTCTGTTTTGCATATAGGGTTATTGTTACCATCTTTTTAAATTCCATATATATGTGTTAGTATACTGTATTGGTCTTTATCTTTCTGGCTTACTTCACTCTGTATAATGGGCTCCAGCTTCATCCATCTCATTAGAGCTGATTCAAATGAATTCTTTTTAATGGCTGAGTAATATTCCATAGTGTATATGTATATTCCATAGCTTCCTTATCCATTCATCTGCTGATGGGCATCTAGGTTGCTTCCATGTCCTGGCTATTATAAACAGTGCTGCGATGAACATTGGGGTACACGTGTCTCTTTCAGATCTGGTTTCCTCAGTGTGTATGCCCAGAAGTGGGATTGCTGGGTCATATGGCAGTTCTATTTCCAGTTTTTTAAGAAATCTCCACACTGTTTTCCATAGCGGCTGTACTAGTTTGCATTCCCACCAACAGTGTAAGAGGGTTCCCTTTTCTCCACACCCTCTCCTCAGTGAGTTTTTAAAAATATGTATTAGTTGAAGAGAAAGAACTAGCTTGATAGATTTTTTAAAATTATAAAATTAGAATAATTAACTCAGTTTGGTTGTAATAGACTGAGGTGTCCACCACCCTCTCCCCATTCATATACTGAAACCTAGTGCCCAATATGATTGTAAAAGACAGTGCGACCTTTGGGAGTTGACTAGATCATGAGAGTAGAGCCCTCATAAAAGGAATTATTGCCTTTGTAAGAGACTCCAGAGAGCTCCCTTCCCCCTTCTGTTATATAAGGACACAGAGAGAAGATGGCTGTCTATGAACAAAGAAGCAAGCTCTCATCAGACAACAAATTTTCCAGCACCATATTTCCAGAACTGTGAGTAATAAACATTGGTTGTTTATAAGCCATCCAGTCTATGGTATTTTGTTATAGCAACCCATTGGATTAAGACAGTGTCATTAGCATAAGTAGTAAGTGAAAGAAAAATGAAAGTCACTTGATCATGTCAGACTCTTTGGGACCCCATGGACAAGCCTGCCAACCTTGAATTCAAATATGATCCCTGAAACATTCCCACAGCCTGGCTCCAGGTCTACTCTACTGCTGTCCCTGAAGCAGTCTTTCCCACCAGACTTAAGGACTTGACAGAATCCACACCCATAGGCACCCCCAGTAACAGCACTGCAGAACTCAAACCAACTGTGGCCCCTACTCTATTCCATGACCTGATGCCAGCCTTGTTCTACCATGGTTCAGAGGCAGTAATGCCTGCCAAGGCACTCACCCAAGGACCAAGCAGAAGCCATGCTGAAAACCTAGCTGGTAGCTGTCCCTGGTAACGGACCATTTACAACAGGAATAAAAACAACAAAATAGGTATAAATTTAACTTAAGCAGTGAAATATATGTACACTGCAAAGGGTAAAACATAGATGAAAGAAAGAAGATACAAACGGGTGGAAAAAATAGCCCATGTTCATGAATTACAATTAATATTGTTAGGATTCTATACCACCCAAAGAAAGGTACCTATTCTTATGCAATCCTCATCAAAATCACAACAGCATTTTTTATACAAATAGAAAAAACAATCCTAATATTCAAAAGACCCCAAATAGTCAAAGCAATCTTGATCAAGAAGAGCAAGACAGGAGGCATCATACTTCCTGATTTTAAATTTTAATGCTGCAGTAACCAAAAACGATATATACATATATTTTTTTCAAAGTCACTCAGTCATGTCTGACTCTTTGTGACCCCATGGACTATAAAGTCCTTGGAATCCTCCTGGCCGGAATACTGGAGTGGGTAGCCTATCCCTTCTCCAGTGGATCTTCCTGACCAGGAATCGAACCAGGGTCTCCCACATTGCAGGCAGATTCTTTACCAATTGAGCTATCAGGGAAGTCAATTTGGATACACATGCACACACACACACACACACACACACACACACACACACACACACACACACACACACATCAAAGGAACAGAATTTAGAGCCCAGAAATAAACTCACTTATTTGTGGTCAACTGATCTTTGACTAGATGATGGGACAAGAATACACAATCGTATTCTTAGGAAAAGAATAGTCTTTTCAATAAATAGTGCTGGGAAAACTGGATAACCACATGCAGAATTGTGAAAATGGACCACTGTCTCACATCACACACAAAATCAACTCAAACAGATTAAAGATTTACATTTAAGTCCTGAAAACCAAAAAAAATTAATAAAAGAAAACACGGGAAAAGCTTCTTGAAATTGGTCTGGGCAAAAATTTTCTTGAACATGACACAGGCAACAAAAGCAAAAATAGACAAGTGGGATTTCATAAAGCTAAAAAGCTTCTACACACTAAAGGAAACAATCAACAGAGTGAAAAAATCTTCTAAAATAAGCAAAAAAAGTACAAATGACATATTAAGAAATGGGAAATGGATTAATATAAAATGCTCAATTAAAACCACAAAAAACAGAAAAAGTGTAAGATGAAAATAGGGACAAAGCACAAGGTCAACAAATAGACGACAATAAAATTCTGGTAGATATTAACCCCAATACAGAAATAATCACTTTTAACATCAGTGAGTGGTTAAACCACTGAAATCAAAGAGACCATTAAAGTGGATAAAAAATAAGACACAATTATATGATGTCTACAAGAAACCAACATTAAATATAAAGACACATATGGAGTAAAATTAAATAAGTATATACCCTGATGTCCCTTCACGGATCACTGCCTTGTCATGGCGAAGGGACTTGTTTAACTAAATGAAGCTATGAGCCGTGCTATGCAGGGCCACCCAAGATGTACAGGCTATAGTGGAGAGTTCTGAAAAAAATGTAATCCACTGGAGGAGGGAATGGCAAACCATCTCAGTATATTTGCCATGAGAACCACATGAGCTGTATAAAAAGGCAAAAAGATATGACAGTGAAAGATGAGTCCCCAAGGTTGGAAGGTGTCCAAAATGCCACTGGGGAAGAGCAGAGGGCAGTTGCTAATAGCTTCCAAAAGAATGAAGTGGCTGAACCAAAGTGGAAACAATGATCAGCTGTGGACATGTCTGGTGATGGAACTAAAATCCGAAGCTGTAAAGAACAGTATTGCAGAGGAACCTGGAATGCTAGGTCCATGAATCAAGGTAAATTGGAGGTGGTCAAGCAGGAGATGGCAAGAGTAAACATCATCTTAGGAATCAGTAAGCTAAAATAGACAGGAATGGGTGAGTTTAATTCAGATGACCATTATATCTATTACTGTGGGCAAGAATCCCTTAGAAGAAATGGAGTAATCCTCATAATCAACAAGAGTCTGAAATGTAGTACTTGGGTGCAACCTCAGATAGAATGATCAGTTCATTTCCAAGGCAAGCCATTCAACATCACAGTAATTCAAGTCTGTGCCCCAACCACCGATGGCAAAGAAGCTGAGGTTGATCAGTTCCATGAAGACCTAGAAGACCTCCTAGGACTAACACCAAAAAAGATATCCTATTCGTCATAGGGGATTGGAATGCAAATGTAGGAAGTCAAGTAACAGGCAAGTTTGGCCTTGGATTACAAAATGAAGCAAGGCAAAGGCTAACAGAATTCTGCCAAGAGAACACACTGGTTATAGAAAAGACCCTTTTTCAAAAACACAAGATACAACTTTACACATGGACATCACCAAATAGTCAACACTGAAATCAGATTGATTACATTCTTTGTAGCTGAAGATGGAGAAGCTCTATATAGTCAGCAAAAATAAGACCTGGAGCTGATTGTGGCTCAGATCACCACCTTCTCAGAGCAAAATTCAGGCTTAAACTAAAGAAAGTGGGAAAAACCACTAGGCCAGCCAGGTATGGCTTAAATCAAATCCCCTATAAATATACCATGGAGGTGATGAATAGATTCAAGGGATTAGATCTAGCAAACAAAGTGACTGAAGAACTATGGACAGAGGTCCATAATATTGTATAGGAGACAGCAAACAATCCCATCCCAAGAAAAGAAAAGCAAAAAGGCAAAATGGTTGTCTGAGGAGGCTTTACAAATAGCTGAAGAAAGCAGAGAAGCAAAAAGCAAGGGAGAAAGGGAAAGGTACACCCAACTACATGCAAAGTTTTAGAGAATAGCAAGGAGAAACAAGAAGGCCTTCTTCAATGAACAATGCAAATAAATAGAGGAAAACAACAGAAGGTGAAATACTAGAGATCTCTTCAATAGAATTGGAAATATTAAAGGAACATTTCATCCAAAGATGGGCACAATAAAGGACAGAAATTGTAAAGATCTAATACAAGCAGAAGAGATCAAGAAGAAATGGAAAGAATACTGGACAAAAAAGATCTTAATGAACCGGATAACCACAATGGTGTGGTCACTCACCCACAGCCAGACATTGTGGAGTGTGAAGTCAAGTGGGCCTTAGAATGCACTGCTGTCAATAAAGCTAGCAGAGGTGATGGAATCCCAGAGAGCTATTTAAAATCTTAAAAGATGATGCTATCAAAGTGTTACACTCAATATGCCAGGAAATCTGGAAAGCCCAGCAGTGGCCACAGAACTGACAAAGGTCAATCCTCATTCCAGTTCTCAAGAAGGGCAGTACTAAAGGATGCTCAAACCATTGGGCAATTGCACGCATCTCCCATGCTAGTAAGATTATATTTAAAAATCCTGCATGTTAGGCTTTAGCATTGCATGAATCAAGAATTTCCAGTTGTCCAAGCTGGGTTTAGAAAAGGGAGAGGAACCAGAGATCAAATTGGCAACATTCCCTGCATCATAGACAAAACAAGGGAATTCCAGAAAAACATCTACTTCTGTTTCATTACCTTCCATCAGGAACCTTCCACAAGCCTCTGATCCTTATCCATCAGAGGGAAGACAGAATGAAAACCATAATCACAGAAAACTAACCAAACTGATCACATGGATCACAGCCTTGTCTAACTCAATGAAACTATGAGCCATACTATATAGGGCCACCCAAGGTCATGGTGGAGAGTTCTGACAAAACATGGTCCACTGCAGAAGGGAATGGCAAACCACTTCAGCAATCTTGACTTGAGAATCTCATGAATAGTATGAAAAGGCAAAAAGATACGACAGTGAAAGATGAACTCCCCAGGTCGGTAGGTGCTCAATTTGCTACTGGAAAGACTGACAAAATAGCTCAAGAAGGAATGAAGACGCTGACCCAAAGTGGAAACAACATCCAGTTGTGGATGTGACTGGTGCTGAATGTAAAGTCTGATGCTGTAAAGAACAATATTGCATTGGAAGCTGGAATGTTAAGTTCATGAATCAAGGTAAATTGGAAGTGGTCAAAGCTAGTGGAGTTGATGGAATGCCAGCTGAGCTATTTCAAAATCTAAAAGATGATGCTGTGAAAGTGCTGACCTCAATATGCCAGGAAATTTGGAAAACTCAGCAGTGACCACAGAACTGGAAAAGGTCAGTTTTCATGCCAATCCAAAAGAAAGCCAATACCAAAGAATGTTCAAACTATTGTACAATTGCACTCGTCTCACACACTAGCAAAGTAATGATCAAAATTCTCCAAGCTAGACTTCAATAGCACTTGAACCAAGAACTTCCAGATGTACAAGCTAGATTTAGAAAAGGCAGAGGAACCAGAGATCAAATTGCCAACATCTACTGGATCATAGAAGAAACAAGAAAATTCCAGTGAAACATCTACTTCTGCTTCATTGACTATGCTAAAGCCTTATGTGGATCACAACAAATTATGGAAAATTCTTCAAGGGATGGGAATACCAGACCACCTCACCTGCCTCCTGATAAACCTGTATGCAGGTCAAGAATTAACCATTAGAAACAGACATGGAACAACAGAGTGGTTCAAAATTGGGAAAGGAGTACTATATATTGTCACAAGGCTGTATATTCTCACCCTTCTTATTTAAATTATATGCAGAGAAAATCATGTGAAATGCCAGGCCAGATGAAACACAAGCTGGAATCAAGATTCCCGGGAGAAATCTCAATAACCTCAGATATGCAGATGATACCACCCTTGTGGCAGAAAGTGAAGAGTAGCTAAAGAGCCTTTTGATGAAAGAGCAGAGTGAAAAAGCTGGCTTAAAACTCAACATCACAAAAACAATGGCATCTGTTCCCATCACTTCATGGCAAATAGATGGGGAAACAATGGAAACAGTGACAGACTTTATTTTCTTGGGCTCCAAAATCACTGCAGATAGTGACTGCGGCCATGAAATTAAAAGACGCTTGCTCCTTGGAAGAAAAGCTATGACCAACCTAGACGGCATATTAAAAAGCAGAGACTTGACTTTGTTGACAAAGGTCCATACAATCAAAGCTATGGTTTTTCCAGCAATCATGTATGGATGTGAGAGTTGGACCATAAAGAAGCCTGAGCACCAAAGAACTGATGCTTTTGAACTGTGGTGTTGGAGAAGACTCCTGAGAGTCCCTTGGATGCAAGGAGATCCAACAAGTCAATCCTAAAGGAAATCAGTCCTGAATATTCATTGGAAGAACTGATGCTGAAGCTGAAGCTCCAATACTTTGACCACCTGATGCAAAGAACTGACTCATTGGAAAAGACCCTGATGCTGGGAAAGATTGAGGGCAGGAGGAGAAGGGAATGACATAGGATGAGATGGTTGGATGGGATCACCAACTCTATGGACATGAGTTTGTGCAAGCTGCAGCAGATGATGAAAGACAGGGAAGCCTGGCATGCTGCAGTCCGTGGGATCATGATGAGTTGGCTTGAACTTGGCGACTGAACAACAGCAAAAATACTATGATGACACTAGTCAAAAGAAAATGACATTCACCAAGATGTTGTATATAACCATTAACATATATGCCATTAAAAGCAGAGAATCTAAATATAGGAGGTAAACACTGATGGAACTACAAGGAGAAATAAGTGAATCCACTATTTTATTTGGAGACTTCAGCACCCTTCTACTAGAAATGGAGAGATCCAGCAGGAAGAAAATCAGTAAGGCCATAGTTGAACTGAACAGCACCATCATCCAATTGGATTTAATTGATATCTGTAGACTAATTCATGTAACATCAATAGCTTGTTATTTTCAAGGTCAACGAAAGACTAACCAAGATATAACACTTTCTGGGCCATAAAACACACCTTAACAGACTTAAAAGTATAGAAATCTTGCAATTTTTGTTTTCAGAACACAATGGTGAGAAACTTTTTCTTTACCACTAAGATTAGGAAAAAGGCAAGGATGTCTCCGCTCACCACTTCTTTTCACATCATACTGGAATCTCAGCTAATAAGAAGAAACAAAAGGTACAAAATTTGGGAAAGAAGAAATAATACTGTCTTTAAAGGGTAACATTATTTATGTAACAAAAATCCTGAAACTAATAAACAATTATAGCAAGGTGTTGCAGAATATGTTATTATATAAAAGCCAACCACTTTCTGTTATTGTCTGAATGTTGGTGTTCTCCCAAAACTCACAAATTCAAATTCTAATCCTTAAACCTAGACAGCGTGTTAAAAAGTAGAGACATCACTTTGCCGGCAAAGTTCTCTATAGTCAAAACTATGGTTTTTCCAGTAGCATATACGGCTGTGACAATTGGACCATAAAGAAGGCTGATCACCAAAGAATTGATGCTTTTGAATTGTTGTGCTGGAAAAGACTCTTGAGAGTCCCTTGGACTGCAAGGAGATTGAACCAGTCAATCCTAAAGGAAATCAACCCTGAATATTCATTGAAAGGACTGATGCTGAAGCTGAAGCTCCCAATACTTTGGCTATCTGATGCAAAGAGCTGACTCATTGGAAAAGACCCTGATGCTGGGAGAGATGGAAGGCAAAAGGAGAAGGGGACAGCAGAGGATGAGATGGTTAGATAGTATCACCAACTCAGTGGACATGAATCTGAGCAAACTCTTAGAGGTAGTGGAGGACCAGTGAGCCTGGCATGCTACAGTCCATGGGGTCACAAAGAGTCATACACAACTTAGTGACTGAACAACAACAACAAAGGTAATGGTATTAGGAGGTGGGGCATTTTGGAGGTGATTAGGTCATAAGAACACAGCCCTCACAAAGGGATTGGTGCCTTAGAAATGAGGCTCCAGAGAGTTTGCTTGTCTCTTTTGCCATGTAAGACTACAACAAAAAAGTTGCAACCCAGAGGAGGGCCCTCACCTGACCATGCTAGCACCCTAATCTTTGACTTTCAGTATTCAGAACTATGCGAAATGAATTTCTGTTTTTCATAAGCCAGTGAGTCTATGGTATCTTGCTATAGCAGTTCTACAAACTAAAACACTTTCCTATATACCAGCAATGAACAAGTGGAATTTGAAATTACAAACATATTACCACTTACATTATTACCAGAAAATTAAAATAGTTTGGTGTACAACTAATAAAATGTGTACAAGGGCTATATGGTGAAAACAACAAAACTCTTATGAATGAAATCAAAGAGAAAAATAAATGGAGAGATATTCCATGTTCATGGATAGGAAGACTCAAAACTGTAAAGATGTCAGTTCTTCCCAACTTGATCTATACATTCAATGCAATCCCAACTCAATTCCAAGCAAGTATTTTGTGGATATTGACAAGTGGATTCTAAAGTTTATATGGAAAGGCAAAAGATCCAGAATAATCAACATAATATTGAAAGAGAATATTGAGAGCTTGTTTGGAGGTTCTAGCAGGGGAGCGCAGCTACTCGTATACCCTTGACCGAAGACCGGTCCTCCTCTATCGGGGATGGTCGTCCTCTTCGACCGAGCGCGCAGCTTCGGGAGGGACGCACATGGAGCGGTGAGGGAGGAAGGGGACACCCGCCTAGCCAGCCAGATCAGCCGAATCAACCCTGGCGATCAATGGGGTGACAGATGTCGCAACCAGATCGCCCTGTTTGTTCTGTGTTCTCATCATCATTTAGTACTGTGGGTTATTTGTGTGCATGTGTTTAATTTTTAGCTATACTATAAAATAAGTGCACAATGGCAAAAAAAAAAAAAAAAAAAGAAAGAGAATATTGAAAGCTGACACTATCCAACTTCAAGACTTAGTATAAAAACTACAATATTCAATACAGTATAGTATTGGTGAGAGAATAGACAAATAGAACAGTGTAACAGAATAAAGAGCCCAGAAATAGAAACCCATAAGTATAGTCAACTTGGATTTTCCCTGGTGGCTCAGACAGTAAAGAACCTGCCTGCAATGAGGGAGACCCATGTTCAACCCCTGGGTCTTGAAGATCCCCTGGAGAAGGGGATGGCTACCCATTCCAGCATGCTTGTCTGGAGAATTCCATGGACAGAGGAACCTAGTGGGCTACTGTTCATGGGATTACAAAGAGTCAGATAAGACTGAGCAACTAACACTTTGACTTTTCACAAAGTCAAATGATCATTGACAAAGGATCAAAAGCAACACAATACAGCTTTTTTTCAATAAAAGTTGCTGAAAAAACTGAATATCGATGTGCAAAAAAAGAATAGGATCTGGACAAAGACCTTAAAATTTTTATGAAAAATGAACTCAAAATGGATTATATACCTAAATATAAAACCCTAAATTATTAAATTCCTAGAAAATAAATCAAGGTGACCTTGTTTTTAACAACTCTTTAGTATACCCCCCAAAAAAACAATCTATAAAACAAAATAAATAATTAAGCTGCACTTAATTAAAATTATAAATCGA
Source organism: Dama dama (assembly GCF_033118175.1). NCBI lineage: Eukaryota > Metazoa > Chordata > Mammalia > Artiodactyla > Cervidae > Dama > Dama dama. Next base: position 25,868,327 of record NC_083714.1, read on the forward strand.
TTCCCTGCAAAAGACAGTGTCAAGAGAATTAAAGTCAGTGCACAAACTGGAGAAAATTTTTGCAAAGACATAGCTGATAAAGAACTGCTATCCAAAATAGACAATCTTAAAAACTCAACAATAATTTCAACAATAAGAAAATGAGCAACCTGATTAAACAACAGGCCAAAGGCCTTGACAGACACCTCACCAAATAAGATATACAGATGATGACCATATGAAAAGATGCTCCACATCTTATAATGGAAATGCAAATTAAAAACAACAATGGCATGCCACTACATACCTATCAGAATGTCTAAAATGCCAGAAAACTGACAACAGAAAATGTTCAAGAAGCTTAGGAGTAACAGGAGCTCTCATTCATTGCTAATTGAACTTTACACTGGTACACACCTTGGAAGGCAGTTTGGTAATTTCTCACACAGCTAAACATACTCTTATCACATGTTCTAGCAATCATTCTGGTATTTAACCAAAGCAATTGAAAGAATGTCAACTCACCTGGATATTTATAGGAGATTTATGCATAATTGCCAAAACTTGGAAGCGCCTACATTTAATGGATAAATAAATGTGATACATCTAGACAATGCAATATTATCCAGCACTAAAAATACATGATCTATGCAGCCTTGAGAAGACATGTAGGAAACTTAAATGTGTATTACTAAGTGAAAGAAGTCAATCTGAAAAAGTTATGTACTGTAGGATTCCAACTATATGACATTATAGAAAAAGCAAAACTGTGAAGACAGTAAAAAGATCAGTGGTCGCAGGGGTTAAAGGGGAGGGAAGGCAGAAAAATAAATGACCCAATCAAAAAATGGGCCAAAGAACTAAACAGACATTTCTCCAAAGAAGACATACAGATGGCTCACAAACACATGAAAAGATGCTCAACATCACTCACTATCAGAGAAATGCAAATCAAAACCACAATGAGGTACCATTACATGCCAGTCAGGATGGCTGCTATCCAAAAGTCTACAAGCAATAAATGCTGGAGAGGGTGTGGAGAAAAGGGAACCCTCTTACACTGTTGGTGGGAATGCAAACTAGTACAGCCGCTATGGAAAACAGTGTGGAGATTTCTTAAAAAACTGGAAATAGAACTGCCATATGACCCAGCAATCCCACTTCTGGGCATACACACTGAGGAAACCAGATCTGAAAGAGACACGTGCACCCCAATGTTCATCGCAGCACTGTTTATAATAGCCAGGACATGGAAGCAACCTAGATGCCCATCAGCAGATGAATGGATAAGGAAGCTGTGGTACATATACACTATGGAATATTACTCAGCCATTAAAAAGAATGCATTTGAACCAGTCCTAATGAGATGGATGAAGCTGGAGCCCATTATACAGAGTGAAGTAAGCCAGAAAGATAAAGAACATTACAGCATACTGACACATGTATATGGAATTTAGAAAGGTGATAACGATAACCCTATATGCAGAACAGAAAAAGAGACACAGAAATACAGAACAGACTTTTGAACTTTGTGGGAGAATGTGAGGGTAGGTTATTTCAAAAGAACAACATGTATACTATCTATGGTGAAACAGATCACCAGCCCAGGTGGGATGCACGAGACAAGTGCTCCGGCCTGGTGCACTGGGAAGACCCAGAGGAATCGGGTGGAGAGGGAGGTGGGAGGGGGGATCGGGATTGGGAATACATGTAAATCCATGGCTGATTCATATCAATGTATGACAAAACCCACTGGAAAAAAAAAATAAAAATAATAAAAAAAAAAAATAAGGGGGAGGGAAGGATGAACAGTTAGGAGAACAGAGGATTTTTAGGGCAAAGGAAGTCTTCTGTTAGATACTCTAATGGGGAATATATGCCACTGTTCAAAACCTGTAGAATGTACTACACTAAGAGTAGACCCTAATGTAAATTATGGACCCTGGGTGATATGATGTATCAATGTATGTTCATCAATTCTAACAAATGTGCCATTTTGGTAGGCATATTGATATTGAGAGAGTTTATGAATATATGGGGGAAGGGTATATGTGGGAAATCTCTATACCTTTTACTCCAATTTGTTGTGAATCTTAAACTGTTCTAAAAAATTCTGCTGCATTCAATAATAAACAAACAAATACATTTTAAAGCAATTTTTGCCATGGAGGAGGTCCTAACTCTGATAATACTGATGTGAGACTCTTTGAAGAAACTGATACATGTAAATATGACCAGAGCAGAAAAAAAAATCTTTCCCTAGAATATCATGTAACCACACATAGTTTTAATCTCTACCCATCCCTTTCCTTTCTGTACCATATCTGGGCAAGCTGGTTAAAAAATCCAAAACAAAAACATGGTGGCTCCCTCCTTCTGTGCCAGTAGGATATTCAAACCACACAAACCTCTGTCCATGTTCAGGACCCCACACAAAAGCTCCATCCTCTAACCACAATAAAATCCCAAGCCAGATTACATTTTCTGCCTGGCAAGCAATGCATAGTTCTTCTTGGGAGCATAACATATTTACTATGTTCTCCCCAGAAAGCTTCATGTGAGAAATAACTTTTCATATCCTCTAAATATATCTGTGGCATCATCAGTCTTGGCATTTAAACAAATTTGGGGGTTAGAGATCTGACATCTTTCTGTGGTAACAACAGTATGGGTGAAGAAAATTGTATCTTTAGTATTTAAGAAATAAAGAAGGAATGATAGAATATCACCCTACTGCAACTCATAACGAATGGGACTTATCACTGTTCCAATAACAACTAAAAAATATAAATTTTTTGTCTTCTGGTGGCAAACACACAAACATCTCTTAAAATAACCTTCCAAAATATTAACCTGAATCTGATAGTCTTGAGACTTGGTACAATTTATATGAAATGCAGAACTGATTAAAACCTAGATGTTGCCATGGTGATGCAATTAACAAAATTCAGAATGTGGAAAAAAATGGTTTCTTAAATAATTTGAAAGGAAATTGAAAGAATTATTAGGGAAAAAATCTTAAATCCCCTTTGGGTTCCTCTAAATCCACAATGAAATCACAAAAATTTTCTTTTATTCAGTAGAATTTGAATGGCACAGAATAACCATGACTTTGATGGAAATTAGTGATTTATATGTCTTTGATGACAGTGTTAATCAAAATCAAGTGGAAAGATTGACCTACATGTTCATACCACAGCCTAGTTTTATGGGTTGGTTTACTTGCTTATTGTACTGGCCAAAAATATCCCTAATTGCTGTCACATCATGAAAAATATTTTCAGGATTGGGAAAAAATGTCTTTCCCCCATGAGATAACAAATTGGAGAATGCAATTCTGCCACAGATAGTCTCAGCTTTCCACTTCATTAGCCATGAAGGGCAACACTTTGCACTGAAATGGGAGATTCATTAGAATGGACAGTAATCTGTGAATCCATAATGCCTCTATAGAAAATTTATACACACCCCAAATTAAACTGTGTGCTCTTACTACATCTTGCAGCAGTATTTTGAGATATAAGGAGCATTCAAAATAAATTGTAAACTGTCTGTAATTTAGGATCTGTTATCTGAGACCTCCTTTAAAGAGATGGGATTGATTTGGTATATTTCAGTCCCATTGAAGTAAATTAAAACTATGTCTGTGATAAAAGAAAAATGTAACACAGTCCTAAATGAAATCTCTATTCATTACTGATATGACCAATTCACCAATCAGAATATAATGTTCTGATTTTAATCTTGTAACTAAGCTTCATACATTGTTCTTTCCTACCCCCCTCCTTTTTTATACATCAAATAATGGCATTCTCAGTACCTGTATGTAAATATGTTACATTGAAGTATATAGAGGATATGCTAAAATAACCCCCCTCCCAATTTTTTTCTGAGAAACTTCTGTAGGTATTCCATTTTTAATCCCCTTTACCACAATACTATTTGAAAACACTCTCCGACATAAATCACATCAAGATCCTCTATGACCCACCTCCCAGAATATTGGAAATAAAAGCAAAACTAAACAAATGGGACCTAATGAAACTTAAAAGCTTTTGCACTACAAAGGAAACTATAAGTAAGGTGAAAAGACAGCCCTCAGATTGGGAGAAAATAATAGCAAACGAAGCAACAGACAAAGGATTCATCTCAAAAATATACAAGCAACTCCTGAAGCTCAATTCCAGAAAAATAAATGACCCAATCAAAAAATGGGCCAAAGAACTAAACAGACATTTCTCCAAAGAAGACATACAGATGGCTAACAAACACATGAAAAGATGCTCAACATCACTCACTATCAGAGAAACGCAAATCAAAACCACAATGAGGTACCATTACACGCCAGTCAGGATGGCTGCTATCCAAAAGTCTACAAGCAATAAATGCTGGAGAGGGTGTGGAGAAAAGGGAACCCTCTTACACTGTTGGTGGGAATGCAAACTAGTACAGCCGCTATGGAAAACAGTGTGGAGATTTCTTAAAAAACTGGAAATAGAACTGCCATATGACCCAGCAATCCCACTTCTGGGCATTCACACTGAGGAAACCAGATCTGAAAGAGACACATGCACCCCAATGTTCATCGCAGCACTGTTTATAATAGCCAGGACATGGAAGCAACCTAGATGCCCATCAGCAGATGAATGGATAAGGAAGCTGTGGTACATATACACCATGGAATATTACTCAGCTGTTAAAAAGAATTCATTTGAACCAGTCCTAATGAGATGGATGAAGCTGGAGCCCCTTATACAGAGTGAAGTAAACCAGAAAGATAAAGAACATTACAGCATACTAACACATATATATGGAATTTAGAAAGATGGTAACGATAACCCTATATGCAAAACAGAAAAAGAGACACAGAAAGACAAAACAGACTTTTGAACTCTGTGGGAGAATGTGAGGGTGGGTTATTTCAAAAGAACAACATGTATACTATCTATGGTGAAACAGATCACCAGCCCAGGTGGGATGCACGAGACAAGTGCTCCGGCCTGGTGCACTGGGAAGACCCAGAGGAATCGGGTGGAGAGGGAGGTGGGAGGGGGGATCGGGATGGGGAATATGTGTAAATCTATGGCTGATTCATATCAATGTATGACAAAACCCACTGAAATGTTGTGAAGTAATTAGCCTCCAACTAATAAAAAAAAATAAAATTAAAAAAAAAAGGAAAAAAAAAGAAAGAAAGCAGAATTACAAAGATAGCCACATCAAACTAAAATTGATCATAGGTTTTTATGACATGGTAAGTTCTTCCCTGATAAGGCCTGAATTCACACCAGAAAGATCAGACATGCTTTATGCCATGAACATAGAACAAAGATGACCAGGGCAAAAACCTAGATGTGTTTTGCCTAAGAGAGGTTGTCTCAATTACAGAAAAAGAGAACAATGAAGAACTGTGCAGAGTTACTCTGCACATTCAATCATAGCTACTTCAATTCCCTCAGATCATTTTGATGATGGAATTAACAACCATCACAAGTCCTTTGGAGTAAAATATGAGATAACAATTAAAATAGCATTATACAGGCATTATAATAAACCACTAATTTTTTTTAATATTCATTGTCTAAAAAGGAAGAATCTGTACAAGCCTCGTTGGCTAATAAAGAATGGAGAAAAACAATTCTGGAGCATAAAACAAGGTAAATGAAATAGTATTTGACAAATAAAATTAATTTTTTAATAAAAATGCAATTAAAAAAAGAAGCATGCTTTGGACAATATCAATTTCTTTCCATCAATAAAACATTAGAAAAAATGAACTCCATGCACACCATGTGATAAAATATGACATTATCTTATTAAAGGCTAATATAAAGATTATAAAATATGCCTGCAGAAACCTCAAGGGAGATAAGACACCAATAATGCTATAGCAAAATTTGAAACAGTATTGAAATCATTGAGTAGTATCAATATGATGGAAAAAAGAACCAGTGAGGTGGAGAACAAATATGAGCCTCTCTCAGAACTCAAAGGAAAAGAAATGAAAATGTTAACAAAAAGAACAGTAAATATAGAAGATGGGGAAAGAAGCTACAACTCACAGAAAAATATTATGAGAAAAAGACCATAGCAAATAAAAATGATAAATTTTAAATGATACTTGATCAATAAATACCTGCCTGTATAAATTGATAAGACTCATATACCATGCAAAATTAATAATGATATACACCTTCATTATGCAAGAAAATTTTAGATGAAGAAAAAATATATAAATACCCAGGCAAGGGAAGAGTGAAATTATTTATAATGAAGGAAGTCAGGTTGATCTCAAACAGTTTTGGAGATTTTAAATGCAACAATACAATGAAATGAGAGGCAGAATTTTGATAAGTTTATATCTGTTTATACCTCATCAACCGAGTAAACTTTTGGTATTTTTGGTAAACTTTATGCTTTTATACATACCCTCCAACTTACTCTTCCCTGAAAAAAAAAAAAGATACACCATAGAGACCAAGACATATATAAAATAAAGCATTTGACAAAATTCAATATCACTTTATGATAAAAAAAAAAAACTTTCAACAAATTGGGTATAGAAGGATATATCTCAACATAATAAAGGCCATGTGGGAAACCCACAGCTAACATCATATTGAATGGAAAAATCCCTCTAAGATCAGAAACAAGACAAAGGTGCTTACTTTCACCACTCTTACTCAACATTCTACCAAAAGTGCAAGCCAGAGCAACTAGGAAAGAAAAGTAAATAAAAGTCATCAAAATTGGGAAGGAAGAAATAAAACTGGCTCTGCTGATGACATCATCTTTTATATAGAATATCTAAAATACTCCAACAAAAAACCCTCAGACCTAATAAACTAATTCAGTAAGTGGCAGGATTCAAAATTAAAACAAAAGACACACACAAACACATACATATATATGTATCAATTCAGTTCAGTTCAGTCGCTCAGTTGTGTCTGACTCTTTGCGACCCCATGAACCGCAGCATAGCAGGCCTCCCTGTCCATCACCAACTCCCGGAGTCTACCCAAACCCATGTCCATCGAGTCGGTGATGCCATCCAACCATCTCATCCTCTGTCGTCCCCTTCTCCTCCTGCCCTCAATCTTTCCCAGCATCAGGGTCTTTCCCAGTGGGTCAGCACTTCACATCACGTGGCTAAAATATTGGAGTTTCAGCTTCAACATCAGTCCTTCCAATGAACACCCAGGACTGATCTTTAGGATGGACTGGTTGGATCTCCTTGCAGTCCAAGGGACTCTTAAGAGTCTTCTCCAACACCACAGTTCAAAAGCATCAATTCTTTTGCACTCAGCTTTCTTTAGAGTCCAACTCTCACATCCATACATGACCACTGGAAAAACCATAGCCTTGACTAGATGGACCTTTGTTGACAAAGTAATGTCTCTGCTTTTTAATATGCTGCCCAGGTGGGTCATAACTTTCCTTCCAAGGAGTAAGTGTCTTTTAATTTCATGGCTGCAGTCACCATCTGCAGTGATTTCGGAGCCTAGAAAAATAAAGTCAGCCATTGTTTCCACTGTTTCCCCATCTATTTTCCATGAGGTGATGGGACCAGATGCCATGATCTTAGTTTTCTGAATGTTGAGCTTTAAGCCAACTTTTTCACGCTCCTCTTTCACTTTCATCAAGAGGCTCTTTAGTTCTTCTTCACTTTCTGCCATAAGGGTGGTGTCATCTGCATATCTGAGGTTATTGATATTTCTCCTGGCAATCTTGATTCCAGCTTGTGCTTCTTCCAGCCTGGTGTTTCTCATGATGTATTCTGCATATAAGTAAAATAAGCAGGGTGACAATATACAGCCTTGATGTACTCCTTTTCCTATTTGGAACCAGTCTGTTGGTCCATGTCCAGTTCTAACTGTTGCTTCCTGACCTGCATATAGGTTTCTCAAGAGGCAGGTCAGGTGGTCTGGTATTCCCATCTCTTTCCAAATTTTCCACAGTTTATTGTGATCCACACAGTCAAAGGCTTTGGCATAGTCAATAAAGCAGAAATAGATGTTTTTTCTGGAACTCTCTTGCTTTTTCAATGATCCAGAGGATGTTGGCAATTTGATCTCTGGTTCCTCTGCCTTTTCTAAAACCAGCTTGAACATCTGGAAGTTCATGGTTCACGTATTGCTGAAGCCTGTCTTGAAGAATCTTAAGCATCACTTTACTAGCGTGTGAGATGAATGCAATTGTGCAGTAGTTTGAGCATTCTTTGGCATTGCCTTTCTTAGGGATTGGATTGAGAACTGACCTTTTCCAGTCCTGTGGCCACTGCTGAGTTTTCCAAATTTGCTGGCATATTGAGTGCAGCACTTTCACAGCATCTTCTTTCAGGATTTGAAATAGATCAACTGAAATTCCATCACTTCCACTAGCTTTGTTTGTAGTGATGCTTCCTAAGGCCCACTTGATTCACATTCCAGGATATCTGGCTCTAGGTGAGTGATCACACAATCATGATTATCCGGGTCCTGAAGACCCTTTTTGTACAGTTCTTCTGTGTATTCTTGCCACCTCTTCTTAATATCTTCTGCTTTTATTAGGCCCCTACCATTTCTGTCCTTTATTGAGCCCATCTTTGCATGAAATGTTCCCTTGGTAACTCTGATTTTCTTGAAGAGATCTCTAGTCTTTCCCATTTTGTTGTTTCCCTCTATTTCTTTGCATTGATCAATGAGGAAGGCTTTCTTATCTCTCCTTGCTATTCTTTGGATCTCTGCATGCAAATGGGTATATCATTCCTTTTCTCCTTTGCTTATATATATGTATAGAGGCCAAAAATTTGTCTAGCTTTTTCTATAAGATGTCATGGAAAACCCTGAGTGAACCTTTTGGCCAACCTGATATATACACATATACACACAATGGATCATTATTCAGCAGTAAAAGAAAATGAAATCCTGTTTTGTGACAAACATAGACAGACCTAGAGAGCATTATGGTATGTGAAATAAATCAGACTGAAAAAAAGAAATGTGTATGTTTTTACTTATATGTGGAATCTAAAAACATCTAATTAATGGAAACAGTGTAGAATATTGGTTGCTAGGCCCTTCAGAGTGGCAATATAAGGAAATTTTGGTCAAAGGGTAAAGAATTTGAGTTGTAAAATAAGTAACTTCTAGAGATTTAATGTACAGCATGGTGACTGTAGTTAATAATGTATTGTATACTTGAAAGTTTCTATGAGAAGAGCTCTTTGATGTTCTCATCATAACAAAACAATACACAATAATTCTGTGAGGTGAAAGATGTGTTAATTAATCTTATTGTCATAAACATTTTGTAATACATACATGTTTCAAATAATCACAATGTACACCTTAAAATTATACAATGTAATATGTTAATTATATGTCAGTAAAGCTGGGAACAAAAAAGAATCATGAAAATTCTGGAAGTAAACAAAAATGCAAAGCTGAAGAACTGTGTCAAACCAGTAGCTGTAAGTATGATTAGTAAATTAAATTCTCAAGACCAAAATTCTTAAGAGATGCTGAAAAAACAATATTGCAATAATAGATTAAAAGTGGGAAAAGGAGAAAAATATCAGTAAAAGCTAATTTTCTTTTCCTATGAAATAGGAATACATAGATACTGTTTAATTTTTGACGTTGATAGGTAAGATTTTGAAAACTTACTTCAACTTAAATTTCTCTTAAAAGAACAAACAGAATAATTGAATTCAAACGCTCTATGCTCAATTAAAAGTGAAAATGTTAGTTGCTCAGCCATATCCAACTTTCTGTGACCCCATGGACTGTAACCCGCCAGGCTTCTCTGTCTGTGGAATCTTCCAGGTAAGAATACTGGAGTGTTACCCTTCACCAGGATATCTTTCTGACCCAGGGATCGAACCTGGGTCTCCTGCATTGCAGGCAGATACTTTACCATCAGAGCCACCAGGGAAGCCCCTTGCTCAATTAAAGCAGAATATAAGTCTTTTACATAATTAAGCTTGCAATTAGAGAAACAACAATTCCTTTTCAGCATAGTAACAAAGAAAACAGAGAGTAAAAAATATATTTAACTAAATTCAAAAACAAAATTTTAAAAGCAAACTTCAAAATATAATTTGTGACAGGGATTGTAGATAGTTGAACCTCCCTATTAAAATATAGAGACTCAAATAGGTATTAAAAAATTATACTGCGCAAGAACAATACCTAAAACAAAGTGCCTCAAAATGCTTAAAATTCACAATTAAAAAAAGCAGATCCAGGGCATCATAATATTAACATCATAGAAAGTAGGGTTTATTATAAGAAGCATTAAAAAAGACAGAGGGTCATTGTTTATTAATGAAGGACCAAAATACATGTACTAAAACACTATTTAAAAAATCTAAAGATGAAGTGGCAAAACAATAGGTGATGATTTAAATTCATAGTTTAAAATTAAAATATGACATTAAGAATTAAAATATAGAGGTATTGAAAAATATAATTATTCACACTGTATATGTAAAATTTTGCCTGAGAGAATAAACATTCTTTTCAAGTACATAAAAGACATTCATGTATTTATCATAAATTTCAGAGATCAGAAATTATACAGCCTCCAGCTATCTACAAGCATCACTATAAAATATGAATCCATGTCTAAAACACCAACAACTCACTCAATAAAATGTGTGATTTTTTGATCAATGGGTAAATCAAAATTTCAATTACCACTTCACTGAATAATAATGGGGAGACTTCTTTCTCTTTCCCTTCCTTCCTTTCTCTTCACTCCCCTCTATTCTTTTCTGTTCCCTTCCTTTCTCTACACTTCTCTTTCTTTCCATTAACAATTCAGATTTAAAGCTACTACATGGGCAGAGCAGGATCAGCATAGATGTTGGTAGTTTGTGTCATGGGGTGCATGGTAGACCAGTGCTGGGTATCAGATCATGAATTAAATGAACAGGTATCCCTATTGAGGAGTGACTTAGCATTGAGTGTGACAGCCCAAGTGAGATGAGATGGGCCATGGAGAGTTAGAGTCTAAGAATGGTGAGGAGGGTTTCCATGAGGTGGAGGAGCCAGATGTACAGTGCTAGGACCAGAAAGAGTTAAGGATGGTACTCATACATAGGGTTGGCAGTGTGTAGCACATGAGACTGGCAGGATGAGCGTACCCCAGTGTGGGTTATGGAGATCACACAGGATAAGAATGTCCATGACCAGTTGGGGGAGGGGCAGCACAGGAGGGAGTGTTTTAATTTGAGACATCAGAGCCAGGGCACTGTGAGGAAGAATGAAAGTGTGGGATCTGCCTGTCTTGAGGAGACAACTACAACAGGGTGAGCATGATAATTGGACAGGGTAAACGAAGGGGGAAGAAAAGAGAGACTGGTTACTATAAGTAACAAATCAAATAAATAAATATTTTAAGGATAATGAAAGCCAAGCTTCTCACCACTGGAGGAAATACTTAAAAATATGGGGAGTGAGAGAATTTGGATGAACTGTCTGATGTTGGATTGGAATTGGTGATGTGTGTGCATGCTCAGTTGTGTCTGACCCTTTGTGGCCCCGTGGACTGTACCCCACCAGGCTCCTCTGCCCATAGAATTTTCCATGCAAAAATATTGGAGTGGGCTGTCATTTTCTACTCCATAGAATTGGTGGTACCAACTTGAAATTAGACACTACATATAGACAAATATACATATATATATACATATATATATACACACACATATATATACACACACATTATATATACATAAATTATATGTTGTGCTTGTATATGTATATATATTACATGTGTGTATATCCATATATTCCACAGCTCTGAATACTAAGAGAGCCAGGGGACAGCAACACCTAATAACAGTGAGCACACCTCATTCCCAGATCTTCCATGTAATATCTTTTTACTAAAAGAATTAAACATTGTAAAGCAATTACACTCCAATTAAAAAAATTAAAAACAAAGAATTTAAGGCTTCTTAAAGGAACAGCTGGTTCATTGGCTACAGAAGGTACAAAATGTACCTGGAACATCTTCTTGCACCAGAAACAAAAGAAGTGCTCAAAGAATAATGAGATTATACCAAAAGGACATAGAAATTAGATTGACTAGGTCCCCACTGGCCAAACTGGAGGCAATTTGAATATCAAAGTAAATAATAGTAGTAATGGAATAAAATAGGAAACCATGAGTTCATTTAAATGTAAATGAATAAGTTGAAATTTGCTGATAAGCAGGTTATGTACATATCAAAGTACCTCCCCATAAAATGATTATTAATTCCAGTGAGATAAAGAATAATTTTAGAGTGGAACAGCTTGGCAGATATCATCTTAATCAAATGATCAAAATGCACATTAGTAATGGGACAAATTAAAATTATTCATCACCACATAGGATGCAGTCAGAAGGACTCAACATTACTTCTGAGATATCCCTGCCAAGGATGGATATGCTGAATTGAGCCATTAAGAAACATTAGTGAAGCCCCAGTTGGGGGAGGGCATTCTACAAATAACTGGCCTGTGATATTCTTATGTTAAGGTCATTCATTCTGTTAGCCATAGAGATGTACCTTTCAGATCTCCCATGAGGTGGGCACCAGGCAAAAGATGTTCAGTTAGCTGACAATTTCCAATATATGCCAAAGTTTTTAGCTGAAGCTACGTACATGAAGCAGTATTCAGCCATTGACTGAGCAAAGAGGTGAAGAAAGGGTTTGGATTTTGGCCAGTACAGGACTGTTGTATGGAGAATTTTTAAAATGGGCCTCACCATTGGGCTGATAACACTCTGTCAGAAATACAACAAATATGAGACTCTTCCTACCCTATTCTTCCTTTCCTTTCTCTTTTTCATTGGTGTTAGATCTGCATTGTGGTGGGGAAACTTCCCCTTAATTCTCCTGATCATTCTCCACCATATTCTTTACAGTATTTACCTCCTCTCCCCATAAATATGTTGCACTTCCAACTTAATATTGATGTATGCTTCCCAGAAGATTTAATAATTATGTGCCAAAAGTGATCCAGAACACCAGGTCATTGAGTGTGAATTGGGAAATTTTGAGGCACTGCTTGGATGGCAGGACCACATTCTGAATGGTATGCAGGCATGAATATTATGAACAATTGTACATGAATAAATTAGACAATCGAGATGAAATGCACAAATTCCAAAATACAAACTACCAACTAACTCCAGAAAAGAATACAAAGATATCACCAGAAATAAAACCATAGGCCAATATCCCTTATCAATAGATGAAATGAGCCTCAAACAAAAATAAAACCAAATCATGATGATCAAGTGGGATTTATCATACCAGAAATGCAACATATGAACAACTGATTCAACATATGAAACATCAAAGAATGTAATACACATTAATTAAATGAAGGGAAAAAAACCACATGACCATCTTAATTGATATAGGAAGAGTAGTTGACAAAATTTAACATTCTTTCATGATAAAACACTGAGTAAACTAGGAAAAGAAGGGAACTTTCTTAAATGAGAAAGGACATTTATGAAAAATCCCCAGGTAACATCATGCTCAGAACAAGACAAGGGTGCTTACTTTCACTATTGCATTTCAAAACAGTACCAGAAATTCTAGCCAGAGCAATTAGGCAAGAAAAAAAAATCATTCATATTGGAAAGGAAGAAGTAAAACTATATTTGTAGAAAATACAGCATTCTCTCCATCAGTTCAGTTCAGACACTCAGTCGTGTCCGACTCTTTGCGACCCCATGAATCGCAGCACGCCAGGCCTCACTGTCCATCACCAACTCCCGGAGTTTACTCAACCTCATGCTCATCAAGTCAGTGATGCCATCCAGCCATCTTAACCTCTGTCATCCCCTTCTCTTCCTGCCCCCATTCCCTCCCAGCATCACAGGCTTTTCCAATGAGTCAACTCTTCGCATGAGGTGGCCAGAGTATTGGAGTTACAGCCTCAGCATCAGTCATTCCAATGAACACCCAGGACTTATCTCCTTTAGGATGGACTGGTTGGTTCTCCTTGCAGTCCAAGAGAGTCTGAAGAGTGTTCTCCAACACCATAGTTCAAAAGCATCAATTTTTCGCTGCTCAGCTTTCTTCACAGTCCAACTTTCACATCCATACATGACCACTGGAAACACCATAGCCTTGACCAGACGGATCTTTCTTGGCAAAGTAATGTCTCTGCTTTTTAAGATGCTATCTAGGTTGGTCATAACTTTCCTTCCAAGGAGTAAGTGTCTTTTAATTTCATGGCTGCAGTCACCATCTGCAGTGATTTTGGAGCCCAAAAAAATAAAGTCTGACGCTGTTTCCACTGTCTCCCCATCTATTTCCCATGAGGTGATGGGATCAGATGCCATGCTCTTAGTTTTCTGAATGTTAAGCTTTAAGCCAACTTTTTCACTCTCCTCTTTCACTTTCATCAAGAGGCTCTTTAGTTCTTCTTCACTTTCTGCCATAAGGGTGGTGTCATCTGCATATCTGAGGTTATTGATATTTCTACTGGCAATCTTGATTCCAGCTTGTGCTTCTTCCAGCCCAGCGTTTCTCATGATATACTCTGCATATAAGTTAAATAAGCAGGGTGACAATATACAGCCTTGACGTACTCCTTTTCCTATTTGGAGCCAGTCTGTTGGTCCATGTCCAGTTCTAACTGTTGCTTCCTGACCTGCATATAGGTTTCTCAAGAGGCAGGTCAGGTGGTCTGGTATTCCCATCTCTTCCAGAATTTCCCACAGTTTATTGTGATCCACACAGTCAAAGGCTTTGGCATAGTCAATAAAGCAGAAATAGATGTTTTCCTGGAACTCTCTTGCTTTTTTGATGATCCAGTGGATATTGGCAATTTGATCTCTGGTTCCTCTGCCTTTTCTAAAACCAGCTTGAACATCTGGAAGTTCTAGATTCATGTATTGCTGAAGCCCAGCTTGGAGAATTTTGAACATTACTTTACAAGCCTGTGAGATGAGTGCAATTGTGTGATGGTTTGAGCATTCTTTGAGATTGCCTTTCTTAGGGATTGGAATGAAAACTGACCTTTTCCAGTCCTGTGGCCACTGCTGAGTTTTCCAAATTTGCTGGCATATTGAGTGCGACACTTTCACAGCATCATCTTTCAGGATTTGAAATAACTCAACTGGAATTCCATCACATCCACTAGCTTTGTTTGTAGTGATGCTTTCTAAGGCCCACTTGACTTCACATTCCAGGATGTCTGGCTCTAGGTGAGTGATCACACCATTGTGATTATCTGGGTCATGAAGATCTTTTTTGTACAGTTCTTCTGTGTAGTCTTGCCACCTCTTCTTAATATCTTCTGCTTCTGTTAGGTCCATACCATTTCTGTCCTTTATTGAGCCCATTTTTGCATGAAATTTTCCCTTGGTATCTCTAATTTCCTTGAGGAGATCTCTAGTCTTTTCCATTCTGTTGTTTTCCTCTATTTCTTTGCATTGATCACTGAGGAAGGCTTTCTTATCTCTCCTGGCTATTCTTTGGAACTCTGCATTCAAATGGGAATATCTTTCCTTTTCTCCTTTCCTTTTCATTTCTCTTCATTTCACAGCTGTTTGTATGGCCTCCTCAGACAACCATTTTGCCTTTTTGCATTCCTTTCCCATGGGGATGGTCTTGATCCCTGTCTCCTGTACAATGTCACGAACCTCTGTCTATAGTTCATCAGGCTCTCTGTGTATCAGATCTAGTCCCTTAAATCTATTTCTCACTTCCACTGTATAATCATAAGGGATTTGATTTAGGTCATACCTGAATGGTCTATTGGTTATCCCTACTTTCTTCAGTTTAAGTCTGAATTTGGCAAGAAGGAGATCATGATATGAGCCACAGTCAGCTCCCAGTCTTGTTTTTGCTGACTGTATGGAGCTGCTCCATCTTTGGCTGCAAAGAATATAATCAATCTGATTTCAATGTTGACCATCTGGTGATGTCCATGTGTAGAGTTTTCTCTTGTGTTGTTGGAAGTGGGTATTTGCTATGACTAGTGTGTTCTCTTGGCAAAACTCTATTAACCTTTGCCCTGCTTCATTCTGTACTCCAAGGCCAAATTTGCCTGTTACTCCAGGTGTTTCTTGACTTCCTACTTTTGCATTCCAGTCCCCTATAATGAAAAGGACTCTCTCCATAGGAAATCTTAAATAATCCACAAAAACCTGTTAGAGCTACTACTAATCAAAATCAGCAAAGTTCTCAGGTACAAGATAAATGTGAGAATCAGTTGTATTTCCATAATTTAACAATCTACAATATCAAAACAGAAATTAAGAAAACAATTCAAATCACAATGTGATCATAGAAAATATTTAGGAATAAATTTAACCAAGGATATTCAAGACCTATACACCAAACATTCCAAAACAGACCTAAATAAACAGAAAGAAATTCAGTTAATGGGTTGGAAAATTTAATATTGTCAAGATGGCAATGACCCCCAAAACAATCTACAGATAATGATTTTGGTTACTGGACTCACACCATACACAAAAATTAATTCAAAATGGAACAAAGACTTAAAGATAATAGGTGAAATTATAAAACCTTAAGAGGAAAACATAGGATTAAATCTTCATTTACATATATTTGAGAATGGATTTTTAAGTATGCCTACAAAATTATGACTAACAAAAGAAAAAAATTGGACTTAAACAAAATTGTGAAATGTTTGTGTGTCAAAGGACATCATCAATAAATTGAAAATAAAACCTATATAATAAGAAAAGTATTTTCAAATTATATGTCAGAAGGATTTAATATCCAGAATATTATAAAAAACTCCAACTGCACCATAGTAAAAAAGTACACAATCTAACTAAAAATAGGCAAAAACCCATTTCTCCAAAGAAAATATACAAATGATCAGCAAACACATGAAAAGATGCTCAACATTAGTAGCTATTGGGGAAATGCAAATCAAAACCACAATTAAATCCTATCTCCCATACATTAGGTTGGCTGCAGTAATAAAAAAATTGAAAAATATCAAGTATTGGTGAAGATATAGAAAAATTGGAACAGTAATACATTTCCCATGATGCTATATTGTGGAAAGAAGTTGGATTTTTCCTCAAAATGTTAAGTATAGATATAATATATAACATAGCAATTTAAATCCTGTGTATACACAGAATACTTAAAAGCAGATATTCAAACAAATACTTGTACACAAATGTTAATAACAGTACTATTCAGAATAGCTAAAAGGCAGAAATAACTCATGTTTATCAACTGATGAATGAATAAATGTGATACATACATAAATGGAATACTATTCAACCACAAAAAGGAATAAAGTACTGATATGTGCCTACAGTATGGATGAACCAGGAAAGCATTTTGCTAAGTGAAATAAGCTAGACACAAAATGCCACTTACTGTATGATTCAGTTTATATAAACTATCCAGATAAGCAAATCCCTAAAAACAGAAAGCAGATCAGTGGTTTCCAGAGCTTTGAGACTGAGAACAATGGGGAGTGACTGTTTAATGGGTTTAGGGGTTCCTTTGGTGTAATGAAAACATTTGGCAACTAGAGATTTGTGATTATTGCATGATAGTATAAATGTACTAGATGTCATTAACTATAAATTTTATGTTATGTGCATTTTTACCATAATTTTTTTAATAGTTTGATTCTAGCTCATTTGTTCATTGAGAACTGGCAGCAGAGCTCTGTCATCATGGTTACTCTGAGACTCAGGCTGACAAAAACCTTACCTCAATATGTGCTTCTAGAATAATCATAGCACGGAAAAGTAAACATTGTTTTCTCTCAAGGAAAACAACATAGAATTTGCAACCAATGATACAACTTGAAATTTTAGGAGAAAATTACAATTTAGAGAAATTCAATCTGCCATGCCAAAGCCTTTGACTGTGTGGATCACAATAAACTGTGGAAAATTCTGAAAGAGATGGGAATACCAGACCACATGACCTGCCTCTTGAGAAACCTATATGCAGGTCAGGAAGCAACAGTTAGAACTGCACATGGAACAACAGACTGGTTCCAAATAGGAAAGAAGTACGTCAAGGCTGTATATTGTCACTCTGCTTATTTACCTTCTATGCAGAGTACATCATGTGAAATGCTGGGCTGGATGAAGCACAAGCTGGAATCAAGATTGCCGGGAGAAATATCAATAACTTCCGATATGCAGATAACACCACCCTTATGGCAGAAAGTGAAGAAGAACTAAAGAGCCTCTTGATGAAAGTGAAAGAGGAGAGTAAAAAAGTTGGCTTAAAGCTCAACCTTCAGAAAACTAAGATCATGGCATTTGGTCCCTTCACTTCATGGCAAATAGATGGAGAAACAGTGGAAGCAGTGGCAGACTTTATTTTGGGGGGGCTCCAAAATCACTGCAGATGGTGATTGCAGCCATTAAATAAAAAGATGCTTACTCCCTGGAAGAAAAGTTATGACCAACCTAGACAGCATGTTAAAAAGCAGAGACATTACTTTACCAACAAAGGTCCATCTAGTTAAGGCTATGGTTTTTCCAGTGGTCATGTATGGATGTGAGAGTTGGACCATAAAGAAGGCTGATCACCAAAGAACTGATGGCTTTTGAATTGTGGTGCTGGAGAAGACTCTTGAGAGTCCCTTGGACTGCAAGGAGATCCAACCAGTCCATCCTAAAGGACATCAGTCCTGAATGTTCATTGGAAGGACTGATGTTGAAGCTGAAACTCCAATACTTTGGCCATTTGATGTGAAGAGCGGACTCATTTGAAAAGACTCTGATGCTGGGAAAGTTTTAAGGTGGGAGGAGAAGGGGAAGACAGAGGATGAGATAGTTGGATGGCATCACCGACTCAATGGACATGAGTTTGATTAAACTCCAGGAGTTGGTGATGCACAGGGAGGCTGGCATGCTGCAGTCCATGGGGTCACAAAGAGTCGGACACGACTGAGTGACTGAACTGAACTGAACTGATTATGAGCTTGATATCTTCCCAATGTAAGTTTCATGGTAATTTTAACTAGTGTTATTTTTCTGATGTTGTATAATGAAATGTGTCAACATTTAAAAGACCTACATAGCTCAGTTCACCAATATTTTATAAATTGTGTCATAACATCATGCCTGAGTAAATGACCTACCCAAAGTACAAAATAGTTTATCAGATTTTAACTTCAAAGTCCTTGGGCACTTAGAAAAGAAAGGAAGTGAAAGTTGCTCAGTCGTGTCTGACTCTTTGCCACCCCATGCACTATACAGTCCATGGAATTCTCCAGGCCAGAATACTGGAGTGGGTAGCTATTCTCTTCTCCATGGGAGCTTCCCAACCCAGGGATCAAACTCAGGTCTCCAGCACTGCAGGCAGATTCTTTACCAGCTGAGCCACCAGGGAAGCTGGGCACATAGAGATTAGGGACAAAAACCAGTCAACAGTGACTCAAAAGACAGCCACCACCTATTTCCAATATTGTGCTAGAAATTAGTTCTTTGATTGAAAAGGAGCCTCTATCTGTAGCATGTTCCTATTTCTATTGTATAAATATAGCTATTATGGCCAATTTCAAGCTACCAGTGTGACATCACTGAAAATTGGGAAGAAGTACTAACAGTTGGCTCTTCTATGAGCAGACACTGTTACATTGGGACAGCCTTATAAACTATGACATATCTTTCAACTTTCCTATCCTTTTTATTTCAGTAAAATCCTAGATAAGTGTTTCTCTAACCATGTTTTTAATCCTTGGACCACCAGCATCTAACTGGTAACTTTGTGAAAATGTGGAAGTTTGGGTGCCATTCCATATTTAGAGTGTATTTTAGAATTCATACTTTTAACATCTTCCAGGTGTTTCTGATGTACGCTAAAGCTTGCCATTCACTGTCTCAGATGTCCTACTGCTGCTGCTGCTAGGTTGTTTCAGTCGTGTCCGACTCTGTGTGACCCCAAAGACGGCAGCCCACCAGGCTCCGCCACTCCTGGGATTCTCCATGCAAGAGTACTGGAGTGGGTTGCCATTGCCTTCTCCGGTCTCAGATGCCCAGTTCCATTTAATTTCCATTAAAGTATATAGAACTGTGAACTGAAACAGCAACAGCCTAAGATTCAACCCTCCCAAACAGTATACATATCAGTTACTACTATGTTTCCAAAATGTCTATCTGTATCAAAATTTAATGAAAACATGCAACTATCTATATTATCTCTGATTTAGACTTAGAATCAATTTCCCTGTATTAGTTTGCTAAGACTGGGTATCTGAAAGAACATGAATTTATTTTCTGACAGCCCAAGTTTGATATGTCATCAGTGTGGTTTAATCCTGAGGCCTCTCTTCTTGATTTGTAGATGGCTGTCTATTCTCTTTGTTTTCATATGGTCTTCCCTTTGTGCATGTGTATGTTCTAATCTCCTCATAAGGAGACCAATTATATTGGATTAGGGCCCACCCAAATAATCTTATTTAACCTTAATTACTTCTTTAACAGCACTGTCTCTAAATACAGTCACATTCTAAAGTACTGGGGGATTAGAACTTCTCCTATAAATTGATGGAGAAGCACAGTTCATCTCATAAAATTCCTAAATAAGCTAAAAGTAAGAAACATATATAGGAATTTATACTGAGACATTAAATGTGACACATAGATACAAGCCTTGGCATATTTAAGCACCTTAGCTTTAATATATCTGGCATGGACAAATGTTAGCATCCCTGTCACATTGAGCTATCAGCCTGCAGAATGTGTCTGGCATGAATCCAAACACACAAACCTTTAGATTTCATGGAACAATTCATCTACTTGTGAAGATGAAGACTAATTCATAAACATCTTGTGGAGAACTGAAGGGAAGATGATATTTATTTTTTAGCTGATCAACTTTTTTGCATCATGACTTGGGAGGAAATCTGTCTTTGAAGCAGAATTGTAAACCTGTTCTTTCTCTTATGATACTAACTATAAGTACAAGTTGTACTCTGAATTTATAAGAAATTTTCCAAGAAAGAGATGATGTTGAAAGCTTTTAATTTTTTTCACATATCTTTACAATGTATTCTTCAGTTCTATATGGCTATTCTATTTAAACCTTAGCATCTCCTGCTTGACTTCATAACATATATAAATTTCTGAATTATAATAATCACTTGAAAATATGATTCCAAATAATCTTCAAGTATGTTTTACCATTCATTTATACCCTCATTCAACATTAAACAAATATTTTAGGGACAGCTGTCCTACATTTTGTGTTTCCCTGGTGGCTCAGTGATAAAGAATCTGCCTGTCAATGCAGGAGACATGGGTTTGATCCCTAGGCTGGGAAAATCCTCTGGAGAAGGAAATGGCTACCCACTCCAGTACTCTTCCCTGGGTAATCCCATGGACAGAGGAGCCTGGTGGGCTATAGTCCTTGGGGTAGCAAAAGAGTAAGACTCCATTTAGTGACTAAACAACAACAAATGTTATATTTTCATTCTAAGATCTACAGGGTACAGATGTGAATAAATGATGATCTTATCCTCATGAAGCTCATAGTTTAATGAGAGACCCAAATAATGAAACATGTGCTATGATAAACATAGGATCACAATGTTATAGCAGAAGGGAAGAAAAATTGATTCACTTTGCCTGAAGGAATTGGGGAAAGTTTCACAGAGGATATTATGATTTCTCTACATTTTAAAGATGTATAAGAGGGGAGAAAATTCACTCCAATGAGGGCAAATGGTTGTAAAACTCTTTGTTACTAGGGAAAATGCAAATGATGTTGTAAGCTAATTGTGAATGATGGAGCCCAGCAATGTAGACTAGATTCACATCATTCAGAACTTTATATACTATCCTGAGGTGTTTAAATTTTATTCTAGCATCAAAGAAAGATTTTAGCTGTGATGTGACATGATTAGGTTTGTGTTCTAGATCACAAAACTGAGCCCCTGATTTTCCCCAACTCCAAATTTGTTTCTTACAGTCTTTCCCTATCTCAGTTAATTCCATCCTTCCAGATATACAAGGCTAGAATCCTTGAAGTTATGTATGTATCACTTTTAATCTCATGCCCCACCATCCTGTCAGGAAACCTTCTAAGTTTTATCTTAAAAGTATATCCATAAGCTGAACACTTCTTACTCTCTTTCACTGCTACCAAGTCACCATCATGTATTTCCTGGATTATTAAAATCACCTATTAACTCTTGTGCCCTGCTTCTACTTTCTCCCACTGTTTAACAACCAGATTTGTTCTCAGTATAGAAGCCAAAGCAACTGGGTTAAAATATTTAGATCATGTTACTCTTTTGCTTAAATTTAACCACTGACTTCTACAGGGGAGCAAATTTGCCACCCTGAAATGTGTCTCTTTGGCATGATGATTAACTTATGCTGATAAATTTCCAGGC
Source organism: Dama dama (assembly GCF_033118175.1). Lineage (NCBI taxonomy): Eukaryota > Metazoa > Chordata > Mammalia > Artiodactyla > Cervidae > Dama > Dama dama. The sequence goes on from NC_083714.1 coordinate 25,890,661, forward strand.
CCAAACAACTCAGAAAGAACTTTCCCCACTAACTGCCTAAATGAATGTAGACAGAGGACCTGTTCCAGGAAGTGTTATCACCATAGATAAACTATGATGAACTATGATGAACATACTATGAACTAGGTGTGGTGGATAGGTTCCTAGCAAAGTCTGTTTGTCAAAATTCCTCTCTCTGTCCCATTGTCTCTGCAGACCCAGAAAACATTTGTTTACCAAACATTTGCAAACATTTAACCAAACATTTTTCTATCTCCATGTGAATTCTCTTCTTCCCTTCTGAAGTGCTAAATACCATCCCCAACATCCTCTTTCATCTTTGGATCAAGATGGTATTTAAGGTGAGGGTTTCAGCCATTTGAATGAACGTTTTCCTGGGTCTCTCTCATGTATCTATGCTATTAATCTTTTGTGTGATTTTCTCCTGTTAACCTGTCTTATGTCAATTCAATTTCTAGACCAGCTAGAAGAATCTAGAAGGGTAGAGGAAAATTTCTTGCTCCCTGAAACTTGCCATCTCACTTGTAGTAAAAGTCAAAGTCCTTTCAATGAACTGCAAATTTCTAAACAATCTGAGTCTCTTTTAGTTCTTTTAACCTCACTGGTAACTCTCCCTTCCTCCCCTATTTTCTCTTTCCCATATACATTAGCCTCCTTGCTGTTCCTAGAAAATGCCACACACATTCCCACCTGAGGGGCTTTGCAGTCAGTTTCTTCTCCCTGGAATGCTTGTCCCATTGAGTTTTCTCATTGAGTTGTCTCATGAGTCTTACATGAGTTTTTCCATCACCTCCTTTATTCAAAAATGATGTCAGTAATATAAGCCCTATCATCTGAAATTTCACTCCATCCTTCAATACTATTGTTCTTTCTTCCATCTTGAATATTTCTTCCCATGGCACTTATCACCTTATGGTATACTACATCATTTACTTATTTATATCATTTGTTATTTGTGTATTCCCAGTAGAGTATGATCTCCGTGAGGTCAAAGATTTCTTTGTTTACTTTTACCTTTGCATGTAATTCCTAAAATGGTGCCTGGAATAGGAAGAGCTTAATAAATATTTTTAGAAAGTTAAGTGAAATTCTAGAGAACAGTGTGAATTAAGAAGAGTCAGTGAGAAAAAAATTTTGTAGTCCACAATGTTTGCCTTAATAACTATTTATTGTGCTAAACATCTACCATATATTTCACATTTTTCTAGTCTCTTTGAAGAATAGGGATATTTGAGAAATCTCTGTATTAGATGAAATCTTAGTTTCTGCCAAACTGAATGCCTATTACTTGTTCTTTCTTACTGTCAGGATGTGTTACTTCCTATCATTGCAGTTACAATTTTCAAATATAATCACATTCAATTTAACTTCTAGTTTTATCACTTTTGTTTCTTTTCTGTATACTCACTTCTGCTGGCCAATTCCCATTTTGGATTATACATTTTTACAACACGTTACATGGGTTTATCATTGGGAGAAGGAGGTATAACACAACCACACATTTTGCTCTCTGTGCATGAAATGCATGACCAGATATATAGAGACAAATCAACAAAAAACTTAGATATGGCATGATTAATAACTGATCATAATGTACATCTTATTTACATACTGATCTGTGGAATGACTTTCACTTTGTGGAATGAAGAGCTAGCAGTGAAGTTTATACTTTATGTAATTACTCATAGTTAATATAACATGGGAACAAATTTAAACTGTGTCATTTGGAGCTGGTGGTATTTAAACCGTGAGTAACCAAAATGCAAGCATATCAGATCTTTGCAAAGCAAGAGTTGTCCTTGTGTGTATATGTATTTGCATACACATGTGTATGTGACTATATGTCTATATTGTGTATTCCATAGAAGTACTATAGATGTACATGTGAAATATTATACAATTTTAATTGTTTTAAAGTTTATAAAAAGATCATTGTGCTGTATTAAATTCTGTGTGTTTTCTTTTCTTTTTACTTATGTCATATAACTGTATGAAATACATGAATCTGTTTCCAAGTTCTCTTTCCTAGTCTACTTTCTTTATCTATACCAAATATCACACATTTTTTTCAGGAGTTTATATATCTAAATACTTTTATTTCAAACTTTTCAATTACATTATTAAAATTCCTATATTCCTTTATGAAGCAAATATTGAGTCTGCCCTATGGGCCAATCATTTTTTTCCTAAGCATTGAGAAAGTATCAGTTAATATATAAGCAAACTGTTTTTGTGGAGCTTACGAATATCATACATTCTTAATCACAATAGTTTCATATTAAATTCTGATATCTAATAAGGCAAGTGTCCTTTCCTTGTTTCCTTGGCTCATTATGCTTACTTAGAAGTTTTAGAATTATTGAATTCTAAGGATGGACAGGGAAACCTGGAGTGCTGCAGTCCATGGGGTCGCAAAGAGTCGGACATGAATGAGTGACTGAACTGAAGGAACAAGTATGGCTTGTTTGACTTTGATGCAGAGTACATCATGTGAAATGCCTGCCTGGATGAATCACAAGCTGGAATCAAGATTGCTGGGAGAAATATGAACAGCCTCAGATATGCAGATGATACTACCCTAACGGCAGGAAGCAAAGTAGAACTAAAGAGCCTCTTGATGGAGGTGAAAGAGATGGGTGAAAAAGCTGACTTCAAACTCAACGTGCAAAAAACAAAGATCATAGCATCCAGTCCCATCACTTCATGGCAAATAGATGTGGAAAAAAATGGAAACAGTGGCAGATTTTATTTTCTTAGGCTCCAAAATCACTATGGATGGTGACCACAGCCATGAAATTAAAAGACACTTTCTCATTGGAAGAAAAACTATGACAAACTTAGAGAGCATATTAAAAAGCAGAGATATCACTTCGGTGATAAAGGTCTGTCCATATAATCAAAGCTATGGTTTTTCCAGTAGTCATGTATGGATGTGAGTGTTGGACCATAAAGAAAGCTGAGCATCACTGATGTTAAGAGCCAACTCATTGGTAAAGACCCTGATTCTGGGATAGACTGAGGGCAAGAGGAAAAGACAGTGACAGAGGATGAGATGGTTGGATAGTATCACCAACTCAATAAACATATGTTTGAGCAAACTCTGGGAGATAGTGAAGGACAGGGAAGCCATGCAGTGCTGCAGTCCATGGAGTCACAAAGAGTGAGACACGACTTAGCAACTGAACAACAAGAAGGAACAAAGCCTGTTGGTATTTTCATTCAAATGAACTGAATATGTAGTTCAGTTTTAGGGAAATATGATGTTTACTATGGTGGTGGTAGTTTAGTGACTAAGTTGTATCTAACTCTTGCGACCCCATGATCCAGTCTATGGGATTTCCCAGGCAAGAATACTGAGTAGGTGGCTATTTCCTTCTCCAGGGGATCTTTCCCACCCAGGGATGAAACCTGCAATTCCTGAATTGCAGGCGGTATTCTGTACGGCAAGCAGATTCTTTAATGCTGAGCCAGCAGGTAAGCCAATGTTTACTATACTAATGCTTTTTCTATGCAAGCATAGTATATCTTTCTACTAACATTTGGATTGCTAAATCTATTCTTAAGACTATTTAACAATATTTCCTTTAGAAATCATAAACACTCTTTTGCTGGATTTTTTCCAGGTACTCTACATTCTGTGGCATTATTATAAAAGGTATTTTATTATTAGTTACATTTTCTATGTGTTTTTAAATATATTTGAGTAATGTATATATTCCAATAAAATTCCCATATTTTTCAAATATATTATCAAATAGTTATTCATAATAAATCTTTGATTCCTTAAATAGGGTTATTTGTAGTAAAATGTTTTGTTTGTTAATATCATCTAACTACAATATGTCAATTATTTGGGGCCAATATTGCCAGCATTTTCTGTATTTAAGCATTATTTTGATTTGAGATATATTATAGATTGCTAAATTAAATGGCACATGGAGGTTAACTGAAAAAAAAAAAACTATAGCATTATGTCTTTGTGCTCTGTTTCCTTAGTCTTTAAATGTCTTCCTAAATGTGGTATCCTCCTACTAACATTAATTAATATACATTTAGGACATCTACATTATTATATTTAGCACAAGGTTATCTAATAGTAGTGAATACATTCATTTAAAAAAAAATCTTATTGACAATTTCAAAAGTTTTAGATGACTTATAAGAGCTGATTAGATCTTCATTATTTTTTATCATAATTGACTGATGAAGAGGTTTTATTAGCCATAGGAAAATTGTCATTTTTCTGTGTTTCAGTTATGTTTGTGTTATTAGTATTATCTTTAGCCTGTTATTTCATAATTCATTAACTGCATTGCACTGAAGACAAATGGGAGAGTATCATTGTCAACTCTCTGCATTATAAAGAAGGATGAAGTGTGTTCCAGGCCAAGGGAATATCTGCAAAGTCCCTAGGTTGGAAAAGCATAAAGTTTGTGGTATGAAATAAGAAGAAATCAATGTGCAGAGAGTCAGGAGAAACTGTTATTGGGAAAGGTGTTAGGAACAAGACTTTTCTCCTAATGAGAATATATTTATCCTCAGTGATCTCATATTAGTGTTTGGCAAAAACTCTAAAAGAATATTTTGATCTACAGACTTACTAATCATCCCCTTAATAATGCCAAGTATATCCCATTCCTTTGGAAAATTTGGGAACAAGGTACACAAATCGTATCTAGCTTAAAACTCAACATTCAGAAAACTAAGATCATGGCATCACTTATTGTCAAATAGATAGGGAAACAATAGAAACAGTGACAGACTTTATTTTGGGGGCTCCAAAATCACTGCAGATGGTGACTGCAGCCATGAAATTAAAAGAAGCTTGCTCTTTGGAAGAAAAGCTATGATCAACCTAGACAGCATATTAAAAAGCAGAGACATTACTTTACCAACAAAGGTCCATCTAGTCAAAGCTATGGCTTTTCCAGTAGTCATGTATGGATGTGAGAGTTGGACTATAAAGAAAGCTGAGCAGCGTAGAACCGATGCTTTTGAACTGTGGTGTTGGAGAAGACTCTTGAGAGTCCCTTGGACAGCAAGGAGATCCAACCAGCCAATCCTAAAGGAAATCAGTCCTGAATATTCATTGGAAGGACTGATGCTGAAGTTGAAACTCTAATACTTTGGCCACCTGATGCAAAGAACCGAATCATTGGAAAAGACCCTGATGCTGGGAGAGAATGAAGGCAGGGGGAGAAGGGGATGACAGGATGAGATAGTTGGATGGCATCACCGACATGATGGACATAAGTTTGAGTAGGCTTCAGGAGTTGGTGATGGACAGGGAAGCCTGGTGCAATCCATGGGGTCACAAATAGTCGGACACGACTGAGCAACTGAACTAAGCAACTTCTGTAACACAGAATACAAAATTTCTCCTGCTTCCTTTATTCCTTGAGATGCAAGTTAGCATATTAAATGGATATAATAATGCCTAGTCTGTAGAACCAAACAAGGGGAATTAGCCAAGGTAATTTTTTCTGCAGCAATTGTTATATGATAAGGAACCTAAAATAATCCACCAGGAATTTAAGTCTCCTCCATTCAAAACTTTTCTCAACAATGAAATCTGAAAAGAATGATTTTGGCATGAGCAATTTCTGGCAGTAGTTAATGTAGATTGAAGTAGAAGAAATAGAAAGCATGAAACTTGAATAAAATATAGGTATAATCATCCAGGAAGATGATAATAAAGCTTGTCTTAGGCTCAAGGCTATAAGGAAATAGCAAAAAATCTGATTTCTTACAGAATGGTAAACTACCATCAATTGTTGTCTTCATACCAAGAAATAAACATAGAAACTCCAAAACCAACCGACAAACAAAACCTCAGGATACCAGAGGTTGATTAATGAATCTGTTAAATTAATACCACCTGTGAGAAATCTGTAGTGTGATAGAAGTTAACTGTGTCCTAAGCTGGGGAGAGGTAGCAGGGTGAGAAGTAGTTTATAATAGTTGAGGCTGGATTCGTGGGTAAAAGATAGGAGTTTTGTTTAGTTTTGCTTTTTAATGTCTTTCCTCTTTTTCTCTCCCACATATCCTTAGGCAGATAATTAGATGCCTTGTCATCATTGCAAGGATAAAATTAGTCTGTAGGGAGGCAGTACTTTCAATATGGTGGTTTAAAAGCTTGACAAATTCTCCCCACAAAAAAAACCATCAATTAAACTGGATAAAATCATGGGAAGCAATCACTGCTGTGCTCTGTAAGTCATCAACAAAAACATAAAACAAATTAAGAAGTGTTGTTGTTGCTTAGTCACTCAGTTGTGTCTGACTCTTTGTGACCTCATGAACTGTAGCCTGCTAGGCTCCACTATCCATGGAATTTCCCAGGCACAAAGAGTGGAGTGGGTTGCCATTTCCTTCTCCAGGGGATCTTCCCAACCCAGGAATCAAATCCAGGTCTCCTGCATTGGCAGGCAGAGTTCTTTACCACCGAGTCACCTGAGAAGCCCACTGAGAAGTGTTTATGCAAGAAAAAATAACAAATCTTGGATAAGAATAGTGAATGGGGATATGTAGCATTCTTGCTCCGACCTCCTTCTATATTCATCCCATAGCTTAGTTGGCTCAATAGTTACACCAAAGCTCTCTGAGAGCAAACTTGCTAGGTTTCATGACTTACTATGAATTTTCATCAGAAAAAAAAAATTCCAGAACACAGTGAAATGACTTATTCAAAAGAGCTAAAGGAATAAAATCATCAACCAAAATGTCTATACAGCAATATACTAAAAGGATAATACATCCTGAATGCATGAGACTTTATTATAAGAATGGTGGGTTGGTTTAACACTCAAATATAAATCAAAATAATTCAACATATTAATAAACAAAAACCCTGTATGAACATTCCCAGCAGATGCAGAAAAGAGACTGACAGAATATAATGGCCATTCCAGATAAAAACTTAAAGCAAATTAGGAATAGAAGGGAACTTTCTCAACCTGATAAAGGCCCTGTGATGAAAACCTTTCATCTAACATCATATTTAATGGTGAAAATTAGAAAGTTTTCCCCCTGAGTTCAGGAATAATACAAGGACACCTGCTTTCAACACTTCTATTTCACATTGTACTGAAGGTTCTAGACAGTGCAATTAAGCATAAAAAAGGAATGTCATACACTTGGAAAAGAAAATAAAACTGTCTTTATTTCTAGGTGACATGGTCACTTATGTAAAAATATCAATAGAATTTACAGAAAAGCTATTGGATCTTAGCAAGGATGAAGGATAGAAGGTCATATACAAAAATTATTTTTCTGTACATTAGCAAAGAACAAGTGGCTATTAAAATTTAAAACATACCATTTACAACTGTATAAAAATAAATATTTAGTGATGAATCTGATAAAAGATGTGAAATACATGTATACTAAAATGTGAAAAACATTGTTGAGATAAAGGATGCCTAAATAAATGGAGATATACACCTTGTTTATGGTTTGAAAGACTTAATATTGTTAACATGTTAATTCTCTCCAATCTATCTATATATTCACTATAATTCCATACAAACTATCAACAGGATTTAATTGTAAAATAATGGGATGCTGATTCTAAAATGTATACAGAATCGCAAGGAACTAGAATAGGGAAAAAAAGAGTCGTGAAAAAGAAAAGTTTGAGAAATAACATTACATCATTTAAAGATTTATTATAAAGCTACAGTAACCAATGTAATGTGACACTTAATTAAATCTCAACAAAAGGGTCAGTGGAACAGAGTATAGAGACAGACATACATATACTGTGGACTTCCCCTTGTTGCTCACCTGGTAAAGAATGTGCCTGCAATGCAGGAGACCTGCATTCGATCCCTGGGTTGGGAAGATCTCCTGGAGAAGGGAAAGGCTACCCACTCCAGTATTCTGGCCTGGAGAATTCCACAGATGGTATAGTCCATGGGGTCTCAAAGAGTCAGACATGACTGAGTGACTTTCACTTCAGTTCACATACACTGAATTAATTTTTGACAAAGATACATAGACAATTCAGTGGAAAGTCTCATTCCAACAAATGCTGCTAGAATACCTGAATAACAATATGCAAAATCAAATTTCTATATATAACCCATATCATATACAAAAATTAACTAAAGATGAATCATAGATCTAAATGTAAAAATTTAAATTATAATGTTTTTAGAAAAATTATAGAAGAAAAATTTTGTGGTTCTCAGGTAAAGATTTCTTAGACATGATATCTAAAGCACAAATTATTTAAGAAAAATAAAAAGTTGTTCATTGAAATTTAGAAGTCTTATTCTGGAAAATATACCTATAACAAAATGAAAAACACCCCTAGTGTAAGAGAAAATATTTCCATATCATATTTCATATGCAGAATATATAACTATATCTCAAAGCTTAGTTAGAAAACCACAACTCAATAAATAAAAGGATAAAAGATCAGAACAGAGTCTTCTGAAAAGAAGATATCTGGATGATAAATAAGCATATGAAATATCACTAGTCATTAGGAAATGCAAACTAAAACTGCAGTGAGATAGCTTTAAACACCTATTAAAATGGCTTAAATTGAAAAGACTGGCAATACCCACTCTTAAGCAGGATTCCAACTAAACAGAGCTCTCATATACTGTTCATGGGAAAGTAAACAGCAGCCACTTTAGAAAACGCATATGGGGTTTCTTGGAGAGAATAACATGGAAACTTACAATACCACATGTAAAATAGATAGCCAAGGGGAATTTGCTCTATGACTCAGGGAACTCAAACAGAGGTTCTGTAATAACCTAGAGGGGTGGGATGGGAGGGAGGTTCAAGAGAGAGGGGACATACATATACCTATGTCTGATTCATTTTGATGTTTGGCAGAACCAACAAAATTCTGTAAAGCAATTATCCTTCAGTTAAAAAATAAATAAAACAAAACAAAAAGTTAAACATACATCTATCCTATTATCTAAGCATTCTACTCCAAGGCCTTTATGTAAGGCATATATTCCAAATGAAGCATGTGTCCATATAAACATGTGCAAATGTTCATAACAGCTTTATTTATAATAATCAAGTGTGAAACAATGCATATGTTCATGAATGGATAAAAATGAACAAATAGGTATATGGATAAACATATAATGGAATATATCATACAAAGGAATAATACTCCACAATAAAGAGGAATGAACCAGTGATACATGAATCACAAAAGAATTACACTAAGGAAGCTAGACCAAAAATGGTATAAAATATATGATTTCATTTATATAAAATTCTATAAACTAACCTATAGTGACAGAAAGCATATCAGTGTTAGTCTGAGAAGGTCAGAAATGAGAAGGGGAAGGAGGTAGGAAAGCCACTTCAGCAAGATTGGGAGAAAATAATAGCAAACGAAGCAACAGACAAAGGATTCATCTCAAAAATATACAAGCAACTCCTGAAGCTCAATTCCAGAAAAATAAATGACCCAATCAAAAAATGGGCCAAAGAACTAAACAGACATTTCTCCAAAGAAGACATACAGATGGCTAACAAACACATGAAAAGATGCTCCACATCACTCATTATCAGAGAAATGCAAATCAAAACCACAATGAGGTACCATTACACGCCAGTCAGGATGGCTGCTATCCAAAAGTCTACAAGCAATAAATGCTGGAGAGGGTGTGGAGAAAAGGGAACCCTCTTACACTGTTGGTGGGAATGCAAACTAGTACAGCCGCTATGGAAAACAGTGTGGAGATTTCTTAAAAAACTGGAACTAGAACTGCCATATGACCCAGCAATACCACTCTTGGGCATACACACTGAGGAAACCAGATCTGAAAGAGACATGTGCACCCCAATGTTCATCGCAGCACTATTTATAATAGCCAGGACATGGAAACAACCTAGATGCCCATCAGCAGATGAATGGATAAGGAAGCTGTGTTGCATATACATCATAGAATATTACTCAGCCATTAAAAAGAATTCATTTGAATCAGTTCTAATGAGATGGATGAAGCTGGAGCCCATTATACAGAGTGAAGTAAGCCAGAAAGATAAAGAGCAATACAGTATACTAACACATATATATGGAATTTAGAAAGATGGTAATTATAACCCTATATGCAAAACAGAAAAAGAGACACAAATGTACAGAACAGACTTTTGGACTCTGTGGGAGAAGGCGAGGGTGGGATGTTTCGAGAGAACAGCATGTATATTATCTGTGGTGAAACAGACCACTGGCCCTGGTGGGATGCATGAGACAGGTGCTTGGGTCAGGTGCACTGGGAGGACCCAGGGGAATCGGGTGGGGGGGGAGGTGGGAGGGGGGATCGGGATGGGGAATACATGTAACTCCATGGCTGATTCATGTCAATGTATGACAAAACCCACTGCAATGTTGCGAAGTAATTAGCCTCCAACTAATAAAAATAATTGAAAAAAATAAAATAAAATAAAATGGAGCAGAAACATTTTAGAAATTTTTATTTGTCTTTAGGATTAACTTCTTTAACAAGATACAAAACTGAGATATCATAAAGCAAAATTATAATCTAACTGACCACAAAAAATTAAAAACAATTTTTTAGTAATGAACTTGTTACAGGAATTTAATAGGTGAAAAACTGAAGAAATTCAACAATAGGATAGTGAGAAAACCCCCAAAAACTTGGAGAGTAAAAAAAAAAAAACAAACAAACACTTAGAAATAACATGTGGGTCAAAGAAGGAATCTCAAGACAAATTTTAAGATATTTTGAACTAAATGGCCAGTTTTCACTCCAATCCCAAAGAAAGGCAATGCCAAAGAATGTTCAAACTACCACACAACTGTTCTCATTTAACATGCTAGTAAGGTAATGTTCAGTACCTTCAAGCTAGGTGTCAACACTATGTGAACTAAGAAATTTCAGATGTACAAGCTGGATTTAGAAAAGGCAGGGAACCAGAGATCAAATTGCCCACATCTGTTGATCACAGAAAGAGCAAGGGGATGCCAGAAAAACATCTGCTTCACTGACTATGCAAAAGTCTTTGATTGTGTAGACCACAATAATCTGTAGAAAATTCTTAAAGAAATGGGAATACCAGACCACCTTACCTGTCTCCTGAGAAACATGTATGTAGGTCAAGAAGCAATAGTTAGAACTTTACATGGAACAACAGACTGGTTCAAAATTGGGAAAGCCTGTATATTGTCACCCTACTTATTTAACTTCTATGCAGATTACATAATGTGAAATGCTGGGCTGGATCAATTACAGGTTGGAATCAAGATTGCTGGGAGAAATATCAATAACCTCAGAAATGCAGATGATACTACTCTAATGGCATAAAATGAAGAGGAACTAAAAAGCCTCTTGAGGGTGAGAGAAGAAAGTGAAAAAACTGATTTAAAACTCAACATTCAAAAACTTATGATCATGGCAACTGGTTCCATCAATCATAGCAAACAGATGGGGAAAAGTTGGGAACAGTACCAGATTTTGTTTTCTTGGACTCCAAAATCACTGCAATCAGTGACTGCAGCAATGAAATTAAAAGATGCTTGCTCCTTGGAAGGAAAGTTATGACAAAGATTTATGACAGCATATTAAAAAGCAGAAACATCACATTGCCAACAAAGGTCTGTGTAGTCAAAGTTATGGTTTTTCCAATAGTCATGTATGGATGTAGATTTAGACCATAAAGAAGGCTGAGTGCAAAAGAATTGATGCCTTTGAATTGTGGTGCTAGAGAAGACTCTTAAGAGTCCCTTGGACTGCAAAGAGGTCAAGCTAGTCAATCCTAAAGAAGATCACCCTGAATATTAGGTACAGCAAAAGCAGTAGTTTTGGGGAAAGTTTTAACATTAAGTGCATCTATTAGAAAATAATAAAGATTGAAAATCAATCGTCTAAACTTCCAGTATAAGATAACTAAAAACAAGCAGAAGAAAGATGGTAATGATAATCCTATATGCAAGATAGAAAAAGAGACACAGATGTATAGAACAGAGTTTTAGACTCTATGGAAGAAGGCGAGGGCGGGATGACCTGAGAGAACAGCATCCAAACATGTATATTATCAAGTGTGAAACAGATCTCCAGTCCAGGTTGGATGAATGAGACAAGTGCTCGGAGCTGGTGCACTGGGATGACCCAGAGGGATGGGATGGGGAGGGAGGTGGGAGGGGGGTTCAGGATGGGGAACACATGTAAATCCATGGCTGATTCATGTCAATGTATGGCAAAAACCACTACAATATTGTAAAGTAATTAGCCTCCAACTAATAAAAATAAATGGAAAAAAAAGCAGACCAAATTAAATCCAGCTTCTAGCTAATGCAATAAAAAGGAAAGGAAATGAGATGTTCTAATTATAAAGGAAGAAATAAAAGTTTTTTTTTTAACAGATGATGTGATATTTTAAGAGAAAACACAAAAATCCTACTAGAACTAACAACCTTATACAGGTTCCCAGGGAAGGCAATGACAACCCACTCCAGTACTTTTGCCTGGAAAATCCCATGAAAGGAGGAGCCTGATAGGCTGCAGTCCCTGGGGTTGCGAAGAGTCAGACATGACTGAGCAACTTCACTTTCACTTTTCACTTTCATGCCTTGGAGAAGGAAATGGAAACCCACTCCAGTGTTCTTGCCTGGAGAATCCCAGGGATGGCGGAGCCTGGTGGGCTGCCGTCTATGGGGTCGCACAGAGTCGGACACGACTGAAGCAACTTAGCAGCAGCAGCAGCATACAGGTTCCATGACACAAGTTAATATAAAATAGCCAATTGCTTTCCTTTACACTAGCAATGGACAAGTGGAATTTGAAATTTAAAAATACTACCATTTATGTTAGGGTCTAGAAATTTGAATACTTAAGTATAAGTCTAAAAATATATAAGACCTATATAAGGAAAACTATAAAACTCTAATGAAAGGAATTATAAAAACAGAGAAATATTCTATGTTCATGGATAAGAAGCCTCATTATCATCAGGATATCAGTTCTTCCTATCTTAATCTTTAGATTCAATGCAATCTCAATGAAAATAAGAGCAAGCTGTCATTTTGGATATTAACAAATGGACTCTAAAATTTATGTGTAGTGGCAAGAGACCTAGAATAGACAATATAATATTGAAGGAGAAAACTTAAGTTGGAAGAATAACACTACCTGACTTCAAGACTTACTATAGAGCTACAGTAGTCAAGACATTATGGCAAACTCACAGATAAAAGAAAAAAATACCAAAAAACTTGAGGTTACCACAGAGTAGAGGGAATGGGAAAGGGACAAATCACGGGTATAGGATTAATAGATATACATTATTATATATAAAATGTATACACAACAAAGTATTACTGTATATTACAGGGAATTATACCAAATATCTTCTAAAAACCTGTAACAGTATACATTACAAAAATAGTGAGACAATATGCTATATACTTGAAACTAACACAATATTTTAAATTAACTATATTTCAGTTTAAAAAAGATAATGCACTATTAGTGAAAGAATAGACATATAGATCAATGAACAAACTCAAAAACAGACCCATAAATATGCTCAATTGATCTCAAGAAAGAAGTAAAGGCATTACACTGGAGAAAAGATAGTCTTTTCAATAAGTGAGGCTGAAATAACTAGACAGCCATATGCAAAAAAGGAATCTAGACAATGCTGTGAAAGTGCTGCACTCAGTATGCTAGCATATTTGGAAAACTCAGCAGTTGCCACAATACTGGAAAAGGTCAGTTTTCACCCCAATCCCAAAGAAAGGCAATCCCAATGAATGCTCAAACTATTGCACAATTGCACTTATCTCACACACTAGTAAAGTAATGCTCAAAATTCTCCAAGCCAGGCTTCAGCAATATGTGAACCGTGAACTTCCAGATGTTCAAGCTGGTTTTAGAAAGGGCAGAGGAACCAGAGATCGAATTGCCAACATCCACTGGATCATCGAAAAAGCAAGAGAGTTTCAGAAAAACATCCAGAAAAACATTTCTGCTTTATTGAATATGCCAAAGCCTTTGACTGTGTGGATCACAATAAACTGTGGAAAATTATGAAAAAGATAAGCATATCAGACCACCTGCCCTGCCTCTTGAGAAACCTGTATGCAGGTCAGCAAGCAACAGTTAGAACTGGACATGGAACACCAGATTGGTTTCAAATAGGAAAAGGAGTATGTCAAGACTGTATATTGTCGCCCTGCTTATTTAACTTCTATGCAGAGTACTTCATGATAAACGCTGGGCTGGAAGAAGCACACGCTGGAATCAAGATTGCTGGGAGAAATATCAATAACCTCAGATATGCAGATGACACCACCCTTATGGCAGAAAGTGAAGAGGAATTAAAAAGCTTCTTGATGAAAGTGAAAGAGGAGATTGAAAAATTTGTCTTAAAGCTCAACATTCAGAAAACTAAGATCATGGCATTTGGTCCCATCACTTCATGGCAAATATATGGGGAAACAGTGGCTGACTTTATTTTTTTCGGCTTCAAAATCACTGCAGATGGTGACTGCAGCCATGGAATTAAAAGATGCTTACTCCTTGGAAGGAAAGTTATGACCAACCTAGATAGCATATTAAAAAGCAGAGACATTACTTTGCTAGCAAAGGTCCATCTAGTCAAGGCTATGATTTTCCAGTGGTCATGTATGGATGCGAGAATTGGACTGTGAAGAAAGCTGAGCACTGAAAAATTGATGCTTTTGAACTGTGGTGTTGGAGAAGACTCTTGAGAGTCCCTTGGACTGCAAGGAGATCCAACCAGTCCATCCAAAAGGAGATCAGTCCTGGGTGTTCATTGGAAGGACTGATGTTGAAGCTGAAACTCCAGTACTTTGGCCACCTCATGCGAAGAGTTGACTCATTGGAAAAGACCCTGATGCTGGGAGGGATTGAGGGCAGGAGGAGAAGGGGACAACAGAGGATGAGATGGCTGGATGGCATCACCGACTTGATGTACATGAGTTTGAGTAAACTCTGGGAGTTGGTGATGGACAGGGAGGCCTGGCGTGCTGCGATTCATGGGATCGCAAAGAGTTGGACACTACTGAGTGACTGAACTGACTGAACTGAGGCACAGACTTTATATCTTTCATAAATATTAACTCAAAATGGACAACAGACCTAAATGTAAAGTGTAAAAGAATAAAATTTCTCGAATACAACATAAGATAAATTCTAGATTACCTGAGATTTGATGATGACTTTAATATACAACACCAAATTATACTCTATGAAAGGAACAATAAGCCAGTGTATTGAAATTTAATATTTCTGCTCTGCAAAAGACACTGTCCACAGAACAAGAAATTAGTACACAGACTGGGAGAAAATATTTGCAAGGATACATTTACAAAGGACCCATCCACAATAAAGAAAGAACTTAACAGTAAGAAAACAACCTGATTGGGGGCAGTCCAAAGATGGCGGAGGAGTAGGATGGGGAGACCACTCTCTCCTCCACAAATTCATCAAAAGATCATTTGAATGCTGAGCAACTTCCACAAAACAACTTTCAAATGCTGGCGGAGGACACCAGGCACCCAGAAAGGCAGCCCATTCTCTTCAAAAGGAGGTAGGACAAAATATAAAAGACAAAAAGAGAGACCAAAGAGTTAGGGATGGAGACCCATCCCGGGGAGGGAGTCCTGAAGGAGAGGTTTCCAAACACCAGGAAACCCTCTCACTGGCGGGTCTGTGGGGAGTTTTGGAATCTCAGAGGGCAACATAACTGGGGGGTGGGGGGTTCCCAGCATACGTGCCTAAGTGCAACTCCCAGTGAAGTAGCCCAGAGGCTCGTGTCTGCCACCAGTGAGCAGGGGCTTAACAGGGAGGTGTGGGTTGCATGCTTAGGGTAAGTACCGGGGCCTGAAAGCCCTGAGGACAATCTGAGGGAGCTAATGTGAGATAGAAACCCAAACTATAGGAAAGCCAGAGAGAGAGAAAAAAAAAAAAAAAAAAGAGAGAGAGAGAGAACATTTCCGTGAAAAGCTCTAACCTAAGGCATAGCCAGGCCTGCTCACAGAACAAAGGATTGAGCGAATACCAGAGGAGAGCTAGCTGGCTGCAGACCAGCCCATCCCCCCATCCCCCAGGAGGCAGAGAGGAAGGCAGGCAACAGCCAGAGCTGGAAGGCAAGGGGCAATCTAGGCCCCCGAAATGGCATCCTTCACCAAACTGTGAGCAGGCTCCCAGTTGCTAACCAAATCTTCCTGAGATCCTGGATAGTTGACATCTGCCAGGAAGGTCACAGCCAGAGATCAGCTCCCCAGAGGAGACACACGGCACATCTGAGATGGCGCTCTTGAGGTGCACCCAGGAAACTGAGCGGCTGGGACCTGGGAGGTGATAAGAGGCACAAATCACCTGGGTCAGTGTGCTCGCCAAGCACCTGGTCACCTGAGCTGCTCGGATCTGGGAAGGGCACAAAACGCATGCCCAACAGACTCTGTGCCTTTGTGAAATACCCAAGAACCTGAACCTGAGCAGCTTAGACCTGGGAAGTGCACAAAACCCAGGGGCCATTTTGGACAGTTCCCCTGCAGAGCAACCTGGAGCCTGAGCAGTGTAGTCTGGGAAAGCACACGGGCCGTGAGCTGGGGCAAACCCAGTGTGGCCCAGACACTGCAAGCACTTCCCACACACACACAGGCCAGTGATATTTGTTTGCAAGGTTCCTCCTTCCCCACAGCACAACTGAACAAGTGAGCCTAAATAAGTGACCACCTTTGCCCCCTTGTGTCAGGGTAGAAATGAGACACTGAAGACACTTGCAAACAGAGGAAGCCAAAACAAAGAACAGGGAACTACTCTGGAGGTGACAGGTGCAACAGATTAAAACCCTGTAGTTACCATTGACTAAGCATTGGAAGGGGCCTACAGACCTTGAGAAGAAGTATAAGCTGGAACAAGGAACTATCTGAAAGTGAACTGACCACACACTGCCCTCAACAGCTTGAGAGAAATTCCTAGATATATTTTACTATTATCATTTTAAAATTTTTTTAATTTTTAAGTTCTTTATTACTCCTTTAATTTTCATTTTTATAAACTACTCAGTTCAGTCACTCAGTCATGTCCCACTCTTTGTGACCCCATGGACCACAGCACACCAGGACTCCCTGTCCATCACCAACTCCCAGAGTTTACCAAAACTCATGTCCATTGAGTCGGTGATGCCCTCCAACCATCTCTTCCTCTGTCGTCCACTTCTCCCACTGCCCTCAATCTTTCCCAGCATCAGGGTCTTTTCAAATGAGTCAGCTCTTTGCATCAGGTGGCCAAAGTATTGGAGTTTCAGCTTCAACATCAGTCCTTCCAATGAACACTCAGGATTGATCTCCTTTAGGATGGACTGGTTGGATCTCCTTGCAGTCCAAGGGACTCTCAAGAGTCTTCTCCAACACCACAGTTCAAAAGCATTAATTCTTCAGTGCTCTATCTTGAAAAAAAAAAAAGGCCCTATTTTCAAAGCAAATTTCATACACACACACACACACACACACACACACACATACATATATATATATATATACACATATATATAATTTTTATGATTTTATTTTGTATTTTTAATATTGCATTTTTGAGAATCTAACATATACTCTAGAATTTTAATCTTTGCTTTTTGGTATTTGTTGTCAATTTTGTACCATTAAGAATCCAATTTTCAGTACCCATTTCTACTCTGGGGTGTGATTACTGACTTGATTGCTCTCTCCCTTTTTGACTCTCCTTTTTCCCCCCAAGTCACCTCTACCTCCTCCTTCCCCGTTCTCTTCTTTACTTAACTCTATGAATCTCTTCGGGTGTTCTGGGCTGTGGAGAATACTTAGGGAACTGATTACTACTAGATTGGTCTCTCTCCTTTTGACTCCCCTTCTTCACCTCCTGGTCACCTCTATTGCCTTCCTTCCTCTTCTCTTTGCTATGTAACTCCGTGAACCTCTGTGGGTGTTCCAGACTGTGGAGAGCACATAGGAAATCAATTACTGGCTAGATTGCTCTCTCCCCTTTTCACTTCCCTTCTTCTCCTCCTGGTCATCTCTGTCTCCCTCCCTCTTTTCTTCTCATTGTAATTCTTTGAACCTCTCTGGATGTCCCTCACTGTGGAGAATCTTTTCACCATTAACCTCGATGTTTTATCATCAGTACTGTGTGGATGGAGAAGTCTTGAAGCTACTGTAAGAATAAGACTGAAAGCCAGAAGCAGGAGGCTAAATCCAAAACTGAGAACACCAGAAAACTCCAGACTCCAGGGAACATTAATCGACAAGAGCTCATCCAAAAGCCTCCATATCTACACTGAAACCAAGCTCCACCCAAGAGCCAACAAGTTTCAGAGCAAGACATACCACACTAATTCTCCAGCGACACAGGAACATAACCAGGAAACCTTGACAAGCTACTCATCCAAATCCACCTATAGGGAGGAACATCCACATAAAGAAGAACCACAAATTTCCAGCATACAGAAAGTCCACCCCAAACACAGCAATCTAAACAAAATGAAAAGGAAGAGAAATATTCAGCAGGTAAAAGAACATGATAATTCCTGGCAAACCAAACAAAAGAGGAAGAGATAGGGAGTCTACCTGAAAAAGAATTCAGAATAATGATAGTAAAGATGATACAAAATCTTGAAAATAAAATGGAATTACAGATAAATAGACTGGAGACAAGGATTGAGAAGATGCAAGAAATGTTTAACAAGGACCTAGAAGAAATAAAAAAGAGTCAATCAATAATGAATAATGCAATAACTGACATCAAAAGCACTCTGGAGGGAACCAACAGTAGAATAACTAGGGAGAATATACAATAACTGAGGTGGAAGATTGAAAGGTGGAAATAAATGAAGCCGAGAGGAAAAAAGAAATAAAAGTAATGAGGACAACCTCAGAGACCTCTGGGACAATGATAAACGCCCCAACATTCAAATCATAGGAGTCCCAGAAGAAGAAGACAAAAAGAAAGGCCATGAGAAAGTACTTGAGGAGATAATAGTTGAAAACTTCCCTAAAATGGGGAAGGAAATAACCACTCAAGTCCAAAAAAAAACAGAGAGTCCCAAACAGGATAAACCCAAGGTGAAACACCCCAAGACACATATTAATCAAATTAACAAAGATCAAACACAAAGAACAAATATTAAAAGCAGCAAGGGAAAAACAACAAATAACACAAGGGGATTCCCATAAGGATAATAGCTGATATTTCAATAGAAACTCTTCAGGTCAGAAGGGAAAGGCAGGACCTATTAAAGTGATGAAAGGGAAAAACTTACAACCCAGATTACTATACCCAGCAGGGATCTCATTCAAATATGAAGGAGAAATCAAAAGCTTTACAGACAAGCAAAAGCTGACAGAATTCAGCACCACTAAACCAGCTCTTCAACAGATGCTAAAGGATCTTCTCTAGACAGGAAACACAGAAAAGCTTGACAAACTTGAACCCTAAACAACACAGTAAATGGCAATGGGATCATACTTATCAATAATTACCTTAAGTGTAAATGGGTTGAATGCCCCAACCAAAAGACAAAGACTGGCTGAATGGATACAAAAAGAAGACCCCTATATATGCTGTCTACAAGTGACCCACCTCAAAACAAGGGACACAAACAGACTGAAAGTGAAGGGCTGGAAAAAAATATTTCATGCAAATGAAGACCAAAAGAAAGCACGAGTAGCAATATTCCTATCAGATAAAACAGACTTTGAAATAAAGGTCGTGAAAAGAGACAAAGAAGGACACTACATAGTGATCAAAGGATCAATCCAAGAAGATGTAACAATTATAAATATATATGCACCCAACACAGAAGCACCACAATACATAAGACAAATGCTAACAAATATGAAAGGGGAAATTAACAGTAACACAGTAATGGTGGGTGACTTTAATACCCCACTCACACCTATGGATAGATCAACTAAATGGAAAATTAGCAAGGAAGCACAAATTTTAAATGATGCAATGGACCAGTTAGGCCTAACTGATATCTATAGCCATTTTACCCCAAAATAATGAATTTCACCTATTTCTCAAGTGCACATGGAACATTCCCCAGTATAGATCATATCCTGTGCCATAAGTCCAGTCTTGGTAAATTCAAAAAAATTGAATTCATTTCAAGCATCTTTTCTGATCACAATGTGGTAAGGCTAGATGTCAACTACAGGAAAAAAAAAAAACTATTAAAAATACAAATATATGGAGACTAAACAACACGCTTATGAATAACCAACAAATCACAGAAGATATCAAAAAAGAAATCAAGTTATACTTAGAAACGAATGACAATGAAAACACGTCAACCCAAAATGTATAGGATTCAGTAAAAGCAGTGCTAAGGGGAAGGTTCACAGCAATACAAGCTTACCTCAAGAAACAAGAGAAAAATCAAATAAATAACCTAACTCTACACCTAAGGCAACTAGAAGAAAAAAAAAAGAAGAAGAAGAACCCCAGGGTTAGTAGAAGGAAAGAAATCATAAAAATTAGGGCAGAAATAAATGAAAAAGAAACAACAGAGACTCTAGCAACAATCAGGAAAACTAAAAGCTGGTTCTTCGAGAAGATAAATAAAATAGACAAACCATTAGCAAGACTCATCAAGAAAAAAAGGGAGAAGAGGGGGGAGGAGCCAAGATGGCGGAGGAGTAGGACGGGGAGACCACTTTCTCTCCTACAAATTCATCAAAAGAATAACTGAACGCAGAGCAAACTTCGCAAAACAACTTCTGATCACTAGCTGAGGTCATCAGGCGCCCAGAAAAGCAGCCCATTGTCTTCGAAAGGAGGTAGGACAAAATATAAAAGATAAAAAGTGAGACAAAAGAGCTAAGGACGGAGATCCGTCCAGGGAGCTCTTAGGTGGCATTGCTTGGGGTAGGGTCTGGGCCTGAGTGCCCTGAGGACAATCGGAGGGAGCTTCTGTGAGTTGCCAACTTGAACTGTGGGAGACCAAAAGAGAGAGAGTAAATTAACCGGCCGGAACACACTGCCGGCCGTTCGCAGAACAAAGAGACCGAGAGGGTCCAGCGAGGAGCTCGCAGGCTGCGGACCGGCCCAGCCCCGCCGGAGGCAGGAGGCAGGGGGGAGGGGAAGGGCGCGGCGAGAAACAGGGCGCAGGCACCCGACCGGCGCCGATGGGGACTGGGGCTGGGGACGCGGAGGGCAGAAGGCGCGTGCACCCGACTGGCGCCAGCGGAAACTGAGACTGGGTCCGCGGAAGGGAGGGGGCGCGCCACACCTGGGGAGAGTGCGCCCACCAAGCCCCTGGCTGCCTGGACCGCTCTGACGGGGAAGGCACAGAGAGCAGGCGCAGCTTTTCCTTCCGCGCTTTTGTGGAACACCCGAGGGCTGGAACCTCGCGCAGCGCGGGGCGCACTCCATATAGAACAGCCGGGAGCCTGAGCAGCGCAGATGGAGAGAGCAGTGTCAGCCCCTCCCGGCAGCCCCAGCCCATCCCCGCGGCGCAAGCCTGTCCCCACAGCGCCAGCCTCTCCCTGCAGCGCAAGCCTCTCCCCGCAGAGCGACGGAACTAGCTACCTGAATAAGAGTCCACCTCTGCCCGCCTGTGTCAGGGCGGAAATGAGGCTCTGAAGAGACCGGCAAACAGAAGCCAAATAAACAAAGGGAACCGCTTCAGAAGGGACTGGTGCAACAGATTAAAATCCCTCTAGGAAACATTGACTACACCGGAGGAGCCTGTAGATATCGAGAAGCGTAAGCTGGAACGAGGAGCTATCTGAAACTGAGCCGAACCCACACTGACCGCAACAGCTCCAGAGAAACTCCTAGATATAATTTTACGTTTTTTCTCTTTTTTTTTATTTTTTTAAATTTTTTTATTTTTTTCTTTTTTTTCTTTTTTCTTTTTTATTTTTTCTCTTTTATTTTCCTTTAAAATCCCCTATTACTCCCCCATTACTCCTTAACTTTCATTTCCATAGACTTTTACGATTTTTTAATTAGGGGGAAAAAAATTTTTTTTTCTTTTTTTTTTCTTTTTCTTTCTTTTTTTTTCTTTTTTTTCTTTCCTTTTTCTCTTCTATTTTCTATTTTTCTTTTTCTCTTATTTCTTTTGAAGTCCTCTAGTACTCCTCTACTACTCCTTAATTTTCATTTTCAATACACTATAAACTTACAAAAAAAAAAAAGAAGAGAAGCACTATTTTTAAACCGAAGATTATTCTCTCCCAATCTTGACTCTCTGTTTTCTACCTCAGAACACTTCTATTTCCTCCTTTCCCCTTCTCTTCCCAATCCAATTCTGTAAATCTTTGTAGGTGACTGGGCTATGGAGAACACTCTGGGAACAGACAGCTGTGTAGATATGTCTCTCTCCTCTTGAGTCCCCCTTTTTCTCCTCCTGCTCATCTCTATCTCCCTCCTCCCTCTCCTCTTCTTCATGTGACTCTGTGAACCTCTCTGGGTGTCCCTAACGGGGGAGAATCTTTAAGCCATTAACCTAGAAGTTTTCTTATCAGGGCTGTATAGGTGGAGAAGTCCTGAGACTACAGGAAGAATAAAACTGAAATCCAGAGGCAGGAGACTTAAGCCCAAAACCTGAGAACACCAGAAAACTCCTGACTACATGGAACTTTAAGTAATAAGTGACTGTCCAAAAGCCTCCATACCTACACTGAAACCAACCACCACCCAAGAGCCAATAAGTTTTAGAGCAAGACATACCACGCAAATTCTCCAGCAACGCAGGAACATAGCCCTGAACATCAACATACAGGCTGCCCAAGGTCACACCTAACACATAGACCCATCTCAAAACTCATTACTGGGCACTCCATTGCTCTCCAAAGAGAAGAAATCAAGTTCCACGCACCAGAACACTGACGCAAGCTTCCCTAACCAGGAAATCTTGACAAGCCAATCGTCTAACCCCACCCACTGGGTTAATCCTCCACAACAAAAAGGAACCACAGACCTCCAGAATACAGAAAGCCCACTCCAGATACAGCAATCTAAACAAGATGAAAAGGCAAGGAAATACCCAACAGGTAAAGGAACATGAAAAATGCGCACCAAGTCAAACAAAAGAGGAGGAGATAGGGAATCTACCTGAAAAAGAATTTAGAATAATGATAATAAAAATGATCCAAAATCTTGAAAACAAAATGGAGTTACAGATAAATAGCCTGGAAACAAAGATTGAAAAGATTCAAGAACTGTTTAATAAAGACCTAGAAGAAATAAAAAAGAGTCAATTAAAAATGAATAATGCAATGAATGAGATCAAAAACACATTGGAGGGAACCAAGAGTAGAATAACGGAGGCAGAAGATAGGATAAGTGAGGTAGAAGATAAAATGGTGGAAATAAATGAAGCAGAGAGGAAAAACGAAAAAAGGATCAAAAGAAATGAGGACAACCTCAGGGACCTCTGGGACACTGTGAAACGCCCCAACATTCGAATCATAGGAGTTCCAGAAGAAGAAGACAAAAAGAAAGGCCATGAGAAAATACTCGAGGAGATAATAGCTGAAAACTTCCCTAAAATGGGGAAGGAAATAGCCACCCAAATCCAAGAAACCCAGAGAGTCCCAAACAGGATAAACCCAAGGCGAAACACCCCAAGACACATATTAATCAAATTAACAAAGATCAAACACAAAGAACAAATATTAAAAGCAGCAAGGGAGAAACAACAAATAGCACACAAAGGGATTCCCATAAGGATAACAGCTGATCAATCAATAGAAACCCTCCAGGCCAGAAGGGAATGGCAGGACGTACTGAAAGTAATGAAAGAGAATAACCTACAACCTAGATTACTGTATCCAGCAAGGATCTCATTCAGATATGAAGGAGAATTCAAAAGCTTTACAGATAAGCAAAGGCTGAGAGAATTCAGCACCACCAAACCAGCTCTTCAACAAATGCTAAAGGATCTTCTCTAGACAGGAAATGCAGAAAGGTTGTATAAACGTGAACCCAAAACAACAAAGTAAATGGCAACGGGACCACACCTATCAGTAATTACCTTAAATGTAAATGGGTTGAATGCCCCAACCAAAAGACAAAGATTGGCTGAATGGATACAAAAACAAGACCCCTATATATGCTGTCTACAAGAGACCCACCTCAAAACAAGAGACACATACAGACTAAAAGTGAAGGGCTGGAAAAAAATATTTCATGCAAACGGAGACCAAAAGAAAGCAGGAGTCGCAATACTCATATCAGATAAAATAGACTTTCAAATAAAGGATGTGAAAAGAGACAAAGAAGGACACTACATAATGATCAAAGGATCAATCAAAGAAGAAGATATGACAATTATAAATATATATGCACCCAACATAGGAGCACCGCAATATGTACGGCAAACGAGTATGAAAGAGGAAATTAATAGTAACACAATAACAGTGGGAGACGTTAATACCCCACTCACAACTATGGATAGATCAACTAAACAGAAAATTAACAAGGAAACACCAACCTTAAATGACACAATGGACCAGCTAAACCTAATTGATATCTATAGGACATTTCACCCCAAAACAATCAATTTCACCTTTTTCTCAAGTGCACACGGAATATTCTCCAGAATAGATCACATCCTGGGCCATAAATCTGGTCTTGGAAAATTCAAAAAAATTGAAATCATTCCAGTCATCTTTTCTGACCACAGTGCAGTAAGATTAGATCTCAATCACAGGAAAAAAATTGTTAAAACTCCAAACATATGGAGGCTAAATAACACTCTTCTGAATAACCAACAACTCATAGAATAAATCAAAAAAGAAATCAAAATATGTATAGAAATGAATGAAAATGAAAACACAACAACCCAAAACCTATGGGACACTGTAAAAGCAGTGCTAAGGGGAAGGTTCATAGCATTAGAGGCTTACATCAAGAAACAAGAAAAAAACCAAATAAATAACCTAACTCTACACCTAAAGCAATTAGAGAAGGAAGAAATGAAGAACCCCAGAGTTAGCAGAAGGAAAGAAATCTTAAAAATCAGGGCAGAAATAAATGCAAAAGAAACTAAAGAGACCATAGCAAAAATCAACAAAGCTAAAAGCTGGTTTTTTGAAAAAATAAACAAAATTGACAAACCATTAGCAAGACTCATTAAGAAACAAAGAGAGAAGAACCAAATTAGCAAAATTAGAAATGAAAATGGAGAGATCACAACAGACAACACTGAAATACAAAGGATCATAAGAGACTACTACCAGCAGCTCTATGCCAATAAAATGGACAACTTGGATGAAATGGACAAATTCTTAGAAAAGTAAAACTTTCCAAAATTGAACCAGGAAAAAATAGAAGATCTTAACAGACCCATCACAAGCAAGGAAATCGAAACTGTCATCAAAAATCTTCCAGCAAACAAAAGCCCAGGACCAGATGGCTTCACAGCTGAATTCTACCAAAAATTTAGAGAAGAGCTAACACCTATCTTACTCAAACTCTTCCAGAAAATTGCAGAAGAAGGTAAGCTTCCAAACTCATTCTATGAGGCCACCATCACCCTAATTCCAAAACCAGACAAAGATGCCACAAAAAAAGAAAACTACAGGCCAATATCACTGATGAACATAGATGCAAAAATCCTTAACAAAATTCTAGCAAACAGAATCCAACAACATATTAAAAAAATCATACACCATGACCAAGTGGGCTTTATCCCAGGGATGCAAGGATTCTTTAATATCCACAAATCAATCAATGTAATACACCACATTAACAAATTGAAAGATAAAAACCATATGATTATCTCAATAGATGCAGAGAAAGCCTTTGACAAAATTCAACACTCATTTATGATGAAAACTCTCCAAAAAGCAGGAATAGAAGGAACATACCTCAACATAATAAAAGCTATATGTGAGAAACCCACAGCAAGCATCACCCTCAATGGTGAAAAATTGAAGGCATTTCCCCTGAAATCAGGAACAAGACAAGGGTGCCCACTCTCACCACTACTATTCAACATAGTGTTGGAAGTTCTGGCCACAGCAATCAGAGCAGAAAAAGAAGTAAAAGGAATCCAGATAGGAAAAGAAGAAGTAAAACTCTCACTGTTTGCAGATGACGTGATCCTCTACATAGAAAACCCTAAAGACTCTACCAGAAAATTACTAGAGCTAATCAATGAATATAGTAAAGTTGCAGGATATAAAATTAACACACAGAAATCCCTTGCATTCCTATATACTAACAATGAAAAAACAGAAAGAGAAATTAAGGAAACAATACCATTCACCATTGCAACAAAAAGAATAAAATACTTAGGAGTATATCTACCTAAAGAAACAAAGGACCTATACATAGAAAACTATAAAACACTGATGAAAGAAATCAAAGAGGACACAAACAGATGGAGAAACATACTGTGTTCATGGATTGGAAGAATTAATATTGTCAAAATGGCTATTCTACCCAAAGCAGTCTATAGATTCAATGCAATCCCTATCAAGCTACCAATGGTATTTTTCACAGAACTAGACCAAAGAATTTCACAATTTGTATGGAAATACAAAAAACCTCGAGTGGCCAAAGTAATCTTGAGAAAGAAGAATGGAGCTGGAGGAATCAACCTGCCTGACTTCAGACTCTACTACAAAGCCACAGTCATCAAGACAGTATGGTACTGGCACAAAGACAGAAATATAGATCAATGGAACAGAATAGAAAGCCCAGAGATAAATCCACGAACCTATGGACACCTTATCTTTGACAAAGGAGGCAAGGATATACAATGGAAAAAGACAACCTCTTTAACAAGTGGTGCTGGGAAAACTGGTCAACCACTTGTAAAAGAATGAAACTAGAACACTTTCTAACACCATACACAAAAATAAACTCAAAATGGATTAAAGATCTAAATGTAAGACCAGAAAACATAAAACTCCTAGAGGAGAACATAGGCAAAACACTCTCCGACATAAATCACAGCAAGATCCTCTATGACCCACCTCCCAGAATATTGGAAATAAAAGCAAAACTAAACAAATGGGACCTAATGAAACTTAAAAGCTTTTGCACTACAAAGGAAACTATAAGTGAGGTGAAAAGACAGCCCTCAGATTGGGAGAAAATAATAGCAAACGAAGCAACAGACAAAGGATTCATCTCAAAAATATACAAGTAACTCCTGAAGCTCAATTCCAGAAAAATAAATGACCCAATCAAAAAATGGGCCAAAGAACTAAACAGACATTTCTCCAAAGAAGACATACAGATGGCTAACAAACACATGAAAAGATGCTCCACATCACTCATTATCAGAGAAATGCAAATCAAAACCACAATGAGGTACCATTACACGCCAGTCAGGATGGCTGCTATCCAAAAGTCTACAAGCAATAAATGCTGGAGAGGGTGTTGAGAAAAGGGAACCCTCTTACACTGTTGGTGGGAATGCAAACTAGTACAGCCGCTATGGAAAACAGTGTGGAGATTTCTTAAAAAACTGGAAATAGAACTGCCATATGACCCAGCAATCCCACTTCTGGGCATACACACTGAGGAAACCAGATCTGAAAGAGACACGTGCACCCCAATGTTCCTCACAGCACTGTTTACAATAGCCAGGACATGGAAGCAACCTAGATGCCCATCAGCAGATGAATGGATAAGGAAGCTATGGTACATATACACCATGGAATATTACTCAGCCATTAAAAAGAATGCATTTGAACGAGTCCTAATGAGATGGATGAAGCTGGAGCCCATTATACAGAGTGAAGTAAGCCAGAAAGATAAAGAACATTACAGCATACTCTCACATATATATGGAATTTAGAAAGGTGATAACGATAACCCTATATGCAAAACAGAAAAAGAGACACAGAAATACAGAACAGACTTTTGAACTTTGTGGGAGAATGTGAGGGTGGGATATTTCAAAAGAACAGCATGTATACTATCTATGGTGAAATAGATCACCAGCCCAGGTGGGATGTATGAGACAAGTGCTCCGGCCTGGTGCACTGGGAAGACCCAGAGGAATCGGGTTGAGAGGGAGGTGGGAGGGGGGATCGGGATTGGGAATACATGTAAATCCATGGCTGATTCATATCAATGTATGACAAAACCCACTGGAAAAATAATAATAATAATAATAATAAAATAGTAATAATAAAAATAAATAAATAAAATCTATGGAATATTAAAAAAATAAAAATAAAAAATAAATCTTTTTGTACCATCAGGATATTTCTTGTCATCCCCGAGTAATGAAAGTAATAAAGCAAAAGTTTTGACCCCACTGGAAAAAAAAAAAAAAAGAGAAGAATCAATTCAACAGAATTACAAATGAAAAAGGAGAAATCACAACAGACAACACATAAATGCAGAGGATCACAAGAGACTACTATCAGCAACTACATGCCAATAAAATGGACAACTTGGAAGAAATGGATAGATTCTTAGAAAAGTATAACCTTCCAAAACTGAACCAGGAAGAAATAGAAAATCTTAAAAGACAAGCACGGAAATTGAAACTGTAATAAAAAATCTTCCAACAAACAAAATGACAGGACCAGATGGCTTCACAGGTGAATTCTACCGAAAATTTAGAGAAGAGCTAATACCTACCCTACCAAAACTCTTCCAGAAAATTGCAAAGGAAGGTAAATTGCCAATCTCATTCTATGAGACCACCATAACCCTAATAACAAAACCAGAAAAAGATATCACACAAAAAAGAAAACTATAGGCCAATATCATTGATGAACATAGATGCAAAAATCCTCAACAAAATTCTAGCAAACAGAATCCAACAACATATTAAAAAGATCGCACATCATGACCAAGTGGGCTTTATCCCAGGGATGCAAGGATTCTTCAATATTCACAAATCAATCAAAGTGATACACCACCTTAACAAATTGAAAGATAGAAACCATATGATTATCTCAATAGATGCAGAGAAAGCCTTTGACAAAATTCAACATCCATTTATGGTAAAAAAAAAAAAAAAAAAAAACCTCCAGAAAGCAGGCAAAGAAGGAGCATACCTCAGCATAATAAAAGCCATATATGATAAACCCACAGCAACCATTATCCTCAATGGTGAAAAATTGAAAGCATTTCCCCTAAAGTCAGGAACAAGACAAGGGTGCCCACTCTCACCACTACTATTCAACATAGTTTTGGAAGTTTTACCTTAGCAATCAGAGAAGAAAAAGGAATAAAATGAATCCATATTGGAAAAGAAGAAATAAAACTCTTACTGTTTGCAGATTATATAATGCTCTACATAGAAAACCCTAAAGACTCTACCAGAAAATTACTAGAGCTATTCAGTGAATATAGTAAAGTTGCAGGATATAAAATTAACACACAGAATTCCCTTGCATTCCTATACACTAACAATGAGAAAACAGAAAGAGAAATTAAGGAAACAATTCCATTCACCATCACAATGAAAAGAATAAAATGCTTAGGCATAAATGCACCTAAAGAAACAAAAGACCTATATATAGAAAACTATAAAACACTGAATAAGGAAATCAAAGAGAATTTTTCAATATCTCTATATAGTACTATATAGTAGTATGGGATTATGTTTATGATGCAATCTTAAATGAAAAAAAAAACAAGGTGGAGAAAAAGTCTTATATTTTAAAAAATAATGATACAATCTGATATCTCTGAACAATGACAAAATATCTGATAAAATTATTTCTTTCTGAGGGACAAGAGTGTTGTAGTTATGTTTTTTAAAAAGATTGTGTTTTTGGAGATTCATAATGAAATATTTACTCATTAAACTATCTGATGTGTGGGATTTTCCACAAAATAATCCTGGGCATGTTTTGGGGTAAGTGAGTGGGGCAAAGGTTCAATGAGATTGTCCATGAATTGATAATTGTTTAAAGTGGATGGGTAAGAAAATTACTAGAGCTAATCAATGAATATAGCAAAGTTGCAGGATATAAAATTAACACACAATAATCCCTTGCATTCCTACACACTAACAATGAGACAACAGGAAGAGAAATTAAGGAAACAATTCCATTCACCATTGCAACGAAAAGAATAAAATACTTAGGAATATATCTACCTAAAGAAACAAAAGGCCTATATATATAAAAGTATAAAACACTGATGAAAGAAATCAAAGAGGACACAAATAGATGGAGAAATATACCATGTTCATGGATTGGAAGAATCAATATAGTGAAAACGAGTATACTACTCAAAGCAATCTATAGATTCAATGCAATCCCTATCAAACTACAAACGGTATTTTTCAGAGAACTAGAACAAATAATTTCACAACTTGTATGGAAATACAAAAAAAACATGAATAGCCAAAGCAATCTTGAGAAAGAAGAATGGAACCGGAGGAATCAACC
Source organism: Dama dama (assembly GCF_033118175.1). Taxonomy (NCBI): domain Eukaryota; kingdom Metazoa; phylum Chordata; class Mammalia; order Artiodactyla; family Cervidae; genus Dama; species Dama dama. Next base: position 25,920,992 of record NC_083714.1, read on the forward strand.
TGCCTGACTTCAGGCTCTACTACATAGCTACAGTCATCAAGAGAGTATGGTACGGGCACAAATACAAAAACATAGATCAATGGAACAAAATAGAAAGCCCAGAGATTGATAGGTCCACGCACCTATTGACACCTTATTTTTTACAAAGGACACAAGAATATACAATGGAGAAAAGACAATCTCTTTAACAAGTGGTGCTGGGAAAACTGGTCAACCACTTGTAAAAGAATGAAACTAGAACACTCTCTAACACCATACACAAAAATAAACTCAAAATGGATTAAAGATCTAAATGTAAGACCAGAAACTATAAAACTCCTAGAGGAAAACATAGGCAAAACACTCTCCAACATGAATCACAGCAAGATCCTCTATGACCCACCTCCCAGAGTAATGGAAATAAAAGTAAAAATAAACAAATGGGACCTAATTAAACTTAAAAGCTTTTGCATAACAAAGGAAACTATAAGGAAGGTGAAAAGACAGCCTTCAGAATTGGAGAAAATAATAGCAACCAAAGCAACTGACAAAGAATTAATCTCAAAAATATACAAGCAGCTCATGCAGCTCAATTCCAAAAAAATAAATGACCCAGTCAAAAAATGAGCCAAAGAACTAAACAGACATCTCTCCAAAGAAGACATACAGATGGCTAACAGACACATGAAAATGTGCTCAACATCACTCATTGTCAGAGAAATGGAAATCAAAACCACAACTAGTTACCATCTCACACTGGTCAGGATGGCTGCTATCCAAAAGTCTACAGACAATAAATGCTGGAGAGGGTGCAGAGAAAAAGGAACCCTCTTACACTGTTGGTGGGAATGCAAACTAGTACAGCCATTCTGGAGAACAGTATGGAGATTCCTTAAAAAATTGGAAATAGAACTGCCATATGACCCGGCAATCCCACTGCTGGGCATACACACTGAGGAAACCAGAATTGAAAGAGACACATGTACCCCAGTATTCATCACAGCACTGTTTAGAATATCTAGGACATGGAAGCAATCTAGATGTCCATTGGCAGATGAAAGGATAAGAAAGCTGTGGTACATATGCACAATGGAATATTACTCAGCTGTTAAAAAGAATGCATTTGAATCAGTTCTAATGATGTGGATGAAACTGGAGCCTATTATACAGAGTGAAGTAAGTCAGAAAGAAAAACCCCAATACAGTATACTAACACATGGATATGGAATTTAGAAAGATGGTAATGATGACCCTATATGTGAGATAGCAAAAGAGGCACAGATGCAAAGAACAGACTTTTGGACTCTGTGGGAGAAGGCGAGGGTGGGTTAATTTGAGAGAATAGCATTGAAACATGTATATTACTATATGTGAAGCATGTCACCAGTCCAGTTTTGATGCATGAGAGAGGGTGCTCAGGGCTGGAGCACTGGGATGACCCTGAGGGATGGAATGGGGAGGGAGGTGGGAGGAGGGTTCAGGATGAAGAACATATGTACACCCATGGCTGATTCATGTCAATGTATGGCAAAAACCATTATGATATTTTAAAGTAATTAGTGTCCAATTAAAATAAATAAATTAATTTAAAAAAAGAAAACGCCTGATTAATAAATGGGCCAGACCTTAATAGACACTTCATCAAAGAAGACAGATGGCAAATAAGCATATGAAAAGGTGCTTCAGAGGATATCATCAAGAAAATGCAAATTAAAATAACAATGAACTACCACACCTATTAGAATGACTAAAATCCAGCATATTGACAACATCAAAATTTTTTGAGGATGTGAAACATTAGGAACTCTCATTCATTGCTGGTGAGATTGTGAAATGGCACAGCCACTTTGGAAGTGTTTGGTGGTTTATTATAAAACTAAACACACTCTTACCGTACCATCTGGCAAACATGCTCCTTCATATCTACCTAAAGGAGTTGAAAACTTATGTTCACAAAAGATCTGCAAGTGAGTATCTATAGCAGCTTTTTTCATAATTGCCAAAACTTGAAATATTGTTAAGTGCTAAAAAGAAATGATCTATCAAGGCATGAAAAAATGTAGAGGAAATTTAAATACATTACTAAGTGAAAGAAGCCAAGACTTAAGAGGCTATATACTGTATAATTCATTTTGGAAAAGTCAAAACTATGGAGACAATAGAAAGATCTATGGTTGCTCCAATACTTTGGCCACATGATGCAAAGAGCCAACTCATTAGGAAAGACCTTGATGCTGGGAAAGATTGAAGGAACAAGGAGAAGAGAATGACAGAGGGTGAGATGGTTGGATGGGATCACTGACTCAATGGACTTGAGTTTGAACAATCTCTGGGAAATGGTGAAGACAGGGAAGCATGCCATCTGCATGCTGTCTGCATGCAGTCTGTGGGGCCACAAAGAGATGGACATGACTGAACAACAACAAATGGTTGTCAAAGGTTACCTGGGAGTAAGGGATGAATAGGTGAAGCACAAAGGATTCTTAGAGGAGTGAAACTACTCTGTATGATACTATATGGTGGATACATGCCATTATACATTTATCTGAGCCCATATTATATACAATACCAAGAATGAGCCTTAACATGTACTATTGACTTTGAGTGACAGTGATTTGTAAATGTACATGCATCAGTTGTAACAAATGTACCACTCCTGTGGGGAATGTTCATAATAGGAAAAGGTATGCATTTGTGGTAGCAGGGTGTATATGGAAAATCTCTGTACTGTATGCTCAGTACTACTGTGAACCAAAACAGCTCTAAAAATAACTTCTATTTAAAAATTGGGAAGATAACTTTTTGATGGTAAAAGCTTACAAGGTATTATTATGTGTCTGATATATACAATCAACTCTTGTAAATCAACAATAAATATTTAAATTATACAACAAATAACTTGGGAAAGGATATACATAAGCAAGTCATAAAAGCTTCTCTGCAGCTTCAGACAGTAAAGAATCTGACTGCAGTGTGGGAGACCCAGGTTTTTGTTTTTTTTTTTTATTACTTGGAGGCTAATTACTTCACAACATTTCAGTGGGTTTTGTCATACATTGATATGAATCAGCCATGGATTTACACGTATTCCCCATCCTGATCCCCGCTCCCACCTCCCTCTCTACCCGATTCCTCTGGGTCTTCCCAGTGCACCAGGCCGGAGCACTTGTCTCATGCATCCCACCTGGGTTGGTGATCTGTTTCACCATAGATAGTATACATGCTGTTCTTTTGAAATATACCACCCTCACATTCTCCCACAGAGTTCAAAAGTCTGTTCTGTATTTCTGTGTCTCTTTTTCTGTTTTGCATATAGGGTTATCGTTACCATCTTTCTAAATTCCATATATATGTGTTAGTATGCTGTAATGTTCTCTATCTTTCGGGCTTACTTCACTCTGTATAAGGGGCTCCAGCTTCATCCATCTCATTAGGACTGGTTCAAATGAATTCTTTTTAACGGCTGAGTAATATTCCATGGTGTATATGTACCACAGCTTCCTTATCCATTCATCTGCTGATGGGCATCTAGGTTGCTTCCATGTCCTGGCTATTATAAATAGTGCTGCGATGAACATTGGGGTGCACGTGTCTCTTTCAGATCTGGTTTCCTCAGTGTGTATGCCCAGAAGTGGGATTGCTGGGTCATATGGCAGTTCTATTTCCAGTTTTTTAAGAAATCTCCACACTGTTCTCCATAGCGGCTGTACTAGTTTGCATTCCCACCAACAGTGTAAGAGGGTTCCCTTTTCTCCACACCCTCTCCAGCATTTATTGCTTGTAGACTTTTGGATAGCAGCCATCCTGACTGGCGTGTAATGGTACCTCATTGTGGTTTTGATTTGCATTTCTCTAATAATGAGTGAAGTTGAGCATTTTTTCATGTGTTTGTTAGCCATCTGTTTGTCTTCTTTGGAGAAATGTCTGTTTAGTTCTTTGGCCCATTTTTTGATTGGGTCATTTATTTTTCTGGAATTGAGCTACAGGAGTTGCTTGTATATTTTTGAGATTAACCCTTTGTCTGTTTCTTCATTTGCTATTATTTTCTCCCAATCTGAGGGCTGTCTTTTCACCTTACTTATAGTTTCCTTTGTAGTGCAAAAGCTTTTAAGTTTCATTAGGTCCCATTTGTTTAGTTTTGCTTTTATTTCCAATATTCTGGGAGGTGGGTCATAGAGGATCTTGCTGTGATTTATGTCGGAGAGTGTTTTGCCTATGTTCTCCTCTAGGAGTTTTATGTTTTCTGGTCTTACATTAAGATCTTTAATCCATTTTGAGTTTATTTTTGCGTATGGTGTTAGAAAGTGTTCTAGTTTCATTCTTTTACAAGTGGTTGACCAGTTTTCCCAGCACCACTTGTTAAAGAGGTTGTCTTTTTTCCATTGTATATCCTTGCCTCCTTTGTCAAAGATAAGGTGTAACCCAAAACCTATAGGACACTGTAAAAGCAGTGCTAAGGGGAAGGTTCATAGCATTACAGGCTTACATCAAGAAACAAGAGAAAACGAAATAAATAACCTAACTCTACACCTAAAGCAATTAGAGAAGGAAGAAATGAAAAACCCCAGGGTTAGCAGAAGGAAAGAAATCTTAAAAATCAGGGCATTTTGACAATATTGATTCTTGCAATCCATGAACACGGTATGATTCTCCATCTCTTTGTGTCCTCTTTGATTTCTTTCATCAGTGTTTTATAGTTTTCTATGTATAGGTCTTTTGTTTCTTTAGGTAGATATACTCCTAAGTATTTTATTCTTTTTGTTGCAATGGTGAATGGTATTGTTTCCTTAATTTCTCTTTCTGTTTTTTCATTGTTAGTATATAGGAATGCAAGGGATTTCTGTGTGTTAATTTTATATCCTGCAACTTTACTATATTCATTGATTAGCTCTAGTAATTTTCTGGTAGAGTTTTTAGGGTTTTCTATGTAGAGGATCATGTCATCTGCAAACAGTGAGAGTTTCACTTCTTCTTTTCCTATCTGGATTCCTTTTACTTCTTTTTCTGCTCTGATTGCTGTGGCCAAAACTTCCAACACTATGTTGAATAGTAGTGGTGAGAGTGGGCACCCTTGTCTTGTTCCTGATTTCAGGGGAAATGCTTTCAATTTTTCACCATTGAGGGTGATGCTTGCTGTGGGTTTGTCATATATAGCTTTTATTATGTTGAGGTATGTTCCTTCTATTCCTGCTTTTTGGAGAGTTTTCATCATAAATGAGTGTTGAATTTTGTCAAAGGCTTTCTCTGCATCTATTGAGATAATCATATGGTTTTTATCTTTCAATTTGTTAATGTGGTGTATTACATTGATTGACTTGCGGATATTGAAGAATCCTTGCATTCCTGGGATAAAGCCCACTTGGTCGTGGTGTATGATTTTTTTAATATGTTGTTGGATTCTGTTTGCTAGAATTTTGTTAAGGATTTTTGCATCTATGTTCATCAGTGATATTGGCCTGTAGTTTTCTTTTTTTGTGGCATCTTTGTCTGGTTTTGGAATTAGGGTGATGGTGGCCTCATAGAATGAGTTTGGAAGCTTACCTTCTTCTGCAATTTTCTGGAAGAGTTTGAGGAAGGTAGGTGTTAGCTCTTCTCTAAATTTTTGGTAGAATTCAGCTGTGAAGCCATCTGGTCCTGGGCTTTTGTTTGCTGGAAGATTTCTGATTACAGTTTCGATTTCCTTGCTTGTGATGGGTCTGTTAAGATCTTCTATTTCTTCCTGGTTCAGTTTTCGAAAGTTATACTTTTCTAAGAATTGGTGCATTTCATCCAAGTTGTCCATTTTATTGGCATAGAGCTGCTGGTAGTAGTCTCTTATGATCCTTTGTATTTCAGTGTTGTCTGTTGTGATCTCTCCATTTTCATTTCTAATTTTGCTAATTTGGTTCTTCTCTCTTTGTTTCTTAATGAGTCTTGCTAATGGCTATTCTACCCAAAGCAGTCTATAGATTCAATGCAATCCCTATCAAGCTACCAATGGTATTTTTCACAGAACTAGACCAAATAATTTCACAATTTGTATGGAAATACAAAAAACCTCGAATAGCCAAAGTAATCTTGAGAAAGAAGAATGGAACTGGAGGAATCAACCTGCCTGACTTCAGACTCTACTACAAAGCCACAGTCATCAAGACAGTATGGTACTGGCACAAAGACAGAAATATAGATCAATGGAACAGAATAGAAAGCCCAGAGATAAATCCATGAACCTATGGACACCTTATCTTCGACAAAGGAGGCAAGGATATACAATGGAAAACTGGTCAACCACTTGTAAAAGAATGAAACTAGAACACTTTCTAACACCATACGCAAAAATAAACTCAAAATGGATTAAAGATCTAAATGTAAGACCAGAAACTATAAAACTATAAAACTCCTAGAGGAGAACATAGGCAAAACACTCTCCGCCATAAATCACAGCAAGATCCTCTATCACCCACCTCCCAGAATATTGGAAATAAAAGCAAAACTAAACAAATGGGACCTAATGAAACTTAAAAGCTTTTGCACTACAAAGGAAACTATAAGTAAGGTGAAAAGACAGCCCTCAGATTGGGAGAAAATAATAGCAAATGAAGAAACAGACAAAGGATTAATCTCAAAAATATACAAGCAACTCCTGAAGCTCAATTCCAGAAAAATAAATGACCCAATCAAAAAATGGGCCAAAGAACTAAACAGACATTTCTCCAAAGAAGACATACAGATGGCTAACAAACACATGAAAAAATGCTCAACTTCACTCATTATTAGAGAAATGCAAATCAAAACCACAATGAGGTACCATTACACGCCAGTCAGGATGGCTGCTATCCAAAAGTCTACAAGCAATAAATGCTGGAGAGGGTGTGGAGAAAAGGGAACCCTCTTACACTGTTGGTGGGAATGCAAACTAGTACAGCCGCTAATGAGAACAGTGTGGAGATTTCTTAAAAAACTGGAAATAGAACTGCCATATGACCCAGCAATCCCACTTCTGGGCATACACACTGAGGAAACCAGATCTGAAAGAGACACGCGCACCCCAATGTTCATCGCAGCACTGTTTATAATAGCCAGGACATGGAAGCAACCTAGATGCCCATCAGCAGATGAATGGATAAGGAAGCTGTGGTACATATACACCATGGAATATTACTCAGCCGTTAAAAAGAATTCATTTGAACCAGTCCTAATGAGATGGATGAAGCTGGAGCCCCTTATACAGAGTGAAGTAAGCCAGAAAGATAAAGAACATTACAGCATACTAACACATATATATGGAATTTAGAAAGATGGTAACGATAACCCTATATGCAAAACAGAAACAGAGACACAGAAATACAGAACAGACTTTTGAACTCTCTGGGAGAAGGCGAGGGTGGGATGTTTCGAGAGGAATCGGGTGGAGAGGGAGGTGGGAGCGGGGATTGGGATGGGGAAGACGTGTAAATCCATGGCTGATTCATATCAATGTATGACAAAACCCACTGAAATGTTGTGAAGTAATTAGCCTCCAACTAATAAAAAAATTTAAAAATAAAAGTAGAAAACAAACAAACAAACAAACAAAAAAATCAGGGCAGAAATAAATGCAAAAGAAACTAAAGAGACCATAGCAAAAATCAACAAAGCTAAAAGCTGGTTTTTTGAAAAAATAAACAAAATTGACAAACCATTAGCAAGACTCATTAAGAAACAAAGAGAGAAGAACCAAATTAACAAAATTAGAAATGAAAATGGAGAGATCACAACAGACAACACTGAAATACAAAGGATCATAAGAGACTACTACCAGCAGCTCTAGGCCAATAAAATGGACAACTTGGATGAAATGGACAAATTCTTAGAAAAGTATAACTTTCCAAAACTGAACCAGGAAGAAATAGAAGATCTTAACAGACCCATCACAAGCAAGGAAATCGAAACTGTAATCAGAAGTCTTCCAGCAAACAAAAGCCCAGGACCAGATGGCTTCACAGCTGAATTCTACCAAAAATTTAGAGAAGAGCTAACACCTACCTTCCTCAAACTCTTCCAGAAAATTGCAGATGAAGAGAAGCTTCCAAACTCATTCTTATGAGGCCACCATCACCCTAATTCCAAAACCAGACAAAGATGCCACAAAAAAAGAAAGCTACAGGCCAATATCACTGATGAACATAGATGCAAAAATCCTTAACAAAATTCTAGCAAACAGAATCCAACAACATATTAAAAAAATCATACACCACGACCAAGTGGGCTTTATCCCAGGAATGCAAGGATTCTTCAATATCCGCAAGTCAATCAATGTAATACACCACATTAACAAATTGAAAGATAAAAACCATATGATTATCTCAATAGATGCAGAGAAAGCCTTTGACAAAATTCAACACTCATTTATGATGAAAACTCTCCAAAAAGCAGGAATAGAAGGAACATACCTCAACATAATAAAAGCTATATATGACAAACCCACAGCAAGCATCACCCTCAATGGTGAAAAATTGAAAGCATTTCCCCTGAAATCAGGAACAAGACAAGGGTGCCCACTCTCACCACTACTATTCAACATAGTGTTGGAAGTTTTGGCCACAGCAATCAGAGCAGAAAAAGAAGTAAAAGGAATCCAGATAGGAAAAGAAGAAGTGAAACTCTCACTGTTTGCAGATGACATGATCCTCTACATAGAAAACCCTAAAAACTCTACCAGAAAATTACTAGAGCTAATCAATGAATATAGTAAAGTTGCAGGATATAAAATTAACACACAGAAATCCCTTGCATTCCTATATACTAACAATGAAAAAACAGAAAGAGAAATTAAGGAAACAATACCATTCACCATTGCAACAAAAAGAATAAAATACTTAGGAGTATATCTACCTAAAGAAACAAAAGACCTATACATAGAAAACTATAAAACACTGATGAAAGAAATCAAAGAGGACACAAACAGATGGAGAAACATACCATGTTCATGTGTTGCAAGAATCAATATTGTCAAAATGGCTATTCTACCCAAAGCAGTCTATAGATTCAATGCCATCCCTATCAAGCTACCAATGGTATTTTTCACAGAACTAGACCAAAGAATTTCACAATTTGTATGGAAATAAAAAAAAAGCTTGAATAGCCAAAGTAATCTTGAGAAAGAAGAATGGAACTGGAGGAATCAACCTGCCTGACTTCAGACTCTACTACAAAGCCACAGTCATCAAAACAGTATGGTACTGGAGACCCAGGTTTGATCCCTGGGTTGGGAAGATCCTCTTGAGAAGGGAATGGCAACTCTCTCCAGTAGTCTCACCTGGAGAATTCCATGGGCAGTGGAGCCTGGCAGGCTATAGTCCATGGAGTCTCAGAGTTGGACACGACTGAGCGACTAACGCTTTCACAATGAATGGTTAACAGACATGTAAAAGTTGATTTCAACTCTATTTGTCAGCAGACAATTACAAATTAAAACAGCAATGGACACTGGTTTAAAGTGCTACAATAGTAATACATGAATGCCAGAAAGTATGACTAAATAAAATATTAGCAAATGAAAGACATATTAAACCTCATATCCAACTTGAGGGAGATAGACTGATTCCAATATTCTGCTGAGTAAATTGAATTAGTAAACATAAACATACACAAAGTTTATCAATGAATCCCACTCTCAGATTAATATCCAAGAGTAATCTATGCACTTACTCATAAAAGGTCTCATGTAAAGATACACATCATTGCACTTCTTGTGGAAACACAATAATTTTCATCTTAGGTTTCCATTATTTGGGGAAATAAGTAAAATTTAGTGTGTACATACTTTAGAATAGTACTACACATCAATCAGAAATGATGAACTGAAGGTCAAAAAGCAACATAATTGATCTTCAAAGTATATATTGGTATCTGGCAATATGAAACACTCAAGAAGTGGCCACTGAACTGAATCTTTTTGGAGTCATTTGTTGTGCTTATTTGATCTGTTGGTATGACATTAAAATAGTGAATCAGTATTTGTACACAAAACAACATCAATAGTCTGTCCATATTCATACAACACAAATACATCTGGTTTAAAGATGAGAAATGCAAAAAGAAAAAAAAAAGCTACCACATAGTGTGGTATTTTGGGTGGCTTTTTTTGTTGTTATTGTTCTACATGGTTCACTTAAACTAAGTGATGGCTGTGAACAGAGCCCAGATTTTCTGACTATTGATGCCTGCTGAAAATGTGTCAGATCAGTATGTACTCTAATAGTGGTTCCAACACTACAAAGTTAAAGAACTCCTTTTTTAAACCCCTGACTATTTACCTTCCTGAAATATGAGCATAATTGATAATAAATGAGAAAAGTGATCCACAGATAGTGATAAACTGTTCCTGATATAGCAGAAGAGTTTTATACCCGGCTCAGGGCTTTGCAACTTAGAGGCTACATACTCTCCAGGTTTTAGGTTCTCTGAACCACAAGTGAACCAACCATAAAGGATACGAGTTTTCTATTCCACTTGCATAACGCTGCATTGTATCAATAACTTTCAAGTACAATTGCTATGACCTGTTAATGACCTCAGACATCTATTTACACAGAGCAAAATATTTAAATTTTTGTCATCTTATGCTAATATTGGCTTCCCAGTTGGCTCAGTGTTAAAGAATCTGCCTGCCAATGCAGGAGACACAAGAGACCTGGTTTGATCCCTGGGTCAGGAAGATTCCCTAGAGTAGGAAATGGCAAACCACTCTAGTAATATTGACTGCAAAATTCCAGGCAGAAGAGTCTGGCAGGCTACAATCCATGGGGTTGCAAAGAGTTGGACACGACTGAGCATACACACACTATGCTAATATTAATAGTAAAGTGATGTTATAAATATTTGTTGAAAGGTTTTTTAACTTTTTATTTTGTACTGGGGGATGAGAAGATCCCCTGGAGGAGGAAATGACAACCCACTCCAGTATTCTTGCCTGATGAATCCTATTGACAGAGGAGCCTGGTGGGCTACAATCCCGAGGGTCACAAAGAGTGAGACACGACTGAACTGACTTAGCATGCATGCATGCATAGCTGATTAACAATGTTGTGATAGTTTCAGGTGAACAGCAAAGGGATTCAAACATACATATACAAATATCCATTTTCCCCCAAACTCCCCTCCCATCGAGGCTGCCACATAACATTGAGCAGAGTCCCATGTGCTATACAGAGGATGCTTTGTGACAGGAATCCATACCTATAAGCTTCTTTATCTTCATAACAAGCCAATTATGAAGAAGTTAAAAGACACTTGCTCCTTGGAAGAAAAGTTATGACAAAGCTGTGCCATGCCATGCTGTGCTAAGTCACTTCAGTCATGTCCCATTCTATGTGACCCTATGGACTGTAGCCCACCAGGTTCTTCTGAAGCAAGAATACTGGAGTGGATTGCCATTCTCTTCTCCAGGGAATCTTCCTGACCCAGGGATCGAACCGGTGCCTCTTACATCTAACCTGCATTGGCAGGTGAGTTCTTTACCACTAGCGCCACCTGACAAACCTAGACAGCATATTAAAAAGCAAAGACATCACGTTGCCAACAAAGGTCCATATAGTCAAAGCTATGGTTTTTCCAGTAGTCATGTATGGATGTGAGAGCTGGACTGTAAAGAAGGCAGAGTGCCAAAGAACTGATGCTTTCGAATTGTGATGCTGGAGAAGACTCCTGAGAGTGCCTTGGACAACAAGGAGATCAAACCAGTCAATCCTAAAGGAGATCAACCCTGAATATTCATTGGAAGGACTAATGCAGAAGCTGAAGCTCCAATAGTTTGGCCACCTGATGTGAAGAGCCAAATAGTTGGAAAATACCCTGATACTGGGAAAGATTGTGGGCAGGAGGAGAAGGGAACAACAGAGGAAAGGTATTTGGATGGCATCACTGATTCAGTGAATGGACATGAGTTTGAGCAAACTCCAGGAGATAGTGAAGGACAGGGAAGCTTGTATAAAACATCATCTGGGAATTCCCTGGTGGTGTAATAGATAAGAATCTGCCTGACAATGCAGGAGAAATGACTTCGATTCCTGGTCCAGGAAGATTCTATGTGCTGCAGAGCAACTAAGCCTGTGGGTCACAACTACTGAGCTCACACTCTAGGGTCTCTGAACTGCAGCTACTGAACCCACATGGTGCAACTACTGAAGTCCATGTACCTGGAGCCTGTGCTCCACAACAGGAAAAGCCAGTGCAATGAGAAGCCCATGCATCACCATGAAGAGTAGCCCCCACTTGCTGCAACTAGAGAAGGCCCACGTGCAGCAACAAAGACCCAGTACAACCATAAGTAAATAAATAATACTTAAAAAAAATCATCTAACCATGCTTTCTCTCTGAATTTTGAGTGTGAATAAAGAGTAAAAATAGAATTGGTCCTATATGTTTACATCAGCTTCTGGTTTTCTTAGTCCTGCAAAATGCTTCAATATGGATAAATTTTCAACCTCACTCTGAGTTTTACCTAAATTTGTTGTGTGCTTATGGAACTCAATTTGATCTTTAAAAAAAAAAAACAATTTATTATGGTGTGATTGACATAGACAAAGGTGTACATATTTAATGTATACAACTTGATGCATTTGGAGATAAATATACATCCATGAAATTCTCACCAGTCTATTCTATAAGGATATATATCACCTTCAGAGGTTCCTCCCACCCTCTTTATTATTTTTTGTGGTAAGAACACAATGTATTAATAAGATCTACTCTCTTAGCAAAAGTTTAAGTATACAATACAGTTTAAGTATAGGAACTATATCATATAGTATATCTCTCAGGCTTGTTCGTCTTACATAAAAGAAGTTTTGTACCCTGTGACTAAAACGACTCTATATCCTCCTCCCACCTGACAACCACTATCCTACTCTCTGCTTCAATGAGTATGGCTATTTTAGATTCTTCATATAAGTAGCATCATATAGTGTTGTAATTCTGTGTCTGGCTTATTTCACTTAGTATAATGGTCTCCAGGCTCATCCAGGTTCATCCATGTTTTCACAAATGGCAGGATTTCCTTCTTTTATATATTCCTATACACAGAAATATGGAGAAGGCAATGGCAACCCACTCCAGTACTCTTGCCTGGAAAATCCCATGGACAGAGGAGCCTGGTAGGCTGTAGTCCACGGGGTTGCTAAGAGTCGGACATGACTGAACGACTTCACTTTCACTTTTCACTTTCATGCATTGGAGAAGGAAATGGCAACCCACTCCAGTGTTCTTGCCTGGAGAATCCCAGGGACGGAGGAGCCTGGGGGGCTCCCATCTATGGGGTCGCACAGAGTCATACACGACTGAAGTGACTTAGCAGCGGCAGCAGCAGCAGCATACACAGAAATGATATTGGTGGATCATGTGGTAGTTTATTCCTTAAGGAACTTTCATATCTTTTTCCATAGCATCTGCACCATTTTGCATTCCCACCAATAGGGTACAAGGGTTCCCTTATCCCTGCATCCTTACCAACACTTTTATCTTTTATTCTGCTGATAAGATTTTATCTTCTGCTTAGCCATGCTAATTGATAAGAGATGATATCTCACTGTGGTTTTGATTTTCACTTCCCTGATGATTACTGATATTGCCTATCTTTTCATACACCTGTTGGCCATTTGGATGTCTTCTTCAGAGAAATGTCTATTCAGTTTCTTTGCCTATATTTTATCGGGTTATTATTGTTATTGATTTAAACGAATTCCTTATATCTCTTAGATATTAACCCTTTTTCTGATACATAGCTTGTAAATATATTCTCCCATTCTGTAGGCTGTCTTTTCTTTTTTTTTTTTCTGTGCAGAAGCTCTTCCGTTCAAGGTAGTTCCACTTTCCTTTTCCTCTTGTTGCTGTGTTTTTAGTGTCAAATCCAAGAAATTATTGCCAAGACCAACATCAAGAATCTTTTCCTCTGTTTTCTTCTAGAAGTTTTTCAGTTTCAGGTCTTATGTTTAAATCTTTAATTTATATTGAGTTATTTTCAATGTACAGTATAAAATAGGTGCCAATTCCACTCTTTGGCATGTGAATATCCAGCTTTCCCAACATAATTGGTTGAAAAGACTATCCTTTCCCCACGGCATATTCTTGGCCCTTTTCAAAGACCAGTTCACTGTATATAGGTAGGTTTATATCTGGGCTCTGCATTCAGTTAAATTGGTCTTGATGTCTATTTTTATGCTAGTACTACATTGTTTTGGGGAAGGAAATGGCAACACACTCCAGTATTCTTGCCTGGAAAATCCCATGGACAAAGGAGCCTGGCAGGCTACAGTTCACGGGGTCGCAAAGAGTTGGGCAGTTCACTTCACTTCACCACATTGTTTTGATTACTGTAGATTTATAATATATTTTAAAAGCAAGGTGTGTAGTGACTCCAACTTTGTTTTCTTGCTCAAAATTGCTTTGACTGTTTAGTCTTTTGTGATTCCATATGAAATTTAGAATTTTTTTTTCTGTTTCTGTAAGAAGTGTCATTGGAATTTAGATGGGGGTTGAACTTAATATTTATATCACTTTGGGTAGTATGACTTTTAACAATATTAATTTTTCCAGTTCATGGACACGAGGTGTCTTTCCATCTACTTGTGTCTGCTTTCATTTATTTCATTTGTGTTTTACGGTGTCAGTGTACAAGTCTTTCACTTACTTGGTTAAATTTACTCCTAAGTATTTTATTCCTTTTTATGCTACTATAGATTTGGTTGTTTTCTTAATTTTGTTTTCAGATAGTTTATTGCTGGTGTATAGAAATATAAATAATTTTTATGTGTTGATTTTTTATCCTGCAACATTACTGAATCAATTTATTAGTCATATGTCTGTGCAAACGCATGTAGTCTTTAGGATTTTCTACATATAAGATCATGTCATTGACAGAGATAATTTTACTTGTTCCTTTAAATTTAGAATGTCAATCTGCCCTTCTTATCTTCTGAATAATGTTGTTTTATTAGGTCATAGCTAAATATTTATCTGTTTTTAAAAAGCTAATTTAATCCTCACAGCAACCCTAGGAGGGAGGTTCATTAGCTCCACTTTACACTTGAAAAAGCTGAAGCATAGGAAAAATAACTTTCCCAATGCATACAGTGAATAAAAGAAAATTCAGATTCAAATATAATCAATTGCCTCCAGAACTTGCTAAGCCAATGCACGATCAGGTATTATTATAAATTATAATTTCTACATTATAAACTTAACTTAATTAAAATATTTTGGTATTTGTACAGGACTTGTCAAGTTTATCAATCAAACAAAAAAGAGATCAGTAATAGATATTTGTCAAAATACATGAAAGTTGAATTTGCAATAAACATGACTTTAAATCAATACAGTGGTTCTGGGACAACTATCCATATGGGACACATTATGTTTATTTCTAAGACCAAGTATTCAAAAACTTAAAATACAGATAGGTTAAAGTATTCAAAAACTTAAACTACAAACAGGTTAAAGACTTAAATATTTAAAAATCCATAAAATGAGTTAAATGCATATGACAGATTTATCTACTTTAATTACAGAAAGTATTCCTAAATAAGATGCAAAAATTGAGTCAGAGACTGATGATAACCATATTAAATTTAAGACTTTATTTTTAACAAAAAATAACAATAAGTTTAAAAAGACAAGTGATGGACCTGAAGAAAGTATTTGAGACATGCATAATGAACAAAAAAATTCTTATTAAGAAAACATTACAAACTACCAACTGAGGAGACATGCAAATAATACAGGTAGTGGATATTTATAGAGAATGAAAATTGTCATAAAAGAATGCTCAGCTTTATCAGTAATCAGGGAAATGAAATTTACAGGTCAAGAGATACAATTTTTAATCCATCAATTGGCAACAAATTATATAATTTGATCATCTGAAACATTGAGCAAAAGTAGAAGAAACAGATTATGATATCTGACCCATTTCTAAAATCTGTCTAGGGAATTCCCTGGTGGTCCAGTGTTTGGGACTCCATACTTGCACTGTTGAGGGATCCGGTTTGATTTCTGGTCAGGGAACTAGATTCCCACATTCTGCAAGGTACAGTCTGAATGAAAAACAAAAAACAACAACAACAACAACAAAAAAAAACCTGTCTATACTATATCCTTAAAATTTTCCAAATTTGTCCACTTCTCTTCATCTTCATTATATCTACCTTAGGCTAAATTACTAACATATCTCACCAAGGTGTGGGCTATATAACATCCTACAGACACATATCCTATTTGCTTCTCTTATATCTCAACAAGTCATTCACTATTTAGGATCCAAACTAATCATTTTTAAAAGCACATCAACATCACTCCCCTTCCTTAAAATCTTTGAATGACTTTGTTTTATTTAGAAGAAAAAAAAGTCAAACCCTTTTATCAGGTTTTCATGGTCCTATGCAATCTCTAGCCTGTCTCCTTTCTCAACTTCATGTAATACTACCCTTATCCTTGCAGATTATGTCTCAAAAACACTGGATTTTCTCTTTCTAGAACAAGCCAAGCTAGTCTCAATCTCAGGGTCTATGTATCTTCTGTTTCCTTTGTCAAGAATGATATCTTTTTTGTTCTTATTTAGTCTCTGGCTCAAATGTCATTTCCTAAACTAGGTCTTCTCTAAACACTTTGTATAATATTAATCCCCATCACTGCTATCCATATTATATCACTATTTATCACTACTTAATGTAATACTAATTATATATTGATTTGCTTATTATATATGTTCTCTATTAGAATAAAAATTTGATCATAAACATATTTCAGTCTTTTCTTTAGCAAACCTAGTACTTGAAATATCATAAAATTCAATATTTTTTCAAATGAATAAACTGTTGATGGGAACATAATTTGATACATCCCCTTTAAAGACAAATTTCCATGAGAATATGCATATTCTATCACGTAGAAATTCTATTTCTCAGTATCTACCCAAGACAAGGATAAGTACAAAGACTATAGGTTCAAAATGCTTATCTCACCAATGTTCACAACAGTGAAGTATTTAAGGAAAATTTGAATTTTCATCAGGCAAAAAATAGCTAAACAATATAATGTATGTGCAATAAATTTGTCTCAACTCTAGCCATTCCAGACTTTTTTGTTGACTATGATGGCTACTCCATTTCTTCTAAGGGATTCTTGCACACAGTAGTAGGTACAATGGTCATCTGAGTTAAATTCATCCATTCCAGTCCATTTTAGTTCACTGATTCCTAAAATGTCAATGTTCAGTCTTGCCATCTCCTCTTTGATCACTTCCAATTTACCTTGATTCATGAACCTAACGTTCCAGGTTCCTATGCAATATTGTTCTTTACAGCATTGGACATTACTTCCATCACCAGTCACATCCACAGCTGGGTGATGTATTTGCTTTGGCTCCATCTCTTCATATTTTCTGGAATTACTACAAACAAAGCTAGTGGAGGTGATGGAATTCTAGTTGAGCTTTTTAAAATCCTAAAAGATATTGCTGTGAAAGTGCTGCACTCAATATGCCAGCAAGTTTGGAAAACTCAGCAGTGGCCACAGGACTGGCAAAGGTCAGTTTTCATTCCAATCCTAAAGAAAGGCAATGCCAAAGAATGCTCAAACTACCACACAATGGCACTCATCTCACACGCTAGCAAAGTAATGCTCAAAATCCCCCAAGCCAGCTTCAACAGTACATGAACTGTGAACTTCCAGATGTTCAAGCTGGATTTAGAAAGGGCAGAGGAACCAGAGATCAATTTGCCAACATTCATTGGATCATTGAAAAAGCAAGAGAGTTCCAGAAAAACATCTATTTCTGCTTTATTGACTATGCCAAAGCCTTTGACTATGTGGATCACAACAAACTTCTGAAAGAGGTGGGAATACCAGACCACCTGACCTGTCTCCTGAGAAACCTGTATGCAGGTCAGGAAGCAACAATTAGAACTGGACATGGACCAACAGATTGGTTCCAAATAGGAAAAGGAGTACGTCAAGGCTGTATATTGTCACCCTGCTTATTTAACTTATATGCAGAGTACTTCATGAGAAATGCCAGGCTCGAAGAAGCACAAGCTGGAATCAAGATTGCTGGGAGAAATATCAATAACCTCTGGTATGCAGATGACACCACCCTTATGGCAGAGAGCCTCTTGATGAAAGTGAAAGAGGAAAGTGAAAAAGTTGGCTTAAAGCTCAACATTCAGAAAACTAAGATCATGGCATCTGGTCCCATCACTTCATGGCAAATACATGGGGAAACAATGGAAAAAGTGAGAGACTTTATTTCTGGGGACTCCAGAATCACTGCAGATGGTGACTGCAGCCATGAAATTAAAAGACGCTTACTCCTTGGGAGGAAAGTTATGACCAACCTAGATAGCATATTAAAAAGCACAGACATTACTTTGCTAGCAAAAGTCCATCTAGTCAAGGCTATGATTTTCCCGTGGTCATGTATGGATGTGAGAGTTGGACTGTGAAGAAAGCTGAGTGCTGAAGATTTGATGCTTTTGAACTGTGGTGTTGGAGAAGACTCTTGAGAGTCCTTTGGATTGCAAAGAGATCCAACTAGTCCATCCCAAAAGCAATCAGTCCTGAATGTTCATTGGAAGGACTGATGTTGAAGCTGAAGCTTCAATACTTTGGCCACCTCATGTGAAGAGTTGACTCATTGGAAAAGACTCTGATGCTGGGAGGGATTGAGGGCAGGAGGAGAAGGGGACAACAGAGGATGAGATAGCTGGATGGCATCACCGACTTGATGTACATAAGTTTGAGTAAACTCTGGGAGTTGGTGATGGACAGGGAGGCCTGGCGTGCTGCGATTCATGGGGTCACAAAGAGTCAGACACTACTGAGTGACTGAACTGAAGTAGCCATTCCATTCGCATTCTAGTCAATAGAAAGGAGTATGGAACTGAGGAAGGATCTCTCCCCTCCCTTAAATGATACTTATTGAAAATCACATGTAGCACTTTTGTTTACATCTATTGGCCAGAATTTAATCATATGACCATACTTGACAGCAAGGGAGTCTGAAATGTGTCATCATTTTTCAGATGGACAATCCCCAGCTAATGACCAAAATTTGTCTTGTTAAGGGAAAAAGGGTGGTGTGTTTTGGACAACAACTGACCATCTCTAACATAGCACCATTTTAAAATAAGCCTGTGTATTGTGGTTTTCTATGCAACATGAGAAATCTGGGGCCTGGGCAAGGGGTGAGTGCACAGGCTTATCATATTTGAAAGCAAATGAAGAGTTCACTGAAAAACATCCATGATAAAGGATGGTTTCAGGGGTGTGGGGGTGTGCAACCTATATCATACAGTATCATGACATCAGAAGGACCCCCTAATTAGTTTAATGCTCTCATGTCACCATCATGAAACTCATACCTTTTTAATAAAGGGCTCTGCATTGTACTGGCACCCACAAATTAAGTAGCTGATCTTGTCATGACACGTATTTGCTCCTTAGAGTTTAGCTGGTGTGGATGTGATTCAGAACTTGAATTTCCATTAATTATTCATTTCACTTAGATTATAGAAATATATTTTGTATAAAAATAACGTGAGTTAAGGGCCAAATATATTGAAGTAAAGAAACTTCAAATGACAGCATGAAGTTAATAACTGAAGCAATACAAGCCCCGAGGGGATCTTGTAAGGGAGCAAAGAGCAAATACACAATGCCAGCAGAGTGAAAACAAATACATGACAGTGCTTAATGGACTTCTACCAAAACATCTTCCCTAAGAATAAAGCTGAAATTGCCTGTCTTAAAGCAGGGCAATTACTCAAATGTAGAACCACAACTCTTCCCAGCCAGGAAATGAGTTTCCAAGTTTTCTTGCAAAAGAAACTTTGTAATATTTGTTTTTGTATGATCTCTCACCCAAATCCTTTGCTTCCTTCTCTTTTGATGGTCTTGTCATCAGGCTCTCCCTCCCTCTCATCCTGCATCTTAATTGAGCAGAGATGGCAGAGAAGACTATATACTTTGTAACTATACCCTTCCCTTGATTGATGTTTCAGTTACAAGTGATTCAGTGGACTTATTTCTTCTTCCTTTCCTTCCATTACCTAATTTCTAGTTTTTTATTCTCTTGGGAAGAATGTACTTTATGAACTAGGTTTGGGATTTAATCCAGAGTGACCTCAGAATTTTAAAACTAGAAGTTTACCTTTTAGTTAAAGATTGGGTAACTTTGATTAACTTGAATACTCTGAGTATCTAAAAATGGTTACTAATTATAAAACTTTCTTTAAAAATTAGAAATGAAATTTCAATAGATATATATGCTTATATGTAAGGAAATGACAGCCCACTCCAGTATTCTTGCCTGGAGAATTTCATGGACAAAGGAGCCTGGCAGGCTACAATCCATGGGATCACAAAGAGTTGGACATGACTGAGCAACTAACACATATATGCTTATACAAACATTACTATTACAATAACTAAAACAATAATAAACACATACTGAGGTAGACCTTGAGCTAAGTGTTCCTAAAGCCCTAGGGTAAGTATTAGAACCATCCTTAATTTTCATGTTAAGTAACTGAGACTCATGTAAAGATATCACATAGCATGCTTAAAGCCATAATAAATTCCAAAACTCAAAAGAGAGACTCAGATACATACTTTTAAATAAATAAAGGGATAGACTGTAGCATTTCACCTTCAAATAGAGTGTAGAATATTTTCTCTTCACACAACATGTGCACAAGTAATATATGTTGAATTGGGACCATACTGTACAAAAGTTCTGGAGAAACCATTCACATGTTTGCCAAGAGAAGTGCAACACAACAGCTATATGGAACACTGAATTTTAGGAGTAAGTCATAGAAGAAGGCCACCTGACACCTAAGAATATCAACCCACATTGTGGGTTAAATAAATAAAAAATAAAGTCCTATTGTGTCTAAGAAAACATTGAGATTTATTTATCACAGCACCTACTTGTATGTTATCTATTAGCAATTGAGAGTAAACTCTGAGACTCAGTAAAGCTATACTCAAAAGAAAACCAAAAGCCATAAATTAATTTATTAGAAGAAACATTGAAAACAGATGAGAGACTTCCCTGGTGGACCAGTGGTAAAGAATCTGCCTTGCAAGGCAGGGATATGGGTTGCATCCCTGGCTGGGGAACTAGGACCCCACATACCATGGAGCAACTAAACCTGCACACCACAAACACTGAGCCAACCGTGAAGCCAATGCACTCTGGAGCCACAACTACTGACACAACCAGAAAATCCATAGGCCACATGGAAAAAATCCAATATAACACAAGACCTGACATCACCAAATTCTTTAAAAATATATTAAAAAAATAAAAAGAAAATTGAAGAAATGACAAAAGCATCCATTCAAAGTAGGTAGAAAAAGAAAAACAAAATAAACCATTACAAATTGAAACATAATAATAAATATGGAATAAGATGAAATAACCAAGATGCACAGTATTCATAACATACACTTCAGTGGCATTAAGTACATTCACATTGCTGCACAATCATCACCACCAACTTCCCAGGCTGAAATTTGGTACCCCTTAAACAACAACTCCTTATTGCCTCCTCCCCTAGGCCCTGACAAACACTATTCTTTGTCTATGAATAATATTGTTATGAACACAACTGTAAAACTGTGTTTCTACTTTCAGTTCTTTGGAACATATATCTAGTAGTGGAACTGCTGGGTGGTATGATAATTCTATGTACCATAAGTTGCTTTTAAAAGTCCAGTAAACAGCTAAAACTCTAAGATAAGTAGAAGGAAGATAAAATTAACATTAGGGAGGAGAAGGGAAATATATATATGTGTATCAGTTCAGTTCAGTTCAGCCTCTCAGTCGTCTCTGACTCTTTGTGATCCCACGAATCGCAGCACGCCAGGCCTCCCTGTCCATCACCAACTCCCGGAGCTTACTCAAACTCATGCCCATCAAGTCGGTGATGCCATCCAGCGATCTCATCCTCTGTCGTCCCCTTCTCCTACTGCCCTCAATCCCTCCCAGCATCAGGGTCTTTTCCAATGAGTCAACTCTTCGCATGAGGTAGCCAAAGTATTGGAGTTTCAGCTTCAGCATCAGTCCTTCTAATGAACACCCAGGACTGATCCCCTTTAGGATGGACTGGTTGGATCTCCTTGCAGTCCAAGGGACTCTCAAGAGTCTTCTCCAACACCACAGTTCAAAAGCATCAATTTTTTGGTGCTCAACTTTCTTCACAGTGCAACTCTCACATCCATACATGACCACTGGAAAAACCATAGCCTTCGCTAGATGGACCTTTGCTAGGAAAGTAATGTCTCTACTTTTTAATATGCTATCTAGGTTGGTCATAACTTTCCTTCCAAGGAGTAAGCGTCTTTTAATTTCATGGCTGCAATCACCATCTGCAGTGATTTTGGAGCCCAAAAAAATAAAGTCAGCCACTGTTTCCAATGTTTCCCCATCTATTTGCCATGAAGTGATGGGACTGGATGCCATGATCTTAGTTTTCTGAATGGTGAGCTTTAAGCCAACTTTTTCACTCTCCTCTTTCACTTTTATAGTGAGGCTTTTTAGTTCCTTTTCACTCTCTGCCATAAGGGTGGTGTCATCTGCATATCTGAGGTTATTGATATTTCTCCCGTCAATCTTGATTTCCTCTTGTGCTTCTTCCAGCCCAGCGTTTCTCATGATGTAAGCTGTGTATAAGTTAAATAAGCAGGGTGACAATATACAGCCTTGACATACTCCTTTTCCTATTTGGAACCAGTCTGTTGTTCCATGTCCAGTTCTAACTGTTGCTTCCTGACCTGCATATAGGTTTCTCAAGAGGTGGGTCAGGTGGTCTGGTATTCCCATCTCTTCCAGAATTTCCCACAGTTTATTGTGATCCACACAGTCAAAGGCTTTGGCATAGTCAATAAAGCAGAAATAGATGTTTTCCTGGAACTCTCTTGCTTTTTTGATGATCCAGTGGATATTGGCAATTTGATCTCTGGTTCCTCTGTCTTTTCTAAAACCAGCTTGAACATCTGGAAGTTCTAGATTCACGTATTGCTGAAGCCTGGCTTGGAGAATTTTGAGCATTACTTTACTAGCCTGTGAGATGAGTGCAATTGTGTGATCGTTTGAGCATTCTTTGAGATTGCCTTTCTTAGGGATTGGAATGAAAACTGACCTTTTCCAGTCCTGTGGCCACTGCTGAGTTTTCCAAATTTGCTGGCATATTGAGTGCAGCACTTTCACAGCATCATCTTTCAGGATTTGAAATAGCTCAACTGGAATTCCATCACATCCACTAGCTTTGTTTGTAGTGATGCTTTCTAAGGCCCACTTGACTTCACATTCCAGGATGTCTGGCTCTAGGTGAGTGATCACACCATTGTGATTATCTGGGTCGTGAAGATCTTTTTTGTACAGTTCTTCTGTGTAGTCTTGCCACCTCTTCTTAATATCTTCTGCTTCTGTTAGGTCCATACCATTTCTGTCCTTTATTGAGCCCATTTTTGCATGAAATGTTCCCTTGGTATCTCTGATTTCCTTGAGGAGATCTCTAGTCTTTCCCATTCTGTTGTTTTCCTCTATTTCTTTGCATTGATCACTGAGGAAGGCTTTCTTATCTCTCCTGGCTATTCTTTGGAACTCTGCATTCAAATGGGAATATCTCTCCTTTTCTCCTTTGCTTTTCATTTCTCTTCATTTCACAGCTGTTTGTATAGCCTCCTCAGACAACCATTTTTCCTTTTTGCATTCCTTTTCCATGGGGATGGTCTTGATCCCTGTCTCCTGTACAATGTCACGAACCTCTGTCTATAGTTAATCAGGCTCTCTGTGTATCAGATCTAGTCCCTTAAATCTATTTCTCACTTCCACTGTATAGTCATAAGGGATTTGATTTAGGTCATACCTGAATGGTCTAGTGGTTTTCCCTACTTTCTTCAATTTAAGAGAGAATTTGACAATAAGGAGTTAATGATCTGAGCCACAGTCAGCTCCCAGTCTTGTTTTTGCTGACTGTATAGAGCTTCTCCATCTTTGGCTGCAAAGAATATAATTATGTGTATAGAATATATTAAAATATTATATGCAATTTATACCAATAAATTTGAGTTTAAAAATTTAAAGAAGTGTAAATAGAGATATAAAGGTACATACACACACAAGAAGACAGAAAATAGACCATAGAAGTAGTTGAATTGAAGATTAGCCAGTAAAAATATAACAGTTTCAGACTTTCTTATAAGTGAATATTATTAAAACACTATGGAACATAAAGTTCTCTGTATTTCAATATTCTGCTGATTATATAACAACAGGTATAGCCACCACCTCATACTCTAAATTGATAAAATCCTAATAACCAAATACAGTTCAAGCATATTTATATTCTACATATATTTTTCTTGAATTGTTGTATAGGCTAAACTTTATAAAAATTAGAAAGACATAAAATGATAATTATTTATAATCAATATGACTTTTTCTTTAGAGCATTCAAGTAAATGAACTGAAAAAAAATAGACCTACAAGAAGATCAAGTAGTTATCCAAATAAAAACCTACATGCAAAAATTAATAACATTGCTTTATAATGTCAGTAACCATTTTGAAAATGTCATGAAAATTACCGCATTTCCAATTATAATAAATACATAAAATATATTAGGAATTTTAGCTTATACCAGAATAAATGAAAACACGCACATGATTCTGGCTAGGAAGACACAACATTATACACAGCTTATACAATGTATGTGAAAGATAATTTAAATGAAAATAGCTAAGATGGAGGAAGGGAATTAAGAAGGAAGAAATTACCTGTGAAAACAGACTACATCAAATTATTAAAGAGAGTGATATAATAATGACTTAGATAATAATAAGAGATTCCATAAACAGATCAACATATGTATGGAAAGTGAGTATACTGTAAAGGTACAAAGGAACTTGTCAATAACTATTGCTGTGGCTACTGCTATAAATTTATAGGGGGAAAAGCAAATACACATATGCATTTCAAATGAGCAGAACACCTAGACTTGAAATAATAAGTTAGAGATTGAAAAAATACAGAAACAACATTGATTTTAAAGATTGTGAACCGGTTAGGGAAGGACTTCTTGAGATACAAAAGCAAAGAAACACAAAGGAAACTTCTGACAGTTCTTTCTATACGCAATTGTGGGGACAGAAAATGAGCCAAGGTGGCGTATTCAGGCTCTCTCACCCCATGTTTTGTAAATAATGACTATGTAACAGCAAAGATCATTTATAACACTGCACATGTGCATCACAAGGAACTCGCTTGGACAGGGGCTACTGTGTGCACTATACCTGTATGAGCTGCACCATGAAAGCCCTGGTTGCTATTTCATTGGGGCTACACTGGAAGAGCATCAGAGTCATGTTTTATGAAGTTAAGTTTTGGCTATGTCATGGCTGTGTTATGGTTATGTTATACCTGCTGTGGCAGCCAGGAGAGAATAAATGTGTCTGCAGTTCCTACAGCTCCTCGAGTCTTCTTCCAGCCTCTTAGCTTATGCCTTGTGCACCCTGGGTTCAGCAAACAGTGTGAACAGTGATACAGTTGGCATCATGAACAGGATCAGTGATACAGCAAGCAAAAATATTATTGTTCTAAAAAATCCATATGGAAAAATGAATGACAAATTCAGAGAAAATGTTTCCAGATGTGTTTTATATAATAATAATAAATATCTTACAAATAAAGAAAACAGAGATACACAACTACAGATGAGAGAAGAATCAGTATGGATGTTCAAGTCACAAGGATAAAAATGGTGGTTAAACAAATATAATAAATAATAATTCTCTTATGAGGGAAGCACAAAATAACATTGAGAAGAGTGTATTCTGGAATGGTAGCATGAGATTTTTTTTTTTTTTTTTAACTCTATGGCTTAAAACTCAACATTCAAAGGACAAAGATCATGGCATCTGGTCCCATCATTTCAGGACAAATAGAAGGGGAAAAAAGTGTAAATGGTAACAGATTTTCTTTTCTTGGGCTCCCAAATCACTGTGGACAGTGATTGCAACCACAAAATTAAAAGATTTTGCTATTTGGTAGGAAAGCTATGAGAAATCTAGACAGCATCTTAAAAAACAGAGACATCATTTTACCAACAAAGGTCAGTATAGTCAAAGCTATGGTTTATGCAGTAGTCATGTACAGATGTGAGAGTTGGACCATAAAGAAGGCTGAGCACCAAAGAATTGATGCTTTTGAATTGTGGTATTGGAAAAGACTCCTGGGAGTCCCTTGGACTTCAAAGAGATCTAACCAGTCAATCCTAATGAAAATCAGCCCTGAATATGCATTGGAAGGACAGAATTGTTAAAAATTTCCTAAATTTTATTTTAAATGTACACATTCAAGAAGATCAACAAATTATAAGCAAAATAAAAACAAAGACATCCATACTTATAAGTCATTATCAAGATATGTAAAGACAAAGAGAAAATCTTGGGAATTTTTTTTTTTTTTTACTGAAGTATAGTTGATTTACAATAATATATTTGTTTCAGATATAGAGCATAGTGATTCAATACTTTTTACAGTTTGCATTCTACTAAAAGTTATTAAAAGATAATGGCTGTAATTCCCTGTGCTTACTCCCTTCCCTTCATGCTTCTCCTCATTGGTAACAACTAGTTTGTTTTCTACATCTATGAGTTTGTTTCCTTTTTTCCTTGTTTGCTATATACATGTATTTGTACTCTTTTTCTGGAGAAGGAAATGGCTACTAACTCCAGTATTCTTGCCTGGAGAATCCCATGGACAGAGGAGCCTAGTGAGCCACAGTCCACAGGGTTGCAAAGAGTTGGACATGACTGAAGCAACTTAGCATCTCTTTTACAGATTCCAAGTCTAAGGGATATAGACTAATTGTGTTGTCATTTTCCTTGATGTACAGAGTGAATTCCTTAACAAAATGATCCAGTTATAAAGGAAAAATTCAATACCTGAAGTAGAAAACATCCTATGAGGCAAAAATAGCAGACTAATTGATATAGAAGAATATATACATTACCCGGAGACAGAATAATGGAAATCACCCAGTAAGGGGAAAAAATGAATACAAATTTAAAAATACTAAAACATTTAAAGAGATTTTTAAGGAGAATATTCAGTTCAGTTGCTCAGTCGTGTCCGACTCTGCAACCTCATGAACCACAGCACTCCAGGCCTCCCTGTCCATCACCAACTCCCAGAGTCCACCCAAACCCATGTCCACTGAGTCGGTGATGCCACCCAACCATCTCATCCTCTGTCGTCCCCTTCTCCTCCTGTCCTCAATCTTTCCCAGCATAAAGGTCTTTTCAAATGAGTCAGCTCATCACATCAGGTGGCCAAAGTATTGGAGTTTCAGCTTCAACATCAGTCCTTCCAATGAACACCCAGGACTGATCTCCTTTAGGATGGACTGGTTTGGTATCCTTGCAGTCCAAGGGACTCTCAAGAGTCTTCTCCAATACGACAGCTCAAAAGCATCAATTCTTCAGTGCTCAGCTTTCTTTATAGTTCAACTCTCACATCCATACATGACTACTGGAAAAACCATAGCCTTGGTTAGACGGACCTTTGTTGTCAAAGTAATGTCTCTGCTTTTTAATATGCTGCCGAGGTGGGTCATAACTTTCCTTCCAAGGAGTAAGCATCTTTTAATTTCATGGCTGCAATCACCATCTGTAGTGATTTTGGAGCCCAGAAAAATAAAGTCTGACACTGTTTCCACTGTTTCCCCATCTATTTGCCATGAAGTGATGGGACCAGATGCCATGATCTTAGTTTTCTGAATGTTGAGCTTTAAGCCAACTTTTTCACTCTCCTCTTTCACTTTCATCAAGAGGCTCTTTAGTTCTTCTTCACTTTCTGCCATAAGGGTGGTGTCATCTGCATATCTAAGGTTATTGATATTTCTCCCAGCAACCTTGATTCCAGTTTGTGCTTCCTCCAGCCCAGCATTTCTCATGATGTACTCTGCATATAAGTTAAATACGCAGTGACCATATATAGCCTTGACATACTCCTTTTGCTATTTGGAACCAGTTTGTTGTTCCATGTCCAGTCCTAACTGTTGCTTCCTGATCTGCATACGGGTTTCTCAAGAGGCAGGTCAGGTGGTCTGGTATTCCCATTTCTTTCAGAATTTTCCACAGTTTATTGTGATCCACACAGTCAAAGGCTTTAGCATAGTCAATAAAGCAGAAATTGATATTTTACTGGAACTCTCTTGCTTTTTTGATGATCCAGCGGATGTTGGCCATTTGATCTCTGGTTCCTCTGCCTCTTCTAAAACCAGCTTGAACATCTGGAAGTTGATGCCTCACATGTTCTGGAAGCCTGGCTTGGAGAATTTTGAGCATTACTTTACTAGCGTGTGAGATGGGAACATTAAGAATATCAATAGTCAGATTATACAGCTACCAGAAGGAAAAGAGAGAGGAGGGGTTAAAAATGTATTTGAGGAAATTGTAGCTACAAACTACCCCAACCTGAAGAAAGAAACAGAAGCATGGAGGATTGAAAACAGGATGGACTTATACAGACCCAGACCAAAACATATAATGAAAATGGAAAATTTTAAAGAGAGAATTGAGAAGGCAGCAGGAGAAATACCAAGAGTCATATACAAGGAAACCTCCATAAGACTGTCAGTTGACTTTTTGGCAGAAACTTTTCAGGCCAGAAGGGAGTGGCATGATATATTCAAAGCACTAAAAGGGAAATACCTACAATCTAGGATACTTTACCCAGAAATATCATTTAGAATAGAAATAGAAAGAACTTCTCAGAGAGAAACAAAAACTTAAAGAATTCATCAATACTAAGCCTACCCTGAAAGAAATGTTAAAGAGAGTTTTCTCTAAATGTAAAAGAAGTGAGAATCTTTAGGAAAGAGAAAATTCAACTAGGAAAACCAAACATATAGTAAGGACTAAGGATCAAGCATGTCAGTCAATACAAAGATTAAAATACAAAAAATAAATAAATAAACTGTAAAAGCAAATATAACTTCAATAAACAGTTAAGGAGGAAGCTTGAAATGTAAAATATGACATCAAAAACACAAAATGTGGGAGAAAAGAGCAAAAAATGTGACCATTTAGAATATATTTGAACGTAAATCACTACTAGTTTAAAACAAGTTGAAGTAATTTTGGTTCAACATATATGAACCCATGATAAACACACAACAAAAACCTACAATAGATACACAAAAACTAAAAAGAAACAAACATAAGCATACTATAAAAGAAAATCATCCAACCACAAATGTAAAAAACAAATGTAGAAACAAGCCGAGAAGAACTACAGAAATAATCAGAAAACAAGTAATAAAATGGCAATAAGTACATGAAATTGAAAGTTGCTCAGTCATGTCCAACTCTTTGTCACCCCATGGACTATACAGTCCATGGAATTCTCCAGGCCAGAATACTGGAGTGGGTTGCCTTTCCCTTCCCCAGAGGATCTTCCCAACCCAAGAATTGAACCCAGGTCTCCC
The DNA here is from genome assembly GCF_033118175.1 of Dama dama. Taxonomy (NCBI): domain Eukaryota; kingdom Metazoa; phylum Chordata; class Mammalia; order Artiodactyla; family Cervidae; genus Dama; species Dama dama. Next base: position 25,950,484 of record NC_083714.1, read on the forward strand.
ACATTCCAGGCATATTCTTTACCAGCTGAGCCACAAGGGAATCCCAAGAATACTGGAGTGCATACATATCAATTATTTTAAATGCCAATGAGCTAAATGCTCCAATCAAAAGACATATGGTGGCGGACTGGATTTAAAAAAAAAAAAAAAACAAGATCCATCTATCTGCTGTGTACAAGAGGCTCATTTCAGACCTAAAGACACACACAGACTGAAAGTGAGGGGATGGAAAAGGATATTTCCTGTAAATGGAAGCAAAAAGAAAGCAGAAGGATCAATACTTAGACAAAATAGACTTTAAAACAAAGAGAAAATCTTGGAAATAGCACGGGGGAAAAATGACACTTTACCTACTAGGGAAACATAAAATATTAATAGCCAACTTTTCATTTTAAAAATATGGGGGCTAGAAGTCAGTGAGATTATATTCAATGTACTAAGAGAAAAATAAAATCTCAACCAAGAACCATATATCTAGCAAAACCATCTTTCAAAAATTAAGAGGAGGTAAAGTTGATCCTAGATAAACAAAAACTGACAGTTTTTTGTTTGTTTTTTGCTGGCAAACCCACTTCAGGCTGAAAGAAACGTCAGACAGCAATTCAAATCCATTGAAAAAAACTGAGTGTCATTACAGGTCATTATTTAGGGAAAAATAAGACAATAAAATTATATATTTCCCTCTTCTTCCTTCTCTCAACCTTTAAACATTAAGTGTATAAAACAATTTTATATAATTGCATTATTGAGCACATAATTTATGTGAATATAATACCTTTGATATTAATATCACAAAAGAGACAGGTAATTACGAACAAAGTTATACTGGAGTAAGGAAATGACAACACATGGTGATATGAATCAACAGAGAAAAATAAAACAAAACAGAATTTAAACATTCTTCACAATTGCACATGGAATGTTCTCCAGGATAGACAACACATTAGGCCAAAAAACTGGTCAAATAATTCGTGATTACTGAAATCAATGAAAGTATCTTTTCCAATCACAGTGGAATGAAACTAGAAATCAATAGCACAAGGCATGTTAGTCAGGACTCCCATAATAATACTATATACTAACAACAAAAATTCATTTTATCACGGTTCTGATGGCTGGAATTTTGAGATCACGGTGCTAGCCTTGAAGATTCTGGTCAGTACCCACTTCCTGACTCACAGATGGACTCTTTCTGGATGAGTCCTCACAAGACACACACACAGAAAAAGCTCTCTGCTGTCTCTCTCTAGAAGGGCATTAATCCCACCATGAATAACCTACTCTCATTATTTTATCTATATCTAATGATTTCCCAAAGGCCTCATCTCCAAATACAAACACATTGGTGGTTAGAATTCAGATAGAACTTTGGGGGAGACACTATTTAGTTTATAGTATTCCAACCCTGGCCCACAAAATCCATGACCTTCTTGCATGCAAAATGTCTTCACTCCGTGATATTCTGATTTATGATAAGAACTATATTTTTGGTCTTCATCCCTGTTTCAGTCACAGAGATCTAAAATCCTTGCAATTTCTTCAGTGATTAGAACCATATAGATGTCTTTTGTTACGTTAACAAGCTGGCTTTTAGATCCCACCTAAGGATGGGGGTGGTGTCATCTGCATATCTGAGGTTATTGATATTTCTCCCAGCAATCTTGATTCCAGCTTGTGCTTCATCCAGCCCAGCATTTCTCATGATGTACTCTGCATATAAGTTGAATAAGCACAGAGAGGAGATGTACTCTGCATATAAGTTAAATAAGAGGAGATTGAAAAAGTTGGCTTAAAGCTCAACATTCAGAAAACTAAGATCACGGCATCCGGTCCCATCATTTCATGGCAAATAGATGGAGAAACAGTGGAAACAGTGGCTGACTTTATTTTCTTGGGCTCCAAAATCACTGCAGATGGTGATTGCAGCCATGAAATTAAAAGACACTTACTCCTTGGAAGGAAAGTTATGACCAACCTAGACAGCATGCTAAAAAGCAGAGACATTACTTTGCCAACAAAGGTCCGTCTAGTCAAGGCTATTTTTTCCCAGTAGTCATGTATGGATGTGAGAGTTGAACTATAAAGAAAGCTGAGCACTGAAGAATTGATGCTTTTGAACTGTGGTGTTGGAGAAGACTCTTGAGAGTCCCTTGGACTGCAAGGAGATCCAACCAGTCCATCCTAAATGAAATCAGTCCTTAATGTTCATTGGAATGACTGATGTTGAAGCTGAAATCCCAATACTTTGGCCACCTGATATGAAGAACTGACTTACTGGAAAAGACCCTGATGCTGGGAAAGATTGAAGGCAGGAGGAGAAGGGGAAGACAGAGGATGAGATGGTTGGGTGGCATTACCTACTCAATGGACATGAGTTTGAGTAAACTCCGGGAGTTGATGATGGACAGGGAGGCCTGGAGTGCTGCAGTTCATGGGGTTGCAAAGAGTCGGACACGACTGAGTGACTGATCTGAACCGAAGGATGGGGGATGGTTGCCAGGAGAACAAACCATGTGATTAGAAGGTTAGAATTTTCAGCCCCACCCCCTGATTTTCCAGGAGGGAGAAAGCTTTGAGGTTGAATCAGTTATTATTGACCAATGATTTAGTCAGTCATGACTATGTAATGAAACCTCCTTAAAAACCTAAAAAGACAGCATTTTGGCCCTGTTCAGACAGCTTCTATGTGAGGAAATCAGAATGCTTCTGCATGTCACACTGTTAGACTCCAAGCTTCATAAGGACAGAGCTTTTCTGTTTAGAACCTCACCCTATTTAGCTAGTCATCTGGCTATTGATTCATGTCATTAATATGTTGTTCAGTGGCTCAGTCACATCTGACTCTGCAACCCCATGAACTGCAGCACACCAGCCGTCCCTGTCCTTCACCATCTCTAAGAGTTTACTCAAACTCATGTGTGTTGAGCCGATGACGCCATCCAACCATCTCATCCTCTGTCATCTCCTTCTCCTCCTGCCTTCAATCTTTCCCAGCATCAGAGTCTTTCCCATCATCAGAGTCAGCTCTTCATATCATGTGGTCAAAGTATTGGAACTTCAGCATCAGTCTTTCTAATGAATATTCAGGGTTGCTTTGATATACTTTTATAATAAATTGGCAATCTGATGAATAAATAGGTTTTCTTTAATTCTGTGAGACATTCTAGCAAATTAATTGAACTCAAAAAAAGGGATTGTGTAGCTGGTTGGTTAGAAGTACAGCTACCAACCTGGGCTGGTGACTAGCTTGTACAGTGGAGTGTGGTCTTGGGACTTAAGTCCTTTATCTGTGAAATCTGGTTCTTTCTCTGCATAGATAGGGTTAAAATTGACTTGATTTCTCAGACATCATTTTGGCATCTGAGAATTATTTGATTGTGTGGGGAAACTTCCACACAGACACATTGAAATTAGATCTTGGAACAGTTTTCTTATTCCATCTCAATAGCCCCCTCAAAAAAAAAAAAAAAAACAACCTCTTACAGCCAAAAAACAAACAAACAAAAAACTCTTAAATTGTTCCAGTATCAACTCAAAAGTCTAAAGTCAATGTATCATGTACCTATCATCAAACCAGATATGGATGAAACTTCAGGTATGATTTATACTGCAGCAATATTCCTATGAAGGTATGAACTTGTGAAATGAGACAGATTATGTGCTTCCAAAATACAATGGAGGGATAGGCATATGATAAACGTTCTTATCTCAGAGAGAATTTGGAAGAAAGAAAGGTGTGATGGATTTCAAGCAAGTTCAAAACCTAGCAAAGTAAACTCCATTATATTGTAAGGCTCAAGAATAATCCTCTTTGGCTTGATCTTCCAGCTTCTAAGCCCAGTGGGGTGGCAGCATCACTTTCACAACTCTGGAAAGGGATCTCACATTCTAAAGTGCTTCCAGATTAGAGTCTTGTTGGGTAGTTCTGCTGTCAAAGCTCTACTGGTGGTCCTGCCTTCCTGACTCTGCCTGACAGTCTCACTCCCAAGACTCAAGCCAGAGGCTATTCTTCTGGCTTTTTCAAACTGAAGCAATGGTACTGATGATCCCTGAATCATCCATAGGGTTATTTTTCTCTCTTCTTAAAAATTAGTACATGTACACAGCTGAATAGTTCTATTGTTCTATCCTATCCAATCCCAAAAGACTGATACTTTGCTTCAATTCATTCTATCTTCATCTGCTTCAGTTCAAAAGGTCAGTGGTTCTGTTCAGCTGATTTCTTAAGTTCTTTATTGAGCAATAGTCCAGTCTAACCCTTGGTGTTCTCTCCAGAACATGATTTCTCATTTTTTACAATATGAAGAGGCAGAAAATTTTCCAGATCTTCAAGTTCTGCTTACTTTTTTCTTACCACTTCCTTTCTCAATTCACCTTTCTCCTTTTGCATTTTACTATAAACATTCAAGAGGAATCAAATATCTCCTCAGCTAAATATCCAATTTCAGTGTTTGCAAATTCTGTTTTCCACAAACTCTTGAACACAATTAAGCCAAATTGTTCACCATTTTATAACAAGGATCACCTTTCTTCCAAATGCCAATAACATGGTCCTCATTTCCATCTAATACCTTACACGAATCACCCTTAATGTCCATATTTCTAGCACAGACTTCAAAACACTTCCATCCTCTACCCATTACCCAGTCCAAAATGGCTTCCATGTGTTTAGGTATATTATGGCAGCATTCCACTCTTGGTATCAAAATCTGTGTTAGTTTGGTTGACTGCCACAACAAATTCTATAGACAGAGTGGCTTTAAAAAGCAAAACTTATTTTATACACAGTTCTGAAGGGTGGATATACAAGATCAGACTGCCAGCAAAGTCAAGTTCTAATGAGAGTATTCATTCTGGGTTTTACCAGGATGGCTACCTACTCTTTGTGTCATTACATGGCAGAGAGAAAGAGAGCAAGCTTCCTCTTACCTCTTATGAGGGCACTGATCCCATAATAAGGGTCTCACCCTCATGAACTAATCTAAACCTAATTATCTTCCAAAGGCCCCATGTCTAAATACCAGCACACTGAGGGCAAGGGTTTCAACATATGAATTGGGCGTGGATTAAGTCCACAGGGCAAAGAAGACTGGAAAATCCAGTTATGTAGAAATTATAAAGTACACTCTTGAAATTCCAGTAGCTCAATAAGAAGTCAAAAGGGAAACTAGACAGTATTTTGGGAAAACTGAAAATGAAAAAAAAAATATTGTAAAACTTGCTAGTTGCAGTGAAAGCAGTGCTAAGAATACTTAGATATGTAAGTGTGTACATTTAAAAAGAAAAAAGATCTCAATTCAACAAGTAAAGCTACAACTCAACAAAGTAGAAAAAGAAGAAACTAAACCAAAGCTAGCAGAAGAAGGTAAATAATGTTAAAGGAGAGAACAATGAAGTAGAGAATAGAAAACACAATAGACAAAAATCAGCAAAAAAAGAGTTGATTTCTTGAAAAGGTGAAAAAAATCAACAAAACTTAGATTAACAAAAACATATATATATATATATGTATGTATGTGTGTGTATATATATATATATAATATATATATATATATATATATGATACCACAACCAGAAAAAAACAGTCTCTATGGTTTTCATATATATATATATATATATATGTATATATGTATTTTATATCAAAACCAGACAAAGAGATTATAAAAAGGTGAAATTACAGACTAGTAGACCTGATGCATTCTGAAACAGAAATCCTCAACAAAACACTAGCAAACTAAGTTGTACAGCGCATTAAAAGGATTATGTACCATGATCAAACGGGATTATTTTTGAAACACAAGGATAGTCTAACATATAAAAATCAATATAATATACCACATTAAGAAAATAAAGGACAAAACAAAATGATAATATCAATTGGGGCAGAAAAAGCATTTTAAATAATTCAAAACTTTTTAATAGTAAAAACACTGAGAAAATTAGAAAAAGGAAAAAAAAGGAAAAAGGCATAAACTACTTTATCATAAAAAAGGCCATTTATGAAAAGTTCATAGCAAACTTTATACTCAGTCAGTTCAGTCCAGTCGCTCAGACTCTTTGTGACCCCATGGACTGCAGCAGGCCAGGCATCCCTGTCTAAAACCAACTCCTGAAGCTTATTCAAAGTCATGTCCATCGAGTCAGTGATGCCATCCAACCATCTCATCCTATGTCTTCCCCTTCTCCTCCCGCCTCCAATTTTTAGTAGCAACAGGGTCTTTTCCAGTGAGTCAGCTCTTTGCATCAGGTGGCCAAAATATTGGAGTTTCAGCTACAACATCAGTCCTTCCAATGAATATTAAGGACTGATTTCCTTTAGGATGGACTGGTTGGATCTCCTTGCAGTCCAAGGGACTCTCAAGAGTCTTCTCCAACACCACAGTTCAAAAGCATCAATTCTTCAGTGCTCAGCTTTCTTTATAGTTCAACTCTCACATCCATACATGACTACTGGAAAAACCAAAGCTTTGACTAGACAGACCTCTGTTGGCAAAGTAATGTCTCTGCTTGTTAGCATGCTGTCTAGGTTAGTCATAACTTTTCTTCCAAGGAGCAAGTGTCTTTTAATTTCATGACTGCAGTCATCATCTGCAGTGATTTTGGAGCCCCCCAAAATAAAGTCTTCCACTGTTTTCATTGTTTCTGCATCTATTTGCCAAGAAGTGATGGGACAGGATGCCATGATCTTTGTTTTCTGAATGCTGAGCTTTAAGACAAATTTTTCACTCTCCTCTTTCAAAAGGTTTCATCAAGAGCCACTTTAGTTCTTCTTTGCTTTCTGCCATAAGGGTGGTGCCATCTGCATATCTGAGGTTATTGATATTTCTCCTAGCAATCTTGATTCCAGCTTGTACTTCATCCAGCCCAGCATTTCGCATGATGTACTTTGCATATAAGTTAAATAAGCATGGTGACAATATACAGCCTTGATATAGTCCTTTTCCTATTTGGAACCAGTCTGTTGTTCTAAGTCCAGTTCAAACTGTTGCTTCTTGATCTGCATACAGATTTCTCAGGAGGCAGGTGAGGTGGTCTGATATTCCCATCTCTTTCAGAATTTTCCACAGTTTGTTGTGATCCACACAGTCAAAGGCTTTGGCATAGTCAATAAAGTAGAAGTAGATTTTTTCTGGAACTATTTTGCTTTTTCAATGATCCAACAGATGTTGGCAATTTGATCTCTGGTTCCTCTGCCTTTTGTATGTCCAGCTTGAACATCTGGAATTTCATGATTCATGTACTTTTGAAGCCTGGCGTGGAGAATTTTGAGTATTATTTTGCTAGAGTGTGAGATGAATGTCATTGTGTGGTAGTTTGAGCGTTCTTTGGCATTGCCTTTCTTTGGGATTGGAATGAAAACTGACCTTTTCCAGTCCCGTGACCACTGCTGAGTTTTCCCAATTTGCTGGCATATTGAGTGCAGCACTTTCACAGCATCATCTTTCAGGATTTGAAATAGCTCAACTGGAATTCCACCACCTCCACTAGCTCTGTTCTCAGTGATGCTTCCTAAGGCCCACTTGACTTCACATTCCAGGATGTCTGGCTCTAGGTGTGTGATCACACCATCGTAATTATCTGGGTCATGAAGATATTTTCTGTATAGTTCTGTGTATTCTTGCCACTTCTTCTTAATATATCTGCTTCTGTTAGGTCCATGTCATTTCTTTCCTTTATTGTGCCCATCTTTGTATGAAATATTGCAAGAAAATATTCTAATTTTCTTAAAGAGATCTCTAGCCTTTCCCATTCTATTGTTTTCTGCTATTTCTTTTCATTGATCACTGAGGAAGGCTTTCTTATCTCTCTTTGCCATTCTTTGGAACTCTGCATTCAAATGGGTATATCTTTCCTTTTCTCCTTTGCCTTTCTCAGCTATATGTAAGGCCTCCTCAGGCAACCATTTTGCCTTTCTGCATTTCTTTTCCTTGGGGATAATCTTGATCCCTGTCTCCTGTACAGTGTCATGAACCTCCATCCATAGTTCTTCAGGCACTCTGTCTATCAGATCTAACCCTTGAATCTATTTGTCACTTCCACTGTATAGTTGTATGTAACTTGATTTAGGTTATACCTGAATGTTCTAGTGGTTTTCCCTACTTTCTTCAATTTAAGAGTGAATTTGACAATAAGGAGTTCATGATCTGAGACACAGTCAGCTCCTGGTCTTGTTTATGCTGACTGTATAGAGCTTCTCCATCTTTGGCTGCAAAGAATATAATCAGTCTGATGTCGGTATTGACCAGCTGGTGATGTCTATGTGTAGAGTCTTCACTGGTGTTGTTGGAAGAGGATGTTTGCTATGACTAGTGTGTTCTCTTGACAAATCTCTGTTAGTCTTTGCCCTGCTTCATTCTGTACTCCAAGGCCAAATTTGCCTGTTACTCCAGGTATTTCTTGACTTCCTACTTTTGTAATCCAGTCCCCTATGATGAAAAGGACATCTTTTTTTGGGTGTTAGTTCTAGAAGGTCTTGTAGGTCATCATAGAACTGTTCAACTTCAGATTTTTCAGCATTACTGGTCAGGGCATAGACTTGGGTTGCTGTGATATTGAATGGTTTGCCTTGGAAACGAACAGAGATCATTCTGTCACTTTTGAGATTGCATCCAAGTATTGCATTTCAGACCCTTTTGTTGACTATGATGGCTACTCCATTTCTTCTAAGGGCCCACAGTAGTAGATATAATGGTTATCTCAGTTAAATTCACCCATTCCAGTCCACTTTATTTCACTGATTCCTAAAATGTCACTGTTCACTCTTGCCATCTCCTGTTTGACCACTTCCAATTTGCCTTGATTCATGGCCCTAACATTCCAGGTTCCAAGCTACATTGCTCTTCACAGCATGGGACGTTACTTCCATCACCAGTCACATCCACAACTGGGTGTGTTTTTGCTTTGGCTCCATCTCTTCATTCTTTCTGGAATTATTTCTCCACTGATCTCCACTAGTATGTTTGGCACCTACCGACCTGGAGAGTTCATCTTTCAGTGTCCTATCTTTTTGCCTTTTCATATTGTTCATGGGGTTCATAGGGCAAGAATACTGACGTGGTTTGCTATTCTCTTCTCCAGTGGACCACCTTTTGTCAGAACTCTCCACCATGACCCGTCCGTCTTGGGTGGCCCTACACAGCATGGCACATAGTTTAATTGAGTTAGACAAGGCTGTGGTCCATGTGATCAGATTGGTTAGTTTTCTGTGATTATGGTTTTCAATCTCTTTGCCCTTGATGGAGAAGGATAGGAGGCTTATGGAAACTTCCTGATGGGAGAGATTGACTGAGGGGGAAACTGGGTCTTGTTCTCATGGGTAGGGCCAAGCTCAGTAAATCTTTAACCCAATCTTCTGTTGAAGGGTGGGGCTGTTTTCACTCCCTGTTATTTGACCTGAGGCCAAACTATGGTGGAGGTAATGAAAATAATGGCAACCTCCTTCAAAAGGTCCCATGCATGCACTCATCCATGCAGTGTCCCCAACCCCGCAGCAGGCCACCGCCATCCCCCACCTCTGCCAGGGACTCCTGGACCCTCATGGGCAAGTCTGGGTCAGTCTCTTGTGGGGTCACTGCTCCTTTCTCCTGGGTCCTGGTGCACACAAGATTTTGTCTGTGCCCTCCAAGAGTCTGTTTCCCAGTCCTGTGTAAGTTCTGGTGGCTCTATGTTGGGGTTAATGGCAACCTCCTCCAAGAGGGCTTATGCCATGCCCAGGTCTACTGCACTCAGAGCCCCTTCAGCAGTCTACTTCTGACCCATACCTCTGCAGGAGACACTCAAGTACAGTTCTGTCTCAGTCTCTTTGGGATCTCTGGGTCCTGGTGCACAAGGTTTGTTTGAGCTCTCTGAGCATCTCTGGAGGTATGGGGTTTGATTCTAAATGTGATTTCACCCCTCCTACCATCTTGTTGGGGCTTTTACTTTGCCCTTAGACATGAGGTATTTCCTCAATGTCGCCCCAGTGCCACATAGACTCAATAGTGAAAAACTAAATGCTTTTCCTCTAAGACCAGGAACAAAGCAATGATGCCACTTCTATTCACGATGCTATTGGATAACACTTCCAATAGCAAACAGGTAGGACAAACCCAAATGTCCATTAATAGGTTAATGGAAAAGCAAACATTGTATACATATACTGTAAAATACTACTTAGCTTTAAGAAATGAAGGATATTCTGCTACATGCAATAACATCGATAAAGCTTGAGGGAATTTTGGTAAGTGAAATAGGCCAGTCACAAAATGAAAATACTGTATAATTTTATTCATATGAGGTATCTAATATAATCAAATTAATAGAACCTAAAAGTTGAATAATTATTCCCAGGACCTGGATAAATGGTGAAAAAAGGAAATGCTGTTTAATGCATATAAATTTAGATTTGAAAATACATCTTCTTTATACATATCATCTGTTCTTTCTTATCCTTTCCTATGATTTTCATGCATGTCTATCTTCAGATTTTATACCGTTCCTCTTTGACAATGACTGCATTTACCCTCATGGTTAATATGTGAACTTTTTCCTAAGCTCTGCCTTCAAAACCACTGTGGTGTTATCCAAAGAGATCAGGGCTAACTTTGTTCCCTAGGCTGATTGATGACAAGTGCTAATGATACTAATGACTCAATTCTGTCATCACTTTGGTTTTTGAGTATACATAGCTTGAGGCAGCATCAAAAGGCAGGGAAGAACACAGGAAACAGACAGGCAAGTACAAAATGAGATTGATTTTTCCCTTATCTCCAGATACCACCTGGTCTTAAGTCATCTATGTCAATTCTTTTTGGACCCTTGAGCATCATTTGGAACAAAACATTGTAGGCATATATGCTACCTATCCATGCTGGAATTCTTCCCTTAAGTCAGAATATTCAGGATATGTACTGGTGGGGACAGCTTCCCAGATGGCTTAGTGGTAAAGAATCAGCCTGCCAATTCAGGAGACAGGGGTTCAATCCCTGTGTTAGAAGATCCCCTAGAAGAGGACATTGCAACCCATTCCAGTATTTTGCCTGGCAAATCCCACGGGCAGAGGAGCCTGGCAGTCTACAGTCCATGGCGTCACAAAGAGTCAGATACATCTTATGGGGTAAGATGTGTGAGGACAGACACTGAGAGTGAAGCTTATCTTCTTTATGGATAGATGGTCCCTCACATAAAACTACACCCCTATTAAGAGATTTCCACTTATTTAACTTCTTTTTTAGAATTTAATTTTCAGAACATTATCTATTACATCAGAATTGGGAATTAGTTTCATTTATAGCTCAAAAAATGAGTGAGAAGAATATCTTTTAACAAGGTATTTATATTCATAATTGCTTACAATTCCCAGAGAGTTTTCATATTTACTACATTCTTCCAAAATAAGTAATTTTTGCAAACAATTGGTAAATGCTGGCACAGTGGTAAAGAATCTGCCTGCCAATGCTGGAGATGTGGGTTCAATCTCTGGGTCAGGAAGATTCCCTGGAGGAGGGCATGGCAACCTAATCCAGTATTCTTAATGGGAAAATTCCATGGACAGGGGAACCTGGAGCCCTATAGTCCATAGGGTTGCAAAGATTTGGTCACAACTGAGTGACTGAGAACAATACATATCAAGAAAAGAGGCATATATAAGCTACTGAAATTTGGGGAGCAGGGTATTTTTATTTTCCCCAAAAAAGAAGCCTAACTGTCTAAATCCAAGTCACCGCTACTCTTTAGCAATATAAGAGTCACATACCCCTCACCGAAGAGCAAACCCAATAGGACATGGGAGCCTCAAGCTGTGCTTATCCAATCACCAATATAATAGAATACAGACATCACTACCATAGCACCTATCAACAATCATCTTGAGGGAAAATGTCAGTAATTGTCCTGCTTTTGAAGTGGCTTTGGAAACCCTAAAATCTTTATGAGTACAGATGCTTATGGCAGCAGAGATGTACCAAACAAATCTGTTAGACTATATGCACAAACTGCTTGGGAAAAGCTTTGTTGCCCTGATTATTATTTAAGCAGTCCACATCTGTCCTCCAAGCAATACCTAACTGAGATTTCACCTTGTATGTGAAAGCTCTAGCTGCAAAATGCCACAAGAATCTCTTGCTTTTTCTGTGTACTTATTTTCCCCCTAATAAGTGATAACTAATTGGGACATCCCTACAAACTGCCTTCATTTACTCTTCACCACTGTGATGTGTATAAGTCTTGTTTCTTTAATCACATTGCAAGCTTGAAATCTGTTATATGAATTTCCCAAGTTCTGTTATATCCAACACAGAATCAAGAAATTAGTAGCAGTTTACAGGCCTTCAAAAAAAATTCTCCCAATTTATTTTTTAAACTGACTCTTGCAACTGAGACAATGCAGCCCTCAGGAGTAGTGAAAACTCCCCTAAGTGACTAATGTGTTACAATGGTGGGAGTTAGGCCCTAGAGGAAATAAATGAAGCTGATCATAACTGCCTAGAGCAGCTATTCTGGAACTTGGCTATCTACACGTAACAAAGAGGGAGCTTTAAAAAGTACTGAGGACTGGCTCCCTCCCCCAGAGATACTGGATTAATTTGCTTTATATGCATTTTGAGCATTGGAATTTTTTAAAATGTTCTGTGTGGTTCCAATGTGTAGTTGAAGTTGAGACGCATCAGTTGTATAGACTTTCATTTGCTCTTGAATATTCAACGTTTTTGTAACTGGAATTTTTCTCCTGCAACCAAAACTCTAGTTTAGGGGAAATATTTTTTTTGTAAGTATATATTTTCTTTGATTAAAAAATGAAATTCCAATATAAGCAGACTGTGAGTATCCATCTTTCTTGAGGAAAATAATGAAGATTTATAATCACCTAAAACTATGTTACAAACTGCATTTAACATTATGTAATACATGTTCTCAGAAACAACTTTTTTGTGAAGGACATCTATATGAAAAATTCCTATTTAAGACATGATCACTACTTTTCTGAAAAATACAATATTAGCATCCTAATGATATAATAAACCATCCCAATGTTTTTTGTTTTTAACCCAAAATAACCTAGGTTTGAAAGTTATAGAAAAAAATATCCTGCTATTTAAGACACTGATTTGTTTCTACAATCCAAATTGCTTTTTGTCATCTATCCAACTGGAGGCAATGACTTTTCTTCTATTACCTTGCTACTGTGTTGCTACAGGGAAACATGTTTCAAAAATTTTCCTTCGGTTTTCTCCTTTGAACATCTAATTAACTTCAGATCATCTGCAGAAAAATATCTCAATTTTCCAAAGGATCTCTTCCAATAAATTTGGATTTTCCAACAAATTGGGATTTAATTCGAAGAGAATTATTAAAGATTTTCACTGAGGGAACATTTTCTCTGTCTTTTCTTCAGTAATCTCTGCCTGGTAAGACTTCATACTGGGAAAGTGAAAGCTTAACTAATGATGTTATAATTTGAATTTAATAATTTTGATTTTATTTAATAATTTTAATATTAAATCTAGGTGATATTTTCACCAATATTGTTTACCTACAGGAAATGGTAAAATTGATAATCAGCTAGAACAGCAGATTAGAGTAGCAAGAACCATATACTCTAGTAGTGTGATAGCACTGGTTGAGCATAAACTCTAACATCTTTTTGAGTTTATTTATTCAAAGAAAGTTGTAGAGTTGTTTACTAGTAGTCTTTTAGATAAAAACTAGGACAACTTAAAGTACTTAACACAAAATATCTGCTGCCTTACTTGTAAAATGATGATGATAAACCCTACCTCACTTAGTTATAGACAAGATTGAATGAAATTTGTGAAATGGCTTCTTGCACACTGCTTGCCACATAGTTGATTCTTATTAAGTATCAAAAAGGCAGGCATAAAACCTAATCCCCTTACTTCAAAATTGAAGAAAATTATTCTCAGAGATAAACTCACCCATTTCAAGTTTTGAACTTAGTAAAGGGGCCGACTTAGAACTGGAGGCCAATCAGTCAATAAATAATTAATGAGTTAAACTATTTACTCTCTTATATGAAAAACTTTATCCATGAAATTTATTTCCAAATTTAGATGAACTGCTCATTATTCACATTTGTGCCAGGACTGCCATGAATGTCTATTTACATTTTTACCTGTTTATAACTAGGGTAAAATTTAAACAACAACAAAAGTTACTACAAGTTTTGTCCCATTGCTTTCCTGTGGAAGTCTCCTTAATATTTTAACCAAGTTTTACAAAGATATTCCACCCATAATTCATCCTTTCAAGCATAGTAAAAGAATTTAAGATTTTTCAAAATATATTTTTAATGCAAATAAATGACTCTTTCCTTCCATTTCCTCACATGAACATTCCAGGTACACAAACATGAGACTGCATGGAAGGGACATACTGTATAATTAATAATTCATTTTTCCTTTCTTTTGATTTATTTTATTGCTTTAATATTCAAATAATTTCTGTATTCTTTGCTCTTAAAAACTGTTTTATTTCCATAATTATAAAATGAATTAAAAGAACAAGAAAAGGAAGTCTTCTATGCTCACTATTCAATACTGAAATAAATGTAGAAAAAAATCAATAAGACATCTGGTTTCAATTTTGATATATAAGGAACTTGGAAGTAGCCCAATTCTTCCTAACAAGTAAAAAGATGAACAAATTGAAAAATCAACAACTCCTCTTAGATCTATAAGTGAAGTAAGGTCACAGAACAAATCATGGCACCCAACATTCGAGAGACAACAGGAAAATCCAGAGAATCACACTTGCCAGTGCAAAACCCACAAGCAGAGGTCCCTGTGGGAACAAGTGCTGGGGTAGGAAAACATGAACTATAATTGAAAAATTGCTGGAGGCCCAGTGTAGGCAAGTCTGAGGAAAAAACACTCTAAGAAAATCCAGTCATTGGAGGAGGAGCACACTTTTATGAGTTCTACCTCTAGGAGCTTAACCAGGTTCTTATAGCAAATACCAGTGAAAAATCCCCTCAGACTTCCGTCAGAAAAAGGGGGAAAGGAACTATTTTAAAACACAATGCAGTGTTCTGTTCCCCTAAATAAGTTCTGTCTTCAGAAGAAACTATATAACCAGAACTTAACTTACTGGGATTTTAACTTAATTGACCTAGGGGACGGAAAATACCCAACTCCAGCCAGCTCTAGCTTTCCACATGGGGGAAGGGAAATACTCAACCCACACATGCATTTTCCAGTCATCCCATCTCAACTAAAAGAAAGGGAGAAACCTGAGAATCATGTGTGAAGTTTACAGTGCAGAGGAACAGGCTCACTAAAAGACTGAGACCTAATAATAGGACTATAGAACACTTCCCCCTCCACCATACCTTACCACCACAATAGTAATTTCTATTTACAGCAGTTCTTTCAATCTAAAACATGTTCAGATATAAAGAAAACAATTTCAAGTCAGACTAAAAGGCAAAAAACACACTTTAAAAGGACAGAGCAAGCCTTGGGACTAAAATCTGATATAGCAGGGCTGTGATTAATATGTTGCAGGCTCTAATGAATAAAATGCACAACATGCAAGAACAGATGGGCAAAGTAATTAGCATGATGGCAATTCTAAGAACCAAAAAAGATATGGTAGAGACAAAAATGCACATTAACAAAACTGAAGAATGTCTTTGATGGGCTTATTAGTAGACTGAATATAGCTGCTAATAGCTATGAAGAAATAATCTCTGAGTTTGAGGATATCTCAATAAAAAATTAAAAACTGAAAAGGAGGAAAAAGACTGAAATAAACAGAACAGAGTATCTAATGATTTCGGGACACCTAATAAAGCTGTAACCTACATGTAACGGAAATATCAGTAGGAGAAGAGAGAAAAGAACAGAAGATATATTTGAAACAATTATGACTGAGAATTTCCTGAATTTAATGTCATATATTAAACCAAAGATCCAGGAAGCTCAGAGAACATCAAGTAGGAAAAAATATAAAACTACACCAAGGCATATTCAAACTTCAGAAAGTCAAAGGAAAAGAAAAAAAAAAATCCCAAAAGATGCCACATGGGGAGAAAAGCCTATAAAGGAGCAAATGTAACAATTATATCTGACTTCTACTCAGAAATCATGCAAGTAAGAAGAGACTGGAGTAAAATATTGAAAGTGTTGAGAGAAGAAAAACAACACTGACCTAGAATTCTGTACTGCATGAAATTATCCTTCAAAAGTCAAAGAGAAGTCAAGACATTCTCAAACAAACAAAAATTGAGGGAATTTGTTGCCAGTACATCTGCCTTGCAAGAAATGTTCAAAAAAATTTTTAGAGAAAACAAAATGATATAGGTCTGAAACTTGGGCATTAATTAAAAAAGAGTATCAGAGAAGGAAATAAGTTAAAGTAAAATAAAAAATTTTGTTTTTTTTTCATTCATAATTGATTTGATAGATGACAATTTGTTCAAAATAATAATAGCAAGAATGTATTTATGTGTGCTTATGGTATATGCTTGTACACTATATATGAAATGATTGACAGTAATGATACCAGGCATGGAAAGGGAAAATTAGGATTATTTTGTTATTCTAAGGTAATCACATTATTTCACTCTGAACATCAAGACTCTAAATATACATATAGGAAATAGAGTGTTAGAGATGATAAAGAAAAAACAAGATCCAACTATATGTTGTCTACAAGAAACTTTAAATATAAAAACACATATAGATTGATAGCAAATGGATGGTGAGTATGCTAAGACTAATCCAAAGAAAGTGTGTTAGTTCGACTCTTTGCAACCCCGTGGACCATAGCCCACCAGGCTCCTTTGTACATGGGATTCTCCAGGCAAGAATACTGAAGTGGGTTGCCATTTCCTTCTCCAATCCAAAGAAAGTAGAAGTGGATATATTAATTTCAGACAGCACAAGTTATTAGGAATAAAGAGGGACATTACATAATGATAAATAAGTCATTTCTTTGAGAAGACATAACAATCCTTTAACATGTATGTGTGTAATAGCAGACATCAAAATACTTGAGGCAAAAATTTATAGAACTGGGAGAAATAAATAAATTCTCCATTATAGTTGGAAACTGCACATCCCTCTATCAGAAATGGAAAGATGAAGCAGACAGAATATTAGTAAGAACATAGTTGAATTCAAAAACATCATCAATCAGCTGGATATAATTGGCATCTACAGAGTACTTTAACAATAGCAGAATACATATTTTTCTCAACTCATAGGAATATTTACCATGATATACCACATTCTGAGCTGTTAAAGATACCTCAGAATATTTAAAAGAATAGAAGTCATACAATGTCTTCTCTCAGACCAATGATTAAGGAAATCAATAGTAGAAAGAAGGTTGGGAAAGCCCAAAATACTTGGAGCTTAAATAAATCACTTCTACATAACATAGGAGTCACAAAAGATATTTTAAGAAAATTAAAATAGTTCAAAGCAATTGAAAATGGAAACAGAACTTACCTGAATTTGTGAGATACAGTGAAAGTAGTGCTTACAGGGGGAGATATATAGCATTGAGTGAATATATTAGAAAAAAAGAAAGATCTAAAATCAATTATCTAAGCTTCCACCTTAGAAACTAAAAAGAGAAGAGGAAATTACATATAAAGGAAAATTATGAGCAAGTCTATGACCACAAATTTGGTAGCCTAGATGAAATGGACTGATTTTCTCAAAGACACAATCTGCCACAATTTACACAAAAAGAAATAGACAATCTGAAGAGATCTATATTAAATAAACTGAATCAATAATTACTTTCGCAAACAGAAAGGAACAGGCCCATATAGGCTCACTGGTGAATTCTACCAAAACCTTCAGAGAAGAAATTATAAATTCCATACAACATTTTCCAGAAGATGGAAGGCAGCAGGGAATAATTCCTAACTCATTCTATGAGGCCAAGATTAGCCCAATACCAAAACCAGAAAAAGACATAAGAAACTTACAGACCAGAATCTCTCAAGAACAGAGGTGGAAAAGTCATTTAAAAATTAGCACATCATATCCAACAATGTATTTAAAAATTATATATGAAGACCAAGTGAGATTTATCTCAGGCATGCAAGGTCCATTCAACATTTGAAAGCAATTAATATAAATTAATGAAAATGCAAAAAGATAGGACACTGAAAGATGAACTACCCAGATCAGTAGGTGCCCAATATGCTAATGGAGAAGAGTGGAGAAATAGCTCCAGGAAAGAATGAAGAGGCTGAGCCAAAGCAAAAACAATGCCCAACTGTGGTTGTCACTTGTGATGGAAGTAAAGTCTGATGCTGTAAAGAACAGTATCTCAGAGGAACCTGGAATGTTAGGTCCATAAATCAAGGTAAATTGAAAGTGGTTAAACAGGAGATAGCAAGAGTGAACATTGACATTTTAGGAATCAGTGAAAATAAATGGACCAGAATGGGCAAATTTAATTCAGATAACCATTATATCAACTACTGTGTGCAAGAATCCCTTAGAAGAAATGGAGCAGCCCTCATAGTCAACAAGAGTCTGAAACACAGTTTGTGGATGGCAATCTCAAAAATGACAGAATGATCTCTGTTCATTTGCAAGGCAAACCATTCAATATCACAGTAACCCAAGTCTATGCCCCAATGAATAATGCTGAAGAAGCTGAACTTGAGTGGCTCTATGAAGACCTACAAGAACTTCTGGAACTAACAGCCCAAAAAGATGTCTTTTTCATTATAGGGGACTGAAATGCAAAAGTAAGAAGCCAAGAGATATCTGGAGTGACAGGCAAGTTTGGCCTTGGAGAACAAAATGGAGCAGGGCAAAGGCTAACAGAGTTTTGCCAAGACTCTGTCATAGCCAAGACACTGGTCATAGCAAACACCCTCTTCCAACAACAAAAGAGACAACTCTACACATGAACATCACCAGATGATCAATATCGAAATCAGATTGATTATATTCTTTGCAGCCATAGATGGAGAAGTTCTATACAGTCAGCAAAAACAAGACCAGGAGCTGACTGTGGCCCTCAGATCATGAACTCCTTACTGAAAAATTCAGACTTCAGCTGAGGAAAGTAAAAAGAAAATGACTAGACCATTCAGCTATGACCTAAATTGAATCCCTTAAGATTATACAATGGAAGTGGCAAATAGATTCCAGGGATTAGATCTGATAGACAGAGTGCCTGAAGAACTATGAATGGAGGTTCGTGACATTGTACAGGAGGCAGGGATCAAGACCATCCCTAAGAAAAAGAAATGCAAAAAGACAAAATGGTTGTCTGAGGAGGCCTTACAAGTAGAAAAGAAGTGAAAAGGAAAGGAGAAAAGGAGAGATATACCTATTTGGATGCAGAGCTCCAAAGAATAGCAAAGAGAGAAAAGAAAGCCTTCTTCAGCAATCAATGCAAAGAAATAGAGGGAAACAATAGAATGGGAAAGACTAGAGATCTCTTAAAGAAAATGAGAAACACCAAGGGAATATTTCATGCAAAGATGGGCACAGTAAAGGACAGAAGTGGTATGGACATAACAGACTCAGAAGATATTAAGAAGAGGTGGCAAGAACACACAGAAGAAGTATAAAAAAAAAGATCCTCATGACCCAGATAATCACAATGGTGTGATCACTTACCTAGAGCCAAACATCCTGGAGTGCAAAGTCAAGTGGGCCTTAGGAAGCATCACTACGAACAAAGCTAGTGGAGTTGATGAAATTCCAGTTGAGCTATTTCAAATCCTAAAAGATGTTGCTGCACTCAATATTCCAGCAAATTTGGAAAACACAGCAGTGACCACAGGATCGGAAAAGGTCAGTTTTCATTCCAATACCAAAGAAAGGCAATGCCAAAGAATCTTCAAACTATTGCACAATTGCACTCATCCCACACACTAGCAAATAAGGCTCAAAATTCTCAAAATTTCAACAGTACATCAACTGTGAACTTCCAGATGTTCAAGCTGGATTTACAAAAGGCAGAGGAACCAGATATCAAACTGCCAACATCTGTTGGATCATAGAAAAAGCAAGAGAATTCCAGAAAACCATCTACTTCTGCTTTATTGACTATGCTAAAGCCTTGTGTGGATCACAACAAACTGTGGAAAATTCTGAAAGAGATATGAATACTAGACCACCTTACCTGCCTCCTGAGAAATCTGTGAGCAGGTCAAGAAGCAACAGTTAGAAGCAGACATAGAACAATGGACTGGTTCCAAATTGGGACAGGAGTACGTCAAGACTGTGTATTGTCACCCTGCTTATTTAACTTATATGCAGAGTACATCATGTGAAATGCCAGACTGGATGAGGCACAAACTAGAATCAAGATTTCCAGGAGAAATATCAATAAACTCAGATATGCAAATGACACCACCATTATGGCAGAAAGCAAAGAGGAACTAAAGAGCCTCTTGATAAAAGTGAAAGGGGAGCGTGAAAAAGCTGGCTTAAAACTCAACATTCATTACAGCATACTAACACATATATATGGGATTTAGAAAGATGGTAATGATAACCCTATATGCAAAACAGAAAAAGAGACACAGATGTACAGAATAGACTTTTGGACTCTGTGGGAGAAGGTGAGGGTAGGATGTTTTGAGAGAACAGCATCGAAACATGTATATTATCTATAGTGAAACAGATCACCAGCCCAGGTTGGAAGCATGAGACAAGTGCTCAGGCCTGGTGCACTGGGAAGACCCAGAGGGATCGGGTAGAGAGGGAGGTGGGAGGGGGGATCGGGATGGGGAATACATGTAAATTCATGGTTGATTCATGTCAATGTATGACAAAAACCACTACAATATTGTAAAGTAATTAGCCTCCAACTAATAAAAATAAATGAAAAAATTATAATAATAAAAAAATAAAAATAAAAAACTCAACATTCAAAAAACGAAGATCATTGCACCTTGTCCGATCACTTCGTGGAAAATAGATGGGGAAACAATGGAAACAGTGACAGACTTTATTTTGGGGGGCTCCAAAATCACTCCAGATGGTGACCTCAGCCATGAAATTAAATGACACTTGCTCCTTGGAAGAAAAGTTATGACCAACCTAGACAGCTGTTATAAAACAGAGACATTACTTTGCTGACCATATAGTCAAAGCTATGGTTTTTCCTGCAGTCATGTATAGATGTGAGAGTTGGAATAAAGAAAGCTGAGCACTGAAGAATTGATGCTTTTGAACTGTGGTGTTGGAGAAGACTCTTG
The DNA here is from genome assembly GCF_033118175.1 of Dama dama. NCBI lineage: Eukaryota > Metazoa > Chordata > Mammalia > Artiodactyla > Cervidae > Dama > Dama dama. Next base: position 25,971,668 of record NC_083714.1, read on the forward strand.
AGAGTCTCTTGGACTGCAAGGAGATAAACCAGTCAATCCTAAAGGAAATCAGTTTGAATATTCATTGGAAGGACTGATGCTGAAGCTGAAACTCCAATACTTTGGCCACCTGATATGTAGAACTGAGTCATTGGAAAATACTCTGAGTCTGGGAAAGATTGAAGGCAGGTGGAGAGAGAATGACAGAGAATGAGATGTTTGGATGGCATCACCGACTCAATGGACATGAATTTGAGCAAGCTCCGGGAGTTGGTGATGGACAGGGAAGCCTGGTGTGCTGCAGTCCATGGGGTCACAAAGAGTTGGACACCATCGAGTTACTGAAATGAAGTGAATCTAAGTACATCATACTAACTAACATTCTAATGAAAAATTGTGTGCTTATATCAATAGATGCAGAAAAACCCTTGATGAAATCCAATATCCACTCTTGATAAAAATAATCTCACTAAGCTATAGAGGGGAATTACCTCACATTGATTTTAAAAAATCTACAAAAATCCTATAGCCAATTACACACTTGACAGTGTGAAACTCGAATCTTTCTAAGATCAGAAAGAAGGCAAAAAAAAAAAAAAAAAAACAAGGTAAGTATGTCCCCTCTGACCTCTTGTTTTCAACATCATACGAGAAGGTGAGCTAATCCAATGGGAAAAGGAAATAAGTATACACATTTGGGAGGAAGAAATAAAACTTTACAGATGGCATCCCTGTTTATGCAGAAGGCCAAAAAATATAATAAAATAAAATTCTGGAACTAATAAGCAATATAGCAAAGTTGCAGGATACAAAATTCAGCTGTTTCCTTAAATATCAGCAATGATGGAATTTGAAATTAAAACACAATACCATTTACATTAACCTCCACTCCAAAGTGGAATACTTAAGTATGAAACTAATGAAAGAATGTACAAGATATATATGAGAAAAACTATAAAACTGATGAGACAAGTCGAAGAACTAATAAGAAGATATCCCATGTTCATGGAAAAAGGATCAGTAGTGTCAAAATGTCAGTTTTTTTCCAACTTTACCTATTGATTCAATATAATTCCAATAAAGATACTGACAAGTTATTTTGTGGATAATGACAAACTGATTCTTAAGTTGATATAGAGAGGCAAAAGACTCAGAATAGTCACCACGATATTAAAGGATAAATGGATCACAGACATAACTATAGAAGCCTTAACATAACAACACATAACTATAGAAGGCCTCAAAAAATAAAACACAGGGAGAATTTTAGATGAGCTGAGGTTTGGCATAACTTTCTGATACAATACGAAATATATGACCTTTGAAAGAAATATTCCACAGGCTGTACTTCATTAAAAGTAAATGTTTTTTAGGTTGCATCCATGTTTTGGCTGTTGTAAACACTGCTGCAATGAACACTGGGGTGTATACATTCTTTTGAACCAAGTTTTTCTCCAGATACATGTCCAGGAGTGGGATTGCTGGATAAGATGGGTTCGATAAAGGACAGAAATGGTATGGACCTAACAGAAGCAGAAGATATTAAGAAGAGGTGGGAAGAATACACAGAAGAACTATACAAAAAAGATCTTCATGAGCCAGATAATCACAATGGTGTGATCACTCACCTAGAGCCAGACATCCTGGAATGTGAAGTCAAGTGGGCCTTAGAAAGCATCACTACAAACAAAGCTAGCGGAGGTGATGGAATTCCAGTTGAGCTATTTCAAATCTTGAAAGATGATGCTGTGAAAGTGTTGCACTCAATATGCCAACAAATTTGGAAAACTCAGCAATGGCCACAGGATTGGAAAAGCTCAGTTTTCATTCCAATACCAAAGGAAGGCAGTCCCAAAGAATGCTCAAACTACTGCACAACTGCACTCATCTCACACACTAGTAAAGTAATGCTCAAAATTCTCCAAGCCAGGCTTCAGCAATACGTGAACGAAGAATTTCCAGATGTTCAAGCTGGTTTGAGAAAAGGCAGAGGAACCAGAGATCAAATTGCCAATATCCGCTGGATCATTGAAAAAGCAAGAGAGTTCCAGGAAAACATCTATCTCTGCTTTATTGACTATGCCAAAGCCTTTGATTGTGTGAATCACAATAAACTGTGGAAAATTCTGAAAGAGATGGGAATACCAGACCACCTGACCTGCCTCTTGAGAAACCTGTATGCAGGTCAGGAAGCAACAGTTAGAACTGGACATGGAACAACAGACTGGTTCCAAATAGGAAAAGGAGTACGTCAAGGCTCTATAATGTCACTCTGCTTATTTAACTTCTATGCGGAGTACATCATGAGAAACGCTGGGTTGGAAGAAGCACAAGTTGGAATCAAGATTGCCGGGAGAAATATCAATAACCTCAGATATGCAGATGACACCACCCTTATGGCAGAGAGTGAAGAGGAATTGAAAAGCCTCTTGATGAAAGTGAAAGAGGAGAGTGAAAAAGTTGGCTTAAAGTTCAATATTCAGACAACTAACATCATGGCATCTGATCCCATCACCTCATGGGAAACAGATGGGGAGACAGTGGAAACAGTGTCAGACTTTATTTTTTTTGGGCTCCAAAATCACTGCAGATGGTGACTGAAGCCATGAAATTAAAAGACACTTACTTCTTAGAAGGAAAGTTATGACCAACCTAGATAGCATATTAAAAAGCAGAGACATTACTTTGCCAACAAAGGTCTGTCTGGTCAAGGCTATGGTTTTTCCAGTGGTCATGTATGGATGTGAGTGTTGGACTGTGAAGAAAGCTGAGTGCCAAAAAATTGATGCTTTTGAACTGTGGTGTTGGAGAAGACTCTTGAGAGTCCCTTGGACTGCAAGGAGATCCAACCAGTCCATCCTAAAGGAGATCAGTCCTGGGTGTTCTTTGGAAGGACTGATGCTGAAGCTGAAGCTCCAATACTTTGGCCACCTCATGCGAAGAGTTGACTCATTGGAAAAAAACCCTGATGCTGGGAGGGATTGGGGGCAGTAGGAGAAGGGGACGACAGAGGATGAGATGGCTGGATGGCATCACCAACTCGATGGGCATGAGTTTGAGTAAACTCCAGGAGTTGGTGATGGATAGGTAGGCCTGACGTGCTGTGATTCATGGAGTCGCAAAGAGTCGGACATGACTGAGCAACTGAACTGAACTACTGATTTTTAGTTTTTTTAAGGGACTTCCATAAGTAAATCAAAGAATAAGTGGATAAAGAAGATGTACATATATACTATGGAATAATACTCATCCATTTAACAGAAGTAAATAATGCCACTTGTAGCAACATGGATGGATTTCGAGATTATCATACTAAGTGAAGTAAGGAAAAAGATAAAGACAAATATCATATTATATCACTTATATGTAGAATCTAAAAAAATGATGCAAATTAACTTATTTACAAAACAGAAAAAGATTCACACTTTAAAGAACGAACATATGGTTCCAAGGGGGTAGAGTGGGGGAGGGATAGATTGGAAGTTTGGGTTTGACATGTACACACTGCTGTATATAAAATAAATGACCAACAAGTCCCCACTGTATACCACAGGGAACTCTGCTCAATATTCTGTAATAATCTAAAAAGGAAAATAATTTGAAAAATAACAGATACATGCATAACTTAATCACTTTGCTCTACACCTGAAATTAACACATTAATAATCAACTATACTCTAATATAATTTTTAAATAAATGTCTTATACACAGAATTAACACAAAATACATATACCAAGAAAAATTACAAAACAATGTTTTTGAAGGAAAGTATCCCAAAGACACAAAAGAAGATTTGAACAATTTAGATATATGATGTTTATCACTGTTGGAATGATTCTTAAGAAACCTTGAATAGCCATTGCATATAAATGGTTGGGAATAAAATTTATTTTATCTTTTGGATTAATCTACCAGAAACCATTATTTTTATCCCAATATAGCTATGATATTGTCTATTCATAATTTTAAGTATATTTATGGAAAAGTTATAATAGTGGTTTTTTCAATATTTTCTTAAATATCATGGAACCATTATGCTTATTTCTTTGCAAAATTAAGATCTATTTACACTTTTTAATCCTGCTTTTTTCTTAAAAGTTTATTTTGAGTGTGGTTAAAAAACATTAAATACTCTTTGAAAATATTCACCATATAAAACAGTCTTCAAAAATATTTACCAGGTTAAATATCACCTTTTGAAATAGAGCTATCATAAGACTTTCCAGGTGGCTCAAATGGTAAAGCGCCTGCCTATAATGTGGGAGATGTGGGTTCAATCCCTGGGTCGGGAAGATCTCCTGGAGAAGGAAATGGCAACCCACTCCAGTATTCTTGCCTGGAAAATCCCATGGATGGAGGAGCCTGGTAGGCTACAGTCCATGGAGTTGCAAAGAGTTGGACATGACTGAGTGACTTCATTTTAAATATCAGCAGTCTATAAAGGTACCACAAGGCACTTAACCATCTTTCTTTCTCATCTAGTATTTTTTCCTCAACCAGGCCATAATCCCTACCAAGGCATTTCTATCGTCATGATCACTTTGAAAAAAGTAGTAGTATTAGTCACTCAGTCATGCTCAACTCTTTGCAACCCCATGGACTGTAGCCTGCCATGCTCTCCTGTCCATGGGATTCTCCAGGCAAGAATACTGGAGTGGGTTGCCATTCTCTTCTCCAGGGTATCTTCCCAACCCAGGGATCAAACCCAAGTCTCCTGCACTGTAGGCAGATTCTTTACCATCTGAGACACCAAGGAAGACCACTAGTGACCTCTACTGTTGCCATATATAATAGTATCTTCTTGTTCAGTCGCTCAGTTGTGTCTGACTCTTTGCAGTCACATGGACTGCAGCACGCCAGGCTTCCCTGTCCTTCACTTTTTCCCAGAGTTTCTCAAACTCATGTTCACTGAGTTAGTGATGCCATCCAATCACCTCATCCTGTCATCCCCTTCTCCTGCTGCCTTCTATCTTTCCCAGCATCAGAGTCTGTTCCAATGAGTCAGCTCTTTGCATCAGGTGGCTCAAGTATTGGACAAAGTATTGACCAAACTGGGCTTCCCTGATAGCTCTGTTGGTAAAGAGTCTAGCTGCAATGCAGAAGACCCCAATTCAATTCCTGAGTCAGGAAGATCCACTGAAAAAGGGATAGGCTACCCACTCCAGTATTCTTGGGCTTCCCTTGTGGCTCAACTGGTAAAGAATATGGCTGACTCATATCAATGTATGAAAAAACCCACTGAAATGTTGTGAAGTGGTTAGCCTCCAACTAATAAAAAATTAAAAAAATAAAAAGAATCTGCCTGCAATGCAGGAGACCAGGGTTCAGTTCCTGGGTTGGGAAGATCCCCTGGAGAAGGGAAAGGCTACCCACTCCAGATTCTGGCCTGGAGAATTCCATGGACCATATAGTCCGTGGGGTCGCAAAGAATCGGACACGACTGAATGAATGACTTTCACTTTCACTTTCTTCATTGGTCAAAGTGCTTCAGCTCCAGCATCAGTCCTTCCAATGAATACTCAGGGTTGATCTCCTTTAGGATTGATTGGTTTGATCTCCTTGTAGTCCGAGGGACTCTCAAGAGTCTTCTCCAATACTCTGCTTCAACTTTCTTAACCTAAAAACAACATTCTATAAAGTTTCCAACTTGCTTCCTAACATCTATTTGCAAAATACAACTGGAATCTCTTCACTTCCATTAGTCTACATTACTGCCCTGTTCTAAAGCATTAATTTTCATCTAGACAACTGTAATAAGCTTTCAAAATAATTATTCTGCTTCTTATTTTGTTCCCTGTGATCCATTCTCCAAAAAGTAGCCAAAGTGAGCTTTTAAAATGTAATCAGTTTGCTATATTCTCTTCAAGTTCTTTTAATAGCTTCTCAACACATTTAGAATAAAGTTCACATTCCTTAGAGGTGTTGCAAGGTCCAATGTAAATCTTCCTCTCTTTTTAGTTGATTGCATAGAACCAGGTGTCTTTCTACTGTTCATATATATTAAGTCTTTTTCTGTCTTGGGCTTTTATTTCAATATAGAAAACTCTTCCCTCAGATCTCAATTTAAATGCCATTACCTAATCATCTAAGTAGTCCCTAATTTCTCTCCATCAACTCATGTTTTTCTTCTTTATAGGACTTATCAGTACTTGGTTTGCTTTTCTCTTTTTTTGTGTTTTTTCTTTTTGTTTATTGTCTCTGTCCAACAAAATGCAAAGTCTTTGAAAGATATGATTTTGTGTGTCTCATTTCTACTGTATACCCTGGGATTCAGACAGTATCTGGCATGTTGTAACTACTGAACAAATAATTGTGACTGAACTTATGAATGAGTAAATGAATGATGTTTTAGTATTTTGAATTATTTCCAATTTTTATCATTGTGCTACCACTAATATTTTATATAAATATTTCCTATTTTTAAATGATATGCAAGATACATGTCAAAGGGTATATGGGTCTGAGAGTTAAAAACTGATTTTCAGAAATGCAAAAATTTTTACTTTTATAAGCAGCATATGAGTGTTCATTTCCACTAATATTATTATCATTTATTAATCCATTATAATTTCAGAAGCAAAATGTTGTACAATTGGTGATTTACCTTGCAATTATTTGATTACTGAAAAGATTGAACAAGCACATTTATACTGTATATACTTTTAATATAATTCAGTAAATTAGTTGATTATATCCTTTGCTCATTTAATTTTACTTAGGTATACAAACAATTGGTTCAAGATAAAGAAAGGAGTATGACAGGGCTGCCTACTGTCACCCTGCTTGTTTAACTTATACACTGAGCACATCATGAGAAATGCTGGGCTGGATGAGTTAGAGGCTGGAATCAAGATAGGCAGGAGAAACATCAACAACCTCAGATACGTGGATGATATCACTCTAATGGCAGAAAACTAAGAGGAACTAAAGAGCCTCTTGATGAGGGTGAAGGAGAGTGAACAAGCCAACTTAAGACTAAATATAAAAAAAAAACAAAACAAAACCAACCTAAGATCATGGCATCCAACCCCATTACTGCATGGCAAATAGAAGGGGAAAAGGTGGAAGTAGTGACTGATTTCCTCTTCTTGGGCTCCAAAATCACTGCGGACAGTGACTGCAGCCATGAAATCAGAAGATGATCGCTTCTTGGCAGGAAAGCAATGACAAACCCAGACAGTGTGTTGAAAAGCAGAGACATTACTCTGCCGACAAAGGTCTGTATAGTCAAGGTTATGGTCTTCCCAGTGATCACCTACAATTGTGAAAGTTGGACCGTAAAGAAGGCAGAATGCCAAAGAATTGATGCCTCTGAACTGTGGTGCTGGAAAAGGCACCTCAAATTCCTTTGGACAGCAAGGGGATCAAACCAGTCAATCTTAAGGGAGATTAACCCTGAATATCACTGGAAGGATGATGCTGAAACTCCAATATTTTGGTCATCTGATGTGAACAAATGACTCATTGGAAAAGTCCCTGATACAGGGAAAGATTGAGAGCAGGAGGAAAAAGAAGGTCTCAGAGGATGAGGTGGCTGGACGGCATCACTGATGCAATGAACATGAATTTGGGTAAGCTCTGGGAGATGGTGAGGAACAGGGAGACCTGGTATGCTGCAGTCCATGGGGTTTCAAAGAGTCAGACATGACTGGGCAACTAAACAACAACAACAACATACTTTATAATAGTTATATCCAGAATCTATAGAATCAAGCATCTAGAGCCAGACTTCATGAATTTCAAATTCCATCACTACAATTTCACTGTGAGTCCTTGGGAAAGCTATTTGACTTCTCTGTGTCTTAGTTTACTCATATATAAAATGGTGACAGTAACAGTAGCTACCCCTAAAGGGCTGTATGAGAATTAAATGTGTCACTACAGATTAAAAAAAATAAAAAGAAACTTACAACAGTCAAAAAAATATACTAACCTTTGACCTCTATCTTATACGGTAAACAAAAATCAACTAAAAATGGATTAAAGACTTAAGCATAAAACCTGAAATTATAAAATTTGTAGAAGAAAGCATAAGGAAAAGCCTCTCTAGCATTGTCCTTAGCAAGGATTTTTTTGTTTTTGATTTGACATTGAAAACGAAGGCAACAATAGCAAAATTAAACAAGTGGGACTATATCAAACTTAAAAGTTTGTTATAGTTCAGCACAACAAGGTTAATTATCAAAAATTGAAAAAACTATGAAAGGAGAGAAAATATTTGTAAACTGTATATCCTAAAAGGAGTTAATATTTATAAAAAGTAAGGAACAGTTACTATTCAATAGCAGAACCACAAATAACCCAATTTAAAAATGGGCAAAGGACCTAGATAGATATTTTTGTAAAGAAGACTTATAAATCGCCAATGAGGTATATGAAAAGAGACAGGCTTCCCAGGTGGTGCTAGTGGTAAAGAACCTGCCTTCCAGTGCAAGAGGCATAAGAGACGAAGGTTCAATCCCTTGGTAAGGACAATCCCCTGGAGGAGGGCATGGAAACTGGGTCCAATATTCTTGCCTGGAGAATCCCATGGACAGAGGAGCCTAGTGGGCTATGGTCCATTGGGTCACAAAGAGTCTGACATGACTAAAGCAACTTGGCATGCACACAAGCACATATAAAAAGAGATACTCAACATCACTAATTATTAGGGATATGCAACATAAAACCATGCAATATCACCAGACACCTGTTAGGATGTCTATTATCAAAAAGACAAGAGATGACAAATGTTGGTGAGGATGTGAAGAAAAGAGAACCCTTGGGAATGTTGGTATAAATGTATCAGTTCAGTTCAGTTCATTCGCTCAGTCATGTCTGACTCTTTGTGACCCAATGGACTGCAGCACGCCAGGCCTCCCTGTCCATCACCGACTCCCGGAGTTTACTCAAACTCATGTCCATTGAGTCAGTGATGCTAACTAACCATCTCATCCTCAGTCTTCCCCATCTCCTCATGCCTTCAGTCTTTCCCAGCATCAGAGTCTTTTCAAATGAGTCAGCTCTTCGCATCAGGTGGCCAAAGTATTGGAATTTCAGCTTCAGCATCAGTCCTTCCAATGAACACCCAGGACTGATCTCCCTTAAGATGGACTGGTTGGATCTCCTTGCAGTCCAAGGGACTCTCAAGAGTCTTCTCCAACACCACAGTTCAAAATCATCAATTCTTCAGCACTCAGCTTTCTTTATAGTCCAACTCTCACATCCATACATGACCACTGGAAAAAAATAGGCTTGACTAGACAGACCTTTGTTGGTAAAGTAATGTCTCTGCTTTTTAAGATGCTGTCTAGGTTGGCCATAACTTTTCTTCCAAGGAGTAAGTGTCTTTTAATTTCATGGCTGCAATCACCATCTGCAGTGATTTTGGAACACAAGAAAATAAAGTCAGCCACTGTTTCCTGATCTATTTGACATGAAGTGATGAGACCAGATGCCATGATCTTTGTTTTCTGTATGTTGAGCTTTAAGCCAGCGTTTTCACTCTCCTCTTTCACTTTCATTAAGAGGCTCTTTAGTTCTTCCTCACTTTCTGCCATAAGGGTGGTGTCATCTGCATATCAGAGATTATTGATATTTCTCCCAGCAATCTTGGTTCCAGCTTGTGCTTCTTCCAGCCCAGTGTTTCTCATGATGTACTCTGCATAGAAGTTAAATAAGCAGGGTGACTGTATACAGCCTTGACGTACTCCTTTTCCTATTTGGAACCAGTCTGTTGTTCCATGTCTAACTGTTACTTCCTGACCCTGCATACAGATTTCTCAAGAGGCAGGTCAGCTGGTCTGGTATGCCTATCTCTTTCAGAATTTTCCACAGTTTATTGTGATCCACACAATCAGAGGCCTTGGCATAGTCAATAAAGCAGAAATAGATGTTTTTCTGGAACTCTCTTGCCTTTTCCATGATCCAATGGATGTTGGCAGTTTGATCTCTGGTTCCTCGGCCTTTTCTAAAACCAGCTTGAACATCTGGAAGTTCACGGCTCACGTATTGCTGAAGCCTGGCTTGGAGAATTTTGAGCATTAATTTGCTAGCGTGTAAGATGAGTGCAATTGTGTGGTAGTTTGAGCATTCTTTGGGATTGCCTTTCTTAGGGATTGGAATGAAAACTGAGCTTTTCCAACCCTGTGGCCGCTGCTGAGTTTTCCCAATTTGCTGGCATATTGAGTGCAGTACTTTCACAGCATCATCTTTTGTATATTGGTACAGAAATTATGGAAAACAATATAGAGATTAGTCAAATATTTAAAAATATGACTACCATATGGAAAACAATTCTAGAGGTTAGTCAAATGTTTAAAAATAGAACTACCATATGGTCTAGCAATCTCACTTCAGGATATATATCCAAAGAAAAGAAATTACTATCTCAAAGATATGTCCTTATTCCCATGTTTAGTACAGCACCATTCAGAATAGCCAAGATATGGAAACAACCAAAATGTCTACTGACAGGTGAATGGATAAAGAAAATGTGATACACATGCACACAATTGAATATTATTCAGACTTTAAAAGAAGGAAAAAATCCTGGGATTTGTGACCTAGGGGACATTATACTAAGTGTAATAAGCCAGTCAGAGAGGAACAAATACTGTACATTATGTACATGCAGTCTACTGATACAAGATGGTGGACTAAGCACATATCTCTTATTTTTTTTCTGAAGACTCATTGAAATTAGAGGGAGAAATGATTGTTAATGAAAACATGTGTGAGATCTCTTATTATTTTTAGATACCACAGGACAGAAGATCTTAATGAATTTCAAAAAATTTAAAATATAATTAAATCACTTAGGTTATATCAAAAAGAGTGTCTAACCTAAAAACTGACAAAAGACAAAAGTAGAGGTGGGTTTGTTTATTCCTTGGAGGCAAAACCACAAAGATGGTCCAAAATTAAATACAGTATTGTGAAAATTAAGAAAGATTAGCTAGAGGCAATAAGTAATGGTAAATTACTGAAGTTTTATCTACAGAAAATCAGTGAGAATTAACTTATGCCACAATTTCCTTTGTATGCCATATATAAACTCTCAGAAGATAACTGGAGATTTAATCTATAAATAACTTTTACCTTTGGAAAACTAAAGCTCCTAGCATTGGTGTTGACAACTCATATAAAACAACCTTCCTGTCCTTGCCTTAGTGTTTGAGATATTAAATCTATGTGTTCTGCCTGCTAGATTCATATACACACACACAGTAAAATAAATCCTGTCAGTTGACATGATCTGCTGATATTCAAAGAGCTTGGCATTAGCTCTTCCATTGGAGAAACCTGTTAGGCAAAAGCAGACTCCACACAAGCAAAGGAAACCTATTCAGTTACTTATATAAGAAAACCTGTTCCCTTATTCCTAAATATGAATTAGCAACAAAGAAATACTATATGATTGAAAAAGATCTAGTGGCACGAAAGAGAGCCAAAGTAAACAAGTGAAACTACTGACCATAGGGAAAATGTAAATACATGAAGTTGCCCCAAACATACACACACAATTATAAATACTGTAAAAGTTTCAAGAAGATATTTCACACATAACACAGTGTGTTAAAGAAAAATCAAGGAATAACTCAGAATACTTTGAAATTAAGTATATTGAAAAAAAGGGTTATGAAAGATGGAGTCAAGGGTGTTTCCCAGAATAAAAATGAATGTATGCAAAGAGATAGAGCATATGAGAGTAGAGATGATATATACTTAGAATCAAGTCAGGAGGTTCAATATCTAGTAAGGGTGTCACAGAAGGATAGTAAAAAAGAAGAAAGAAGAAAGAATTAAAGAAAAATGAACAGATTTGAAGGTAGACATGTGCCTTCAAATTGAAAAGATCAACTGAATGCCAAGAAATATGGATGAAATAAAAACACACATAAACACAATATTGTTTCTGTTTTTTTTTACAGTGAATACAGTAGACTAAGTGCAAAGAAGTGATCCTAAAAATTTCTTAAGGAGAAAAAAATGCTTTGCTTCAAAGAAACAATTAGATCAACATATGATTCCTCTGTGTAAAAATGGATTGCAGCAGATATTATAGAATGTTTTCAACATCTTTAGCAATGCTACATTGAATCATAAATTAACCATAAGAAATTAAGTCCTTTGCAGACATTCAACTTATCATAAAGTGTACTATTCACTTACTATTTATAAAATAACTGTGAATGTACTTTTGTAATAACAGTACAAATAATCTTTTAAAAAAGAGACAGAGAGAAATAGTGGTAATATTCCAAACTGGAAAATGAGATAGTTAAAAAATACAGTTTTCAATAGAATCAAAGGCATGAAATATGTGGGACTAAATAAAGTGAAAGACATGCAAGACTTCTGTACTGAAAAGTTGGAAACACCATTGAAGCAAATTATAGGAGATCTGATATAAATTAAGGGCTAGATCATGCTCATGGATTCCAAGATTTAATATTTTTTAAGCTGTCATTCTTCACAAATCAATCCGTAGAAGCAAAATAAGAAATGCACCATAATACTCACACAATTTGTTTTAAAAATAAATTGATTTCAAAATGTATTTGAGATCAAACCAGTCAATCCTAAAGGAAATCAACCCTGAATATTCATGGGAAGGACTGATGCTGAAGCTGAAACTCCTATACTTTGGCCACCTGATGCTAAGAGCCAAGTCATTGGAAAAGACCCTGATGGTGGGAAAGATAGAAGGCAGGAGGAGAAGGGGGCAGCAGAAAATGAGATGATTAGATAGCATCACCTACTCAATGGACATTAATTTGCACAAACTCCAGGAGATAGTAGTGAAGGACAGGGAAGCCTGGTGTGCTGCATTCCACAGGGGTTGCAAAGAGTCAGATATGACTTTGCAACTGAACAAAATGTGTTTGAAAATGCAAAAAGCATAGAATTCCCAAAACTCTTAACAAAGTATAAGGTCGGATTACTTAAACTAGGAGCTTCAAAACTTACAAAATTACAGTAATCAAAATAGTGATATTGGTATAAAGATAGACACCTTGATTGATAGAAAAATTTATGGTAGTAGAATACTGTAAATGTGAAACATTGAACTCTTTCTCATACTATATAAACATTTTAAATAAAAGTGGTTTATAAGTCTGATTATTTTTTATAAATCTAAATGGGTTTCCTTGGTGTCTCAGATGGTAAAGAATCTATCTACAATGCAGGAGACCCAAGGTTCGATTTGATCCCAGGGTTGGGAAGATCCCAACCTGGAGAAAGAAATGACAATCCACTCCAGTATTCTTGCCTGGAGAATTCCATGTACAGAGGAGCCTGACAGGCTACAGTTCATGGGGTTTCAAAGAGTTGGACATGACTGAGCGACTAACATTTTCATAAATCTAAATAGGGCTTCCCAGGTGGAGCAGTGGTAAAGAATCCACCTGTCATTACAGCATACTGACACATGTATATGGAATTTAGAAAGGTGATAATGATAACCCTATATGCAGAACAGAAAAAGAGACACAGAAATACAGAACAGACTTTTGAACTTTGTGGGAGAATGTGAGGGTGGGATATTTCAAAAGAACAGCATGTATACTATCTATGGTGAAACAGATCACCAGCCCAGGTGGGATGCACGAGACAAGTGCTCCGGCCTGGTGCACTGGGAAGACCCAGAGGAATCGGGTGGAGTGGGAGGTGGGAGGGGGGATCGGGATTGGAAATACATGTAAATCCATGGCTGATTCATATCAATGTATGACAAAACCCACTGGAAAAAAAAATAATAATAATAAAAAAAAAATCCACCTGTCAATTCAGGAAACACAAAGAGACATAGGTTTGATCCCTGGGTCGAGAAGATCCCCTGGAATATGACATGGCAACCCACTGCAATATTCTTACCTGGAAAATTCCATGGACAGAGAAGCCTGGTGGGCTACAGTCCACAAGATCCAAAGAGTCAGACATGACTAAGTGCACATTCACACATATAAATCTAAACACAATATCTAAAAGTAGAAAACTTTTAGGAGATAATATAGAATATCTTTACTGCATTGGGGTTAGTAAAACAGACTAACTGTAAAATATATAATAAATTACATTTCAACAAAAATTTTGCTTATAAAAATTATATCATAATGTAAATGTATAGTCATGATAGAGTTATAAAATATGTATCTCACAAAGGACTTTATTCAGAATATATAAAAAGTTCTACAATTCAATAATATAAAAGAAAATAAGTGAACAATAGTCTTGAAGAGACATTTCACCAAAGATATCTGAAAGCACAATAAGTGTAGAGATATCTAAGGATTAATAATAAGCATGTTTTATGTGCTCCTTTGACATTCTTCTTTTTAGACTTTCTTCTACATTTTATAAAGTGTCCAAACAATTTTCTGTTTTTAAAAGTTGGCATTTGTATCTTACATAAAGTGAGTTCCTTATATCTTCTGAGTGTAAATCTTTTATCAGATGTTTTGTAAATATTTTCTCATCATGGCTTATATTTTCATTTCTTTAACATCTTACAAAGCACAGCAGTTTATAGTTTTGATGAATTCCAATTTATAATTATTTTGTTTTGAAATTGCTTTCTGTGCCTCCTCAGAAATATTTACTTAATCTCAACTAATGAAGATTTTCTCCTGTATTTATTTTTTTAAGAAGCCTTAAAATTTTTGCTCTCACATGATCTTTTTATGTTAACCCTTGTGTATTTGTGTATGTATGAGGTAATGGTCAAGGTTCATGATTATTCAAGTGAATGCTCAAATATTCCAGCACCATTTGTTGAAGACTTTCCCTTACCTCACTGAATTTCTTTTGTTGCAAATCAATTGGCCATACAGTGTATAGGTCTATTTTGGAACTCTATTTTTTTCCATGCAGCTGTATATCTGGTCTTATATCAATACCGTGCTGCCTAAATTAATTTAGCTTTACTTCTGGAAGCAATTAGGGGGAGTCCTCTAGTTTTAGTTGTCAAAATTATTTTTGCTGTTTTGTTGATTTTTCTACAATTTTTTTTTTTACATTTGTTGATTTCTTTACAATTTTTTTTATTCTAGTTGCCAATTTCTACCAAAATCTTTCTGGAGTAATATCAGAAGATGGCAGAATAGGAAGTCCTTGGCATTATTTCCCTTCACAGAAAACCTAGCAACTATCCACAGATAAGAACGCCTTTGTGAAAATCCCAGACTCCAGGGGTGAGAGTGAATCATCCCCTTGCATCACATGAAAAAAGCAAAAAATAAGCAACAGCAACCAAAGAAACCCAGAAAAGCTGCATTAGAAGATAAGAGGAGCAGTTTCACTTTGACCATGTCACCCTTCTTCAGGCCAACACAGAGCCACAGAGAGAAGGTTCCCCTCGGTCTATGGTTTTACCAGTGGGGAAAAGAAAACCTGAGGCACACATCCAGCTTCTCCAACTATCTGGGGCACTTCCTAGAAGACCACTTCGGTTTCACAGCACAGGGTAATCAGTAGGACTAGATGGCCAGGGGTCAAGTAGAAATAAAGGGACAGGGCTCAAGTAACCAGTGCAGGGATCTTGGCAGACCAGGTTCCTGATGGTAGCCACACAAGACCAGAGAGCCCAGCTCACTCACAGTGCTAAGCCAAGGGTTGCATTTGGCTAGGAAGCACGGTGATCATTAGTTCTTCCTGGCTTGGGTACCCAGCAGTCTTGCCCAGCCAGAGAACCCATAATAATATGACCCAGCTTGAGTAAACGAACACCACTGCCTAACTGTGAGCGTAGTCTCTGACCCCTCCTGACCAGGTAGGCCAGCCAACAATCTAGCCCAACTGTGCAGCATAGCCAGTGGCCTGCCCAATCATGAAGCCCAATCTGCAGTTCCACCCAGCTGTGGAAAACAGCCTATGGCAGAACCCAATCATGAAACCCAGACTGAGGCATCATCCAGCCATGGAACTTGAGATCCCCTCCAATGGTGTGGCCAAGCCTGAAGAACAGCCTCAGTACAGTCCAACCAATGGGACTACCTGGCCAGGGAGCACATCCGGTAGCCCTGACCAATTGTGGAAAACAATCAGTGGCACCACCCAGCCAAAGAACCCAGCCGGTGACCCCTCCCAACCTCAGAACATGAGCTTCTCCTGATGATACCAGAAAGCAAGCTGCTCCTGCCCACAGATGCTATCAGGTGGCTCGCCCATCTAGAGTCAGCCATGCCGACAAGGGATGGTGTTTCCTTGCTGAAGTGAGTCTGGAAAAGCTGGAAGAAGCAATTGCTTCCTCAAATGCTCAGGCTTTTCTAATAAAACAAGGATGTGATTATTAGTGTTATCCAGATAGGGAAGTAGCTGAGGACATCTGGCAGAGAAAATTATGAGGTCACTTTTTACATGTTAAATTGATTCCAGTAGGCTTCCCTCGTAGCTCAGTTGGTAAAGGATTTGCCTGCAATGCAGGAGATCTGGGTTCAATTCCTGGGTCAGGAAGATCCTCTGGAGAAGCAAATGGAAACCCACTCCAGTATTCTTGCCTGGGAAATCCCATGAACAGAGGAGCCTGGTGGGCTACAGTCCATGGGGTTGCAAAGAGTCAGACATGACTTAGTGACTAAACCACCCTACAGATATTTATATGGAAATGTTCAGCAGGCAGTGGGAAAAGAGAGCTGATGGCACAAGAGAAATTTTAAGTCTGGAGACAAAATTTGAGATCCAAAACTATTAATACTTAAAGATGGATTCACTTTGGAGAGTTGAAACTATGTGAAGGTTTGTGAATGCCAAGGGAGACATTTTAGAATGAGTAAAAACAGAAAAATTTGAAGCAAATAAATCTTAGAAAGTAGGATTAGCAGACTTTCAGTTCTTTTTTTTTCTTATTTATTTTTATTAGTTGGAGGCTAATTACTTTACAATATTGTAGTGGTTTTTGCCATACACTGACATGAATCAGCCATGGATTTACATGTGTTCCCCATCCTGATTAGAAGAACTATTTGACATGGGTATCAGTTAAGTCCAAGGGATTTTACAGAACTACTAAAGAGATTTTATTTTCATCACAATAAGAAGTATCTTTCAAAATATTTTGTTTTAAAATTTTAGATTTATATAATTGTTTAAAATTTCAACCAATTATATACTTAATCTCACATGAAATTAGCCTCACCATTATTCCATTCTGATTCCTTCTCAGCAAACCTGTTGGTACTTCACAATCCACTGTTATTTTTCCTTTGACCCAATTATTTGTCCAATAACTGTCTCATGACTTTCTGCTGTCTACTATTGATCCTAATTGATTCCTCTTTTCTCTTTTTAGCTGTCTCTAGGCTATGTCAGAATTCATTATACATTTATAACCTTATTTGAGATTTTAGGAAAGTATCATCCTACTTATTCAACCGTATCTCCTATTGCTTCTCAATATGAATATTTTGTTTCTAGGAAGGCAGTTTGCCACTAGTGGTTTAAGAGTATCTTGTGCAAATTGGAGAAGCTTTTCTTTTATTCATTATTGTTCCCTCTGCTGAGATCACACTATTATTTTTTTTCTTCCTATTTAAATCCACCCTACAATTATGGTTTAAGTCCAACCACATTTATGAAGCATTTTCCTTATTACATTAGCCCGTCCTGATGTTGTTGTCACCCAGTCGTGTCTGACTCTGCGAACCCATGGACTATAGCACACCAGGCCTCTCTGTCCTTCACCATCTCCCAAAGTTTGCCCAAGTTCATGTCCATTGGATCAGTGATGCCATCCAGCCATCTCATCCTCTGATGGCCTCTTCTCCTTCTGCCCTCAATCCTTCCCAGCATCAGGGACTTATTTCCAATGAGGCAGCTATTCCTACACTGATCTTATCTTTTCTCAATTTGTTGCTTTAGCAACCAGTTTTCACTGTTAATCATGTATTGTCTCATTTTCTATGTAATCATTCTATGTGTTCATTGTCTGAACAAGTTTGTAATTTCTTTGGTGTAAGAACCACTGCTTTTGTAATTTGCTTAACCCATCATTAAGTAATAAACACATTTGTTGTTAAACATTTTTTTTAAGAAAAAGGTAATAAATGTATTTGGATTTTTAAAGTAGAAACTATTCCCATCATTTTTAAACATTTTTTTCTGATTTTTTAGCTTGATAGATTTTTGTTCCTCCTTTATTCAATGGTAAAACTCCCTTCTCAATGAAGTATTTCTAGATCACTCAAGTACACATTGATCTTTCTTTGATGAGTAAAAGTGTTAGTTGCTCAGTCATGTCTGATTCTTTGTGATCCCATGGACTCTAGCCTGCTTCTGCCCATGGAATTTGCCATGCAAGAGTACTTTCATGGGTTATGATCAATAATTAGAATGTATTTTTCAGGGTGCATTCTAGTTGTTTTACATTCATAATATACATTTTTCAATTGAGTTGGAAGAATGTGAAATGCCTACCTTTATTTCAGTAAGATTCTGAGACCTAGCAATTTTTAATGACACATCTAAAATAAAATATATAGAAAGTGGCACATTTAGGCTTAGAACTCAGAACAGTGTTGCTCCAAAACCCAAGACCCTTTAACTGTTTCCTAATTTTATAATACTTTTTTAAAAAACATCTTTTGAGCCCTCATAGTACAACAGTAACTTTGCTTGCATCATGGTGACAGTCTTATTAATTAATAAGATAATCCTTGCCCTCACTTTGCTCACAGTGCAGGAATTAGACACTTTGTCTCTAGTGCAGGAATTAAACAGATGCATCAGTTTTAATTACAGCTTCATATGTGTGTTTTGGAGGTTAGGAGGCAGAGCTGAATAGATATGCTATGAGAGAACTGTATGTAAATAAGTGACTCAAACTGCCAACTGAAATGCTAGTATTCTGGTATGAAAGTGTTTGATATTAATCCTCTCTGGAAATTGGGAAGCAGGAAAATCAGCTTGATGGAAGAAGCATATTTATTACATCTTGACCTTCATTTGGGGCCTATAATATGCTTTTTGATTGAAATAAAGCTCTTGCAAAAGAATCAAGCTATGTTATTTAATGTCACTGTTAAGTCCTTGAAGTAGCTTCATACAAGTTGATGTACTTGATTGAAATCTGTTTTAGTTTTTTTTTTAATTACAGAATGAGATGATTTGTGAGAGAAAGAAGAGAAAAACACAGCCATCAGTAATGTGGCACCCTCGGGCACAATGAAGACATCCTAGGTTTTGAAATGGTATTTTTAACCAACTAAGACAAACAACTGTCATCAGTAACTATGGAATTTAATTTGCAAATAGCTCAAGTTGTCTCTTTGACAGTTGCTTGTGCATGAGCATATAGTCAATCCATGTGCCCTGTTTCCTCTCCTTCTCTGGCATACAAAAGGCTATGAGATGACATATTCTAGGTGACTCTCACTAAAATATTCATCCTCTCTTTGAAATTGTTTTCATGTTTCTGTGATGTCTTTTAGGAAGCCTATGGTGTGGGAATAGGATGAGTTTATATATTCATACATAGAGAATATACCTCTTGTATCAGCCTTGTGTATCATGCATCCTTTAATTCATTCAACATTCCAACATTCATCCATTCATTTTTCATTCAATCATTGTTAGCACCTTCTACATATCAGAAATCATTTTAGGCATGGATAATGCAAAACTGAATTAGACATGTTCCAAACTCTCAAGAAAATGACTCTTTGGAAGAGGAATGTTATATATGCAACCTTCAAATTATAATAATTTCTCAGCTTATGAGTACAAACTAAGGCCAACGAAATGAATGCAATGTGTTATATTACTACCTCATCCTTTAATTTCAGGACAAATCACTCTAAAATTCATTCTGTTCTCTAGTATCTCAGGGAAATCCATGGGAGGGTCTATTTGTATATCCAAGTCAGTCCTGGCCAATGCTTGTGTTTTTGCCAACAATATATTCTAAATTATAAATCCCACTACTCCTCAGGCTTTTCTAGAGTTCATAATTTGCCCTAAACTATGATCGCAGTTTTAGTTCATTGATTGCTAAAATGTCAATGTTCACTTACGATCTCCTGCTTGACTGGGATAACCATGATGGTGTGGTCACTCACCTAGAGCCAGTTAACCTGGAGTGTGAAGTTAAGTGGGCCTTAGGAAGCATCACTACAAACAAAGCTAGTAGAGGTGATGGAATCCCAGCTGAGATATTTAAAACCCTAAAAGATGATGCTGTTAAAGTGCTGCAATCAATATGTCAGCAAATTTGGAAAACTCAGCAGTGGTCACAGGACAGGAAAAGGTCAGTTTTCATTCCAATCCCAAAGAAAGGCAATGCCAAAGAATGTTCAAATTACTGTACAATTGCACATCTTTTACATGCTAGCAAGATCATGCTCAAAATCCTGCAAGCTAGGCTTCAGCAGTACATTAACTGAGAACTTCCAGATCTACAAGCTGGATTTAGAAGAGGCAGAGGAACCATAGACAACATTGTCAACATCTGTTGGACTATAGAGAAATCAGATAATTCCAGAAAAAACATCTACTTCTGCTTCATTGACTACTCTAAAGCCTTTGACTGGGTGGATCACGACGAACTGTGGAAAATTCTTCAAGAGATGGGAATACCAGACTACCTTACCTGCCTTCTGAGAAAACTGTATGCAGGTCAAGAAGCAACATTTATAACTGGACATGGAACAATGGACTAGTTCCAAATTGGGAAAGCAATACATCAGGGCTGTATATTGTCACCCTGCTTATTTAACTTATATGCAGGGCACATCATGCAAAATGCCGGGCTGGATGAAGCACAAGCTGGAATCAAGATTGCCAGAAGAAATATCAATAACCTCAGATATGCAGGTGACACCACCCTTATGGCAGAAAATGAAGGGTAACTAAAGAGCCTCTCGATGAAGGTGACAGAGGAGATTAAAGAAGCTGACTTAAAACTCAATAATTAAACAGATAAATATACTATTTAACTCCACATACATGACATAACCATATCCCAAATTCTAGTCAATCCAGGGCATCTTCCATAAATATAACCATATAAGCATAATAATGTATTAAAAATTGCTTGATAGAAAAAAAAAGAAAAATTGCTTGATAGAGAAAAAAATGGAATGGAGATGATACAAATTCTGTGGTATGTAATGAAATATAACAGAATGTCAACATGGAGGAACTGATCTGGAAGATGCATGTTGAATGACTTCAGTAGAACATGAACAGAAGTGAAAGACAGCATGTTACAGGTAGATGAAACAATATGAGCAAAGGCATAAGTTATTGAAAAAGTATGTTTATGTTCAGTCATCTGTGAGCTGTTCATTATAGATAGAGCAAAAGAGAGGATGACAAGACTTTAGATATGTTGAGTTTGAGATAACTGTGGAGCCTCCAGAAGCAGAAAAGGAATAGGCAGTTGAAGCTTAGGATATATGCCTTGGCTGGATATGAAGATTATTAGTCATAAGCATTAGTGGCAATTGATAGCATGGGAGTGAATACTCAGGAAGAACATTTGGATAAAGAAAAAAGTGTGGTAATGATGAAACACTGCCAAAATTCAACATTTCAGGA
Organism: Dama dama; assembly: GCF_033118175.1. Taxonomy (NCBI): domain Eukaryota; kingdom Metazoa; phylum Chordata; class Mammalia; order Artiodactyla; family Cervidae; genus Dama; species Dama dama. Next base: position 25,993,164 of record NC_083714.1, read on the forward strand.
GAAATGTGTTAGTGACAATTTGATTGCAAAGGCAGGGTCCCTCTCAAAGTTAACAAGAAGGGAAGAGGTTTTTGTTATAAGGATCCAGAGATAATGCAGAACTAAGGACTAAAAAGAGGCTTCCCAGGTAGTTCAGTGGTAAAGAATCCACCTGCCAATACAAGAGATGTGGGTTCAGCCCTTGGGCCGGGAAGATGCCCTGGAGAAGGAAATGGAAACCTGCTCTAGTGTTCTTGCCTCAGAAATTCCATGGACAAAGGAGCCTACTGGGCTACAGTCCATGGAGTCCAAAAGAGTCAGACACAACTAAGCGACTGAGCACACATGCACAGACAAAAATTTAGCCAAACATCATAGGGGATGATAACTGAAAAGCCATTAGGAACTATGGTTTCTTTTATCTGCTCCCCCAGGATTCATTCATATCTCCTGAATTTTCTGCTTTCACACATACATGGACTATATACAGTACCACAATACTGAATTTAGATCACTTCCAAATTCAAGTATCCAACAAAAACTCAAGTTTCAGCTTAAAGCAATGCCTTCTTGGCTTGTTTCAGATCAAACTTCCTACTATGACTGATAGATAAAACACACATATACATATATTTACTTATAGAAATATTTATTTGAAAACAATGGAGAGATACCAAGGCCATGATTACTTGCAGAACGAAGCTTCTAGAGAGCAAGAGAGTCCACAGAGGAGAATCCAACATGTCCATATGCTTTTATACTGATTTGCTGATTTGAAAGTGGCAGCTAATCAACTGAGAAGCTGATCAGACATTTCAGGTATGTTTTGGGGTTGCAGGGCAAGCAGTGGAGTCCAGGGATCACCAAAGAGGAAGAACAAGAGAAAAAACTGCAGGCTTTCAAATGAGACCCTGATAAACGCACCTTACATTAAAGGATAATGTACAACAAAAGCTAATGTTCACAATGACTAGAATCTAAATTTTATTTTTTTTAATTTCAAAAACATATTTTATTTATTTGTTTTCTTTTTTTTTCCATTTATTTTTATTAGTTGGAGGCTAATTACTTTACAATATTGTAGTGGTTTTTGTCATACATTGACATGAATCAGCCATGGAGTTACATGTATTCCCCATCCCGATCCCCCCTCCCACCTCCCTCTCCACCTGATTGCTCTGGGTCTTCCCAGTGCACCAGGCCAGAGAACTTGCCTCATGCATCCAGCCTGGGCTGGTGATCTGTTTCACCCTAGATAATATACATGTTTCGATGCTGTTCTCTCGAAGAATCTAAATTTTAATCACCCCCATCCCTGATTGGATTAAGCTGATCTACCCTCAAATGCCTGTGAGAAGCAAGTATAAATAATTTCTTGTGCAAGATAATATCAAGTAGAATCCCAAAGGATATTTATAAACTATTATATACAGTGTATGATTATCTATCAAAATAACAAGGTCTAAAATTTATAACAAAATGACCAAATACAATAGAAAACAATAGAAACAGACTGACAGATGATCCAGATATTATATTGAAGCTATCATGAACAGGCTTTAAATTATGTTTCCAGACACTGTGGCCTATATAATAAATCTAGTCTGCTTTCTGATTTTGTAAAAAATTTTATTGGAAAATAACTGTGCTAATTTGTTTGCATAGTGTCTATAGTCATTTTCATGCTAAAATGGCACAGCTAAGGATCATATGCCCATCAAAGTTGAAAAGATTTAATATTCAGCCCTTTAAAATAAAAGTTTGCCAATCACTCTTTTAAATTGTTTGATTAAAATATCCAAAAAATTAAGTATAAAGACTGAAAACTGGCAATGTAAATTGATACAGCCACTATGAACAGTATGGAGATTCCTTGAAAAACTAGGACTACAACTACCATATGACCCAGCAATCCCAGTACTGGACATATATCCTAAGAAAACCATAATTGAAAAAGACACATGTACCCCAATATTCATTGCAACACTATTTACAATAGCTAGGACATGGAAGCAATGTAGATGTCCATCAGCAGATGAATGGATAAAGAAGCTGTGGTACATATATACAATAGAATATTACTCAGCCATAAAAAGGAACACATTTGAGTCAGTTTAGTAAGGTGGATGAACCTAGAGCCTGTTATACAGAGGGAAGTAAGTCAGAAAAACAAATATCGTACATTAATGCATATATATGGAATCTAGAAAAATGGTACTGATGAACCTATTGGGTTCAGGAATAGAGACACAGGGCAGGAATAGAGACACAGACACAGAGAACAGACTTTGGACACAGCAGGGGAAGGAGAGGGTGAGATGAATTGAGGGAATAGCACTGACATACATGTGTAAAATAGATAGCTAGTGGGAAGGTGTTGTACAGGCACAGGGAGCTCAACATGGTGCTCTGTGATGACCTAGAGGGGTGGAATGGGGTGGAGGATGGGGGGGAGGTTTGGGAGGGAGGGAACATATGTGTACTTGTAGTTGATTTACATTGTTGTATGGCAGAGGCCAACACAATATTGTAAAGCAATTATCCTCCAATTAAAAATCTTTTTTTAAAAAAAGGACTGAAATTATTTGCAGAGAACTGCAAACATGAAAAATACAGGAATAGGAAATTCAAAACTGAAAAAATACAATAAAATTAAATATCAATGAATAGGTTTAATAGGTTCAACACAACTGAAGAGATAATTAGATTAACTTGAAGATAGCACATAAGACAATATATAGAATGAGGCATGGAGAACAAAAGTGTGGAGAAAAGTTTGAAATACACATGAAAAAGTGAAAAAAAATCAATCATTTACATTGCTTACATCACATAATGATTAAAGAGAGATGAAGTACAGGCAGTATTTGAAGAAATAACAACTAAAAATTTCTCAGTTAGTAGTGACCGTGGATGTTCATCAGTGAGAGTAGTCAGGGGAGCTGACATTCCCCCACCAGGTTGAGTAGGCTGTGTGTTCACTGCTGTTTCCTTCTATATAGTAAATGTAGTTTTTTGCATCTTTAATACAAAACATTTAGAAATGAGAGTATAGATTTTTTAAAAATATCCCAAGTATATAGATAGCTTTGGGTTCTTCATTTCTAATTTTATTGCATCATGATCTACAAATGTGTCCTGTCTGACTTCTGCTTTGGAGCAAAAAAGTTGCAAATCTTGTGGCCAGATTACATGGAAAAGTTTCAGCAGTGTATCAAAGGTATGAAGAGAATATTTGTTTTTCCTTTGAGCATAGAGTTTATATGTGTTTTAAAAGAATATTTGTTAGTTACTGTATTCAAAGAACTCTATATACTGGCTTATAATTCAAATGTGGATTTGTCTATTTTTCATTTCTATTGTTTTTTGCTTTCTATACAAAAAAGGTTTGTTAAAAGATGTATAGAGATCACAATTATACAGGCCTGGTGTAACATTTATCAATATGAAGAAGGTCTCTTTCCTCTTTAAATATGTTTTAAATTCCAGCTTGCTTCATAGTAACATGGTGACAACTGATTTTATTGTTACTATTTTCTTGGCATGTGTGTACTTATTCCTGAATTGCCAGTTATTTCCATCTTTTTGTATTTAGTTGTGTTTCTTCCCATCACCACATAGCTGTATTTTTTGGAAGTAAAGTCTGTGCCCAAGTCTTTTAAAAGGCAATTATTGATATAGACAGTTGACAGATATACAGATGTATAGATGAGAGAATAGATACATTTATTTTTATATTTGCTTACTGGTTTTCTTTTTCTCTTCTCCTATATTTTGTTATATTGATTGTTATTTCACTGTTCCTTTTCTTTTCTAAAATATGTAAATATGTACTGTTTTATATGAAATATTTAGGCTTTCCTTCAAAGAAACTAAGATATCCAGGGGATCTTCCCAGCCCAGGGATCGAACCCAGGTCTCCCACATTGCAGGCATATTCTTTACCAGCTGAGCCACCAGGGAAGCCCAAGAATACTGGAGTGGGTAGCCTATCCCTTCTCCAGCGGACCTTTCTGACCCAGGAATTGAACCAGGGTCTCCTGCATTGCAGGTGGATTCTTTACTGCTGAGCCACTGGGGAAGCCCCATATATATTGCTTTATATGAAATAAATATTTAGGCTTTCCTTCAAAGAAACTAAAAGTTACCAAAAATTTGAAATAAAGTAAAATGAAAACATTAAAATAAATAATAAAATATTTAAAAGTTTTAAAATTATAACTAAATGCTCAACACAAATATTAATAATAGATGTTATTTTCAAATTGACTAAAGTAAATAACTTCCAATCCATAATTCTACACCTGGGGAAAATATCCTTCGTGAATGAAGACGAATTAATTTTCAGACTAATAAAACTAAGAGAACACATCAGCAGACCTGGACTAAAGGAAATGTTAAAGTGAGTTCTTCAAGGAGAAAAATATTATTCCTAAGTGTGGAGAAACAAGAAGTAATAAAAAGCAAAGATAAGAGTAAATTTATGTGGGCAAATATAAATGGATATTGATTATAAGATATATATTATGTTATATATGGCATGTATGGTATATATGTTATATGCGGCATATATACAGCAAATATAATATATATGCATTAAAGTATACCAAATAGCACAAGAGGAAAACTAATTTATAATGCTCTAAGATCCTTTCATTATGTAGAAAGTAGTAAATATACTAACATATTACACTAAAGTAAGCTAAGGATGCATACTGTAATCTCCTGGGTACCATTAAAAGAATAGGAAAAGAATGTATAAGCTGTACTCTAATAAAAGAGTAAAATGAAACAATGAAATGATTAATTCAAAATGATTATCCTTACTGTTAGAAAACCAATAGTAATAAGATAAATAAACCCAAATATACTAGTACTTACATTAAATTTAAGTGAATTATATACTCCAATTAAAATATAAATATTATCTATTCTTATTAAAGTACTGAGTAGAAACTATGGACACTTTATCAGTCTCTCAATAACATCGTTTTGTGTCCCTCTGGTTTCAAATACTGTCTGTGTTGAAACACTCTCCACTTATATATTTTGGATGAAATATCAGACTTTTCAACAGAGGATCTGGCTTATTGCACAGAGTCAGATGATGTAATTTCAAACTACAAGTAGTTCCTCTCCATACAAAACCCTTGAACAATAGGAATTGAGAGGTTCTGTGCAGAAAAATTGTTCTCCTTTTACCCTTCCATACAACAAGTTGCACTTTATCCTTGAAGCACTTCTAGAAACGTCCTGCATAAGTGAACAAGCTTGGTAACAATTTTCTGTGCCTCCTGATGGTTTGTTTAGAAGTGATGAGCCGCATTATAAGATATTAAATAGCATTGCTTTACATTTTTACTTGTCTTGGTTGCCTATTTTTCCTTAAAAATCATTGTTCTAAATTTAACCCAAAATTGGTAAATGCAAATGAAAGAGACAAATTCCTGGGAAAACACCATTTAAAGAAACCAACAGAAGAATAAATAAATGTTATGAATATACACCTAAAATAAAGAAATTGAATCCAGGTTTTAAAACTGTCTTATAAAAATAATTCTAAGCTCACAGGAATTATAAAGTTAATACTATACAAACTGTTAGAAGAGAAAAAAAGGGATTTCTACTCATTTCATTTCAGGAGGCCAGTTTAACTTTGCTACTAGAATATGAAAAAGATATCACAGGTAAATAAAATTACAAGCCTACCTTTTTTATTTGTGTGTGTGCAAAATTCAAAATATTATCAAACTGAATCTAGTGATATATAAAAAGTGTAAGTTGTCATCTGTTTGCATCTATTACAAAAATATAAAGTTGACTTAACATCCAAAATGAACCAAATATTCATTTGGCTTTGTAACCAGTACTGCAATGAACATTGGGATGTGTATATATTTTCAAACCATGTTTTTGTCTCCCAGGAGTGGGATTGCTGGATCATATGATAGCTCTATTTTTTTTAAGAGTTTATTTTAAGGAAACTCCATACTGTTTTCCATAGTGACTGGACCAATTTACATTCTCACCAACAGATGAATGAATAAGGTGGGAGGGGGGATCGGGAGGGGGAACACATGTAAATCCATTACTGATTCATGTAAATGTATGGCAAAAACCACTACAATATTATAAAGTAATTAGCCTTCAACTAACAAAAATAAATGAAAAAAAAAAGAAGTTGTGGTACATATATACAATAGAATATTACTCAGCCATTAAAAAGAATGAAATAATGCTGTTTGCAGCAATATGGATGGACCTAGATATTATCATACTAAGCAAAGTCAGAGAAAGACAAATATCATATTATATCTCTGATATGTGGAATTTTTTTTAATGTTACAAATGAACCTATTTATAAAACAGAAACAGACCAGCAGACTTGGAAAATGAACTTATGGTTACCAGAGGGAAGTGTGGGGTAAAGCAATATATTGGGAGTTTGGGATGGATATGTACACACTGTTATATTTAAAACAGATAGTCAACAAGGTCTTACTGTAAAAAAATTAAATTTTAAAAAAGAATCAAAGTCATTTCTCACACAAACAGAAGTCAGAAATGTATCTCAAAAGATGCATTTAGAAAGTAACTGATAAAATTCAATGTTTAGTAATGTCCATTAGCAAAGTGAAATAGTAAGGAACTGTCTTAATCTGATAAGAATATTACAGAAACTTACACCACACATTATACTTAATTTTGAAATGTTCAAAGCTTTTCTGTCAAGATCAGTAAAGATGCAAGAAAACTAGATATAAATACCTCCATTCAAAATTGTACTAAAGTTCTTAGCCAATGCAGTAAGGCATTGAGAAACAAAAGCTGTAGAGACCAAAATGGGAAGAGATAAAACTAACATTACTTGCAGAAAACATGAGTACATACATAAAAAATCCAAAGAAATTTGCAAATAAGTACCAGATTTAATCAGTGAATTTGGCAAGATCTTTAAGATACATTATCAATACAAGAAAAATCTACTGTGTTTTTATATAACAGCAACAGGTAATGAGAAAACAACAATTTTAAAACAATACCATTTATGATAATATCAAGGAACCAAATAACTAAGAATAAGTCCAATAAAAATTATAAAGACCTCTGCACAGAAAACTCTAAAACATCATTGAGGAAAAAACTTAAAAACAATAAGTGGAGCAACAAATTATATTCATGAATTTGAATATACTCTATATTGTAAAGATATTAATTCTTCCAAAATTCATGTACAGCTTCAATGCTTTCTTTATAAAAACTAGAGTAGAATTCTGGTGGAATTTGACGCTCTCATTCTAAATTATTTATGGAAATGCAAAGTGTATAGGCAAGAAAATCATAAAAAAGAATAAAGATGATGGAATCAAATTACAAAATATTAAGGCTTATTGTAAGCTTATAGTCTCTTAGACACTGTGGTGTAAGCACCAAATGGAACAGAAGGGAAATCTAGAAATAATCTTTCACTCATAAGGGTACTTGTTTAATGACAAAAGTGGTATAAGAGATCATGGGGAAATGATGGTCTTTGGAATAAATGGTGCCAGATTATTAGATAGCCATGTGAAAAAAATTAAATGACTCTTACTTCATATTACATGCCAAAGTCAACCCCAGGTTGATGGAAGATTATTTTACTAAGGTAAAATAACTGAATTTCTGGAAGTTGTCATTGGAGAATATCTTCATGATTTGGGAACAAGAAAGGGCTCATAAAGAGGACATTAATTGTCTCTAAAAAATTAAAATTTGATTAACTGAACTACATTAAAATTGAAGACTCACATTAATTAAAATGCACTGTAAAGAAAGGGAAAAGTCAAACCACACAAAGGGAGAAGACAGTTGTAATATGTATAATCAACAAAGAACTCATACCTAGAATATTAAAAGAATTTCATAAGTCTTTATGGAAAAAAAAATAAGTCAATAGAAAAATGAGAAAAAAGACTTGTACAAAATGATATACAAATTAAAAGATTAATTTATTTGTAATCAGAGAAATTTAAAACCATAATGATCAATACCATTAGGCTTACAGAGGAAAGGATAAAATGAAACCATCTGACAATATAAAGTGTTAGTAATGGTATGAACCAACCAAAATTCAGCTATAATGAATGCTGATGGGACAGCATCTACTCTGGAAAACTCTTGAGAAATTTCTCTTAAACCTGAACATATAGATAGCCCCATAATTATACTCATAAATATGTATAAAATTGAATTGTGTATGTATGTGTACAAATAGATACGTACCAGAATGTCCAGAGAAGCAGTCTTCATTATAGCTCCAAACTGGGAGCAACCCAAAAGTCAGTAGCAGAATGGATACATTTTGGCATATTTATCATAGAGTAGAACAGCTACATATCAATGAAAATTAAAGAAATTCAGTTATAGAATAACATGAAATCTCACAAACATAATATTAAGTGAAACAGGGCAAACACCAAAGAGGTATTTATTTAGTTATAGAAAATTCAAAAATAGACAAAACCAATCTGTAATGTTAGAAATTGAAATGGCACTTATCTTTGGAGGAGTGGCAATGAACTGTGACTGGCAGTGGGTAAAAAAGACACCTTTTGGGTTGTTGCTAATGTCCCGTTACATGAATGTGAAAATTCATCAAGTCAACACTGAGGGTGTGAACAGTATTCTTTATACATGTAACTATGATTTGAAAAGCTATTCATTCTCAAGAAAAGACGTTTTAAATGGCTTACATTTACCCATATGGGCTTCCCTGGTAGCTCAGCTGGTAAAGAATCTGCCTGTAATGCAGGGAACCCCGGTTTGATTCCTGGGTCAGGGAGATCCACTGGAAAAGGGATAGGCTACCCACTCCAGTATTCTTGGGCTTCCCTTGTGGATCAGCTGGTAAAGAATCTGCCTGCAATGTTGAAGACCTGGGTTCAATCCCTGGGTTGGTAAGATCCCTGGAGAAGGGAAAGGCTACTCACTCCAGTATTCTGGCCTGGAGAATTCCATGGACTGTATAGTCTCCATGGGGGTGGCAAAGAGTCAGACACGACTGAGTGACTTTCACTTTCAACCCTGATTCAATCAGCTGAGGTCACTGTGTTGGAGTTACATAACCTGTACCTCATTTATCAGGGGCTGCGGGATGACACACTTTGACAAGGGGGTGTAGGTGGGACTCCAAATGAGGGGAAATGGTTTGGGTCCGTCTTACAGGTAACCCAAGAAGGACCAGCTACAAAGAAGCACCAAACACAAAAACCTGAAAAATATATTGAGAAGGAGTTATAATAATATCAACAGAAACAGGACGGAAAAAAATTATTTGAAAATACAAATGGATGGTGTTTCAAAAATAAGAAAGTACTGAATAGAGTAGAAAGCTGCCACAAGCTCAAATAAAGTAATTGAAAGGATTAAGTCAAATACAGGTCACCAGTGGCCTTTACTGAAGAAGGAAATCGGAACCCATTGACCTTCATGATGAAAGTTTCAATGATGTCAGAGGGGCAAAAGCCTGATTGCAAGCAAAAGCCTGATTGTGGTAAGGTAAAAAATAAATGAGAGCCCTTGAGAATCTCATAAAAGCTATGGACTTCCTTGCCAGAAAGATGCATATGCACACATACTCATAAAAAAGTTTCCCTCATTTCAATAGGTCCATGTACCTTTTGGAACCATTTATCCATCCCACTTGAAGAAAGCATACTGTACAGTATTCTTATGAGGATCTAGTTTATGAAGAAGTGAAACAGCAGTAACTAGTGCAGGAAAAATATTGGCAAAGTTTTGAGGTTTTAATGTGCATTGTTTTAATGAGAGACTTTGAGCATAGTTATAAATTTTCAAAAGAAAGAAAATAAAAAGGAAGAGGTTGTAAACACACAAAGCAGAGAAAATAACTGAAGGATCAAGGTTACTATCATGGAGAAGATAGGAAGGGATAAAAATAAGACCAGAGGAAGAGGCAATAAACAGAAAGATCACCTCCTCTTCTTAGATTGGAAGAAATGATTAGATGGCAGGTATGGATATAAATAAATTTATAGGATATGGGAGCAGGAAATTACTTAACTTCATTGTGATTTGCTTCAGTTTTTTTTTTTTTTAACAAAGAAAGAAAAGGTATCATGTATAGAATGGTGGACAAGAAGATAGAAATTGAAGAGATTTAAGACTCCAATTATTTCACTAGTGTTTGAACCAAATATTTTCACTGAGCAAATGATTTGAGAACCACATTTCAGGCAAAACTAAAACATACTCCTTGCCTTGGAAGAACTCACTGTATAAATTAATAACAGAACACAATCCCTCACATGATCTAGTGGCTAACTATAACAGCAAGAGGTGAAGGATTGTGAAGCTTGACCTCAGCTCAACAGGAAGGAGTATCTATCATAAAAAAGGGAATAAGAGGAATCGGGTGGAGAGGGAGGTGGGAGGGGGGATCGGGATGAGGAATACGTGTAACTCTATGGCTGATTCATATCAATGTATGACAAAACCCACTGAAATGTTGTGAAGTAATTAGCCTCCAACTAATAAAAAAAAAAAAAAAAAAGGGAATAACACATATCTGCCATCTCTTTCACATGAGCAGCAGTTTGTTACCTGCAGAGTCCTAAAACCCATGCTCACTTATAATCTAATGAGGTGATTAGTTCAAGCATTATCTCAATGTTATTTTAATTTTAGTCACTTTGAAATAACTTCCATAATTGTACATGTTTTGTAAAGTAGGATTCCCTGCTTTGTCCTAAAGGTACCTCTTTCCAATCAAAAGAACCCTCTAGTTTTAGCACTCTTTGTCTTGATTCTACAGATTTTAAACAGACATCTGAATCATACTCAGCCTTTACAAACTGAAGAATTTTCATTTGCTGTCCTGTATATAATCCTTACAGTCCTTTTTATGAATGATTTATATAATAATAATTTTGTGATTATAAAAACAAGTAAATACTAACTCAGATGCATGTGAGATAATGCATGGGCAGAATTTTGCACTTAATAAACATAGGCCATTCTAATTATAAATTTTATTAAAAACTTTTGTTTCTTTGCTATTGTCTTTCTTTCCAGTGCTCCTTCCTCTTTAGTTCATTTCAGTCGCTCAGTCGTGTCCGACTCTTTGCAACCCTGTGGACTGTAGCATGCCAGGTTTCCATGTCCATCACCAACTCCCAGAGCTTGCTTAAACTCGTGTCCATAGAGTCGGTGATGCCATCCAACCATCTCATCCTCTGCCATCCCCTTCTACTCCTGCCCTTGATCTTTCAGGGTCTTTTCTAATGTGTCAATTCTTTGCATCAAGTAGCCAAAGTATTGGAGCTGCAGCATCAGTCCTTCCAATGAATATTCAGGACTGATTTCCTTAGGATTGACTGGTTTGATTTCCTTTCAGTCCAAGGGACTCTCAAGAGTCTTCTTCAACACCACAGTTTAAAAGCATCACTTCTTCGGCACTCAGCTTTCTTTATAGTCCAACTCTCACATCCATACATGACTACTGGAAAAATCATAGCTTTGACTAGACAGACCTTTATTAGCAAAGTAATGTCTCAGCTTTTTAATATGCTGTCTAGGTTGGCATAGATTTTCTTCCAAGGAGCAAGTGTCTTTTAATTTCATGGCTGCAGTCACGATCTGCAGTGATTTTGGGGCCCAAGAAAATAAAGTCTGTCACTGTTTCCATTGTTTCCTCATCTATTTGCCATGAAGTGATGGGACCGGATGTCATGATCTTATTTTTTTCTTTGAATTCCTTTGCTGTAGGTATTCTAGCAGATTTCTCTAACCAGTGCTTTAGTTGTCCACCTTTCCATGATTGCATTCAGGGTTGAAAGATATCCTGTACTAGAGTAGAATGCATCCAAATAACCCCCAAAATAAACCACATGCTTTCAAAACACAGTTATTCTATCTAGTGAGAGTGTCATCCTGAAACTGGAATGGTGTATCACAGTACAAAAAAAGGGTTCAAATTTTGAGAGTCTGGTGTCCTAGATTCTAATTCCTAATCTAATATTAATGCTTTGTGTACTTGGGCAAGTCACCTAATCAATTCAAGTTGGTTTCATCAATAACAATATATATTTGAGAAATTGAAAGGATTTACAATGTGTCAAGATTGTCTCCAAAATTGAGCACCGAAGTCTTAAGACATGGAAAACTTAATAAAATCCTCCAAATAAGAGTTGAGAATCACCTGGGTCCTAATTTGAGTTCTACTGTTAATTATCTGGATTCTTGAGAAATCAAAAGCTCTTTGGGTCACAATTTTATCATGCATATAATATGGAAATTGGCAGGAAATACATGAAAAGTTAAAGGAATCACCAGGAGGAAACCTCAGAGAACAAGTATGGGGTTGGCCAAAATGTTCATTCAGGGTTGTTATAACATCTTATGTAAATACCTGAACAAACTTTTTGGCCAACTCAATAGATAAACAGAAGCAGCCCACTGCCCAAGACTCACTGATACTATGAAGTTCTCAAGAGATGGATGGCAGTTTAACAAATTGGCATCATTATTTTATACATAGCACTGTTAATAGAACCAGATGTTTATATGAGCCTGAGCATGTTCAGTGCATTATCTTTCTAGAGACATTATTAACAGAGTGAAAATCTAATCAGAAGCCTATTGGAGAATGTGTGGTTAGTTGAATGATTTCAATATTTGGTGGCATTGAAGTAAAACAGACTGATGAGCTCTGTCCACAAAACACAAATGTTTACTACAGTTAATATCTTTCATTAAGTCTTTCTCTGACCTAAGAACAAAGGTTTCTATAAGATGAGTTCATTTTTAGTCTCTGGTCCATTATGTGTTTTTTAATAGTCATATCTCTCAGAGAGCAATCTGATTTCAAATTCTCATAAAGCACCACACTAATTTTACCCTTTATTACAAGGATATGAAAAACATGTCCTCACAGAATTGCTGTAATTTTCATGTAAGATGAAAATGCTTTATAGCACTTAATCTTGTTTAAGGCAATTGTTATAATAATATTATGTATTTTGTTATTTGGTACAGAAGGAAAAAAGCAAAATAGGAGATAATATTATTTCCCTAAAAGAGCTTAATAGTTTGGAAAATGATAGATTTTCATGAATAAATTAACAGTAATAACAATTACTGATAATAATTTACTGAGTTCTCAGCACTTTCCAGACACTGTGCTAAGTACTTTATATTTCATCTTCAACAACTGTCTGAGAAAGGTACTTTTATTATTCTTATTTTACAGAAGAAAAATAAACCTAAATGGGTTAAGTAATCTTCATAAGGTCACAAAGCTAGTTAAGTGATAGAGCAAAGATTTTAAGCTAAATAATCTGATTCTAGGAAAGAGTCAAAGCTTGTATTTGGGGGTCAGGGAAAGCTTCTGTTTAACATAGAATAGTGGTATTAAATTATTTGCCTGTTAACTATTGTGAAGAAGAAAATGACAACCCTAGATTTTGCCCTGAAAGGTTGTAAAAGCATTGGTATTTGCATTTTTTAAACACAAAAAGGTAAAGCCACTTCTAACAAAAATGTTTTTTAAAAGAAGGAAGTTACAACTTTAATTTCAGTCCAGATTCTAGTTAGTTTGCTCTATGACAGTTATGCTATTTTTACCTTTCAAAACTTACTAACTTTCAAATACTGATTACAACTAAAATACTTGCTGATAGCTTCAGACAAGTGCCCACATGTGTCCTAAATGTTTACACTTAATGAATTTGGAAACTGTCATCTCTGTCTTCATATGACTAAAATGTGTTTCCTTGTGATAATGTTACTTGTTATAGCTAAATAATATTTGAATAATTGAAATTACTTTTTTATAATCAAATTTTCAGAGGGTCCACTACCAGGAGGATTTTTTTTTTAAACAGGTAAATGTTATAAGGGAAACATATTATATTCCTTCCTTGGGCCACCTTAGAAGAATAACTGTAAACTCTGTAACCAAGAGGATAGAAATTGCAACAGATTTATTCCTGTTTCAGTCCTTATTCAACTATAAACTCTTTTTTAGGGCAGAGTCATTTCAGTTATATTTTTCTGCTTCCTGAAACATCTAACGGAGCACTAGGTGCAGGAGAAGAAGCCGGGGGGGGGGGGGGGCGGTGACAGAGGATGAGGTGGTTGGATGGCATCATTGACTCAATGGATATGAGTTTGAGCAAACTCCAGGAGATAATGAAGGACAGGGAAGCCTGGTGTGATGCAGTCAATAGGGTTGCAAAAGTCGGACAAGACTGTAACTGAACAACAAGATGCATAGTAACGATTCAATAAATATATACTGTGTACTGCATATAAGAATGGAGATAGAATAGTGGGGGTTTTGTAATTACTTTACCTGTTGATCTCCCCACTTGCAAAGAGAAAAATTAACTTCTCTGACATTGCTAATTTGCTGTATATTTTATACATGTGAAAATGAACTGGGGTACAATCAACATAGTTCTAGAAAGTCCCTTTCTATGTCCCCCTCTCTCTTGCTACACATCTCATGCCTCCACATGCCCACTGGACCTTCAATGCAGAATCCGTCTTATAATCTTTTTTTTTTTTAATTCTCAGTGTTGTAGTGATATTGGAAATATTTCAAATTCCATGAATATACCAATGGAGATTTTGGTTCATGTCTTGGTCTTTATCTATTTCCTAGACCCACAGCTTCTTATACTCCCGGTTAGAATGCCAACCGTGAGCTTCTTAGCATCTTTTCAAGTGTGAGGGGCCCCACTTCAGCTCTTGGCTATAGGCAGTATGACTAGCTGTGGAATCCACTTCTAATCTCTAGGATTTAAAGTTTCATCACCCTGCAGGAGCTCCAGCTCTCACAGGTCTGTGGAGTTACCTTACTCTACTTTGTGTCTCTAATCCATTTCTGCTCATGAGGATATTTATTTTACTGTCAAGCACAATTATGTTTTTCATTTCTGTCTGAATGTTATCTTTGCTATTTGATGAAGGAAGGCTGTATCACAGAATAAACTTGTGAAGCTTTTTAAAGCAGATGTTCTTTATTTACTCTTCAACCTGTTTCTAGGTGATTTCCATCCCCATCATTTCACTGGAAATGCCCTTATCAAGGTAGCTGAAGGCTTTTATGCTGAACAAAGCAATAGACAATGTTCTGTCTTCATAACCTCTCAGCAACAATCAGCAAATTTTACCATTCTTTCCTTCTTATAAGGCATGGTAAAAATTGTTATAAGGAAGGAACAAATGGTAGTTTTCACCATATATATGTCTGACTTTCTACCATCTCACTAGCTACACTTCTGTTTGGCTCCTCCTTCTCTGCTAGACCTCTGTCATGTCAGTTCCTTAAGACATGTTCTGGGTTTTCTTCTCTTGCCTATCTACATTCTCTTTAAATGTTTTGAATAATTTACATAGTATCAATCACTAATTATATGGAAATTAGTTCATAAATATGTATCTCCAAGCCTATATATTTCTCCTGGTTTCAAGACAGATACATAGAATATCTTATTTTAATATCTATTATATGTCTCACAGATATCTCAAAGAGGATGTTAACACTAAACTTTTTATATCCCCCCAAACTTGTTCCTTTCCCAGACTTATTCATCTCGGAAAACATCAGTATTCAATTACCTACTTATATCAGAAAATTTGGAGTCATCTTTGTTTCTATCCTTTTTATCATAATCCACACACATGCATACAGATACATGTACATACATATAAACTACCAGAAAATCCTGGTAATACAACCTCCAAAATATTTCTGAATCCATCTGCTTTTCTCCATACCCACTTTCACACTTTAGTACAGGCTCATCTCTTATCTGGGTTGCCATGATAGTCAAATAAGTCTCCCATTTCTATTCCCACCAGCCCAGAACAATCCATTTGTGTACTTTGTATACAAAGTAGCCATGGGGATCTTTTTTAATATAGCAGTATAAATCCTCAATGGCTTTGATATTCACTAAGAAGAAAACGTAAACTCCTATGACCTACAAACCCTGAATGACTTTGCCCCTAAGTCTCCAGTTTTACTTAGCACCACTCCCTCCCTCATTCATTATGTCCTATATACAATTGCCTTCTTTAAATTCTTAAGAGAAAAATTCCTCAGGGCTTTGGCCCTTGCTCTGTGTCTCCCTTCAGGTTTTTTTTTAAACAAGTTATTTACAGGACTGCTTCTTCTTGTCATTGTGGTCTCAATTCATATATCATCTACACAGAACCCCTTCACAACCATTTGAAACAATGTCCCTACATCATTCTCTGATAAAAGTCTCTGTTTACTCCCTAGCACTTATTAAAGGCTGCTATTATGGAGTTTGGATATTTATTTATTTAGAGAATATTACAAGCTTTAATTTATATTGAATCCATATTGATCACTAGCACTAAAACATCTTCAACCCCTCTAGTTTGAAAGCAAAACAGTTAGGTTAGTGACCTGCCACATATCACTCAGATAGAAAAAGATAAGCCTATGGGCAAATTCAAGCCCATGTTCCTATTCTAAGAAAAGAACTATTCTCTTTCCTAGGAAGTCTTTCCTGACAAATATCCCAGGAAAATGGCCTTACACTCAGGCCAAAGAGAACATCCTCTTTACATTCCTTTTATCAAGGACTATGTTCTACAGAGAAGACTCTTCTCATTAAAAAATTTCAAGCCACTGAACATTAGTGTCTGCATTAACAAATGTAGCATGCATAGTTAGATTAACCATTATTCACTGTTTATTTGGGAAAAATGCCCTTTGGACTCAAGACTATGCTTATATAACTGCTATTTACACACCCCACAACTGACATGTCTAAGAACCAACCTCAAGTGTCTTTTGTCCCTCTAATATAGATCCTAATGAAAACTTAATGGTACTTAACCTAGTCAATGACTTCCCAGTGTTTTGAGTAGTATGATTCAAGTACCTGGCACACAGGGCTTAAACATCAGTATCAGCTTGTGAGTTGTGCAAGAGATACAGAACAAAGGTGTACATGTGGACACTTTGAGTTTAATTGTACTTTGAATAACATTTCAATGACAATTAAATGTTGCAGCTGTTTGTAATCAACTTAGTACTGAGATCTCCTGAGAATGTAGGCTATGTAACTGCTGCTGAATTTCATATTCATGCTGGTCTAAATCAGATTGAGTTCTTTTAAAATGAATATGTTCTCTAAAGGTAAAATATGAATAAAAAGATTTACTCAAACTGCTTGTGATTTGGGAGCAACATTATTCCTTCTCCCTCATCTTTCTGTTTGAAGAAACAAGCTACTTAAGACAAGATTCCATGTAGCTAAAAATGATATTACTAAAGTGCTATCTGTAGTATGCTCAGTTTCTCAATTGAAGAGATGACTTAACTGAGTCGAATATGTTTTCTCAACTGATCTTTCCTGTCATCAAAAGCTAGCATTTGCCATATACACTGGGGGAAAGGAGACTTGGATAAACAAAAATCTATAAATGAAAGCTGTGACTGAGCCTATATGTGACTAAGGCCTCCCCAGCTCACTGAAAGAAAGAATACTGTGCTCACTCAATAGAAGCTTCCAAAGCATGTATGGTCTGAAGGCAAATATTTAAATTTTCTGAAAATGTCAGATATGGCATCTGTATGATTTAATGGCAGTTGGAGTCTCACCAAAAATAGAGTGTATAAACCCTTATTCTGTCTGGTAGTAAGCCTCTGCAGAAGTTATAAATAAGATTTACATTTCAGTATAACTCTACCTTTTTAATGGACACTCAAGTCTTCCCTTTGGTACATGGTAGCTCGTATCTGATGGGCTTCTGAGGTGGCTCAGTGGTAAAGAATCTGCCTTCCAAGTAGGAGATGCAGGTTTGATCCCTGGATTGAGAAGATCCCCTGGAAAAGGAGATGACAACCCACTCCATTATTCTTGCCTGGGAAACCCCATGAACAAAGGAGCCTGGTGGGCTACAGTCCATGATCAGAGAGTCGGACATGACTTAGTGACTAAAAACAGTAATAACAATAAAGTTCCTGTCTATCTAGGAGTTCTCATTCCAGTCTTCAAAAACTTCTCTGTTTCTTGTGTTTTTGATCTTTCATGTTGTCTATAAAAGTGTCCCTTTTCTATGCCACATTCACTATCAACTAGAGAGCTTCTGAGGAAAATTTGTTGTTTATTTACATTTTCTGTTCTTTTAGCCAAAAGAATGAATAAAGGCAACAATTCTAGATCCCTACAGACTAGTCAAAGAGATGTAACTAAATCATTAGATGATGTCGATTCTATTCATAGGAAGGTGTTTATTGAGCCTTTACTACTTTCATGTAAAAGTATATATAAAAATGAAGCATTTAGGTTCTTGTGATTCTATAAATTTTCTCATATGTAATCAAAAGTGGGACAACAGGAGATGTAATATAGATTTTTAATGATAAAATATGATTTTCAAACCACATAATCAGAGAAGTATTAATAAGGAGTAAGGCATTTGACCCAGATTTTGAAGGATGAACAGAATTTCAATGCCTGGAGACTATAGGTAGAAGATATCCAAGGTGAGACAAAGAATATAAAAGATAGAAATGCATAAAACTTTAAGTCTTAGGAAATGATGAACAGTTCAATTTGACTGGAGCATACTGTGGTTATATGAGGAATGATGGGCAAAAGGAGCACCAGGATAAAGAGTTAAGACATTATTTATGTAATATTCTTGAGGAAAAGGCTTAATACAGGTTCAGGATTGTGCTAAGTAATTATTACATTACCTTTTAAAGCAATAAAGCAATTTTGGAGTAAATATTGTTATTACTCTAAGGGAATGAAACATGCCACCTCAATATCTCTATTTGCATGTGGATTATTTGGAGCTGAAAGCAATCAAGGGCCCAAAGAGTCAGGTATAAAATTCTACCTTTCCCCCAAGTGCCTAGAGGGCCTGTTCCTAGAATAGAACTATCACCAGAGATATCCACCAAGAATATGTGCTAGATGTGGTGGGCAGCAATAGGACCTAGAGATCAGAGTCCACTTCTCTTCAGGCCTAGCAAACATTTGTTTACCAGACATTTGCTTTTCTATCTCCATCTGAATTGCCTTCCTCCTTTTTGAGGTCCCAAACCCCTAACCCCAACATCCTCTTCTATCCTTTAGCGTTTAGATGAAGATGGTATTTTAAAGTGAGGGTTTCAGACATTTGGATGAGTTATCAGTTTTCCTGGGTCTCTCTCATGTATCCATGTTATTAGCCTTTTCTGTGATTTTTCTCTGTTAACTGTCTTATGTTAATTTAATTATTAGATGAGCCAGAAGAATCTAGAAGAGTAGAGGAAAATTTCTTCCTCCCCAGCATTACCATTTATAATATAAAGTAATGAAAGCTAAGAGAGGTAAAGTAGCTTCTCCAGCATTACATATTTATCAGGTCTATTTGACTCCAAAGCTGGAGTTCTTTATGACAATACTCTAAAACTTCCCTAAGCTTTCAGAAGATTAGTACATCCTTATCACAAACATAAGACTAAAGTGAACATGAAGAAAATAAAATAAATTTATTTTGGCAAGTATTATAGTTGACTCTTGAACAATGTGGGGGTTAAGGGGTGCCAACTTACTGTGCAAATATTGGTGAATAACATCATATATGGCTGACACTCTGTATCCACAATTCTGCATCTGCCCAATTCAACAAAGTTAATTTTATAGTACTACTTATGGTGTTTATTTATTGAAAAGAATTGCATATAAGTGTAAGCACATAGTTTTAGAGGCTAAAAAAGGGGTAGCATGAGAGTGAGAATCTCCTGAAGGCACATTTTTTTTAAGGCACAGTTTTACTGACCCCTTAGAAATTAATGAATTTTTCTTCTAGTGAAACCACAACCCCTCTAGTTCTCAGAGAGTGAAGGTCCTGAAGAGATCCTTTCCTGGCTCTGGCTTAGGGAGGAGAAGAGTGATCATCCAGAGTGTTTTCCATAAGACCTGCTTTCCTAGGGAAAAGATTTTCTTACCAAAGGACAATGTAGGAGAAAGCAATACCCCTGAAAAAACACTTGGTGAAGAGATAACTGCTCAATAAAATACCGAGAATGAATCAAAAGTGTAGAGAAGGTTGTCCTTTGGCAACACTTGACCTCCACACCAACAGGGTTTAGAGGAAAATTTGTAGCATTAAAAGAATAGATTAAAAAATAAAAATATCTAAACTGAAAAACCCAACATCCCATCTTAGAAAACTAGAGAATAAAAGCAATTTAAACCCAAAGAAAGTAGGAAAACAAAATTACAAAAATTAGAGCAGCAATAAAATTAAATTGAAAATAGAAAAACAATAAAAAAGGATGAAACCAAACCCAGGTTTTTTAAATCAATAAAATTGATAAAATTGTAGCCAAGCTAACTAAGAATAAAAAGTAATAGATATAGTTACCACTTTAAAAGAGGTTATCACCATTGAACCCATGGACATTAAAAGGATAATAAAAAAATACTATGAATAACTCTATGATCATAAATTTGATCGTTTAAATGAAATGGATGAATTATTTAAAAGATACAAAGTATCACCCAAACATCTACAGTCAATTAAGGTACAATGAAGGGGATAAAAATATACAATAGAGAAAAGACATCTCTTCAATAATTGGTGCTGGGAGAGCTGAACAGCTACACATAAATCAATGAAATTAGAATACTCCCTCACACCATTTACAAAAAATAAACTAAAAATGGTTTCAATACCTAAATATAAGACATGACAACATAAAATTCTTAGAAGAGAACACAAACTAATCATTCTCTGATATAAATTTTAGCAAGATTTTCTTAGGTCAGTATCCCAAGGCAAAAAAGTAAAAGCAAAAATAAAGAAATGGGACTAAACAAAATTAAAAGTTTTTTACACAGCAAACAAAACCATTAACAAAACACAAAGACAACCTATGGAATGGAAGAAAATGATAGCAAATGATGCCACTGCCAAGCTGTTAATATATATAAACAACTCATATAACTTAATGTCAAAAAAACAACCTAACCCAAAAATGAGTACAAGACTAATATAGGCATTTCTTCAAAGACAACACAGAGATGGCCAAAAGGCACATGAAAAGATGTTCAATATTGCTACCTATTATAGAAATGTAAATCAAAACCACAATGAGGGATCACTTCACACCAGTCAGAATGACCATCACCAAAAAATATACAAATAATAAATGCTGGTGAGGATGTGGAGAAAAGAGAACCTTCCTACATTGTAGGTGGGAATGTCAATTGGTATAACCAATATGTAGAATAGCATGGAGGCTTTTAAAAAACTAAAAATAGAGCTACCATATGATCCAACAATCCTACTCTTGGGTATATATCCAGAAACGATGAAAACTCTTAATTTGAAAAGATACATGCACCTCAGTGTTCATAGCAGCACTCTTTACAATAACAAAGAATGGAAGCAACCTAAATGTCAATCAATAGAAGAATGGATAAAGAAGATGTGGCATATATATAGATAGATAGATAGATATAGATAGATAGATATAGATAACTATAATGGAGTACTACTCAGCCATAAAAAAAGAATGGAAATATTGCCTTTTGTAGCAACATTTATGGATTTAGAGAATCTTACACTTAGTGAAGTAAATCAGAGTAAGACAAATTACATGATAGCATTTATACATGGAATCTGGAGGAGGAGATAAGATGGCAGAGGAATAGGATGGGGAGACCACTTTCTCCCCTACAAATTCATCGAAAGAACATTTGAACGCTGAGCAAACTGCACAAAACAACTTCTGATCGCTAGGAAGAGATAAGATGGCAGAGGAATAAGACGGGGAGACCACTTTCTCCCCTACAAATTCATCGAAAGAACATTTGAACGCTGAGCAAACTGCACAAAACAACTTCTGATCACTAGCAGAGGATATCAGGTGCCCAGAAAAGCAGCCCATTGTCTTCTAAAGGAGGTAGGACAAAATATAAAAGATAAAAAGAGAGACAAAAGAGCTAGGGATGGAGACCCATCCCGGGAAGGGAGGGTCCAAATAGAGGAAGTTTCCAAACACCAGGAAACCCTCTCACTGGCAGGTCTGGGGGAAGTTTTTGAATCTCGGATGGCAACCTAACTGGGAGGAAAAATAAATAAAACCCACAGATTACATGCCTAAAAGCAACTCCCAGCAGAAAAGTAACCCAGACACTCGCATCCGCCACCAGTAAGTGGGGGCTGAACGGAGAGGAGCGGGTGGCATTGCTTAAGGTAAGGACCAGGCCTGAATGCCCTGAGGGCAATCAGAGGGAGCTAACATGAGATAGCAACTTAAACTGTGGGATAGCAAGAGAGAGAGAGAAAATTAACTGGCAAAAAGTGTGCTAACCAAACACACTGCTGGCCATTCGCAGAACAAAAGAAAGACTGAGCAATTCCAGAGAAGAGCTAGCTGGCTGCAGACCAGCCCATCCCCCACTGGAGGCAGGAGGCAGGGGGGAGGGGAAAGGGGCAAATGCGGCCCCAGAGATGGCACCCCCTACCAAACTGCAAACAGGCTCCCAGTTTCTAACCAAAGACTTCCGAGGTTCTGGATGGTTGACATCAGCCGGGAGAGTTGCGGCTAGAGACCAGCTCCCCAGAACAGTCACAAGGCGCACCGGACCAGTGCGCAGAAACTGAGGCTGGGACCACGGAGGGGATAAGGTGCACCACACACAGGGAGAGTGTGCTCATCTAGCTCCTTGCTTCCTGAGCTGCTCAGGCCGGGGAAGGCAGAAAACGCAGGCCTAACCAAGTCTGTGCTTCTGTGGAGTACCCGAAAACTGGAACCACACGCAACTCAGGGCCCGCTCCCTATAGAGCAGCCTGGAGTCTGAGCAGTGTAGACAGGGAAAGCACACACGCTGTGAGCGGGGGCAAACCCAGTGTGGCCAGAACACTGCGAGTGCTCCCCACACAGGCCCGTGATATTTGTCTGCAGTGCTCCTCCCTCCCCGCAGCACGACTGAACAAGCGAACCTAAACAAGAGACCACCTCCGCCCCCTTGTGTCAGGGTGGAAATTAGACACTGAAGAGACCAGCAAACAGAAGCCAAATAAACAAAGGGAACCGCTTCAGAAGTGACCAGTGCAACAGATTAAAATCCCTGTAGTTAACACTGACTGCACCGGAAGGGGCCTATAGATATCTAGAAGTATAAGGGGCCTATAGATATCTAGAAGTATAAGCTGGAAAAAGGAGCTATCTGAAACTGAACCGAACCCACACTGCCCACAACAGCTCCAGAGAAATTTCTAGATATATTTTTACTATTTTTTTAATTAAAAATTTTTTTTTCTTTTCTTTTCTTTTAAAATTCCCTATTATTCCTTAATTTTAATTTTCTTTTATTTTCTTTTAAAGTATTTTATTACTCCTCTATTACTCCTTAATTTTCATTTTCATATATTTTTACTATTTTTTATTAAAAAATTTTTCCCTTTTTTTCTTTTATTTTCTTTTAAAGTCCTCTATTACTCCTTAGTTTTCATTTTCATTTCACTATAATCTTGCAAAAAAAAAGACCTTTATTTTTAAAGCAAACTTCATATATATTTCTTAAATTTTTTGTGTTTTTGTTTTTAATATTGTATTTTTAAGAGTCTAACCTCTACTGTAGATTTTTAATCTTTGTTTTTCAGTATTTGATATCAATTTTGGACATTTAAGAATCCAATATTCAGTACCCATTTTTACTAAGGAGTGTGATGATTACTCTCTCCCCCTTTTGACTTGCCTTTTTCTCCCCCAGATCACCTCTATTTCCTCCCTCCCCCTTCTCTTCTCAATCCAATTCTGTGAATCTCTGTGGGTGTTCTGGGCTACAGAGGACACTTAGAGAGCAGAGTAGTGCATAGATCTGTCTCTCTTCTCTTGAGTCCCCCTTTTTCTCCTCCTGCTCATCTCTATCTCCTTCCTCCCCCTCCTCTTCTTCATGTAACTCTGTGAACCTCTCTGGGTGTCCCTCACTGTGGAGAATCTTTTCACCATTAACCTAGAAGTTTTATTATCAGTGCTGTATAGTTGGAGAAGCCTTGAGGCTACTGGAAGAATAAGACTGAAATCCAGAGGCAGGAGACTTAAGCCTAAAACCTGAGAACACCAGAGAACTCCTGACTACAGGGAACACTAAGTAATATGAGATCATCCAAAAGCCCCTATACCTACACTGAAACCAACCACCACCCAAGAGCCAATAAGTTCCAGAGCAAGACATACCACACAAATTCTCCAGCAACGCGGGAACATAGTCCTGAGCGCCAACATACAGGCTGCCCAAAGTCACACCAAACACATAGACCCATCGCAAAACTCACTACTGGACACTCCATTGCACTCCAGAGAGAAGAAGTCCAGTTCCATGCACCAGAACACCAACGCAAGTTTCCCTAACCAAGAAACCTTGACAAGCCAACCCCACCCACTAGGAGAAAAGGAACCACAGAACACCAGAATACAGAAAGGCCACCCCAAACACAGCAATCTAAACAAGATGAAAAGGCAGAGAAATACCCAACAGGTAAAGGAACATGAAAAATGCCCACAAAGCCAAACAAAAGAGGAGGAGATAGGGAATCTACCTGAAAAAGAATTTAGAATAATGATAATAAAAATGATCCAAAATCTTGAAAACAAAATGGAGTTACAGATAAATAGTCTGGAGACAAGGATTGAGAAGATGCAAGAAATGTTTACCAAGGACCTAGAAGAAACAAAAAGGTCAATTAAAAATGAATAATGCAATAAATGAGATCAAAAACACTCTGGAGGGAACCAATAGAATAACGGAGGCAGAAGAGAGGATAAGTGAGGTAGAAGATAAAATGGTGGAAATAAATGAAGCAGAGAGGAAAAACGAAAAAAGAATCAAAAGAAATGAGGACAACCTCAGGGACCTCTGGGACAATGTGCAACACCCCAACATTCGAATCATAGGAGTCCCAGAAGAAGACAAAAAGAAAGCTCATGAGAAAATACTCCAGGAGATAATAGCTGAAAACTTCCCTAAAATGGGGAAGGAAATAGTTACCCAAGTCCAAGAAACCCAGAGAGTCCCAAACAGGATAAACCCAAGGCAAAACACCCTAAGGCACATATTAATCAAATTAACAAAGATCAAACACAAAGAACAAATATTAAAAGCAGCAAGGGAGAAACAACAAATAACACACAAAGGGATTCCCATAAGGATAATAGCTGATCTATCAATAGAAACTCTTGAGGCCAGAAGGGAATGGCAGGACATACTTAAAGTAATGAAAGAGAATAACATATAACCCAGATTACTGTACCCAGCAAGGATCTCATTCAGATATGAAGAAGAATTCAAAAGCTTTACAGACAAGCAAAAGCTGAGATAATTCAGCACCACCAAACCAGCTCTTCAACAAACGCTGAAGGATCTTCTCTAGACAGGAAACACAGAAAGTTGTATAAACGTGAACCCAAAACAACAAAGTAAATGGCAATGGGACCATACCTATCAATACTTACCTTAAGTGTAAATGGGTTGAATGCCCCAACCAAAAGACAAAGACTGGCTGAATGGATAAAAAAAAAACAAGACCCCTATATATGCTGTCTGCAAGAGACCCACCTCAAAACAAGGGACACATACAGACTGAAAGTGAAGGGCTGGAAAAAAATATTTCACGCAAATGGAGACCAAAAGAAAGCAGGAGTCGCAATACTCATATCAGATAAAATAGACTTTAAAATAAAGGCTGTGAAAAGAGACAAAGAAGGACACTACATAATGATCAAAGGATCAATCCAAGAAGAAGATATAACAATTATAAATATATATGCACCCAACATAGAACCACCGCAATATGTAAGGCAAATGCTAACGAGTATGAAAGAGGAAATTAATAGCAACACAATAATAGTGGGAGACTTTAATACCCCACTCACAACTATGGATAGATCAAGTAAACAGAATTCATATCAATGTATGACAAAACCCACTGGAAAAAGAAAAAAAAAAAACACAAGAAAACACAAACTTTAAATGACACAATGGAGCAGCTAGACCTAATTGATATCTATAGGACATTTCACCCCAAAACAATCAATTTCACCTTTTTCTCAAGTGTACATGGAACGTTCTCCAGAATAGATCACATCCTGGGCCATAAATCTAGCCTTGGTAAATTCAAAAAAATTGAAATCATTCCAGTCATCTTTTCTGACCACAATGCAGTAAGACTAGATCTCAATTGCAGGAAAAAAACTATTAAATATTCCAACATATGGAGGCTGAAAAATACACTTCTGAATAACCAACAAATCATAGAAGAAATCAAAAAAGAAATCAAAATATGTATAGAAATGAATGAAAATGAAAACACAACAACCCAAAACCTATGGGACACTGTAAAAACAGCGCTATGGGGACGGTTCATAGCTTTACAGGCTTACCTCAAGAAATGAGAAAAAAGTAAAATAAATAACCTACCTCTACATCTAAAGCAACTAGAGAAGGAAGAAATGAAGAACCCCAGGGTTAGTAGAAGGAAAGAAATCTTAAGAATTAGGGCACAACTAAATGCAAAAGAAACAAAAGAGACCATAGCAAAAATCAACAAAGCTAAAAGCTGGTTTTTTGAAAAGATATACGTGGAATCTAAAAAATAATACAAATGAATCTATATATGAAACACAAATCAATTCACACATATAGAAAACAAACTTCTGGTTACAAAACGTCAGTATTACTTTAATACCAAAACCAGACTAAACACATTATAAGAAAGGAAAATTATAGGCTAACATCTGCTATGATCAGAGTTACAAAATTCAACAAAATATTAGCCAATAAAATCCAATAATGAATAAAGATAATTATATACCATGAACAAGTAGAATATATTTCAGGCAAGACTAAAAGAAAGTGTACATAAACACT
This sequence comes from Dama dama, assembly GCF_033118175.1. NCBI lineage: Eukaryota > Metazoa > Chordata > Mammalia > Artiodactyla > Cervidae > Dama > Dama dama. Next base: position 26,020,064 of record NC_083714.1, read on the forward strand.
ATACACAAGTAGTATATTTTAGTTGGTAAAGTTGTTTCCCATGGGAGTACAGGTTAACAATACTGGTGAAAGTGTTAATCACTCAGTGAGTCCAATTCTTTCCGACTCCATGGACTGTAGCCTGCCAGGCTCCTCTGTCCGTGGTATTCACCAGGCAAGAATATTGGAGTGGGTTGCCATTCCCTTCTCCAGGGTATCTTCCCGACCCAGGGATCGAACCCAGGTCTCCTGCATGGCACACAAATCTTTACCGTCTGAGCCATCAAGGAAGCCCAACAATTCTGACAGTAATATTCACATACTGTAATGAATTCAGTAAGTAGATGATGAATGGTAGAAACTAAATTTCTCATTGTTGCAGTGGGAAGCTACAGATAAGCAATGGGAGACTAGTATGATCTATGTGACAATGAATTAGAGTTGGTGCCATAAGTATAAACTTGTGCTTAGCTTACTTAATATAACTATTGATGGATGATATGGATAAATAGACATATATATTTGTGTCAGTATACATACATATAGTTTCTAACTTTGTCCACTAAGAGGGCCTAGTAGCAAGGAGCATACTTAGCATCCAGATCTTGGCTTCTAATACAACTCTCCAATTAAAGGAAGCAGGGGTTCTTGAAGAGATGGCTGATTCCAGGACTAGGACAGTGAATATAACAGATGAGGGTGGTAAAATGTGCCTAAAAGTAAGGACATGCTAAAATAAATACAGATATACATACGTATGTATGAGACTGTGTCCAAAAGGACATACAGAAGAGCCAATGAAAAGACCTCCATATGGTTGTCTTTTTTCCATTGTATATGTGGCTTTTGTCATACATTGACATGAATCAGCCATGGATTTACATGTATTCCCCATCCCGATCCCCCCTCCCACCTCCCTCTCCACCCAATTCCTCTGGGTCTTCCCAGTGCACCAGGACAAAGCACTTGTCCCATGCCTCTAGCCTGGGCTGGTGATCTGTTTCACCCGAGATAATATATGTGTTTTGATGCTGTTCTCTCGAAACATCCCACCCTCGCCTTCTCCCACAGAGTCCAAGTCTGTTCTGCATATCTGTGTCTCTTTTTCTGTTTTGCATATAGGGTTATCATTACCATCTTTCTGTATTCCATATATATGTGTTAGTATACTGTATTGGTCTTTATCTTTCTGACTTACTTCACTCTGTATAATGGGCTCCAGTTTCATCCATCTCATTAGAACTGATTCAAATGAATCCATTTAATGGCTGAGAAATATTTCATGGTGTATATGTACCACAGCTTCCTTATCCATTTGTCTGCTGATGGGCATCTAGGTTGCTTCCATGTCCTGGCTATTATAGACAGTGCTGCGATGAACATTGGGGTGCACGTGTCTCTTTCAGATCTGGTTTCCTCGGTGTGTATGCCCAGAAGTGGGATTGCTGGGTCATATGGCAGTTCTATTTCCAGTTTTTTAAGAAATCTCCACACTGTTCTCCATAGTGGTTGTACTACTTTGCATTCCCACCAACAGTGTAAGAGGGTTCCCCTTTCTCCACACCCTCTCCAGCATTTATTGCTTGTAGACTTTTGGATAGCAGCCATCCTGACTGGCATGTAATGGTACTACCTCATTGTGGTTTTGATTTGCATTTCTCTGATAATGAGTGACGTTGAGCATCTTTTCATGTGTTTGTTAGCCATCTGTATGTCTTCTTTGGAGAAGTGTCTGTTTAGATCTTTGGCCCATTTTTTGATTGGGTCATTTATTTTTCTGGAATTGAGCTTTAGGAATTGCTTGTATATTTTTGAGGTTAATCCTTTGTCTGTTTCTTCGTTTGCTATTATTTTCTCCCAATCTGAGGGCTCTCTTTTCACCTTGCTTATAGTTTCCTTTGTTGTGCAAAAGCTTTTAAGTTTCATTAGGTTCCATTTGTTTATTTTTTGCTTTTATTTCCAATATTCTGGGAGGTGGGTCATAGAGGATCCTGCTGTGATTTATTGTTGGAGAGTGTTTTGGCTATGTTCTCCTCTAGGAGTTTTATAGTTTCTGGTCTTACATTTAGATCTTTAATCCATTTTGAGTTTATTTTTGTGTATGGTGTTAGAAAGTATTCTAGTTTTATTCTTTTACAAGTGGTTGACCAATTTTCCCAGCACCACTTGTTAAAGAGGTTGTCTTTTTTCCATTGTATACCCTTGCCTCCTTTGTCAAAGATAAGGTGTCCATAGGTTCGTGGATTTATCTCTGGGCTTTCTATTCTGTTCCATTGATCTATATTTCTGTCTTTGTGCCAGTACCGTATTTTCTTGATGACTGTGGCTCTGTAGTATAGTCTGAAGTCATGCAGGTTGATTCCTCCAGTTCCATTCTTCTTTCTCAAGATTACTTTGGCTATTCGAGGTTTTTTGTATTTCCATACAAATTGTGAAATTATTTGTTCTAGTTCTGTGAAAAACACCGTTGGTCGCTTGATAGGGATTGCATTGAATCTATAGTTTGCTTTGGGTACTATAGCCATTTTGACAATATTGATTCTTCCAATATGTGAATGCAGTATATTTTTCCATCCGTTTGTGTCCTCTTTGATTTCTTTCATCAGTGTTTTATAGTTTTCTAGGTCTTTTGTTTCTTTAGGTAGATATACTCCTAAGTATTTTATTCTTTTTGTTGCAATGGTGAATGGTATTGTTTCCTTAATTTCTCTTTCTGTTTTCTCATTGTTAGTGTATAGGAATGCAAGGGATTTCTGTGTGTTAATTTTATATCCTGCAACTTTACTATATTCGTTGATTAGCTCTAGTAATTTTCTGGTAGAATCTTTAGGGTTTTCTATGTAGAGGATCATGTCATTTTATTTTTGTGGTCTTCTTCCTCAAATACTGTTACCCCAATCTAAGCAGGGGGAAAACATCAGAAAATCTCAACAGAGGGACAAACTATAAAATATCTGACCAGTACTCTTCAAAACTGTCAAGATCATCCAAAGCAAGCAAAGTATGAGAAACTGTCACAGTCTACAGGAGCTTGAGTGGCATGATGAAAAAATGTACTGCATTATCATGGATGGGATCCTGAAATAGAAAAGTAGACGTTAGGTAAAAAAAAAAAAAAACTAATGACATTTGAGTAAAATGTGGACATAAGTTGATAATAGCGTTCCAATATTGTTTATTAATTGTAAGAAATTGATCATATGTGAGATGTTAATAATCAGGGAAGTTGGATGTGCAGATAATATGAATTCTAAGTATTATTTTCAATTATTTCTGTTAGTACAAAACTCTTATAAAATAAATAAATAAATATATATATATATATATATATATATATAAATGTGTGACAACACATTCTGTTAGTGTTGCTGTGGGGTAATAAATACTCATACATATGCCTCCACATTCTATCTATCAAAAACATGTATGTGTTTATTATTCAAACTATCAATCCCACTTCTAGGACTTCAGCTAGGACACTTAGACTGTTTACATATCTTGGCTATTGTGAATAATGCTGCACTGAACATGGGGGTGCATATATATTTTCAAATTAGTGCTTTTCTTTTCTTCAGGTAATTACTCAGAAGTAGAACTGTTGGATCACACAGTAGTTCTATTTTTAATTTTTGAGGACCTCCCATACTATTTTCCACAGTGGCTGCACCGATTTACAATTTCACAACAGTGCACGAGGGTTTCCTTTTCTTCATATCCTCATCAACACTTGTTATTTCTTGTCTTTATTATTATAGCCATTCTAACTTAGAGAAGACTCTTGAGAGTCCCTTGAACTGCAAGGAGAGCCAACCAGTCCATCCTAAAGGAGATCAGTCCTGAGTGTTCATTGGAAGGACTGATGCTGAAGCTGAAACTCCAATACTTTGGCCACCTCATGCAAAGAGTTGTCTCATTGGAAAAGACCCTGATGCTGGGAGGGATTGGGGGCAGGAGGAGAAGGGTAAGACAGAGGATGAGATGGCTGGATGGCTTCACCGACTCGATGGACATGAATTTGAGTAAACTCCAGGAGTTGGTGATGGGCAGGGAGGCCTGGCGTGCTGTGATTCATGGGCTTGCAAAGAGTTGGACACGACTGAGCGACTGAACTGAACTGAACAGGTGTTGGGTGATATGCCATAGTGTTTGGCTTTCATTTCTTTTTTTTTTCCATTTATTTTTATTAGTTGGAGGCTAATTACTTTACAATATTGTAGTGGTTTTTGCCCAGGGGGATCGGTTGGCTTTCATTTCTTGATTAGTAATGTTGAACATCTTTTAATGTATCTGTTGGCCATCTCTGTGTCTTTTTTGGGCAAATTTCTATTCAGATCTGCTGCTCATTTTCTTAATCAGGATTTGTCTTTTTGCTGTTAAGTTGTATGATTTTTTAATACATTTTGAATATTAACCCCTTACCAGATACACAATTTACAAATGTTTTATCATTCAATGGGTAGCCTTTTCATTTTGTAAATGGTTTCCTTTGTTGTACATAAGCTCTTTAGTTTGATGTAGTCCTGTTCATTTTTGCTTTTGTTGCCTTTGTTTTTAGTGTTAAATTAAAAAAAAAAAAAAATCATTGCCAAGACTGATGTCAAGGAGCTTGAGGCCTATGTTTTCTCCTAGGAGTTTTATGGTATCAGGTCTTACATTCAAGTCTTCAAACTATTTTGAGTTAATTTTTGTGGATGGTATAAAGTAATGGTCCAGTTTCATTATTTTGCATGTGACTGTGCAGTTTTTCCAACACCATTTATTGAAGAAGCTCTCTTTTCCCATTGTATATTCTTTGCTCTTTTGTCATAAATTAATTGACCATATATGAGTGGATTTAGGGATTACCTAGTCTGTTCCATTGATCTATATATCTTCTTTTTTAGTTTCAGTCCCATACTGTTTTGAGTAGTATAGCTCCATAATATACTTTAAAGTCAGGAATAGTAATACCTGCAGCTTTGTTCTTCTTTCTCAAGATGTCTTTGGCTATTTGGGGACTTTTATGATTCCATACAAACAACTTAAAATTGTTCTATTTCTGTGAAAAATGCCAATGGGATTTTGATAAGGATTGTATTGAATCTGTATAATGCTTTGGGGAGTGTGGACATTTTAACATTAATTTTTCTAATCTGTGAGCACAGAATATCTTTCCATTTATTTGTGTATTCTTCAGTTTCTTTCATCAACGACTTATGGTTTTCAGAGTATGGCCTTTCACTTTCTTGGTTAAGTTTATCCCTAGATATTTTATTCATTCTAAATAGGATTATATTCTTAATTTCCTTTCTAATACTTCATTGCTAGTGTATAGAAATACAACAAATTTCTGTATATTGATTTTGAAACCTACAAATTTACTGAACTCATTTATTACTTTGAATAGTTTTGTTGGACTTTTTATTGACTCTTTTCTTATGCATTGGCATCTTGCCAATTGTAGCCTCCTTAATTAAGAAAACATTTCTTATATACAATTTATATTTTCTATCACATTTATTACAATGTTGTGGACATAACATATATCCAGCAGAAGACTAAAAATATGTAAACAACTATAGTTTCAACTTGGACCTTTTGATAGGCCTACTCCTGGATTTTGCTTAGTCCTTCCACCATTTTTAAAGCAGATCAGAGAGGGACATGAGTTCCTATATAGGGATTGTTTGATTCCCAAGGGAGTTCAGAGAGAAGAAAGGACTGCACAGCTACCCCTGCATTTTCTAACAGTGAATGAATTATCTGAGACAAATACTTCATAGGACAGCTTTCCCTAGTCCACAAGTCCATGGGAGGATAAAAACCTTTTTGTTAAAGTTATCCTAAGAATAATGAAATTAGGAGAGGAAGCCACCTTTCAAAAATTCAAAATTTCACTCCAATTTGGATTACTCACTGTTTTGAATTATCCCCATCACCACCCACTCCTGTCACTATTAAAGAGTATCAAAGACGTAGCTACACCTTAAGTGCCAAGCACTCATTCCAGTTTGGGGACTAGAGATAGCAAGTGCTCTTATCAGAAGAGGATGTTTTTGAACTATTGCTTTTCTCCAGCCTCCCAGGTTTAATTCCAACCTAACAGCTGCACTGCAGTCCATAAAATATTTACATTGTTTCTTAGTAAATTATATACATTATTTACTCTATCATCTATTAACTATTTACCACCTTTCCAAGTATGCCATGTACTGCACTCCACTGATCTTGTTTCTCTTAGCATTAAAACAGAAAGGGCCAAGCCCTGTGCAAGCCTGGAGAAAGTGGCTGTGACAAAGAATGCTGAGGAGGAAAAAATGTAAAGAGAAGCAGAAGGCAGCTATTGGTAAAAGGGCTCTGTGTTATATAGTCACTATCTCCTCAATTTTCCCTTCCTCTAGCTGAGATAATCGTTTCTCTCACTTAGAGAAGATGCTTATTTTTCTAATAAGTTATACATATATAATTTATAAAAATATAAACAATTTATATATCATATATATAACAATTTTTATTATATATATAAAATCTGGGGAAAAAATGGAAACTGTGACAGATTTTATTTTCTTGGGCTCCAAAATCACCAAGGACAGTGACTGCAGACATGAAATTAAAAGATACTTGCTCCTTGGAAGAAAAGCTAAGACAAACCTAGGTAGTGTATTAAAAAACCAGAGACATAATTTTGTTGACAAAGATCCATATAGTCAAAGCTATGGTTTTTCCAGTAGTCATGTACAGATGTGAGAATTGGACCATAAGAAGGATAAGTGCTGAAGAATTGATGCTTTCAAACTATGGTGCTGGAGAAGACTCTTGAGAGTCCCTTGGACAGCAAGGAGATCAAACCAGTCAATCCTAAAGGAAATCCACCCTGAATATTTATTGGAAGGACTGATGCTGAAGCTCCAACACTTTGGCCACCTGATGTGAAGAGCTGATTCACTGGAAAAGACCCTGATGTTCAGAAAGATCGAAGGCAGGAGGACAAGGGGACGACAGAGAATGAGATGGTTGAATGGCATCACCAACTCAATGGACAGGAGTTTGAGAAAACTCTGGGAGATGGTGATGGAGAGGGAAGACTGGCAAGCTGCATTCCATGGGGTCACAAAGAGTTGAACATGATTTAGTGACTGAACAACAATATACAAAATCTAATTGAAACTATTCTGGAAATAGGCTATATTATCCTCAGGAGTCATGCTCTAGTGGACATATATGTAAATTTTCTGTTAAGCAAGACTTGTGTTGATATCAGGAGTCAAGTCACCAGCCCACTATATTTAGAATTCTTCCCTACTGGAAATAGTGACATGTATTCAACTCTCCCTAAGCAATGTGATGCTTCACTCTCGTGGAAACAGGAGATCTATTAAGAGATGTGTTATCAATAGGAGATATAGATATATCTTGCTATCAGCAAAAGATGCCAAACTATGAAACACTTTCATGCTCTGAGAAATATATTTTTTAAAAAAGAACAAATTGCTTCCTACCTGAAAACTTTAACTTGTTCATTGTTCTTTAAATTGTTCATTGTCCCAAAGTAGGCATCTTAGAGATTGCTAATTATCTACCAATTAATTATGCACTCTCCTATTCCATTGAAATTAACATAATCTTCATTTTCAGTGGGACACACTGACATCCAACTAAAAAACTATATTTTCCAGCCTTTCTTGCACTTGAGAGTGGCATGTGACTAAGCTCTCATCAATGACAGGTAAATGGAAATGTGACATGGGACATTTCAATGTCTCTCTATAAGTGACCGAACACATGGTTCTTTTTCTTTCTTCATCCTATTGCTTTAAACCTGTAAAAGTGAAAGTGAAGTCGTGTCTGACTCTTGTGACCCCATGGACTGTAGCTTAGCAGGTTCCTCAATCCATGGGATTTTCCAGGCAAGAATACTGGAGTGGGTTGCCATTTCCTTCTCCAGGAGATCTTCCCAACCCATGGATTGAACCCAGGTCTCCTGCACTGTAGGCAGATGCTTTACTGTCTGAGCCACCAGGGAAGTCCAGACTACGGCTAAAGCACCAGTAGCCCTCGTGAACCATAATGATGAAGGACATACCATAGGAATCAAACACCAAATAACTAGACAAGTCTGGGTCTTTGAAAACCATGGAACTGCTATAACAGCCCTTAACTACCAAACTCAGCACTTTTATTTCATGATAAATAACTGAACTGTGTCATAGTTAAGCCACTCTGTTTTTGTTTTTTTCATTTATTTTTATTAGTTGGAGGCTAATTACTTTACAATATTGTAGTGGTTTTTGCCATACATTGACATGAATCAGCCATGGATTTACATGTGTCCCCCATCCTGATCCCCCTCCCACCTCCCTCCCCATCTCATCCCTCTTGGTCTTCCCAGTGCACCAGCCCCGAGCACTTGTCTCATGCATCCAACCTGGGCTGGTGATCTGTTTCACACTTGATAATATACATGTTTCAATGCTATTCTCTCAGATCATCCCATGCTCGCCTTCTCCCACAGAGTCTAAAAGTCTGTTGTGTACATCTGTGTCTCTTTCTCTGTCTTGCATATAGGGTTATCATTACCATCTTTGTAAATTCCATATATATGTGTTAGTATACTGTATTGGTGTTTATCTTTCTGGCTAACTTCACTCTGTATAATGGGTTCCAGTTTCATCCATCTCACTAGAACAGATTCAAAGGAATTCTTTTTAATGGCTGAGTAATATTCCATTGTGTATATGTACCACAGCTTCCTTATCCATTCATCTGCTGATGGGCATCTAGGTTGCTTCCATGTCCTGGCTATTATAAACAGTGCTGGGATGAACACTGGGGTACACGTGTCTCTATCAGATCTGGTTTCCTTGGTGTATGTCCAGGAGTGGGATTGCTAGGTCATATGGCAGTTCTATTTCTAGTTGTTTGTTGTTTTTTTTTTTAATTAGTTGGAGGCTAATTACTTCTCAACATTTCAGTGGGTTTTGTCATACATTGATATGAATCAGCCATAGATTTACACGTATTCCCCATCCCGATCCCCTCTCCACCTCCCTCACCACCCGATTCCTCTGGGTCTTCCCAGTGCACCAGGCCTGAGCACTTGTCTCATGCATCCCACCTGGGCTGGTGATCTGTTTCACCATAGATAGTATACATGCTGTTCTTTTGAAATATCCCACCCTCACCTTCTCCCACAGAGTTCAAAAGTCTGTTCTGTATTTCTGTGTCTCTTTTTCTGTTTTGCATATAGGGTTATCGTTACCATCTTTCTAAATTCTATATATATGTGTTAGTATGCTGTAATGTTTTTTATCTTTCTGGCTTACTTCACTCTGTATAAGGGGCTCCAGTTTCATCCATCTCATTAGGACTGGTTCAAATGAATTCTTTTTAATGGCTGAGTAATATTCCATGGTGTATATGTACCACAGCTTCCTTATCCATTCATCTGCTGATGGGCATCTAGGTTGCTTCCATGCCCTGGTTATTATAAACAGTGCTGCGATGAACATTGGGGTGCACGTGTCTCTTTCAGATCTGGTTTCCTCGGTGTGTATGCCCAGAAGTGGGATTGCTGGGTCATATGGCAGTTCTATTTCCAGTTTTTTAAGAAATCTCCACACTGTTTTCCATAGCGGCTGTACTAGTTTGCATTCCCACCAACAGTGTAAGAGGGTTCCCTTTTCTCCACACCCTCTCCAGAATTTATTGCTTGTAGGCTTTTGGATAGCAGCCATCCTGACTGGCGTGTAATGGTACCTCATTGGGGTTTTGATTTGCATTTCTCTGATAATGAGTGATGTTGAGCATGTTTTCATGTGTTTGTTAGCCATCTGTATGTCTTCTTTGGAGAAATGTCTGTTTAGTTCTTTGGCCCATTTTTTGATTGGGTCATTTATTTTTCTGGAATTGAGCTTCAGGAGTTGCTTGTATATTTTTGAGATTAATCCTTTGTCTGTTTCTTCATTTGCTATTATTTTCTCCCAATCTGAGGGCTGTCTTTTCACCTTACTTATAGTTTCCTTTGTAGTGCAAAAGCTTTTAAGTTTCATTAGGTCCCATTTGTTTATTTTTGCTTTTATTTCCAATATTCTGGGAGGTGGGTCATAGAGGATCTTGCTGTGATTTATGTCAGAGAGTGTTTTGCCTATGTTCTCCTCTAGGAGTTTTATAGTTTCTGGTCTTACATTTAGATCTTTAATCCATTTTGAGTTTATTTTTGTGTATGGTGTTAGAAAGTGTTCTAGTTTCATTCTTTTACAAGTGGTTGACCAGTTTTCCCAGCACCACTTGTTAAAGAGGTTGTCTTTTTTCCATTGTATACCCTTGCCTCCTTTGTCAAAGATAAGGTGTCCATAGGTTCATGGATTTATCTCTGGGCTTTCTATTCTGTTCCATTGATCTATATTTCTGTCTTTGTGCCAGTACCATACTGTCTTGATGACTGTGGCTTTGTAGTAGAGTCTGAAGTCATGCAGGTTGATTCCTCCAGTTCCATTCTTCTTTCTCAAGATTACTTTGGCTATTCGAGGTTTTTTGTATTTCCATACAAATTGTGAAATTCTTTGGTCTAGTTCTGTGAAAAGCTTTAATATCCGCAAATCAATCAATGTAATACACCACATTAACAAATTGAAAGATAAAAACCATATGATTATCTCAATAGATGCAGAGAAAGCCTTTGACAAAATCCAACACTCATTTATGATTAAAACTCTCCAAAAAGCAGGAATAGAAGGAACATACCTCAACATAATAAAAGCTATATATGACAAACCCACAGCAAGCATCACCCTCAATGGTGAAAAATTGAAAGCATTTCCCCTGAAATCAGGAACAAGACAAGGGTGCCCACTCTCACCATTACTATTCAACATAGTGTTGGAAGTTTTGGCCACAGCAATCAGAGCAGAAAAAGAAGTAAAAGGAATCCAGATAGGAAAAGAAGAAGTGAAACTCTCACTGTTTGCAGATGACATGATCCTCTACATAGAAAACCCTATTTCTAGTTTTTTAAGGAATCTCCACACTGTTCTCTATAGTGGCTGTACTAGTTTGCATTCCCACCAACAGTGTAAGAGGGTTCCCATTTCTCCACACCTCTCCAGCATTTATTGCTTGTAAACTTTTGGATAGCAGCCATTCTGACTGGTGTGAGATGGTACTTCATTGTGGTTTTGATTTGCATTTCTCTGATAATGAGTGATGTTGAGCATCTTTTCATGTGTTTGTTTGCCATCTGTATGTCTTCTTTGGAGAAATGTCTGTTTAGTTCTTTGGCCCATTTTTTGATTGGGTCATTTATTTTTCTGGCATTGAGCTGCAGGAGTTGCTTGTATATTTGGGGGATTAATCCTTTGTCTGTTGCTTCAACTATATAGGTTTCAACTATGTGTTGCCAGATTTAATGTATATTAACACAGCTAGGTTCATGCACTATTCTCATAACCATTCCAACCTACAGGCATTGCACACATTTATGTATGTCTATTTGCTATCAAAACTTTCTGAGAGCAATTATTTACATCTTAGTGGTGCAAATGTAGCACTGTGCACTGTGGATTATTTCAATCACAGTTAACTGTCCACTCTGAATGAACGACTGTCTTTGTTACTCCTCATTGTAAGTCAGAGGATAGCCTTCTACAGTAATTATGAACATCCTAAATTGTTTTCCCCACAATTAAATTGGACTGGCTTAAAATGAGTTAGTGCTAATATGCTAAAACATATTATTGATATCTACATCCTTGGAGCTGTCAAGGCCTTGCTAGTTAATTTTCATTTCTTGGATTGAGTAGTTATTTGCAATTGCTGTGCAGATATAAATGCATCAACATATTTGACTTATACACAAAATCTCATTTGTTTCACATATAAAATTGTTTGAAAATTTCCTTAAACTACACTTCAGGTCAACAAACATTTTTGAATGCTCATCATATGTTAGGAAATAAAAGGCAAACTAATCTGAGATTCAACAAGGCTGAAGCTCATAGAAATAATTTCAAAAGGGGGAGGAGGAGTGCAGACTGTTTTGGGTGAAGCATCTGAAATAAAATTTTCCTTAAATGAATGGGTGCTATAATTGCATTCTTGCCTTAAATGTAGTAATCTATGGCATCAATACTTCATTTTTAAAATCTAGAGTTTCCATTCTGCTCTGCTGACACACATTGAATCACCTCATATTGCAGCTGGGATTTCCTGAAATCTCTATTCTCTAACATTAATCTCCAAAGTACATTGCAGGTGTTCTTATAGGAAGGATATTCTTTTAAATTGTCTTGAATAGATCATAAAAGCTTTTGATTGAAACTGATGGTTTTATAAACCCTTTATAAGACTTTATTTCTACACCAGCAACTTCTCCAGAAAAAAATTAGGTGAATGGCAATGACCTTGACTATTTCAATATTTAAGCCAAAAAGGTCTATTTTATATCATAAATAATCAAGATGATTGCCTGAATTCTCCTCTTTATAAGGCTAGACAGAGCAAAGGTTTTTCTGAAGGCTGTATTCCCAAATGGTACACTGTTCTGTAGTTAAACCAAATGCTGGAATATGAAACAGAAGGATACGCAAGAATATTATCAATGGATGACATTGTTTTTAAGGGTTTAAGTCCAGTGGAATCTTATCTGGTTTCGTTTAGCTTAATTTCTCCCTTTAGACTTAGTAAGTCAGCTCTGTGCTCCCTTCACGTTTGGTCTTCATGTTTTTGCTTAAGCCACTTTTGTGATCTGCTAATATACAGGCTTGATAGTACCCCATAGACTTCTTGAGAATGGGATGAGGATTCCCAATCAAAAAATGGGGCAAAGAACTAAACAGACATTTCTCCAAAGAAGACATACAGATGGCTAACAAACACATGAAAAGATGCTCAACATCACTCATTATTAGAGAAATGCAAATCAAAACCACAATGAGGTACCATTACACACCAGTCAGGATGGCTGCTATCCAAAAGTCTACAAGCAATAAATGCTGGAGAGGGTGTGGAGAAAAGGGAACCCTCTTACACTGTTGGTGGGAATGCAAACTAGTACAGCCGCTATGGAAAATAGTGTGGAGATTTCTTAAAAAACTGGAAATAGAACTGCCATATGACCCAGCAATCCCACTTCTGGGCATACACACTGAGGAAACCAGATCTGAAAGAGACACGTGCACCCCAATGTTCATCGCATCACTGTTTATAATAGCCAGGATGTGGAAGCAACCTAGATGCCCATCAGCAGATGAATGGATAAGGAAGCTGTGGTACATATACACCATGGAATATTACTCAGCCATTAAAAAGAATTCATTTGAACCAGTCCTAATGAGATGGATGAAGCTGGAGCCCATTATACAGAGTGTAGTAAGCCAGAAAGATAAAGAACATTACAGCATACTGACACATGTATATGGAATTTAGAAAGGCGATAACGATAACCCTATATGCAGAACAGAAAAAGAGACACAGAAATACAGAACAGACTTTTGAACTTTGTGGGAGAATGTGAGGGTGGGATATTTCAAAAGAACAGCATGTATACTATCTATGGTGAAACAGATCACCAGCCCAGGTGGGATGCACGAGACAAGTGCTCCGGCCTGGTGCACTGGGAAGACCCAGAGGAATCGGGTGGTGAGGGAGGTGGGAGGGGGGATCGGGATTGGGAATACATGTAAATCCATGGCTGATTCATATCAATGTATGACAAAACCCACTGGAAAATAATAATAATAATAATAAAATAAATAAATAAATAAATAAAATTAAAAAAAAAACAAAACATTAGATGATAATGGTAGGGATTACAAGTCCACCTTATATATGTAAGCACTGTTCTATTCTAGAACTCTTAATTGCATAAGATAATAAGCTAATTATTAAGAATAAGCAATTTTGGACCAACTCTAATACCCAATCCAGTATGAACTATATAGATGATTTGTTCTATTCTCAGCCTGAACTCTCTTTTTGTTAGTTTTTTTAAAATGAAGTATGAAACTGTGAACTGCTTTATTTTAAACCCAATGGAACTGTTTAAATTAGAGCAAAAGTCTATATATTATTGATGTTTCCTGAACCAAAATAAGACTGAACTATCTATAGATTCCCTTAAGTAAGCTACCATTTCACGTGATTCAAGTTGCTAATTGTGAGAGGATTTGGGGAATTATTCAGACTTCAAGAGGTATTTATCAAAAAGAGTCTCAAAAATTTAATGTCTAAAATGCACCTGAATGGTCATACTCAAGATGAATAACCTGTTTCTTTTTATATCCCGAATTGTTGTGACTCTGTAGTTCCCCTTCTCTGCACCCTTGTACTTTCCATTAAACCTATTTACAGTGTTTTGGAGAGGATCAGATCAGAGAGAGGAAAGGTCCAAGGTTTCAATGGAGATCTTGTTCAGATTGACCATTTACTGATATTTTCATGCTTGAGATTAAAAAGGAGCAAAATCAAAGGACAACTCTTTCATAAAACTGTTTTTCTTCAACTCCATCCTATTTAGAAATCTTCTCAGTTCACTAAATTTAGGCAATTTTAAATCTGTTTCCTAAATTGGCATTTAGGAATTAAGTATTTATATGCAAAAGAATTTTTAAAAAGAGAACAGGAACAAAATTAAATAAAATCCAAGTTTGTCAGTTCATTCATTAGGAACAAATTGATTTTGGAAAAAAATGAAATCACACGATATTTAAAAGTATAGGAACTAGTCAATTTCACCAAAGAAATAAACCATCTCTGAGATTTAACCAATTCTACAGGCTTCTTGGGGGCTAAGTTCTTTGTTCACATCAATGAAAAAATCTGTATTTGAGACACAAAGTAAATTTTTGGCAGACATTCAAAAAGGCACCAAAGGGTCTCTGTTTTTACTGTGATCAGCTGTGAGGTGAAAACTTACCGCTTACACCACTTCTACTGCAACCTAATTCACTCTCTTTGAACACAGTACAGAAAAAGTCTTAGTGGCCTGTGGCCCATGGAATTTTTCTTAAAGCCAACAATGTGAAGTTTCTATGGTTGGAACATCTTCTCAATCTGAATGTATACTTGATATTTCAACTGTAGTTTGAAATTTAACGTATCTGTAATTTAAAATTTAGTATATCTGATCTGTAGAATGTCAACCTAATTTAAGTCCAAGTTCTACCACTAATGAGCTATGTGGCCTTGGTCAAGTCATTTCTCCTTTATGGCCCTTATTTTTATTACCCATAAAGGAAAAAAATTAAACTGGTTCCAAATGTCCCTTCCATTTTTAAGGGTCTACAAAGACAAGTAATTTTTCACTGTATAAACTCTGGTAGGATTTAGATTTGGATTTAAAATGTCTGCCCCTCCTTCCCCCAACCAATTTTCTACTATGAACCACAATTTTGCAAAAGGACTTAGCTACTGACCCATAAGGAAGGGCCAATTTTACACACCCAAGGAGTAGGCACCTGCCTTCATAGGTCAAGATGCTCTAAGGCCCTCTACAGTGCAGTGATCCTACAAAACATCACATATTTTCACTTCTTTTTCTTATGCTAATTTTGCCTTCAGTCAGTCAGTTCAGCCACTTAGTCATGTCCAACTCTTTGCGACCCCATGAATAGCAGCATGCCAGGCCTCCCTGTCCATCACCAACTCCCAGAGTTTACTCAAACTCATGCTCATCGAGTCGGTGATGCCATCCAGCCATCTCATCCTCTGTCATCCCCTTCTCCTCCTGCCCCCAATCCCTCATGCCTTAATGCAACCTAATTCTAAGGGATAGAGCTGTAAAGTATGAGATATTGAAAACAAGCATAGTTTCAATTAGGGCTTGCAACCATGATAAAGGATAATACTTGGTTATTAAACAAAATTATGGACTCCATGGCAGAACAATTGTCATAAAAGAGGTTAAAAGTCTAGAGGTCAGTGTGGTCATTGGACTAGCAGATATTGTGTATACTTCTAAACAAGGGAAGTCTATGCAAGCTACATTTGATATCAGACAATGGAGGAATTCTAACAATGTGGGGAAAAACAGGTGAGAGTATTTAGGTTGATCAAATATTTGTAATTGATAAAATGCAATACAAAATCACTAGAACACCAAAATCTTGATGAAAAGTGTCATTATTCCTTAATCCAAGATTTTTAGTTCATTTGATATATATATATATACATATATGTATATATATATACATATATATATACATGAGAGAGATTCCACATTGGCTTAAGTTTTTATAGATATTTGTGAGATAATAGAACTCAATTAATAGAAATCTATGTAATGCATCCCTTATTACCATTGTACCTCTATTCTGTCTGAAACAGGTAAGTTGATATAAAAAAAAAATCTCAGTTCAAATACATTTTTAGATTATGTAGTTCCCTTGTAGGGAAATTGTTGGAGTCTTTCATTTCTTACTAACATTCTATTTTTAGGACCCTATTCTTACTAATACTTATTAGTCCTCTTCTTATTAGTGCTAATGTGCCTCATTTCTTACTAGGACTCTATTGTTTTCCCAGTATAACATAAAGATATTGATATTTCCTTGTTCCTATGTTCCCTAAGTGTTTGATGGGCTAGGTTCCCCCACTAGGTAAGAACAAGACTTGATTTCAACTGTCAGACACTAACAGAAATTATTAATTCTTCATGAGAAGCCAAAATTAGGTAAATATACGCTGTTCTATAGTTTTGCAAATAGAAAAACAATCGACCAAATTAAAGTGTGCACAGTGCTATGAGGACAACATAAACCCACTCAGTGATCTAAAATATGGTTTTTCCCATCCATCCTCATTTCCTGTTGGCTTCAGTGCCAGATGTTTTAGAATTTCAAGCATCTTTACATCATCCAAATAGCTGCATAAGTAATTAAGGGGTGTATGTGTGTGTGTGTGTGTGTGCGCGCGCGCACGCGTGTTCATGCACATGCACACACGCATGTGTGTCTTGAAAAGATTCTTCTCTTTCATTTCCTACATTTAAGTATGAGAATATAGAATTTGAAAGCAATATAAAGGAGTTTTGTTTGAATCCAGGTAAAGCTGGGTTTGAATTTACCTGTCAATACTCATCTGTGTGAACTCAATTAGATTACCAAATGTGGTGCCTCAGTTTTTTCATCTATAAAACGGGGATAATAATAGTCCTAATTTCAGAGGGTTGAATGAGAATGAAAATAAATGTAAAGCATGTAGCACAGTGCTTTCAATAAAAGAAAGAAAATAATAAATAGTAATTATTATATCAAAGACCTTCAAAGCTTTAGGTTTTTGGAGAGACTCCACAAATAAGGAGAAAATACAAACAAATTTCATTTTCTTTATGGATTCATTTTCTATTGGAATTTATATTACCAGAACATATTGACTGGGAAAGCCAATGTACTACTTATAAACATGATCTATGCAATCATACAGTTTGGAGTTGAAATCCTGGCTCTTTCAGCTGATAAACTTAGACAAGTTATCTAATATCCCTGAGCTCTCAGATTTTTGCCTAAACCAAAGTGGTTATAATAGCTCCCACCTCACAGGGTTGTGAGCACTAAATGAGTGCTAAATTCATATTAAGCCATTCAGAACAGTGTATGATGTATACAATAGATAGCAGCTATTGTTATGGTCATGGTGTTGCTCAACAAATTAAATAATGGCAATGGTAGAAGAAACTTAAGAGATCATGTGATCCATGACTTGGAAGCCATCCTTTTATAAATCTGAAGTAGTCCCAAAAAAGGAAG
This sequence comes from Dama dama, assembly GCF_033118175.1. Taxonomy (NCBI): domain Eukaryota; kingdom Metazoa; phylum Chordata; class Mammalia; order Artiodactyla; family Cervidae; genus Dama; species Dama dama. The sequence continues at coordinate 26,037,763 of NC_083714.1, forward strand.
TGACCAGACCAAGGTCAATCATTTAATTAATGGCAAAACTGTGTGTCAAATCTAGGTCTCTTGCCCCCTCATTAGTACTATTTCTACTCTACTGGAGATGTTTGTAGAAATAGTAATATGAGAAAGATTTTCCAAGCAGCCTTCATGGGTTGCCATGCTCCGACTACTTCAGAATTTTTTTAATGTTATATAATCTTTATTATTTACTGTCATTAGAGATGAAATTATGCCATGTTTTTCATTCTGTCAGCTAAATACTCCAATTTTCCAGGTGGATACTCCAGTCAGAGGCCATTTCTAAAGCTTTCAACCTCACAATTGTGATCAGTGGTTTTATCCTCCCCATCCCCCTATCCCTTGCAGTAACATCTACAACAAACAATTGCGTTTATGTGATATAGCCTTAGATTTAACATGCATTTATTATCAGTTCTCATATAACCATGTTTTGGTTTCTCTCACCCTCTATCTCTTTCTCTATAGCTCCTTTTATTTTTTATAGTTCAAAATAAAATCTATGGCCTTAAAAGTCATCTTCATTAATTCTATAAAGAGCAGGCTTCATTAACTATTTGACTAGATTCGCCAAACTGCACCTGCAATTGTTTATTTTTAGATTGAAAAAAATCAGATTCAATAGACACAAAGATATCAAAACAGAATTTAAATGGTGAGAAAAAATTAAAGCTTCTCCTAGAATCTTAGAGTTGGAAGATTTCTCAGAAGTCATTAGATCTACTTCTTGCTCAGTAAATAATATTTTTCCCCTCCCCATATAACAGTCATTGAGCTTCATATATTAAGAATCATAGGAGCAGAGAGATTGGTTAAGATGGTGGAGTGGGAGGATATGGGAATTGCCTCCTGTCACAAATGTATAAAAAATATATGTACAAGTGGAACAATTTTCACTCAAAACTAAATGGAAACTGGCAGAATGAACTGTACAACAAGGATTGTAAGAAAGATCCACACATAATCCAGTAGAAAGGGAGGAAAAGTGATCTGAGTGAAGTTAGGGAAACAATTGCTGGAATCTGCAAAGTGTTGCATCAGAGTTCAGAGACAGCTCAGATATCTGTCTGCTACTGAAATGAACTGAGTGTCCACATGGGGTTGCCTTGCTTCAGCATTCCCCTTCTCTGGGGCAAGGATCCTGGTGCAGAGAGAGGGGGAAACACATACTTAAAGGGAAGAGAGCTAGCTTGAGAAGCCTCAGGGCTTCTGTTCCAGCAACTTGGGATCAGACCCAGACCTTAACTGGGTGGTGACAACCACTGAACAGAGAGGCAGTCTCACCTCAAACCCAGCAACAGCTCTTTCCCTTCATCTCTAGCCACACCCCCTATCATGGTGATACCTGCAAGCAGACCCTGAGAAAAGATATGACTTGCATCCACATCAAATATGCTCTCCCATTAAAGGCATTGGAAACACAGTCTATATAGAGAAGTACCAAAATGACAGAAACCCTTCAAGTTACAATAGGTAACTGTTTCACTTAAATTCATAGAAGTAGAGAAAGCTAAGCAAATGAAAGGCAGAAGAATTGGTCTCAAAATAGCAAAAGAAAAAAAAACTTGAAAAAATAAATAATGAAAAAGTAATTTATCAGACTAAGTATTCAAAGCATTAGCAATAAGAATGTCAACTGAGCTGGGGAAAGAACAGATGAACACGAGAAGTTTTATAAGAAACTAGAAAATAAAAAAGATCCAATCAGAAATGAAGAATTCAGTAATGAAAACACACACTCATAGGAATGAATACAAGACTAAATGGTACAGAAGACCACATAAGTGATGGAAATCATTCAATCAGAAGAGCAAAAAGAAAAACAAGTTTAAGAGATGAGAACAGTTTATGAGATCTCTGGAACAACAATACGCATAACAATATTTGCATTATATGGGTCTCAGAAGAAGGAGAAACAGAGAAGAGATTGAAAATTTATTTGAGGAAATTATAAATGAAAACATCTAAAACTTGAAAAAGGAAATACATATCCAGGTACAAAAAGCATGTGTATGCATGCTAATTCACTTCAGTCAGGTCCAACTCTTTGTGACCCTATGGACTATAGCCCACCAGTCTCCTCTGTTCATGGGATTCTCCAGGCAAGAATACTGGAGTGGGTTGCCATACCCTCCTCCAGGGGATCTTTCCAACCCAGGGATCAAACCTGCATCTCTTACATCTCCTGCATTGGCAGGCAGGTTCTTTACCACAAGTGCCACGTGGGAAGCCCACACAAAGCATAGAGGGTCCCAAACAAGATGAACACAAACACACTCACACAAAAACATATCATAATGAAAATGGTGAAATTTAAAGTGGAATTGTAAAGGCAGCAAGAGAAAAACAGAGTCACATATAAGGGAACCCCCATAAGGTTACTGGATGATTTTTCTGCAGAAACTTTGCAGGTCAGAAGAGAGTGGCATGTTATATTCAAAGTGCTGAAAGAGAAAAATGTGCTGTGCTAGGATACTCTACCGAAAAAGACTATCATTTAGAGTCAAAGAATAGATAAATAAGTTTTCAGAGAAGCAAAAACTAACAGAGTTGGTCAATACTAAACCTACTCTAAAGGAAATGTTAGAGAATCTTCTCTATGTGGAAAAGAAGTAAGAATTTATAGAAATGGGGAAAATCCTGCTAGAAAAGGCAAATGTAATAGTAAAGACTGAGGATCCACCCTAATAAAGCTCCACAAAAATTAAAAGACAAATTGAAAAAGAAACTATAACTAAAATGGTTAAGGGATAAACACAAAAATGTTGAATATCACATCAAAAACACGAAATATGGAAGAGGGGAGTAAAAAATGAAATTTTAGAATGTTTTTGGCCTTAAATGGCTATCAGTTTAAAATGAGTAGATATAATTATGCATCAACATATATGAACATTATGGTAAACACAAATCAAAAGCCTATAATAGATACACAAAAGATGAAAAAGAAAGGAACATAAGCATAATACTAAAGAAAACCAACAAACCACAAGAAAGGAAGGAACAAAGAAGAATTAAACAGAAGAAATACAAACAATGCAGAAAACAAGCAATAAAATGGCACTATGTGTATGCCTATCAATAATTACTTTAAATGTCAATGGACTAAATGCTTCAATCAAAAGACATATGATGGCTGATTGGATAGAAAACCAAGATCCACCTACAAGAGACTCATTTCAGAGTTAAGACACACACAGACTGAAAGTAAAGGGATGAAAAAAATATTTCATATAAATGGAAGCAATAAGAAAGCAGGAGTAGAAATACTCATATTAAACAAAATAGACTTTAAAATAAAGATAACAAAAGACAAATATAGGCACTATATAATGATAAAGGGATCAACACCAGAAGAGGATATTACACCTGTTTATACATTACTGACTGGGGGATTTTTGCAGAAACTGATATCTGTGGCCAGCAATTTGTTATGTAAGTGAATATTGAAACATCTCCAGTCAATAATGAGCAGGTAACAAAAGACAAATTAATACATTTCCAGTCAATAAGTTGTTAATATATATGTACCCAATATAGGAGAAGCTAAAATATAAAACAAATACTAACAGACCTAAAGGGAGAAATGCAAAATAATATAATAATAATAGGGGATTTTAACCCTCCATTGCATGAAAGGACAGAACATCCAGAAAGAAAATCAATAAAAGTATACTATCAAGTGTGAAACAGATCGCCAGCCCAGGTTGGATGCATGAGACAAGTGCTCAGGGTTGGTGCACTGGGCAGCAGTGGTCTTAAATGACACAATAAATCAGTTGCACCTGAGAGGTATATACAGGTCATGACATCCAAAAGCAACAGAACACACATTCTTTCTAAGTGCACACAGGAGAGCTCTCCAGGATAAATTAAGTACTGGGCCACAAAACAAGCCTCAACAAATTTAAGAGGCTAGAAATTATACCAAGCATTTTTCTGACCACAACAGTACTGGCACAAAAACAGAAATATAGACCAATGGAACAAGACAGAGAACCCAGAGATAAACCCACACACCTATGAGTACTTTATTTTTGACAGAGGAGGCAAGAATATACAATAGGGCAAATACAGCCTCTTCAATAAGTGGTTCTGGGAAAACTGGATAGCTACATGCAAAAGAATGAAATTAGATCACTACCTAATGCCGCACACAAAGATAAACTCAAAATGGATTAAAGACATAAATGTAAGACCAGAAACTATTAAACTCTTAAAGAAGAACACAGGCAGAACACTTGATGACATAAATCAAAACAAGATCTTCTATGACCCACCTCCTAGAGTAATGGAAATAAAAACAAATATAAACAAGTTGGACCTAATTAAACTTAAAACCTTTTGCACAGCAAAGGAAACTACAAACAAGGAGAAAATACAATCCCCAGAATGGGAGAAAAATAATAGCAAAGGAAACAACTGATAAAAAATTAATTTCCAAAATATACAAGCAGCTTATACAACTCAATACCAGAAAAGCAAACAACCCAAATCAAAAAGTGAGAAAGGGACCTGAAGAGACATTTCTCCAAAGAAGACATACAGATGGCTAACAAGCACATGAAAAGATGCTCAACATCACTCATTGTTAGAGAATTGCAAATCAAAACTACAATGAGATACCACCTCACACTGGTCAGAATGGCCACCATCAAAAAGTCTACAAACAATAAATGCTGGAGAGGGCGTGGAGAAAAGGGAACACTCTTGTATTGCTGGTGGGAATGTAAACTGGTACAGCCACTATGGAAGACAGTATGGAGACTCCTTAAAAAGATAGGAATAAAATGACCATATGACCCAGCAATCCCACTCCTAGGCATATATCCTGAGGAAATCAAAATGAAAAAAGACACATGCACACCAATGTTCATTGCAGCACTATTTACAATAGCGAGAACATGGAAGCAACTTAGATGGCCATCGACAGATGAATAGATAAAGAAGCTGTGGTACATATATACAATGGAATACTACTCACCCATAAAAAAGAACACATTTGAATCTGTTCTAATGAGGTGGACAAAACTAGAGCCTATTATACAGAGTGAAGTAAGTCAGAAAGAGAAATATAAATATCATATACTGACACATATACATGGAATCTGAAGGATGGCATTGATAAATTTATTTTCAGGGCAGCAATGGAGAAACAGACATAGGCAACAGACCTATAGACATGGTAGGAGGAGAGGAGGGAGAAGGGGAGATATATGGAGAGAGTAACATAGAAATTTACAATACCATATGTAAAATAGATAGCCAATGGGAATTTGCTATATGACCCAGGGAACTCAAATAAGGGCTCTGTGATAGGCTGAAGGGTAGGATGGGAGGGAGATGAGAGGGAGGTCCTGGAGCGAGAGGACATGGGTGTACCTATGGCTGATTCTTGTTAATGTATGACAGAAAACCACAAAATTCTGTAAAGCAATTATCCTTCAATTAAAAAAATTAAAAATAATTTTAAAAAAGAAAGAAAAATGGGAATAACACAGACACGTGGATACTAACCAATGTGCTATTGAAAAACTAATGAGTCAATGATGAAATCAAAGAGGAAATCAGGAAATACCACCAGACAAAGGAAAATGGAAACCTAACCCTCCAAAACCTATGGATGTAGCTAAAGCAGTTCTAAGAGGGAAGTTTGTAACAATACGGCCTTCCTTACGAAACAAAAAAAAAATCTCAAATGGACAACCAAACCTACCATGTAAAAGAATTATGAAAAGAAGAACAGGAAAAGCCCAAAGTCAGCAGAAGGAAGGAAATAACAACAGTCAGAGAGGAAATAAATAAAATAGAGATAAAAAAAAAAAAACAGTAGGAAAGATCAATGAAACCAAGAGTTGTTTTTCGAAAAGATAAACAAAATTGATAAACATTTAGCCAGGTTTTTTTCAAGAAGAAAACAGAGAGAACCCAAATAAGCAAAATAAGAAATGACAAAAGAAAAATAACAACCAATACCACAGAGATAAAAAAAAAATCATTACAGAAAACTATGAATAGCATTATGTCAACAAATTGGACAACCTAGAAGAAACAAATTTCTAGAAACATATAACCTGCCAAGACTGAATAAAGAAGAAACAATTTTAATAGACATATCTGTAGAAGTGAAATTGAACTTGTAATAAAATAAAACTCCAAGCAAATGAAAGTCCAGGACTAGATGTTTTCACAGAAAAATTCTACAAAACACATACAGAAGAATTAATACATAAATGTCTCAAACTATTTTTAAAAATTGAAGAGGATGGAGTACTCCAAAATTCATTCAACAAGGTCACCATTAACCTGTAAACAAAACCAAAGATAATACCAAAAAAGTAAGAAAATTACAGGCCAATATTTTTGATGAATATAGGTATAAAAATCCTCAACAAAATACTAGGAAAGTGAATCCAACAATATGTAAAAAAGATCATACATCATGATGAATTTGGATTTATTCCAGAGTCACAAGTATGGTTCAACATTCCAAATCAATCAATGTGATACACTACATTACATTAATCATGGGAACAATAAAATTCACATGATCATCTCAATAGATGCAGAAAAAGCATTTGACAAATTCAACATCCATTCATGATGAAAACTCGCATCAAAGCGGGTATAGAAAGAACAAATCTCAATAAAAGTTGTTTACAACAAACCTACAGTCAGCATCATATTCAACTGTGAAAACCTGAAAGCCTTTTCTCTAAATTTAGGAAGAAGACAAGGATGCCCCCCTCACCACCACTCCCCCCACTTGCCACTCCTATTTAACACAGTATTGTAAATCCTAGTCACAAATAAGAAAAATAAATGAAAGGTATACAAATTTGAAGGAAAGAGGTAAAACTGTCACTATTTGCAGATGACATGATACTTTAAATAGAAAATCCTGAACTCTCCATCCAAAAACTATTAGAACTAATGAATGAATTCAGCACATTCTCAGGACACAAAACTAATATATAGAAATCTCTTGCTTTTCTATACACTAATAATAAACTATCAGAAAGAGAAATCTAAAATATCCTGCTTAAAATATTAATAGCATCAAAAAGAATAAAATACCTAGGCATATACTTAACCAAGGAAGTGAAAGAACTGTCTTCTGAAAACTATAAAACACTAATGAAGTAAACTGAGCATGATTCAAAGAAATGGAAAGGTATCCCATGCTTTGGAATTGGAAGAATTCGTATCGTTAAAATCGTCATATAAAATTGCCATACTGCCCAAAGCAATCTACAGATTTAATGCAATCCCTATCAAAATACACATGACATTTTTCACATAAGTAAAACAAATAACCATAAAATTCACATGGAACCACAAAAGACTCCGAATTGCCAAAGCAATCTAGAGAAAAAGAACAAAGCTGGAAGTATAAAACTCTCAGATTTCATACTATTCTGTAAAGTTACAGTAATGAAAACAGAATATTACTGGTACAAAAACAGACATAAAAATCAATGGCATAGAATAGAGAGCCCAGAAATAAACCCATGCACCTATGGTCACTTAATCTTGCAACAAAGTAGGCAAGAATATACAATGGAATAAAGATAATCTCTTCAAGTGAGGCTAGGAAAACGGGACAGTCACATGTAAAACCCTGAAATTAGAGCATTCTCTCATGTCATATACGAAAATAAAATGAAAATCATTTAAAGAACCTAAATGTAAAATCTGAAAACATAAAAGTCCTTTAAGAGAACACAGAACACTATTTGACATAAATTGCAGGAATATTTTTTTTTTTTTTGGATCAGTTTCCCAAGGCAAAAGAAACCAAAGCAATCATGGACAAATGGGACCCAAGCAGCTTTATAAAAGATTTGCAGAGCAAAGGAAACCATCAGCAAAACAAAACAACAATCTACAGAATGACAGAAAATATTTGCAAATGATTTGACAAATATTTTGTCAAATATTTTGATAAAACAAAACAATATCAAAACTAACCCTATCAAAAAGTGGACCTGAATAGGAAATTTTCAAATAAAAAGATGTACAGGTGAATAATAACAACAGGAAAAGATGCTCAGCATCACTAATTATTAGAGAAGTGCAAATTGAAACCAAAATGAGATGTCACCTTACATTGGTCAGAATGGTTATCATCAAAAAGTCAACAAATAACAAACAAATGGCAAGGATGTTGAGCAAAGGGCAACTTTTACACTGTTGTTGAGAATGGAAAGCAGTATGGATGGTCCTCAAAAAACTAAAAATAGAACTACTCTATTATACATCAATTACACTCCTGGATATTTATCTGAAAAAGCAAAAACATGATATCAAAAAGATATATGCACCCCATTGTTCATAGCAGCACTATTTACAACAGCTAACATATGGAAGCAATCTAAGTGCCCATCAACAGATAAATGGATAAAGAAGTGTCACTCACACTCAATTACTCACCACACACATACACACACACCCCACACAGGAAAATAACTCAGACATAAAAATTAAATTCTTGCCATTTGCATAAATATGGATGAACCTAGAGAATATTATGCACAGTGAAATGTATGACAGAGAAAGACAAATACAGTGTATCACTTATATGAGGAATATAAAAAATATACCTTAAAAAATACTACCAGTGAATGTATGTAGCAAAACAGATACAGACTCCCAGATATAGAAAACAAACTAGTGGTTACCAGTGGGTAGAGAAAAGGGGAAACAGGAAAGATAGGGTTATTGGATTAAGAGATACCAACTACTACACATAAAATAGATAAGCAACAAGAATATATTGTATAGCACAAGGGATTGTAACTATAATTCCATTATAATGTCATAATTTTTAATGGAGTATAATCTGTATTAAAAAAAAAAAGGAAACTGATTCAAATGAATTCTTTTTAATGGCTGAGTAATATTCCATGAGAGGAAGACCCAGAGGGATGAGGTAGAGAGGGAAGTGGGAGGGGGGATCGGGATGGGGAATACATGTAAATCCATGGCTGATTCATGTCAATGTATGACAAAAACCACTACAATATTGTAAAGTAATTAGCCTCCAACTAATAAAAATAAATGAAAAACAAAAAGGAAACTGAATCACTATGCTGTACACCTGAATCTAATATATATTGATTTACAATATATAATATAAATATTACAAATCAACTATACTTCAAAAATTAATTAATTAACTCTAGAGACTTCCATAATAGATAGCATGGCCTCTTGGGTGCGAAAATAGACAAACCAGCAAATTAGACCATAAATTATAAGGAAATGTAATATGTGACAGATTCAGCACTGAGATATACAAATAAAAGATGAACTACTCAATAGTTGGTGCTCTGGAAGTTGGTATCCATATTTAAAAAAAAAATGATAATGGATTCCTATTTCACCTTTCACACAAAAAAACTGTTCTAAATTGACTTAAAAATTAAGTATAAAAGTAAAAATCTTTTACATGGCAAAATATAAAAATATCTTTACAATTGCAGAATAGGAAAGGATTTCATTAACAAAATCAACAACATAAACTAAAGAAAAGATTTGGTGGATCTGACTCCATTAACACTAACGTCTGGAACACTGACAACACCAAATGCTGGTGAGGATGTGGAGCAACAGGAACTCTCATTTCTCACATTTGTGAATGGCTTTCACTTTTGGGAAAAAAAAAAGAAAGCTCACCTTATATTCCCAAAAGTGAAAGCCACTCAGTCATGTCCGACCCTTTGCAACCCCATGGACTATACATTCCATGGAATTCTCCATGCCAGAATACTGGAATGGGTAGCCTTTCCCTTCTCCAGGGGATCTTACCAACCCAGGGATCAAACCCAGGTCTTCAGCATTTCAGGCGGATTCTTTACCAGCTAAGCCACAAGGGAAGCCCAAGAATACTGGAGTACATAGCCTATCCCTTCTCCAGTGGATCTTCCCAAACCAGGAATCAAACAGGATCTCCTGCATTGCATGTGGATTGTTTACCAACTGAGCTATGAGGGAAGCCCTTTGGAAAAGTCAAAACTATGGAGACAGTAAAAGGATAGGTGGTTACCAAGGGTAGAAGGAGGGGAGAAATGAATAGATGGAGAACAGAGGATTTTTCAGGGCAGTGTAATGAAACCATAATGATGGGCACATGACATTATACATTTCTCCAAACCCAAAGTATATAGTGAATTCTAATGTAAACTATAGACTTTAGATGATTATGTGTCCTTGTAGAATAATCAACTATAACAAATGTACCCCACTGGTGGTGGATGTTGATAATGAGGGAGGTTATGCATGTGTGGGAACAGGAAGTATACAGGAAATTTTTGTGCCTTCTCAATTTTGCTGTGAATCTAAAAAATGCTCTAAAAAAAGTAATATCTTAATACAATCTAAAATTATTAAAAGAAAAAAGAATAAAAAAAGAAAAAAAAAGTAATATCTTAATACAAAAAGTTAAACAGTGAAATTTAAAAAGAATCCTAGCAGCAAGGATTTTAGCAATTATGTTGATCATTTGCTAGATAAGAAGATAGAGGGCAAGAGGGAAAAATCCACTCCTCTATCTTTCCAGGAAATTCCTCTAGATTAGAAAAATAGACAAAACACTGATCTTCAACTGAAGATTGAAGGAGCATAATAAATGGTTTGGGTTTCCTTCCCTTTCATGAATTGATTGTGTTTCTGCAACATCTACTAAGACTATTAAAGGTCTAGGACAAGATGGCAACAGAGTAGGGGTGATGTCAGATGTTGATAAGATGGGGGGAAGGAAAAGGAGGAATATTTAAAGGCATAAACTTTGAAAATTTTCCAAAGGACAACAACAATTAAGATAAATGTTTTGTTCCAATCACTTCTCTTGGTTAGCTATTACTTCACAGCAGTGCTATCACTTTCTGTGATTATAAAAAATGTTTTATCTCTGTGTTATACAATATGGTAGTCATTAGCTACATGTGGTTTACTAACACCTGAAATATGGCTAGTTTGATAGAAGAACTGAATTGCTAACTTTAATTAATTTAAATAGTCATATGTGGCTACTGGCTATCATGTTGGAAAGAACAGCTCTGGAGCCTAACAGTAACAACTTTTTCATTCAGCTGGATAGTCCTCCCTGTTTTATTTCAAGAAATTGCTCCTGAAGAAGAAATATATCTTTTACTGACACATTTTACAATGGAAGAAAAAATTTCAAATGCTATCTCTGAGTTACCAAAATATCTTAAACAAGATATTTTCCTCTCTGATATAGTTCACCTATCCTCATGTCTACAATATAAATTGTAGTATAAGTTGCATGATAGTGTGATGTAGATTCATGTCTAAATGCAAGACTTATGTTAAGCTTACTCTGCCTTTTCTTGCAATATTTCTTTCCTGTGGTACAGACTCTATCTGATCTATCTCATGGAACTGTTGTGAACATCTACAGAGATAACTGATATACAATATTTTAAATAAAGTGTTGTGAAAAGGTAAAGAGGGATTATCCACATTTGATAGATGAGGAAGCCAAAGCCCAGTAGATGAAATGAAAGGCCAGACTGATCTAGAAGTGGCAAAGCCTGGATGAGAACACAGTTCTCCTGGAGTATTTCTTCTAAGGGAGGATTTACAACTTATGATTTCATGTCTTGTGATAAACAGTGATCTAGTACATCCCATCCCTGTGCCAGAGCCAAGAGGAGACTGGGGGAGAACGGATGATGCTTATAAGTTATCAAAATAACATAGTTCAAATGATTATTGTAAATTTTAGTTGCTGGTTTGGGTCTCACAGAGTGAGTAAAGTCACTCAGTCATGCCTGACTCTTTACAACCCCATGGACTGTAGCCCACCAGGCTTCTCCATCCATGGGACTTTCCAGGCAAGAGTACTGGAGTGGGTTGCCATTTCCAGTTCAATTAGAGAATTTCATTGCCTAATAATACAAGTCATTCTAATGTCACTTTGAAATATTTTCTATCACCAAATTCCTGATGCTGTTTTATGTCAGATAAATATTTGAGTTGACCCATCATATGTATGTCTAAAATCTGCTGTAAAAATTTACCCAGCATATCACAGATCCCATATCCCATTGTTAAAGTGGTTGAGCAAATTCTTCAATTCAGTTCAGTTGCTCAGTTGTGTCTGACTCTTTGTGACCCTATGAACTGCAGCATGCCAGGTTTCCCTGTCCATCACCAATTTGCAGAGCTTGCTCAAGCTCATGTCCATAGACTCAGTGATGCCATCCAACCATCCCATCCTTGGTCTTCCCCTTCTCGTCTTGCATTCAATCTTTCCCAGCATCAGGGTCTTTTCTAATGAGTCAGTTCTTCACATCAGGTGGCCAAAATATTAGAGCTTCAGCATCAGTCTTTCCAAGGACTGGTCTCCTTTAGGATTGACTGGTTTGATCTCTTTGCAGTCCAAGAGACTCTCAAGAGTCTTCTCCAACACCGCAGTTCAAAAGCATCAATTCTTCGGTGCTCAGCTTTCTTTACAGTCCAACTCTCACATCCATACATGACTAATGAAAAAACCATAGCTTTGACTATATGAACCTTTGTCAGAACAAATTTTTAAACAGGTGTCTTGTTTCAGGATTGTGTCTTTTCTGCTCAGATACAATTCAAGCCAAATGAATGCATAATTCTATGAGTAAACAATGAGGAAGCACAGATTGGAATTAACCCACTATGCATACATGGCCTTGGTGTCAACCAAAGTTCCCTTCCCTCCTCACCCCCACCACCATTTTAAAAACCAGGTTGAAACTCTGCAAAACTCCCAGACATAGCTCTTGGGTATTTTCCTTAGTCCATAAACTTGGTTAAGTGGTCTGGAACAAGCAAATTCAGTCCAAGTGGAAAATTTTAGGGGAAGAGTCTTTTCAGTGAGTCTTGATTTATCACATAGTGCTTTGCTCTAGCTTGATGGCAAGAACTACCTTATGTTTTAAAAGATTTTTTGCCTTTCTTTTTATGTGTCACCACTGCTGAAGGATCATGAACAGAAAATTGTGCTCTAATTGAGGGAAAATTGTTGACAACAGAGTAAGTCCTCAAACATTCCCTTTCCTAACTGGTCCCATTTGTCTTTACTAGGATGCATTTTTATACCTTTTAACACACCTTAATTTGTTGTTTATAAAAAAACCTATATTTTGTGGGCTTGCCATGCCATTGTGTAATTGACTTCCTCTGTCAACAGCCAGGCAATATGTTTTATTGCAGTATTTCTGAAAAGGATGTTCTGTTGGACATTCACATAAAGATCACCTGAGGAAGGGAATTTGTGAAATGCAGATTCTTGAACCATACCCCAGATCATTATGCACAAAACACTTTAAGAGCCATTGCTTTAGTGGAATCCTGTTTTTCACAGAGCAATCTTCTAGATCTTGGGCAAATGAAAAGAACAACAGAAAAGCATAATTCCTTAGATACCTAAGAAGTAACAGTCATATGACCATGACTTAAAACTACACCGGATTTTCAAATTGAAACTAATTTACAGCAGTAACCAAATAACCAGAAGAAAGAGAGAGAAATGGTAGCAGAGAAAAACATTTTTATCTAAAACAAGTGTATAATATACAGTTGAGCCAATTTATTGCTACCCAAATGATCATAAAAATTCCAGACCTGGAGTACTATGCTGAAATAGAAGGCAAATCTTCATGGTTGTACAGAATTACTAATTTCATAAATTAAAGAAAATATTGCCAGGTACCAACTATGTAAAAAGTGCCAAATTTGCCACTGTAGTTCTAGGCTGAGTCCTAAGAAGGTGTCAATGAGAAAAGGTTTATGTTTTATGTTTAATATTTACCTGCAAATAGAGTACCATCAACCTAAACATTTGCCTATTAACTCTATTTTTCAGGAACTGTTATTCCAATAGGGCCAGGACAGGCAAGATTAATATATTAGTGTGTGTCTTTGTGTGTCTCTATGTGTATATCCGTGCATGTTAATATATGGTTAATATATGCCTGAATCTTAATAAGATACCAAATGCATTCTTAAACATCATCCTATGGAGTTTGCATAAGTCTGATTTCTGATAGTTCAGAAACAAATAAATCCAATGATTACAATGTTCTATATGGTTGTGAAGCAACAGATGTAAAATCAATTTACCTCTCATCATTTCAAGTGTTTATAAGCAGGAATAATTTTGAAAGAAGTTAACATGCCTACATATGTATGTTATAAATAAAATTTCAGTTTGTTTCTTAAAATTAAACATATTTACTCTGTCTTGTAATTTTGAATGCTTGATGTGCAAGGTGCAGGAAAAATAATCAAGCCTACTTCAATCCAGAATAAGACTCAGTGCAGTATGGACTAAAAAATAAGTGCCTATCTCCATATCTGGAAGTATAATAGTCCCCCCTAGTCCACAGTTCTGCTTTCTGTGGTTTCAGTTACCTGTAGTCAATCATGGTTTGAAAATATTAAATGGAAAATACCAGAAATAAACAATTCGTAAGTTTTAAATTGTATGCAATTCTGTATAGGGTGATGAAATCTCATGCTGCCCTGTTCCATCTTGCCTGGACATCAATTATCTCTTCGTCCAGTGTACCCTGCCCCCTATTCACTTGTTATTCATCTCCTCTATGAGATCATGTATCATGGTATCACAGTGCTTGTGTTCAAGTCACCCTTATTTTACTTAATAATGGTCTCAAAGCTCAAGAGGGGTCATGCTGGCAATTCAGATATGTCAAAGAGAAGCTATAAAGTGCTTCCTTTAAGTGAAATGGTGAAAGTTATTTACTTAATAAGGAAAGAAAAAAATCATACTCTGAAGTGGCTAAGTGAAAGTGAAAATCACTCAGTCAAGTCCGACTCTTTGCAACCCCATGGACAATACAGTCCATGGAATTCTGCATGCCAGAATACTGGAGTGGAGTGGAGAGAATTTCCCTTCTCCAGGGGATCTTCCCAACCCAAAGACCGAAGCCAGGTCTCCCGCATTGCAGGTGGATTCTTTACCAGCTGAGTCACAAGGGGAGGTGGCTAAGATCTACATTAAGAACAAATTTTCTTTGCATATAGGGTTACCGTTACCATCTTTCTAAATTCCATATATATGTGTTAGTATGCTGTAATGTTCTTTATCTTTCTGGCTTACTTCACTCTGTATAATGGGCTCCAGTTTCATCCATCTCATTAGAACTGATTCAAATGAATTCTTTTTAATGGCTGAGTAATATTCCATGGTGTATATGTACCACAGCTTCCTTATCCATTCATCTGCTGATGGGCATCTAGGTTGCTTCCATGTCCTGGTTATTATAAACAGTGCTGCGATGAACATTGGGGTGCACGTGTCTCTTTCAGATCTGGTTTCCTCAGTGTGTATGCCCAGAAGTGGGATTGCTGGGTCATATGGCAGTTCTATTTCCAGTTTTTTAAGAAATCTCCACACTGTTTTCCATAGCGGCTGTACTAGTTTGCATTCCCACCAACAGTGTAAGAGGGTTCCCTTTTCTCCACACCCTCTCCAGCATTTATTGCTTGTAGACTTTTGGATAGCAGCCATCCTGACTGGCGTGTAATGGTACCTCATTGGGGTTTTGATTTGCATTTCTCTAATAATGAGTGATGTTGAGCATCTTTTCATGTGTTTGTTAGCCATCTGTATGTCTTCTTTGGAGAAATGTCTGTTTAGTTCTTTGGCCCATTTTTTGATTGGGTCATTTATTTTTCTGGAATTGAGCTGCAGGAGTTGCTTGTATATTTTTGAGATTAATCCTTTGTCTGTTTCTTCATTTGCTATTATTTTCTCCCAATCTGAGGGCTGTCTTTTCACCTTACTTATAGTTTCCTTTGTAGTGCAAAAGCTTTTAAGTTTCATTAGGTCCCATTTGTTTAGTTTTGCTTTTATTTCCAGTATTCTGGGAGGTGGGTCATAGAGGATCCTGCTGTGATTTATGTCGGAGAGTGTTTTGCCTATGTTCTCCTCTAGGAGTTTTATAGTTTCTGGTCTTACATTTAGATCTTTAATCCATTTTGAGTTTATTTTTGTGTATGGTGTTAGAAAGTGTTCTAGTTTCATTCTTTTACAAGTGGTTGACCAGTTTTCCCAGCACCACTTGTTAAAGAGGTTGTCTTTTTTCCATTGTATATCCTTGCCTCCTTTGTCAAAGATAAGGTGTCCATAGGTTCATGGATTTATCTCTGGGCTTTCTATTCTATGCAAAACAGAAAAAGAGACACAGAAATACAGAACAGAGTTTTGAACTCTGTGGGAGAAGGCGAGGGTGGGATGTTTCGAGAGGAATCGGGTGGAGAGGGAGGTGGGAGCGGGGATTGGGATGGGGAAGACGTGTAAATCCATGGCTGATTCATATCAATGTATGACAAAACCCACTGAAATGTTGTGAAGTAATTAGCCTCCAACTAATAAAAAAATTAAAAAACAAAACAAAACAAAAAAAAGAACAAATTTTCTAACCATGAAATTGTGAAGAAGGAAAATAAATTCTTGCTAGTCTTGCTATCACATTTCAAACTCAAAAGTTATGTCCATAGTGCATGATAAATTCTTTGTTAACATGGAGAAACATGTTTAAGCATGTACAATAAGATATTTTGACACAGAGAGTCCACACTCACATAAGCATTGTTACAGTATATTACAATTGATCTATTTTATTAGTTATTGTTCATCTCTTACTGTGTTTAATTTATAAATTAAATTTTGTTATAACTATGCATTATAGAAAAAACAGATACATAGGGTTCAATACTATTTGAGGTTTCAGGCATCCACTGAGGATGGATAAGAGGGGATTACTGTATCCATGCTTATGGGTATCTTTATGCACCACTTATTTTCAACAGAGTCAGAGTAGAGTGCTCGCTAAGATGGGTGACATGGAAAATGACATTATTCTACCTATCAATGATCCTCCAGTCTAGTTGGGAAGATAAAATAATTCTTATGGCAAAAATATAATGCCTACAAGGGCCAACTATAAGCAAATAGAAATTCCTAGAATGTGTATCATATGTATCTCCTCGAGAAAGCACTGATGAGTGTCTGAAGAGGTTAACCTAGAAGGGCTTCCTGAAGCCCTACCAGAAATATAGTAACTATAGACCAAGTACGGAGAATACATTTCTGAACAAGTTAAATATAAGTTCTGCCCTCACAGACTTCAGTGAAGAAGATGGACACTAAATAAATAAAATAGGTGCAGAGAACATCACAAACAGGAAGTACAGGGTCTACACTGGTTCTAACCCAGTTTTGAGGCCAGGGAAGGCCTCCCTGAGGAATTGAAGGCCCTGAGGCACAAATGAGTATAATGTGTCCAGGGAATTGAGAGCAAAGTAGTCAGGCTGGAACAAAGAGTTTGAGGTAGAAATAGAAAGAAAGAAAAAAAAAGTGGCCACAGAGGCACAGGAATTGAAGTGTGAAGGTGATTTAAGTTTAACATTGCATCTAAAAGTGAAAACTAAATCTGCAAAATGGGATTAAATGGAGTTTTTCTTATTCACAGCTTAGAATTAAATGTAGATGTCAAGGTTTTTCTTTTCATCCTCTTTTATTCTAATAGGTTATTTGTGCAAGAGAAACCAGATCTATCAGTGATGCATCAAAGAAATACATGTGAAAGAACTGAGGACATTAAGTGATCTCTAGATTTTTTGACAACTTCAATTTTAAGGGATTTTTTTTTTTTAATTTTAAGGGATTTTAAGCTGATCTGAAAGTTGTTTTGGGTTCAGCCAGATTGTTTCATCATTACATCACTATTACTTGAATTATAAAATTTCCAAATTTTCAGAACTAGGTTGCAAATAGTCAAACAAAACCATTTAAAGATTTAATGAATAAAATATCAGTGTTTTAAGACATACTGTAATGTAACATCAGTCATGTTCCGAGATCATTTATCAAAGACATGAGAGCTCAACTCTAAACTCATACATGCTGACATCATCATGTACAACTGACAAAAGCAGTTGCAGGTTTGACTGTGAACATGTTTAGTGACTTGCAAAAGATATAGCTACATTCTATAAAACTTACTGTGTGCTAAAAACTGTTGGTAGGGAGGTTTTTAGCAGAGGTTTTACAGATTTATGTGCTTCAAAGACAGGTAAACAAGAGTACTAGGGCCTGAGTTGTTTCTCATAGAATAATTTCTGATTAGATCAACAATTGGAACCAAATTGAGAAATAATCCTGTTTTTTTAGCTACAGACTATGGTATAAGGCATCAAAAACTTAAAGTTTCAAAGTCAATTGGATTAGCAGGAATAAGTATGATTATTCAAACATGTAACCCTTGGATAATCCTATGCTGTATTGTATTGTGCATCTTTGGCACATGTCATATTAAGAGATACTGTAGAGCAAAGTATTGAAAAACTGCTAGCATTTGTTGAATGCAAGTCATAATCATTTCACTTTTTTTTTCTAATAATGATTAGTCTACATACCCTTTTTAATATGACTTATGACTATTTCTTTAGCATTTCTTAGGAAAATAGATTAATCTGGCTATAGCTCTTCTGTGATAATAATTCAGATGACCTAAGCCACATAGCCAACTGGAACTTTATCATTTTTGTCATTGGAGAAGGTGGGGGCATCTGTAGTTTAGTGGTATAAGAACTATGGGAAGGGAACTTGGTTCATATGAGTGCACATTAGGCATAAGAAGATGGGAGAACTGGCTCTGATTTGGTCAAGGTTTGGTGTTAGAGGAAGCAGCCATAAGGAGATACCCCATGTCCAAAGTAAGAGAAACCCAAGTAAGACCGTAGGTGTTGCAAGAGGGCATCAAAGGGCAGACACACTGAAACGATAATCACAGAAAACTAGCCAATCTGATCACAGGACCACAGCCTTGTCTAACTCAGTGAAACTAAGCCATGCCATGTGGGGTCACCCAAGATGGTCGGGTCATGGTGGAGAGGGCTGACAGAATGTGGTCCACTGGAGAAGGGAATGGCAAACCACTTCAGCATTCTTGCCTTGAGAACCCCATGAACAGTATGAAAGGCAAAAAGATAGGACACTTTAAGAGGAACTCCCCAGGTTGGTAGGTGCCCAATATGCCACTGGAGATCAGTGGAGAAATAACTTAAGAAAGAATGAAGGGATGGAGCCAAAGCAAAAACAATACCCAGTTGTGGATGTGACTGGTGATAGAAGCGAGGTCCGATGCTGTAAAGAGCAATATTGCATAGGAACCTAGAATGTTAGGTCCATGAATCAAGGCAAATTGGAAGTGCTCAAACAGGAGATGGCAAGAGTGAATGTCGACATTCTAGGAATCAGCAAACTAAAATGTACTGGAATGGGTGAATTTAACTCAGATGGCTATTATATCTACTACTGTGGGCAGGAATCCCTTAGAAGAAATGGAGTAGCCATCATGGTCAACAAAAGAGTCTGAAATGCAATACTTGGATGCAATCTCAAAAATGACAGAATGATCTCTGTTCGTTTCCAAGGCAAACCATTCAATATCACGGTAATCTGAGCCTATGCCCCAACCAGTAAGACTGAAGAAGCTGAAGTTGAACGGTTCTAAGGCCTACAAGACCTTTTAGAACTAACACCCAAAAAAGATGTCCTTTTCATTATAAGGGACTGGAATGCAAAAGTAGGAAGTCAAGAAACACCTGGAGTAACAGGCAAATTTGGCCTTGGAGTACAGAATGAAGCAGGGCAAAGGCTAATAGAGTTTTGCCAAGAGAACACACTGGTCATAGAAAACACCCTCTTCCTACAACACAAGAGAAGACTCTACACATGGACATCACCAGATGGTCAACACCGAAATCAGATTGATTATATTCTTTGCAGCCAAGGATGGAGAAGTTCTATACAGTCAGCCAAAACAAGACCAGGAGCTGACTGTGGATCAGACCATGAACTCCTTATTGTCAAATCCAGACTTAAACTGAAGAAAGTAGGGAAAGCCACTAGACAATTCAGGTATGACCTAATCAAATCCCTTATGACTATACAGTGGAAGTAAGAAATAGATTTAAGGGACTAGATCTGATAGGCAGAATGCCTGATGAACTATGGGTGGAGGTTCGTGACACTGTACAGTAGACAGGGATCAAGACCATCCCCATGGAAAAGGAATGCAAAAAGGCAAAATGGTTGTCTGAGGAGGCCTTACAAATAGCTGTGAAAAGAAGAGAAGCGAAAAGCAAAGGAGAAAAGGAAAGATATTCCCATTTGAATGCAGAGTTCCAAAGAATAGCCAGGAGAGATAAGAAAGCCTTCCTCAGTGATCAATGCAAAGAAATAGAGGAAAACAACAGAATGGGAAAGACTAGAGATCTCCCCAAGAAAATTAGAAATACCAAGGGAACATTTCATGCAAAGATGGGTTTGATAAAGGACAGAAATGGTATGGACCTAACAGAAGCAGAAGATATTAAGAAGAGGTGACAAGAATACACAGAAAAACTGTACAAAAAAGATCATCACAACCCAGATAATCAGGATGGTGTGATCACTCACCTAGAGCCAGACATCATGGAATGTGAAGTCAAGTGGGCCTTAGAAAGCATCACTACGAACAAAGCTAGTGGAGGTGATGGAATTCCAGTCAAGCTATTTCAAATCCTGAAAGATGATGCTGTGAAAGTGCTGCATTCAATATGCCAGCAAATTTTGAAAACTCAGCAGTGGCCACAGGACTGGAAAAGGGCAGTTTTCATTCCAATCCCAAAGAAAGGCAATCCCAAAGAATGCTCAAACTACCACACAATTGCACTCATCTCACATGCTAGTAAAGTAATGCTCAAAATTATCCAAGCCAGGCTTCAGCAATACGTGAACCGTGAACTTCCAAATGTTCAAGCTGGTTTTAGGAAAGGCAGAGGAACCAGAGATCAAATTGCCAACATCTGCTGGATCATTGAAAAAGCAAGAGCATTCCAGAAAAACATCTATTTCTGTTTTATTGACTATGCCAAAGCCTTCGACTTTGTGGATCACAATAAACTCTGGAAAATTCTGAAAGAGATGGGAATACCAGACCACCTGACTTGCCTCTTGAGAAACCTATATGCAGGTCAGGAAGCAATAGTTAGAACTGGACATGGACCAACAGACTGGTTCCAAATAGAAAAAGGAGTATGTCAAGGCTGTGTATTGTCACCCTGCTAATTTAACTTATATGCAGCATACATCATGAGAAACGCTGGGCTGGATGATGAAAGTGAAAGAGGAGAGTGAAAACGCTGGCTTAAAGCTCAACATTCAGAAAACTAAGATCATGGTATCTGGTCCCATCACTTCATGGCAAATAGATGGGGAAACAGTGGAAACAGTGTTAGACTTTATTTTTTTGGGCTCCAAAATCATTGCAGTTCATGATTGCAGCCATGAAATTAAAAGACGCTTACTCGTTGGAAGGAAAGTTATGACCAACCTAAACAGCATATCAACAAAGGTCCATCTAGTCAAGGCTATGGTTTTTCCAGTGGTTATGTATGGATGTGTGAGTTGGACTGTGAAGAAAGCTGAGCACCGAAAAATTGATGCTTTTGAACTGTGGTGTTGGAGAAGACTCTGAGAGTCCCTTGGACTGCAAGGAGATCCAACCAGTCCATCTTAAGGGAAATCAGTCCTGGGTGTTCACTGGAAGGACTGAGGCTGAATCTGAAACTCCAGTACTTTGGCCACCTCATGGGAAGAGTTGACTCATTGGAAAAGACCCTGATGCTTGGAGGGATTGGGGGCGGGAGGCGAAGGGGACGATAGAGGATGAAATGGCTGGATGGCATCACCGACTCGATGGACATGAGTTTGAGTAAACTCCGGGAGTTGGTGGTGGATAGTGAGGCCTGGCGTGCTGTGATTCATGGGGTCGCAAATAGTCGGACACGACTGAGTGACTGAACTGAACTGAATATAAACAGTAAGTCACAGCAGCTATATAGCAAATAAGACAAAGATGGAAGACAGCAATGCCATAATTCTGTGCATATTTTCATACTCAGTAAACTTGAGGGAGTTACTAGAGGGCAAAGAATAAGTATGACTCCCCTAGGGCAATTCCAGTGCAAAACAAGGAATGTAAAGCATATAGATAACAAACAAATCCTGGCCCCCAGGAGCTGGTGGGTTGAGGTTATTAAGATCAAGGTACTTCTCACCATAGTCAGAGCTGTCAACGTCGACACAAACAAGGCACAGGATGTGGGGGAAGACATCAGGGACTCTAGCTATAAGGATGTGTACACTAGAGAGGCCATGACGCTGTAAATACCAACCATACACAAAGTGACACATAAAAAGTGATACTTTGCATAGAAATTGCCAGGCTTTTTGTCTTCTGACCTTAACCGCAGTGAACAAACCATTTAGAACAGATCAGAAATCAATTTGTCCTTGGACAAAAGGGAAAGATACCATATTGGGCACAGAAACTATTCAATAGAAGCATCCCATATTGGACAGGGGCTAGTGAATCTGTCAAATAATCAGATCCTCTCTCTTCAGTAGCCTGAATATGAGCCATACACTTTAGAACTTTTAACCATTCACTGGCATGTCTGTGCCTCTTCTTATTCTGTCCTCTTAACTTCAAACACCTTTAAATCTTTTTCCCTACTGGCAAAATCCTAACCCTTTAAGGCTTATTTCAAAATATTAACTCCTCCTTTGTTTGCTTTTCTAACTTATTCTGCAGTCTCTCAAATCCTTGAAGGCAGTATTGATTTCTTATATATTCTTATTCCCCAGCACTTAACACAGCATTAAATATATTAATACTACTAACAGCGAACTTTTAAAAAAATATTCTATGTACCAGAAACACTTGAAATAAAAATAAAAAATAAAAATAAAAAATTAAAAAAATATTCTATGTACCATAAACACTTGAAATATATTAACCCATTTAATCTTCATAACAATTCTGTCATATAATTATTATTATTATAGATGACCTTTCACACATATTCTCCAATTGTTTCTACTGTGTTTCTTCTTTTTCCTCTTCCTTCTACCCCTAGACCCATGCATTCCCCTAAAATGCCAATCCTAGGGACCTTAGCATTCTCTTCAAATTCTTTTGGATTTCACATTTGTCATCCATGGGTAACAAGAGTTATTTCTCATTCTAAAGTGATTGGATTGGTGGAAAGTTTTCTCCTTTGTGTGCAAAACTGACTAAGCGAGTTATTTTCTTTTCTCTCTTCAAAAGAAGATGAGAGTGAGTGAATCTCCTTGTCGTGAAAAACTAGTGGGTTGTCCTGATGGGCATATATATCTTGCTAAGGTCTGGCTGACTTTCATAGCCTGAATGTATATGTGTAGTAATTTTTTCTGCAATTTTGCAGGTAGAGGCAAGATAGTAGAATTTTACTGTTGGCTAGAAAAAGCAATAAACCCTTATCCAAACTTCAGAAGCTAGCACAGTAAAAGGAACTCTATACCAATAGGATATTTTTCCTTCATAATAACAAAGCAGCACACAAAGTAAACCAAAGTGTATTAACACAAAAAGGAATTCAGTTATCTTTGAAACCAAATTCTGGAAATTACTTACTTAAAAAAAGTTCTGCAGATAAGGCTTGAAGTCTATAGACAAATCATTGATCAACTTGTATTTTCCTCTTCCCTTGCACCTTGGATACAAACCTAGAGAAAACCCAAAGCAACAAACACGAAATATTCCATGCAGAACCAGAAAAGTCTAACTGTACCAGCTACTATATTGACTTTCCTACTTAGCCTAGAAAATTGTGTTTAATAGTCTCTATTTTTTAATTCGACTTCTCTCCAGTGAGTATAGAGCTGTGTACCTAAAGACCACAGGGTCTAGCAACATAGAAAGCAAATTGTTATTAAGCAGGTTGGAGGTCATTTAGGGAACAATGAAAGTTTCTCATTGAGTTTCTCACAGCCATCACCTATCAAAATATATCTTTTACACAGAATCCTCTGCCACAGTAAATATTGGTGGTGCATATTCTAGAATAGAAAGCACAATAGTGTCACTTCTTTATGTTGCTGAGTAATTTGCAATGCATAGAGATCCTTTTAATATAACTCCCAACAAAAACCTCCTGAAGGGGATTCAAAGCTATTCTGACGAAGCAGTAGCTACTGCTAGTGGGGCAGGGGGTGAGGCATGGTGGAAAATCCAGAAGTACTTTAAATACTCAGCCATTAAGAAAAAAGAAAGGAAAGAAATGTTCAGAGCTAAACTTTTCATTGTATTTAGTGGCTCAAACTTCAGAAACTTCATAGACCATAATCCATTAAAATAGCATATATTATATCAAGTTTCAATTGCTAAACTTTCCATTGAAGGCTTGGGGTAAAAAGATTGCATTTTGCCAATTTCCATAAAGCTGATTTGTAAAACTGGAAAAAAAAATCCATGAGACAATCTGAGAGATCACTCACTATTCCTGATCTAACCAATTAAAAATTTTGGCCTAAATACTTTGCCTCTCTCAAAGAAATTACCATGTATTACAAGGTTTTATTTCTATCGTTATTTCTCAGTCCAGTTGAAGATGAAAGAAAATGGTTCTATCAGCCCAAGTATTTATCAGTCATCTACCTTTTCAAATGCCTTGTGTGTTACCATGAAAACTGCTATTTTTCTGGACTTTGTGAGGGGAAATTTAGACAATCTTTTTAAAAATATATAACATACCAAGTTTGAATTCAGACAATATTTTTAAATATATATATATATATATATATATATATATTTGACTATTTGAATGGATATTAGTGTTTTCTGTTAAAGTGAAGACATAGCATTTATAACTACTTTCATCATCTTTTCTACTCCTAATATTTTTCAGCGAGGACAATTTCAGCCAAGTTCAGCACTCTACAAAAAATCAGATACAATGTGATGCTTCACAAATTAGGAGCCATGTATAAGTCCTGAGGCACAGGTTTAAGTAAGGGATTTCAACAATGACATATTAAGTAGAATCTCGCCACATTTCCTCCTGTGGGTTCTGTTATTACTCCACATTCTTAAGCTTACAGCAGGGAT
The DNA here is from genome assembly GCF_033118175.1 of Dama dama. NCBI lineage: Eukaryota > Metazoa > Chordata > Mammalia > Artiodactyla > Cervidae > Dama > Dama dama. Next base: position 26,062,785 of record NC_083714.1, read on the forward strand.
TATTCTGCCTCATTGGCTTTAATCTACATTAGTCCTTATTATAAACCCAAATTCTCCCACAGGTTGCAGTGATCCTCTGAGGTGATAAAAATTCTCTCAAAGCTTTTCCAGCAAAACACATCTTTTTACTATTTAGCCTCAGTGAACTCCTATTAATCCTCCAATACACATCTCATATTATCACCCTGTGAAGTCTTCTCTGGTTGTTCCACGCATACTTCCTTTCCTGGGCTCTAAACCTACCCTTCTCTCTCTCTCTCTCTCTCCATATATATTAGAGTATATAGTCCAGTGCTTGTCATAAATTTCTAATCAAGTATTTAAGGAAATAAAGAACAATGAAATTGAACCTCTAGTGAATCTGGATGAACTGGAACAAGGTGGCTTTATATTTATATGACATTTCTGGAAATCTACTGCTTTACCTTACAGAAGTGCATGCAAATAATTCATGCTATCCCATTATATTTCAGTTTCTTATAATTTTAAAATATTATTTTAAATTATTATTAGTAAAATCAAAGATTAAAAATACTTCTAGTATTTAGCCTGTGGTTTTGTATTCCCTTTGCAAAACTACTATATGCATGCCACTTGAGAAGGACCTTTTCAGATCCCAAGCTAATGACCAGAAAAATATATTTGTATAAGGTACAAATATTCTATAAAAGACAAAACAATATTCAGAGGAAAATTTTTAGCATCAAACACATATAACAGAAAAGATCCCAAGTCAATGATATTAGATTCCACTTTAACCTAAAAAAAAAAAAAGAGCAAATTAACCCCCAAGTAAACCAAAGAAAATAAAGATAAAGAAATCAATGAAATAGAAAACAGAAATGAAGAAAATCCATGAAACTGAACTTGGATGTTTTGAGATCCATAAAACTGATAACCATCTAGCAAAGTAATCAGGAAAAAGAAAGAACTCAAATAACCAGTAATGAGAGAGGTGACATGACTACAGATTTTGCAGATGGTAAAATAATAAGAAAATATTATAAAGAACTAATGGCAATAAACTTTAAATTTTAGATAAAATGGATGAATTCCTTGAAAGACACAAGTCAGCAATGATAACTCATCAAGAAATAGAAAATCTGAATTGCCTCATATCTATTAATAAAATTGAATTTATAGTTAAAAATCTTCTGACAAGAAAAATCCCAAGCCCTACATGGCTTCAGTTGTGAATCTACCAAATATTTTTAAAAGATATAACATCAGTTTTATGGAAACTCTTCCAAGTAATAAAAGAGGAAAAAAATATCTCCCAACTCATTCTATGAAGCCAGAAATACCCTAAAACCAAAATGAGGTAAAAACATTACCAGAAAACTACAGACCAATGATCCTCATCAATACAAATGCAAAAATAATCTTTTAAAAATTTAGTAAATTTAATGAAAAAATATTTTAAAAGAGTAACATGACATACTCTAGTGGAGCTTGTACAGTACAGTTAGTACAACAATGCTAGGTTGGCTTAACATTCAAAACCAATCAATATAATTCATTATATTAACAGGGAAAAAAACATGATTACCTCAATACACCCATAAACAGAATTTGTCAAAAACCATCTACTCCTGATAAAATACTCTCAACAAAACCAAGAATAAAAGGGAACTTCCTCAACCTAATAAAGATCACCTATGAAAAACATGCAGCTAACACCCATCACACTTATTTGTGAAAGACTGAATGCTTTTCATTTAAGACTAGGAATACAGCAAATATATTGGCTTACAACACTTCTATTCAACAGTGTATTGAATGTTCTAGAGCATACAATGAAAAAAGATAAAGACTGCAAAGGAAGAAGCAAAATTGTCCTTATTCTCATATAACATGATCATCAATGCAGACAACCTTTGTCTCCTACACGAAAGCTTCTAGAACTAATAAGTGAGTTCAGTATATTTGTAGGATACAAGATCAATATTAAAAAGTCAACTATATTTCTGTATACTAATGATGAAAAATAGGAAAGTGAAACTGGAAACATCTTATTTGTAATAACACTAAACATATGAAATAATTAGGTATAGATTTGACATGGAATTATTGTACACGTAAAAGTACAAAACATTGCTGAGTTAAAGAAGATGTGAATGAGTGGATGACTTAACATTGTTAAAATATCAATTCTCCTCAAATTGATGTGTAAATTCAATGTGATAAAAATCAAAATCCCAACAAGAAACTGACAAATTCATTCTCAACTTCAAACGGAAACATTAAAGATATAGAATAACAAACCAATTTGAAAAAGAACAAAATTAGAGAAACTTCACCACCTAATTTCCAGATATTTTATAAACCTACAGTAATCTTATGTAATTGTGGCATGGAGGTAGATCTATTTATCTTTTTATTCTTAGCTTTAAGCACATTGCCTGGTAACAGCTCAATGAATGTTACCTGAACAGACTAGATCCTCTGATACTCTGTCTCCTCTTACATATGCAATGCTGAATGACATCCATGAACTAATTATAATGGTACTGGAGCTATAGATGTAAAACTGAAGGATTTATTTTCCTTCTTGGGTTTATCTCCACTCCATTATTTGCTTCATTTACCCATCCGCAATGCTGTTAGATACTTCATCCCAATTCAGACATGGAAAAAAAGCTCAGGTTATCTTAGGTTCAACTCTCTTCTCTGATACTTAATGGCAATGTGGCCTTAGGTGATGTACTTGATTTCTCTGAGCCTCAGTTTCTTCATTATAATATAGAGATAATGATTTAGGGAGTTGTATGTGAAGTTCATGAGTTGAGACAAACTCATGAGCCATAGTGAACAGTCAACAGATGCTAATCCCCCCACCCCCCAGGGAAATTTTTCCACCCAGTTCTTCATCTCTTCTGGACTCTGTGAGTGCCACAGATTAATAAACAAGTATCTAATATTTAAATAACTTTTCCCAGAGAATCAAATACTTGTTTAGAGTTATAGAGTGGGAAAATAAAACATAATAGCAGATTTTTGTAATATATGAGGTTAGGCAGGGGAGAATATAGATGAGAGAATTTTTTTTTACTTCCTCTATAGAGGAAGTCTCTATTTAGACATGTTCATTCTATCTATGCTCAAAGTTGGCTTTGATCTTAAGGTCCTGCTTCTTCCCTATAACTCTTTGCCCCGAAACACCTCTTTTTCTCCTATTAGTACAGCCCAGAAAGAAAAGGAAAGTGAAGTTGCTCAGTCATGTCCGACTCCTTGTGGCACCATGGACTCTAGCCCACCAGGCTCCTCTGTCCATGGAATTTTCTAGGCAAGAGTACTGGAGTAGGTTGCCATTTCCTTCTCTAGGGGATCTTCCCAACCCAGGGATAGAACCCAGGTCTTGCACACTGTAAGGCAACTCTTTACCATCTGAGCCACCAGGTAGAGCCCAGACTTGAACATTATTACACTTGCATAGAAATATATTTGCTGTAATATTTCTGCTACAAATAAATGACTTTTCCTGAGCCTAATGTTGAGTTTCCTGACACACACAGGTGTTCCGTCCTTGAGTTAATCTTTCACTTTATCAGGAGTAAGGAAGGAAGGATGGGAGGGAGGGAGGAAGGAAGGAAGACAGATTTTTCTGTTCACTAGCAAGTTCAGGAGATACCATATGGAATAGTATGAGATGTCTTAAGGGACTTTTAAAAAAAATTACCAAAAAATGAGTAGATAAGAGGATCCTTTGGCAACACCCCTAACCCTAGAACTATATTTACATCCATAAAATGGCAAACAGCTTAGGCAATTATTACAACTAAAATTACTTAACCATTTACTATCTACCCATACTGACCTAAGCACTACATGTGTAATGACCCATTTGATCTCCACAACACCTTTGAGCATTAGTTACTGTTATCATTCTCATTTGATTGAAGAGAAAACAGAAAATGAGGGGCCCAGGGGTTAAGATAGATATACGACATCACATCTAGGATGCAACAGGTCAAGGAATTGACTTAGTTAAGAATCCATATTTTTAACCCCTATAGTTGAACAATACATTACAGTAATATTTCAATTAATAAGAACTCTACTAACTGAGCCACTTAGGTAAATGTCTCTTCTTTTAGAAGAAAAGATGCACATTGTAAAATTAAAGATCATGTTGCATGCCTTGTTTAAAGGCAGAATTTCTAGAAGATGAGCCTCTTGTCCTGCAAGATCCTTAATCAACAAAGATTTAGTGGTTACGAGACTTTATTTACTAAAGGAATACAACAGACTTTGATACTTTAGAAAAATATCTACTAAAAACAGGTAAAACACACTTTTGTTCTTATTTCTAACTGTCAGATCACCAGAATATTCAATTAACCAGTAGCACCCTTTCTGTGGGCTTCTCAGGTGGCTCAGCGGTAAAGAATCTGCCTGCAAGGCAGGAGATGCGGGTTCAATCCTGGGGTCAGGTAGATCCCCTGGAGAAGGAAATGGCAACCCAGTCCAGTATTCTTCCCTGGTAAAATCCCATAGACAGAGGAGCCTGGCAGGTTGCAGTCTATAGGGTCGCAAAGAGTTGGACACAACTGAGCAACTAAAACAACAACACTTTCTATGAAGTCTGACATTTTCTTGACATTTCTACCTAACTAGATATTAGATGCCAGGTAGACAAAAGATCTGGCTATCAAACTGAATATTTTCTAATGTTTATCTAAATGAGTAATACAGCTGACAACCTTTCTTCAGAAATAAGGTAAAATATATGTGCTATTTAATGAAACATACATGATGTATTTATAATGAAATAATATGCAAAATGAAATAAAACCCTTGTGGAGATAATGGATAGAATAGTCACTACTGAATAGGGGCTCTTGCTTGCTAATGCATCCTGCAATTTCTGATATTTAAATTCTCATAAACAGAAAAGAGAGATTATTGCTTATCTATTGATCAAAATTCTGAAGCTCAAATCAAAATTTAAAAATATTCAGAGGAAGATTCCATAAGAGAATTACTCAATGTGATGTAAAACATAGTTTAATAAACATGCACTGTAATAGTGTCACTGGTGATACTTGGGTACTGAAGTGTGAACAAGCAATAAAATTGGGCTGTTAAAGTCCAAAGGCTTGATGAGATGATTCACAATTGGCATTGGAACTAATAAGAAAACTTGAAATGCACTCACTTGCCTTTTCAAGACCCTTACTATCAAGTAAAGGACAGTCCAGCTGGTGACAAAATAGCTGATGTGTAGTCTAGAAAGTGACTTTGCAAAAATATCGGACAAGATGCTTTTTGTAACTCACACATATACAAACAAAAACACATGTAGTTCAACTACAGAATCATCACACAGAATAACATCTAATATAATGAGATAAAGAAATCTGCTACATTAAGAAGTTGGGCTTGGGAAATTTTCATATATGCTCATCTCTCCACACAGTCTAGTATGTCTTAGAAAACCACTGGGCCACATTTTTCTTTGGAGGTATCAATTGTTAACATGTGTTAGTACTATTTTCAAGCTTACTCTACTTTCACCTTTGTTTTCCCCCATTTTGCTTTTATTTTATCCAAAAGTGGTAGTTTGCATAAAGATTCAGGGAAAAATAATCCAGTTTCATTTTTCTTAAGGTTGGTGGTTTAGTTGCCAAATCGTGTCTGACTCTTGAGACCCCAATGACTGTAGCCTGCCAGAGCTCCTCTGTCCATGGGATTTCTCAGGCAAGAATACTGGAGTGGGTTGCAATGCCCTCCTCCAGGGGATCTTCCTGACCCAGGGATCAAACCTGTATCTCTTATGTCTCCTGCATTGATTCATCTTGTATAGTATGTTTTTCTGGAGATACACCTTATTTTGGTTTAAACTAGGAATCCAGGGGTTCATAAAGGATGATATCTGCTGGAAAGTTTGACTAGATACCTGTGCAATGACTTTTCAACAATGAGATATTACTGGAGATACCAATGATCCCTGATAGCACCCAATTACCAAGTCAAATTACCAAGGCTTCCTGTCCATGCACAAAGGTGGGGAATCGGGGGGAAGTCAAGGGAACTCACAGGCCTCAAATCAAATACCTGATCGCCACTGGGGGTGGTACCTACAATAAAAGACAACTTAAGGTGACTTCAAACTTTACTGTCAAATTAAAGTTATCTTGAAATCTATTACTGAGTTATACTAACCCAAGTCAAATATCCCCTCTGCCTTAAGCTATTGTCGCAGCTTCCCACTTAAACTATTATGTGTATGGTCCCCTACAGTCCATTCTTCTTGAGACAGGAAAATAAGAGCACAGTCATTTTGGAAAAGGACCAGGGAAAGGCCTTGGGCAAAACAGGCCTTGCAAATTAAAAACTCAAAGGCCCCAGGGACCTGAGTCCCAGAGACAAAAACCAGGCTTGCACGAATTAAAAAAAAAAAAAAAAATTAACCCTAACTCCAGGTGGCTCAAGTGGTAATGAATCCACCTGCAATGCAGGAGACACAGGAGATCCAGGTTAGATTCCTGGGTTGGGAAAAACCCTGGAAAAAAACCTGGAAAAACCCACTCCAGTATTCTTGCCTGGGAAATTCCATGGACAGAGGAGCCTGGCGGGCTACAGTCCATGGGGTCACAAAGAGTCAGACATGACTGAAGTGACTGAGCATGCAGGCATGCTCTGTTACACTAATGAGTGTACTTAGTTGCTACAAGCCAAGTAGCTCAACTATAAATTTTAACCTCATCTGTTCCTGTGTTTTCTTGCACAAAATTGTCATGCATTCTTTTTCTGTCACAGAAGCTCTTCCTGACAGCCATCATGGAGCCATCTGCTGTTGATCAAAGAAGTTTGCTGATTTCTGGAAATTATCAGTGATCATGAGACAAACCCTCCCTTTTGTTGGAAAAGCAACTTGCCCCTTCTACTGGAGAGCTGGCCCCTTTTTTTTCCTGCCTTCTCCCTTGTGCACAAACTCTTCTTCAAGGTTTTGGGAAATTTAATACTGATGATTATAGAAAGCTTTGCTTGCCTAAGAGTCTTGTGGAAGCAATATTCATTTCCAAGGTATTCCTGTCCAAGAATCTGGAAAGAGCCAGGTAACATTCCCACATCATTAGCCACAAACAGAGCAATTTCCTGGATTTTCTAAAAGAAATAAGTTCAAAGTAGCACTCTTGATTTTTACCTCCCTACAACCTGTCCCTATCCCAACTTCCCCATTTCAGAAAATGCCACTACTATGCAACTGCTAATACCAGAAATCTGAGTGTCATAGATTATTACCCAATGTCTAGTCCATTAGTAAGTCAAGGGGAGTTTTGTTTTTGTTGTTCAGTTGCTAAGGTATGTCTGACTCTTAGTGACCTCATGGACTCCGGTATGCCAGGCTTCCCTGTCCTTCACCATCTCCCTGAGTTTGCTCAAACTTATGTCCATTGAGTTGATGATACCATACAACCATTTCATCCTCTGTCACCCCTTTCTCCTCCTGCCCTCAATCTTTCCCAGCATCAGGGGTTTTACTCCAAAATATATCCAGAATTTAGCCATGGCTCTCCACCACTATCATTCTAATCTAGGACACTATCATTTTTCATCTTAATTACTACTGTGATAGCTTCTGAACTGGTCTCACTGCTCTATTCGCTCTGTAGTCACTGGTAGTTTTTGAACTTACCTTATTGTGCTCTCATGATTGCAATCATTCGAAGACTAGTCATTTCTATTACAGAGAAACCTAAATTTCTCCTCTTCATCTTTAGGTCCTGCATGTTCTGGCCCTTATTTACCTACCCAAATTAATTTCACCTCTCCCACTTGCTACACTTACTCAGCCTCTCACCCTCCTACTTGTCAAGTTCCAGCCACATTAAAAACTCCTCTGTTCTTAGAACAATAAGCATCCAATGTACTTCAGGGACTTGCAAAGTCTCTCCATATATCACTGACATGTTCACCTCTCAACTCTTTGCATTACTGGCTGTTTTTAATCTAACTGATCTCAGTTTATCTGATGTCTTCTCAGAGATTTCCCTGACTGCTCTGAGCAGCATTCTCTGCTACTGATAATTTATTTTGAAGCACACATCACTGGTCACTATTAAAACTTTACATTCACTTTTGTGAAAATTTGATTAACATTTGTCCCCTCCAACTCCCATCCGTACACACCAGAATATAATTGCCATGACTCTTTGACTTCCTGTTATATCCACAGGTTTAGTCCAAAGCCTAGAACAGAGTAGGTCTTCAGTTAATATACTTTGAAGTAAATACACTGTCAATATGTTCAGTTTACCACAGGGAAAATGTACCATGGTAAACCCAAGGGGCAAGGGAGATGGAGAATAGAAGGTTCAGACAAGTCACCTCTGTGAATTCATCTAGCTGAACTTCTAGAATTCTCTCCTCTAAGAGGGCACATCTTATCAACTTGCTAGGGTGCCAATCTTTCGGATCCACTAGATTCTGTTATTTCCAGGTAATTCAACAACCTTTTGAACTGTGGTATTGGAGAAGACTCTTTAGAGTCCCTTGGACTGCAAGGAGATGAAACCAGTCAATTGTAAAGGAAATCAGTCCTGAATATTCATTGGAAGGACTGATGCTAAAGCTGAAGCTCCAATACTTTGGCCACCTGGTGCAAAGAGCCAACTCACTGGAAAAGACCCTGATGCTGGGAAAGACTACAAGCAGGAGGAGAAGGGGGTGACAGAGGATAAGACAGTTGGATGGCATCTCCAACTCGATGGACTTGAGTTTGAGTAAGCTCTGGGAGTTGGTGATGGACAGGGAAGCCTGGCATGCTGCAGTCCATGGGGTCTCAAAGAGTCAGACACAACTGAGTGACTGAACTGAACTGAACTCTCAACCAAGTTGTTTTTTAGAGAAAAATTGACAAAGCAGCAATGGCATATAGTTCTTTTCTAGTACGCATGAATCATTAACCAATGTAGGTCATATTCTGGCCTACATGCAACCATGGGGTTGCAAAGAGTTAGACACAATATAGAAGCAAAACAACAACAGAAAGGAATTCAGAAGGGAAGAGCTATCTGTATCACTGCTGCTGCTGCTGCTACTAAGTCGCTTCAGTCGTGTCCGATTCTGTGCGACCCCACAGACGGCAGCCCACCAGGCTCCCCCATCCCTGGGATTCTCCAGGCAAGAACACTGGAGTGGGTTGCCATTTCCTTCTCCAATGCATGAAAGTGAAAAGTGCATGAAAAGCTCAGTCATGTCTGACTCGTAGCGACCCCATGGACTGCAGTCCACCAGGCTCCTCCATCCATGGGATTTTCCAGGCGAGAGTACTGGAGTGGGTTGCCATTGCCTTCTCCATCTGTATCACTAAACACCCCCAAATATAGAATATTTTCAAATATATATTTTGTTACTTTTAGAGTCAACATTAATTGATTAGAGATCTTTTTAATAGATAAGAATTATTTATAATAATACATGAAACATGATGCATATTTGAATGAGATGGGCAGAAGTCAAGTCACAGTGTGATTTATATGCTGTACTCAAAGTTTCTATTTTCCCTGAAAGTTATAGGTCATCATTGAAGGATTTCAAGTAGAGAAATGATAAGATCAAATTTTAGATCATGTTTTATAAAGAGTTCAGTTTGGAAACAGTGAGAAACGTGAATTAGAAAGGGAAGAACAGCAGCAAGGAAAGTCATTGAAGGCCTTTCTCTTATTATTGCTGAAAAATTAGTAATACCTAAAATTGTGTTAGTAGGAATGGAAAGGAGGGGATATATTTGATATTTAGGAATCAAGTGAAACTCCATAGTAAGGAAGTTGGATGGGGAAATGAGAAAAGGGGACAAGACAACATATCTAGGTTTCCCATCTGGGAAAATAGCTCAATGGCAGGTTCATTTCTCCATAAGTGAGGACAAGAGGAAGAGGAGTAGGTTTGGGAAGGAAGATCATTTTTGATATATCTAATCTCTGATGCCTGTGAACTATAACAGAGAAAATAGTACTTGCTATTTGAATTGCATTATAACTTTGCCTTTCTAACTTTCCCCCATGGAATTATGGGATTATAGCTTCCCACAAAGTCTAATACAAAGCCAGTCACTGAACAGGTGCTCAGAGATAGTTGACTTCATTTAATTTGCATACATCCTACCTCAGACCACCCGCAATGGCCACCTGGGCAAGGAGAATGGGGAGGAAGAGGGTGTTTATCTAGCCTGACAGCGCAGGGCTGTAGTCTGCAAATTATTCCCACTGTCAGCTAAGTTCCTTGAGCTGCGAAGCAGATGCCTGGAGAGAAGGTGGGCCTAAACCATTTGCAGAGGCGGCTTGGTTGTCATGACTGCGAATGGTGCTGCAGCAACACTGCCTTTCCTAAACTCCCTCACTTATTTCCTTCTCTGGAACTGTGCTATGGCCAAGACACATCTGTGGTCCTGAAAGAAAAATGAGTCGAGTAGAGATGAAGGAACTAGCTATTTCTTCACTGGAAATTTAAATAATAGGCAAAGCAGCTCTTCAATGCTGTACCCAATTACAGCACAGCCCAATCAGCTGCCATTTGTTGGAGTAAATGGACTATTTAGGGTGTATTTTAAAATAGGGCTTGCATCTCCTACTAAGATGATTTTTACCGTACAATAGTGCCATATTGTTGCTGTATTTAAAGCACTCATTTTGAGTGTGCAGGGCCTGTGACAGCAACTTGGGAAAAACTTTTCCACTTACCACTTTATCCCACGTCCTCCATATGGAAGAATGCCCATTTTGCTATCTAAACAGGCAAATGGATTCATCCACAAGCCGTTAACCTGGTTTTTCCACTTTATGCTTGATTAGAAATATGTTGTCTAGGTCAGCATCATCCCCACAGCCATTCCAGTGTTCTTGACACTGAAGGGGGTCTGTCTACAAAAAACAGATGTACATTAATGGTTTGGCCTTTGAGACCCAAGAGATGGCTTTGGTGACTCAATGCAAAACTGCAAAGAATGTGAACCATAGCAGAAGAGCAACAATGTCTATTTTTTTTTTCATTTATTTTTATTAGTTGGAGGCTAATTTCTTTACAACATTGTAGTGGTTTTTGTCATACATTGACATGAATCAGCCATGGATTTACATGTATTCCCCGTCCCGATCCCCCCTCCCACCTCCCTCTCTACCCAATCCCTCTGGGTCTTCCCAGTGCACCAGGCCTGAGCACTTGTCTCATGCATCCCACCTGGGCTGGTGATCTATTTCACCGTAGATAATATACATGTTTCGATGCTGTTCTCTCAAAACATCCCACCCTCGCCTTCTCCCACAGAGTCCAAAAGTTTGGACTCATTGGACATTTTCCTTTACCTAGGCAGGATTGAGTCCTATTTATAGAATCCTAAAGGCTATAGATCAGGTTGTGAGCCTTGGAGGGGATGTGCAGAGACTTAAATCTTAGCCCTGTTTCTGATGCTAATTGGGAAACCTTGGACAGGTTCCTTTATCTCTCTAAATCTCACTTTTCCCACCTGGAAAATTACAAGCCTAGAAATGATGTTTCTCCTGGAAGGATCATAGATTCTGTCGCTAATCTTATGCTTAGGCAGATGCCTACATCTATTGACTTAGCGTTTTACTTTCTGTAAGGAGGATGGGAGGTGGAAGGAAAAAACCTACCCCTTACTTCTGCCCCACCATATCCCTAACCCTACAAGGTTGTCCGTCTGTATAATTGCCAGATCTCTTATTTCTGTCTCATTGAGCCTATGTCCCTAGTATGTATTCCTACTAGGGAGACTGGTGTGTGGGGCCACATGTATGCTATTTTCTATTGCACTCTTTCTAAAAGGAGACAAAAGTAGAGGCTATCTATAAATGAAGATGGGAGTTCTGGGGGCCAGACTTCCTTAAGAGCTAAAAAGAATCAGCCGGTTTGAAGTGCCTTACTCTCCAGTGCCTTCCTGTGCTCCAAATGAGAAAGCCACTCAATATAGAGGTTCAAGGGTTTGCCTTGAATTTAAATGACAGCATTCAGGTTCATACTGACACTCTAAAACATCAATATTTTTAATGCCTGCTTTTAAAAATTCATATACAGCTTTTAAACGTATTCTGAAGGAATACCTCTAGTAGTGACAATACACATTCAATTATTTGCTTGTAGAATGCCTGAATATTAACATTAAGTCTTGGCAAGTTTTTATTAAGTCAATAATCTTTTGACATTTAGGGAATCAGATGTTTAAGCTATTTTAAAAGATAACTAACTCTACATTGCTTTCTCCTCTATTTCAGTTACCCAGACCCAAGAACATTAGCCCAGAGTGTTCTAATTGCTTAGCTTCCAGAGCTGCTATGGCAGCCAATCAGTGTTATGTTTCAGAAAATAAAATGCTCTTATGTCTTTGGAAAGGAATTATATTTCCTTTGTGTTATTTTAGATAACAATTTGATTTAAATAATACTGCCTGCTGTAGAATACAACATGGATTTTGAATGCCAGAGTGCTCAACTCTCTGGATTAGTTCCCTTATTCCAGGGTAATCCACTCCTGCCTCTTTAGAGAGCACTTTGAAATATCTTCATTTAGCTTTCTATTGAAGAAGGAGGAGGGAAATGGGGTGAAGGGAGAACTCAGAGAAAGAGAGTTCCTTAACAAAAAAAGGTTGTTGGAGGAGGAGAAAAGAAAGAGAAGATTTAAACTGTAATGTGAAATGGAAGTGCTCTGAAAATAAGAGGCAAAGCATTTCAATTTTCTTCTGGTCTATAGAAAATTGACCAAAATATCAAATGACATTATTTGAGTCTAGGCAGGAAGGAAGATTATCAAAAGTATGGCTTGTAGGTGTACATTTATTAGTAAGAAATTGATCTGCTATATTCAGATGAAAACTTGTAGCTCCACTGGGGAAGGGACTTCAGATACATGCTAATCATTTGCCTTAGCCCTTGAAAGAATTCCCAAGGCAGCTCTTTTCCCAAGAGTTTGAAACAGACATCAAATTCTCTCTAGCTCATAATTACAGGAACCAGCCAACTGCTTAACTTCAGTGCCCTGGCCACACATTAATGTCTATTTAATAGATATATCTTTTAAAGAACATAAAATATCCAGGAGACCATAGACACAAGTCTCATCTACAAAAATCTTAGTTTGGGGCCCTTGGGATTAGGACAGTGGTGAAGGGATTCATGGGTGCTAATGACTATAACCGAGAAAGCAATCTGATTGGAAAAAGCATGCAGCTAAAAAAAGGAGAGGACTCCTCTTTCTTCCTTCCCAGGTTATTTTGGATTCAGATTCCATTGAAACCCCTATTGATGAGAGCTCTGATGTTAATTAACTTGAGATGCTGGGTACACAATTATCTACTCCTTTCATCTTATTCTAAAATTTGTATCATAATTTCTGAAGGCTCACCATGCTGTTCTGTGCCATGACTTCAAGCAATTAATGTTTTGTAAACTTAAATGCAGCAAAGGGGTTTCTAATAAAAGAAATCTGAGGTTTCAGATTCAAGCATTATATAAAAATAAATCTGTTCCTCAAATTCTTTCTTTGGAGAGCTTGAATGTTGGTATTTAGAATTTCCTAAAAATGAGACCCATCAGTTCTAGCTGCAAGGAAATATCTGAACCTGGTATCTCTCACTAATATGAAATAACTCTATCATGCCTGAATTTGTGCCATAAATTGTGCACTTATAAATCTCTAAAGATGGTATTTCATATATTGATGTGTGGACTGGGGGACTTGGGAGGGTTACTAGAAAGATTTCCTGCCACTCTTCATATTCAGTTCTTATTCTGCCTATATGTGATAGCAGCTTTGTTGCAGGCCAAATAGTTTCTGAAAATGACAAGTCCATGATAAATTCTATTTGCCAAGCTGAATTATAGAGTGTGGACTGGGGTATATGATGGGACTAAGCTTTTGATTGATTTTCCACTACATACACTATTTCTCCCTGATTTCTTTTCCATGAAATTTATTAAATTGAGGAATCCCAGATGCTTTTGCTTTTTCTCCTATTTAATTTTCTGTTTTGATTCCTAGAAGCCAACAAATGGCTCTAGGATATAGGTTCTAGAAGTTTTTAACTTCATCCCCCTTCCAGGAAAATAAGAAGGAAAACAAGAAGAGAAATAATAAGAAAAAGAAAGAACATAGCTGTATTTTCTAAGAAAACAAATCCATTCATATTTGTATTATGTGTATAATTCTGAATCTTTCTCTGATCTAAGACACAAGCACATTAATCTTATTGTGGGTATTAAGGATATTTCATCTTTTCAGTTGTTTGAATTGAGCATAGTTAATGATTTCCATGTATTTATTTTGAAGTTCTGCCACTCAAATAGCCTATGACAATATGAAATGAAATATTAACACAAGAAAAGAAAATTCACAGATGTGAACCTGCTTTTATATCATCATTTATTCCCCAAGTTTCCCTAATATACCAGGAATCATTTTTTTCCCCACTGTACTCTTTGCCCTTCCTCCTTCCTCATAAGTACCTTACCGCTTCTTCTAATCTTGAGCCATGTCTTGCAAGCAGTTTATAAACTTGAATATTTTTGTCTAAATATTACAGATAATCTGGATATGGTATACCTTTTGGGAATTATTTCTCTACAGGGACATCTGATGCACCTCCATCTGGAAGGGGAATTTTCACATAGGCTTTTATATGTCATAAGAAAGTCAAAGCTCTTACATACTGTAGTCTCTAAAGTAAATGAATCTATTTCCAGTCAGAAATACAGAATAGCCTGTCAGTTCTCATTGTTTTTAAGGTATGACCTCCAAATTATGTACCATCCAGTTGAGAGAAGTAATTTTCAGGAAAGTTATAGAGAGGTACTATTTAGTCCTTCCTTTCCTCTACAGACTTGTATTGGTCATTTGTTATTTGCTCCATTGCTTTCATTCTCCCATCCTAACAGGGATTTTGCAGTCACAAGATTTGAGTTGGGCTGACTCTACTTCTAGATACATCTTTAAGAGGACCTGAATTGACTTAAGCCAATTAGTGTATCCTCTCCCTCTAGAGATAATATTTTTGGCCCAGTGATGAACATATGAAAACATTGAACTATTTATATTTGAAGAAACACTTGCTGAGGGTTTCTGAAAAAGAAAATTTCCTCTTACTTCAATGGGAGATACATATAAAGAAGTTCTCTCTCACACCCTAAATGTGAACTAAGAAGCTTATAAACCAAGGAGCTACAGGCAATAATCTTTAGATATAGAACAAGTCAGTTTTAGAATGAAGGTGACATCATGGAATGAAAAGTAAAGAGAAATAAAAGGGATAGTCCTTGCTATTGACCTGCAAGATCAATCCTTGCCTGAAGCATAATCTATCTCAAGAATTTAAGATATGTATAGATAATGCGTCTTTATTTTTAAACCAGTGAGACAATTCTTGTGGTTGTTTTTACTTCTAACTGAAAACAAAATAACTGAAACAGTACTTTAAGGTGAACTATGGAAAAAAACTTGAAACAGAAACATGGTAACTCTACAAGCATTGGTCATACACAGTCACCTTCACTGAGATTAATTTTAATTTTATGAACACAACATTTATCAAGGGTTTTTATTTTTAAAATATAATAATAGGAAGATCCTTCTACATTCTCTATAAAATTATCCCCCAAAGACATAGCTTATTATATTATTCATTCATCTTTATATTGGGCCCCACATAAGGGTTCTTTTAAAACTTAATGGCATGATAATCCAAATTTTTTGAAAGATTGTTATATAATCTCTTGTCTCATAATGTGACCTATGTCATTCATCCAATTCTTCTTTGTATATTGACTAATAAGGATATCTGAGACAAATAAGAATAATGTTGTAGCATCGTAACAGTGTTTCTGGCTTCCAACTTTGATCTAGTTTATCTTATACTCACTGTAGCAGCCTGAGTTGTCTATTTAAAATATAATTCAAATCATGTCACCCCTCTGTTCAAAGCTCTCCAATGGGGGCTTCACTGTGTTTAGTGTGCAAAAAATAAAACAACAAAAAACTCAAGAGAATAATATTGAGGAAAGGCTGAATAATTACAACATAATAATGGTTTTTGAGCCTCTCAAAGAGCTGAAGTCTTAAGGCAGGAGGCCTGAGAGAACGTACTCTCTCTGGTACAGGCATACAAGAGATAACTAAATTCCATTTGGGAACTACATGAAACAGCATCTTTCCTTAGACTTTTTTCCATAAAAACCAAAATCCCAAAGCCACTTGGGAGAGGCAGAGAAACACTCCTGTTTAAAGGGTTTAAGCAAAGACCAATTCCTTTGAGAGAAACATAGCCACTAAACACTCTTTCTGTGAGGAAGGGTAGGAAACATTCCTACTTCAAGAACACAAGAAAAGATACACGATTTCTGGGAAATGAAATGAACAAAAGCTTTATGCCCCTGAGGGAGAGACAGGGAACACTCTTGGATCCAGGATCTTATGCCAATACAAGACAGAGGGGAAGAAATTCTTTCCTACTCAAAATCTTCCATAGATACAAAGCAGAGTTTATCTGACACAAGCAGGTGGGGAAGCAGTGCTGAGGAACATGGACTCCCAAAGTCCAGATGCTTATGTCATGCTAAGGACTTGGACTAGACCTGGAGAATTCAGAGAACCCCCCCCCCCCCGACAAGACTAGAATTGACTAATGAGCAAAAAAAAAAAAAAGACTTCCAGCTTCCTTTTACAGGTGGAGGGAAAAGTGCTTGGAGAGAGTTCTTTTCTTTGGAACAGAGGGTAAAGCACAAACATTGAGAAAAATCCTCCAGAAGTCTAGTCCTCACTTTTAATGCAAGGTACAAGAAGTACACTATTATTTGATGCCTATGGTTTGCTGAAGGTAAAGACAGAAACAAGTGAGCCAAACGTAACTCAATTCCTGACTATATTGACCGAACATCTTATCAAGAAAAGTTTATTTTTCCAATGAAGAGATTTGACCCTTGTTAGATTCAGATAATTTATTACTTACATGCAGCAACTGAAGAGCAGTCAAAGCTGCCAGCTCCCTGTCTTCCTTGTTACAGTACAATCATGATACAAAAAGTTCAGATGACTGCAAAACAAATGATGAGATATAGCCCATGCCATGGCAAACATAATTTGTTTTGTATACTATATTTTATATAGTAGCTCTTCCTGAAGAGGGAAATACTGAAAGTTTATACTTCATCACAACCTGGGAGTCAATGAGAAACAGTGTCATAACAACCTCCTAAGAAGATAGGGAGGCAAGTGGGAAATCGCGTAGTAGCAGCTACTCAAAAGGTTTTACTTGCTCTCATTTTCAAAAGACTCAGAGAACATCTGGCAAAGAACTAGAACAGTTCTGTAGTTAAATCCTGGCTATGAAGCCTATGTAAATAAGTGCAAGATCATCAGTGCACTAGCACAGAGCTGTTCCCCTACATGCATGCATGCGTGACCCAGGGCTCAAAACATCTCATGTGTCTCCTGCATTGGCAGGTGAATTCTTTACCACTGAGCCACCTGGGAATCCCATTCCCCTATACATCCCACCAAAACAGCTTAAGATAAAAAATGAAATGTGCATTTCTGAGAATAAAAGATATTTATATAGTTGTTTACCATTCCTAAAAACAATGCCCATAAATAGAAAAAATTCAATCTATTGTCAAGAAATAATGCAAATGATAGTATGTGATTCAAAGATAACACCCAAATTGGAACTACCAGACAAGTTATTTTTAAAAATGTATCATTCATAAATAAAATAGAAATTAAGAGATTATCAGATAAACTTAAGTGGAGGAGTTTGTCACTAGTAGACCTGCTTTAAAAATGTCAAAGGCTTACATGAAAGAACATTAGACATAAACACAAAGACATATGAAAAAATATGATAGTATAGTAGTAAACATAGCTGCACAGTCAAATATAAAAGTAATATTGCATATTTGGTTGGTGCTCTTTATATTTTCCTATATGATTTCAAAGTAAAATGCACAAAACAATAATTATAAAGCTATGCTAATAAACATGTAAGGGGTAAAAATGTAATTTGTGATAACATAAAGGGAGGTAAGGAGGTGTAAAAGAGTAGATGTATAATATTGAATCAAAGCTGGTATTAATTCAAATTTGATTGTTATAAAGCTAAGATGTTCCTTCCTCTTTTTACGATTGCTGGTTTTGATTCTTCTTTGTATATAAATGATTTCTACCTTTACTGTATGTTTGCCTTACCTGTTAGCCTTACCATTTGTAATTGTCTTGTTTCTAGTTGTGGCCTTTCTTTTTCCATCTAGAGACATTTCTCTGGCATTTGTTGTAAAGCTGCTTTGGTGGTGCTGAATTCTCTTACTTTTGCTTGTCTGTAAAGCTTGTGATTTCTCCTTTGAATCTGAATGAGAGGCTTGCTGGGTAGAGTATTCTTGGTTGTAGGTTTTTCCCTTTCATCACTTTAAATATAGCATGCCACTCTCTTCTGGCCTATACAGTTTCTGCTAAAAAGAATCAGCTGATACTGTATGGAGATTCCCTCATATGTTATTTGTTGCTCTTTCCTTGTTGCTTTTAATATTTTATCTTTGTCTTTTATATTTGTCAGTTTGATTAACTTGTGTCTTGGCATGATCCTCCCTGGGTTTATCCTGTATGGGACTCTGCACTTCCTGGACCTGGGTGATTGTTTTCTTTCACATGTTATGGAAGTTCTCAGCTATTATCTCTTCAAATATCTTCTCAGACCCTTTCTCTCTCCCTCTTCTCCTTCTGGGACCCCCTATAATGAGAACGTTAGGTGCATTTAATGTTATCCCAGTGGTCTGCTAGACTCTCCTCATTTCTTTTCATTCTTTTTTCTTTATTCTGTTCCATAGCAGTGATTTCCACCAAACTATCTTCCAGCTCACTTATTTGTTCTTCTTCCTTGTTTATTCTGCTATTGATTTCTCCAGTATATCTTTCATTTCAGTTATCATATTGTTCATCTCTTTCTTTGTTCTGTAAATCTTCTTGCTCTTTGATATACATTTCTTGTACTTTCTCAATCTGTGCCTCCTGCATTCTTTCTCTGAGATCTTGGATCATCTATACTAACCATTTATCATCACATCAAAAAGAATAAAATAATTACAAATAAAAACTACCTAAGGAGACAAAAGACCTGAACTCTCAAAGCTATAAGATGTTGATGAAAGAAACTGAAGATGACATAAACAGATAGAAAGATATTCTATGTTCTTGGATTGGAAGAATCAATATTGTCAAAATGGCTATCTACAGATACAAGGCAATCTACAGATTGAACAGAATATATATCAAATTACCAGGAGCATTTTTCTCAAAACTAGAACAAATAAAATTTAAACTTGTATAGAAACACAAAAGACCCAAAATAACCAAAGCAATCCTGAGAAACAAAAATGGAACTGGAGGAATCAGGCTCAATGACTTCAGACTATACTACAAAATTACAATAGTCAAAACAGTATTTCAGTGGCATAAAAACAGAAATATGGATCAATGGAACAGGATAGAAAGCCCAGAAATAAGCCCATGCACCTTTGACCAATTAATCTAAAAAAGCAGAGGCAAGACTATACAATGGAGAAGACAGTCTCTTCAATAAGTGGTGTTTGGAAAACTGGACAGCTAAAAGAATGAAATTGGGACATTCTCTAACACCATACACAAAAATAAACTCAAAATGGATTAAAGATCTAAATGTAAGACCAGATACTATAAAACTCTTAGATGAAAACATCAGTAGAACAGTCTTTAACATAAATCACAGTGATATCTTTGTTGATAACCTCCTAGAATAATGAAAAATAAAATTCAGGGGACCTAATTAAGCTTAAAATCACCTAATTAAGCTTAAAATCATTTCCACAGCAAAGGAAATCATAAACAAAACAAACAGAAAAAAAAAAAAACTTACAGATTGGGAGAAAATACTTGTAAAGGAAGCAAACACCAAGGATTAATCTCCAAAGTATACAAACAGCTCATGCAGCTCAATATCAAAAAACAAACAAAACAATCCAATTAAAAAATGGGCAGAAGACATAGATATTTCTCTGAAGAAAACATACAGATGAGCAGCAAACTCATGAAAAGATGCTCAAAATCGCTAAATATTAGAGAAATGCAAATCAAAACTACAATGAGGTATCACCACACACCAGTAAGAATGGCCATCATAAAAATCTATAAAAATTAAATGTTAGAGAGGGTGTAGAGTAAAGGGACCTTTCCTACACTGTTGGTGAAAATGTAAATTGGTACAACCACTAGGGAGAATAGTGTGGAGGTTCCTTAAAAAACTAAAAATAAAGCTACCATTCAGTTCAGTTCAGTTCAATTGCTCAGTCATGTCCAACTCTTTGCAACCCCTTGGACTACAGCACACCAGGCCTCCCTGTCCATCACCAACTCCCAGAGTTCACCCAAACTCATGTCCACTGAGTTGGTGGTGTCATCCAACTACCTCATCCTCTGTCGTCCCCTTCTCCTCCTGCCTTCAATCTTTCCCAGCATCAGGGTCTTTTCAAATGAGTCAGTTCTTCACATCAGGTGGCCAAAGTATTGGAGTTTCAGCTTCAGCATCAGTCCTTCCAATGAACACTCAGGACTGATCTCCTTTAGGATGGACTGGTTGGATCCCCTTGCAGTCCAAGGGACTCTCAAAAGTCTTCTCCAATACCACAGTTCAAACTTATCAGTTCTTTGGCACTCAGTTTTCTTTATAGTCCAATTCTCACATCTATACTTGACTACTGGAAAAACCATAGCCTTGACTAGATGGACCTTTGTTGGCAAAGTAATGTCTCTGCATTTTAATATGTTGTTTAGGTTGGTCATAGCTTTCCTTGCAAGGAGTAAGCATCTTTTAATTTCATGGCTGCAGTCACCATCAGTCTAGCAATTCCACTCCTGGGCATATTATCTGGAGAAAACCATAAAGATAAGTGCACTTCAGTTTACATTGCAGCAATATTTCCAATAGCCAAGACATGGAAGCAATGTAAATTTCCATACTCAGAGAAATGGATAAAGATGTAGTACATACATCCAGTGGAATCTTACTCAGCCATGAGAAAGAATGAGATAATGCCATTTGCAACAGCATGGATGGACCTAGAGATTATCATACTAAGTAAAATAATTCAAACAGAGAAAGATGAATATCATATGATATCACTTATATGTAGAATCTAGAAAAATGATACGAAAGTAAGTATTTACAAAATATAAACTGATTTTAGTTTCAGTTCAGTCAATCAGTCATGTCTGACTCTTTGTGACTCCATGAACCACAGCACACCAGGACTCCCTGTCCATCACCAACTCCTGGAGTCCACCTAAACCCATGTCCATTGAGTCGGTGATGCCATCCAACCATCTCATGCTCTGTCATCCCCTTCTCGTCGTGCCCTCAATCTTTCCCAGCATCAGGGTCTTTCCAAATGAGTCAGCTCTTCACATCAAGTGGCTGCAGTGATTTTGGAGCCCCCAAAATTAAAGTTTGACCCTGTTTTCACTGTTTCCCCCATCTATTTCCCATGAGGTGATGGGACCAGATGCCATGATCTTAGTTTTCTGAATGTTGAGCTTTAAGACAACTTTTTCACTCTCCTCTTTCACTTTCATCAAGAGGTTTTTTAGTTCCTCATCACTCTCTGTCATAAGGGTGGTGGCATCTACGTATCTGAGTTTATTGATATGTCTCCTGGCAATCTTGATTCCAGCTTGTGCTTCTTCCAGCCTAGAATTTCTCATGATGTACTCTGCATATAAGTTAAATAAGCAGGGTGACAATATACAGCCTTGATGTACTCCTTTTCCTATTTGGAACCAGTCTGTTGTTCCATGTCCAGTTCTAACTGTTGCTTCCTGTCCTGCATACAGGTTTCTCAAGAGGTGGGTCAGGTGGTCTGGTATTCCCAGCTCTTTCAGAATTTTCCAGAGTTTATTGTGATTCACACAGTCAAAGGCTTTGGCATAGTCAATAAAGCAGAAATAGATGTTTTTCTGGAACTCTCTTGCTTTTTCGATGATCCAGCAGATGTTGGAAGTTTGATCTCTGGTTCCTCTGCTTTTTCTAAAACCAGCTTGAACATCTGGAAGTTCATGGTTCACGTATTGCTGAAGCCTGGCTTGGAGAATTTTAAGCATCACTTTACTAGCGTGTGAGATGAGTGCAATTGTGCAATAGTTTGAGCATTATTTGGCATTGCCTTTCTTTGGGATTGGAATGAAAACTGACCTTTACCAGTCCTGTGACCACTGCTGAGTTTTCCAAATTTGCTGGCATATTGAGTGCAGCACTTTCACAGCATCATCTTTTAGGATTTGAAATAGCTCAACTGGAATTTCATCACATCCACTAGTTTTGTTCATAGTGATGCTTTCTAAGGCCCACTTGACTTCACAATCCAGGATGTCTGGTTCTCAGTGAATGATCACACCATCGTGATTATCTGGGTTGTGAAGATCTGTTTTATACAGTTCTTCTGTGTTTTCTTGCCACATCTTCTTAATATCTTCTGATTCTGTTATGTCCATACCATTTATGTCCTTTATTGATCCCATCTTTGCATGAAAGATTCCCTTGGTATCTCTAATTTTCTTGAAGAGATCTCTAGTCTTTCCCATTCTATTGTTTTCCTCTATTTATTTGCATTCATCGCTGAGGTAGGCTTTATCTCTCCATGTTATTCTTTGGAGCTCTGCATTCAAATGGGTATATCTTTCCTCTTCTCCTTTGCTTTTCACTTCCCTTCTTTTCACAGCTATTTGTAAGGCCTCTTCAGACAGCCATTTTCTTTTTTGCATTTCTTTTTCTTGGGGATGGTCTTGATTCTTGTCCCCTGTACAGTGTCATGAACTTCTGACCATAGTTTATCATGCACTCTGTCTATCAGATCTAGTACAGACTTCAAAAAAATATGGTTACCAAAGGAGAAATGTGGGGGAAGGGATAAATTGGATTGTAATTAACACATACATGCTACTACATATAAAATACATATTCAACAAGCACCTACTATATAGTACAAAGAATTCTATTCAATATTCTGTAAGAACCTATATGGGAAAAGTGTCTGGAAAAGAATTGATATTTGTATATGTATAATTGAATCAATTTGCTGTACCCCTGAAACTAACAAAACAGTGTAAATCAACTATATCCCAATATAAAATAAAAATTGAATTTAAAAACAGCTAAAATGTTAATCATTTGTAATGCATAGGGTAACAACTGAGGGAAAAAAGAAAAAAAAAACACAGAAAAAGAAATTAGACATGATGAAAATAGTACAGTAGGAAAAAAATCACAAAATAAGTCAGTAATAGAGGAATTGTACAAAATATGTAAATGCTTCATAGAAAAAAAACAGCAAAATTATGGAAACATGTCTTTTCTTGTCAACAATTATTTTAAATGCAAAAAGATAAAACAGTCCACGTAGACAGAGATTGGCAGAATGGGTGAGAAACATTATTAAACTATATCCTGTGTACAAGAAACTCACTTTAACCCCAAAGACACAAGTGGACTGAAGTGAAAGGAGGGGAAAAATAATTGCCATGCAAACAGTAATCAAAAGAAAGCTAAAGAGGCTTTACTAATATTAGACAAAATTGATTCTAAGTCAAACTATTATGAGAGACAAAAAAGATTATTACATATTGATAAAAGATTTAATTTACCAAGAAAACATGGCAATTATAAACAGATGCACCAAGGAACAAGTACTTAAATGTGATAAAACTAACAGAATTATAGGGAGCTATATAATTCTACAATGATAGTTGAGAATTCAGTACCACATTCTCAATAATGGACAGAACAACCACACAGAAGATCAATTAGAAAATAAAGAACTTCAACAATACTACAAACCAGTTAGACCAGACACATACAGCACACTCACCCAATATCAGTAGAATACACAATTTATCACGTGTGTATGGGACATTCTCCACCAGAGACTGTTAGGTCACAAAACAAGTCTTAATAAATTTTGATATATTGAAATCATACGAATTGTCTACTCTGACTACAATGAAGTGAAATGAAAAATCAATAACAGAAGGAAAACTGGATATTCAAAATACATGGAAATTAAACACCATACTCTTAAACAAATAATAGGTCAAGGAAAAATTACAAATAAAATTAGAAAATATTTTGAGATGAATAAAAATAAAACATAGCATGTAAGGATTTAGCAAAAACAGCACTCAGAGGAAATTTTAGAGCTCTAAATGCTTACATTAAAAAAGTAGAGTGGCTTCCCTGGTGGCTCAGTGGTAAAGACTCCACCTGCCAATACAGGAGCCAGGGCTTAGATCCCTGTTCTGGGAGGATCTCACATGCCACGGAGCAACTAAGCCTGTGCACCACAACTAGTGAGCCTCTGGTCTAGAGCCCAGGAGCCACAACCATTGAGCCCATGTGCCTCAATTATTGAAACCCACACACCCTACAGACTGTGTTTCACAACAAGAGAAACCACTGCAATGAAAAGCTGGCACACTGCAACTAAAGAGCAGCCTCCGCTCACCACAACTAGAGAAAATCTTGTGTAGCAACACAGACTCAGCACAGCCAAAAATAAATAATTTTTTTTAAAAAAAGAAGAAAGACCCAAAATCAATATTCTAAATGTATGCCTTAAGGACCTATAAAAATAAGAGCAAATGCAATTCAAAAGTAGAAGAGGTAGAAAATAATGAAGAATAACCAAATGATATAGAGAACAGAAAAAAAAAAAAAAAACAATAGAATCAACAAAACCGAAATTTGGTTATTTGAAAAGGTCAATAGAGTTGATGTATACTTGAGTACACTAGCAAAGAAAAATAGAGAAAAGATAGGAATAAGCAAAATCAAAAATGAAAGAAGAAAATTATAAAAGAATACTAAGAACAAATGTATGTCAAATTAGATAATCTAGATGAAATGGATGAATTTCTAGAAACACTGAAATTATCTAAATAACTCAACAAGAAATATAAAATATGAATAGATCCATAATAATTAAAGAGATTCAATCTATGATAAAAAAATTTCCCAACAAAGAACAGACCTGAACCAGATGGTTTTACTGACATATTCTACCAAATTTTTAAGGAAGAACTAATACTAATCCTTCTCAAATTCTTTAAAACAACAGAAGAGGAGGAAAACTTCCTAATTCATCCTATGAAGTCATTATTAACATGTTATCAAAGTCAGACAAATATATCACAGAAAAGATAATTTCAGACCAATATCCCTCATGAATACAGATGCAAAATCCTCAACAAAATACTAGCGAACTAAATTATTAACAAGTGGAATTGATTCCAGGAAAGCAAGAGTGGTTCAACATAGGAAATCAATTCATACACCAAATAACAGATTGAAGCTAAACAACAACAACAACAACAACATTGTATCATCAATTGATATACCAAAGGCATTTGACAATATTCAACATTGTTCAGTAATAGGATCTCTCAGAAAATCACTAATAGAAAGGTTCTTCCTTGATATGATAAATAGCATTTATGGAAAAAACACAAGGAATAACATACTCAGTGATAAAAGATTGAAAGCCTTCTCCCAAAGATCAGAAACAAGATACGGATGCCCACTTTTACCACTATGATTAGTCATTGTGCTGGAAGTGTTAGAGCAATTAGAGATAAAGAAAAAAAAAAGGTAGAAAAGAAGTAAAACTATATGTCCAGGTGACACAGACTTTAATATAGAAAACCCCAGATAATTGACACTAAGAGTTAATGAACTAAGTGGACAAATTTGCAAGTTCCAAAATCAACACCCCAAAATCAGGTTTGTTTCTATATACTATCAACAGATAATCTTAAGATGTATTTAAGAAGGCAATTTCCTTCATTATAGCATCTAAAAGCATAAAATACCCAGGAACAAGTTTAACATAAGAAGTGAAAGACATATATGCTGAAACTACAAAATACAGCTAAAAGAAATTAAAGAAGACCTAACTCAATGGAAGATATCCTGTGTTCATGGATTGGAAAATATTGTTAACATTCCAGTACTATCCCAAACAATCTACAGGTTGAACACTAGCCCTCTCAAAATTCTAGCAGGTTTTTTTTTTTCTTTTCCAGAAAAGGTGATCCTAAAATTCATGCAGAATTACAAGGGGTCCTAATAACAGGAACAATTTGCAAAAAGAAAAATGGGGGACTCAAACTTCCTGATTTTAAAATTTATTACAAAATTGTAGCAATCAAAATGGTTCTATGCAAGCATAAGAATACAAACCATTAGAACAGAATTGAGTCAATAAATAAACCCAATATACCTGTGGCCAACTGATTTTTTATAAGGGTTCCAAGTCAATCCAGCAGAGAAAGAATAGTCTTTTCAACACATAGTTCTAGGATAACTGGATTTCCACAGGCAAAACTTAAAGTTGGACCCCTACCTCACAAAATATTTAAAATTAATTCAAGATGGGCCACATTCATAAATATAAGACCTAAACCATACAACTATTAGAGAAAATTTTGGAGTAAATATTTATGACCTTGGATTCTTAGCTCTGACACTAAAGGCATGAGTAATAAAATAGATAAAATAGACTTCACAAAAATTTTAAACTTTTGGACTTCCCTGGTGATCCAGTGGTTAACACTTTACTCTTCCAGTGAAGAGGGCATGGGTTTGATCTCTTGCCAGGGAACTAGGGTCCCACATGTGCCACAGCCAACAAAAATTAAAACTTTTGTGCATCAAAGGACATTATCGAGAAAGTGAAAATACAACCTATAAAATGGAAGAAATATTTGAAACTCCTACATTTGATATTGATACTATATAAAGGACTCTCACAACTCAACAACAAAATGACAAACAACCCAATTTTAAAAATGGCAAAAGGATAGACATTTCTCTGAATAGACATTTCTCTGAAAAAGATATCCAAATGTACTGAAAACACGTGAAAAGTGGCACAACATCATTAGTCATTAGGTAAATGCAAATAAAAAACCCAATGAGATATCACAACATACCTAATAGGATAGCTTTAGTACAAGGAAAACAGAACATAATAAGTGCTGCTGAGGAAGTGAAGAAATTGGAACCCTTATACATTAGAAGAGTGAATGTTAAAAAGCAACAAACAAAACTCTGAAGTGGTTTGGTGGTTCCTCAAAAACCTAAACAAAATCATCATATGAGTCAGCATTTCCATTCCTAAGTGAATACCCAAAATACTTCAAACAGGAACCAAAGTGATATTTGTATGCCAATGTACATTGCAGCATTATTCACAATAGCCAAAAGGTAGAAAGAATTCAAATGTACAGATGAATGGATAACCAAAAATGTACTATTTACATACAATCAACTATTATTCAGCCATAAAAAGGAGTGAAGCTCTGAAACAAGCTATTAACTTGGTTGAATCATGAAAATATTATGATAAATGAAATTACTCAGGCAAAAAAGGAAAAATATCATATGATTCCAGTTTCATGATATGTCTAGGATCAGCAAATTCATGGAGACAAAAAGTAAATTTGAGCTTACCATGAGCTAAGAGGGTAGGGGGAAGGAAATGGACAGTTTTCACTTAATGGGTACATATTTTTTTTTTTTTTTTGTGGGGAGGATAGCAAGAAAATTGCCCAACACTTGGAAACTAAACTACACACTTATAAGTAACACAAGAGTCTAAAAGGAAGTCTCAAGAAAAGTAAAGAGAAACTACATTGAACTACATGAAAATAAATTTTGTGGGGAAGAGCTGAAGCCAGCCTGAGAGGAAAATTTATAGCACTAAATTCATACATTGGAAAAAAATAAAACATCTCAAATAAACAGTGTAGTAATATAATCCCACCCAAAGAATCTAGAAAAACAAGAGCAAAATAGTATCAAAGTAATCAGAATGAAGGAAATAATAAAGATAAGATAACAAAATTAAAAGGGTGAAAGCAATAGAGAAAGTCAAAGACAAAGAGCTGGTTCTTTGAAAAGATCAATAAAATTGACAAACTTCTAGCAAGAAAGACAAAAATTAAATAACTTTTGGTCAAAGTGGAAACACAAGAGATGCTAGAATGTTTTTAGAATTAAATGGAAATAAATCATAACATATTAAAATTTGTGGGACACAGCTAAAGCATTACTGAAAATAAACTTATAGAATTAAATGCTTGTGTTAGTAAAGAGGCTTAAAATGAATAAGCTAATATTCTCCCTTAAGAAATTCTGAAAAGAAGAATAATTCAACATAGGCATGTTGAGTGAAGAAAATAAGGAAGGTAGGGGCAGAAATAAATAAAATTTAAAATAGAGAAAATCATGAAACTGGAGCCTATTATACAGAGTGAAGTAAGCCAGAAAGAAAAATACCGATACAGTATACTAACGCACATATATGGAATTTATAAAGATGTTAAGGATAACCCTGTATGCGAGACAGCAAAAGAGACACAGATGTATTGAACAGTCTTTTGGACTCTGTGGGAGAGGGTGAGGGCGGGATGATATGGGAGAAAGGCATTGAAACATGTAAATTATCATATGTGAAACGAATCGCCAGTCCAGGTTTGATGCATGATACAGGATGCTCGGGGCTGGTGCACTGGGATGACCCAGAGAGATGGGATGGGAGGGAGGTGGGAGGGGGGTTCAGGATGGGGAACACATGTACACCCATGGCTGATTCATGTCAGTGTATGGCAAAACCAATATAATGTTGTAAAGTAAAATAAATAAATAAAATAGAGAAAATCAATGAAACTAAATGTTGCTTATTTTAAAAGGTACAATTCTAATCAAAAGTGATGTAGGCAAAAGAAAGAACAGAGAAACTACCAATATCAGAAAACAAAAAGCAGACATCACTACACATGCTCCAGGAATTAAAAGCATAATAGGTAAATATTAAGAAAAACTCTATGCCAGTTAATTTAACAATTTAAATAAGATGGAAATAATCCTGTTAAGTCACAAATTATCAAAAGTCACTGAAGGAGAAGTTGATTACCTGAACAAATGTATTTAGTAAACAAAATTTTTAGTTAAAATCTTTTGCACAGAGAGAAGTCCAGACCTAAATGACTTTATTGACAAATTGTATTAGATAGCATTTGAGGAAAAACCACCTCTGATATGAATATAGTTCTTATACAAAATAGAGAAAGAGTAACATTTCCAAATCATTTTATGAAGCCCAAATTACTCTGATACCAAATGTGACAAAGATGTTTCAAGAAAAGGTAGCTAGACATCAACATCCCTTATGAACTTTGATTAAAAAATACTTAACAATATATTAGCAAATCAAATTCAGCAATATATAAGTGTGTGTGCTAAGTTACTTCAGCCACAACAACCAAAGTTCAATCCAGAGGAAGGCCCTAACTCTCTCCAACCCTGTGAAAGCTAAGAAAGATGAGGAAGCTGCAGAAGTTTGAAGCTAGCAGAGGTTGGTTCATGAGGTTTAAGGAAAAAAGCTATCTCCATCACAGTGCAAGGTGAAGCAGCAAGTTATCTAGACCATCTAGCTAAAATAATGAAGGTGAGTACACTAAACAAAAAATTTCATTGTAGATTAAGCAGCCTTATATTAGAAGAAAACACCAGCCAGGACTTCCATAGCCACATAGCAACAGAGATGAAGTCCATGCTGGCTTTAATGCTTCAAAGGGTAGGCTGACTCTCTAGTAAGGTGCTAATGCAGCTGATGGTTTGAAGATGAAGCCAGTGCTCATCTACCATTCTGAAAATCCCAGTGCCCTTCATAATTATTCTAAATTAACTTTGCCTGTGCTCTATAAATGGAATAACAAAGCCCAGATGATAGCACAATCTGTTTACAACATGGTTTACTGAATAGTTTAAGCCCATCATTGAGACTTGCTGCTCAGAAAAAAAGATTCCTTTCAAAATATTACTGCTCATTGACAATGCACATGTCACCCAAGAGCTCTGATGGAGATGTACAATAAAACTAATTCTGTGTTCACGCCTGCTAACACAACATCCATTCTGCAGCCCATGGATCAAGTAAACTTCCAACACATATTATTTAAGAAATATTTTTCATGAGGCTATGGCTGCCTTAGATAGTGATTCCTCTGATAGAACCAGTTTTTCTTGGTAAAAGTAAATTGAATATCTTCTGGAAAGGTTTCATCATTCTAGATGTCATTAAGAACATTCATGATTTACGGGAAGAGTTCAAAATACCAACATTCACAGGAGTTTGGAAGAAATTGTTTCCAACCCTTATGGATGACATTGAGGGGTTCAAGACTTCAATGGAGTAAGTCATTTCAGATGTGATAGAAATACGGAGAGAACTAGAATTAGAAGTGGAGCCTGAAGATGTAACTGAATTGCTGCAGTCTCACAACACAACTTGAATAGATAGGAAGTTGCTTCTTATGAACAAGCAAAGGAAGGGGTTTTTGAGATGGAATCTACTCCTAGTGAAGAATGTGAGAATGAAAACAAAGGATTTAGAGCAGTACATAAGCTTAGGTAATAAAGCAGCAACAATATCTGAGGGGACTGATTCTAATATTTAAAAAAGTAAAATGCGATCACGGTAAAATGCTATCAATCTACTATGTGTAAAACACTATCAAGCAGTATTGTGTGTGACAGATGAAACATCTGTGAAAGGAAGAGTCAGTTGATATGGCAAACTTCATTGTTGTCTTATTTTAAGAAACTGCCACAGCCACCCCAAACTTCAGCAGCCACCACCCTGATCAGTCAGCAGCCATGTACACCGAGGCAAGATCCTCCATCAGCAAAACGATTATGACATGCTGAAGGTTAGAATTTTTAGCAATAAAGTATTTTAAATTAAGATTTGTACATAGTTTTTAAGACACAATGTTATTGCACACTTTAATATGGTTTAGTACAGTAAAAACAGAACTTTTATATGCACTGGTAAACCAAAAAACTTGTCAGTTGCTTTATTGTTATACTAGCTTTATTACAGTTGTCTGGAATCAAGCTTGCAATATATCCAAGGCATATATGTATATAAAAATGACCAATTAGGATATATTACATGAATACCAGGTTGCTTCAACACTGGAAAATCAACAAGTGAAATTACTTAGAAAGCAGAAACAGAGTCACAGGCTTAGAAAACGAACTTATGGTTACCAGCGGGGAAGGGTGGGAGGAAGAGATAGTTAGGGAATTAGGGATGGATATGTACACACTGCTATATTTAAAATGGATAACCAACAAGGACCTACTGTACAGCACAGGGAACGCTGCTCAATGTTGGGTGGCAGCCTGGATGGGAGGGACGTTTAGGGGAGAATGGATATATGTATATGTATGATTGAGTCCCTTCGCTGTTCACCTGAAACTACTACTATATTGTTTGTTAATCATCTATACCCCAATACAAAATAAGAAGTTGGACCCAAAAAAAGATAAGAAAGAAAATCTTTCTACATGATTCAGACTATCAACAAGCAAAAATAAAAAGTATATATGAGAATTTCAGTAGATGTAGAAAAAATGGACAAAACTGAACATCTATTCAAAAATTCTCAGAAAACTAGGAAGGTATAGAAATGTTCTCAGCCTTTAAAAAGTCATGTATGAAATATCAATAACTTGTATTGAACTTCATGGGAAAAGACTGAATGTTTTGTCCTTCAGATCAGAAACAAGACTCTCACCACTTGTACTTGACATTATACTGTAGATCCTAGCCCATGCAATCAGGTAGGAAAAAAGTGATATAAAAGGCATCTATATTTGAAAATAAGAAATTAAACTGCCTTTATTCTTAGATGATTATTTATTTAGAAAATGACAAAGTCTTCCAACAAAAGCTATCATATCTGAGAGGAAAGATTTTGAACATGTAGGATGCAAGGCCAATATACCAAATCAATTTAAGTTCTCTATACCAGCAATGAAAGTTGTAAATTAAAATGAAGAAAACAGTATACATTTATAATACTAGCAAACTATGAAATATTTATAAATAAATAAATACTAATAAATATCCCAACAAGATAAGTGCAATGCTTGCATGTTAAAATGTCCAAAACATTTCTGTGAGAAATATAAAGTCCTATATTAGTGGAGATAAACACTGAAGTCTTAGATTAGAAAAAAATATGTTAAGATGTCAATTCTTCTCAGATGGATCTCTAGAATGCAACTATAACCAATCAAAATTCCAATACACTTTTTCCATTAAAAATTATGACACTAATTACAAACTTTATACAGAAAATGAAAGAACCTGTTATAGCCCAAATAACTTTGAAAAAGAACTAATTCAAGAACTCTTACTACTTAAAGACTTATAAGTCTATCATTAGTAAGTCCATGTGACACTGATAGAAGTAGAGATATATGGATCTATAGAACAGGATAGAAAATCTAGAAATAGTCACACACACATGTATGTTCAATTGATTTTTTGACAAATGGATCAAGATAATTCAATGGAGAAAGAATAGTCTCTTTAAAAGATAGCATTGGAAAATTTATGTATCAATCAATAAATAATAGAGCCTTGATCACAGCATATATAAAATTTATATAAAAGTATATTATAAACTAAATATAAAACATAAAACTATAAATTTAAAAGAAAGCTTAGAAAAATGTTTCTAATCTTGACCACGTTTCATAGATAATGCATGAGAAATCAAACTATAAAAAATTCTGTTAGCAATAATCAAATTTAAAAATGCTGCTCTTCAAAAGGCAACTTTGTAAAAATGAAAAGGCTAGCCTCAGACAAGGAGAAAATATTTTCAAATACATATCAGATTAAGGACTTGTATCCAGAATATAAAAAGAACACCTACAACTCAACAATAATGAGGCAAATAACAATTTAAAATAAGCAAAATTTGAACAGATAATTCATGAAAGAAGAGATACAGATGGCATGTAAGCATATGAAAAGATGATGAATATCACAAAGAAAAGTAAATTATAAGCATTGCACACTTAACAGCTTATCTAATATTTAAAAACTGTAAACACCGAGAGCTGACAAGGATGAAGAACAAATTGAGCTCTTATACATCGCTAGTAAGGATGGAAATTATACATGAATTTTAGATAGGATTTTGGCACTTTCTTCCAAAATTAAACATATCATGTGACCCTGCTGCTTCAATCCTAGCAATTTACCCAACAGAAATATAAACCTGTCCAACACAAAGACCTCTACACAAATGTTCATAGCAGCTTCATAATAACCAAAAACTGGAACAATCCAAATCTTCAACAACTGGTAATCAGCTTAAAGAAAAACTGTGAAAATTATTTAACAATAAAGAAGAATGAACTACTAAAACACACAGTAGCACAGAAGAATCTAAAAAGCATTATTTTACATCAATAATTATGAGAATTTAGACACACAATTATATATGTATATATGTATTTCTATACAACTATATAGTTTCATATATATTCATATACATATTGTTTTATATATACATACACACATGCAGTTCTATTCTGGAAAAGGTGAAATTCTTGAGTCAGAAATCAGGTTAGTCTTTGCCACGGACTGGGAGCTGAGCTCCAGATTTCATGTAAAATAAAAGCCAGCCTGTAAGGACTTATGCAATCTGACATCTCCATTACCTCTCTGACCTCATCTTCTACTCTTCTCTCATCACTTACTTTATCTCAGCCACACTGGCCTCTTCGCTATATTCCTCCAACATACTAAGTACAGTGCCATTTTAAGGCTTTTGTATTGGTTATATCCTCCATCTAGAACATTCCCCCCCCCCCAAGATATCTGTTGGTCAATCCAGAGATACACTCCAGATACTTGTCATCTTCTAACATTAAGTGTGGGTTTCTCAGGTGGCTCAGTGTTAAAGAATCTGTCTTCAATGCAGGAGGCACAGGTTCAATCCCCGGGTTGGGAAGATCCCCTGGAGAAGGAAAGGGCAACCCATTCTAGTATTCTTGCCTGGGAAATCCTATGGACAGAGGAGCCAGGCAGGGTACAGTCCATGGGTGTCTCAAAAGAACTGGATACAACTTAGCCACTAAACATCAACAACATATGAATTAACTTACTGAAGCTGTTTATTTTTGTTTTATCTCCTCCTCCAGAATGAACATCATGAGGGTGAAGATCTTTGCCTGATTTGTCTGCTGGTTTGGCCCAAGCACATAAAACAGTGGGAGTTTGGGCTCTAGTAGGCTGAGATATTTATTAAATAAATGAATAGTACAAAAAAAGAAAATCAATAGCTGTATTAGTTGTGAGAAAATGCTTCTTCCTCCTTTTTATGGCCTGGAATTTTTATTGCAATTTGTGTATCTTAAGTTAATGAACTATGTAACCTACAGAAGTTGGCTATATATATACACAAATTTACAGTTATACTTCTATGAAAATTTGAATGCCTTTTGAAAAAGAGGCTAGGTCTAATACACAGGGAAAATGGTAAATAAACCACTTGTGCAAATTTGCTTCCTGATTTATTTCTTGCAATAAGCCTTCCTTAACTATGTCCATCACACCCTGATTATGCTTTGCTTGTATCTCTTCATCAGTCCATTACAAGTTTCAGTTCAGTCCAGTTGCACAGTTGTGTCCTACTGTTTGCAAACCCATTGACTGCAGGACATCAGGCCTCACTGTTCATCATCAATTCATGAAGTTTACTCAAACTCATCTCCATTGAGTCAGTGATGCCATCCAATCATCTCATTTTTTAAATTAATTAATTTATTTTAATTGAAGGCTAATTACAAAATGTAGTCGTTTTTGCCATACATCGACATGAATCAGCCATGGGTGTACATGTGTTCCCCATCCTGAAACCCCCTTCCACCTCCCTCCCCATCCCATCCCTCAGGGTCATCCGACTGCACTAGCCCTGAGCACCCTGTCTCATGCAATGAACCTAGACTGCCGATTGACTTCACATATGATAATATATATGCTTCAATGCTATTCTCTAATATCCACCCACCCTCACCTTCACCCACAGAGTACAAAAGTCTGTTCTTTACATCTGTGTTTCTTTTGCTGTCTCGCATATAGGGTCATCATTACCATCTTTCTAAATTTCATATATATGCAGTAATATACTGTATTGGTATTTTTCTTTCTGACTTACTTCACTCTGTATAATAGGCTCTGGTTTCACCCACCTCATTAGAACTGATTCAGATGCATTCTTTTTAACAGCTGAGTAATATTCCATTGTGTATATGTAACACAGCTTTCTTATCCATTCGTCTTCCGATGGACATCTAGGTTGCTTTCATGTCCTGGCAATTATAAACAGTGCTGTGATGAACTTTGGGGTGCACGTGTCTCTTTCAATTCTGGTTTCCTCGGTGTGTATGCCCAGCAGTGGCATTGCTGGGTTGTATGACAGTTCTATTTCCAGTTTTTAAAGGAATCTTCACACTGTTCTCCATAGTGGCTGTACTAGACTGCCTTCCCACCAACAGTGTAAGAGGGTTCCCTTTTCTCTGCACCCTCTCCAGCATTTATTGTTTGTAGACTTTTGTATAGCAGCCATTCTCACCAGCATGAGATGGTACCTCATTGTGGTTTTGATATTCATTTCTCTGACAATGAGTGATGTTAAGCATCTTTTCATGTGTTTCTTAGCCATCTGTATGTCTTCTTAGAAAAAATGGGAGAAATGTCTCTTTAGTTCTTTGGCCCATTTTTTTTATTGGGTTGTTTATTTTTCTGGAAGTGAGCTGCATGAGCTGCTTATATATTTTTGAGATTAATTCTTTGTCAATTGCATCAGTTGCTATTATTTTCTCCCATTCTGAAGGCTGTCTTTTCACCTTGCTTATAGTTTCCTCCGTTGTGCAAAAGCTTTCAAGTTTAATTAGGTCCCATTTGTTTATTTTTGCTTTTATTTCCATTACTCTGGGAGGTGGGTCATAGAGGATCCTGGTGTGATTTATGTCAGAGAGTGTTTTGCCTATGTTTTCCTCTAGGAGTTTTATAGTTTCTGGTCTTACATTTAGATCTTTAATCCATTTTAAGTTTATTTTTGTGCATGGTGTTAGAGAGTGTTCTAGTTTCAATCTTTTACAAATGGTTGACCAGTTTTCCCAGCACCACATGTTAAAGAGATTGTCTTTTCTCCATTGTATATTCTTGCACCCTTTGTAAAAAATAAGGTGTCCATAGGTGCGTGGACCTATCAATCTCTGGGCTTTCTATTTTGTTCCATTGATCTCTATTTCTGTCTTTGTGCCCATACTGTACTGTCTTGATGACTGTAGGTTTGTAGTATAGTTTGAAGTCTTGCAGGTTGATTCCTCTAGTTCCATTCTTCTTTTTTAAGATTGCTTTGGTTATTCAAGGTTTTTTTTCATATTTCCATACAAATTGTGAAATTATTTGTTCTAGTTCTCTGAAAAATACCGTTGGTAGCTTGATAGGGATTGCATTGAATCCATAGATTGCTTTGGGATCTATACTCATTTTTACTATATTGATTCTTCTGATTGATGAACATGGTATATTTCTCCATCTATTTGTGTCCTCTTTGATTTCTTTCATCAGTGTTTTATAGTTTTCTATATATAGGTCTTTTGTTTCTTTAGGTAGATTTATTCCTAAGTATTTTATTCTTTTCATTGTGATGGTGAATGGAATTGTTTCCTTAATTTCTCTTTCTGTATTCTCATTGTTAGTGTATAGGAATGCAAGGGAATTCTGTGTGTTAATTTTCTATCCTGCAACTTTACTATGTTCATTGATTAGCTCTAATAATTTTCTGGTGGAGTCTTTAGGGTTTTCTATGTAGAGGATCATGTCATCTGCAAACAGTGAGAGTTTTCTTCTTTTCAAATCTGGACTCCTTTTATTTCTTTTATCTTCTCTGATTACTGTGGCTAAAACTTCCAAACATATGTTGAATAGTAGTGGTGAGAGTGGGCACCCTTGTCTTGTTCCTGACTTTAGGGGAAATGCTTTCAGTTTTTCACCATTGAGGATAATGTTTGCTGTGGGTTTATCATATATTGCTTTTATTATGTTAAGGTATGTTCCTTCTATTCTTGCTTTCTGGAGTGTTTTTATCATAAATGGATGTTAAATTTTGACAAAGGCTTTCTCTGCATCTATTGAGATAATCATAAGGGTTTATCTTTCAATTTGTTAATGTGGTGTATTGCAGTGATTGATTTGTGAATATTGAAGAATCCTTGCATCCCTGGGATAAAGCTCACTTGGTCATGATGTATAATCTTTTTATTATGTTGTTGAATTCTGTTTGCTAGAATTTTGTTAAGGATTTTTGCATCTATGTTCATCAATGATATTGGCCTGCAGTTTCCTTTTTTTGTGGCATTTTTGTCTGGTTTTGGTATTAGGGTGATGGTGGCCTCATAGAATGAGTTTAGAAGTTTAACTTCCTCTGTAATTTTCTGGAAGAGTTTGAGTAGGATAGGTGTTAGCTCTTCTCTAAATTTTTGGTAGAATTCAGCTGTGAAGCAGTCTGGTCCTGGACTTTTGTTTGCTGGAAGATTTCTGATTACAGTTTTGATTTCTATGCTTGTGATGGGTCTATTAAGATTTTCTATTTCTTCCTGGTTTAGTTTTGGAAGGTTATCTAAGAATTTGTCCATTTCTTCCAAGAGGTTCATTTTATTGGCATATAGTTGCTGATAGTAGTCTGTTATTATCCTTTGTATTTCAGTGTTGTCTCATCCAACTATCTCATGCACTGTTGTCACCTTCTCCTCCTGCCTTCAATCTTTCCCAGCATAAGGGTCTTTTCAAATGAGTAAGTAAGTTCTTCACATCAGGTGGCCAAAGTATTGGAGTTTCAGCTTCAGCATCAGTCCTTCCAGTGAACAGTCAGGACTGATCTCCTTTAGGATGGATTGGTTGGATCTTCTAGCTGTCCAAGGGACTCTCAAGAGTCTTATCCAACACCATAGTTCAAAAGCATCAATTCTTTGGAGTTCAGCCTTCTTTACAGTCCAACTCTCACATCCATACATGACTACTGGAAAAACCATAGCTTTGACTAGATGGACCTTTGTTGGCAAAGTAATGTCTCTGCTTTTTAATCAGCTGTCTAGGTTGGTCATAACTTTTCTTCCAAGGAGCAAGCGTTTTTTAATTTCAAGGCTGCAGTCAACATCTGCAGTGATTTTGGAGCCCCCAAAAATAAAGCCTGTCACTGTTTCCATTGTTTCCCCATCTATTTGCCAAGAAGTGATGGGAACAGATGCCATGATCTTAGTTTTCTGAATGTTGAGCTTTAAGCCAACGTTTTCACTCTTTCACTTTTATCATGGGGTCTTTAGTTCTTCTTCGCTTTATGCCATAAGGGTGGTGTCATCTGCATATCTGAGGTTATTGATATTTCTCCCAGTAATCTTGATTCCAGCTTGTGCTTCATACAGTTCAGCATTTCTCATGATGTACTCTGCATATAAGCTAAATAAGCAGGGTGACAATATACAGCCTTGAAGTACTCCTTTTCCTATTTGGAACCAGTCTGTTGTTCCATGTCCAGTTCTAACTGTTGCTTCCTGACTGGCATACAGGTTTCTCAAGAAGCAGGTCAGGTCATCTGGTATTACCATCTCTTTCAGTATTTCAGTGCCCCCAGCCCTACAGCTGGTCACCGCTGACCCAAGCCTCCGCCAGAGGCTCCTGGACACTCATGGGCAAGTATGTGTACTGGTTTACTCAATTGCTTAAGTTGTCTAGTTCACTAATTGCCAAGCATGACTGGTAATCATGGTCACAGAACAAACTTTTAAGAAATATAGATATCTGTATTCTACCTCAAGCACATTGACCAATGATCATTAGGCAGTGAAACTTGAAATCTGTATTTTTAAATATTTATCTATATGATTTGGATGATCATCCAGATTTAGGACAAAGTTCCATAAATGATTCCTGAACATGAGTCATACACGACAGCCAGATAAGTTCCTAAAATGCTATAATGAGGTCTTCTGTGTATACCACCAGAGGGATCATATGGTGGGGTTTCTCTTCACGGCTGCTCCAGCAAAGCGCAGCCGCGGCTCCTTACCTTGGATGAGGGGTATCCTCTTACGGCAGCCACTCCTGACCTTGAACGTGGAGTAGCTCCTCTCAGCCCTCCTGCACCCGCGCAGCAGCCACTCCTTGGAGGTGGGGTAGCTCCTCTCGGGCGGGGCCCCTGACCTCCTGGGTTGGGTAGTTCCTGTAGGCCGCCGCCCCTTACCTCAGACTTGGGGAAGCTCCGCTAGGCCGCGGCTCCTGTGCTGTCGCAGCCTGGCACTCTCGGTCGCTACCCCTGACCTTGGGCGAGGGGTAGCTCCTCACGGCCACGCTTCTGCGCGGCCCATCGCAGCCGGTGCGCTTCTGCGCGGCCCTTCGCAGCCGGCGCGCTTCTGCATGGTCCGTCATCCTGGAATATGAAGTCAAGTGGGCCTTAGAAAGTATCACTACGAACAAAGCTAGTGGATGTGATGGAATTCCAGTTGAGCTATTTCAAATCCTGAAAGATGATGCTGTGAAAGTGCTGCACTCAGTATGCCAGCAAATTGGGAAAAGCAGTGGCCACAGGACTGGAAAAGGTCAGTTTTCATTCCAATCCCAAAGAAAGGCAATCCCAAAGAATACTCAAACTACCGCACAATTGCACTCATCTCACACGCTAGTAAAGTAATGCTCAAAATTCTCCAAGCCAGGCTTCAGCAATACGTGAACCGAGAACATCCAGATGTTCAAGCTGGTTTTAGAAAAGGCAGAGGAACCAGAGATCAAACTTCCAACATCTCCTGGATCATCGAAAAAGCAAGAGAGTTCCAGAAAAACATCTATTTCTGCTTTATTGACTATGCCAAAGCCTTTGACTGTGTGAATCACAATAAACTGTGGAAAATTCTGAAAGAGATGGGAATACCAGACCACCTGATCTGCCTCTTGAGAAACCTGTATGCAGGTCAGGAAGCAACAGTTAGAACTGGACATGGAACAACAGATTGGTTCCAAATAGGAAAAGGAGTACGTCAAGGCTGTATATTGTCACCCTGCTTATTTAGCTTATATGCAGAGTACATCATGAGAAATTCTAGGCTGGAAGAAGCACAAGCTGGAATCAAGATTGCCAGGAGAAATATCAATAACCTCAGATATGCAGATGACACCACCCTTATGGCAGAGAGTGAAGAGGAACTGAAAAGCCTCTTGATGAAAATGAAAGAGGAGAGTGAAAAAGGTGGCTTAAAGCTCAACATTCAGAAAACTAAGATCATGGCATCTGGTCCCATCACCTCATGGAAAATAGATGGGGAGACAGTGGAAACAGTGTCAGACTTCATTTTGGGGGGGCTCCAAAATCACTGCAGATGGTGATTGCAGCCATGAAATTAAAAGACGCTTACTCCTTGGAAGGAAAGTTATGACCAACCTAGATAGCATATTAAAAAGCAGAGACATTACTTTGCCAACAAAGGTCTGTCTGGTCAA
Organism: Dama dama; assembly: GCF_033118175.1. NCBI lineage: Eukaryota > Metazoa > Chordata > Mammalia > Artiodactyla > Cervidae > Dama > Dama dama. Next base: position 26,103,233 of record NC_083714.1, read on the forward strand.
GGCTATGGTTTTTCCAGTGGTTATTTATGGATGTGAGAGTTGGACTGTGAAGAAAGCTGAGAGCCGAAAAATTGATGCTTTTGAACTGTGGTGTTGGAGAAGACTCTTGAGAGTCCCTTGGACTGCAAGGAGATCTAACCAGTCCATCCTAAAGGAGATCAGTCCTGGGCATGAATTCGAAGGACTGATGCTGAAGCTGAAACTCCAGTACTTTGGCCACATCATGCGAAGAGTTGACTCATTGGAAAAGACCCTGATGCTGGGAGGGATTGGGAAGCAGGAGGAGAAGGGGAAGACAGAGGATGAGATGGCTGGATGGTATCACCAACTCGATGGTCATGAGTTTTAGTAAACTCAGGAGTTTGTGATGGACAGGGAGGCCTGGCGTGCTGCGATTCATGGGGTCACAAAGAGTCGGACACGACTAAGTGACTGAACTGAACTGACCTTAATATGGGGGAGCTAGATGATCAAAATTAATCTTATCCATGATGTTTTATCTCATGGCAAGAGTAAATCCTCCAATTTTTATTGACCGAAAAATTTCATAGTCCCTGATAGTTTGCCCACTGGGCTCACAGCTTGAAACTCCAACCTCTAAACTGTCTTGATCAAACTTCTCCTTTTAAACAGTGATTAAATGAGGTTTTTGTTTATTATGCAGATCAAATTTGCAGATGATCCAAACATAGAATCTTATCATATGCTGAATGACATATGAGATCCAAAAATCCCCAGACATTATAAAATGTTCAGCCAGAACTCAGACAGTGCAGTTTGACAGACACTACTTGTATTTATTGCATCACACTCCAATCTACATTTAGGAGTCTCTTCTGAAAATAATAATAATTAGGAAAAATTGTATGTATAAAGATGTTTAATTACAATGCTTTTAAAATATGCAACTAAATGTTATTCTAAATTTTAAAGAATGTTCAAAGGTATAGAGGAACAATTAAATATCATGGACAAACATTCCATGTAGAAACAGCCAATGTTAACATGCTGTTATACTGACTTTTAACTCATAGCTTTATATGTTTTTCTTTTTTTTTTAAACAAAACTGTAATTATACATACATAAAGTCTTATATTCTGTTTTTCTCACCTAGCATTGATTGTCTATTTAATGTGATGGGAGATGCTAACAATCATTAAAGCTTGTTTTTTGAAAGTTTTCTCGATGACCCTAACATATTACTGCAAATAAAAGACATATGCTTATCACTTTTGAAATATTTTAAGAGCATGGAATCATTCTTGACATAATGCTAAGTAAAAATTCGGAACATAGAAATATTCATACATGTCTTACTTCATTCAGGCTGCTATGACAAAATACACAGACTGAGTAGCTTATACCCAATATACCTTTATTGCTTATAATTCTGGAGGTTGGAAGTCCAAAATCAAGGACCCAGCATGGTCAGAGGGACTATTTCCAAGATGCAGACTTCTTATTGTATCCTCACCTGAGGAGAAGAGTGAGGGGTCTCTCTCGAATCTGTTACATAAGACTGTTAATCCCATTCATGAAGTCTCTACTTTCATGACCTAAGGACCTCCAAAAGGCCCCATCTCCTAATACCATCACATTGAGCACCAGGATATAGATGGGAGGGAGGAGATACACGTATACCTATGGCTGATTCATGTTGAGGTTTGATAGAGAACAATAAAATTCTGTAAAGCAATTATCCTTCAATTAAAAAATAAATTTAAAATATTAAGAATTAAATATCAAAAGTAGAAGGAAATATACCAAAAATCAATAATTATAATGTATATAAAATAACATTATATACTCATGCACTGATGGTCACTTTATCTTTGATAAAGATAAATGAACGAGATAAAGATAAAGGAGGTAAGAATATACAACAGAGAAAAGACAGTCTCTTCAATAAGTGGTGCTGGGAAAACTGCACAGCTATGTGTAAAAGAATGAAATTAGAACTCTACCTACTACCATACACAAAAATAAACTCTAAATGGAACAAGGAACTAAATGTAAGGCCACACACTGCATAACTTTTAGAGGAAAACATAAGAAAAACACTCTGATAAAAAGATCTATTTTTGACCCACCTTCAGAGTAATGAAAATAAAGCAAAAATAAACAAATGGGGCCTAATTAAACTTGAAAGCTTTTGCACAGCAAAGGAAACTATAAACAAAAGGAAAAGACAACCCACAGAATGGGAGAAATTATCTTACAAGTGAAGTGACCCACAAGAGATTAATCTCCAAAATACATTATACAAACAGCACATGTAGCTCAAAAAAAAAAAAAACCTATCAGAAAATGGGGAGAAGATCTAAATAGCCATTTCTCCAAAGAAGACATACAGATGGCCAAAAAACACATGCATAGATGTTCAACATTGTTAATTATTAGAGAAAAGCAAATAAAAATGACAGTGAGGTATCACCACACACCAATCAGAATGGCCATCATCAAAAAGTTTATAAACAATAAATGCTAGAGAGAATGTGGAGAAAAGGGAACTCTCCTACACAATTGGTGGGAATGTAAATTTGTACAACCACTATGGAGAATAGTATGGAGTTAAAAAACTAAAAATAAAACTACCATATGATCCAGCAACACTACTCCTGGGCATATATCAGGAGAAAACCATAATTTGAAAAGATACATGCTCCCAAATGTTCATTGCAGCACTATCTACAATTTCCAGGACATGGAAGCAAGTAAACATCCATTAACAGGGTAATGGATAAAGAAGATATAGTACATGTATACAGTGGAATGTTACTCAACCATAAAAAAGAATGACATAATGCCATTTGCAGCAACATGGATGGACCTAGAAATTATCATAATAAGTGAAGCAAGTCAGAGAAAGACAAATAACCTATGTCACTTACACGTGGAATCTAAAGCAATGTTACAAATGAACTTATTTATACAACATAAACAGACACACGGAGTTAGAAAACAAACTCAGGTTACCAAAGGGAATGTGGGGGAGGGATAAACTGGGAGACAAGGACTGACATATACACACTACTATATATAAAATATTTATTTCCTAAAGGAAATTAACCCTGAATACTCATTGGAAGGACTAATGCTGAAGCCGAAGCTCTATTACTTGGACACCTGATGTGAAGAGCAAACTCATTGGAAAAGACCCTGATGCTGGGAAAGACTGAAGGCAAAAGAAGAAGATGGTGGCAGAGGATGACATGGTTGGATGGCATCACTGATTCAAGGCACATGAACCGGGGCAAACTCCAGGATATAGTGAGAGACAGGGAGGCCTGCTGTGCTGCAGTCCATGGAGTTGCAAAGAATCAGACTTGATTTAGTGACTGAACCAAACAGCAACAATATATAAAATAGATAATCAACAATGATCTACTGCATAGCACAGGGAACTCTATTCATTCTATAATAACCTACATGGGGAAACAATTTGAAAAGGAATGGATATATGTATGTATAACTGAATCACTTTGCTATACACCTGAAACTAAGACAAAATTGTAAATCAACTATATTCCAATATAAAATAAACTTAAGTTAAATAAATATATTTAGATTACATGGTTTCCTTTGTATATGTTCTGCATTTACAAGCTACACTGAAGAGCATCCATTGCTCACACTGTTTTTAGGTATTTAGAAAAAGCAATTTTCTAATAACAGTCCAAAGCAAATCAAACTGGATAGGGACTTATGCAAAAATGTGAACTAGCTATCCAGGCAACTACATTAACAGAAACATAGGGTCTTATTCATGTTAGCAATAGTCTGACACATTTCTGTAATGGATGGTCAACAAAGATTAAACTGCATTTGGTTCTGGATTCTGTATTTTAAAGAGTATTGACAACCTAGAAATCACTCAGAAAATGCTTACCAGAGTAGTTAGGAGTTGATCTTTTTTTGGGGGGTGGGGGGAGGTATGTAAAATGGTTAAAAGAGCCAATGATGCCAATCAGGACAAAATTAAGAGATTCATTTTCAAATATTTGAAGACTGTCTTAGACAAGAGGCAATTTCTGTCACCCCAAAACAAAAATAAGATAGTACTGAAATTGAAGTTAGAGAAACAGATTTCACTACAAAGTTCCCTAAAGTATGAGAAACAAATTTCTGTCTCAACTTGAGACAAAAACTATATAGTCACCTGTCAGGATCACTTAGATTCTTGCTTTAAGTGGCAAGGTAGATTGGATAACCCAAATTTTTAATTTCAACCTTGAGATTCTCTGACTTTAAGGTTATCTGATCACCTTCACTTAGGAAAACATACTTTTTGATATCACTTACTATCATTCAGAACATGACAAAGTCAAATTTGACTTACTTATATAGCATTTAAATCTGCTTTTTAGGCTAAGAAGTGTAATGTCATATGATAAAAAATGTGTACACTGATACTATGAAAGAGTTTCCAAAACAGAAAAAATTAAGTTAAAAATGTTTTAAAATTTTATAATGAAAAGCTCTGGAGAGTCATTCAGATAATGGTGTTTCAATTAGTATAAGACATATTTATTATGATACTGATCACATGATATTAATAATGTTCTATACATGACATAAAACATGAATTATAGGCAAAATTCAAATTGCAATAGCATCACCCTGGTATCAAAGGCCATCATAGCTCTCATAATTCATAGAGGGAAAATATCATTATGATTTAAGAATTAAATGTCATTCAAACCTTTTTATTATGACAAAATATGTGTAATTATACTTTATGAAAAGCATTCAATCTAATGAAACATTAGAGAATATAAAGCAAAACAAGGGTTCTAGCAATGAGAACTTGAGTTATTTATCAATTTGGCATAAAACTTCTGTGCCCAGACCAGAACCATGTCTGTTTTGTCAATGTGTAGACCAGACAACAGGTTCATTTTGAGTCATTTCACTTGAACTATCTAAGAACATTAATGAATACCAACAGATACCTGGGCAGTCATAAGATGGATGAACGTAGCCATGTCAGGCATTGGGAAAACAGCAGCTCTGATATCCTGACTAGGCTGAGTTGGAGACAGTAATCCATTCATTAACCATTAACTAAGTTCCTAATATTTGCCATCTAGACCTTAAAGATGATACAAAGGTTAACTACTGCAGTTAACTACTTTACATCTTCATCAACACTGTAAGGATGTGGAGAAAAAGAAATATTCGTGCACTGTTGCTGGGAATGCAACTTGGTAGAGCCACAATGAAAAAGAGCATGGAAGGTCCTCAAGAAATTAAAAATAGAACTACCACACAATACAGCAATACCACTTCTGAGTATTTATCTGAATACATTGAAAACACTAATCTGAAAAGATATACACACCCCAATGTTCATTGGAGCATTATTTACAACCAAGAAATGAAATCAACATAGGTGTCCAGTGACAGATGAATATATAAAGATGTGGGAAAAAGACAATGTGATATGCATATGCATATATACATGTGTTTGTGTGGGCATATATGCATATATATATATATATATATATATATATATAATGGAATATTATTTGAACATAAAAAAGAGTAAAATCTTGACATTTGCAGCAACATGGATAGACCTAGAAGGTGTTATCCTTCTAGAGAAAGATAAATACTGCATGATGTCACTTATATGTGGAATCTAAAAAATAATATCAATAAATGTATACAGCAAACAGATAGATTCACAGATATAAAAAACAAACTAGTGGTCACCAGAGGGTAGAGGGAAGAGGGAAGGGATGAAATAGGGGTAGGGGATTAAGAGACGCAAACTAATACACGTAAAACAGATAAACAACAAGGATATGCTTTACAGCACAGGGGATTAGAGTCATTATTTTGTAATAGCTTTAAATGAAAATGACTAATGGAATCTAAAAGACAAAATAAATGATCATATAAGACAGAAAAGGACTCACAGATATAGTGAACAGACTAGTGGCTGACACACTGGGGGAGAGTGGGGGAATAGGCAAAATAAGTGAAGGAGATTAAGAGGTACAAACTACTAGTTATAACTAAGGCACAGAGATGTAGTGTACAATACAGGGAATAGTCAATAATAGTGTAATAGCTTTGTATTGTGCATAATCTAAAATATCAAATCATTCTATTATGTGTCTGAAACTAAGATATTTTAAATCAACTATACTTCAATTTAAAAATATATGTCCAAATAAATAACACAAGGTACAAGGTGATAAAAAACCATAAAAGAGGGGGATGTTAAAGTGTTTGGGGAGTTCAGAGGAGGGAAATACTGCTTTTAGAAAGGAAGACTATGCAGGAAATGATATTTGAGTTAAACCTAAAAGAAAAATATTTAGAATTCAGATAAAGAGAGATTGGAGAACAAGAGAGGAAGATATTCTATTAATAGAATAGGGAGAATAGCACATGTATGTGTGTGTGTGTACACACACATAACTATTAAGGAGTTGAAAGCATATTTAGTGATCATGCTGCATGGCTGAAGTGAGGCTGAAAGGAGTATATTGAGAGATAAGACTAGAAAGATTAATCAAGAGCTGACTCTGGGGGAGGAGGGTCCTAGAGTGCATCATTAAACAGACTGAAAACTGTTCAGGACTGAGGGACTTCACAGGGATTGGACATCTAGTGACAATAGGATGCCTCATGTCTCAGAAATGGCTTCACTATATGCCTAACAGGAGGGGTGGTTGGGCAAACATTGTTTCATAGGCTTCCAAGTACTTTTGATTGGCTGCAGGTTCTATCCAAGTACAGCCTTAAATTTCAAGGGAGCTCGGGAACTAATTAGAGTATACCTAAGCTCTGTGTTGAGAAGAAATCTAGTTTGCTTCCTTCTCTCAAGACCCCACCACTTTTACTTGATATTGCCAAGTACAATGATTATTGAGTGGAACAGTATGTGTGAGCTCAGGGAAAGGAAAATAAGAGCATCAGATTAAATATGATGGGTATAAGGGAAAACTTCAGTCAAACACAATAACTTACTATATGGTTTTGAATAATGTACTTTGTCTTATCCATATTTGTTTCCTTTAATGAATATTAGTAGCTGACAGCTGCCTATATTTCAATTCAGGACTCAAAGCAAGGTTGAGATCTAACTTTACAAAACTCAGTTATCAAACATGTAGTCAGTTTCTGCTTGAACATTTGACATATGTTGATAATACTCCTTACCAGAGATGTTAGAACAGAAGTAGAATTATGTATAAAGGCAGTTTCAGAGATAACATCAGCAATAAATAATATTAATATAGTTACAAGGAAAGGAGATTGATTACCTTTAACAAATACATATTGAGCACTTAGCTTCCTGCCTAGCATAGATTTTAAGGTATGGGAATCAATGGGATGCTGATAAAGTGACCATATAATTTAAGGTTGAAACCAGAATACTTTTGAGGGAAAAGAGGGTCTCAGTTAAATTATAATGAAATAGCAAGTGCTCCCTGGTGGCTCAGACAGTAAAGAATCTGCCTCCAATGAGAGAGACCCAGGTTTGATCCCTGGGTCAGGAAGATACCTAGGAGAAAGGAATGGAAACCAACTCCAGTGTTCTTGCCTGGAGAATCCCATGTACAGAGGAGCCTTCAGGGCTACAGTCCACAGGGTTGCAAACAGTCAGACACCACTGAGCGACTAACACACAACACACAAACAAGAGCTATCCTGAGAAAACTGAGACGTATGGTCATTCTTGGTTTTTAAAATATGGCTTGTAGCTTGATGAAGTTGGCATGTCAAAAACTCTTAGTATAAAATGGGGCATGAGACCAAACCCAAAACAATGTGAGTTGGAAAAAAAATGTTTTGAGAAGAACTATAATCATTGAGAAAGTAAGATTTGAAGTTTGAGTAGATGATAAATTTTTTAGTAGGCCTAGACATCAAGGTAAAGGAAACATTGAAGCAAATTTTTGAGTAGGCTTAGACATCAAGGTAAAGGAGATGTAGAAGCTTTAAGAAGTCTAATTAACAGTGGAAAGGTAGAAGTGAAGTGGATGTGAGAGGGAGCTGGAGGAAGTACACCTGACCTGAGTGGAATGGATATCTGAACAGAATTCTTTAAAGGATGACTCCATCGACTCCCCTCGAAAAGCAGTCTTAAAAGATAGTACTCCTTACTTCTCCTGTAAGAAGTGATTTCCCTCTTTAGAAAACCAACTCCAATTATGGATTTCATGCATGTCAGGCTCAACAGGCAGAGATGTGATTGCATTAGAAAGTGGTATGCAGCTATGCAGTGTGTGCACTTTAAAATTACTAGGAGAATAATAGTTTGCAATCTTTATGTAAATCAGTCAGCTTTTCTGCCTTTATCATTCCCTCCCAGCATGGCAGGAAAAGTGCAAACCTCATCCTTTTGGAAAGAAAATGACTGATTAAATATTAATAAAGATTACTAACAAAGTAAGCATTATGACTAAGGTTGTAGAGAGCTGTGGGATCTAAATGGTGAACAAATTTATTCAGCAACAGGGCAAGTTATTCAGATGTTCTAAACCAGATGACACCACCTCTATAAACTACAGGGGGCACTGGGAGTGAGGCAGCATGGGAGTGTAGGAGGAGGGGACATTTGAAAGAAGGGAGTTAGTTATTTGCATTAAATAGTAGGCAAAACGGGGAATTTCAATGAAAAGCTCATAGCACATACATAGAGTAGCATGGAGGTTTTCACTTCCCCTCAAAATTGTTACATTTCTCTGGTCTTGCCATTTTGACCAAATAGGTCATACATGTTGCTCAATACAAGGTTGCAGTGCTGAGGCTTTCAGATCATATGCACACGTGACTGGGTAAAGTGGATTTTTTTTTTAATTTAAAAAAATCAAATAGTGAGACTTGGACATTTTCAGTGACAGGTGAAACAATGAATTAATAACTCCGAGCCAATTTTACCCATTTTCATGGATTTTTGTTTTAGATAGTCTTAACTTGGGTTTCTATAATAAAATGCAGTTGTATGTGTTTGTGTGTGTGTGTGTGTGTGTGTGTGTGTGTGTGTGGTAGTAGCTCAGTTGTGTCCAACTCTTTGCGGCCTCATGGACTGTAGCCCACCAGGCTCCTCTGCTCATGGGATTCTCCAGGCAAGAATACTGGAGTGGGTTGCCATTCCCATCCCCAGGGGATATTCCTGATCCAAGGATTGAACCAAGGTCTCCCACATTGCAGGCAGATTCTTTGCCATCTGAGCCACCAGTTACTAGATAGCTTAAATGACAGGCATTTAATTTTCTCACAGCTTGGGATGCTGGAAGTCTGAGATCAGGGTACCAGCACGATCAGGCTCTGGTGAGAGCCCTCTTAATGACTTGCAGACAGCTACCTTCTCACTGTGTACTCACACGGTCTTTCCTTGATGCATGTGTGTGGATAAAAGTAGCTCTGATGTCTCTTCCCCTTCTTATAAGGACACTGATTTCATTATGGGGTCCCACTCTCAAGACCTCATCTAAACCTAATCACCTCCCAAAGGTCCCATCCCTAATATCATCATATTGCTGGTTATGGCTTCAACATATGAATTGGAGCACACAAACACAGTCCGTAACAGAGACTTAGCTGGTGACACTCTTGGTGAAAGGCCAGAAGGGAACCATTGTCTCTTACATGTAGAAGCCACACATGTCCCATCTTTCACAACCTTCTCTGAACTTAAGGGTAATTTATCCTGCCTAGGCAGAGAGAGACTGAGATTGAAAGAGAGAGAGAGAAAGGAAGGGAAGAGTGCGAGAGAGAAAGCAAGTGAGCTAGCTCTAAGCAGGGTAGCAATCATGTTAAAAAAGCTGGGGACTTATATTTGATACTTATACCCAGAGCAGCCACTGCATGTCCTATCTGGTAACAAAGGCTTGGGGGTGAGGGAGGGCTACCTATGCCTCTGTGGTATCTCAGTCCATTTGGGCTGCCATAACAAAAATACCAGATTGGTGGCTTATAAACAACAGAAATTTATTTCTCACAGCTCTGTAGGCTGGGAAGCCCAAGATCATGGCGCTGGCAGATTTTCTGTGTGGCGAGAGCCCACTTCCTGCTTCAGACAGCATCTTCTTGCTATGTTCTCATGTGGCAGGAGGTGTGAAGGAGCTCTCTGGGTCTCTTTTATAAGGTACTAATCCCATTCTTGTGGTTTAATCACCTCCAAAAAGTCCCATCTCCTAATATCATCACACTGGGGATTAGGTTTCAACATATGAATTTTGGTGGAGGATAAACATTCAGTCTATAGCACATAGTATTCAAGCTGTACTTCCTTCCTTCTTTCCCTCTAGGAAAGTTGTCTCATTTTCGTTATTCCAACTCCACTGTATAATAAATAGGACATGAACCAATGGAGAGATTCTTCCAATGAGCACATTTCAACATTATTAGGGAAATAAAATGGGAGAGCATACATTAATCAGGGGATATACCCCCTGAGGCCTTCAGTGCCTTAGTCAAGGTCAAAAAATGAGCTGCCAAAAATTCTAAAAAATAATCCAGGTCGCCTGAGTCTTAGCAGAGTTCCTTTCTTCAAAAGCATACTGCTGAGACTCCTGCGTGGTCCAGTGGTTAGGACTCTGTGCTCCCAAGGCAGGGGGCACAGGTTCGATCCATGGTTGGGGAATTAGATCCCACATGCCACAACTAAGATCTGGCATAGCCAAATAAAAATAAATAAATAAGTAAATAAATAAAGCATACTGCTGACCTGAAAGCTTAAGAGACTCCTAAGACCTCTTTTGATAGGTATTCTCCTATAGGCTAGAAAGGTTACTAAAGTCATTTTTATAAAGGAAAGGGAATTAAAGAATGATAAGACTGCTGCAATTTCCCAAAGATTTATAGTTCAATTATATATGTTACAGTGAATAACTTATAGAACAAGGGACACAGGGGAGAATCCAGTGGGTAGAGTGAGGCCATCCTGAATTCAAATTTTTTGAAGGAAAAAATGAACTTTAATAATTATGTAAAGGATGTTAGAGGATTGTTGGGGGTACTGTTGTATAGTATCAGTAGATTAAGAAAGCCAAAATAATAGGCATTCTTCAAGACACTGAGAGTTTAATAAGGAGGGAGATCCAAGGTATCAAGTACACATCCAAAAGACCAACAGCTTCATTGTAAAATAATCAACTGCCATTAGTAAACACACTAAATAGATATGCTTAGAATTCTATTGCTTTTACATAAAACCACGAGCCTTCCAGAGAACCTTTCATTCAATTAAACTATTGACTTGGGTTGGGACCCTGCTAGGCTATGCACTTCATATACATTGGCAAAATTCAAGGACTGTTTTTCTTTTATCGACAAACACTAAAGACTAATGAATTAAGGAGAGCACCAGTTCAAACAAACAGGAAGAATGTCAACATCAGAGGTTTAAATATGATCCTAATTGATGAATTTAGTAATTATTTTCCTTGGTTAAAGATATTAAGTCAAATCTGGCATTTATAAAATAATAAGATAGAGGTATACAAAATATAAAACTTATTCTCAACACACACAAGAACATTAGACTTCCAGCTACTTCAACCTGGAACCTAGAAATAGACAAACAAACAAAAAAAATGAAATAAACCTGAAGTAGTTCACATAAATCCCATGAATTAAGTAAAGCTCAAGTATTTTGGCCCATATAATAAGTATTTCACCCTTTGCTCAGATTCATATATGAATACGACCAGATTGATATATAGATATCAATGCATCTTTGTATAAAAAAAATAAGCTTATCTCATTTGCCAATCTGTAGAAGATTAGAAGCAGCAAATCAGAAGCTACAAGCAAGCAAAGAAAGTTGTCATTTCAGGCTGACATATCACAATGAAAACTGACATACATTCTTGTAGCAAACAAGAGGATAAAACTTCTAAGACTATACCCAACAAATTTAAAAAACTGAAATGTGGAGCTCTTTGGAGTATGGATGACCTATCTCAATAAATACCAAGGGCATGATGTGCATGTCCTGATATTTAATGGTCATATCGATCTGTTTCTTCAGTCATCAAGCAAATTTTTTACATTATGTTGATTTTATTACCTTGGTTGTGAATTTACATAAAATATATTTCACTCCTTGATGCCTTTCTAAACATTTCAGTTCTTAAAAGACAAATCTAAGGTTTTTTAAAATCAACATTTTTAGAATACCTCTGTTGATGATGGTAGATTAAAAGAAAATTACCATGTGTATCTGTGTATGAGAGGAGAAATATGGATTCTTAGTATGAGGAAAGAAATATTGATATAACTTGGATGCCTGGATAAACACAATCAGGGCAATTCCTAGGTTGTGAAGTAAGGGAGCCTGGGTAAATATTTTCTGTGAGGCCCCTGACTGCATAAACAACTTAATTTTAAAACATATTATAAAATCAGTGGGCCCACAGAGGTTTATAATGAAGATTTAGAATATTGGGTAAAAAAAATATTTGAAGTCATGGATAAAGAAGATATACTTTTGTATGTGTTTATTATACAAAACAAAAAAATGCAGATGAGGCATCTTAGTCATGCCCAGGAACTATTTCTCTCTGCTCAGGTCCCAAAACAATCTCTTTGTCTATTTTATTATTAAATGTGCCATTCTTAGATAACTTTATATTTCTCACCACGAAAAAAAAAAAAAAAACACTGGTATTAGTCACAGTAACATGGCCCTTCACAACCAGTTTATTATAAAATAATACAGACCTCTTTCTTCTGCAGTTTCCTAATGCCATTTATTTAATGCCGGTTATACCATAACCCAAGACACTACATCATCCATCCTGCCTCTTCTAAATACTGGTATAGAGTGACTCTTTAAATTTGTTACTGTTCTCTGTAGATGATGACCACAAATACAAGTGTTCTCTGGAGTATGCAGAGAAATGTGAGCAAGAATTGCTCTTCTGGTCATAGTAAATTCATCATTTAAAATTTTATAGTATAAATATAGAGATACATCTTTCAATCATGGCTTCTTTTGAACTCTTCAGGCCATAATCACCACCAAATAAAATCCATCAGAAAATCCTTAAAAGTCTCCCTCCCAAATATATCCAAAATTGAACCACTCTTCTCTATCTCAACTTCTACAATCCTAATCCAAGCCACCATCACTTTTCACTTAGGATTCAGGCACTCAGTAACCCATAACAGATTTCCTCAGTTCTTCTTCATATTCTATCTTATACAGCAGTCTGACTTATATTCTTGAAAGAGATCAGGCCACATCCTTGCTTAAAACAATGTAATGTCTTCGCATCATAATCAGAATGAAATTCAAATTCTTAACACTGTACAAAAGAAAAGCATTCATGATCTACTCTTTCCTATCTCACTAGCTTCATTTCCCACCTACCTCCTGCACACTATGCTCCCTACATATTCATTGTACAGACTACCCCAGAGCCCCTGTACTCTCTACAAATCAATCTCTAACATAATCCCTTTTCATTTCTTCATAGCACTCATAATTTACTAAAATTATCTTACTTATTAAGCTGTTTACTGTTTGTTTCCTTCCTTTTCCACTAGATGTAAGGCCCATGAAAGCAAGAATGTTATCTGTCATGCCTACTGTGGTATTCACTGTGAATAGTGGTAAAGTTGAGATTAGATCCAAAGACTGAGGCCAATTATTCCTTCTGAGGCTTAAAATCTACTTAGAGAAAGATGGAATACATTAAGAGTAATGCAGTAGAGTCCTCGTTTAGGAACTGATTATTTGAAATAGAACTGAAAGTGATAAAAGATGTCAGAAAAGACTAAGATTAGTATAGTCAAGAGTCTTAAAGGTAGATATTACAGAGGAGGTAGATTAAGTGCCTTCATCTCAAAGATGCCAGACAAATATACAAGTTAAAAGTAATATATACATGTGTGGAATCATTATTTTGTATCTGGACAAAATTTACTCTGTATCAATAACTCAAGTAAAATCCTCCCAGATTTTTACTCTTGCCATACAGCATTTCTACTCAGTGCTGATCTGTTTCCTGGGCAGAGGAGGGGATCATAATTCAAGTACTTATATTCTAAACTTTACCAATATGCAAAAAAGACCACTTCAAAAATAGATTTTCATCTTCCCACCGGACTCTCAGAAGTGACTGTGAACTAGGGAGTGACCCTCGATAACTTTAGTGTCCAATACGCTACAATCAAAATGTGGTCTTAATTATACTCAGATTTGTGAGAGAGGGTCATGAAATTTTAGAGAGAAAATGATGCTGTCATTAACATGCAAACCAGTCCTGTAGTTTCTACCAGTCTGTGCAAAAGACGTGTGCTGCAAATACATAGAGAATGAGCCATCAGTTGGATTGTGTGGGCTGCTTATAACAGGAGACAGAGTTGTAAAGATCTAAGAGAACTTTTTATAAGTCTGATCAGGCAAGAAAGATCATAGAAGCAATAGAATAAATTGATCTGGTGTCCATGCTGCCAGAAACAAAGACCCAAGACAAGGTCAGAAAACATGAGAGAGAGAAAAAAAAAAAAAGATTCCTGGGCTCAAATTCAAATTGACAGAAGCAATGACAATGGGAGAAGATGCATACTTGCACTAAGAAAGCTGAGAATTATAAGATTTTTCTTGTGATTTGGCTCAGAACACATCAGTGTTTCTCATAAGGTATTTATGCTGGGTTGTACATTCACATGAATTATGTATGCTGAAAATTTCTAATCTTAGGTGGTAGGAACAATGATTAACTCATGGTCCTGAAACAAGAAAGAGAACCTATTCTTGAAGGCTTCAGGCTGCTTGGGGTGATGACTTCGGGATGAAGTGTGCCATCTCGCCAGACCAAGACTTGTCTGACTTCCCAAACTAGGACAGCACATGTACTGAGGTATTTTTAAACAAATATATTGAAGTGCTTAATATGATTTCAAATATTATAATAAGCATGCATCACTTTTATAAAGAAGAAAATACTAAATGTCATTAATCTCACCACCTGGAGATAAGCACTGACAATTGGTATATTTCCTTTCATTTTCTTTTTGCTCCTGGTTGTTTTTTTGTAACCTGTATCATCCAATCTGGAACACAAAATAAGGTCATATCTCTTCTGATATTTGAGGTAATGTAAGTCTGAATCTCATCCCACAAATTTCAATCAATCCTTTTGTTCTCTTAGACAGTTCTTTCCTCAATATTCCTCAGAATTCTTATTCTGAGGGCATAATACTTTCATTGACTACTTGATCTATACTGCATACAATAAAAGGCAGGTAATTTTCCAAATGGAAAACAAATTGCTATTTAAAAAAATAGATGAATACTGAGTGGCCCATGGGTGGTCAGAACAAATGTGTACTATATTTCCATGCGTTCTCAAGCATTGTATTTTGGGGGTATCACACAGCCTTCATCTGAAGAACTGAAGTGAATAATACAAATAAAACAAATCCTAAGCACATTTTAGCCTCTCCTTTCGCCTTTTTTGGGAATACATCTCTAAGCATATTTTTCTTCCTCCTGATTTTAATTATTTTCTTAAACTACAATTTAAAAATAAAATAGGGCTTGAGCTAGTCTCCTTTCAGATGCCTTTTTGAATCATTAACCACCTTAGTTTGCATTTGTTTTTGACCGTTCATTCATTTCCATGGTGATTTAGAATAGCAGCTGAAAGGAAGAAGAAAACAGATTAAAAAAAAAAATCTGTCCTCTTATGCAAGAATAGGAGTGAGGACAGAAAACAGGGAAGTAGACTTACATAAGTATCATTCAGGATATGTAATCCATTATGTTGATAATAATCAAGGCACTTTACTGGCTGCTGCTTCTACTTATGCTAATGATGTCACTATTGAATTGGCATGCTCTGAAGGAAGTAAAACGGTGTATGTAGGACAAGTGCCAGATCTTCAATGTGATGGATTGTGGATGCATTATAGACTTCAGGCGAGATTTAGAGCATCTTCACATTTAGAGTATATACCCAGCTGGTGACCATCTCGTGTTAATACTTTGGAGTTTGGGGTATACCAAATCCAGCCAGGCTAGAGCAAAATTGTGAAATTGGTAACATATCATTGCAGAGTCCCCTATCTTTGCTTCCATATAGCTACCCTACCTTGTGGTATGCCAAAGAACTTAATGATGTGCTCATAATTAGTGGGGCTCCTTAGTACAGTATTGGAACTAAGTATGTCCCACTCTTGAATTTTCATCATTTATCCCCTTACAAACATTTCTATCCAGATTTAATTCCCTGTGATTCCTGAAGAATCACATCTGAAGGTATTTCCATAAAAACAGAGAAATGCTACATGGCAACATTTTGATAGGGATGTTTAATATCTAGCCCAATCATCAACTATTTCTTAATCTCAAAATACTCAAAGAACATTTTATAGATTTACTAGTACTATGAATGTGGACTGCCAGGTTTAATTGAAAAATTTGTAATAATTTTTATGAACTTGGAAATTTTTCTGATGAAAACTTAACACATGATCTTTGTAAAAGGAAAAGGGGATGGAATGCATAAAGTATAAGGAAAAAGATTACTCATATCTCATGTCCTGAAAGTAGCCAAAGTTAAAATGTTGGCATATATTCTTCAAAACTACATTGCTTGGATTAAGAAGCATCTGAAACTCACATGAATGCTGTAGAGAGTAAGTAACTGAATAATACAATTAAAGCATCTAGCATGATGCTTGGCACACAGAAGACTATATAAAAACATAACAGTAGTCTTTCAATTTCACATTTTATGTCTCATTTGATTCCCCATGCCACTGCCCTATTGTAAATGATATCCATAGTGTCACAAACAATGTTTGTGTCATCACAAAATTCATATGCTGAAATTCTTATCCCCAATGTGATGGCATTTTAGGAGGTGGGGTCTTTGAGAGGTGACTGGGTCATGAAAGCAGAGCCCTCACGAATGGGATTAGTGCCCTTTTAAGAGAGACCCCACAGAGCTCTGTGGTCCTTTCCTCCATGTGAGGACACTGTGAGAAAACAGCATCTATAAACCAGTAAGCAGGCTCTCACCAGACACTGAATCTGTCAGATCTTGGACTTCCCAGCCTACAGAACTGTGAGAAATAAATGTTTTTGGTTCAAACTAGCCAGTCTATGATGGTTTTATTATAGCACTCTGAATGGGCTAAGACAAGCAGTATATTAGCATTATTTTTCTCAAGATAGTTCTTATTAAGAATAGAGATTTCCAGACCCTGAGTACCTGAAAA
The DNA here is from genome assembly GCF_033118175.1 of Dama dama. Classification (NCBI taxonomy): domain Eukaryota; kingdom Metazoa; phylum Chordata; class Mammalia; order Artiodactyla; family Cervidae; genus Dama; species Dama dama. The sequence goes on from NC_083714.1 coordinate 26,120,433, forward strand.
TTTTCTAGTCAGTAGATCTGAGTAGAAAACTGGCATATTATATGTGCCAATAGTTCAACACATTAATCGGGTTCACAGATTTGAGAAACTACACTTTATGGATATCACTCAATGAGCATACAAAGGGCATGCCCCAAAACTTCTCCTGAGAATGCTGATAAAAATTCAAAACATCTCACTGCAAGATAGGTGTTGGTGGTGATTCTGAGCCATCTTGATGCACAGCCCTGAGAATCTTTGTCCTCCACCACCATGATGTCTTTCTGTTGTGTGCTTATGCCCTAGTATGTGCTGTATTATCTTCCATCCATGAGTTTGAGTTCATGCTTTTTTACTAGCAGCCCCAGGAGAGCATATTTACATTCTTGATATCTTTGTGTCACCTCACATTACTTAGCATAATGTGTTGCACCCAGCCACAGATCAATCAATATTATTGACTCACCAAATGATGAATTTGAAGCAACCAGTCAATACTACATTAGTCCTAAGGGAAAAGAATATGGAATGCACTTGTTTTGAACAACCTCCATTTGCCCATGTTGCTGGAACAACCATTTCCCTCTGGGCAGAGTGAGGAACAGCTCCCTCTATCTTCTATCCAATTCATCCTTCTCCAGCCCCTCCTGACTATAGTCCATAAGTCTCTGGCGGACATTTTTTAAAAATGAATACATGAGTTATTGCCAAAATTCACACAAATGTGCCTAAAACCTAATCTGGTCTGTTCTTGGTGGCTCTGGTTAATTCACCACAATTCTTTTACTACTCTCTTCTAGAAGCTTGGAAATGATGAAATATCAGAACTTCCTTAAGCTGCCAATTCTTTCACTATAGTTATTATCAGTGTGACAGTGAGAAACAAACTGCCTAGAGTGAAATGTTTGCTCTTATCATTGTCGAACTTGGGGCAAGGTTCTTACCTTCTCTATGGATTGGTTTTCTCATCTATTAAAAGAAATGTGGGAGCATACTATCAGTATCCATCCCACAGTGTTTTGTAAGAATTGTATTTTATAATGCTCATAAAGAACTCAGCACCGTGACTGACACATAATAATCACTCTGCAAATGTTAAGAGAGGACAAGGCTATTAATGACAGTGGCAGAACTCTGAGAAGAAATAGGCCAGTGTCAGGACCGTGGGAACCAAGAACTCATGCACAGCTGTTCTGACAACAGAGGTCAGGGAGGGGAGCAGGTACTAAATCTGAGGCACTAGTAATCCCAGCACTGAAAGGGGAACCTGATAAAGAGGTGAGGGCCTGGCTTTGCCATGAGTTTCTTACATACTTTCAGCATGAACCCACTGGTGCAAGCTGTAAATGATTACTCCAGCAATGTGGAAGTGTTTCTTTCCCAGGATGTTTTGTAAGAAATTCTGGATTGCTGGTGTTTAACTGATTAAAAAAAACACTTACTGACCTGATTTGATTTTTTTACTCCCAAAGTAGCAAACTGTACATTAAGTGGCTAATTAGCTTTCCCTATGTGGATGTCAAAGGAGAGAAGGCAGCTACAATAAAACAATAGTTGCAGAACCATAGCAATTGAATCTTCCCCACCACTGGGGTCAATGCCACTTTGTAGCATCTCTGTTGACAATGGTTCTGTTATACAGTCTGAAATGAGTAATGTCAACCATGGATCCTCCAGGTTGTATCCCTATACTCTTGAGAGCACTTAGATACCCACTTCCATCTTTGAAAGCATCGTGAAAAAGGATGTGTTAAGTGATCTTATTGTGGTCATGATTTCACAAAATACACATATATCAAATCATCACATTGTACATCTTAAATTTACACAATGTTATATGTCAATTATACCTCAATAAATTTGGAAGTAAAGAGCTGTATAGTAGGTAGTCCATGGGCCTCTCAGCCCCAAGGACCACTTTTCCCCTCAGGCTGGAACAGAACCTACTTTTCAGTGGGAATCTGAGGACTTACATTTTCTCCCTTTTTTTTTACTCAGGAAGCAAAAATATTGAACACTGTAAATGTTGGAGACAACAGCATTGAAATGTGAATCTCTTGCCCTGTACAGCAGACTTCTGTGACCCTGACCAGCCACTGTTGTCCATGCTACAGTTCCAGAATCACAGCCCATGAAGTGTTCTGGACAATTGTATCATCTTTCCACTAGGCAGAACATTTTATCTTTGACTGTCTTGCTGCTCCAGTAATGTGGACTAGACTAGACTCTCTTCACCTCTCTGCAGGAAAAGGTACTGGGAACCTTGCAGATCCATTAATAATTTATCCTCATCCTATTTCTCTCCCACTCCTTTCCTCACTCCTGCCAACATACACTAAAAATTTTCTCCATGATGTTACTTATGCTATTTCCTCCCCCAGAGATGCACTCCCTCCTCCTCACTGCCTCTTCAAATTCTACTCATCTTTCAACACCCAGCTCAACTTCTGCCTCACTAATTAAGCCTCTTCTGCCAGTGCTAGCACACATTCGCACATTGCTCTTAATTTCTTCTGAGTTGACATGATAGTGTAAGTCAGTCATTAAGTCAATTGTTCATTTTTTAAGAAAATGCCTATATGTTACTAGTGGTAACATTTTATGTACAAACACAATTCTGGAGTTTGGAGCATGAGCTAAAATATATGGAAGGGAAATTTATATTTGATACTTCTTTTATATTTCCTACAGCACTTTTCACAGATTCTCTAAACATATAAAAACTTTCACCTCTCTGAACATGAAAGTATGCTGAAAGTGAAAGTTGCTCAGTCATGTCTGACTCTTTGTGATCCCGTGGACTATACAGTCCTTGGAATTTTCCAGGCCAGACTACTGGAGTGGGTAGCCGTTCCCTTCTGCAGGGGATCTTCACCCAGGTCTCCTGAATTGTGGGCAGATTCTTTACCAACTGAGCCATGAGGGAAGCCCAAGAATACTGGACTGGGTAGCCTATCCCTTCACCAGTGGATCTTCCCGACCCCGGAATCGAACCTGGGTCTCCTGCATTGCAGGTGGATTCTTTACCAGCTGAGCTACTAATAGTCAGATTATCTTTGTCCAGTACCTATTAATCTTTGTCTCCTATAAGATTTCTTCTCCTAATAAATATCCAAAGTTCATTTTATTTCTAATTTTTAGTAAGAGGAAAAGCATAAGAGAAGAGGTAGTATCACATTTAAGATGAAAGAAAAAATATAAAAGAAAATCAAGTTGCAAACATTCTCTTACTGTGGATGGTGACTGCAGCCATGAAATTAAAAGACGCTTGCTCCTTGGAAGAAAAGCTATGATAAACCTAGACAGCATATTAAAAAGCAGAGACATCACTTTGCAGACAAAGGTCCATATAGGCAAAGGTATGGTTTTTCCAGTAGTCATGTATGGATGTGAGAGGTGGACTATAAAGAAAGCTGAGCACAGAAAAATTGATGCTTTTGAACTGTGATGTTGGAGAAGACTCTTGAAAGTCACTTGAACTACAAGGAGATCAAACCAGTCAATCCTAAAGAAAATCAGTCCTGAATATTCATTGGAAGGACTGATACTGAAGCTCCAATACTTTGGCTACCTGATGCAAAGAGGCAACTCATTGGAAAAGACCCTGATGCTGGAAAGATTGAGGGCAAGAGAAGAAGAGGATGGCACAGGATGAGATGGATGGATTGCAATACCGACTCAATGGACATGAGTTTGAGCAAACTCCAGGAGATAGTGAAGGACAGGGAAGCCTGGCACACTGCAGTCCATGGGGTCACAGAGTCAGATATGGCTTAGCGACTGAACAACAGCAAACTCATTTTCTTTCCAATTTTTAAAAAGAGGAAAAGTTTAAGAGAAGAAAAGGTGCAATATTACATTTAAGACAAAATAATTAAAAAAAAAAAAAGAAAAACAAGTTTTAAACATTCCTTATTACTTCTTTGCCAGCAAAACTGATTTTAGACCAGACTTACTGGTCTTGCTATTGAACCCTAACCAGAGCAGAATCTGCTCTTCTGATTATGTTTGGCTCAGCAAATGAGATAAAAAGTCATGAATTAGCATCTATTGGGAACTCTCCAGACTCTAAATATTCTATGTGTATTTATTTCTTCAAGGAACAATCCAATGAAGAGAATTTTATTCCCATTTTACAGACAAGGAAAGAGAGACCCAGGTGTAACTTGCTCTTATTTGTAGTAAGTAGTTTGCAGAGCCAGAACTCAAAACCTGCTCTGGTTTTATTACAGTCTCCATATTCAAAATTATGCTGTGTGGTCTGGCTTTCTCTGGATTGGCTGAGGGCTTGACTAGATGGATTTACTTCCTATATCTAATCAGGGTTAGGGAAGGCAAGATCTTAACACAGTTACGTGATGCCAATGTATTTATTAATACCACTACTTTAATACAGCAGAAAAAGCTACTGCTCATGAGGTATCACATATGGCATAAAAATTATGCACTTAGAAGTCAGACAAGCTGGTTCGCTAACTCTGCCACTAATTAACTGTGTGATAGCAGGCAAGTCATTTAACCTCCTTTAGCCTCAGTATATTTCTTCCCATCTGAAAAATGAGGGAAATGAATTAGGTTATCTGCATTCTAATATTCTATTATTTAAATATCAAAATTATTACTCTAAAATAAAAGAGACAGTTGTGTAAGGATCTGCAATTAAACCAAAGAAAAAATCTGGCTCAATAGATTTAAATATATGTGTTAAGCTAAATTTAGTGTTCCAGCACTCACAGAAAAAATTGTCTTGCAAGTTAATACAGCAATTGGTGTGAATGGTAAAGTTTTCCTATCTTAAAGAGGAAAGTATCTCATTATCCTATCACTAAAACAAAGCCCAGAGTGAAAAAGGCCAGAAATATTATAGGAATCCACATTCACAACTTGAGTAAATGAGGCTATGGTATAGAAACTAGAGTAACTCCAACCTGTCTCAGAAGTTTGAGCTGAGATGGCATCATGAATAAAATATGAGGTCATAATATGCACTCTAGTGTTTCAGCCTTCCTCAGCCTTCCAATACAAGAAAAGCATTTGTCTAAACCTCTCTGTGTTGATTCTGGCTGTTTATTTACATGTATTGTGTCTGAGCATTTAGACTCTTTGGGAACAAGCTCTTTAGGAAGAAAAAAGTAATTTATAGCCAGATTTATAGTCAGATGTCTTAAAATATGATTCAATGTGACTTCTTTTGTAGTTTGATACCACAGTAAACCTAAATCACACTGATTTCTCAGTGGTAAAAATATTAAGTCGCAATGTTTTGTTAACTGCTGACCTAATATTTGATGGGGATGAAATGAAGATTGGAGTTCCATTGACAGGAAGAATAACTTTGTCTGCATTTGATTCACGGTTGATTAGAAGTTGGTATAACTACCCAATACCTTTCATTTTCAAGGCTCTGAGGTTGAAATTTGTGAATGACAGAACATTCTAATTGGGCAATTTCATAAAATGTGAATACTACCTGAAATACAAAAGCATATGGGAAGGGAGTCCAGTAAGTAAGTAAGTAAGGTCACTCAGCTGTGTCCGACTCTTTGCGACCCTATGGATTGTAGCCTACCAGGCTTCTTCCATGGGATTTTCCAGGCAAGAGTACTGGAGTGGCTTGCCATTTCCTTCTCCAGAGGATCTTCCCCACCCAGGGATCGAACCTGGGTCTCTCTTATTGTAGGCAGACACTTTACCATCTGAGCCACCAGGGAAGTCAGACTTATTTAAATACAATTTTTGGATGTGTTTAAGGGTAACATGTTTATCATTGTGTATGTATGCATAGATATAAAAGTAAAAGAGAAAAGGAAGAAGGAGGAGAGGGAACCACAAAAATACCATCTACCAGATTCTGTTGCAAAGCATGTTCAATAGCAGATTCAGCTTTGGGGCTATGGCAGATAATGTTGTTCTTTTTTTGTTTTTTTTTTTTTTAATCCCATAGTCATTTACTCAACTTCTTTCTAAAATATTTTGTTTGCTAAAATTTTCCTAGGCCCAGGAAATAAATTACAATAGGTCTAAGTCAGTTACGGCAATCCAGTTCCCCTTTCCCAGTGAATGGACTAGTTGGGGACATATGATGCAATTCTGGCTAATAGGATACACAAGAGAGTCTGCTGGGAGATTCAGGAAAAGATTTTCCTCCTCTAGAATCTCTCAGCAAGCTTAGATCTATCATGATTCATCTCCTGGTACTGGGCATATTTTAGCTTTAGCAACATCCAGCCTTTTGTTTCCATGTGTTCCTTTCTGCTTTGAACATTCTCATATAAGGGCATGCTGCTTAGAGCTATTTCAGTCACCTAGTGACCACAAGGGAAGGACAAAAAAGAATTACAGAGATGCCTACCCAGTGCCCTGACATCATTTGTTCTGTTGAATTAATCCTATCATCAACCTCCTCAGGATTTCCCCTTTAGAGAACACTAAATGTTCTTATGGTCGAAACCACTGTTAATCTGTTTTTCCGTTACTCGTGCCATGCATGCATGCTAAGTCATTCCAGTTGTGTGCGGTCTCTGTAACCCCATGGACTGTAGCCCGCCAGACTCCTCTGTCCATGGGGATTCTCCAGGTAAGAATACTGGAGTGGGTTGCCATGCTCTTCTCCAGGGGATCTTCTTGACCCAGAGATTGAACCCACATCTCTTATGTCCCCTGCCCTGGCCGGCAGGTTCTTTACCACTAGTGCAACCTGGGAAGCCCACTTGTGCCATAAACATCCTCAATCATACAGAAACCTATCCAGACACTGGAACCAATTCTAAACAGTGGAAATAAAATTAAACAGCCAGAGTCTCTAATACTGGAGAAAACATAAACTTCCAAATCTGGCTCTGTTTCCTAACTTATCTCAAACTTCAGTTCAGGTCAGTCATTCAGTCATGTCCGACTCTTTATGAAACCATGGACTGCAGCATGCCAGGCCTCCCTGTCCATCACCAACTCTGGGAGTTTACTCAAACTCATGTCCATTAAGTTGGTGATGCCATCCAACCATCTCATCTGTCATCCTCTTCTCCTCCTGCCTTCAATCTTTCCCAGCATCAGGATCTTTTCTAATGAGTCAGTTATTTGCATGAGGTGGCTGAAGTATTGGAGTTTCAGCTTCAGCATCAGTCCTTCCAATGAATATTCAGGACTGGTTTCCTTTAGGATGGACTGGTTGGATCTCCTTGATCCAACTCTCAAGAGTCTACACAGACTCTTCAAGAGTCTTCTCCAACACCACAGTTCAAAAGCATCAGTTCTTCGTGCTCAGCATTCTTTATAGTCCAACTCTCACATCCATACATGACTACTAGAAAAACCATAGCTTTGACTAGATGGACCTTCGTTGGTAAAGTAATGTCTCTGCTTTTTAATATGCTGTTTAGGTTGGTCATAACTTTTCCTCCAAGGAGCAAGTGTCTTCTAATTTCATGGCTGCCATCACCATCTGCAGTGATTTTGGAGCACCAAAAAATAAACTCTGTCACTGTTTCCACTGTTTCCCCATTGCCATGAAGTGATGGGACCAAATGCCATGATCTTAGTTTTCTGAATGGTGAGCTTTAAGCCAACTCTTTCACTCTCCTCTTTCATTTTCATCAAGAGACTCTTTAGTTCTTCTTCACTTTCTGCCATAAGGGTGGTGTCATCTGCATATCTGAGGTTATTGATATTTCTCCCGGCAATGTTGATTCCAGTTTGTGCTTCTTCCAGCCCGGTATTTCTCATGATGTACTCTGCATATAAGTTAAATAAGCAGGGTGACAATATACAGCCTTAACATACTCCTTTCCCTATTTGGAACCAGCCTGTTGTTCCGTGTCCAGTTCTAACTGTTGCTTCCTGACCTGCATACAGATTTCTCAAGATTTCTCAAACTTCAACTTGGCCTTAAATTGTTCCTACTCTTTTCTTTTTCCTACTCTTGATTATGTTGTCCTCTGTCTTTCCAGACCAGCCCCAAGTACTGATCACACACAGTGGCACTTGACTATACAGAGAGGTGTGTTTTTATTTCTGTGTTTTAAATCCATGTCATGTCTCCAAAAAGACTGTGGACACCTTGAGGGCAATGTTTGACTTTTATACCCAACACAGAATCTAGTTAAGAGAGTAAAGTTTCTACTTGTTGAATTGACTTACAGTTCTTTTCTCTGTCTTATTCATGCTACAGATGCTGAAACTCAATTTTTTCCTTCAAGATGGCTGCTAGTGGGAACATGATCTTTTCCATCAGGTTCTAGAGGGAGAGTCTTCTGCTCCATTTCCCACTCCCTTTCATGTAAATAAGTTTTAAGTGAATAAAAGCATCATAACTGAAACTATTTTTATTATCTCAGGCCTCTGATTTTCCAAAGGCAATCTGTCATTTTTGTACCTCATGTCATTTTTTTGTATATAACAGCCCAAGCAGCTTGAGAATGCCATCAAAAAAGGGGTATATCAGTGGATATTTTTGTGATCCAAACAATGGTAGAGTAACAATGCCAAGTCAATTTAAAAGTCTTGAATAAACTCAATGTTACTATTATAAAAAGAATAGCAGAGCCCTGAGGATTATGAAGACATCATTTTGAGTAGTTGTTTGTACTTTTCCTTGGTGTTAGGCCATAGGTTAATTAAGCAAGCACGCAGGTAAAAATAAGTAAAATAAGAAATACATACACAGCTTCTACAGACTACAACACTCTCAAGAGTCAAACAAAATATGAAGTCAGAATCGAGCATTTAGCGTCCTGGTTGACTCATACAAATTTTATTTCCTTAAAAACATTCAAGTTTTACAACTACATAGTGAAAGAAAGTGTTAGTTTCTTGATCATATATGACCTCTTTGCGACCCCATGGACTATAGCCTGCTAGGTTCCTCTATCCATGGGATTTTCCAGGCAAGAATACTGGAGTGGGTTGCCGTTCCCTTCTCCAGGGGATCTTCCCAACCCAGGGATTCAACCTGGGTCTCCTGCATTTCAGGCAGAGTCTTTACCATCCGAGTTACCAGGAAATCTGGGTTTTGCAACTATATAGATGACCCAAATCTATATTTTCAATTGAAACACTGAATTCCTGGCTTCCCACATAACTAGATGTTCTGGCTTTCTATTTCTATTACTATAAATCAGGTACAAGTTTCTCCTCCAAATCATCAACAAACTCAAGTGGACTCATTTGAAAAATGATGTATCATCCTCACCAATAGATGGCTTGAGTACATGACTTCTAAAGGCCTTCATTTTACTTGTGATTCTTTCCTACCCATTCCATTCCTTTCGCTGTGGTCATTATATTTTATGTGAAAGAGTCAAAGATAATGTCTTTCTTTGAGCAATTCTAAGATGAATGTCAGGAAAAACAGGCAATTAGAATTTTAGCACCTGCACAATTCAATTCCAAAGCACTTTAAACAACAGTGCTAAATTCACTATACAAAAGCAAATGTTTATCTTAAATATGGTTTAATCTTCTTTTCCAGGAAGCTTACATAACAAAAAATACAGCTGGAGGCTATAGTGACCCATTTATAACCATCGTTGGATTTGTTACCAGGGAACCTGTCGAAATCAGCTTAGTTTGTTTGAATGGCTCATTCTGGCTCTCTGTGCCTTTCTTCCCATTTGATTTTAGGAGCTCAAACTGGTTTAGTGGTGCCAGCTAGGGGAAATGGTTTTCTTTGACTTTGCCAACTCGGCAGGACTAGAATAAATGGAATAAATGGCTATCCACATATTGCAGTGTTTCAGGGGTTGTTCATTTGTTTCTTCCTCTACACAGTGTTCTCTTTACCAGGAGGGATGGCTTTAGATTCTCTCCCCAAACTTGTCACTCTGGGATAAAACAAATCATACAGTAGGCAACATATGACATGTAAACAGGGCTTCCTTAATGGTTCAGATGATAAACAACCTGCCTGCAATGCAGGAGACCCAGGTTTGACCCCTGGATCGGAAAGATCCCCTGGAAGGGAACAGCTACCGACTCCAGTGTTCCTGCCTGGAGAATTCCATGGACAGAGGAGCCTAGTGGGCTACAGTCCATGGGGTTTCAAAGAGTCAAACATGACTTATATCTTTCTTTTAGGGAATCAGTCAATGTGCTAGACTGATTATATGTGACTAGCAGAAAGGAAAAGAGGGCAAGTTAGTTAGTGTAAAATAATCAAATGCCAGTAACCAAGCAAATGTAAGTAGCCACATTTTGCTCCCTGCTTAGAAGGAGGAAAGGGTGGAGTCTAATTAGCCATGGCAAATACTGCTCTCATCTTTGTTCTTCAGAATTTGGTATCCTTACACTCCTTGCTCATGATTCATTCTCTTATTTATTAAACAGGGCCTACAGTGACAACCTGCTATATTAGTTTTCTATTGCTGGCTATAAATTATCACAAATTTATAGGCTAAAAACAACTTTGATTTTATAGCCCTGTTCTGCAGGTCAGAGGTACAGGCAGATTTGACCAGATTCTCTATTCTGAGTCTCACAAGGCTGAAATCAAGGTGTATTGACCAGAATGGGCTCTTTCCTAAGATGTATGGGGAAAAACTCACCTCCAGGCTCATTTAGATTGTTAACAGAATCCAGTCTCTTGTGGTTGTGGACTAAAGTTTTCATTTTCTTGAAGACTCGCTTGGGATGGCGATCCTCTCACATGCTCCTCTTCATTTCAAAACCAGTGGCAATATGTACTTGGAACCTCTGGCTTCCTCTTCAGCTACCAGCTTGAAAAGAGTCTGTTTATAAAAGGAGACATCATGTTATTAGGTTAGACACATCTATATAATCTCCCTTTTGCTATACAATTTGCAAAGCATACAAATTTGTACATCCTACATGAGCCAGGGGGCAACATCAGGAAACTCTCAGATACTGCTAATGAGAATGCTATAGAATACGGTAGCTTTGGAAAACCAAGCAACCAGAAAAACTTGGTGGTTTCCTACAAAACCAAACATAAACTTACCATTTGATTCAGTAATCATATCCCTAGGTATTTACTCACCTGATTTGAAAACTTATATCCAGAGAAAACCTCTACATGAATGTTTCCAGCAGGCTTATTAGTAATTACCAAATTCTGACAGAAACCAAGATGTGCTACAATAGGTAAATAATAAGCAAACTGTGGTATATCCATATAATGGACTTCTACTTAGTGATAAGCAGGAATGTACTATCAATCCACACAATATGAATGGACATTAAATGTATATTGCCAAGTGAAAGAAGACTGTCTGAAAAGGTCTCATACTATTTAACTTCATTTACATGACATTCTGGATAGTGAACACATCAGTGGTCCTCAGGGGTTTATGCAGGAATGACAGTCAATAACATGGTAAAACTATTCTGAATAGTCCTTTAATGGTAGATATATGACACTATGCATTTGTCAGAACCCATAGAACTTTACAACACAAAAAGTGAACCTTAGTGTAGACAAATCTTAAAAGGAATTTAAGAGGGTAAGAATACAAGGAAGGACTCACACTGTGATCAGAGACTCTAACTGTATTACAGATATGATATAACGTCACTGAAAGGGGTGGGGGTGGGGCAAAGTGCTGACCTAAATTACTTTGAAAATGAGTAGAGTATGTAAGACTAAGAGCAAGGTGGGGGCAGTCCTAAGATGGCAGAGGAATAGGACAGGGAGACCACTTTCTCCCCCACAAATTTATCGAAAGAACATTTGAATGCTGAGCAAATTCCACAGAACAACTTATGAATGCTGGCAGAGGACAGCAGGCATCCAGAAAGGCAGCCCATTGTCCTTGAAAAGAGGTAGGAAAAAATATAAAAGATAAAAAAGAGAGACAAAAGAGTTAGGGATGGAGACCCATCCTGGGAGAGAGTTGTAAAAGAGGAGAAGTTTCCAAACATCAGGAAATCCTCTCAGCGGCGGGTCTATGGGGAGTTTTGGAATCTCAGAAGGCAATATAACTAGGAAGAAAAATAAATAAATAAATAAATAAAACCCACAGATTACATGCCTAATGGCAACTCCCAGTGGAGAAGTAGCCCAGACGCTCGCATCGGCTACCAGCAAGCAGGGCCTGAACAGGGAGGTGCGGGCTGCTTTGCTTAGGGTAAAGACTGGGCCTGAATGCCCTGAGGGCAATCTGAGGGAGCTAACGTGAGATAGCAACCCAAATTGTAGGATAGCCAGAGAGAGAGAAGAAAAAGAGAAATTTCCCACAGAAAGCCCTAACCTAAGGCACTGCTGGGCCTCTCACAGAACAAAGGACTGAATGAATACCAGAGGAGAGCTAGCCGGCAGCGGACTGGCCCATACCCCACCAGATACATGGAGTCAGGGAGGCAGGCGGGCAACAGTCAGAGCCCGAAAGTGGCAATCTCTGCCCCAGAGATGGCATTCTCTACCAAACTGCGAGCAGGCTCCCAGCTGCTAACCAAGTCTTCCTGGGATCCTGGACGGTTGACATCCGCCAGGAGGGTCGCAGCCAGAGATTAGCTCCCCAGAAGAGACACACGGCACACCTAAGACAGTGCTCCCGCTGCACACCCAGGAAACCTAGTGGCTGGTACCAGGGAGGTGATAAGATGCATCACACCTGGGGAGTGTGTGCTCACCAAGTATTTGGTCGCCTGAGCTGCTCGGACCTGGAAGGGCACAAAACGCAGGCCCAAAAGAGTCTGCTCCTTTGTGGAGTACCCGAGAACCTTAACCTGAGTGGCTTAGACCTGGAAAGTGGACGCAACCCAGGGCCTGCTTTAGACAGTTCCCCTGCAAAGCAACCTGGAGCCTGAGCAGTGTAGAATGGGAATGCACACATGCCTTGAGTAGGAGCAAACCAAGTGTGGTCGAGACACTGCGAGCACTCCCCACACACGCCAGTGATATTTGCTTGCAGTGTTCCTCCCTCCCCACAGCACAATTGAACAAGTGAGCTTAAATAAGTGAACACTTTCACCCCCTTGTGTCAGGGTGGAAATTAGACACTGAAGAGACTGGAAAACAAAAGAAGCCAAAATAAACACAGGGAACTGCTTTGGAAGTGACAGGTGCAACATATTAAAACCCTGTAGTTAGCACAGATTACATTGGAAGGGGCCTATAGATCTTGAGAAGTATATCTGGATCAAGGAATATCTGAAACTGAACTGACCCCACACTGCCCACAACAGCTCCAGAGAAACTCCTAGATATATTTTTACTGTTATCATTTTTTAAATTTTTAAGTATCTATTACTCCTTTAATTTTCATTTTATAACCTACTATTACCTTGCAAAAAAAAAAAGACCCTATTTTTAAAGCAAACTTCATATATTTTTTTTAATAACTTTTGTGATTTTGTTTTGTTTCCTTAATATTGTATTCTTGAGAGTCCAACCTCTACTCTAGATTTTTAATCTTTGCCTTTTGGTATTTGTTATCAATTTTGTACCTTTAAGAATTCAATCTTCAGTACCCATTTTTACTTAGGAGTGTGATTACTGGCTTGATTACCCTCTCCCCTTTCTGACTCTCCTTTTTCTCCCCTAGGTCACCTCGATCTCCTCCTTCCCCTTACTCTTCTCTACCCAACTCCGTGAATCTCTTTGGGTATTCTGGGCTGTGGAGAACACTTAGGGAACTGATTACTGGCTAGATCTGTCTCTCTCCTTTTGACCCACCTCCCCCCTTCTCCTCCTGGTCACCTCTATCTCCTACCTCACTCTTCTCTTCTCTATGTAACTCCATGAACCTCTCTGGGTGTTCCAGGCTGTGGAGAGCACATAGGGATTTGATTACTGGCTAGATTGCTCTCTCCCCTTTTGATTCCCCCTTGTCTCCTCCTGGTCACCTCGATCTCCCTCCTCCCTCTTCTCTTCTCCATGTAACTCAGTGAACCTTTCTGGAAGAGGACACAAATAGATGGAGAAATATACGATGTTCATGGATCAGAAAAATCAATATAGTGAAAATGAGTATATTACCCAAAGCAATCTATAGATTCAATGCAATCCCTATCAAGCTACCAACAGTATTTTTCACAGAACTAGAACAAATAATTTCACAATTTGTATGGAAATACAAAGAACCTCGAATAGCCAAAGCAATCTTGAGAAAGAAGAATGGAACTAGAGGAATCAACCTGCATGACTTCAGATGATACTACAAAGCTACAGTCATCAAGACAGTATGGTACTGGCATAAAGACAGAAATATAGATCAATGGAACAAAATAGAAAGCCCAGAGATAAATCCATGCACCTTTGGACACCTTATTTTTGACAAAGGAGGTAAGAATATACAAGAAAAGACAATCTCTTTAACAAGTGGTGCTGGGAAAACTGGTCAACCACTTGTAAAAGAATGAAACTAGAACACTTTCTAACACCATATGCAAAAATAAACTCAAAATGGATTAAAGATCTAAACATAAGACCAGAAACTATAAAACTCCTAGAGGAAAACATAGGCAAAACACTCTCTGACATATATCACAGCAGGATCTTCTATGACCCATCTCCCAGAGTAACGGAAATAAAAGCAAAAATAAACAAATGGGACCTAATGAAACTTAAAAGCTTTTGCACAACAAAGGAAACTATAAGCAAGGTGAAAAGACAGCCTTCAGAATGGGAGAAAATAATAGCAAACAAGGCAACTGACAAAGAATTAATCTCAAAAATATACAAGCAGCTCATGCAGCTCAATTCCAGAAAAGTAAATGACCCAATCAAAAAATGGGTCAAAGAACTAAAGAGACATTTCTCCTAAGAAGACATACAGAAGGCTAGCAAACACATGAAAAGATGCTCAACATCACTCATTGTCAGAGAAATGCAAATCAAAACCACAATGAGGTACCATCTCACTCCGGCCAGAATGGTTGCTATCCAAAAGTCTACAAGCATTAAATGCTGGAGAGGGTGTGGAAAAAAGGGAACCCTCTTACACTGTTGGTGGGAATGCAAGCTAGTACAGCCACTATGGATAACAGTGTGGAGATTCCTTTAAAAAAAAAAAAAGAAAAGAAACTAGAAACAGAACTGCCATATGACCCAGCAATCCCACTGCTGGACCTATACACCAAGGAAACCAGAATTGAAAGAGACACATGTACCCCAATGTTCATTGCAGCACTGTTTATAATAGCCAGGACATGGAAGCAACCTAAATGTCCATCGGCAGACGAATGGATAAGAAAGCTATGGTACATATACACAATGGAATACTCAGTTCAGTTCAGTTCAGTCGTCCAGTTGTGTCTGACTCTTTGCGACCCCATGAATTGCAGCACGCCAGGCCTCCCTGTCCATCACCAACTCCCAGAGTTACTCAAACTCATGTCCATTGAGTCAGTGATGCCATCCAGCCATCTCATCCTCTGTTGTCCCCTTCTCCTCCTGCCCCCAATCCCTCCCAGCATCAGGTTCTACTCAGCTATTAAAAAGAATGCATTTGAATCAGTTCTAATGAGGTAGATGAAACCGGAGCCTATTATACAGAATGAAGTAAATCAGAAAGAAAAACACCAATACAGTATAGTAACCCATATATACAGAATTTATAAAGATGGTAATGATGACCCTATATGTGAGACAGCAAAAGAGACATGGATGTATAGAACAGTCTTTTGGACTCTGTGGGAGAAGGCGAGGATGGGATGATTTGAGAGAATAGCATTGAAACGTATATTATCATATGTGAAACAGATCACCAGTCCAGGATTGATGCATGAAACAGGGTGCTCAGGGCTGGTACACTGAGATGACCCTGAGGGATGCAATGGGGAGGGAGGTGGTGTCAGGATGGGGAATACATGTACACCCATGGCTGATCCATGTCAATGTATGGCAAAAACCACTACAATATTGTAAAGTAATTAGCCTCCAATTAAAATAAATAGAAAGAAAAAAAAAAGCAAAGGGAACTGTACATGACCACTGTACTCTACTCAGTATAGTTTCATCCCCTGTGAGTAAAGACTAGCAATTCTGACAGTGTTATACTGCAGACTGAATGATTAGGTAAATGGATGGTGGGTAGCAAGAACTAGGTTCCTCACTGTTGTAGGAGTTTCCAGATAAGCAATAGGAGGAGGCTAGAATGATGTATGTGGTAATGAATTAGAGTTGGAGATATTGATATGAAATCACATGTAGTTTAATACAGATAAAGAAGAGTACACATAGAAATATTTATACTTATGTGTATATATACAGCATGGTGTACACACATTTATTTCCTTGCAGTGGTAGCCAAGAGAACCTATAAGCAATTAACCCCAGTAGCAATGAGCATAGCTAGAGTCAAGACTGTGGTTTCCGTGGGGGTAAATAAAGACCAGCCAAATGAGAACTGGCAGAGGTTATTTATTCAGAGCTTGCTAGGGAGTCAACCCCATCACTTGCCTTTTGGCAGAGGCTCAAAGGCAGGCAGAGGAGTAGGAATGATTTATAGTAGAAAAAGGGAAAGCTTCAGCTGTGCCCTAACTGGAGGCTGCTGTCATGGGGAAGATACATGCAGGCAGCCTAATCAGAAGTATACATGATTAGTTAAGTGTGCACAACCACAGTTGGTTCTCTCTGGATGTTTCTAAGCTGGAAACACGGACAAAAATTATGGAAGTTGTCAGTTATTTACTGAGCCCTGGCCATTTTTCAGCCCATCTTTACAGGGGTTATTATGGCTTCCTGAGCTGGTTTCCAGAGATAGTGGTCTGAATTTCTACAAGTCTAACTTGAAGATAGGCTGGCTTCTTGGCTGGTTACTATAGATAATGAGTTGTTTTGGGGGCTGGTTGGGACAGGTAAGAGTTACATTTTTATGTATGGTGTGGTATCATCTCTTGGTGTATGCTTAGTCACTCAGTCATGTCCAACTCTTTGCAACCCCATGGACTACAGCCCACCAGGCTCCTCTGTCCATGGGATTGTCCAGGCAAGAATACTGGAGTGGGTTCCCATTTCCTCCTCCAGGGGACCTTCCAGACCCAGGATTGAACCTATGTCTCCTGTGTCTCCTGCATTAGCAGGCGGGTTCTTTACCTGATGAACCATTTGGGAAGCCCATTTCTTCATATACTAAGTCATTAATTTTCAATACCATTCTGTAATAAAAAGAACTAAAGCTCCTTGGGCTGATGGCTGGGGCAAGAAATACAGAAAACAAGCCTGGAGCATATTCTAGTGCCAGAAACTAAGGGAATGCTGAGGAGGGTGAAGAGAAGGAGGAGGACGATGAAGATGATGATGATAATCCGATAATGGTGGTAATGTGTCAAAGGGACACAGCCAAGTGTAGCAGTGTCCAGTGGCTAAAGTTGAAAGAATTTGAGCAAAATATTTGATAAAAATAATTATTAGATTATAACTCAATGTATAAAATAGATATCCATGAGTCTATTCTGATATAAATTGTTGAATAGACAAGTAAGTGAGGAGAATGGACAAAATGTACATTCAAAATTTGAAATGATTTCAGCATATACTCTTTTCCAAGGAGATGGAACATAATTCCCCACTCCTCAAGTTTGGGTTTCACATAGTGACTTCCTTCCACAGAATATAGAATGGAAAGGGGCAGAGAAATGAGAAAAACTTTACAATGAAGAAACCTGACAAATGCTACTTCACCCAGCTGATCACGACTGACATCAATGGATATAAAGCATGTTGATAATATGTACCCTTGATATGATCTGATGAGAATAGCAATTTTCCTCTGTTTTATCACCAAAACATACGACTTCACTCTAATCATAAGAAGAAATTTGGACAAATGCCAATTAAGCAAATTCTACAAAATACCTGACTGATATTCCTCAAAACTGGGCAGGTCACCAAAAACAAGGAAAGTCTAAGAAACTGTCACAACCAAGAAGACCTTAAGGAGACCTGATGACTAAATGCAATGTAGGATCCTGGATAGGAGCCTGTCTTGAGAAAAGGGACATTAGATAAAAACTAAGAAATCTTGAATGAAGAAAGGACTTTAGTTAATAATAATGTATCAATGTTGGTTTTATGAGTAATGATAAACATATTATACTAATGTAAGATGTTAACAATAAGGGATCCTGGGTGTGGGATATATGAGAACTCTGTACTGTATTTACAAATTTTCTGTAAGTTGAAAGTTATTCTAAAATAAAAGGTTTATTTAAAGTACACACTGTGGGCTATACTGAGAGGGTAAACATAATAGCTTGCTGCGTTCTAGAGTGCTATGTCTGATACAGCATGATCCCTGAGGAAGCAGGAATTCGGTTGGATTTCTCTGGGGTCAGCAGGAGCTTAGATACTACAGAGTGTGTCTACTGAATACCTGAGGCAGGGGTGATGAATAAAGCCCTTTGGGAGGGACCCCACTCACTGCTGAGGTGAGACTGAGCAGTATGCAGAGTGGGAGAGGGTGGGGAAATGAGATTTTTTTAGTAAAATAGTGCATAGCAGTCTAGCAGACTACTTCTAAAGCAGTTCAGATGTAACCAGAAGCTGCCTTTGGGGCCTTGTGGAGTAGATTATGTGTGTCCTGGCCAATGTGGAATTGTACCTTGCAGGGGACTACATCTGGCAGATAGTACTCTGAGCTTTGCAAACAAAAATGTAAAATATTAGTTTTTTAGTTAAAATGCCACAGAATAAAAGAAGATGGATTGAGGAAGACCATTCTCAGCCCATGCAGCCACAGCATCACCTTTGGGGGTGTAGCTCAATGGTAGAGCTCATGCTTAGCATGCACGAGGCCCCATGTTCAATCTCCAGCATCTCTAAATGGAACTTCCGTGGAGGAGGAAATGGCAACTCACCCCAGTATTCTTGCCTGGAGAATCCCATGGACAGAGGAGCCTGGTGGGTTATTAAGAGTTGGACATGACTGAAGCGACTTAACATAACATTTCCATATTGGCATTAACTGCATGTATATATATATATATATATATATATATATATACACACATATATATATAATCAAGTATAAAAGAGAAAGAAAGTGAAGTCACTCAGTCATGTCCAACTCTTTGCGACCCTGTGGACTGTAGCCTAACAGGCTCCTCCATCCATGGGATTTTCCAAGCAAGAATACTGGAGTGGGTTGCCATTTCCTTCTCCAATTAAGTATACATATATATAAAATCAAGACTATATATATGGGTATATAGAATCAAAAGAGAGGAAGAGAGGTAGGGTGTGTATGTGTGTGTGTGTATATGTATATATATACACATAGAGGTATATAGAGATATACATCTTTGCCTTGATTAATAATTTGAGGATAGAAATGATAACCCAGGATAAATTATTTTTGTGAACCAGAAAGAATGCACAGTTCTTAGGAAATTTTTTTTCTGAGATACACCCAAGATAAGTGCCTAGTGGAGAAACAGATACAGTGAGGGGAAGGAGGAGAGACCTGGTAAAAGAAAATTAATCAACTTCACCTTTTGGGGATTAAGTCCTCTTTAGAGAAATCAGTCTCATAAAACACGATCTAGGGGAAAACCCAGCATAAACCTCTGGTCTGATCTTTTCATTTGTACTCTGGGCTGATAGCCAGATTGTTTTAAATCAATTGATTATGGATTGAAGTGGAATTGGGCTGTGGATTATTGTAGACCAATAGGAAGTGTTTTATTATTCCATAACTCAGAGCACCTTTGTACAGTGCTTTATGATTATCTTCTTTGGAAAAAAGTCAATTTCATATACATTATTTCACTTTGATTTTGAAATTTACAGTTGTAAGACAGAAAAAAAAATTTTATGATGTTCATTACATAAAGGAAAACTGAGAAGGGAGAGAGAGATTTAGTAATTAGTCTAACGTAACACAAACAGAAAGTTATGAACAGAGACTTTAACTCAGGTTTCTTGACGCTCCAGCCCAGAACTCTGCTATGCTGCTTTTTATACATGTCCTAGGGCCTAAATCTAACTGGTTTCACTGACATTCCAAGCTATCTTAAAGTTTCAGAGAAGATTTTGGGTGAATACATAATGCAGCCAACAGTGATCCTCTATGTAATTGGAGCTGAAATAGAGAAATCATGTAGGCTATAGGCCAGAAATGACACCTGATTGTTTCCTCCTGTCAGCGCTTCCTGTTACTTGAAGAAGCTCATAGCATCTCTGTCTATTGAGACCACTTTGGGGGCACTGGCTGACAACTTGTCACAAGGATCTGGGTAAGATGCACTTTCAACCAGAAATGTCAGTGAGAGCTGCAGCATAAGCTAAGTCAGCTCTCAGATTCCAAACCAGGAGATGTGGCATGAGAAAGACTTCACCAAACCACGATATCAGTTCAGCATTTGAGTATGTAATCAATTAGACACCAGTGATCTGGCTTTGAGAACATTCATGGATTTTTGTTTAATGTATCACTATCCTTTAAATGGACATTTTGTATCATGGAAAGTGAGGGTAAGGAGATAGTGAGGGGAGATAGAGCCCCTGTACCTGGAGGGAGCACAAATCACTGGAGAACTCTTGCCAAAGGAGGGTAATGACGGCTGAATACAATAGGAGAGAAGGGCATCAGCTCCAGCACTTAGAGCAAAACAACATTAAAAAAAAAAAATCCAAGTCTGAAGTGAATGATTTTATCACTATTGTTGTTATGTATGTATTTAATTCCAGATATTACAAATGTTTAATGTGGCTATCCAACAGCAAGGCTGAATAACCACCCAGGTGATTTGATTTATTTAAAACTGCAGCCAAAAGAAAATAGTTTAACAGCAACATTTAAGAGATTTTCAGTTTTTAACCATTTTGGCATCATTTAAGATAGCCAGTGTGGTAATACTTAAAAACTCATGTGATTCTGGCTGGCGGAATTATTGGTGATTTTTTAAAATCTTCTTTTGGTTATTTGTGTTTTATAATTTTGGTCAATGAAAATATATTACTTGTGTAACTTTTTTAAATGTAACCACCTTTTTGAATTATAGATCAGAAGATTTAGAAAAACGTAAAGGTTCTCAAGAGATCCTCTGCTTCATCCCTGTCTTCCAGAGTGTCAAGTCAAATTTACTAAAGAGGTGGCCCTTGGGCTTACAAAGGATTTCATTGCTTAAAATACTTTCTTTTTTAACCAATGAGGCAATGAAGACCTAGGACAGATAAATACTTTGCTCCCAAGCACATAGATACTTGGTGGCAGAGACTAAGATGGATCACTAAAATGTGACACCACAGCCACTTCCTCTTTTTCCTATCTTCCTGCCTCGACAAATCATTTACTGCCAACTTCCTACTACACCACCTTCTTCAAGGTCCATGTTGGAGGAAATCTGCTCTAGAAAGTGAAAATACTATAGCCCTTGGAACACACTGTTTAGAAAAGTTTCTATGTATCAGCCACTCAGCCATATCTGTATACATAAGTAGCTTATATCACATGAAATACAAAGGCATCCTATCACACACACACACACACACAAATGCTGACTGAAATATTGTTCTCATTATTCTGTCACAGTATCTGAAACCTCCATCCTTTTATGCTTGCAGAGCCATAGATGCAATATTCAGGCATCCGTAAAAAGTTTATTGAGAACAAACCATATGATAGGAATTACTAGGACAAGAAGATTCAGATATGAACCAACTTTGGCTCTTCCCCTTGAGGAGCTGACATAGTAACTTTGAAGAAAAGCAAGTAAAAAGACTATTAAAAATCATAATAGAGAAATAAGTTTTATAAGGACGCAGACTCAAGGCACCTAACTCTTCAGAGGATACTCACGGAAGGCTTCTTGGGGAAGTGACATCTAAGTTATATTTTAGTGGATAAATAAGCAGGTAGAGTGGAGAAAGTTGGGAGAGGCATCCTTAACAAAGAAAAAATGTAAAGGCTCAGATGTATTAAAACACATGGTTCATTGGAGTGCCAAAAGTAGTTCACCGCAGTTAAGGAAAAGCATGACATAATGTAATAATGACAGATGAGGATGGAAAGGTAAACAAGAATCAAGTTAGAAAAGGCCTTCTGGACCATGTTAAAGAGTCTGCACTCTCTCCAAAACTGTCTGTAGTCAGTGAATGATTTTAAACAGGATGATGCATTAGAATTGGGTTCACAGCATTATATTATCTGAAAGGGTCTTCATGATAGCATATGTGATTTCTAACCAAGAGCTAATCACTAAGGGAATGAGAATAGAATTAGGGACAGGGGCAGGTCCAGGTCCGTTACACTGAATACTAACCAGGATTGAGTAATGGGAAATCCCTTTTATCTTTGGACTTTGGAATACACAGGCTCCTGTCTTTAGAAAAGAACTCATTCCTCCCTTAGGTATACACTCCCTGTGTCCTGTCACTGAAACTAAGCAGGACCGTATGGGGCTTCTGAGCAAAAAAGTTTTTCTGTGTCTCCCATTTCTTTTTTTTAAAGGAAATAGGCTTCATCCGGCCTCCAGGACCTTCCCTGCGATCCAAATGGCAGGTTCAAACAATTGCTAATTAGGGAAGGGAAGAACAATCAAGCGGAGAAGGCAATGGCAACCCATTTCAGTACTCTTGCCTGGAAAATCCCATGGATGGAGGAGCCTGGTAGGCTACAGTCCATTGGGTCGCTAAGAGTCAGACACGACTGAGCGACTTCACTTTCACTTTTCACTTTCATGCATTGGAGAAGGAAATGGCAAACCACTCCAGTGTTCTTGCCTGGAGAATCCCAGGGATGGCCGAGCTTGGTGAGCTGTCAGCAACAATCAAGAAACAATGGAGCTTGGGGCAGGGTTCTGGTTCCTCCTCTAGGGATATAATACCATAAACAAAAATAAACTCAAAATGGATTAAAGATTTAAATGTAAGACCAGAAACTATAAAACTCCTAGAGGAGAACATAGGCAAAACACTCTCTGACATATATCACAGTAGGATCCTCTATGACCCACCTCTCAGAATATTGGAAATAAAAGCAAAACTAAACAAATGGGACCTAATGAAACTTAAAAGCTTTTGCACAACAAAGGAAACTATAAGCAAGGTGAAAAGACAGCCTTCAGAATGGGAGAAAATAATAGCAAATGAAGAAACAGACAAAGAATTAATCTCAAAAATATACAAGCAACTCCTGCAGCTCAATTCCAGAAAAATAAATGACCCAATCAAAAAACGGGCCAAAGATCTAAACAGACATTTCTCCAAAGAAGACATACAGATGGCTAACAAATACATGAAAAGATGCTCAACATCACTCATTGTCAGAGAAATGCAAATCAAAACCACAGTGAGGTACCACTTCACGCCAATCAGGATGGCTGCTATCCAAAAGTCTACAAGCAATAAATGCTGGAGAGGGTGTGGAGAAAAGGGAACCCTCTTACACTGTTGGTGGAATGCAAACTAGTACAGCCACTATGGAGAACAGTGTGGAGATGCCTTAAAAAACTGAAACTAGAATGGCCATATGACCCAGCAATCCCACTCCTTGGCATACACACCGAGGAAACCAGATCTGAAAGAGACATGTGCATCCCAATGTTCATTGCAGCACTGTTTATAATTGCCAGGACATGGAAGCAACCTAGATGCCCATCAGCAGATGAATGGATAAGGAAGCTATGGTACATATACACTATGGAATATTACTCAGTCATTAAAAAGAATCCATTTGAATCAGTTCTAATGAGATGGATGAAACTGGAGCCCCTTATACAGAGTGAAGTAAGCCAGAAAGATAAAGACCAATACAGTATACTAATGCATATATATGGAATTTAAAAAGATGGTAACAGTAACCCTATATGCAAAACAGAAAAAGAGACACAGATGTAAAGAACAAATTTTGGACTCTGTGGGAGAAGGCGAGGGTGGGATGTTCTGAGGGAATAGCACTGAAACAAGGATACTGTCAAGGGTGAAACAGATCACCAGCCCAGGTTGGATGCATGAGACAAGTGCTCAGGGCTGGTGCACTGGGAAGACCCAGAGGGATGGGGTGGGGAGGGAGGCAGGAGGGGGGATCGGGATGGGGAATACGTGTAAATCCATGGCTGATTCACATCAATGTATGGCAAAAACCACTACAATATTGTAAAGTAATTAACCTCCAACTAATAAAAATAAATGAAAAATAAATAAAATTACAGGGAAAAAAAAAGAAACAATGGAGCCTTGGGGCAGGGTTCTGGTTCCTCCTCTAGGGATATACATAATGATAACTTTCAGCTCTTTTGCAGAACTAAAATCCACAGGAAATGGAAGGTGTTAACTACTTGATGAAGCATTCTTCCCAGAGGGATTTTCCAGACAAGAATACTGAAGTGGATTGCCATTTCCTCCTCCAAGGGATCTTCCCAATGCAGAGATCGAACCTGGTGCTCCTGCATTGCAGGCAGATTCTTTACCATTTGAGCCACCAGGGAAACCCCAGAGAGAAGACCACAGTTCAGAAGCTAGTCACAGCCAAAGGTTCCCTGGATTGGAGGAATATAAGCCTGGAAGGCGCCCTGATTCTTATTCAATAACCCTGAAAATAAAACTCTTCACAACTCCCTGGCCAGAGTTGGGACACACGGTTTTGACGACATTAGCCTTCTGTGTCTCCTTTTGCATGGCAAAGCAATGAAGCTATTCTTTTCTACTTCACCCAAAACTCTGTTTCCGAGATTTAATTCCATACTGGTATATAAAAGCTGAATTTTGGCTACACCACCTTCTTTCTCTATTTTGAGTTCCCATAACAAGAAACTAGGACCTCATAAAAGAGAACTTACCCAGACATATTTATTACCCCTATGCTATATTAAAGAGTAGATCACTCATAATGCCAGCTTCACTGTACCTCAGATTATGTTGATCCCATTAGCTGCTTTCTCAGTTACACATTGGATTAATTACCTAGAAAACCAGCCACTCTTATTAAAAATAGTCTCTCCCATACAGAGCTTAAATATATCCCATGAGACAGAGTAGAGCACCATTTGGACATAGATGTTTAAAATATGTGTTTACTCTTCAACCTTTACATCTAATTATCAGGCAGCAGGGCATAACCAGCAATAGAACCTCTGCTAGCCCCCTCTCAGCCATTGACACAGCCGTTGGGCCATAGTCAGGTTGACAATAATACCACGTACGTTAATATTTAATTCTGATTTCCATCTGGAAGAGCTAGAAAAACTGCAGAGGGTTAGTGATTGTAGGAAGGAAGAAAAAGCTCAGGTTTCAAATTGGGAAAATTGATGTGCCAGTGTTCAGGAAAATTACAGATGAATTATTTGGGTGTGGGCATTTTCTACCTAAATTAGCTATGGAAGACTGTGGCATAAACAGAACATTTGATATATTGCTTGCAATAGCTTGCTGCCACTTATTCACATTTTAAGGAAAAGATCTCCATCTCCTAATAAAATGTATCAGACAAGCAGTGAATAGTAATTACATGTTTGAAAATAACTGGATTAGTGCCTTTTTTGAGATGCCATGGCAAAACTTGTACCTAGAACCAACTCTTTCACTACCTCAATAAGTGCTGTTGCGGAAATTCCTTAAAATCTCCATACACTATTTTCCTTCACCGATGAAATTTTGAGATGATTTAAAGATGACATAATAAATATTAAAATGTCAGATGCACACATACACACACAACATGTTGATGAAGGTCTGATTATGAGTGAATCATTGAATGAATCATAAAACTTGAGAGTTGCAAGAGATCTTAATGCTCATAAATTCAACCCACTCCTTTTACAGATAAGAAACTTGAATCCACAGAGGGAGAGTGACTTGCCCAATGTCAATTTTCTACTAAGAACCACCTCTCACTCAGTTTGACTCCCACTCGCCACTTCATGTTTTTTAGCAAAGGGATAGGTAAGACAAAACTGATAGGAGAAAAATGAGGCAGAGAGAACAAAACCTTGGAGCCTGGACAACAGAGAAGAGTGCTAGCAATGAGAAATTATGTTGGCCCTCAGTGTTCTACTTAATGATATTACAGTTAAAGGAACTTGAGATGTTCAGAACTTTAACCCAGACCACTACACCAAGCCCTCCCTAAAATAGTTACATGCAACAAGGAACTGTGACAATGGAAGGCACAGTCACATTTGCTGGGACTTTGGCCACAAACTCCTCTCCAGGAAACTCTAATGAATTGAGCTAGATCACATAGAATGTTCACTTTTACATGACAGCTAAGCTTTTAATCAAATCAGACCATGTGTTCTGCTCTATAGAATCTGGCCACTTCATAACATTTCCACTGCTCCCACCTTGGTCATAGCCACTATCACCTCAAACAAGAGTTACTGCCATAGCCTCTTAACTGATCTCCTTGCTGCCACTCTTGCCTTTATAATCTATTTTCCAAAATAGTAATTCTGTTAAAATGTACATCAGATTATCTTGCGTTCCTACTTAAAATTCCTCTGACTCATCTCAGTGGCATTGAAGGCCAATCATATAGTCTCCTTCCTTGTTATCTCTCTTCCTCATCTCCTGCCTCTCTCCATCTCAATCAACCACAATGGCTCCCATGTTGTTTCTGGAACTATGCCAAACATGTTGGTTCCTTGTGACCTTTTCATCTGTTGTTTCCCTTGTCTGGAATGCTTCATTTCCAGACATGTGAGCAATTCACAAGGATTTCTATTCAAATGCCACTTAAAATGGTCTTTCTTGATCTCTATAAAGATAGTAATATCCACCCACCCTTTTGATCTTTCAGTTCAGTCCAGTTCAGTCACTCAGTCATGTCCAACTCTGTGACACCATGAATCGCAGTATGCCAGGCCTCCCTGTCCATCACCAACTCCCAGAGTTTACTCAAACTCATGCCCATCGAGTCAGTGATGCCATCCAGCCATCTCATCCTCTGTCGTCCCCTTCTCCTCCTGCCCCTAATCCCTCCCAGCATCAGGGTCTTTTCCAATGAGTCAGCTCTTCACATTAAGTGGCCAAAGTATTGGGAGTTTCAGCTTCAGCATCAGTTCTTCCAATGAACACCCAGGACTGATTTCCTTTATGATGGACTGGTTGGGTCTCCTTGCAGTCCAAGGGACTCTCAAGAGTCTTCTCCAACACCATAGTTCAAAAGCATCAATTCTTCAGTGCTCAGCTTTCTTTACAGTCCTCCTCTCACATCCATACATGATTACTGGAAAAAAACATAGCCTTGACTAGATGGACCATTGTTGAAAGTAATGTCTCTGCTTTTTAATATGCTGTCCAGGTTGGTCATAACTTCCCTTCCAAGGAGTAAGCATCTTTTCATTACATGGCTGCAATCACCATCTGCAGTGATTTTGGAGCCCCAAAAAATAAAGTCTGACACTGTTTCCACTGTTTCCCCATCTTAGGGCTCCTTTATTCTGCTGTATTATTCTCCATTTCTCTTCTTACCATCTTTCTGCCTTCCCCACTAGAATGCAAGTGTCATAAGGCCAGAGACTTCAGTGTTTTATTTTTATTTGCTTGGTTTTTCTTCACTAATGTATATTAATGTTTAAAACAAGGTCTAGCATATAGTAGACACACAATAAATACTTTCTGAACATATTAATGATTGAATAGGCACTTAAAAATGCCACCTATGCTTATGTGACAGGCACTGTGCTGAGTATTTTGTATTCATTGTCTCACTTAATTCTTACACATACAGAAATATGACTAGGAAAATACTGTTGGTTATCTCACTTCTGGATGAGAAACCTGAGTTTAAGTAATTTGCCCTAGGTCTCTAGTTGTATTACACCCAGGATTCATTAAAATCCAAGTGATGAAACCAAGTCCCCATTAAAACTGATACCAGGCAGGACCCTGTATGGCTCCTGGGTACAAAAGCCTTTCTGTGTTCCCCATTTCTTGATGACAGGAAATGAGCTTCATTCAGTCTCCATGACCTTCCCTGAGTTCCAAGGGGCAGGTTCAAATAGTTGCTTATTAGGGAAGGGAGGGGATGTGGAGACGAGAGAGAAACAGTCAAAAAAAACAATAGTGTAGTCTTGGAGCAAAGTCCTGGTTCCACATCAAGTAGGGTACACAACAATATCTTTGAGCTCTTCTGAAGATGCAGATTCTGCAGATATTGAAACCCCTAACAGGTGGGAGAAGTTAACTGTCTGCTGTCCAGACCAGTTGGAACCACACAGTGTATGATGCTGACACCCACTTACCTCACCACCAACTAATCAGAAGAATGTCCACGAGCTGATCACTCTCTCTTTGAACCATTACCATAAAACTTCCCACTACCCCGTCCAGGTCAGGACAGTTTTGAGGGCATTAGCCCGCTGTGGCCCCCTTTGCCTGGTAAAGCAGAAAATCTATCCTTTTCTACTTCACCCAAAAATTGTCTCTGAGATTTAATTTGCTGTTGGGGTACACAGGCCAGATTTGGCTTCAAAACCAAGTTTCTCTGCCAAGTTTATGATTAGCCTCTCTATCCAAAATGTTATTCCCTTTCTTGTCTAACACCTGCTCCCCTTGAGATTGAGAAATGTCCAAAAAACGGGAGAGAGCTGAAACTTAGCAGAACCCTGTAAGGCCTTCCCGGGCACAATAGCCTTTCCGTGTCCCCATTTCTTGTTTGTAAGAAAAAGGTGTGCGTCCTCCTAGACCTTCCCTGAGTTACCAAGAGAAGATTCAAACAATTACTAACCAGGGAAGTGAGAGAACACATAAAGAAAAAATAGTGCCATGAAACAGCAAGCCGTAGTTCCTCTTCAAAGTTTATTCTTAACAATCTGGTACATATTGCTGAATTCTTCTACAGGAACTAAGACCCCTGCCCAGCTGGAGGATGGTAACTTCAGGCTAAGCACAAGCACAGGGACCCCAGCCTGGTGGAAACCAGAAGGCTGATTATCGAGATTCCTAGAACCCCACCCTGTTACCTCACTACCAACCAATTTGTGGAAGGTTATACAACCTGCAGTCCTTCTCCCAAATTTTGCCTATAAAAACTCTTCCCTGAAAGCCATCAGGGAATTTGGGTCTCTTGAGCCCAAGCTGCCTATTCATCTTGCATGTCCCTTGCAATAAAATTTTCTCTGTTCAAACTCCAACATCTCAATTTGTTTGGCCTCACCGTGCACCCAGCACATGAACTTGAGTTCAACAAGACAAGTAGAGCTGATTCCCAAAGCCCATTAACTTAACTACCACAAAATACTGCCTTCTTAGTTCCAATCTGAACCTGGATTTGCTTGCCTTTTCTCTCTTCTTTCTCAACCTGTTTTATGGGAATAATTGACATTGTATGTATGTCACTATCCAGCAAAGAGTCTCTCCCTGCCTACTGAATATCATCAATCTAGTAAGAGATGGGATTCCAAGAAGGACACATTCAGTTTCGACAAATGACCCTGAATGATAAGCTGGCGTGGAAAAGGGCACAAGTTCTGGAAATATGCAGTACACAGAGGCCTGCCTAGCAGACTGGTCCCATGTGATTTTAGTGCTTTTTTGAAGCTCAGCATAGCAGAGAGCTTTTGAATGTCCTGGGAGTTGGAACACAAACAGCCACAGAAAACACTGAGTCTTGGTCATAAATTTCAAATCTTCATGTCAAGCTTTCACATCATTGAACACAATCCTTGTGTCAGACCGTGTGTGCCTGTTGACAATAATATATTCTTTAGGAAGAAAACAGAAGAGAAATGATCTAATCCAGGCAAGTTACCCATAAACTCTAGGAAGAAAATGTACATTTGTGTTTGGAGCTTTATTAAAAGCATAAGAAGTCATAAAATGAATGCTGCACTCAATAATGATAATTACATATTTATTGATCAGCTCTTGACCATTTTCACAGTGATTTTATCTATCTTATATTAGCTTAAACTTTTAACAGCTGCCTGAGGAATGCAGATGAAGAAACCAAGCTCCTGGGTGTGATGGCAAGTAAGTGGCACAACCTGAACTAGTACTCAGATCTTCTAACTTCTCCTCTATATCACTCAACATTCCTAATAATTTCTCTGTGGAAATTTTGCATTAATTATATCGAGGCCTATTCAAGTTGGATAATCACCATGTGCTACCAAAGTCTTCTCAACAGACATGACATAGGTACACTCTTAACTAGCGCCATAGAAGTAGTATTGCAAAGCTCCTTGCCCCCAGTTTTTGCTTCCACCAGTCTGCTCTAACACCTTATGTATCCTTATTTAGTTTAGTCATTGGAAGAGTACCGCACGAAAGAGAGTAACTCCATATTATAAATTGATATAATCAGTTAGCGTCAGTATCCCTGCACTATCTTAAAGAATGGGCCCATGAACAGATTCATTTTTAACAGAAAAAGAACACAAAAAGGGGGAAGAGACAGATCAGCTTTGAATAAAGAGCCCCAAAGAGCCTAGGTAGCCAGAGAACAACACGGGAACACACAATGTCTGGAACAGGAAAGAATGTGTGATGGGATGAGGGCTGAGTGGAGTGAAAAACATGAGGGGTGGAAAGAAAAGAGTTTAGGAGTTTAAACTAAGACTCACCCATTTAGGGGCTTCCCTGGTGGCTCAGTGGTAACGAATCCACCAGCCAATGCAGGAGACATGGCTTGATTCCTGGTCGGGGGAAATCCCATATGCCATAGAGCAACTAAGTTCTGGCATCACAACTACTGAGCCTGTGCTCTAGAGCGCAGGTATTGCAACTACTGAGGCCCACACACCTAGAGCTTCTGCTCTACAAGAGGAGTCACCACAATGAGAAATTCATGCACTGCAACTAGAGAAAAGCCTGCTCAACAACAAAGACTCAGCACAACCAAAAGTAAATAAATAAAACTATATTTAAAAGACACTCATTTTGATTTGGGCTACTTTTGATGGAAAACAGGTAAATAAGCAGGGTGACAATATACAGCCTTGACATACTCCTTTTCCTATTTGGAACCAGTCTGTTGTTCCATGTCCAGTTCTAACTGTTTCTTCCTGACCTGCATACAGGTTTCTCAAGAGGCAGGTCAGGTGCTCTGGTATTCTCATCTCTTTCAGAATTTTCCACAGTTTATTGTGATCCACACAGTCAAACGCTTTGGTGTAGTCAATAAAGCAGAAATAAATGTTTTTCTGGAACTCTCTTGCTTTTTTGATGATCCAGTAGATATTGGCAATTTGATCTCTGGTACCTCTGCCTTTTCTAAAACCAGCTTGAACATCTGGAAGTTCACAGTTCACGTACTGCTGAAGCCTGGCTTGGAGAATTTTGAGCATTACTTTACTAGCGTGTGAGATGAGTGCAATTGTGCGGTAGTTTGAGCTTTCTTTGGGATTGCCTTTCTTAGGGATTGGAATGAAAACTGACCTTTTCCAGTCCTGTGGCCACTGCTGAGTTTTCCCAATTTGCTGGCATATTGAGTGCAGCACTTTCACAGCATCATCTTTCAGGATTTGAAATAGCTCAACTGGAATTCCATCACATCCACTAGCTTTATATGTAGAGTACATCATGAGAAATGCTGGGCTGGAAGAAGCGCAAGCTGGAATCAAGATTGCCAGGAGAAATATCAATAACCTCAGATATGCAGATGACACCACCTTTATGGCAGAGAGTGAAGAGGAACTAAAAAGCCTCTTGATGAAAGTGAAAGAGGAGAGTGAAAAACTTGGCTTAAAGCTTAACATTCAGACAACTAAGATCATGGCATCTGGTCCCATCACCTCATGGAAAAATAGATGGGGAGACAGTGGAAACAGTGTCATACTTCATTTTGGGGGGCTCCAAAATCACTGCAAATGGTGACTGCAGTCATGAAATTAAAAGACGCTTACTCCTTGGAAGGAAAGTTATGACCAACCTAGACAGCATATTAAAAAGCAGAGACATTACTTTGCCAACAAAGGTCTGTCTGGTCAAGGCTATGGTTTTTCCAGTGGTCATGTGTGGATGTAACTGTTGGACTGTGAGCAAAGCTGAGCTCCGAAAAATTGATGCTTTTGAACTGTGGTGTTGGAGAAGACTCTTGAGAGTCCCTTGGACTGCAAGGAGATCCAACCTGTCCATCCTGAAGGAGATCAGTCCTAGGTGTTCATTGGAAGGACTGATGCTGAAGCTGAAACTCCAATACTTTGGCCACCTCATGCGAAGAGTTGACTCATTGGAAAAGACCCTGATGCTGGGCAGGAGGAGAAGGGGGCAACAGAGGATGGGATGGCTGGATGGCATCACCGACTTGATGGGCATGAGTTTGAGTAAACTCCGGGAGTTGGTGATGGACAGGGATGCCTGACGTGCTGCAATTCATGGGGTCGCAAAGAGTTGGACACGACTGAGTGACTGAACTGAACTGAACTTTTGATGAAAACAAAAGTTCTATCTAACGCAAAACGGATTAAAATGAGTCTGCAAAGAAAAAAAATACTGTTTGTAAATATCAAAAAAAAAAAAAAAAGAAGCAAAGAAGTCTTAACTGTTCACTGTACTCCAGTATGTTCTCCAGAGAAGATGGAACTGGTTTTCTAGAAAGCTAGTGAGCTACTAAACGGAAGGTATGAATTGCAAGTGATGCCCATCAGGCATGTTGATTGGAAACTGTGCTGCATGCTATGCTGGGTTTTTTTGTTTCATGCCTGAAATAGATAAATGTGTGTGTGTGTAAATAATAAGTTTGTAAGAAAGCACTAAAACCTTGAGGGTTACAAGTGATAAAAAAATTATTATAGGCAGTTATCATCTTTAATTTTTTAAATGTTCCATGGTAGTAACCAGAATTCGGTCAATAACGGCTGTAAGTGAAGTGAAAAAACAAGAACCGTTTATTGATATCCATTTAAAGGAATATCTTTAGAATATTTTGAATAATGCATTTCTACTGTATAATATTTTAGCTCTACTCTTGCAATACATATGGACTTCTATTCTGAAATGAAATATATTTACCAATGAGTTAGGAGAGGATGCTAAGAGAAATGATACCAGGAAACACAGGTATCACAAAACCTTCTTCTAGTTATCCATCATGTCCAAATGTCTTTGAAATGGGAACCTTTTGAAGACATGTATTGTTCCCTTTAGTTTCAAAGAGAAAGAACTTCTGTGAAGTTTTTTGTAAGGCTGGTTTTCACAAAGAATGCCTGAGAGAGCTGGGCTAGCACCTAGCTTCTTTTCAGATGCCAATTTCAATTGTTTTGTGGTGGTCACCTGCGGTACTGCGAAGAAGAAATCTAAGGCTATTTCCAGGCTCAGCTAGAAAAAATCCCATGATTTATTTATCCTGTCCAGGGCTGAAGTAAAGGGAAGTGGTACTATAAGTTTCAGATATTTGCTATTTGTCTTCTCTAGAGACTATTTTATCTTCTTAATCCTGATGACTCAAATTTGGGTAGCTTCTGCTAATTGGTGATGATAATTTCTGACAGAGTAATACAGCCTACTCTTTCACTTTCCTCAGTGGTGCATAAGTGAGAGGTGTGAAAGAGAAATCATTTCCCTAAAAGATAAAACAATTTGATGTCTAGGTTTCATACTCCTTAAGGAAAAATATGACTGGGGCAATATTAAAATAATTAAAAACATATGTACAAGGTGATTTGTCAGTATTAATTTTTAAAAAGCTACACTGATATTTCTTAACCAAACCTTGGTTCTTGTTTGGATTTTTAAAAATATTCTAAACTCTTTCTCCTAATGTGCTTTTTAGGCTTTGTAAAGAGGCTTCTGGGCCTAGTTATTCATTTGGAGCAAAAGCAAGCAGTTTGTAAGTTTGCGCTAAAACTCCACATCCACCAACTTCCATTGCCATTATTGAGTACCCTGAGGCTCACTTGACTCTTCACACTGTCCTTGGGTATTAGCTCTTATTATTGTGATTTTCAGTAAAATCTTAAACTGTTTTTCCCATTTCCTCCATTCCTTAGTTTGCTCTGTATGGGTCCTTGAAGCTGAAGTTAGTCTCTTATACTCAACATATAGTAAGGTCTCGGTTTCTTGTGACTTTTTTTTTTTTTTAGTCTATTAAGGCACTCTATGGCTTTGAACGAAAAATACCCATTTATGTTGAAAAAATATTTTTAGGCAAAGACTTACTGTTGCAATCTTGTTAACTATTTTCTGGTTGTTTTATAGTTCCTTTGTTCCTATCTTCCTCTCTTGCTGCTCTTCCTTTGTGAATTGATGATTTCCTATAGTGGTAGACTTTGATTCTGCTCTATCTTGGGTGTATTTACTATAGATTTTTGTTCTGTGGTTATCCTGAGGCTGCTTTTGAAACTTCTCATAAATATAAGTGTATTTTTACCTAATAACAACTTTAACTTTGACTGCATACAAAAGTCTACCCTTTTATTTCCCCTCCCACTTTTATGTTTTTGATCTCACAATTTACATCTTTTTATATTTTGCATCCATTAACATATTATAGCTATAGCTATTTCTGATACTTTTGTCCTTCATCCTTGATAAAAGTTAATTGGATAATAGATCATCAGATTAGATTATTCTGAATCTGAATATATACTTGCCTTTACTGGTGTGTTGTTTATTTTCATATGTTTTAATGTTACTAGTTAGTGTCCTTTAGTTTCAGCTTGAACTACTTATAGCATTTTAAGGCAAGCCTAGTGGTGATAAATTCCCTCAGCTTCTGTTTGGGAAAATCTTTATCTAACCTTCATTTCTGAAGGACAGCTTTGCTGGGTGAAGTACTCTTGGGTGGCACTTTTTTTCAGCACTTTGAAAAGATCATCCCATTTTCTGTTGGTCTGCAAGGTCTCTGCTGAGAAATCTACTGATAACCTTATGGGGTTTCCCTTGTATGAGAGAGTGTTTTTCTTGCTGCTTTTATGATTCTCTTTGCTTTTGATTTTACATAGTTTTATTATGATCATCTTGGAGAAGATGAATTGGGATTAAAATTTTGTGGTGACTTATTAGCTTTGTAAACTTAGATGTTCAAATCTCTCCTCAGTTTTGAGAAGTTCTCAGCCATTATTTCTTTAATCTTTCTATCTCTTTGTCCTTCTCTTCTTTTGGAACTCCAATGATAGACCCTGAGGTCTTCTATTCTGCTATCTTGGTGACATCACTCTCCTGACACAAGTTTTAACTCATATTTGAATGTCTAATTGGACACTGTCTTGTCCAGGCAGAACCAAGAAAACTCTTCACAATATTCATCTCTACTAACTTTCTGCAGTATAGATACCTATGTACAATTCTAAGATACAGGTGGGTACTTCTGGTTGAAAGTACCAAGGGACTTTGCAAAACAATTGTCCATGCACACTCTTTTCATTCTCTCTAGAATCTAGTTCAGTTGGACTTTCTCCATCCTTACTTTGCCAAAACTGATCTTAATAAGGTTACCATTGAATTATGCCTTACTAAATCCAAAGGTTAATTTTTATGTATTATTTTACCCAATCTATCATTCTCCTATTCCAGGAAAAAAAATGTTTTATTACAGTATAGTTGATTTACAGTGTTGTGCTTTTTTTTTCTGGTGTACAACAAAGTGGTTCAGTTTTATATATTTCTTTTTCATTACAGATTATAAGATATTGAAATAGTCCCTTGTGCTATATGTAGGTCCTTGCTATTTATCTATTTTATATGTAGTACCTGCTAATCCCAAACTCCTAATTTATCCCTCCCTTCCCTTTACCCTTTGGTAACCATAAGTTTGTTTTCTATGTCTGAGTCTGTTTCTGTTTTGTAAATAAGTCCATTTACATATTTTAGGTTCCGCATATAAATAATGCATGGTATGTTTTCCTCTGTCTGATTTATTCCACTTAGAATGATAATCTCTAGGTCCATCCATGTTGCTGTAAATGGCATTACTTCATTCATTTTTGTGGCTGAATAATATTCCATTGCATGTATGTATATATTTGTATATACATATGCATATGTGTGTGTGTGTGTGTGTGTGTATTCATCTGTCAAGGGACATTTAGATTGCTTCCATATATTGGTTATTATAAATTGTGCTGCTATGAACATTGGAGTATGCATGTATCTTTTTGAATTAGAGTTTTCTCCAGATACATGCCCAAGAGTGGGATTGCAGTATCATATGATAGCTCTATTTTAGTGTTTTAAGGAACCTCCATAGTGGCTGCACAAATTTATATTCCCACCAATAGTGTAGAAGAGTTCCCTTTTCTCCATACCCTCTCCAGAACTTATTATTTCTAGACTTTTTAATGATGGCCATTCTGAGTGGTGTGAAGTGGTACCTCATTGTAGTTTTGATTTGCATTTCTCTAATAATTAGTGATGCTGAGCGTCTTTTCATGTGTTTGTTGGCCATCTGTAAAAAAATGATTTCTTACTTCTTTCTAAAACCACATTCTCCTATTTCAGTGACCACTTATGTTCGATTCCCTTTGACAGTTTTTCCTTGTGGCAGAGACTAGCTAGATATTCATTAAACCCATTTCCTATACCTCTTTGGTACACACTTCCAGTATATTCACTGCTCCCCCTGCCCCCTGCACAGTTCATTATAGCCACATGACTGTTAATAGGAAGTGAGTACAAGTTATATGCTCATATTTCAAACCCAGCCTATAAAGTTCTCCCACTCAGAGTCCTCCAAATTCATTCCTGTTTTACTGGTCTGATGAAATAAGATGACATTTAATTCTGTAATTGTGACACCTGGGAAGACAGACAATTAAGGGTAATAGAAACATGAGTTAGGTCACTGCAGAAAAGCTACCCCACTCCAATCAGTCCAATCAATAGCACTCCTTTAGAATTTACTTAAAGATATAAATTTCTGTTTTCTTAAGACATTCAGCATGTGCTTGTTAGAACAAGTTATATTTACTTACCTAATGTGTACTTTATTTTTCTGACCCCTTAATGTTACATTGCCCCAAGCACTAGTCCATGTACCTTTTATCTTTTCTATAAATATTTTTCTCCTTTGATTATCCCAGTCAGACTGTATGCTAATGATTCACAAATTTACATCTCTAGCCTAGACCTTTCCCCTAAAATCAGACCTATATAAATGAATGTTTACCTGACATCTCTATTTGAATTTAATACAGAATGCATCCAAAACTGAACTCATGATCATCCCCACAAAACCTGTTCCTCACACACTTTCCTATCTCAGTTATTGACCCTCCTATCTTATCCATATTAAAGGTCAATATCCTCACAATGTCCTTTAAGGATACTTAATTTGACCTTTGATATTTTTTCCTATATTGCCTGCCTTGCCTGCTCTTCTACAACCACATTGACCTCCTCACTGTTCCCTGGACATACCAATTACACTCCTACCTCAAAGTCCCGTTGTACTTCCTATTCTCATTGCCTAAATTTCATTACTGAGATATCAGAACAGTTCATCTCCTCAGCTCCTTTAGGTCTTAACTCAAATGAAGCTTTCTCAGGTCAATCCTCATCACCCTCAGTTCAGTTCAGTTCAGTCGCTCAGTCGTGTCTGACTCTTTGCGACCCCATGAATTGCAGCACGCCAGGCCTCCCTGTCCATCACAAACTCCTGAGTTTACTCAAACTCATGCCCATCAAGTCGGTGATGCCACACAACCATCTCATCCTCTGTCATCCCCTTCTCCTCCTGCCCTCAATCCCTCCCAGCATCAGGGTCTTTTCCAATGAGTCAACTCTTCGCATGAGGTGGCCAAAGTATTGGAGTTTCAGCTTCAGCATCAGTCCTTCCAATGAACACCCAGGACTGATCTCCTTCAGGATGGACTCGTTGGATCTCCTTGCAGTCCAAGGGACTCTCAAGAGTCTTCTCCAACACCACAGTTCAAAAGCATCAATTTTTTGGCGCTCAGCTTTCTTCACAGTCCAACTCTCACATCCATACATGACCACTGGAAAAACCATAGCC
Organism: Dama dama; assembly: GCF_033118175.1. NCBI lineage: Eukaryota > Metazoa > Chordata > Mammalia > Artiodactyla > Cervidae > Dama > Dama dama. Next base: position 26,158,142 of record NC_083714.1, read on the forward strand.
TTGACCAGACAGACCTTTGTTGGCAAAGTAATGTCTCTGCTTTTTAATATGCTGTCTAGGTTGGTCATAACTTTCCTTCCAAGGAGTAAGCGTCTTTTAATTTCATGACTGCAGTCACCATCTGCAGTGATTTTGGAGCCCAGAAAAATAAAGTCTGACACTGTTTCCACTGTCTCCCCATCTATTTTCCATGAGGTGATGGGATCAGATGCCATGATCTTAGTTTTCTGAATGTTGAGCTTTAAGCCAACTCTTTCACTCTCCTCTTTCACTTTCATCAAGAGGCTTTTTAGTTCCTCTTCACTCTCTGCCATAAGGGTGGTGTCATCTGCATATCTGAGGTTATTGATATTTCTCCTGGCAATCTTAATTCCAGCTTGTGCTTCTTCCAGCCCAGCATTTCTCATGATGTACTCTGCATATAAGTTAAATAAGCAGGGTGACAATATACAGCCTTGACGTCCTCCTTTTCCTATTTGGAACCAGTCTGTTGTTCCATGACCCTAGGTAAAATTAATAAACCTTCCAACCCACCCTACACATATTCTCTGATTTTTCTCCATATCACTTATCAGCAACTAATGTACTATATATTTTACTTATTACTTATTTTGTTATGTCCAACAAACTAGAAAACAAACTCCATGAGAAGAGGATGCTTATTCAGTGTTATGCTCCCAGCACCAAGCATAAGCACATAGGAAGTATACAGTAAATATGAGTTAAATGGATGCATTTTTACATCACTGCTCACTTAAACTCTTTTGATTGGAATCAAGTGGATCTCCTTCCACTATCAATAGATCCCTGTAGCAAATGACAAGGCATGAAACTATCCACCCTAGTGTCAGTTGACTGTTTCCATGGCAGATAAGAATCCCCAGCCACTCACCAAAGTGGCAAGAAACAGCTAGTTCCCATGCCACTGGAGTTGTCATTCATCATATAGCTGCACTATTGTGCTACTCAGGTTGTGGCTGAAAGGTTTGTCCCCAGGGTCCCTTGGCCTGGCAGAATCCATCTCCACTGACTTCTGTTCAACATCCTGCCAGCTATTTCAGCCTCTGCTACTATAGTAGAAGCTGATAAATAACTATCATCTCCCTAGCATTAGAGGGTTTTTTTTTTCCCCTTCCTCCCTGGTTTGCACCTGATTCATTTTTATAGCAAACTCTTGCAAAGGAGGAGATTCCCTGTTTTGTTTCTTTATTTGTTCTCAGTTTCATTACCTCTATCCCTGTTGCCCAGAAATATGTAAGTCACTTGTCTGCATCTACTTACAGAGATTTGATCATTTTCTATCTACTTGCGGTCTACTTTCCCCTAGAGCTATGGGCTATCAGCATATATTATCACTTTCTTGAGTGTCAAATAATCTGAGTCAACATTTTGTATAAAACAGAATGATTTTATGATATTTAGTTTGACCACATGTTAGTGTTGTAACATTTAGAAGTCACCTTTTTCCAACACATTCCTTTTCCAGATGGGAAAACTGAGTCCCAGAGAATCTGAGTGACAATAGTTACTTAGCATTTGCAAGGTGCTTTCACAAATATTTGTTTCAATAACTCCATGCGGCAATACCTGTTATTCCCATTTTACACATAAGAAAACTGGACACTGGGGCTCTGAAAAGTTGAGTGACTTCCAAATGTCTCACACACAGCAGAGGCAGGACCCCTCACCCTATGCTCTTTCCATTATGCCCTGTTGCTTCCTAGACATACCACAGAAAAAAATGAATTGCTAACCTCTTAACTTCGTGGGATGCAAAAGAGAGAGAAAGAAGAGCTACAAAAGAAAGAAGCGCATACGCTGACCCACAGGTAAATTCATTATTCTTGGAAAGAATAGTCTACTTCTATACCTTTGTCACTGCTATTCTGGCAGCTGGTATAATACTGATAAGTTGGTGAAGGCATAAATGACACAAAGCTTCATTTAGACTCAAAGCAATATGGGTTAGTCCATTGGTCCTTAAAGGATATCTTATCCTCATGCAACTTCAGTACTGCCACTTGGCAGACACAAGTAGTGGCCAAGTTTATGCTTAGTAAGTCTTTATGGGTAAGTAGCACACACTAGACTAGCTGACTCTGCTCTCTGAATTCTTAAGTCAAAATAAATATATCATAACCCCTCACTCAATTTTTTTTCTATTCCTCAGATATTTTACTGTTAATACTAAGAGGCAGCAAGTTGAAGTTGTAAAGTATGTCTCTATGTATTTACTAATGATGGTAAACTCTGGCATAGCTTGAGTTCAGGTATAAAGTCTTCCCAGACAGTACTACTCATATTGTTGTTCTACTCATAGGAAAATACTGCTTCAGCACAGAGCCTCCAACAACTTGGTAAGAACACTTAAAGTGCTGTGAACAGTGGTTAAGGTCTCTATTGACCTCTATTCAGCCAACTGGACGTAATGCAACCCAATTTCCTTTTTTCAAGAACTTCCATATACCATTTGGGGACATATGAAACATGCCATTGTTCAACTATATATTTATTCAAGGTACAATATTTGGCCTGGGATGTGGAAATCAAGCAGTTATCTCACAGAGTTATATGAATTCTATATTTTGCCTTTCTAAGCAATCAGTTCAGTTCAGTCATTCAGTCATTTCTGACTCTTCCCGACCCCACATGAACCACAGCACCAGGCCTCCCTGTCCATCACCAACTCCCAGAGTTCACGTAAACTCATGTTCCTTGATTTGGTGATTCCATCCAACCATCTCATCCTCTGTCATCCCCTTTTCCTCCTGCCCTCAATCTTTCACAGCATCAGGGTCTTTTCAAATGAGTCAGCTCTTCTCATCAGGTGACCAAAGTATTGGAGTTTCAGCTTCAACATCAGTCCTTCTAATGAACACCCAGGACTGATCTCCTTTAGGATGGACTGGTTGGATCTCCTTGCTGTCCAAGGGACTCTCAGGAGTCTTCTCCAACACCACAGTTCAAAAGCATCAATCCTTTGGCACTGAGCTTTCTTTATAGTCCAACTCTCACATCCATACATGACTACTGGAAAAACCACAGCTTTGACTAGATGAACCTTTGTTGGCAAAGGTTCTCTGCTTTTTAACATGCTGTCTAGGTTGGTCATAACTTCCTTCCAAGGGGTAAACATCTTTTAATTTCATGTCTGCAAGCACCATCTGCAGTGATTTTGGAGCCTAGAAAAATAAAGTCAGCCACTGTTTCCCCAACTATTTGGCATGAAGTGATGGGACCAGATGCCATGACCTTAGTTTTCTGAATGTTGAGCTTTAAGCCAACTTTTTCACTCTCCTCTTTCACTTTCATCAAGAGGTTCTTTAGTTCTTCTTCACTTTTTGCCATAAGGATGGTGTCATCTGCATATCTGAGGTTATTGATATTTCTCCCAGCAATCTTGATTCCAGCTTGTGCTTCTTCCAGCCCAGCATTTCTCATGATGTACTCTGCATATAAGTTAAATAAGCAGGGTGACGATATACAGCCTTGACGTCCTCCTTTTCCTATTTGGAACCAGTCTTTTGTTCCATGTCCAGTTCTAACTGTTGCTTCCTGACCTGCACACAGGTTTCTCAAGAGACAGGTCAGGTGGTCTGATATTCCCATCTCTTTCAGAATTTTCCAGAGTTTATTGTGATCCCCACTGTCAAAGGCTTTGGCATAGTCAATAAAGCAGAAATAGATGTTTTTCTGGAACTCTCTTGCTTTTTCGATAATCCAGCAGATGTTGGCAATTTGATCTCTGGTTCCTCTGCCTTTTCTAAAACCAGCTTGAACATCTGGAAGTTCTCGGTTCACGTATTGCTCAAGCCTAGCTTGGAGAATTTTGATCATTACTTTACTAGCATGTGAGATGAATGCAATTGTGCAGTAGTTTGAGCATTCTTTGGCATTGACTCAATGCCTTTCAGAGAAGGTACTGGCAACCCACTCCAGTACTCTTGCCTGGAGAATCCCATGGCTGGAGGAGCCTAGTAGGCTTCAGTCCATGGGGTCGCTAAGAGTCGGACATGACTGAGCGACTTCACTTTTCCTTTTCCTTTTCATGCATTGGAGAAGGAAATGGCAACCCACTCCAGTGTTCTTGCCTGGAGAATCCCAGAGATGGGGGAGGCTGGTGGCTGCCGTCTATAGAGTTACACAGAGTCAGACACGACTGAAGCGACTTAGCAGTAGCAGCAATGCCTTTAGCTTATTCAGCATTTCCACCTATGAACAACTGTAATCAACACACAACATCTTATCTAAAGGCAGTGGGGAAAAAAACAAGGAGATAACAAGACTTTGATGCTAGCTCTGTCTTATACTAAGGTGTTTCAAACTCAGTTATCCCTTAGGTACTTTCTGTATAATGAGACTAATGCCCGCCACCACCACCCCCCAAAGTGCTTAACTGTATCATCCTTAACCAAACATAAGGTATTTTTATTTAGTTACCATTTTTCTAAATTAAAAACATAAATAGAACTAACCACAATGATGAACTCACTTGTTATTCTTCCCTTCTGAAGCAATGACTAACATTAGATCTTTAGCCAAAAATTTATCTATCATGCTGGTTGCAGCACATCTGGGGATAGAAAAAGTCAGGGACACAGAAGCCAGAAAGTTTGGGTAACTTATCACAGAAAATTTCCATGAAGAAAAGGGTAACTGTTTAGGTATACATCATACATTCAGGTATTGATTTGTGAAAACAACTTTTTGATAGACCATCCTGCCCCATCATTCCATTTTCCATACTATTACTTGAGTAATAATCTAAAAATGTAAAAATGAAAAAAAATGTAAATTACCATTGCTTAAATTGTTCAGTGGATTCATATAGCATTTTGGATTTGGATAAATCCAAATTTCTTAATATGATTGAAATAAACCTGTATGATCTGAAGCCTGACCAATTTTCCAGCCTCAGCTAATACCTTGCCCCAACAACACTAAATATATTACAGCTTGGTCCATTGCACCCTCTGCTTGAAACACTATTCCCATAAAACCTCCACTCCCTCCATGTCCTCCACCTACTCACTCATCCTGTTTCTCCCTTTACCTTGATGTTAATAGTTAACACTCATTCTTCAAGTCCCAGCTTAGATGCTCATTTAAAAACTCTCTCAACTATATCAGGTAGCTCTATAATATATTTTTATGACATCCTGTAAAGCCCATATCACAATGTATTGCAACTGATTGATTTAAACTTCCAGTCTATATTGCCAAACAATGAACTCCTTAAATGCAGAGAATGTTTTTCATTCACTATTATAAGCAGTTTAACACAGTAGCTATAAGTACAGCTCTGAAATAATTGCCTGCCTCCACCACTTTGACCTTGGGCAGATTATTTGACCTGTCATCAGTTTTCTCATTTACGAAGTGGACCACATTTTGTGAGAACTCTCCACCACTTTCTGACAAAATGTGGTCCACTGGAGAACGGAATGGCAAACCACTTCAGTATTCTTGCCTTGAGAACCCCATGAACAGTATGAAAAGGCAAAAGGATAGCACACTGAAAGATGAACCCCCCAGGTCAGTAGGTATGCAATATGCTACAGGAGAACAGTGGAGAACTAACTCAAGAAAGAATGAAGACATGGAGTCAAAGCAAAAACAACACCCAACTGTGTTTGTGACTAGTGATGGAAGTAAAGCCTGATGCTGTAAAGAACAACACTGCATAGTAACCTGGAATGTAGGGTCCATGAATCAAGGCAAACTGGAAGTGGTCAAACAGGAGATGGCAAGAGTTAACATTGACATTCTAGGAATCAGCGAACTAAAATGGACTGGACTGGGTGAATTTAACTCAGATGACCATTATATCTACCACTGTGGGCAAGAATCCCTTAGAAGAAATGGAGTAGCCATTTCATAAACAAAAGAGTCCAAAATGCAGTACTTGGGTGCAATCTCAAAAATGGCAGAATGATCTCTGTTCCTTTCCAAGGCAAACCACTCAATATCACTGTAATGCAAGTCTATACCCCAACCAAGAGTGCTAAAGAAGCTGAACAGTTCTATGAAGACCCACAAGACCTTCTAGAACTAACACCCAAAAAAGATGTCCTTTTCATTATAGGGGACTGGAATGTAAAAGTAGGAATCAAGAGATACCTGGAGTAACAGGCAAATTTGGCCTTGGAGTATAAAATGAAGCAGGGCAAAGGCTAACAGAGTCGTATCAAGAAAATGCACTGGTCATAGCAAACACCCTCTTCAAACAACACAAGAGAAGACTCTGCACATGGACATTGCCAGATGGTCAATACCGAAATCAGATTGACTATATCCTTTGTAGCCAAAGATGGAGAAGTTCTATACAGTCAGCAAAAACAAGACCGGGAGCTCACTATGGCTCAGATCATGAACTCCTTGTTACAAAACTCAGACTTAAATTGAAGAAAATACAGAAAACCACTAGACCATTCAGGTATGATCTAAATCAAATCCCTTACAGTGGAAGTGACAAATAGATTCAAGAGATTAGATCTGATAAACAGAGTACCTGAAAAACTATGGACAGAGGTTCATGACAATGTACAAGAGACAGGGATCAAGACCATCCCCAAGAAAAAGAAATGCAAAAAGGCAAAATGGTTGTCTGAGTAAGCCTTACAAATAGCTGAGAAAGAAGAGAAGTGAAAAGCAAAGGAGAAAAGGAAAGATATCCATTTGAATGCAGAGTTCCAAAGAATAGCAAGGAGAGATAAGAGAGCCTTCCTCAATGATCAATTCAAAGAAATAGAGGAAAATACTAGAATGGGAAAGACTAGAGATCTCTTCAAGAAAAATAGAGATACCAAGGGAATAGTTCATGTAAAGATGGGCACAATAAAGGACAGAAATTTTATGGACATATCAGAAGCAATAGATATTAGAAGAGGTGGCAAGAAGGCACAGAAGAACTGTACAAAAAAGATCTTCATGACCCAGATAACCACAATTGTGTGACCACTCACCTAAAGGCAGACATCCTGGAATGTGAAGTCAAGTGAACCTTAGGAAGCATCACTATGAACAAAGCTAGTGGAGGTGGTGGAATTCCAGTTGAGCTATTTCAAATCCTAAAAGATGATGTTGTGAAAGTGCTGCACTCAATATGCCAGGAAATCTGGAAAACTTAGTAGTGGCCATAGAACTGGAAAAGGTCACTTTTCATTCCAACCCCAAAGAATGGCAATGCCAAAGAATGTTCAAACTACCCGGCAACTGCACTCATCTCACACGCTAGCAAAGTAATGCCCAAAATTCTCCGAGCCAGGTTTCAACAGTAGGTGAATCATGAACTTCTAGATGTTCAAGCTGGATTTAGAAAGAGCAGAGGAACCAGAGATCAAATTGCCAACATCCATTGGATCATCAATAAAGCAAGAGAGTTCTAGAAAAACATCTACTTCTGCTTTATTGACTATGCCAAAACATTTGACTGTGTAGATCACAACAAACTGTGGAAAATTCTTAAAGAGATGGGAATACCAGACCACCTCACCTGTGTCTTGAGAAATCTGTATCCAGGTCAAGAAGCAACAGGTCGAACTAGACATGCAACAATAGACTGGTTCCAAATTGGAAAAGAAGTATGTCAAGGCTGTATATTGTCACCCTGCTTATTTAACTTACATGCAGAAAACATCATGTGAAATGCCAGGCTGGATGAAGTACAAGCTGGAATCAAGATTTCTGGGAGAAATATCAATAACCTCAGATATGCAGATGACACCAGCCTTAAACCAGCCTGACACCAGGCAGAAAGCAAAGAGCAACTAAAGAAACTCTTGATGAAAGTGAAAGAAGGGAGTGAAAAAGTTGGCTTAAAGCTCAACACTCAGAAAACTAAAATCATGGCATCCAATCCCATCACTTCATGGCAAATAGATGGGGAAACAATGGAAACAGTGAGAGTCTTTATTTTGGGGGGGCTCCAAAATCACTGCAGATGTTGACTCTAGCCATGAAATTAAAAGATGCTTGCTCCTTGGAAGAAAAGTTATGACAAACCTAGACAGCATATTAAAAAGCAGAGACATTACTTTGCCAACACAGGTCCGTCTAGTCAAAACTATGGTTTTTCCAGTAGTCATAGAGATGTGAAAGTTGGACCATAAAGAAGGCTGAGTGCTGAAGAATCGATGGTTTTGAACTGTGGTGTTGGAGAAGAGTCTTGATAGTCCCTGGACTGTAAGGTGATCAAACCCGTCAATCCTAAAGGCAATCAGTACTGAATATTCATTGGAAGGATTGATGCTGAAGCTGAAACTCCAATACTTCGGCCACCTGATGTGAAGAACTGACTCATTGGAAAAGACCCTGATGCTAGGAAAGATTGAAGTGGGAGGAGAAGGGGTTGACAGAGGATTAAGTGGTTGGATGGCATCACTGACTCGATAGACATGAGTTTGAGTAAGCTCTGGGTGTTGGTGATGGACAGGGAAGGCTGGTGTGCTGCAGTACATGGGGTCGCAAAGAGTCAGATGTGACTGAGCGACTAAATTGACTTATAAAGTGAGTTAAGAATAAAAATGGCTATCTCAAATGGTTGCTGGTGTGATTAACAGTTAATGCATACATGTACTTAAAAGAGGGTTAGGGATTCCCTGGTGGCTCTGATGGTAAAGAATCATCTACAGTGCAGGAGACCAGAGTTCAGCCCGTGGGTCAGAAAGATGGCCTGGAGAAAGGAGTGGCTACCCACTCCAGTATTCTTGCCTGGAGAATTCCATGAACAGAAGAGCCTGGCAGGCTACAGTGTATGCATCCACAAAGAGTCAGACACAACTGAGTGATAAACACAGGCACATAGCAAGTGTTCAATACACATGAATTTCTATTTGTTTTTATTTACAGTGCCTAACATGATGCCTGGAACATAGCACATGCTCAATAAATGCCTGATGAATGAGTGAATAAGGAGTAGAATCAGGTAGGTCTTATTGCCAACCAGCAAGCTTTGTAAGGGTTGGACACAATGTATTATCATCATAACTGACTTCTTAATGCCTAACACAATTTCAAGCATCATGTTCTTTCTCAGTCCCTATGAATGATAGGAACTCATGAGATGAAGAAATTTGAAGTGATATATATGGTTATTATAGCTACTTAAAATTGTATGTAAAACTTCAATAAACACACTTCTAAAATCAAAGAGAAATGTAGAACCCAAATCTTTCCCTGTAAATCATTGTACTAGATATTTTATTATCATTAGAGATGGACTCACATTGTAATTACGGCTTTCCAGGTGGTACATTGGTCAAAAACACGCCTGGCAATGCAGGAGACACAAGAGACCTGGGTTCGATCCCTGGATTGGGAAGATTCCCTGGAGAAGGAAATCACAACTCGCTCCAGTACTCTTGCCTGGAAAATTCCATGGACAGAGGAGCCTGGCGGGCCACAGTCCACAGGGTCACAATGAGTAGGACATGACTGAACATGTATGCACGCACACATTGTAGCTGGTTCTCAGTGAAACTAACCAGCAGTGTGACTCATACAAAAATAAAAGGGAAGAAAAGAAAGGAGAGAAGTCTTCAGGAAATTCCTTTCTCCCTTTAGAAACATTAAAAGCCATTACTTTCAAAGTGCTACATTTAAGTGAATACCCTCACCATTAGCACAAGTTAACCCTGATGGAAAATGGCCTTGAAAGTTGGTTTTGAACTTCCCAACTGAGCCAGTTGTGCTCAGGGGAGGAGGAAGCATCCTTGTTCTTGCCTGCACAGGCGTATGCTGGAAAGACACAATACTTGACACGGTCTAGTGGGGTTTGCATCCTGGTACAACAATTTTTAACCCTATATCCTGAGTGAATTATTTGACTTCTTTATGATTCGGGGCTTTCATCTGCAAAATGATAATGTGTTTAAAAATCACACTACATATTTGCTGTATTAAATATGATCATGTATATAGAGTGCATAGCATGGTGCCTGGCATGTGGTAGGTACCCAAGAGACAGTAGATATTTTTTTTATCATTATGGGCTTTAACCCTTGACATCTCACTTTGTTGACTGGATCATCTGAGCAGGAGTACAGCAGTCATTTCCCAAATGTAAACACATAGTACCTTGGTGGCCCTCTGCAACAGAGTCTGTATAAGTAGCACAGAGTCTCTTACAATCACTATATTTGAGTAGAATATTTGAGCCCTGGCCATTCAATTTTCTAGCTCTGTGATCTTGGCCAAATTACTTATAACCTCGTTGTGATTCATTTCCTCTTTCATAGAATGAAAGTAGTAGTAGTATTTAGTTTCTAGGATTATTGTGAGTAAATGAAATTGTTTATTACAGCCCTTAACAAGAAATCCAACACATTGTACAAACAAGTGTTACGAATGATAATAACATAATAGGCTCATCCCTAGCCCTTGAAATCTACTTGATATTCCTTTGTTGTAAAGAATTAAAAATACATACAAAACTAGAATCTTGAGAAGAATATATTGAGTACAAAAGTGCTGTTCCATTTATTAAGCACCTACTGTATCCACAGTACTCTTCTAGGTGCTTTATAGATATCACTTCTACTTTCAGAGCAACACCATGTGGTAAACATGGCTATTCTCATTTTAAAAAACACATCAACTGAGATAAAGATGGAAGAATAGGAGGACGCAGAGCTCACATCCTGGAAGCTATGAAAATTGTACTGATGAATCTATTTGCAAGGCAGGAATAGAGATGCAGACATAGAGAATAAACTTGTGAACACAGAGGGGGAGGGGGACGGTGGGAATAATTGACAGAGTAGCACTGACATATATACACTATCATGTACAAAATAGATAGCTAGTGGGAAACTGATGCTGTTTAACACAGGGAGTCCAGCTCAGTGCTCTTGTGATGACTTAGAGGAGTGGGATGTGGAGGAGTGAGGAGCCTCAAGAGGGAAGGGATATATTTTATGCTCAGTCACTTCAGTTGTGTTTGACTCTTTTGCAACCCCATGGACTGTAGTCCACCGGGCTCCTCTGTCGATGGGATTCTCCAGGCAAGAATATCGGAGTGGGTTGCCATCTCCTACTCCAGTGGATCTTCCTGACTCCTGCAGCTTGGCAGGCAGATTCTTTATCACTGGGCCACCTGAGGGAGGAGATAAATGTATACCTATAGCTGATTCACATTGATGTGAAGCAAAAACCAAGATAACACTATAAAGCAATTATATTCCAATAAAGATACATCTACAAAGGATACCTACTAAACACTGGCAGAAGGTCTCATGCAACCAAAATTGCAAGAAACGATATCATGTAACTGGGTAGCATGAAAGAAAAAAAAAAAAAAGAATCAAGATGGGCCCTGTGCCCCTGGGAAGGAGCTGTGGAGAAGGAAAGGTTCTCTCACCCAGGAGACCCCCTTCGCCAGCTGGGAGACCAGCCAGGACAGAAGGGGGCTTCAGAGGCTGAGAGGAGAGTGCAGCAGCTGGACTGTGGCAGGAAAAGCAGAGAGAGACCAGTATGGAGGGTCCGGGTTGACCCCCTGTGCTCCTCAGCACACGATGTACATCTGCTGGTACACGCCAGGGCTGGGTGCTGCAACTCTGGTTTCAGAGGACAGAGCCTGGAAGAGGACTGGGACTGGAAGTGCAGAGACACCCTGAATGGGGCTGGTGTGTGGACCAAGCTGCAACTAGGCAGGGGGAGAGGGATGCATGCAGGAAGGAGCCCAGGTCAGCCATGGAAGCCTCACTGTTAATGTATGTATTAATATTTGAAGGCAAGGGCAGGGAGTGCCATAGCAGCCTGATGATCAGCCTGCTCACAGCAAGTAAAGTTTAAAACTCTGTGAGCCTGCAAGACTGCCCACCCGCAGAGGTGGGGCTGAAATCCGTGCCAAGCCCAGGGGCTGCACAACCTCGGAAACAGGATTAAAATCTGAGCCAAGTCCCAGTCACTGTGTGACCCACGAATTTCTGCACGGCAGACAGCTTTGTAAACTCAGTATCTGTGGGATATCCAAGCACATTACTGGTATTTCCATGGCTGGGGCAGGAAAATGACCAAAATGAAAAGATATACTGTGCTTATGGATATGAAGAATCAATATTGTTAAAACGGCCATTCTACTCAAAGCAATCTACAGATTTAATGTGATAATTATCAGATTAGTACTCTCTTCTTTTTTATTTTGATTGTACTTTTTATTCCATTTATTTTTATTAGTTGGAGGCTAATTACTTTACAATATTGTAGTGGTTTTTGCCATACATTGACATGAATCAGCCATGGATTTATATGTATTCCCCATCCGGATCCCCCCTCCCACCTCTCTCTCTACCCATTCCTCTGGGTCTTCCCAGTGCACCAGCCCTGAGCACTTGTCTCATGCATCCAACCTGGGCTGGTGATCTGTTTCACCCTTGATAATATACATGTTTCGATGCTGTTCTCTCAGAACATCCCACCCTCGCCTTCTCCCACAGAGTCCAAAAGTCTGTTCTGTACATCTGTGTCTCTTTTTCTGTTTTGCATATAGGGTTATCATTACCATCTTTTTAAATTCCATATATATGTGTTAGTATACTGTATTGGTCTTTATCTTTCTGGCTTACTTCACTCTGTATAATGGGCTCCAGTTTCATCCATCTCATTAGAACTGATTCAAATGGATTCTTTTTAATGACTGAGTAGTATTCCATAGTGTATATGTACCATAGCTTCCTTATCCATTTGTCTGCTCATGGACATCTAGGTTGCTTCCACGTCCTGGCTATTATAAACAGTGCTGTGATGAACATTGGGGTGCACGTGTCTCTTTCAGATCTGGTTCCCTCAGTGTGTATGCCAAGGAGTGGGATTGCTGGGTCATATGGCAGTTCTATTTCCAGTTTTTTTTTTTTTTTAAGAAATCTCCACACTGTTCTCCATAGCGGCTATACTAGTTTGCATTCCCATCAACAGTATAAGAGGGTTCCCTTTTTTCCACACCTTCTCCAGCATTTATTGCTTGTAGCCTTTTGGATAGCAGCCATCCTGACTGGCGTGTAATGGTACCTCATTGTGGTTTTGATTTGCATTTCTCTGATAGTGAGTGATGTTGAGCATCTTTTCATGTGTTTGTTAGCCATCTGTATGTCTTCTTTGGAGAAGTGTCTGTTTAGTTCTTTGGCCCATTTTTTGATTGGGTCATTTATTTTTCTGGAATTGAGCTGCAGGAGTTGCTTGTATATTTTTGAGAAATGGACAACTTGGAAGAAATGGACAAATTCTTAGGAAAGTATAACTTTCTAAAACTGAACCAGAAAGAAATAGAAGATCTTAACAGACCCATCACAAGCAAGGAAATCGAAACTGTAATCAGAAATCTTCCAGCAAACAAAAGCCCAGGACCAGATGGCTTCACAGCTGAATTCTACCAAAAATTTAGAGAAGAGCTAACACCTATCTTACTCAAACTCTTCCAGAAAATTGCAGAAGAAGGCAAACTTCCAAACTCATTCTATGAGGCCACCATCACCCTAATTCCAAAACCAGACAAAGATGCCACAAAAAAAGAAGAATACAGGCCAATATCACTGATGAACATAGATGCAAAAATCCTTAACAAAATTCTAGCAAACAGAATCCAACAACATATTAAAAAATCATACATCATGACCAAGTGGGCTTTAATCCAGGAATGCAAGGATTCTTCAATATCCACAAATCAATCAATGTAATACACCACATTAACAAATTGAAAGATAAAAACCATATGATTTCTGCATCAATAGATGCAGAAAAAGCCTTTGACAAAATTCAACATCCATTTATGATTAAAACTCTCCAGAAAGCAGGAATAGAAGGAACATACCTCAACATAATAAAAGCTATATAGGACAAACCCACAGCAAGCATTACCCCCAATGGTGAAAAATTGAAAGCATTTCCCCTAAAATCAGGAACAAGACAAGGGTGCCCACTCTCACTACTACTATTCAACATAGTGTTGGAAGTTTTGGCCACAGCAATCAGAGCAGAAAAAGAAGTAAAAGGAATCCAGATAGGAAAAGAAGAAGTGAAACTCTCGCTGTTTGCAGATGACATGATCCTCTACATAGAAAACCCTAAAGACTCTACCAGAAAATTACTAGAGCTAACCAACAAATATAGTAAAGTTGCAGGATATAAAATTAACACACAGAAATCCCTTGCATTCCTATACACTAACAATGAGAAAACAGAAAGAGAAATTAAGGAAACAATACCATTCACCATTGCAACAAAAAGAATAAAATACTTAGGAGTATATCTACCTAAAGAAACAAAAGACCTATACATAGAAAACTATAAAACACTGATGAAAGAAATCAAAGAGGACACAAACAGATGGAGAAATATACCGTGTTCAAGTATTGGAAGAATCAATATTGTGAAAATGACTATACTACCCAAAGCAATCTATAGATTCAAAGCAATCCCTATCAAGCTACCAAAGGTATTTTTCAGAGAACTAGAACAAATAATTTCACAATTTGTATGGAAATACAAAAAACCTCAAATAGCCAAAGTAATCTTGAGAAAGAAGAATGGAACTGGAGGAATCAACCTGCCTGACTTCAGACTATACTACAAAGCCACAGTCATCAAGACAGTATGGTACTGGCACAAAGACAGAAATATAGATCAATGGAACAGAATAGAAAGCCCAGAGATAAATCCATGAACCTATGGACACCTTATCTTCGACAAAGGAGGCAAGGATATACAATGGAAAAAAGACAACCTCTTTAACAAGTGGTGCTGGGAAAACTGGTCAACCACTTGTAAAAGAATGAAACTAGAACACTTTCTAACACCATACACAAAAATAAACTCAAAATGGGTTAAAGATCTAAATGTAAGACCAGAAACTATAAAACTCCTAGAGGAGAACATAGGCAAAACACTCTCTGACATAAATCACAGCAGGATCCTCTATGACCCAACTCCCAGAATATTGGAAATAAAAGCAAAAATAAACAAATGGGACCTAATGAAACTTAAAAGCTTTTGCACAACAAAGGAAACTATAAGCAAGGTGAAAAGACAGCCCTCAGATTGGGAGAAAATTATAGCAAATGAAGCAATAGACAAAGGATTAATCTCAAATTAGTACTCTCTTAAGTGGCACAGTGGTTAAAAAATCTGCCTACCAATGCAGGAGATGCAGGAAATGTGGGTTTGATCCCTGGTAGGGAAGATCACCTGGAGGAGGAAATGGCAACCCACTCATGTATTCTTGCCTACAAAATTCCATGCACAGAGGAGCCTGGTGGGCTACAGTCCATGGAGTTGCAAAGAGTTGGATATGACTGAGAACGCACTTGCATGCACTCTATCAAAGTAACCCTGATATTTTTCAAAGAACTAGAGCAAGTTATCCTAAAATTTATATGGGACCATGAAAGACCCAGAATTTCAAAAGCATCCTGATGGGAAAAGAACAAAGATGGAGGCATAACCCTCCCAGACTTCAGACAATATTACACAGTGACAGTAATCAATACAGCATGTTATTGGCACAAAATCAGACATATGGATCAATGAAACAGGATACAGAGCTCAGAAATAAATACCTACAGTCAATTAATCTTCCACAAAGGAGACAAAATTATACAATGGAGTAAAGATAGTCTCTTCAATTAGTGCTGGGAAACCTGGACAGCTACATGTAAATCAATGAAGTTAGAACACACCCTCTCACCATACACCAAAATAAACTAAAAATGGCTCAAAAAGATTTAAATATATGGCAAGAAGCCATAAAAGTCCCAGAAGAAAACATTCTCTGACATAAATCACAACAATGTTTTCTTAGATCAGTTTCCCAAAGCAATAGAAATAAACCGAAATAAACAAATGGGACCTAACCAAACTTATAAGCTTTTGCACAGTGAAGGAAACCATAAATAAAATTAAAAGATATCATAAAGCCTGTGAGAAAATATTTGCAAATGATGTGATGGACAAGGGTTTAATTTCTAAAATATACAAACAGCTCATATAACTCAATAACAACTCTCAAACAACTCAATTAAAAAATAGGCAGAAAACCTAAACAGACATTTCTCCAAAGAAGTCACACAGATGGCCAACAAGCACATGAAAAGATACTCAGCATTGCTAATTATTAGAGAAATACAAATCAAAATTATAATGAGATACCACCTCACACCAGTCAGAATGGTCATCATTTAAAAGTCTATAAATAACATATGTTAGAGTGTGGAGAAAAGGAAACCCTCCTACACTGTTTATGGGAATGTAAATTGGTGCAGTTACTATGGAAAAGAATACAGTGGTTTCTTTAAAAAAAAAAAAAACAAAAAGCAAGAATAGAGTTATACCATATGATCCAACAACCCCACTCCAGGGCATATAAATATACTGACAGAACATGGTAATTTGAAGAGCCATGCACCCAATTTTCACTGAAGCATTATTTACAATAGCCAAGAAATGGAAGTAACCTAAGTATCCATTGACAGAGGAATGGAAAGAAGATGTGTTAGAAGTATATAATGGAATATTACTCACCCATAAAAAAGAATAAAATAATACCATTTGCAGCAACATGGATGGACCTAGAGGTAGTCATACTAAGTATGCCAGAAAGAGAAAGACAAATATCATAGTATCTCATATATTAAATCTAAAAAATGACACAAAGGTACTTAAAGTTATGGTTGCCAAAGGGGAAAGAGGAGGGGGAGGGATGAATTAGGAGTTTGAGATTAACAGATATAAAATACTATATATATTAAATAAAAGACAAAACAGCAAGTACCTACTATATAGCATAGGGCAATAACTTATAATAAATAATAATGAAAAAGAATCTACATTATAATGGCTTCCCTGGTAACTCAGCTGGTAAAGAATCTGCCTGCAATTCAGTAGACCCTGGTTGGATTCCTATTTTGGGAAGATCCCCTGGAAAAGGGTTAGGCTACCCACTCCAGTATTCTTGCCTGGAGAATCCCCATGGACAGAGGAGTCTGGTGGGCTACAGTCCAGGGGGTCTCAAAGAGTTGGACACGACTGAGTGACTAAGCACAGCACAGCATGTGTGTGTGTGTATATACATATACATATATATATATATATATACACTCAATATATATATAAATTTACATTTATATATATGTGTGTGTATATATATATATATATATGTATATATATACACACACACACATACTCAATCACCTTGCTGTGCACCAGAAACAAACACAACATTGTAAATCAGTTATACTTAACTTTTAAAGAAAGCTGAGGAAAAGAAGCCACACCAAGTAAGATATTTTAAGAAAGCTATCCAAGACCACATATATAAAAAAATGAACTAAGAGAAAGGCAGAATTGTGATGAGCCCAGTTCTGTCTGACACCAAAGCCTAAGTTCTTTTCATCACATCTTTAATCTGTCATTATGAATTTGTTTACTAGCTGTCATCAGAAAGAGAGAGAGCCTTGGAGGATGAGACAGAGGACAAAGTTCAAGAAGGAAGGAGAACAAAAGAAAACAGCTCAAACATGGCTTGGCCTCAGGCCAGTCCTCCCAAAGGCTCTATAGTCTCTGGCACTTTTTCTAGCTGCTTCAAGGTCCATTGGTTTTCCCTGTGCTTTTTGCCCTAGGTTTATACTGATTTCCCAACTTATTAAAACTCATTCTAATCTCAGTATTTTAATTTCCATAGCACTATGTGAAATGTTGAGTTTCTTCCTTACTCTATCCCCTCTTTAAAAAAAATTCATATAGACCTTCCTTTTACCTTTTTATTACACAGCAGTTTCTGTATTTCCCACTATTGACCTGACTCCCAATGTTTGCACTGTTGATGATAATTGCACATCTCTCTCAAGTAGGTATTAGCGGGGAAAACAGCATGCATCACACAGGGGCTGAGGATACTATTTAAATGCAATTTATGGTCAATCTGCTTCTGTTTTTGTTTTGTCACTATTTCTTCTACTTTTCAATCAGTGATGTTACCACTGAGGAAGTTGTTTCATTCACATTTCTTTTGTGTTCACTGGAATTCAAAGTCCAATTCTCCCTCTTTGTATTCTAGATGTGTAGGCTGATTTGGGACATCATGGTTGTAGCCAGACAGAAAACTGCAGTTATCCATACTAAATAGATCTACAACAGAGAAGGTGCCAGAGCAAGGAAGTAACTCAGGAATTCATCATCAAGGAAACCTAAGTACTTCTGAAAATTCTAGAGCCTTAGAAACAGAGTAGTGGACTTACCAAGGTACTTAGGAGGTACTTCAAACCCATTTGAGAATCTGAAAATTCACAAACAACGATGTGCTATTCCATAGCACCTCCAGGAGAAAAGAAAACAAGACAGACAAATTTCAAGTCTGCACAATTGTAGATTGTGTCATACAGCCAAATCTTTCTTAGACCACCCTTGCAGCCCTCCCTAATAGCCCCCAATAGCCTCCAATGCACTTTTATTTCAAGTACAATTCAAACAAAGAAGAAAGTTCAATTTTCTCCTTCCTCCCTCACCCATGGATCCCATTTGGTTAAGCTGAGTTAACAAATAGGGGGATTAAAGAGACTAGGTGAGGGAACTCTTTTCAAATCTTGAGGAAAGTAGTAAATGAGACTGAGCATTTGCAATCTGGCATACCTAGATGCATAGATCAGACTTGAGAAAGAATCAATAAGGAAGACAAAGCTATTAATAGATTGCACTCACTGGGGCCCTGTTTACATTACTATACTGACTTGATGGACATGAATTTGAGCAAGCTCCAGGAGTTGGTGATGGACAGGGAAGCCTGGCGTGCTGCAGTCCATGGGGTCACAAAGACTCAGACATGATTGAATGACTGAAGTGAACTGAACCAAGTGTAGTGATATCTTTGTTTGAATTTATGCCCCTTTCCTCTATTACGGCTAGTCATGACTATCAATTTTATAAGTGTGGATTTTGCTAACACAAGTGAATTGCATAGTTTCATTTCCTGAGGAACATCTAACCTTAATCAATATTTTCAAAGAATAATAGATCTGAGGAAGGTAGATAGTATATGAGTAAAGTCTATAGAAATGGTTATTCTACATGAAAGAACTATAAACAGGACCCTCATGGATCCTAAATTTGCTAATAGTTTTCCCCATTTGTGGACATTGGTCAAGTTCATCTTTTAGCCAAGAAAGCTTTTCAGTGAAAAGCCCCAGATTAAAAACAAACAGATTCTTCTGGCTGAATCAGCAGTCAACTTTTTTCAAGGACATAGCTAATTTCTTCTATAGTTTAAACTGGAAACTTACCATCACAATTCCTCCACTGCCTTTCCACATCCACTCCCCAACTTCCTGCTTTCCTTTCCTTTGGCCAGAGCCAAACCCATTTTTTGCCAACTTTACATCCCTACTCTGAATCATTAGTGAAGTGAAAGTCAATCAGTCATGTCTGACTCTTTGCGACCCCATGGACTATACAAGTCCATGGAATTCTCCAGGCCAGAATACTGGGGTAGGTAGCCTTTCCCTTCTCCAGGGGATCTTCCCAACCGAGGGATTGAACCCAGGTCTCCTGCACTGCAGGTGATTCTTTACCAGCTGAGCCACCAGAGAAGCCCAAGAATACTGGAGTGGGTAGCCTATCCCTTTTCCAGCAAATCTTCCCAACCCAGGAATTGAACCAGGGTCTCCTGCATTGCAGGTGGATTCTTTACCAATTGAGCTATCAGGAAAGCCACTGAATCGTGAAGATGAACTGTTCCTATTGAGAGACTGTGGCCCACACCTATTTGCCTCTGCCTGTAAGGAAGTTTCCAGAGGCAACAGGGTTGTTCTTAGAGTTTAAAAAAAAAAAAAAAAAAAAAAAGAGCCCAATGGGTAAAGTTAGTCTACAAATACCTAAGTGTGACCTCTGTTTTAGTATATTCCACATTAGCATCTCCATATCCAACCAAATGAAATTTAGTGCACTTTTTCAGGGTACTAAGATGATGGAAACTCAAATATATTATGAAGTGGCAACTTGAAAAATATCAAAGAAACATGAGCAAACAGTTTATATCTCTTCTATAAAGTGACTTTGCAAAAACTTAAGGAGATTTAAGTATGTACATTTTTATTCTTTATATGTTTTACTTTTTAATTTAAATTTTAAGAAATTTAAGTATTTTATTCCCCCTTCATGATCCATTCTTGAATGCTCTTCTCACTAGATGACAGAGTACAAGTGAGGTTGCCACTGCTATTGTAATATACACTGATTTAGGGAAGTGAAATAGCTTTTACATCCAGCCATGTCTAGGACAACTTAAACCTTACTGATACCACTATTCAATAGCTACATGATATGAGCATGATGGATCCCAATTCTCAAACCTTAATCAGCCATCAAGATCCATTTGAAAAGATTCTTTAATGATACCATTTTCAACTCTTCTATAAATGTAAAATATTTCAAAACAAAAATAGAAAAGAAAAATTGAACTAGAAGATTTTTATTACATTCTAGGCATTAGTCTAAATTGTATGGGAAAGCAGTTTTATTTGTTATGGTCCAGACTGATGAACAGAAACAGAGGGTGGGAGCACATCCTGGTAAGTAACTGTAGTATGTGGTGCAGAGGTAGTGGGTAAGTGGGGTAACAAGATAACAGCTTTCCATATAAATGATCATCAAGTATCAAGAGGCGCAAGAATTCTCTTTTTTGGAGTCATGGAGTGGATTTGCCAGATATCAGACAAAAGAGTAAGACATGGGTAAATTCTACAACTATTAATAAGCAGTCTGTATGTTACTAGCATCAACTAAGAGCTTTTTATTAGTTTTTAAAATCACTGCTATAATAAAGTACCACTAATGTGGCTTAAAACAACAACCACGGATTATCTGACTATTTTCTAGGACACGAGGCAAGGTAAGTTTGGCCGGGTCTTACAAGGCCCAAATCAAGGTGTTGGCCAATGACTTTCCTAGAGGCTCTAAGGGGAAACCTGCTTCCAGAATCATCCATATTATTGGCAGAATTCAGTTCCATGCAACTAGAGGACTGAATTCAGATTTCCTTGCTGGCTGTCAGCTGGGAGTTGTTCTCAGTTTCTAGAGTTCATGCATATTTCCTGGCCCATGGCTCCTTTCATCTTCAAAGCCAGCAATGGTGCTGGGTGTAGAAAAGTTCTTATGACTCATGTATTTCTGACGTCCTCTTCTGCTTTTAAGGGCTCATGTGACTATATTGTCCCATTCCATCTACTCCCGGATAATCCAGGATAATCTCCCTATTTTAAAGTCAACTGAAACATAACAACTATGACAAAGTCCATTTTGCTATATAAGGGAACGTGTAAAATATATACCCAGTCTTGGAGATTGAGGAGAATCTTTGTGGGGCAACTACAGTCTTCCCACTTACATGCATCCTAAAGTCAAGTACTGTGCAGCCTCTGTCAGAATCAACTCTTCACTCTAATACCTCACACACATCATCTTAATACATCAGAAGTAAATGCAAGCAATAGAATTTTGCCACACTCCATTTCCCATAATACCACAGTATTCAGGAGGCAAACGTGGAACATCAATTAAGCTAATTATCTTAAATTATGAAAGACTCTTAAGAATGTATTGAAATATAAATGACTATATCAATGGGTTTTTTCATACAACTCTTGTGGAAAAGGACACTTTCAAATAAAACCTCTGTAGTACTCTCAAAACTGGGCACATTAATAAGAGAGGGAACAGCCTTTGAGCTAAAACCCTGTGCCATCAAAGGTGAGGGAAGGAGATATATTGGGTAGGCCAAAAAATTCATTTGGTTTTCTGTACCATCATATGAAAACCCAAACAAACTTTTTGGTCAACCCAATACTGTTTAGCATTTCCCATAAACCTGAACACAAGTAAAGACCTTCTTTACAGAAAAATTCAAAGATCAGGAACCCACCCTGGAAGAGGACTAGGCTATAAATAAATCCATTATATCCATTTGTCAAAAAAAAGCAAAAAAGCTCTAATGTCTCCTTATGAAATACCTCCATAATAGATTTTTCCCTTCAGTTTTTATGAACTGACTACAGAACATGACAAAGAAAGCCTACCAACAGAATAAAAAAGTATTATAAACCATACATAAAACACACACACACACAAATCACAGCACTGTCCCCTCCGGGCATGTTCCAAAATCTAATCCCAATGATAATCTGATCCATACAGCTCAGCCATGCAATTTCTGCATTTGAAATGTAAATTGATTCAGTGAATCACTTAAATTTACTTTAACTGATTATTAATATTGCAATAAAGGGCTTAAGAATATGAAATTAAAATTCTTTTAACTCTCCTATAAAGCAGCAATGTGTTCATTTGTAAGGATTTTCCTATCAGCAACTCCGATTGGCCTGTCCATGTGTATTTGGAAGAACTCTTCACTTAATGACTATTAAGTAATGTGGTTTGTCAGGGAAAAGGGACTTCATTACCATTGCAAATCATTCACTTGCAGGAAGACACTGTCCGCTCCATTTCCACAGCTGTTTTGTCTTAAATACCTACCCATTAATGCTCTATCTCAGCAGACATGTTTACTTAACTCAAAGAAACAATTGTTGTATTAGAGGATTAAGGAGTATTTTCTTGGCTTTCATAGGAATATTAGTTTTCCCCTCTGTGTGTGTGATTTTCATTCACACTTCAGGTTCCTCTATGTTGCTTTCTTTACGCCCAAATTCAGAAATCACTGCTTGATGTGCTGTATGCCATTTTACCCATAGTTAATATTTCTTCTCCCACTAACACTTTCTGAACCTTCATATTTAAAGACAATGAATTTGCTATGCTTGTACTCTATAAATAGAGATGGTGTCTTAATTATACTTTCAAATTGCAGCGTCTCTTTCCAGCTGTGCATATGAATGTTTGTGATCAGGATGTATGTTCCAGTATGTTTATTTTTAATCCCAAATTATACCCTTCACAAGCCAAAACCAAATGTGAAATGATCAACTTTTATTTGCAGACACGTGTCAACTGCTTGTTAATAGTTCCATTCTTGAACCTTTCTCGATATAGCTCTGAGAGTTTCCCCTTGCCTGTAGTCTGAAGGAACACATAGCCTGAAAGGTTTCTCACTGAAAGGTGGGTGTGCCTACTGTACTTCCCAAGGCTTAGCAAGTGAGGCGCCTCAGCCTTGGCAGCTGTGGAGCATCTCCATGTACTTCTCTGGATCTTCTCTGAAGAGTCATGATAGATTTTGAGAAAGCTACACTATTTAAGGAGATTTCAGTTTGAAAACTGAGCCAGATGCACTCCCTTAGGCTATTCATAGGATTATCAGTAAGATGGGATACAGCATGGCTTTAAAACATCTTCTAATGTGGCTTAAAACTAATTTAAAAAAAAAAATGGAGAGAAAACCCTACAATATAGCATCCAATGCAAGAGTATGCTTAAGACACCCACGGTATTAGCTTATTCATTTCCTATTCTTCTACTAACTAGTCAGTCACCCACAGAGGTGCAGACCTATTTTTTTCTCCACCTTGTATGCTATTTTGACTCAAGTGAAAGAAAGGAAGTTGCTTAGTTTTTGAGACCCTATGGACTGTAGACCACCAGGCTTCTCTGTCCATGGGATTTTCCAGGCAAGAATACTGGAGTGGGTTGCCATTTTTTTCTCCAGGGGATCTTCCCTACCCAGGGATTAAGCTCAGGTCTCCCCCATTGTGGGCAGGGTCTTTACCATCTGAGCCACCAGGGAATCCCATTTTGACTAAAGAAAGTATGTTTTGCATAATTTGACAATCTAAGGCTTTCAGCATTCTTCTTGGGAGGACTTACAGAAGATAATAATTGGAACATGTAAGACTTTATGAATGGTCCCACAGACAGCAAAAAGAAAAAAAAAGCAGTGGGTTTTTATACTGAAAGACCAGTAAGCAAAGATGGTAAAACTATTTGTGATTATAAAGGGTATGGCCTTAGAAACAACCTATTGCCAATATTATCTACATCTGATATAAGACTACCGGGCTTTATTTGTGGACACACTGAGTAATTTATAAGAACCAATAGATAGCTTTTTTGCTAAATAAAATCAACTCAGTTTCTAGTTGCAAATATATACTGATTTTTTTTATATAAGGAGAGGAAGTTTTAGCGGGTTAGTGGATGATAGTAAGTAGAGGCTTCTAAACCCTGAAGAGTTAAAAGCAACCTCAGTAGCAAAATTAAGTTTACATAGAGTAAGTTTACATAGATACCATTATTACTGTTTACATTAATAAATCTCTTTTTCATTTGACAAATTCATGTCCTTTATAAGATCTGAATTTGTCCTTATATTAATAAAATCAGTCTATAAAGAAGCATGTGAAATTTCCAGACACTGAACTTTACTTTATTTGAAAATCCAAGATTTTGAGTATGCAAGAATGATACTTACTGAAAGTAATGCCTACATAGCAGTTCAAAACTGTTTCAAAGAGTCAAGGGGGTGAGAGAGATATGGACAGTGATTTGTGTTCAAATCCAACTACAGCTTTCTAATAGACACTTAAAATTTAACATTTCCCAAACTGAACACTGGATTCCCCTGCCTTCCAACCCCACCTCCCCAGTATTCAGTATTCCCCATACAAGTGAAATGGCATTACATTGAGCAAAGTCTAGCCTTTACTGACTTCTCTCTCCCCTCACACATCTCCTCACCATTTAATTAATCACTAAGTCCTGCTTGTGAAGGTGAAAGTGTTAGTTGTTTCATGCATGTCCGACTCTTTGTGACCCCATGGAATGTAGCCCGCCAGGCTCCTCTGTCCATAGGATTCTTCAGGCAAGAATACTAGAATGGGTTGTCATGCCCTCCTCCAGGGGACCTTCCCAACCCAGGGATCAAATCTGGGTCTCCTGCATTGGCAGACCCAAAGTCTTGCTTACTCTACTCTAATATAAACTGAGTCTGACCATTTGTCTGAATGTCTACCATCCAGTCCCAGCCACCACCATGACTTACTTGGACTACTGTAACTGAATCCTAACTGTTTCCATGTTTGGCTCCCAATATTCTAATCTCTATTGAATAAAAGGTAATACTTTAAAAATGCAATTCACATAGCACTCTTCTACTCAAAACATATCAATGGTTTCCAATTACCATTGTACATAGAATAAAAAGAAACTTCATATTACTTAAGGCCTACAGACCTAACTTCTACCTACTTCTTCAACCTCATTTTAACACTCTCCTTTCATTCACCATACTGCAGCTGCAACAGCTTTCTTTACATTTTCTTTTTATTATTATTATTATTATTTTTTTCCAGTGGGTTTTGTCATACATTGATATGAATCAGCCATGGATTTACATGTATTCCCAGTCCCGATCCCCCCTCCCACCTCCCTCTCCACCCGATTCCTCTGGGTCTTCCCAGTGCACCAGGCCCGAGCACTTGTCTCATGCATCCCACCTGGGCTGGTGATCTGTTTCACCATAGATAGTATACATGCTGTTCTTTTGAAATATCCCACCCTCACATTCTCCCACAAAGTTCAAAAGTCTGTTCTGTATTTCTGTGTCTCTTTTTCTGTTTTGCATATAGGGTTATCGTTATCACCTTTCTAAATTCCATATATATGTGTTAGTATGCTGTAATGTTCTTTATCTTTCTGGCTTACTTCACTCTGTATAATGGGCTCCAGCTTCATCCATCTCATTAGGACTGGTTCAAATGAATTCTTTTTAATGGCTGAGTAATAGTCCATGGTGTATATGTACCACAGCTTCCTTATCCATTCATCTGCTGATGGGCATCTAGGTTGCTTCCATGTCCTGGCTATTATAAACAGTGCTGCGATGAACATTGGGGTGCACGTGTCTCTTTCAGATCTGGTTTCCTCAGTGTGTATGCCCAGAAGTGGGATTGCTGGGTCATATGGCAGTTCTATTTCCAGTTTTTTAAGAAATCTCCACACTGTTTTCCATAGCGGCTGTACTAGTTTGCATTCCGACCAACAGTGTAAGAGGGTTCCCTTTTCTCCACACCCTCTCCAGCATTTATTGCTTGTAGACTTTTGGATAGCAGCCATCCTGACTGGCGTGTAATGGTACCTCATTGTGGTTTTGATTTGCATTTCTCTAATAATGAGTGATGTTGAGCATCTTTTCATGTGTTTGTTAGCCATCTGTATGTCTTCTTTGGAGAAATGTCTGTTTAGTTCTTTGGCCCATTTTTTGATTGGGTCATTTATTTTTCTGGAATTGAGCTTCAGGAGTTGCTTGTATATTTTTGAGATTAATCCTTTGTCTGTTTCTTCATTTGCTATTATTTTCTCCCAATCTGACGGCTGTCTTTTCACCTTACTTATAGTTTCCTTTGTAGTGCAAAAGCTTTTAAGTTTCATTAGGTCCCATTTGTTTAGTTTTGCTTTTATTTCCAATATTCTGGGAGGTGGGTCATAGAGGATCTTGCTGTGATTTATGTCGGAGAGTGTTTTGCCTATGTTCTCCTCTAGGAGTTTTATAGTTTCTGGTCTTACATTTAGATCTTTAATCCATTTTGAGTTTATTTTTGTGTATGGTGTTAGAAAGTGTTCTAGTTTCATTCTTTTACAAGTGGTTGACCAGTTTTCCCAGCACCACTTGTTAAAGAGGTTGTCTTTTTTCCATTGTATATCCTTGCCTCCTTTGTCAAAGATAATGCCCATGCGAATTACAACCATACAACCTTTGCACATTTCCTTCCCTCTTTCTATAATCCTCTGCCTCGTATTTCCACAGAATTGGTTCCTTGTTGCCATTCCAGTCCAAGATTAAAATTCCCCTTCTCATATAAACCTACTATGACCACTCAATCTAAAGTATTAAAAGTTCCTTCCTTTTTCTTATCTATTAACATATTTTTTTTTCCACCTGCTAGACAGCAAGGACATTATCTCTCTGGTTAGCTGCTATATATCCCTAGAGTCTTAACTATTGTTGGGCGCACAGCCAGAATACTGGAGTGGGTAATCTTTCCCTTCTCCAGGGGATCTTCCCAACCCAGGGATTGAACCCAGGTCTCCCACATGGCAGGTGGATTCTTTACCAGCTGAGCCCCAGGGGATGTCCAGTCAGTACTCAAATGTTTGTTGAATAAGTATACATATATTTGATTTAGTTGAATGTCACTATCATTTGTTTTGTTTACCTGTTTTTGGTATTGTTTTGCTCTTTTTCCAAATCACACTAAAGTAGTCAAACTCGTCTTTTTTTTTTTTTTTTTTTTTTTGGAGTTCTTTTCCCTTCAGGCTATATACCTGGAACTGCTATATAATCTGTGGTGTGGAATAAGTAGTAAAGAAGGATGTCCATATACACACAGATAAAATGTATTCAACAAGTGCAGCTTCTTTTGCCTGTCAAAGATTTTCTCCTTTCATTGAGAACATGAATTTGTCTTGATTGCTTTCAGCTGGTAATTTCATGTATGTGTGGAAATTCATTTCATTACAAGCTCAGATTGTCCCTTCTAAGCCTGACGTACAGTTTGGGTTTTCTGTAGAGATTATAACTTTAAAAATGAATCATCTTAATAAGTGTGATAACAAATTATCAACACCAATATTAGGTAAGTAACAACCCTGTTTGACCTAAAGAAAGTTCTCCTTTTTGCAACTCAGATTCACCCTAGGTAAATGGAGTTAGACTAGATGAACTCTAAGATCCCATCTATCTTCATCATTCTTTGCTACTACAGAGGTGTTCCCAGTCCCTGTGCAGTCTTTTATGTAAAATAGGTGATGTTCTGCTAATAATGAAGAACAGGCAATGGCAACAGTGACTCAGCTAAAAAAATGTTTGTTACATACATGCAGAATGATCATTGCCCAGAACAAAAACTTTTTTTCCAACAAGAGTCAACAAATGGTGTTGAAACAACTCAGTAGACATCTGCAAATTAAAGTTGGATTTCTATTTCATATCCCATCAAAAAATAAATTCCACTGGGTGGAGAGGGAGGTGGGAGGGGGGATCGGGATGGGGAATACATGTAACTCCATGGCTGATTCATGTCAATGTATGACAAAACCCACTACAATATTGTAAAGTAATTAGCCTCCAACTAATAAAAATAAATGAAAAAAAATAAAAACAAAAAAATTAATAAAATAAATAAATTCCAGGTGGATCAAAGATTTATATTTATAAAATTAAGTAATAAAAATCACTAGGAAAAAAAACATGAGGGAACTGTTTTAGATCATAGAGCAAGAGCTGACTCATTTGAAAAGACCCTGATGCTGGGAAAGATTGAGGGCAGAAGGTGACAACAGAGGATGAGATGGTTGTATGGCATCACTGACACAATGGACGTGGGTTTGGGTGGACTCCAGGAGTTGGTGATGGACAGGGAGGCCTGGCGTGCTGCGGTTCATGGGGTTGCAAAAAGTCAGACATGACTGAGTGACTGAACTGAACTGAACTGAACGGACTAAGTTTGACAAACCCAGAAGGCAAAACCTAAAAGCCCACGTTTGAAAAACTGATCAGTTCAGTTTGTTGGCAAAGTAATGTCTCTGCTTTTTAATATGCTATCTAGGTTGGTCATAACTTTTCTTCCAAGGAATAAGCATCTTTTAATTTCATGCGTTCTGTCACCATCTGCAGTGATTTTGCAGCCCAAAAAAATAAAGTCTGCCACTTTATTAAAGTCTGTTTCCCCATCTATTTGCCATGAAGTAATGGGACCAGATGCCTTGATCTTAGTTTTCTGAATGGTGAGCTTTAAGCCAAGTTTTTCACTCTCCTCTTTCACTTTCATTAAGAGGCTCTTTAGTTCTTCACTTTCTGCCATAAGGGTGGTGTCGTCTGCATATCTGAGATTATTGATATTTCTCCCGGCAATCTCGATTCCAGCTTGTGCTTCATTCAGCCCAGTGTTTCTCATGATGTACTCTGCATAGAAGTTAAATAAGCAGGATGACAATATACAGCCTTGATGTACTCCTTTCCCGATTTGGAACCAGTCCTTTATTCCATGTCCAGTTCTAAATGTTGCTTCCTGACCTGCATTCAGATTTCTCACCATCTGCAGTGATTTTGGAGCCCAAAAAAATAGTCTGCCACTGTTTCCCCATCTATTTGGTATGAAGTGATGGGACCGGATGCCATGATCTTAGTTTTCTGAATGTTGAGCTTTAAGCCAATACTACTAAATAAAGTTCTAAAACTATGGATTAAAATAAAGTCAAATGGCAACAAACTGGGAAAACATTTATATTTCATATCACAATTAAAGCACTAATTTCCTTACTATATAAAGAATTCCTAAAAATCAATAAGGAAATTAATAATAACCCAAAAGAAAGTGATAAAAGTATATGAATAAGCATTTCACAGAAATGAAAATACAAAGAGCTTTCAAATATATGAAATAAATGAAGTGTTAGAATACATTATGCTGGTGAGGGTTTCTGAAAACCACCTATACATTGTTTTTGGCACTATAAATGGGTATGACCACTATGAAGAGCAAATCAGCCATAACCACAAAAATTACAAATACATATTCCATTAGTGTTCTCTAGAGAAACAGAGCCAATAGAAGACTACACATACACATGAGATTTATTCTAACAAATTGGCTCATGCTACTGTGGAGGCTGAGAAATCCCATGATCTGTAAGTTGGAAATTCAGGAAACTAGGAAAGTTGGTGGTATTAATTCCAGTCCAAGTCCAAAGACTTGAGAACCAGGAGCACTGATGGTGTAGTTCCCAAGAAGAGAGAAAATCTAGGTTTCTGTTCAGCCATCCAGGCAGAAATAGAGAATTCCACCCTCCAAGCTTTGTGTTGTTTTCTATTCAGGCCATCAACGGATTGGATGATGCCCACCCACATTGGAGAGGGCAATATGCTTTATTCAGTCTGCCAATTCCAATGTTTTCTTCCATAAACACCCTCACAGACATACCCAGAAATAGTGTTTAACCAGATATCTGGGCATTCATTGGCCCAGTCAGGTTGACACATAAAATTAATCTTCACACATTTATTTTTGACCCATCGACTCCATTTCTAAATATTTATCCTATAGACAGGCTCACCTATTTACACAATTAACTATGAAAAGGATATTTCTAGTAGCACTCTTTGTAATACCTATTCAAAAAACAAATTATATTTTTAAAAGAGAGAAATGCTCTTTAAGAAACTCAGGCAAAACTGAAAATACAGAGAATTATGATTCTTTCTCTACTTCTGTCCCTTATCTTTTCACTACTATCCTCTTCCCCAAAGCCTCCCTTCCCACACTCTGGACTCTGTCCTTTTCACACTTTTTCTCAGTCCATTTATTCAGGATCTTTACAGGTGCACAAGAGTCATCATTATCTTATTCTCACTAAAGTGCTAATGACTGACAATTTGATCTTCTACTCTTCCCAATTAAATTTTATTTTTAAACATAAGCTTTGTACCAAAGGTAATAATTAAAAATTGTTTACACTAGAGAGGAAGGAGTGGTACTCTGTCCTTCCTCACATGCCACCATCTCAAGCCAAATTCTGGTGAGGTACAATCAAGAGTTTAACATGTATCACCTTGAATTTGAGTGTTGTAAGGACTGTTGCTGATGTGGGCCTAGAAAATATGTAAGGTCAAAATATTGTGGCTAGAGAGTCTTAATAGAGTACAAAGAGGAAGGACTACATCGAGAGTGATATATGTTTTCACCAATGGCAGGGAAAAGCTGCATTTTCTTGTGGGTCATATGTGAACCCCACAGAAAGTAGCCAGCTGTGAGCTATAGTGTAAAAGGATGAATATTAAAGATGTATTTATCAGATGTAAGGTGACCTCAGTTAGGATACTGGAGGTATCCAGCTAAAGCCGTAACTGGATCTCCCCAGTTGGAGAATATCAGAGAAAAATCACAAATGTACCCAAAGAGAAGAATTAGCATTTTGGATACTGGTCACTCACAGAGAACATCCCTATCAGATGACATCACTACTAGTGAAGTAAGTCCTTTTTGGTTCCTTACGAGTGCTTTCCTCTACAATTCAAACCTTAGAGGAATGAGAGTCAGCATGGTAATTTGAGGTGGAAGGAGGAGGAAAAGAAGGAAGGACTACCATGTTCATCCCTTTCCCCTTTACTTTGCTGACTATGCATTCTCTCTCCTCATGTGTTGACTGGCCTTAAAAGTTGGAATTACCAGGGAGTCTGTCCCAGACCTTCTGGTCTTTACTTACTACAGTTGCCTAGGATCTCATCTATTTCCACAGTTTCAGCTAAGATGTTTATTTTATAACACTACTCTCTGAATTTACTTTGTTTTATGTATGTATCATCTATCTTTCTCCACTAGGATATAAACTTAATGTCAGGGACTCTGCTGAGTCTCAAGCACCTAGCAAAGTGTCCAGCATATGGATAAGAAGGTACTTTATCAGTTATTAATTGAACTATGATAAACTGGGGTACAGAACTAAACAAGGCATGGCCCTTGCCCTTCAGGAATTCACTACCTAGCAGAGAAAGCTGTATATGAACAGATTAACTGGATCAAATATTTGAGCCAGCTAAAGCCCAACATGTTTTTGGGAAGAGGGTGACTAATTTTGCATGGGGACAGTCATGGGAGGCTACAATGAAAGAGTTCTATGTTAGCTGTATCTTAGTGGAGGCATACAAAGTTTATCAGGTAGGAAAAGGGGAAAAGCAGGAGCAAAGGCATGAAGATGTGAAAACAAAAGGACACAATCTCATCCTTAAAATAGTTCACAGTAGTTGAAAAGCAGGAAGCAACAACCTGAGGACAAGTGGAGCCAGTGAAGCTAAACTCTGAGGTTTCAGCCACTCATTCTATAGTAGGCCATAAAATAAGCCACTACATGTGAGCCAGAAGGCTGGCTCACTCTAGTTGCAAAATTCTATCCCTACCTTTTTTTACTCTGGGCCAGATTTGTTGGGCTAGTTACCTGCTTCAGTCTGTAGCTTCCCCACTTCTGGCCTATAGTGGAGACAGCTGCCACTCCATGAAAGCTGAATCTACACAGTGGGCTTGGACAGGCCAGCTCATTAAAGGACCCTGTGGGACTTCCTGCATGGCCGTCCTTGAAATTCAAACCATCTATGTATTTCTCCCTGGGGAAAATGCCACTCAGATTCCACTGGCCAACCTAATCAGGCCCAGGGATAGAGAGAGAGCAAGGAATAGAGAGAGTGAGTGAGCAAGAGCGAGCAAGCGAGCAAGAGTGTGGTCATGAATGTCTTGGATAAAGCTATCTGAAATTGTTAATTCTTGTTTCAAGTATGTTTCCTTCTACCATTAACTGTGAATACCTGGGAAGTCCTTCCCTCTTGAAAAGTTTCCACAATATCACAATCTCATGATAGCAGTCTTGGAAGGAGAACAGGTGAATGTCAGGGAGTTACAGAGACAACTCCGATTACATTTCCCAACTTAAAAATGCTCCTTCCCGACTTTCCCATTGTGGTAGACCATGCTACCACAACCTAACTTTAATACTATAGGAGAAATCCTTTACACACTACACAGGAAAATGGTCTACCATATTAAAGCCTGGTTGTTACACTGGTTTCCTGTGATTTTTCCAATAATTCCTTTACTTTCTTTGTTTCTCAGCTACTGCTTCTACAAAATGGGAATAAAAGCACTAGTCTCTGCTTTTTCTTCTGTATTACTTAGTACACAGTCATGTTATTGTGCTCATTGGGAGTCTATAAGACACTTCAGAGACTCTGAAATTTATTTTGACACTTCAGGGATAGAAACTTTGGATGTGTTACTACTACAGGTTCTATTAAACATTAACCCTTATTTTAGATTGTCCTTCCTTCCCCAAGTAGGCAATCATTTGATCTTTCTATTTAAATATTACACTCCTCAAATGAATTGAGCTGGATACATTGCATTCTCTTGATACTTTTATTCACATTCACTTCTGTACTTTAGCTGAAAAAAATGGGTCATTTCCCAGTAGACAATCATAATAAAAATAGTCCATCTTCAAATAACAAGTATATTCAGATACCAAGACAATATTAGTTTTCAAAGGAAACCCAATTATGGCCTTAATAGGTGTAAAGTTTCTGATTTACTCATATTTTAATGTAGTTATAGTTCTTTAAACTGCCATAGTGAAGTATTGTTAATAACACACATAATATTGTTACCTTGGCATGGGGTGAGTGTGAAAATATGTCTTATATTCTCCAGGCTTAGAGGAAGACATTTAATAAGATGATATGAGCTGAAAACCACAGTAGCTTTACCCTGGTGTACAGAGGCAGGCTGTTTGTTTATTGGCAAGATTCAGGTGCAACTGAGGGTCTCTTTTTTCATTAGCGACTTAATTTCGGCCACATTCTCCCTATGAACACACAGGATATTCTTCATTAATTAGGATGTAATTGTAAAGTCGCCATAGCTATCTAACAAATGTGTTAATTAGACCCTCTCTAAATTACAGTGATTTCATTTACTTCCTTTGGTGACACTTTCTTAGATGTAAATGGACTCTGACACCCATGTCTGGCTCTCTTTGTGAAAGAGTATACAAACACGGCTACTTTCGCATTATTTCTGCCCCACTTCATGTGGACACAAACCTCCTTGGGGTGGGCACTAGGATTTACTGAAACTGTGGCATGAAAGGGCTCACAGCTTAGGACTCATAAAATACCCTGTCAGCCAACGTAACCCTAACAAATAGCATTCTAAGCCTCTTTATTTTCTGACAAGGAAGCATAGCCACTAAATAACCCCTTCCCATTCACTCAGAAGTACAGGGCAATAGGATGGCCAGGTGGATAAATAAGCTTCTTTGACTGAGAACACCTCACTGTTCATGCCTGCTTCCTCTGCCTCAACCCACCCTCTCTAAAATGTTGCATAATCTCATACTATCCTTGGTCACCCATTGTGAGCCTTTCTTTCCCAATTACCCCGTGTTCCAAGTCATTCTTTCTCTTTCCTGTTGTCTCAGAGGGCTAATCTGATGGGCAATACCAATTATCACTCCATTGCCACAACATATTTCTCCTTTCCTAGGGTCTTCTGTGTCTCAACTCAAAGGAAGGATGCTAATTACAGTAATCCCATGTGCTTATGGTAAACACAACCACAACTCAGGAAGCTGCCTGCTTGTTAGATGCAAAAATTACTACGGGGCTCTCTCATTTTCTCTGCATCCCTGAAGAAGCTTTCTTCTTTTTTCATTTCTCTACCTTCTTTGGTTATAAAATGATGTTCATGAGTTCCAACCCAAAGTTGAAAAGCAGTTATTAGGGAATAGCTGGAAGAGTTCTCAGAGACCATCTGAACTAGAAATGACATACTTTGTTCTATTGATACTGGCTGTCTGTTGAATAAGTGTTAGAACTCTGAGATGCCTCCTGGGTTCAATGGTAAAGAATATAATGATTTATTCTGTACATCTGTGATTTATAAGCATTCTCTACCACTGGTGTGAAAATGGGACAAGGCAGCCTGTGTGTCAGGTGTCTTGTGTACCTTTGCATTTTATACTAGAAGTATCTCAATAAACCTGCCATGTTTCTCCATGATGAGGCATGACATGAGGAGATTTGAACACTTTGTAACTGAGGGATAGGTGGTACCTACAGATGAGTCAGAAGTTACTTTTCTTGTCTCCTCAACATTGTGTTTCCAGGCACTTCAGAATTTCTAACAATATCTCTGGTTGGGCAACTATTACATCTCGGCAGTTTTGAAACAGCAGCCAAAACCCATATTCATGGAATTGCCATCATTAAAATCACTTTTCCCATGAAGGCAGTGGAGATCTTACAACCAAATCTAACTATGGTTCACACACGGCAGAACACAGAAAGTTCTCATCAGCCACCACCATTGGTAGTAGTATCAGGTTAGCGTCTTTCATCTACTGGAAGGCAAGACCAGGCCATAGAGAGGGCAGGGTATTTTGCTGTAGAATAAAAATAAAATAGAAGGGTTATAGTCTGGGCACAGCCCAGGAAATAAAGAAGCTAGGATGGAAGAGCTGGCTTGAGAGTTCCAGGCATCAGAGACACTGACACAAAGATGGAAAGTCAGACACCCCAGTGTCAAGTATTTTCTCCTCTACAGGTTGACTGTTTTGAAATAGATAACACTCTTTGTACTAGGTGTGTATGAGAGACAAACTCTATCCATATAGGTAAAACAGTCCTAAAAGCAAGCATGAGTGGCCAAACCACAATACACTTTAAAGAGTGACTATAATTAAGAATTTACAGATGGTAAGAAAGAAATGAATACGAACTGACAGAAAAAGATGAAGGTAAACCCCTTCACTAGGCAAATAGTCCCACTTTCACTACCTTTTCTGCCTTCTGGCTGCCACACCTAGAACTTCATTCCCAATAAATTTTTCCTAGGTTACACTCCTTCCAATGAATAAACATCTGTTCGGTATTCACTGTTTCTTAAAAACAATTCATGTATACCAAGATACAAGTAATTGACGATGGCCTAGTAATATGTGGCTTAAGCCAACGTTCCACCCAAACTGGACAAGTCTAAGGAGAAGGCAACTAGAAACAAAAGTCAACAAGAATTTGAAAATGAGGGGTGAATCTAGTAGCCAGATAGCAGAGATTGAAAATGAAGAGAACTGTGAATAAGAAACTGAAAGCCAAGTTCATAAAGAGCAAAAGCAAAGCTCTTCAGTAAAGGTAAGAGTCCCTGGGGGTCTGACGATAACCAGATCACCTGGAGAAAACTCTCCATACAGTGAAACCACAGAGACACAAAGGTGAAAAATTAACCACAAGCCTTTAGGTGGTGGTGACAGATGGAGACAGAAAAATGGGCAAGTAATGAGTGGTGATCTCTTTCACCTAGGGACAGGATCTCCATGGAAAAAAAGCCTCATTCTCTAAGAGCCCTCTTCAGTCCTTTCTCTCCTTCCTCATGACTGCTTTACAGAGTTAAAGTAAGTCTTTTAGAAGCCCTATGTACTGGAAAGATTATGCTGCTTTCTCTTCCATGCAATTCCAAATAAGAAGTACTAAATCATTAAATAAGCAGAAGTTAAGGCCAACAAAGTTCTGATTATCATGATGACTAATTCAAAGCTTTTAAAAAACATCAAATATTAAAATTTTCCTTAAAAATATTTTTGGTGTCATATGAATGTACTTAGTTGCCTTATAAGGTAACTGAGGCCTCCTTGTCTCTATTTCTTGTCAGTTATCTGCCCCCTTATTTCTCCTCTCCTACAGGAGCATGAAACAGCTTCTGGATGCCATGGGCTCTGTTTTCCCCACATGGCAGGGGGTGGGGGGAGGAGAGGGGAAGGGAGAGGGTTGAAAAAGTAGGAAGTGTTCAAGCCTAACAGAACTGCTCCATATTACACAATATTTGCTACAGCTTCTCCCATACTTGTTTGTGCGGTCAATCTAGTTCAAAATATGTGGCAGCTGTGTCTCTGGAGTACAGCCTTCTGGGGTTAAGAATGCTTCAAGGGAGGTCACAAGCATGTTAACCACTGTTAGCAGCCACGCTGAGATCATCAAGCAGAAGGCAGACTACCCCCACTTCCATAAATAAAAACAAACACACACAGCCAAATTCAGCTTCTGGGCTATACTCTCTGAAGCTAGGCAAGCCTGGGTTCATGTTTCTAGGGCTATGGTACCAAGGGCAGTAACAAGTACCCAGGTGCCTGGAAACTTGTTTTTAAACTGGAAACTTGTTTTTAAAAACTAAGATTATAAGTAATTTCTAGGGCTCATAGTAGACTGAATTTTTTTTCTGCTCTAGTTATCCTATACTAAAATATTGGTTAAAAACATGGGGTTTGGAATCAGTCAGACTTTGGTTTTGAAAACATGGGTAAATTATTTTAAATTCTTGTGTCTCAATCCCTTTATCTTTTCTAGGAGCTTAACCTCTTCTGGCATGTGCCCTCTTAGTACAGAAGACCCTTGAACAACATGGGTTTGAAACATGAGTCCATTTATATGTGGGCTTTTTTTCAGCAAATGCTATAGAACTACATGATCTGGTGTTGGTTGAATTGGCGGTGCAAAACCACGGATATGGAGGAAACTCATATACAAAGGGCCAATTACAAATGATACACAGATTTTCCACTATACAGAGAGTTGGTGCCCCTGATGCCTGTGTTGTTTGTTCAAGGGTGAACTGTAGTTTCTATCATCTTGTACCTAACCAGTTGATCAAACCAGAAACCTAGGAGTACTAGTCAGCTCAGGCTGCTGTAACAAAATATTGATACTACAGGCTGGGTGACTTAGATATTTATATCTCACATTTCTGGAGGCTAGAAGCCTGAGATCAAGGTGCCAGCAGCTTTGGTTTCTCCTGAAGCCTCTTACCTTGTCTTGCAGAAGCCACCTTCTCTCTGTGTCCTTGCTTGCTTGCCCTCTGTGTTCACACATCCATCAGTGCTAGCTTTTCTTATAATGAGACCAGTCCTATCAGATCAGGACCCCACCTTTATGACTTCAACTAATCTTAATTAACTCCTTAAAGCGGCCTTACCTTCAAATATGGTCAGATTGGGGGTTAGGGCTTAAACCTATGGATTTGGAGGACACGGTACAGTTCATAACAGAGTAATTACTGACATTTATTCCACAAATTTAATATATCAGCAAATTTTATCCTTTGAAACCAATTAAATTTCCCCCAAGTAAATCAAATTCACTCCACATCTACCACAACCAGTTGGTCTAAGCTGTCATGATCACCCTTTACCTGATTGAATATAATCATCTCCTAAGTGGTCTCCATGCAACCACTCTCTTTCTCCTCTAATAGATCTAGTAATCAGCCAGAGTGATTGCTTGCGTGTTTTTAAGCTTGTGTTTTGCACAACTTATCCTCCCCTTTAAAATATTTCACTGGCATTTCATGGCCCCAAATCCTTAATACAATTGCCACATGACCTGGCCCTTTCTTAACTTTCCAACCTCAATGTACACCATGCTCATGCTTATGCTTTCTGTTCCCACCACACTGGCCTACTTCACAGCTTTCCAGAAGCCCCAAGCACCCTCCCCTACAAGGTTTTCCACATGCTGGTGCCCCACTCTAACTCAGTCCCTCAGTGTAGTCTTCCTTGATCTTTATGACTAGGGCAATTCCTCTAATTATACATTCTTGTAGCCATTTTGAAGACTTGTCACAGTTGCTATTTTAATTTATTTATGAGATTATTTGATTGTTATCTGCTTCTCCCACTAGACTGTAAGCTCCTTCAAAGTATTACTGTGAAGATTGAAGGAGATAATGAATACAAAATACTTTCTTCAGGGTCTGGTACTTAGAGCTAAATTGATTTTAGCTTTTATCACAATTATAGGAGCAGTGCGGGGGATTCTCAACCATTGCATATATTCTATTAGTTAAACTTAGTTTTCAACCTATATTCATCACCTGGTTTTTCTCTTTTTGAAACGCTACCACAGTATCTAGTACATGGTTAACTCTCAGTGATTGTTTGCTAGTGAAACCGTCGGTAATCGTTAGTTCATTCCATTTCAACCGTAACCTGCCATCATTAACCTAGGTCTTATTAATTGTGTCATAAAAGACTTGCATGTCTTCCAAGAGTCTCGTAGCCTAAACAATAAGATGTTTGCCAGAGTGCTTTCCTAGGAATTTGGAATCAGCTGCGTCTAGTTAGAGCTAAGCAGGTTAAGCCTGGATAGGACCACCAAACCTCCAACTGAGCATCTGTGAGTGTCTGCTTGGTTACCCTTCGAATGTGTAGAGGCCTGTAGCTTAGTTGGGCCTGCGCAGAAACATGGTTAAGCGCCTTTTCCCAGTCATCTTTGCCCATGCTCCCCACAGAGCACCTTGCTTCTTTATTCCTTATTCCATAGACTCCAGCTGCCTACCTTCTGAGAGGCAGATTTGAGATTTTCCTCATTTTCATGCTTGGCTGCCTTGTGAATAAACTCTCTCTTTTCTGCAAACCTCAGTGTTTCAACACTTTTGCTTGCTATGCATCACACAAAATGAACCTGGTTCAGTAACACTAGTATTGTTTTAATGCATTCTCTGAGTCTCTTCTGTGTCAAGCTCTATCTTGGTCACTGACTAGTTCTGTGACCTTAGGCAATTTGCCTAATTTCCCTGATGATAATGAAGCCTATTTGAGCAAGCTGCTACAAAAATTAGCAAAAACAGTGACCTGGAGAAAATGGGTGCTGAGATATATTATTGCCCCTCTCTTTCATCCTAGGTAGAGGATTCTTCCCTTCTTTCTGGTAGATCTGGAAAGCAAGAGGTATCTTAGAATGAACATTTTATACTCAAATAAAACCATTGACTTTACTTAACAAAAGAGCTGAATTCAGACTCACTTTGGGAGTCAACACAATTCTATCTTCCTCAAGTGCCAGGAGAATATTCATAAATATACTTTCCCTTCAATGATGTGTCTAGAAGGAGTGCCAACATATGCTGTTTATTCCCTGGTGGAAACACTCCGGTCCAAATGCATTCACCTCCATTTCCAGCTTGCCTTTGTCTTTTCTATGGTTGACAGCTGGACCTTCAACACAGGCTGCAGATGGGCCTGCTTTAAGACAATAATCTACCCCAAAAAAATCCAAATTTCAAAACATCAATTTGGGAGTAATTATTCTGATTACTGGATTCTGTCTTGACAAAAGATTAACCACAGTATAACTTTACATGGTGATCTCCCCCAGTAAATTGAAGTATTCATTCACAGGTTGACTGAAAGAGAGGACTTGGGAGAAAGAGTAGCCAGCTGAGGGGGAAGAGCAAATTCACTTGAGTTGCAGCTGTAGGAACTGTTTCAATGATAAAACAATTGTATGTAAAAAGTAAGCACCTTTGACATTATGAGCTTGTGGAGGAATGATTTACAAACCCTTCATCTGTGGATATTTTCCAGAAGTCATCTCACTGCTGAAACAAGAACGCTAATCTAAAGCATCTAGACTCTACATGCCCTCTTAGAATCAAAGAATATCAGAGCTGAGAGAGACCATATACAGACACATACACATTGGAATTAGAAATTCACCTAGATTTTACTACAGCTTGAGAGCATTATTGCAACATGGCAAGTGTTGAAAGGTGGGATGTGTGTTGCTCCAAAGGAGAAGGAAAATGGACGAATTGTGGAATCATTCAGCTCTCAGCTGCCTACATATTTTCTGACTTTCTCTTCACTGAGGTAGCATCCAAATGAGTGTAGTAGCTAAGATCACAAGTGGTGAACATTAGAATTCTCACACATTGTTTGCTAGGTATGAGACCTTGAGTAAGTTAACTTCATGACCTCAGTTTCCTCATCTTTAAAGTAGGTATATAAATAGTATGTATAATATTTGTTACAAGGATTAAATCTATATAAAACACTTTGTGTACTACCTAGAATATTGTAGGTACTCAATGATAGATTTTTTATTAGTATTAAATACCCTATGTGTATTCAGTTCAGTTGCTCAGTCATGTGCAACTCTTTGCGATCCCATGGACTGCAGCAGGCCAGGCTTCCCTGTCTATCACCAACTCCCAGAGCTTACTCAAATTCAGATCCATTGAGTCGGTGATACCATCCAACCATCTCATCCTCTGTCATCCCCTTCTCCCACCTTCAGTCTTTCCCAGCATCAGGGTCTTTTCAAATGAGTCAGCTCTTCGTATCAGATGGCCAAAGTATTGGAGTTTCAGCTTCAGCATCAGTCCTTCCAATGAATATTAATGACTGATTTCCTTTAGGATGCACTGGTTGAATCTCCTTGAAGTCCAAGGGACTCTCAAGAGTCTTCTCCAAAAGCACAGTTAAAAAGTATCAATTCGTAGGGGATCAGCTTTCTTTATAGTCCAACTCATACATTCATATATGACTACTGGAAAAACCGTAGCTTTGACTAGATGGACCTTTGTTGGCAAAGTGACATCTCTGCTTTTTAATATGTTATGTGGGTTGGTAATAACTTTTCTCCCAAGGACCAAGTGTCTTTTAATTTCATGGCTGCAGTCACCATCTGCAGTGATTTTGGACCCCAAGAAAATAAAGTCTGCCACTGTTTCCATTGTTTCCCCATCTATTTGCCATGAAGTGATGGGACTGGATGCCATGATCTTAGTTTTAAGCCAGCTTTTTCACTCCCCTCTTTCACTTTCATCAAGAGGCTCTTCAGTTCCTCTTTGCTTTCTGCCATAAGGGTGGTGTCATCTGCATATCTGAGGTTATTGATATTTCTCCCAGCAATCTTGATTCCAGCTTGTGCTTCATCCAGCCTGGCCTTTCGCATGATGTACTCTGCATATAAGTTAAATAAGAGAGTGACAATATACAGCCTTGATGTACTCCTTTTCCTATTTGAAACCAGTCTTTTGTTCCATGTCCAGTTCTAACTGTTGCTTCCTGACCTGCATACAGATTTCTCAAGAGACAGGTCAGGTGATCTGGTATTCCCATCTCTTTAGGAATTTTCCACAGTTTGTTGTGATCCACACAGTCAAAGGCTTTGGCATAGTCAATAAAGCAGAAATAGATGTTTTTCTGGAACTCTCTTGCTTTTTCGATGATCCACCAGATGTTGGCAATTTGATCTCTGTTCCTCTGCCTTTTCTAAATCCAGCTTGAATAACTAGAATTTCACAGTTCACCAACTGTTGAAACCTGGCTTGGAGAATTTTAGGCATTACTTTCCTAGCATGTGAGATGAATGTAATTGTGCCATAGTTTGAACATTCTTTGGCATTGCCTTTCTTTGGGATTGGAATGAAAACTGACTTTTTCCAGTCCTGCGGCCAATGCTGAGTTTTCCAAATTTATTGGCATATTGAGCACAGCACTTTCACAGCATCATCTTTTAGGATTAGGAATAGCTCAACTGGAATTCCATCACCTCCACTATTTTTATTCATAATGATGCTTCCTAAGGCCCACTTTGCAGTCCAGGATGTCTGGCTCTAGGTGAGTGATCACACCATTGTGATCACACTATGTGTATTAAATATTAAATACTAACTTCCTGAGTGTGGCCAGAGTCACTCCACAAGTTAAATGCAATATATCTCCAAAAAAGGTCTCCAATAGTGACAGTCAGTCTTAGAGAGAGACCTGGTCACAGTAGAAATTTTTTCTACCTTGTGAAAGTTCATTTAGGAAATCAAAAGGAAAATGAATGGTAGTTACACAAAGAGAATGTTAAAAAGAGGGAAAAGTATATTGATATTGTCAAACAATGGAGTAGAAGACATTATGCAAAAGGTCTGTGGAAGAATGGGAAATGATTTACCCATTGAGAAAGAATATTTAATAATATGAAAAGGCATGAACAATAGATAAAGTAAAACAGAGCAAGCAATGAAATAGTATGCACAATATGATCTATCCCACATACACAGACACACACATTTTGTTTAATTTGGAAAAGACAAACTAAATCTTTTAAATAACTATATCTGAATGCATGGATTGTGACTTAAAAATTTTTTAATCTGTATTTTAAAAGTTTGTTTGAACAGAGAAATTATCTGTTTGGTTTATTGACTTCTGACTCCTCAAGAATCTGCCAAGTTCTCATTGAGGATGGAAATGAGAAAAGATTAAATGCTAATTAGATGACTCCTATGCATCAGGTAAATATATACATAAAAGCATACATTATACACATACATACATACACACACATATACATGTGTATATCTGTGAGTGCATGTATATATACATACATATGCACAAATACATATATATAAATTAAATTACACAATAATTTTGCAAATTATGACTACTATTCTGATTTTAAATATGTCAAGAATTTAAGTGAAAGGAACAGTGACTGTATTTCAAATTTCACATGGTAATTTTGGAATCTAGCCCAAAACTCAGCAAACACTAATTGATCTGACAGCAGAAAAAAACTAATCAGTTTCCATATATTATTTGAAACTTATTGTGGTATAACTGAGCCCATACTTACTCTCCATATATGGAGTATACACAAAAGTCTGTTATAATTTTCACTGAGATCTTCCCTTTTTAAAAATTACTGTCTAATGCTGGGCATACACTCCAAGGAAACCAGAATTGAAAGAGACGCATGTACCCCAATGTTCATTGCAGCACTGTTTACAATAGCTAGGACATAGAAGCAACCTAGATGTCCATTGGCAGATGAATGGATAAGGAG
Organism: Dama dama; assembly: GCF_033118175.1. Classification (NCBI taxonomy): domain Eukaryota; kingdom Metazoa; phylum Chordata; class Mammalia; order Artiodactyla; family Cervidae; genus Dama; species Dama dama. The sequence continues at coordinate 26,201,286 of NC_083714.1, forward strand.
GTTGTGGTACATATACACAATGGGATATTACTCAGCTATAAAAAAGAATGCATTTGAGTCAGTTCTAATGAGTTGGAACTAGAACCTATTATACAGAGTGAAGTAAGCCAGAAAGAGAAATGCCAATACAGTATATTAATGCATATATATGGAATTTAGAAAGATGGTAATGATGACCCTAAATGTGAGACAGCAAAAGAGACACAGATATAAAGAACAGACTCTTGGACTATGTGGGAAAAGGCGAGGGTGGGACGATATTAGAGAATGGCATTGAAACATGTGTATTACCATATGTAAAATAGATGACCAGTGCAAATTTGATGCATGAAGAAGGGCACACAAAGCTGGTACTCTGGGAAAACCCAGAGGGATGGGGTGGGGAGGGAGGTGAGAGGGGGGTTCCAGATGGTGGGACATATGTACACCCATGGCTGATTCATGATGATGTATGGCAAAAACCACCACAATATTGTAAAGTAATTAGCCTCCAATTAAAATTAATTAATTCAAAATTACTGTCTAAAAGTATTTTTTAAATTCTTCTTTTTAAAATTCTTTCTTATTTTTAAAATTGAAGTATAGTTGACTTACAGTACCATATTAGTTTTAGGTGTACAACATACTGATTCAATATTTGTTTTCATTTTTTTCAATATTTTTATTTATTATACTCCATTTAAAGTTATTACAGATTAACAATAACACACAACCTTCAGACCAACTCACAAACTTAGTGAACTGGGGGGAAGGATGAGATGAAAAGTATAGATTAGGAGTTTGGGATTGACATACACACTGCTATATTTAAAATAGATAACCATCAGGGATTTATTGTTAAATAATAATATAAAATAAAGAAACCCTCTTACATTGTTGGTGGGAATGCAAACTAGTACAGCCACTATGGAAAACAGTGTGGAGATTTCTTAAAAAACTGGAAATAGAACCGCCATATGACCCAGCCATCCCACTCCTGGGCATACACACTGAGGAAACTGGATCTGGAAGAGACATGTGCACCCCAATGTTCATCGCAGCACTGTTTATAATAGCCAGGACATGGAAGCAACCTAGATGCCCACGAGCAGATGAATGGATAAGGAAGCTGTGGTACATATACACCATGGACTATTACTCAGCCATTAAAAAGAATTCATTTGAATCAGTTCTAATGAGATGGATGAAACTGGAGCCCATTATACAGAGTGAAGTAAGCCAGGAAGATAAAGAACATTACAGCATACTAACACATATATATGGAATTTAGAAAGATGGTAACGATAACCCTATATGCAAAACAGAAAAAGAGACACAGAAGTACAGAACAGACTTTTGAATTCTGTGGGAGAAGGTGAGGGTGGGATGTTTCAAAAGAACAGCATGTATATTATCTATGGTGAAACAGATCACCAGCCCAGGTGGGATGCATGAGACAAGTGCTCGGGCCTGGTGCACTGGGAAGACCCAGAGGAATCGGGTGGAGAGGGAGGTGGGAGGGGGGATCGGGATGGGGAATACATGTAACTCTATGGCTGATTCATATCAATGTATGACAAAACCCACTGAAATGTTGTGAAGTAATTAGCCTCCAACTAATAAAAAAATAAAAATAAATTAAAAAAAAACAAAATAATGGCTATAATTCCCTGTGCTATGTGCTATATGATATATCCTTGTTGCTTACTTTTTATAATTTAAACAGAGTAGATTGTATTTCTTAATCCCATATCCCTATCTCTCACCTCCCCCCTTTCCCTACTCCACTGGTAATCATTAGTTTGTTCTCTGTATATATTTGTTTCTATTTCTATATATACACTGTTTATTTTTTAGATTTCACATATAAATGATAACATAAGAATTTTGTCTTCTCTGTCTGACTTATTTCCCCAAGCATACTGCTCTCTAGATTCATTCACATTGTTGCAAATGGCAGAATTTCATTCTTTTTATAGCTAAGTGATATTCCATAGTGTGTGTGTGTGTGTGTGTACACAAACATACCACATCTTTATCCATTCATCTGATGGGCCCTTAGGTTGCTTCCGTATCATGGTTACTATAAATAATGCTGCTCTGAACATTGGGGTGCATATATCTTTTTAAATTAATGTTTTCATTTTCTTCAAATATATACCCAGCAGTGGAATTGATGGATCATATAGTAGAAGTCCTATTTTTAGTTTTTTTGAGGAATCCCCATAGTGTTTTCCACAATGGCTGTACCAAATTACAATCCCAACAGTGTCCAAGGGTTCTCTTTTCTCCACATCCTTGCCAATATTTGTCATTTACAGACTTTCTGATGACAGTCATCTTGACAGGTGTGAGATGATATCTCATTGTGGTGAACACAGGGGGGCATGTATCTTTTCAAATTATAGTTTTGTCCAGATATATGACCAGGAGTGGTATCCGTGGGTCATATGGTAGTTCTATTTTTAGTTTTTTAAGGAACTGTCATACTACTCTCCACTTACATTCCCACCAACAGCATAGGAAGGTTTCCTTTCCTCTATACCCTCTCCAGAATTAATTGTTTATAGATTTTTTGATGACCCATTCTGATCAGTGTGAGGTGATACCTTACTGTACTTTTGATTTGCATTTCTCTAATAATTAGTGATACTGAGCATTTTTTCATGTGCCTGTTGGTTATCTGCATGTCTTCTTTGGAAAAATGTCTCTTCAGGTCTTCTGTCCATTTTTAAATTGGGTTGGATTCTTTCGGGGTATTTTGGATATTGAATTGTATGAACTGTTTACAAATTTTAGATACCAACTCATTTGTTGTATCATTTGCAAATATTTTCTCCCAATCACTAGGTTGTCTTTTCATTTTGTCTATGATTTCCTTTGCTGTACAAATCTTTTAAGTTTAATTGGTGGTGGTGGTTTAGTCGCTAAGTTGTGTCCAACTCTTGCAACCCCATGGCCTATAGCCTCCCAGCCTCCTCTGTCCATGGGGATTCTCTAGACAAGAATACTGGAGTGGGTTGCCAGTTCCTTCTCCAAGGTGTCTTCCTGATCCAGGAATTGAGCCCAGGTCTCCTGCATTGCAGGCAGATTCTTTACCTACTGGTCTATGAGGAAAAGGGATAGTGAAAGCGAAGTCGCTCAGCCGTGTCCGACTCTTTGCGACCCCATGGACTGTAGCCTATGAGGCTCCTCCCTCCACGGGATTCTCCAGACAAAAATATTGGAATGGGTTGCCATAAGCCCCACTTATTTATTTTTGCCTTTATTTCTATTGCCATAGGAGACAAATAAAAATTTTTTTTCTATGATTTATCTCAAAGTGTATTATGCTTGATTTTCTTCTATTTTTAGATCAAGTTTAAAAAACTTAAGAGTTACATGAAGAAAATGTAATATGAATGAGAATAGAGTGGGATTTGACATTGCTTGGCCTGTATCTCCCAGAGACAAACTTCTACATCATTCTGGATATGAGTAAGACAAAAGTTTGTTTGACAGGCACACACTGCTATATTTTAAATGGGTAACCAACAAGGTCCTACGTATAGCACAGGGTACTCTGCTCAATGTATTTTGGCAGCCTGGATGAGAGGGGAGTTTGGGGGAGAATGGATACAGGTATGGCTGAGTCCCTTCACTGTCCATCTGAAACTATCACAACATTGCTAATCAGTTATACTCCAATATAAAATAAAAAGTCTTTAAAAATGCCTTAGGATTCTATGCCAGGTGTTCTTTAAAAAAAAGTTTGTTTGTGTTTTCCCAATGAATCCTTGCTTTAATTCATGCTACCAAGACAGATTATTGTGATTCTTAATTTGGCTCAAATATTTGTCAAAATATAATGTCATATAATCTAACAAATGGTCTGCCTGATCTTTTAAGAAATTGTCTCTTTAACTAAAGTGACAGTGTAAGTGTTAGCTGCTCAGTTGTGTCCCACTCTTTGCCACCCCATAGACAGTAGCTCACCAGGCTCCTCCGTCCATGGGATTCTCCAGGCAAGAATACTGGAGTGGATTGCCATTCCCTTCTCTAGAGCATCTTCCTGACCCAGGGATTGAACCCAGGTCTCCTGCATTGCAGGCAGATTCTTTACTGTCTGAGCTACCATGGAAATCAATCAGGATTCATAACTGATCATAAAAAGTTGATCATGATAAATCCAGTCAAGCAGGAGGACATTCAGGCTGTCAGCAAATAAAAATTCCAGATCTAGCATATAGCTTGTACTACAGAGATCTAAACCTACCATTAAGAAAAATCATGTCTCTGAAATAGAATTTACTACAATAAGAGCCCAACCACAAACTGTCCCAGCAGCCAGGCACTATAACTACTAAATTTCTATTCATTCACATGAATGCTCTGCTCTGGGGCATATACAAAGGAAATGACAGGTTCCTTGCCCTCACAGAATCTGCACGCCAAACAGACATTACTTTTAGCATTTACTGTTATTTGTGAAAACAGACTGTTTTGCCTCTTCTCTTTGAATCCCTTCCCTTTCCACATCCCTAACACCATAGCACAGAAATATAAATTTGCTCCATGTATGCATTTATGTAATTCCCATCCCTCAAAACCTTCAGTGGTTCCCTTTTGCCTTACAGAAAAATCTACATGTCCATAAGCATGACATGCAAGGCCCTTCATGATTTGTCCTTTATATCTGATTCAAGGCTTATGTGCCCTTCACCCAGCATTAACAAACTCCTTAGTTTTCCAAGTTTGCTTCATCATCCTTGCAAATGTGTCTCCCTCTTTTTGGAAAGCCATATTTAGTTATAATTTCCTAACTCATTCTCTTTATAATTATGAAAAGCAAAAACATTACAGAGAATAACATAGAAAATGTCTATGAATCTTAAAATTGGAATATATCTTTTTAAAAGAAGAACTCTTTCATGTTTGTGTTCCTTTAAACTGTTCCTCTCAGACAAAAGGCAGTCACATAAATTTCAGGTGTATTTTTTTCATTCAAGACTTTATACATGTATTACATACATTTGTGTCCATAAGACTAGTTATAGAATTGTTTTGTGTGATTTAAAGTTTATGCAACTAGTATAATTTGAATATGTAACTCTGCAACTAACTTTTTCACTCAGTGATGACTTTTTTAACTTCAATTCATAAAATAATTAGATATTATTACTCAATATGGCATGATTCATCTAATCCCCTACTGATGAATATTTCAGATTTTTTCCAAATTTTTGTGTTACTAGCAGTGCTGTAATAAACATTCTTATACACCTCACCTTGTATACATTTACATGAGATTTTTCAGGGCATTGAGAAATGAAAATCCATGTTTTAAATGCTATTCAAATGTAACTTTATTCTATGTTTCCTAAGCAATTGTAATAATTTATATTTCCACAAATATATCTAAATGTCCCTCTTTCCCTGTACTTTTTTTCACATTTGATGTTACCAGGCACATCTTTTAATTTTTAACTAATGTTCAATATTATGAATATATTGCAATCTATTTACCCCTTCCCACTGATGGGCATTTGCTAGGTTCCAGCCATTTATGAATAAGGCTGCTGTGAAGATTCATGATAAATCTTTGTGCAAACAAGTTTTCGTTTATCTTGTGCAAATACCTAGGAGTAAAATTGCTGAGCCAGCTCTATGTCCAGAAGTGTGGAATAGGCAAACTTTCCTCTGTTTTTTTCCACTAACTGTGACTAAAAACCTTGGACATTTAATATATTTTTAAAAAGCATAAGAAGTCTATAAAAGGTGGGATAAAGAAGACAGACCAGCTAGTTATCTCAGGACACAAGTTAAAAAAAAAGTGCTGTAGAGTTCCCTGGATATGATTTTTGATTCATAAATCCTGATTTGGACTTGAAGAAACCAGCAAGACATAGTTCCAACAGGCACAAATAAAAAGGATCATCCCTCTCCACTAAAAGCCTCCTCTCTCTAGCCAAAGGACCAGGAAAGGAGCAGCCTAGATGATAAACTGCCAGGCAACAACCACTCTACTCTAGCCAAATACCACAGAGTAAATTGTGGTCACACCTCTACTAACATCAGCAAAATTTGAGTGGAAGCCTAGTAATTCCCCCCTTAGTCAGATGTAACAAGAATATAACCTGTTAGGTTAGTATCAGAGAAGGTCAAGTAGGGAGCCTGAGCTTTCATCCCCACCACTGATACTGAGACGCAGTGTTAGTAGAAAACCAAGAGAGATCCCCTCCTTGAGTTTCAACAGAAATCAAGTGGGGAATCTGGACTTGTAACTATATTTTATGGTAATAAGGTGGTACCTACTTGTCCCATGCCAGAGCAGTATCAGAAAAATCCAACTAAAGCAAAAGAATATAAAAAAGAATGTCTATATGTGTATAACTGAGTCACTCTGCTGTACAACAGAGATTGACACATTGCAAATCAACTATAATTGAGTTAAAAATTTAAAAATAAAAGTGTGATATTTTAAACCTCAGAATTTCATAAAGTTCAGTTGTTAGTGCCTTTTTTCCATTTATTTTTATTAGTTGGGGCTAATTACTTTACAATATTGTAGTGGTTTTTGCCATGGATTTACATGTGTTCCCCATCCTGATCCCCCCTCCCACCTCCCTCCCCATCCACAGTTGTTAGTGCCTTTTTAAAAAAGAAAAAAAAATTAAATAATACCATATTCTCAAATACCCATATTTCAATAAAAGTCACCCCAAATACCAAGAACCAGGAATATTGAGATGATTGAAAAAAGATAATTAGTAGATATAAATACTGAAATGACAGAAATGTTAGAATTCTCTGACAAAGACTCTAAAGCAGCCCTAACAAAAATGTTTTGTCAAATAATAACAAATATGTTTGAAATGGATGAAAAATAGAGAATTTACTCAATACTCTGTAATGACCTACATGTAAATAATCTAAAAAAAAAAGAGTGGATATATGTATATGTATAACTAAATCACTTTGCTGTACAGTAGTAACTAATACAACATTGTAAGTCAACTATATACCCTAATAAAAAATGTTTTTGAAAATGGAGAGTCTCAGTGAAGAAATAGAAAATATCAATAAGCAATAAAAAATATAAAGCAGAACCTAATTGAAATTCTAGAAGTGAAAAATGAAATAACTGAAATAACAAGCTCAGTGGATGGACTCTATAGCAAATGGAGGAGACAAAATAAAGAATGATTGAATTAGAAAGTAGAATAACAACAATATTTTTTTAAAAAAGTGAACAGAACCTCAGAGATTTGGGAAACTATTAAAAAAAAAAAAAAAGACCTAGCATTTCCATTATCAAAGTCCCATGAGAAGAGGAGGAGAAGGATAAGATTTAAAATTACTCAAGAAATAATGGCCAAAAACCTGGCAAATTTACCAAGAGATAAAAACCCACAAATTTAAGAAGCTTACCAACAACAATTAGTATAAATCCAAAGAAATGTACACCAAAGCAGATCATATTAAAATCTGAAAGCAAAAACTAAGAAAAAATCTGGAAAACAGCCAGAGAAAAATGACACCTTACCTATAAAGAATAAAGAATTCAAATAACAGAAGATTTCTCAACAGAGACCAGGGATGCAACCAGTGGTACAAGACTAGTTCAATATTCAAAATCAATCTATTCCACAATATTAACAATCTAAAGAAGAAAAACCACATGATCACACCAATCAATGTGGAAAAAAGCATATGAGAAAATTCAATATACATTAATGATTTAAAAAAAAAAACAGCAGATAACAATAGAGATAAAATTTCCTCAATCTGATAAAGAACATGTATGAAAAACCTACAGCTAACATTATGCTTAATGGTAAATGACGGATTACTTTCCTCCTAAGACAGTATAAGGTAAGGCTATTAACCCTCATCACTCTTATTTAAAACAGTACTAGAAATTGTAGACATGCATCAAGGCAAGAAAAAGAAATAAAAGGCACATAGATCAGAAAAGAAGAAATAAAACAATCCCTATTTACTGATCACAGATTATCTAGACAGAAAACCCCAATGAATCTATTTTTAAAATACTTCCAGATTTAATGAGTGAGTTCAATAAAGCTGGAGATTCAAGATCAACATACAGAAATGAATTTTATTTCAATATACTAGCAATAAATGTGTGAACATCAAAATTAAAATGCAATATCATTTATAATTGCTCTAAAATGAAAAATATTAGGTGTATGTATGGCTGAGTCCCTTTTCTGCTCAGTTGAAACCATCACAACATTGTTAATCAGCTCTACTCCAATACAAAATAAAAAGTTTAAAAAATAGAAAAAAAAGAAATACTTAGGTGTAAATCTAACAAAATATCTACTGGACTTGTATTCTGAAAACTACACAATGCTGATAAAAGCAATAAAAGAGTAAATAAATGAAGAGAAAAACTGTGTTCATGGATCAGAAGACTCAACATACTTAAAAATGTCAATTCTTCCCAAATTGATAAATAGGTTTGATGCCATTCTTATCATAATTCCAGTAAGAATTTTTGTAGGTACAGAATAGATAATTCTAAATTTTATATAGAAAGTTAAAATAAGTATAATGGCTAAAAGAATAGAGTCTTTTAGGATAGGAATCAGTCTATCGGATCTCAAGACTCACAATGTAGCTATAGTAATCAAGACTCTGGTATTGACAGAGAGATAAGGACACAGATCAGTAGAATATAACAGACACAGAAATATATTCAAACAAATATGTCCAGTTTTTGACAAAAGTGAAAAAGCATTTCAATGGAGGAAAGTTAAACTCTTCAACAAATGGTGCTAGAATAACTGAACATCTATAGGCATAGGACTCACACCTTATAGAAGAGTCAACTCAAAATAGACCACAACTAAAATTCAAAATATAAAACTATTAAAAATTCAGGGGAAAAAAAGAGAAAATCTTAATGATCTCATGCTAGGCAAAGAGGTTTTAGAGCTGTCACCAAGAGCCTAATCCAAAAAAGGGAAAGATAATGAATTGTACTTCATCAAAATTTAAAACTTTTGCCCTGTGAAAGATTCTACTAAGAGAATAAACATACAATCTACAGACTTGGAGACTATATTAACAAACCATATATCCAACAAAGGACTAGTATCTAAATTATATAAAGAACTCTCAAAAGTCAACAGTAAAAATAAATCAAATTAGAAAAATGAGCAAAAAGCATGAACAGGCATTTCACTGAAGAGGATATATATGCACATACCAAATAATCACATGAAAAGATGTTTAACATCATTAGTCAACAGAGAGATGCAAATTAAACTACACCATGATCACTACACACCTATAAAGAATGGATAAAACTTAAAAAGATATAACATCAAATGCTGGCAAGAGTATAGAGAAACTGGATCCACTATTGGTAGAAATGTATTTAGAATGACATGTTCACTCTGGAAAATAGCTTTTACAGTTTCTTAAACATCTAAACATGCAACTAACATACAACCTACCAATTCTACTCCTGGGCATTTATTCCAGAGAAAAGATGATTTGTATTCATGCAAAAATCTGTATACAAATGTTTATAGAATATTCATTCATAATAGCCTCAAACTAGTAGTAACTCAAATGACTTCCAATTGGTTACTGTTTACACAAACTGTGGTATATTCAGAATACTACTCTGCATTACTAAGGAGTGAATTGTGGATCACTCTTAAGAGAGAAGTGCTTAGATGAGCGGGGATCCCAATCCCAAAAGGCTTTATACTGCGTGTGTGTTAGTCGCTCAGTCATGTCCGAGTCTTTTGCAACCCCATGGACTATAGCCCAACAGGCTCCTAGGTCCATGGGATTCTCCAGACAAGAATACTGGAGTGGGTTGCCATTTTCTTCTCCCATATATACTGTGTGATTTCATTCTAATATGAACAAATTAAAGAAATGGAAAATATATTAGTGGATGCCATGGATAAAGAAGGGGTGAATGCATGGATGCCCAACCTTTGAGAAACAACATCAAAGGCTTCATATTGCTGGGGAATTAGACTTCATTTAAATGGTCTATCCAAGTCACTAACCACATAAAAAATAAAATAACAATAAATACAAGTTCCCCCAATGGGGGAGTGGAGCAATTTTCCAGACAAAATATAATACATTGCCTAAAACACCCAACCTTCCCAAAAAAAAAAAAAAATACGTGAAGAAACTTAATACAAGAATCACTTTATAATGAAAATGAGCTCACCATTTTTGCAAGGATCAGCTTCTTGAGACAAAATGGATTTCCAAAAAACATGTAGGTAACTATATAAGAAATAACAAGAATCTGACTGTGCTGGGATTGGAAAAGGCTATTAAGAGAGCCTAGTAACTTCAAATGCCAATTATATTAACATGGCAAAAACAAATTATCTTCTAGTGGCAACTCTAAAGGCTTTTTACTTTAGGTCAGTGATTCCCAAACTTTGCTGCACACTGGAATCACCTGGCTCCCACCTCCAGCTATAATGATTTCATCAATATGTGATACAACTTGGACATAGGAATTTTAAAACCTTCCCATCTGATTCTAATGTGCAACAAAGTTTTGGAACCACTATTTTATGTTGTTATTATTATTTAGGATAATAGTAATACCTATCTTTTGTGTATCTACTGCAGGCCAGGGATATAGAACAATTCTTTGTTATACTTAGTATTAAAAAGCCCATTTTATAGATGAAGAAAATGAGCTCAGAGTCATTAAATTACTTTCCCAAGGTCATATCCATAAGAAGCACCAGATTCAGGATTCAAAACAAAGAATATTTAATTTGATAGTGTACTATGCATAATGCACGATATTTAGGTGGTAACAGTGCAGTAACCGTGTCACTGAAAAGTTGTTTGGCTATCATATCTTGCTTGATTGAATGATATTTAAATGCACCAGGGAGCTTGTTATTTCTAACAACGCTTTAGTGAATACACATTCATCTTTAATATTACTCTTTGGAACATGGCTTAGCAAGAGTAGCTCTTATAAAGGAGCCTTCAGCATTTAACAAAATAAAAATGATTCAGTAGATGTGGTACAAACACCAAAACAAATAATTTTTATTAGGCTGCATTAATAAAAGTATGATATATAGACTGGGGGAGGTGATTAACTGGGACCTGTTATAATAAGAACATGCTAAAGTACTCTTTACGGTTTCTGGGCTGTACCATTCTCCTTTTATATTACAATAAAATATTACAGGCAACAACACCATATCTAAGATGCTAAAGGACATATATGTTTCAAAATTTCAAAAAATTTTAGGATTTAGAAGGATAATACAATGCCATACATTGTATGGTATTTAGCATACCCTGTGGGGTATGGGACAGTGCACCTTAATCAAACACAGTAATAATTCTGAAGCAAAATCAATGAATATGACTACATTGCACTAATGAACACAAAAAAACAGCTTTACATCAGTTCAAACTTTGCTGAATAATAAACCATTTTTTTCAAATTAAATCAGGTTTAATAACTAAATGGGGTTTCCCTGGTGGCTCTGATGGTAAAGAATCCACCTACAATGCAGGAGACCCAGATTTGATCCCTTAGTCAGAAATATCCCCTGGAGAAGGGCATGGCTACCCAGTCCAGTATTCTTGCCTGGAGAATCCCATGGACAGAGGAGACTTGTCGGCTACAGTCCACAGCGTCACAGAGTCGACACAACTGAGCCACTAAACACTTTCACTTTCACAATTACTAAATGATATGAAAAATTATGAGAAATCTGTCCTCACAGTTTGCTGGGTTCTGAATTACATATAGGGCATGATGAAACTATATATGCCCTTAGGAATAAAAATTTAAGCAATATAGAACACAAAGGGAAAAAAGAACTCTTTCTGTCTTTTCATTCCTAGTCTTAGTTACACAGTTCAGTTCAGTACAGTCGCTCAGTCGTGTCCAATTCTTTGCAACCCCACGGACTACAGCATGCCAGTCATCCCTATCCATTGTCAGTTTCTGGAGTTTATTCAAGCTCATGTCCATTGAGTAAGTGATGCCATCCAACCACTTCATCCTCTGTCAACCCCTTCTCCTCCTGCTTCAATCATTCCTAGCATCAGGGTCTTTTCAAATGAGTCAGCTCTTCGCATCAGGTGGCCAAAGTATTGGAGTTTCAGCTACAGCATCAGTCCTTCCAAATAATATTGACTACTGATTTCCCTTAGGATGGACTGGTTGAATCTCATTGCAGCCCAAGGGACTCTAAAGAGTCTTCTCCAACACCAGAGTTCAAAAGCATCAACTCATCAGCAATATGCTTTCTTTATAGTCCAACGCTCACATCCATACATGACTACTGGAAAAACCATAGCTTTGATTAGTCGGACCTTTGTTGGCAAAGTAATGTCTCTGCTTTTTAATATGCTGTGTAGGTTGGTCATAACTTTTCTTCCAAGGAGCAAGTGTCTTTTAATTTCATGGCTACAGTCACCATCTGCAGTGATTTTGAAGCCCAAAAAAATAAAGTCAGCCACTGTTTCCACTGTTTCCCATCTATTTGCCATGAAGTGATGGGACCAGATGCAATGATCTTAGTTTGCTGAATGTTGTGCTTTAAGCCAACTTTTTCACTCTCCTCTTTCACTTTCATCAAGAGGTTCTTTAGTTTTTCTTCACTTTCTGCCATAAGGGTGGTGTCATCTGCATATCTGAGGTTATTGATATTTTTCCTGGCAATCTTGATTCCAGCTTATGCTTCAGCCAGCCCAATGTTTTCCATGATGCACTCTGCATATAAGTTAAATAAGCAGGGTGACAATATACAGCCTTGACATACTCCTTTCCCGATTTGGAACCAGTCTGTTGTTCCATGTCCAGTTCTAACTGTTGCTTCCTGACCTGCATACAGATTTCTCAAGAAGCAGGTCAGGTAGCCTGATATTCCCATCTCATTAAGAATTTTCCACAGTATGTTGTGGTCCACACAGTGAAAGGCTTTGGCATAGTCAATAAAGCAGAGGTATATGTCTTTCTGGAACTTTCTTCCTTTTTTGATGATCCAATGGATGTTGACAATTTGATCTCTGTTCCTCTGCCTTTTCTAAATCCAGCTTGAACATCTGGAAGTTCCCGGTTCATGTACTGTTGAAGCCTGGCTTGGAGAATTTTGAGCATTACTTTACTAGTGTGTGAGATGAATGCAATTGTGCAAAGAGTCAGACAGGACTGAGAGACTGAACTGACTGACTGACTGACTGATGTTGACTAAATATTAATCCAATTTTCTGTTGATGGGTGGGGCTGTTCCCTCCCTGTGTTTTACCTCGGACCAAACTATGGTGGAGGTAATGAAGATAATGGTGGCCTCCTCCAAAAGGTCCCATGCATGCATTGCTACATTCAGTGCCCCCAGCCCTACAGCAGGCCTCCGCTGACCCATGCCTCCTCTGGAGACTCCTGGACACTCACGGGCAAGTCTGGGTCAGTCTCTTGTGGTGTCACTGCACCTTTCTCCTGGGTCCTGGTGCACACAAGTTTGTTTGTGCCCGCCAAGAGTTTCTTTCCCCAGTGCTGTGTAAGTTCTGACAGCTCTATGGTGGGGTTAATGGTGACCTCCTCCAAGAAGGCTTATGCCATACCAGGTCTGATGCACCCAGAGCCCCTGCCCCTGTGGCAGGCCACTGCTGACCCATAGCTCCACAAGTGAAGTGAAGTCCAGTAAGTTGAGGATCTGCCATATATTGATACAGAGCCCTAAACAGAATCCTATACTTCTCTTCTAGGAAGTCTCACCAGATTCTTCCTGATACGATTTTTGCCCCAGGACACAAGTAATTCTTTGGGGACGCCAAAAGAATTAAAAGATGATTATAGTTGGACATTACTCTTATGAGGCATAGTCAGCAGACTAAAAAGGAGACAAAAGAGAAAGGAAAGAAAGAGAGAATACAGGTGGGAGATGATGACTACGTCTGAGGGCTAGAGGATTGGATGTGAGGGAGCAGAAAGGTAGCTGGTCAAGACCTCAAAAGCACCCAAACAAACCTCGCAGGGTTTGCCTCTTGGGGAAAAGTGGTTTCAAATTTGAACCCCAGACCTCAAATTTATTATTTTTCATTCTTGATGAGAAGATAGCTATTCACAGGATAAATACGGCTACAGCTTAAAAGGGAAAGGAATTTCCCTTACATTCTCAACCTTGAAAACCAAGGAGATGAATAGAGATATCCCAGGAAAATTTGTTAGTAAATCAAAGTTAAGTGGAGAAAGAGCTTGATATTTCTTGTCTAGCCATCCTCTTAACAAATTGTTTTCTTCCTTATTTCCTTCCTTTTTATTTCAGTAAAATGCTCCAAACAAATTCTAAATAAGGCTCAAGTCTCAATGAAATAGAAAAGAGCATTTACCCTATTATGTTTTATTTTGCAGGCATGGCTATGGAAAAATTCAATAAAAAAATCTTTTGCATATTCCTGCCCAATATCCTCAGTTCTTTGATAATATGGAATCACAGGAAGTGATACCTACCACTGAATGACTGACTCACCCATGTGTGTGTACACTCATGCAAAGCCTCCTAAATGTGTCACAAATACAAATATATACATACCTTCAAATGTATGAGTGAAAATTATATATGTACAGTGAAATTTTTAAAAGACATATTTGAATAATTCCAATGAAATGACATATTTTTCAGCAAAATAACAGAAAATCTGAATCAATTTTTCTATTTTTTAAATCTTCCCCTGAGGAACAAGCATTAGTAGTATTAATGAAATATTAGTTATTTATATACTTATATTATTTACATACTTTTTATATATCAATTATTTATATACTCATATTTTAGAAAACACTGTGTCATATAAGTGTTCCCAAATGCCCTGTGTAGGATGTGCTGGGGAAATGAGACAGTCAAGAAGTCTTGTATCAAATAACTGTGATTAAAAGCAGGCCAAGATCAATCTACAGTCAGAGGAAAATGGGTGAAGGGTACATGTGGCTTCTAAAATTTTTGCAAATTCCTGTGAATCTATAATTTTTCTAGACAGCATATTAAAAAGCAGAGATATTACTTTGCCAACAAAGGTCCGTCTAGTCAAGGTTATGGTTTTTCCAGTGGTCATGTATGGATGTGAGAGTTGGACTATAAAGAAAGCTGAGTGCTGAGGAATTGATGCTTTTGAACCGTGGTGTTGGAGAAGACTCTTGAGAGTCCCTTGGACAGCAAGGAGATCCAACCAGTCCATCCTAAAGGAGATCAGTCCTGGGTGTTCACTGGAAGGACTGATGTTGAAGCTGAAACTCCAATACTTTGGCCACCTGATGCAAAGAGCTGACTCATTTGAAAAGACCCTGATGCTGCAAAAGATTTAGGGCAGGAGGAGAAGGGGATGACAGAGGATGAGATGGTTGGATGGCATCACCGACTCCATGGACATGGGTTTGGGTGAACTCCGGGAGTTGGTGATGGACAGGGAGGCCTGGTGTGCTGCGGTTCATGGGGTCGCAAAGAGTCAGACACGACTGAGCTACTGAACTGAACTGATAATTTTTAAAATAAAAACTTCAAAAATTTAAGTCCAAGGTGAGCAAATATGAAGAAACTGACAGGAGATGGGAAACAGGCAACAAGGAGAATCCTGGTCTAAAAGGTGACAGAATTTGCAAATCAACCAAACTGGGACTGTTTTCAAGCTTTCTGCATTATCCAGAGAATCAATGAGTTTTTCCTAATTCTTACTTCAAGAAGTAAGCAAGCATGGTAGGGAGATTCTGATCATCACAGAGATATTCATAGAAACCGTTATCAAAATTTTTGCTTCTAAGAAGACAGGATCTGTTTCAGAAGCCCATGACAGAAACTGAATATAGGTTGTCCAAGCCAGGTTTCAGCAATACGTGAACTGTGAACTTCCAGATGTTCAAGCTGGTTTTAGAAAAGGCAGAGGAACCAGAGATCAAATTGCCAACATCTGCTGGATCATCAAAAAAGCAAGAGAGTTCCAGAAAAACATCTATTTCTGCTTTATTGACTATGCCAAAGCCTTTGACTATGTGATCACAATAAACTGTGGAAAATTCTGAAAGAGATGAGAATACCAGACCACCGACCTGCCTCTTGAGAAACCTGTATGCAGGTCAGGAAGCAACAGTTAGAACTGGACATGGAACAAAAGACTGGTTCCAAATAGGAAAAGGAAAACATCAAGGATGTATATTGTCACCCTGCTTATTTAACTTATATGAAGAGTACATTGTGGAAAACGCTGGGTTGGAGGAAGCACAGGCTGGAATCAAGATTGCTGGGAGAAATATCAATAACCTCAGATATGCAGATGACACCACCCTTATGGCAGAAAGTGAAGAAGAACTAAAGAACCTCTTGATGAAAGTGAAAGAGGAGAGTGAAAAAGTTGGCTTAAAGCTCAACATTCAGAAAACTAAAATCATGGCATCCAGTCCCATCACTTCATGGCAAATAGATGGGGAAACAGTGGCTGACTTTATTTTGGGGGGCTCCAAAATCACTGCAGATGGTGATTGCAGCCATGAAATTAAAAGATGCTTACTCCTTGGAAGGGAAGTTATGACCAACCTAGATAGCATTTTAAAAAGAAGAGACATTACTTTGCCAACAAAGGTTCGTCTGGTCAAGGCTATGGTTTTTCCAGTGGTCATGTATGGATTTAAGAGTTGGACCGTGAAGAAAGCTGAGCACCGAAGAATTGATGCTTTTGAACTGTGGTACTGGAGAAGACTCTTGAGAGTCCCTTGGACTGCAAGGAGATCCAACCAGTCCACCCTGAAGGAGATCAATCCTGGGTGTTCATTGGAAGGACTGGTGCTGAAGCTGAAACTCCAGTACTTTGGCCACCTCATGTGAAGAGTTGACTCATTGGAAAAGACCCTGATGCTGGGAGGGATTGGGGGCAGGAGGAGAAGGGGATGACAGAGGATGAGATGGCTGGATGGCATCACCAACTCGATGGGCATGAGTTTGAGTAAACTTCGGGAGCTGGTGAAGGACAGGGAGGCCTGGCGTGCTGCGATTCATGGGGTCGCAAAGAGTCGGACACGACTGAGCGACTGAACTGAACTGAACTGAATATATAATGATGCAATATCCTTTCACAATAGCTGGAATTATGAGGAGACAGTTAACCTGAGGGTATTTCCCTGAATCTTTTTGATACTGCAGATAATCGCAGTCAGCCAACCTAGTACCTCCCTTGGAAGTAAGAATATCTCTCTCTTCCCCCACCCAAAATTAAGCTGGTTTACAAAATTATTTTTCCCCAACACAGAGGGTTATGCACAACCAAACTCAGTAAGATAAACAGGATGCTTTCCCTACACCCTTGGTGGCTTCTTTTTGAATGCCCACATTTTGTACCTTAATGCCAGTAATTCCTACAAACACACATATTTTACTTGTATGTAGGCTGGAAAGACATGCCTTTTAATAAATAAGACTTCAGTGGAGGCCTTTTATTGGGTCAATTTTGTAGTGAATGTTTCCAATAGGTATTGAGTTCAGATTTTTATATGTTAATGGAGATAATAACTGCCAGGGAGAGAGGATGTGGGGGTAGGGGGGTGGGGACAGAGGAGGGACAAAGCCTTCAGTATACTGTCCTGGCTTATGTTGGGATTCAGATTGGCTCATGACAAAATTTTCTCTCCAGGCATCAGTGAGTCAGTTGACAAGTTGGCAATCCCACAGCCTCTTCGACTCTGTCTTTAAATAAAATATTTCTTAAACCCCTCACCTCTTCCTCTCATGTCAATTGCATAAAAATAAATGTTATATTAGGTTCCATCACATACTTTCAATTAAAGAGAGTTTGGAGCATGTTGGTGTAATTTAAATGCAGGCGTTTCCATTTTTGAAGCTGGGGAAACAATACAGTTTCCTTCTTTGATGCCTAATGAACATCCTGAGTCATTAAGCAGGTGAATAAAGATGGGGGGTGGGGGCTATGGATGGGCCTCCTCCTCGCCATCCTTTTTTAATTTTAAATTGGGATTCAAACTAATGCCTCATTTCAGGGAGCATTTCTGCCAGTGACAGTACGTTTCTCATCCCTCCTGCCTGAGTCACCAATCGACAGGGAGAAAGTTTGCCAAGTCACAGTGAACATCTACACCATTACCTTGTCCCATATCTAGATTTTCACTCTCCATGACATCAAAAAAAGGTTACAAAAGGTCACTAAGAGAAAAAAAAAAGGAAATTGGATTCAGAAAAGGAGATAAGGTAGAGAAAATCCAGCGACTGACAAAGTCTCTTTAGGGCCTGGATGGTGTTGGCTTCAGGGGTAAATGGTTTGGACGGTTTAGAAAGAATCATAGATGTACACAAACATCTGAAGGCTGAAATAATGGTTTTTCATGGATTCAAGAGGCAAATCCAGAGATGTTTTAGTTTAAAACATCCTCTAGAAATTTCATCCCCTGCCCCTACCTCCCTTAACTATGCTTCAGACAATAACATTCTTTTCTCATGACTGAGAAAAGATTTCACAGGCAGAAGAGACCAAGATGAAGCAACAGTTAGCTTGAATTCTAGCAAAGGTGGTCATGCTGCCTAAAGAGGCAGATAATATAAAGGAGTATAATAAAGTAAAAGCATTCTTAACTGTTGGAGAGGGAGGTGGCAACCCACTCCAGCATTCTTGCCTGGAGAATCCCGTGGACAGAGGAGCCTGATGGGCTGCTGTCCATGGGTCGCACAGAGTCAGACATGACTGAAGTGACTTAGCATGCATGCATGCACTCTTAACTGTAAACTTTCCTATAAAGTAGCTAATAGAGCCTGCCAGTAGGAGAGAGGTAGAGGAATCCCCTAAAGGAGGTCCAAAAGAGACTAAATATAAGAAGACACAATCAGCAGTGTTGCCTTAAACAAGTTGAATGGAGACCAACCATCTATGCAGAATGGACCTTTCCATGGTCAATATTATTTAGAGGGACTAAGCACCCTTCTGCATATGGATATCTAGGTTTTCTTTATCACTATTCCTATCAAAATCTTAGAAATTAGCCAAGCATCATCTTGTCATAGCTCAAAACCGGAGGATGCAGAAACAGTCCAGATATATGCCGATAAGCATATTAACAAAAACATCCCACTTACTATCATACACACTGAGGCACAAAATTTTTTCAAGCATTTTCACAGCATTTTTGGCCTGAGTATATTTAAAGGACTGGATGTTAGGAAACCAAAGTCAAGTGTAAGACAAACCGAGCTACATCATTAGTAGGTCCCCAGTGCAAAATTAAAATGTGAGACCCTTTTTGAAAAATTATTTTGCAAATTCAAGACAGTCACAGCAAAGCCCTAAGCCAACACTGGGATTCTTCTGAGCATAGAGCCTGGCTGACTGCACAGGACTCATGCCCATAAAGTGGATTCTGGTGTGATATATGGGTTTTCAAAGGAGATGATGC
This sequence comes from Dama dama, assembly GCF_033118175.1. NCBI lineage: Eukaryota > Metazoa > Chordata > Mammalia > Artiodactyla > Cervidae > Dama > Dama dama. The sequence continues at coordinate 26,220,679 of NC_083714.1, forward strand.
TTCTGACCAAGTCAATATATTAGGCATGCATTTTTTTCCTCAGATTACTTACTTGCAATGAATTAATGTGGATGGACATGAACTTGAGCAAACTCCAGGAGATACTGGAGGACAGAGGAGCCTGGCTTGCTGCAGTCCCTGAGGTCACAAAGAGTCAGACACAACTTAGCAACTGAACAAGTGTGGAAGGGCCATGAGAAGGAGCAAACTACAAAGAAAAGAAAACATATTACATTGTTATCAGATTTTTAATATTTGATTTGATTGTTTTGTTTTTATTCTTGATTTCTTAAATGAGGTTTCTCTGGAGAGGGTAGTGAGAAGATCAAATATTTTTGACATGAGTTAAGTCTGAAGTCAGGTACTTGGCCCACAGCCCCTCTCCTGGCAGAAAGGGGGTGGCAGAAAGGGGAGAAGCTCCATTTGTGCATATTTTGAAAATTATTTACTCTGCTGCATTAGCAATCCTAGATTCAACTACCATTACACTGTGCAATACTCAAATAATTTATGGCCTTCCTGTGGCACACTGAATAATTCATACCATTGTTTCTCGCAGGGAAAAAAACAAAAAACAAAAAAACTATGGCCTTGAGATACTGAGGCTGCTACTAGTTCCTGTGAAATCTTGGATGAACAGTAAAGGCTTTGGTTATTTTTCTGAGAGGAAGCTCCCCAGTCCCAAATAGAGTCTCATATGACCTGAAAACATAAAACAGTTTGGTACTGCCATAAAGACATGGTGTGCTATGTTCTAGGGAGAAATAAGTCTGTTGCTTAAAAGTGTAAGGTCACAGCTGTGTCCATTAACTTTGCTTTTATATAATCACAGAATGAACACAAACCTGGTTTGGATTGAGTCCTGACCTGGGCGAGCCATCTTAAAACTTTAACACTGGGCTTCCCTGGTGGCTCAGTGGTAAAGAATCTGCCTGCCAATGCAGGGGACATGGGTTCAAACCCTGGTCCAGGAAGATCCCACATACCATGAAGCAATTAAGCCCGTGCCCTACAACTATTGAGGCTGTGCTCTAGAGCTTGGGAGCCACAACCTCTGAGCACATGTGTCAAAACTACTGAAGGCCACACACTCTAGAGCCCATGCCCTTCAACAAGAGAAAGCACCCCAATAAGACAGTGCTACCACAACTAGAGAGTAGCTCCCACTCTCTGCAACTAGAGAAAAACCCATGTAGCAACAAAGACAGCACAGCCAAAAATAAATAAAATTATATATTAAAAAGGCTCTAACACGAATCATAATAAGATTTAAATAAGAAAGGATATTATACACTCTATTTTATCTACTACCCAGACCTCTTTCCTGAGCTTCACATTCATCCATCTGTCTGTAGAATATCTTCACCTGTATTTTCCCAGGGAAACCTTACACTCAACAGGTTTAATATTAGATTTCACTCCCTTTTCAGTCCCCTAACCCATCCCTATATCAGCTCTCAATCTATTTATCCTGCTTCCATTCAGTTACAAATCTAAGTTCTAGGAGTTAGGCTTGATTCTTCCTTTCCTCATTGCCAGTCCCTCAGTGATAAGGTAAGTCTCATAGGAAAATTTAGGTATTAGGGGATAAGTAATGTAAGATGTTACTCAGAAGCATGACAATATTGACTGGAACAGTGTTTTCAGAATAGGTTGTCAATCCATTTGGTGTGTGGTATGGGTAGATGAACAGGAGAATTATAATCACTGAAGTACTGAACCAAGTGGAGGTCAAGAATCAATGGCAATAAAAGCAAATAACAGGATATAGTATCAAAACCAGAACTAGGTTCAAATGCCAACAATGAGACTGACTAATGTATTTTCCTTCCCTTGTTTGTAAAATAGGACAGAGGTCAGCAAACTTTTTTGGTATTGTCTTTGTAAAGGGCTAGGTAGCAAATATTTTAGACTTTGCAGACCATATAATCACTGTGGCAACTATTCAACTCTAGCATGTAAGTAGTCATAAGGTCAATATATAAATGTTTGGGTGTGACTGTGTTCCAATAAGACTTTATTTACAAAAAGAGGTGGCAGGTAATTTTTGACCCACTGGTGATATCTTGGTGACTCCTGGAATATCCTATGCTATAGTAAAATTTTAACCCTCCAATCTTAGAGACATAACATAATAACAGTTTGTTTCTTATTCATACTATGCTCAAGATAAATGAGAATATCCTCCTTCATCTTGTAGGTAATATTATCTGGAACACATGGCCTCTGGGTGACATAGAAGGCAAAGAGAGAGCTAAGAATCCCATTAATACAGGAAATAGTTTACAAATTTTTAGCCCATATCTCGTTAGCCAAAATGCAATCTCATGGCTCAAATCTATCAAAAGACAGGCTAGATACTATAGAGGTATATATGAATATTTCATACTCTTCATGGGGTTCTCATTGGAAAAGACCCTGATGTGGGGAAAGATTGAGGGCAGGAGGAGAAGGGGGCAACAGAGGCTGAGACGGTTGGATGGTATCATTGACTCAGTGAACATGAGTTTGGGTAAATTCAAGATAGTGAAGGACAGGGAAGCTGTCCTTGAGGTTCCCATGTCCTTGAGGCATTCATGAGGTAGCAAAGAATTAGACCCAACTGAGCAACTGTACAACAAATATGAATATTTGGTGAGCAATTTACAGTCATTGTTGTATGAGGTAACAATAATTTCTGTTCCATATACTTGTTAGGATAAAATATGTATAAAACATTTAGACAAATAAGCAGCACTCAGTAAATATTCAAATTTTCCCAACCCCTTCCTTCAGATCCTTTCATTTCTTGGCATGCCATAAAATGCACTTCACACTCAGACGGAGCTATTATTGAATTAACATATGCAAACATTTTCTGATTCTGTTTCCCCTACTCTTCCCTCTTTTTTATTTTCCATCTAACTAATACATACTCATTTATCTTTCATATTCCTTCTCAAATGTGATCTTCCTTTCCTTTAACTTTCCCAAGCAGAGTGACTTAGACTCCTCTTGCATCACCATACTTAGTATACATCATGAGTAAAGTAATGCACATGTTGTAATGTCCTTAATTGTCCATGTACACATTCTCCACCAGACTATGAACTTCATGAGGATAGAGAAATGTCATATTCTTATTCAGCGTTTACCATAGTCTTATATATAACTGACAGTCAATTAGTGTTAATTAAACTCAATTGATTAATCTTAATAGTAGGAATTTCAGGCCTTAGGTAACTTGAGACAGATTGGGAGCTTTTCATGTTTGTGCCAGCTAGAGCTCAAGTGCCATATTGGTAGCTCCATGGAATGAGACTTGGCACTGAAAAGGCAATTAATAAAAGTTTACTAAAACCTACAGAAAAGAGAGAGGCAGAAAAGGTGGTTACTTGTCACTATGTATACTCAAAAAATCTTTAAAAAAATTTTTTTATGAAATCCAGTCCATTGAGAAGAAGAGTTGACTAAATTTAGACAAAGCAATTGGTGCTACAGAGCATATTCACTGTCATTTCAGAATGGGCCCATCAGGAATTCTTGTGAAGCTGCATTGAGCCAGCTGTTTCTAGCCCAGGACCCAGTGACCCTGACACCTGGGACTTATCTCACTGCTGCATTTTAAGCATTTCTGTTGAGAGAGACTCCCAGAGCAGCATAAGCACCATCAATCTTCCTACACCTCTCATTTCAGTGAAAATGAACAAAAAGAAACTGATTATAAAAAAAAAAAAAAAAAAAACAAGCCTACACATCATAGACTTTGGTTTCTCAGCTCACCTTTTCTGAAGCTCTATCAAATAATGCCTTTCTTTTCAATCATTCGTTGCATTCAGTACATCTCTATTATCATCATTATTCTTTTAAAAAAAAAACAATGGTAATCATAGCTGCCATTTATTGGTAGATTCAGTGTACCAGGAAATTTCTATGAACTCCATTAAGCACTCTGGAAGATTAAAATACCTCTCCTGGACTGGAGACTCTTGTTTAGGCCTACTGTTCTATATGGCTAACAGGGAAAATCACCACCTTATTCAAAAACTGAAAATAGTATTGTTTGCTCTGTGCATCTTAGGGCTAGGCCCTCACTGATAACAAAGCCTGCAATAAGTAGGAGGCAGTGTATAGTATAGGCTCTTGTATTCAGATCTTAGTTCTGACACTTACCAATTATATGGGTTGAACCCATATACTCGATTTCTGTTTCCTTGTGTATAAAGTGGAAACAATACTAATGCCTATTTCAAAGAGTTATTATAAAGGCTAAACAAGATAATATTTGTAAAGCACTTAAAGTTTCAGGTATATAATGATCACTCAATAAATAAAAGATACTATTAATATTATTTTGAGAGAATGGATAAAATAGGCTAGAGATAATGGTGAGGAAGTGGAGCAGTGCCTTCTGAAGGTAAGGTGCAGACATTGGTTTGCTTCTTGTTCTAGGAAGAGAATCAGTATATCTGGTGGTGAAAACCATGAAGAAATCATAGAGGAAACACTGGTAGATAGCATGGTAAACAGTAATATTTAGATCAGTAATTTTGGAGATATTTGTTAAGCCATATCTAAATAGAGCCCAGAGATGATCTGGGAATGGGAAAGTTGATTGTTTTCATTCCAGGAGAAATAATAAAAGAGAGTTCAAAGCCTCACTGGATGAGGCTCAACTCATTCAGGTAAAGGGAAACAGAAACCAATGTAAAAAGAAAAAAATAACTCTGGTTTAAAAACTGTGGGATTTTTGATGACCTGGGTGAACCTTGAGAGCATTATGTCAAGTGAAATAAGTAGAAAGACAAATATTCTAGGATCTTACTTATATGTGAAATCTAAAGCAACAACAACAACTGAAATTATAGATAACAGAGAGCAGGTTGATGATTTCCAGAGCGGTGGGGGGGCAAAATGGATGGAGGGGGTCAAAAGGTGCAAACCTCCAGTTACAAAATAAGTCATGGGGATGTAGTGTACAGCATGGTGACTATAGCTAATAATACTGTGTTCTATATTTAACAGTTGCTAAGAGATTAGATCTTAAAAGTTCTCATAAGAAAAAAACTGGAACAATGTGTGGTGATGAATGTTAACTAGACTTACTATGGTGGTCATTTTATAACATGCATAAATATTGAACCTGTCAATTACATCTCAATTTAAAAATTAATACATACATAAATAAATAATATTTATGATACTGCAGAATGGGATTCCCATCACCATCTTTACTTCTCCCTCTCTAAGCCCTTGAGAACTCAAGGAATGTGAGTTCCTGCTTTCCCCATTAAGTGTACCAATAAGAATTCTTCAAACTATTATGGAAAATATTAAATCTCATGAAAATAGAATACTATAATAAACCTTCATGTACCCATCAACTTTCTTTTTTAAAACTATTTATTAATATTTATCTTTTTTAATTTATTTATTTTAATTGGAGTCTAATTACTATACAATATTGTAGTAGGTTTTGCCATACATTGATATGAATCAGCCATGGGTGTACATGTGTTCCCCATCCTGAACCCCCTTTCACCTCCCTCCCCATCCCATCCCTCTGGATCATGCCAGTGCACCTGCCCTGAGCACCCTGTCTCATGCATCAAACCTGGACTGGCGATCTGTTTCACATATGGTAATATACATGCTTCAATGCTATTCTCTCAGATCATCCCACCCTCACCTTCTCCCACAGAGTCCAAAAGACTGTTCTATACATCTGTGTCTCTCTTGCTGTCTCGTATATAGGGTAATCATTACCATCTTTCTAAATTCCATATATATGGGTTAGTATAAGATATTTGTGTTTTTCTTTCTGGATTACTTCACTCTCTATAATAGGCTCCAGTTTCATCCACCTCATTAGAACTGATTCAAATGTATTCTTTTTAATGGCCAAGTAATATTCCATTGTGTATATGTACCACAGCTTTCTTACCCATTCATCTGTTCATGGACATCTAGGTTGCTTCCATGTCCTGGCTATTGTAAGCAGTGTGGCAATGAACACGGGGGTACACGTGTTTCTTTCAATTCTGGTTTCCTTGCTGTGTATGCCCAGCAGTAGGATTGCTGGGTCATATGGCAGTTCTATTTCCAGTTTTTTAAGGCATCTCCACACTGTTCTCCATAGTGGCTGTACTAGTTTGCATTCCCAGCAACAGTGTGAGAGGGTTCAGCGTTCCCTTTTCTTCACACCCTCTCCAGCATTTATTGCTTGTAGACTTTTGGATAGCAGCCATTCTGACTGGCGTGAGATGGTACCTCATTGAGGTTTTGATTGGCATTCCTCTGATAATGAGTGATGTTGAGCATCTTTTCAGGTGTTTGTTAGCCATCTGTATGTCTTCCTTGGGAAATGTCTGTTTAGTTCTTTGGCCCATTTTTTGATTGGGTCATTTATTTTTCTGGAATTGAGCTTCAGGAGTTGCTTGTATATTTTTGAGATTAATCCTTTGTCTGTTTCTTCATTTGCTATTATTTTCTCCCAATCTGAGGGCTGTCTTTTCACCTTACTTATAGTTTCCTTTGTAGTGCAAAAGCTTTTAAGTTTCATTAGGTCCCATTTGTTTAGTTTTGCTTTTATTTCCAACATTCTGGGAGGTGGGTCATAGAGGATCTTGCTGTGATTTATGTCGGAGAGTGTTTTGCCTATGTTCTCCTCTAGGAGTTTTATAGTTTCTGGTCTTACATTTAGATCTTTAATCCATTTTGAGTTTATTTTTGTGTATGGTGTTAGAAAGTGTTCTAATTTCATTCTTTTACAAGTGGTTGACCAGTTTTCCCAGCACCACTTCTTAAAGAGATTGTCTTTTCTCCATTGTATATTCTTGCTTCCTTTGTCAAAAATAAGGTGTCCATAGGTGCGTGGATTTATCTCTGGGCTTTCTATTTTGTTCCATTGATCTATGTTTCTGTCTTTGTGCCCATACCATACTGTCTTGAAGACTGTAGCTTTGTAGTATAGCCTGAAGTCAGGCAGGTTGATTCCTCCAGTTCCATTCTTCTTTCTTGAGATTGCTTTGGCTACTCGAGTTTTATTGTATTTCCATACACATTCTGAAGTTATTTGTTCTAGTTCTGTGAAAAATACCATTGGTAGCTTGATAGGGATTGCCTTGAATCTATAGATTGCTTTGGTTAGTATACTCATTTTCACTGTATTGATTCTTCCAATCCATGAACATGGTATATTTCTCCATCTATTTGTGTCCTCTTTGATTTTTTTCATCAGTGTTTTATAGTTTTATATATATAGGTCTTTTGTTTCTTTAGGTAGATATATTCCTAAGTATTTTATTATTTTCGTTGCAATGGAGAATGGAATTGTTTCCTTCATTTCTCTTTCTGTTTTCTCATTGTTAGTGTATAGCATGCAGGGGATATCTGTGTGTTAATTTTATATCCTGCAACTTTACTATATTCATTGATTAGCTCTAGTAATGTTCTTACTCATCCACTTTCAACAATTATCAATTCATGTACAACCTCATTTAACCTTTGCCCCACTTACTTCCCCCAAAACTTGCCCTGGATTTTTGTGTGGAAAATCCCACACATCAGATAGTTTAATGAGTAAATATTTCATTATGAATCTCCAAAAAGACAATCTTTTTAAAAACATAACTACAACACTCTTGTCCCTCAGAAAGAAAGAATTTTATCAGATATTTTGTCAGTGTTCAGAGATCTCTGATTGAATCATTATTTTTTAAAATATAAGACTTATTCTCCACCTTGTTTTTTTTTTCATTTAACATTGCATCATCGACATAATCCCATAGTACTATATAGAGATATTGAAAAGAGCCTTTTTATATATAAAAGGGCATTTAGTCTTTCTCATGTGAAAAGAAAGCTATCTTAGCAAGACAGGGATTTGCTTGTTTTCTTGATGCCCCACTGGCAAGAATCTGAGAGAACCAAATGCTTCCCACACTAGCCACAGAGGAGCCCATCCCATAATGAAGTAGTGAGTAATGTACTTCCTACTCTTGACCTGGATGGAAAAGGCAGAGGGACAGGAAAAAGGGAGGAAGACTAAAGAGACAAGCCAATCTCAGTACTTGTATAGAGCTAAAAGTTGACCAGCTGGGAAGAGAAAAGGAATGTCCACCATTCTCTAGCTACCATTTTGTAATTGTGCATATCTAGTAGTAATTTCACTTTCTGTCTATTAGTGGACTGCATATGCGGTCCCATAGGATACTGTTGGACATGATGGGCTGACATTTACATAGGCTTCTCTGGCACTAAATGTGATGTGTGTAACATCACTTTGTCTGGATCTCATCTATAAATTTTGAGGCTAAGTTATACAATCCCAAATGTTCCTTGAAACACTACCATTCTATGTTTTCTTTCAAAATAATTAAAATTTTAAAAATTGAAATCATCAGAATTATTTGTGGATATTTAAAGGAAAAGAATCAGGCCTTTGCTCTGGGCAGGTAGAATTTCACTTTTTGAAATCAAGAGCAGTAGATTTAAATTAAACATAAAGCAGCTGCTAAAAACAATCTGGCTACAAAAATAAATAAGTAAATAAATATTTAAAAGTATGGAGATATTTTGTTGGGATTTATGGTAGGCAGTTTAAGTCTTAGTTAAGACTAAATCCTGGGTTTCCCTTGTGGCTCAGCTGGTAAAGAATCTGCCTGCAATGTGGGAGACCTGGGTTTGATCCTTAGGTTGGGAAGATCCCCTGGAGAAGGGAAAGGCTATCCACTCCAGTATTCTGGCCTGAAGAATTCCATGGACTGTATGGCCCATGGGGTTGCAGAGTCAGACACAGATGAGTGGCTTTCACTTCACTAAGACTAAATCCTAAGTTTCATAAATAGCCTTTGGAAAGTCACTTGACTACTCTGGGCCTCTGCCTTGTCATTTATGAAATGGACTCCAAACTTTTTTGTTTTGTTTTGTCTACTAAGAAAATCTATTACTAGGTTTGAATTTCAAAAAAAAAGTGATAAATTATAATATTGATAATGGTTGTCAAACAAACAGTGACTCCAGTCACAATGCCCTCTGTAACCTCTTAAGAAAGGTCTTTATCAAGTTGCTTGATTGGTCTTTTATTGTCTTGTGCCCTCCTCTTAAAGTGAACTGGTATCCATTTTGGTTTTATTGAAGGAGAGGAGTTATATGACTGGGTGCCTGCCATCTCTTTGACCAAAGCCAGTGCTCTACTCTATGTTCAGCTTCACTGCGAAGTTAAAAATTTAAGAAACAAAAACAGTTGAATGTTCAGAGACAGAATCCATTGAATGTATAAAATGTGTCATCTACCCAATATCTTCTCAGGCTAATTAGTGCCTTGTTTGAGAAAGATAAATGGAACCATAATCTCTACTTTGAAACTACATGATTTTTCTGCAAACGAAGCCATAAGCAAAAAGTTGAAACTTTATAACACTTCTGAGGTGCACATATGAAGGTCTAAATTTATAGTGTGCCCCCTTAATTGTGAGGAGTCAGAGTAGAGGGAGGTGGAATGAGTTTGGCAACACTCATGTGACTCAAGACTGTGAGATGTTTATAGGAATCCAACCTCTGCTGAAAGGAAGTGAATGCTTAAATAAAGACTTGGCCTTAAATTCCAGTCCTAAAATCTTCACTTTCTTGTGTGTAAAATTCAACAGTAATCCCTATCTCACCTGGTTGATATAAAAATTCACAGTAAATTCTCAATGAATGTTCCTTCATACATATTTATCCTTTTAGCATAGGACAAGGAAGTGAGAAGATGGCTCAGTAGCTAAAGAACCCTGTGATTCAGGAAACACAGGAGATGTGGGTTCAATCCCTGGGTCAGGAAGATCCCCTGGAGAAGGAAATGGCAACCACCCCAGTACTCTTGCCTGGAAAATCCCATGGATGGAGGAGCCTGGTAGGCTGCAGTCCATGGGGTCGCTAAGAGTCGGACACGACTCAGCTACTTCACTTTCACTTTTCACTTTCATGCATTGGAGATGGAAATGGCAACCCACACCAGTGATCTTGCCTGGAGAATCCCAGGGACAGGGGAGCCTGGTGGGATGACGTCTATGGGGTCGTACAGAGTCGGACACGACGGAAGTGACTTAGCAGCAGCAGCAGCACTGATTCATTACAGGTTGAATGTTGTTAATGGGCCACTGTTTTAAATACTGGGGTGGGGGGCTTCCAACAATAAGGAAGACATGGTTGGTTCTTACCAGAGGTGATAAGTAAATTCTTCCCAAGAATACTATGGAGATAGGAAAGTGGCAACCATTACCTATGTATAAGTGGAATCTAATTGTGACTAAACAAAATCATGAGAAAACATTAGCAAACCCAAATAGATGCACATTTTACAATGTAACTGGCCTGTACTCATAAAAAAAGATCAAGGTCAAGAAAGACAAGGACTGAGGAAATGTTCCCAATTAAAACAGTGGGCTTCCCTGGTGGCTCAGAGGTTAAAGCATCTGCCTCCAATGCAGGAGACCTGGGTTCGATCCCTGGGTCGGGAAGATCCCCTGGAGAAGGAAATGGCAACCTGCTCCAGTATTCTTGCCTGGAGAATCCCATGGACGGAGGAGCCTGGTAGGCTACAGTCCATGGGGTCGCAAAGAGTCAGACACGACTGAGCAACTTCACTCACTCACTCACTCACTCACCCAAAGAGATAGGGCACCTAAATGCAATGTGTGATCTTGGGACAGATCCTGGACTGTGAAAAATAACTATTAATGCAATAACATTATAGAAATTACTGACAAAATTTTATTATGGACTCTGAATTAGATAATGGAATTTTATCAAAGTTAAATTTCCTGATTCTTAGTTCTAATGAGATGGATGAAACTGGAGCCCATTATACAGAGTGAAGTAAGCCAGAAAGATAAAGAACATTACAGCATACTAACGCATATATATGGAATTTAGAAAGATGGTAACGATAACCCTATATGCAAAACAGAAAAAGAGACACAGAAGTACAGAACAGACTTTTGAACTCTGTGGGAGAAGGTGAGGGTGGGATGTTTCAAAAGAACAGCATGTATACTATCTAGGGTGAAACAGATCACCAGCCCAGGTGGGATGCATGAGACAAGTGCTCGGGCCTCGTGCACTGGGAAGACCCAGAGGAATCAGGTGGAGAGGGAGGTGGGAGGGGGGGATCGGGATGGGGAATACATGTAACTCTATGGCTGATTCATATCAGTGTATGACAAAACCCACTGAAATGTTGTGAAGTAATTAGCCTTCAACTAATAAAAAAATAAGATAAAATAAAAAATTTTCCTGATTCTTATAATTATACTGCAGTTATGTAAAATAGGGCTTCCCTGGTGGTTCAGCTGGTAAAGAGTCCACCTGAAATGCAGGAGACCTGGGTTCGATCCCTGGGTTGGGAAGATTCCCTGGAGGAGGGCATGGCTACACTCCAGTACTCTGGCCTGGAGAATACCATGGACTATATAGTCCAAGGGATCGCAAAGAGTTGGACACAACTGAGCGACTTTCACGTCACTATGTAAAATAATGTAGAGTTCTTAAGAAATACATACTAAAGAATTTATGGGTAAAGGGGAAAAACATCTGCACGTCTGCAACATAATCTGAAATATGAGGGGGAACTGGTAAAGTAAACAGAGCAAAATGTAAATTAATTGGTCAATATGAATAAAGTGAATCATTGCAACTTTTCTCTAGATTTGAAATTAAACAAAAATATTAAAATGGGGTAAGAGACAAAAAGAGAATAGTACAGAGCTATAACAAAGAGTACATAACAGGTGTACTTGACATCTTGGGTGAAAAAGGAGGGTCAGAGAAGACTGAACAGAGGAACTGACATAAGCTGTGATATGAAGAATAAATCATTTTTTCAGGTGAAGTGGTGTAGTGAGAGGACAATATTACAAAGGTAGCAGCTTGTATGTAGATCTGTAGTCAAGTACGAGGAGCATGATGGATTTGAGTAACTGAATATACAAGGTGGGTGGACAATGATAATCAACAAAGGTGAAAATGCAGGCTGGATCCAGATCATGTTGGGCCTTTAGGGTAATGAATATATGAGAGGAGGCTTGGATGGAACTGTGGTCCTAACACCAATAGGCACTTTCACTTGCACCAGGAGGGGGATGGATCAGGAGCCCCACAAGCATCCAGGGGAAGCACTCTCCTACCTACTGGGCCACATACTCCCCTCCTCTCCACAGAGATACCAGGCAGCTTGGCAGCACTAGCAGAGGGATCCTGCCACAACACCACCTAGCTGGAAGTAGTCTTTTCCCAGTGGACCAGAGAATTCCTTCTACTACAGAAAGACACTGAACAGCCAGGTGGCACTGGTAGTGGAAACCCCACCATAACAAGTGGACTAGCTCATGAAACAGCCCTGGTTCCTGAGAGGCCTAAGACTACCACCCACCAGTGAAAAATGGAAGTGAAAATGTTAAGTCACTAAGACATGTCTGACTCTTTGTGACCTCATGGACTGTAGCCCACCAACCTCCTCTGTCCATAGGATTCTCCAGACAAGAATACTGAAGTAGGTTGCCATTTCTTTCTCCATGGGATCTTCCCGACCCAGGGATTGAACCCACGTCTCCTGCATTGCAGGCAGATTCTTTACCACTGAAGGTCTCTTTATCCCTGCAGGCTGGAGACTCCCTTCACCCACCTAGAGAGGCACTTTCTGCCCTCTCAGACAGTATCAACAGGGATCAATGTGAGCCCCAGTGAAATCAGACCAAACAAGTCAAAGGTATATGCTCAGTTGCTCAGCTGTTTGTGATCCCATGGACTGTAGCCCACCAGTCTCCTCTGCCCATAGGATTCCCAGACAAGAATCCTGGAGTGGATTGCCATGCCCTCCTCCAGAGGATCTTCACGACCCAGGGATTGAATCTGCGTCTCCTGCATTGCAGGCAGATTCTTTACCACTGAGCCACCTGGGAAAATTGCATTACAAAGTATCAGAAAATTAAATTGTCATTGGATATACAGCCCACAAAAGTAGAATAAGACCTGTGTGCTAAAACTAAACAGAGTGACTGCCTGCTACAATAAGAGATTAAAATATTACCCAGAATCTGAAAGGCAATCCCAAAGAATGCTTGAACTACCGCACAATTGCACTCATCTCACACTCTAGTAAAGTAATGCTCAAAATTCTCCAAGCCAGGCTTCAGCAATATGTGAACCGTGAACTTCCAGATGTTCAAGCTGGTTTTAGAAAAGGCAGAGGAACCAGAGTCTTCTACTATATAGTCAAAATGTCAAAGATACAATAGAAAATGACCCCTCATACCAAGAACCAAGAAAAGCATAAACTGAGTGAGAAAAGAAACTGAACTAATCAATATCAAGAAAAATCAGATGTTGGAATTATCTGGCAAGGATTTTTAAAGCATCCATTTTTGAAACAAATATCAAATAAAAAATCTCAGCAAATAAATGGAATTTGTAATAGAAATAAAACAAAAAAGGAAAAGTACAGTGACTGAAATAAAAACTCATTGATTTGACTCAATAGTACAGTGAAGATGATCCAGGATAAAATTATTGAACTTATAGTCAGAATTTACCCAGTCTAACCTACAGAGAGAAAATAGATTAGAAAAAAGAAGAAGAAGAGATCTTTAGGAATTCAACAAACAATGACAAAATTTTCAAAGTTCCTATTATCAGAGTTCCAGAAGGAACAAGTAGAGTTAAAAGATTATCTGAAGAAATAATGACTGGAAACTTTCTGAATTTGGCAAAATCGCTAAGCCTTCAGATTCAAGAAACTGAATGAATCTCAAACAAAAGAAACACATGCCAAAACACATAAGTTAAATTTCTGGAAAGTCATGACACAATGTGATTGTAAGTTTTATATGATATTTTGCTTCAGAATCAAGAAACAATGGGTAGTGGGGACTGTGCTAAAGTGGAGAGTACATGTGGCCATCTAAAGGGGTAGTTCCTGTTCAGCTCTAGCCAGTTATATCAATATGCGGTGAATTCAGACCTAATTTATTTATCTGAGAAACCATAACCATAAGTGAGAGCAACTAGTTATTTACATTTTAAGTCAATATGCCAGCTTTGTAGCAAGAGAAATTAGTGACTTTGGAATTAGACCTGAGTTTAAATCTTTACCATACAATCTTGGTCAAAGCCATAAACTCTCTGAGTCTCTAGGTCTTCATCTATAAAATATTTTAGTAAAAAATCTGACTCTATTTTTTGGAAGTTTGAGTGTAGACAGCTTTGAGGCCTCACCCTTCCCTTTTCCCCTTCTGTCCCATATCTAGAAAAGCTAATAAGAAAGTCAATGTGGTCCCTCCTTTAATGCCCTATGCAAATTATGCAAGACCCTACCTATGAGTATAAATCCTCCAATAAGCCCACCCCTAACCACAATAAAAATCCCGAGCCAGGGCTTCCCTGGTGGCTCAGTGGTGAAGAATCTGCCTGACAATGCAGGACATATGGGTTTGATCCCTGGTCTGGGAAGATCCCTGGGCTTCCCTGGTGGCTCAGACATTAAGAATCTGCCTGCAGTGCAGGAGGCCAGTGTTTGATCCCTGGGTTGGGAAGATCCCTGAAAAGGGAATGGCAACCCACTCCAGTATTCTTGCCTGGAGAATTCCATGGACAGAGGAGCCTGGTTACAGTCTCCATGGCTACAGTCTATGGGGACCACAAAGAGTCAGATATGACTGAGCAACTAATACACACACTGGGAAGATCCCACACGCTGAGGAGCAACCACACCCATGCACCACAACTATTGAGCCTGGGCTCTAGAGCCCAGGAAACACAAGCGTTGCAACTACTGAAGCCTGCATGCTCTAGAGCCCATGCTCAGCAACAAGAAAAGCCACTGCTGTGAGAAGTCCGCGCGCACTGCAACTAGACAGTAGCCCTGCTCACTGCAACTAGAGAAAGCCCATACAGTAATGAAAATCCAGCACAGCTAAAAATAAATAAATTTTAAAAATTAAAAAAAAAAAATCTCAAGTCAGTCTCCTTCTTCTGTTCTCTCAAGTGATTTTCAAACCAGCTTGGAGAGCCTGCCTTGTTGTTCCCAGAAACCTTATTATGTGACTAATAAAACTTTTAATAATCTCTTGAGTTGTGTGTGTGATTATCAGTCTCTACATCTAGACAAAATTTTGAGTGAAGTTCTACCCTTTATTTGTAGGGTACCCCAGCAAGCAGAACTTTACACTGTAAAGTTCCTGTGAGGAATAAATAACCTCTGAAAGATCCGCTGGCCAAAAATAAGTTCTCAACAAATAGCAGCTACCATGGTGACAAGTATTAGTGATAGAAGTTTCCCTAGGCCTTCTTTCCCCTTCTCAAAAAATGTGCCCTTTCTTTTATTCAAGAAGAGGTGAGCATTTCAAAAGGTGTCAGGCCTAGGGACTGGCTAGAAGCAAGACCAAACACTAGGGATTATAACTGGTATGGCCTGCTTGCAAGTTTTTTTAGATGCTTCCAATATATGCCCTCAAATTTGTTCTGCTATACTCATTCAGAATACCTAAAGAAATCTTGAAACAAAACTGACCCACAGATGGGTTTTATTTGGCCTGTACAGTGTTTTAAAAATATTTTTGTATTAGTTGCCAGTGTTTTAAAATTAGGAGAAGTCATATGAAAATCTGGGTCTTCAGCTCTCTTGAAAATTTGGAAGAGCTTACATAAATCTACTCATAATCCTGCTTGCTTCTACTTTTAAATGGAATGTGAACTCTCCATTCCACTTGAGTCCCCACTATAATATTTCTATCATTAAGGCCCAATGTCAAATGTCATTTATCATTATAATTTAACTATTGGTTTTTCTAATAATTGAGAATTATTTTTCTACATCACTTTATAACAAACAATAGAAAATGAAAGATACCAATAAGAATTACATTTTTCAAGAAAAATAGAAAAGCAGTTAAACCCAGGCTGCTATACTCAATGATATTGATATAATCTTCCTGATGGTTCCACATAACCATCATGAGGATGTCTGTTTTACTTCTTGGTTTACAGATGAAGATCCTCAGATTGCCTGAGGAGGTTTCATAAAAAATTTTAATTATTACACATTGAGATGGTACCTGTAAGCCAAAATTACTGGTAAAGTCAATGAAATACTTCTGTTTTTTAATGAGAGTTATCAGAGAAGCTCAAAGTTACTTCCTATATGTGATTAGACTATAATTCAAATAGAAGATCTGATGGAGCACTAGTGAAATAAGATTTTCTTCCAACATATATTTAACAACTGTACATATCAACTGTTTTGAGACATTTCAAGGGAATAAGAGGTAAATTATTTTTACTGTTCATTATTCCTGATTCATGATTTAATTTTACTTAATCCACTACTCAACACCCAAACATATATTCACTGTATTTTACTGATTTACTTTTTATCAAATTTTGGACTAAAGGAAGTTTCGTATAAAAAAAAATCAGAGATTTTAAGATTCTTGGATTTCTGGTCCAGGGGATGTAAATTGTCCAGGTGCTGCAGGGAAGTCCCAGGGCAAGATCTGTCCAAAATATGACTTTCAACAGTGTGCTATGATGGATAGAATCCTGTATCTCAGTCTTTTAGATTAAAACATAGAAGTTACCTACAAAATGTAAACCTAATAAGGTTAGGAATCATTGGGCATCCTTTCAGAATCATACATCCTAAACCAATATGACCTAGAACCTGTTAGATAGCAATTTTGATGTGAATTATAAACAGATCCAAAAAATAAGATTTTTTAAAATCTAACATCCTACAGTTAAGAAAAAGCATAAAAGTTATTTAGTCCAGCTTCTTCCAAATGTATTACTGATTCTATTTCAAAAGTTCAAAACAAACAAACAAAAGGACATATTTAAAACAATTTCCATTTAGAGTTTACTCCTGTTTTTATTTTTTATTTACATATAGTTGACTTATATTCATAACATTATGTTAGTTTCAGGTGCACAACATGATAATTTGATATTTTTATAGATTACACTCCAAAGTTATTATAAAATATCAACTATATTCCCTATGATGTACATTGCATCCTTGTAATATTTATTTTATAACTAGTAATCTGCACCTCTTAATCCCTTACCCCTATTTTACCACTTGCTCCATCCCTCTCCCCTATGGTAACCACTAGTTTGTTCTCTATCTATCTGTTCCTGTTTTATTTAATTTTGCATATTCCACATGTAAGTGAAACGATCCAGTATTTGTCTTTTATTCAATAAGCCTTATAGCTTCCAAGTCCATCCATGTTTTAGCAAATGGCAAAATTTAATTCTTTACTATGGCTAATATTCCTTTGGATGTGTATGTGTGAGAGAGAGAGAGAAAGAGAGAGAGACCTTTATCCATTCATCTGTTGATGGACACAGGTTGTTTTCATATCTTGGCAACTGTAAATAATGTTACTATGAACATTATGGTGCATGTATCTTTTTGAAATAGTGTTTTTGTTCTCTTTGGATAAATATCCAGGAATGGAATTGCTGGAGCATATGGTAGTTCTTTTTTTTTTTTTTTTTTTTTGAGAAACTTCCATGTTTTTCACAGTGGTTCTGCCAATTGGCATTCTCACTGACAGTGCACCAGGGTTCCTTTTTCTTCAAATCCTCACCAACACTTCTTATTTCTTGTGTTTTTGATGATATCCATTGTAGTGGATGTGAGGTGTATCTCATTGTGGCTTTGATTTGCATTTCTCTGATGATTAGTGATGGTGAGCATCTTTTCATATGCCTGGTACCCATTTATATATCTTTTTGGGAAAATGTCTATTCAGGTCCTCTATCTATTTCTTAATTCAGTTGCTTGTTTTTGTTGGTTTAATTTTTCTGATATTAAGTTGTATGGGTACTTTATATAGTTTGGATAGTAACCCTTGATTTGACAAATCATTTGCAAGTAACTTCTCCCATTCAGCAGGTTGCTTTTTTGTTTTATTGATAGTTTCTTTCACTGTGCTAAAGCTTCTAAGTCAATATATGGTGTTGGGAAAACTGGACAGCTACTTATGAAAGAATGAAACAAGGACATTTTCTCACACTATATACAAAATTAAACCCAAAATGTATTCAAGACCTAAATATAAGACCTGAAACCATAAAAGTCATAAAAGATAACATAGGCAGTACACTTTTCAACATTTGTCTTACCATTTGTTTTTTGGATCTGCCTCCTCAGGCAAAGGAAATGAAAGCAAAAATAAGCAAATGAACAACCATACTCCTGTATTTTTAAATGAGCATGACATTAAACTGAATAGATGTAGCTGCCAGACTCATATTTATAGCAGAAAAGAGTACCCTTCCCCCATTTTGATTTTCCTTATGATTAATTTTCAAAGTATAGGGAGAGACCTTTTCTCAAGAAGCTTCTTAGAGACCAAGTTTGAGTCAAGTGCAAGTCAAATAATCGGGAAAACAAAGGAGGCAAATTTAGTATCTTGAAATCCTGGCTATTAACAGTTTTTGATTCTTGACTGGGTTTATTAGTGGTGATAATTATTCCTTCATGAACAAATCTGAGGATTGAGCAAGACTGCGGAGATTAGGAAATGGGAAATTACTCACAGCGATCGTTATTTCATCACAATTAACCAAAAACTAATGACTTTGGTTTTTAAATAGCACTTGGGTTTTTCTATTGTAATTTCCTACTTAATAAGGAATAGTGTGAAAGCATACCTGTGAGTTATGACTTCAGCCTACAGGAAATGCTCACACACATCCACAGAGTGAGAGCCCTGAGCTGGCCATGAAGCGTCCTGCCAAGAGCCACTGACAGCATTTTCCAACAGACCTCTCTGGGTCATGCCACCAATTACATGCTTTGCATAAATCTCATGTTGCTTAAACCTTCTAGATAATCAGAATAAAATGACAAATCTCTTTCCATTAATTAAATGCATTACCAAAATGTGGCATTAGGAATGCAATATATTTTCTCTCTTTTCCTTTTACAAGACACAACAAGGTAAGAGAATTAAAAGAAGGGAATTGGCATGTGGAAATGAATTTACCCACTGAGTGAATTTAAATAAATCAATCTTTGGACTCAATTTTTATTTGCTGTGTGAACAAGTTGTTATTGACAAAGGAAGATAAATGACAATTGCTCACACACCCCCAAACTATTTTCAGTGACGAGATTTTCAAATTTGTCAATGAGTAAAAAATTTCTATGTCCACCTATAAAATAATCTGTGAAGTTATTAATGTCTGATATCTATAGAAGGATTTACCAAAGGTTAATTCATTAGTAAGTAATAACAAATCAATTGGGATTTGATGAGAAGGATAGCCAACTCAAGTGTATGTGTAAATTTCTTATATTTTTCATATTAATGGTATTTATTTTCAGTTATGTCATTTTGTGTTTTGCAGCCTTTAAAAACACAAGCTTATCAAATAAATATAAGCCTAACTTACTGTTCTTCTCCTAGAAAAAAATTTTTATACACATGTTACATTGAAACCATAATATTTAGATCAGAAAAAAATCTGTGGGCTAACTGCAGCTAAAATGGTTGCCATACATCAAAAGACCAAGGTCCTTAGATGGGGTGGGTGAACAAGGGCAGATATTTCAATCTCTCCAGATCACTTCAGTTCACCAGCTTTAAAATGAGTAAAGAATCTCTAAGGCCCCTCCAATTTGAATATTTTTAAGGTCGTTACCCTATAAATCGAACATGGCTTAGCATCCCATAATGTCCCATAATGGCAAATCAGTTTTGATTGCACTAATCTTTGAAATGCATAACCAAATAGTTTTTAAAATGACCAACTGGCCTTGAAACTAAGTGATAAGCTTAATTTACATTATCAGTTTTATGAGCCTTTGAAAAAAGTACCATGTGGGGTTGCATGTATATGACAAAACCAAAACAATCTGTTTGTAAATGAGGGAAAGAATGGAGCACTTTGAAGATGATCAAACTATTCTGAAAGAAAATGAAGTCACAACCATAGTTTAGGTAGTCATATCACTTTTAATTCCCCTTAGGGTTATGTTCTTAAATTTGTTATCCTATTGGCTAGAGGCTGGAACAGATAGGTGTGGCCAATGGCACAAGGGAATGCTCCTATAAACAGAATAACTGGCTCTGAGAACAGAGCTATTAACCTTGAGCATCTTTAATCGCTCACCAATTAAGAATAAGCACCCTTAAACTCCCAGTGATTAACCTTTATTACCCCAAGTTGCTCCCACAGGCTCAGCTGCTTGCTTTAAGACAAAATAGAGGAATGACAGACTTTAATACTGTTAACATTTTCATAGTGTATCTTAGTTCTGTTGATATAAAAAAAATTTATTAGCCCTTAAAAATATGTTGGATGCAACAGTGAAGAAAAATGTCTGAAGACATCTAAAATGTTTGAATCAGGGCTCTGAGCAAAACTAGCTTTAGAGGAAGCCGCCTCTTAGCTAGTATAACTAGAAAAGCAATAGACCAAGAGTCAGGAGACCTAGATTTTACAACCAATTCAGTATGAAGAGAATGAATAAGGAGGCCCTGAAATTCTCTGGGCCTCAGTTTCCTCAGATAAAATTGAAAACAGTTGTATTGGATAATCCCTAATGTCCTCTTGAGCTGTAATATTCTGAGTCTAATCTATGCTTCTGTGATGAGCTAACAGGCATTAATTCAGACAAGCCATTATATCTGGGTACAGAATGATGAAGATAGGTATGCTCAATTACTCTTCTGATTGCATTTGGACATTAGCCAATTCCAGGAATATAAGCTGAGATGTATATCCCCAGAAGTTAAAGCACAGGATTCTAGGAACATAACAGCAATGCAGTTTTTTAGTATTTCAGAGGCCCTCACAGAATTTCTAACATTTGTTGTCTTTTTATAGGTTTGAATTTACAGATCAAAAACTTTTGAGGCCGTTTCTCTGTGGCTACTATGCATGCAATTTAGTAAGATGTTACCAGGCAGAGATTGGTACCAGAGAATTTCATGGACTTCCCATAGAGAAGTAAGGATTAAGGCCTCCCACCACTGGGGAAAAGACAAATGTATCACAGATATTATAACCTTCTGCCCAATAATCATTTTTTCTATAATATATAAAACATTTATCATAGCAAAGTGTTTACAAATTACTATACAGATTTTTTTTTAAAATATTTAATCTAACCCAGAGGCAGAATCACTTCAAAAGGCCATTTGGGTATGAAAGGATAAACCTCAAATAGGCCTGCACCTAGTGAGAGTATAAAAAGAATGCTATACTATATATAAAATAAACAAGGAACTACAGTATAGCACAGGAAACTATTCAATATTTTATAATAATCTATAATGGAAAAGAATCTGAAAAGAATCTAAATCAACTATATTTCAACTTTTAAGAGTCCTAAATTGCTCTACATCAGACAATGGAAAATCTTTATATATTTATTCTTGGGAGGAAAAGGTGAACAGCTAAAGAGAACAGGGGAAGTAGAAGGAACAAGAAACAAGGTGGGAGGCTGAAGCTTGAGCTTATTTGAAATAGCTAAGGAACTCTTTTAAGAAAAGGATTATCAGTAATTCAATTGAAAATCCCTTGCATTGCTTCAATGAGATGCCCCTCATCCCTACAACCCTTCAGAAAATTTTGGTACAAAGACCCTATATGAGCATTGTCTATAAGAAAATCTAAGAAAAGGAACTGAGCTTCAAATCTGAGCCAGCATGCAGCTGGCTTAAGAAAGAAATGCAAAATATAGAGTAGAAAACAAAATATAGACAGAAACCAGAAATCAGAGGCTAGAAAAAAAAAACAGAGAAACTAAACATTTTTTTTTTTATTCAACCATCCCTTTTCATATTCTGGTAGTCTAACCTTAATCTTACTTTGGAGGAATTGCCTCTCCCCAGTTTCTAGTGGAACATTCGATTTAGTCACATTATCCCACTCAACATGGACACAGGGATGTTTGGTGAACCAGGCTGGATCAATCACAATTTCCCTTTCTTTTTACTACAGCTTCTAATCCAAGGGGTGGGCCACAAAACACCAGTTACTTTCTTTCTAATTGAGAAACCTCAGGTGGCAAATAGAACTAACCCTGCCTAGAATTTTTTACTGTGGTAAAATATAAATAACATGTAATTTACCATTTTAACCATTTTTGAGCTTAGCGTTCAGTGAAATTTACCATTCTTCAGATTCTTTACCATCTGAGCCACCACGGAAGCCCACAATTACTGGAGTGGGTAGCTTATCCCTTCGCCAGGGGATCTTCCTGACCCAGGAATCAAACCGGGGGTCTCCTGCAATGCAGGTGAATTCTTTACCAGCTGAGCTACCAGGGAAGACCTTAACTATTCCAGGTACCTCAGATAAGAGAAATCATACAATGTTTGCCCTTTCATGACTGTCTAATTCCACTTGGCATAATGTCCTCAAGGCTCATCCACATTGTAATATGTATCATAATTTCCTTCCTTTTAAAGACTAAATAATACTGCACTGTATGAAAGTGAAAGTGTTAGTCTATCAGTTGAGTCTGACTCTTTGCAACACCATGAACTGTAGCCCACCAGTCTCCTTTGTCCATGGAATTCTCCAGGCAAGAACACTGGAATGGGTTGCAATTCTCTTCTCCAGGGGATATTCCTGACCCAGGGATCGAACTCAGGTCTCCTGCATTGCAGGTAAATTCTTTACCATCTGAGCTACCCGGGAAGCCCATTGTATTCATTGATATATACCACATTTAGTTTATCTATCCATCCATCAATAAACCCTTAGGTTGCACAAAATGATTTTTCTTCATTCTGTTGTTAGATTGACTGATTTTCATATGTTTGCACCATCCTTGTGTTCTAGGAATATATCTTACTTGTCTTGCTGTATAATCTTCTTAATATACTGCTGAATTTAATTTATTAGTAGTTTGTTGAGGGTTCTTCCATTAATGTTCAAAAGGGGTTGTAGTAGTCTGTAATTTTCTTGCAGTGTCTCTCTCTGATTTTGATAGTCAGGATAATATTAGCCTCATAGAATGGGTAAAAAAGTCTTCTCACTCCTTTAATTGTTTGAAAGAGTTTCAGAAATATATAATTATTTTTTAAATTTTGGGTAGAATTAAAATATGAATCCATCTGGTTAAGGGCAAGCCTTTGTTTGGAGGTTTTGACTACTAATTTAATCTCCTTACAAGTTATAGGTATGTTTAGATTTTTTGATTCCTCCATAATTCAGTCTTGGTAGATTATGTGCTTCTAAGAATTGTTCATTTCATCAAAGTTATCCAATTTGTTGGAGTACAACTGTTCATAGTACTTCTCATCCTTTTTATTTTATAGAATCAGTAGTAATGCCCCTACTTTAATTTCTAATTTTAGTAATGTCTTCTCTCTTTATTCTTAGTCAACCTAGCTAAATTTTTTGATGCTTTTATTTTATTTTATTTTCCATTTATTTTTATTCGTTGGAGGCTAATTACTTTACAATATTGTAGTGGTTTTTGCCATACATTGACATGAATCAGCCATGGATTTACATGTGTTCCCCATCCCGATCCCTCTTCTGCCTCCCTCTCCATCCCATCCCTCTGGGTCTTCCCAGTGCACCAGCCCTGAGCACTTATCTCATGCATCCAACCTGGGCTGGTGATCTGTTTTACCCCTGATAGTATACTTGTTTCAATGCTGTTCTCTCTGAACATCCCACCCTCACCTTCTCCCACAGAGTCTAAAAGTCTGTTCTGCACATCTGTGTCTCTTTTTCTGTTTTGCATATAGGGTTATCGTTACCATCTTTTTAAATTCCATATATATGCGTTAGTATACTGTATTGGTCTTTATCTTTCTGGCTTACTTCACTGTGTATAATGGGCTCCAGTTTCATCCATCTCATTAGAACTGATTCAAATGAATTCTTTTTAATGGCTGAGTAATATTCCATAGTGTATATGTACCACATATACATTCCTTATCCATTCATCTGCTGATGGGCATCTAGGTTGCTTCCATGTCCTGGCTATTATAAACAGTGCTGCAATGAACATTGGGGTACATGTGTTTCTTTCAGATCTGGTTTCCTTGGTGTGTATGCCCAGGAGTGGGATTGCTGGGTCATATGGCAGTTCTATTTCCAGTTTTTTAAGGCATCTCCACACTGTTCTCCATAGTGGATGTAATAATTTGCATTCCCACCAACAGTGTAAGAGGGTTCCCTTTTCTCCACACCCTCTTCAGCATTTATTGCTTGTAGAATTTTGGATAGCAGCCATTCTGACTGGCGTGTAATGGTACCTAATTGAGGTTTTGATTTGCATTTCTCTGATAATGAGTGATGTTGAGCATCTTTTCATGTGTTTGTTAGCCATCTGTATGTCTTCTTTGGAGAAATGTCTGTTTAGTTCTGTGGCCCATTTTTTGATTGGGTCATTTATTTTTCTGAAATTGAGCTGCAGGAGTTGCTTGTATATTTCTCTATTTTTTTATTAACTATTTATTTTCACTCTATTCTTTATATTCCCTTCCCTCTGTTGCTGTAGACCTTTGACTGCTTTCCAGATTTCCTATAAGGTTATTTTAGCCATCTTTGGTGGTTTCTTTTCTTTATCTTATTTTCTTTAATGTTTCTGTGGGAAAATGAAGGCATGGCACTTCGTAGTCTACAACTGTGCTGATGTCATTCAGCCTTTTCCTAGATCTGGCACAGTAATGTCTCTGCTTTTTAATACACCATCTAGGTTTGCCATAGCTATTCTTCCAAGGAGCAAGGGTCTTTTAAATTTGTGGCTGCAGTCACTATCTACAGTGATTTTGATGCCCAAAAAAATGAAATCTGACACTCTTTCCACATTTTCCCCATCTATTTTCATGAAGTGATGGGACCAGATGCCATTATCTTAGTTTTTTGAATGTTGAGTTTTAAGTAGGATTTTTCTCTCTCGTCTTTCACCCTCATCAAGAGGCTCTTTAGTTCCTCTTCACTTTCTGTTATAAGGGTGGTGTCATCTGCCTATCTCAAGTTATTGATATTTCTCACAGTAGTCTTGATTCAGCTGGTGATTCATCCAGCCCAGCACTTCTAATGATATACTCTGCATATAAGTTAAATAAGCAGGGTGACGATACACAGTCTTGATGTACTCCTTCCCCAATTTTGAACCAGTCACTGTTCCATTTCCAGTTCTAACTGCTGCTTCTTGTCTTGCATACAGGTGTCTCAGGAGGCAGGTAATGTGGTCTGGTATTCCCATCTCATTAAGAATATCCCAACATGTACCCCAATGTTCATTGCAGCACTATTTACAATGGCTAAAAGCAGCCTAGATGTCAATCGACAGATGAATGGATAAAGAAGCTGTGGTACATATATACAATAGAATATTACTCAGACATAAAAAAAAAAAAAGGGACACATTTAAGTCAGTTCTAATGAGGTGGATGAACCTAGAGCCTATTATACAGAATGAAGTAAGTCAACAAGAGAAAGATTTATATCATATATTAACGCATATATATGGAACCTAGGAAGGTAGTACTGATGAATTTATTTGCAGGCAGCAATGGAGAAATAGACAAGAGAACAGACTTATGAACATGGTGGGGGGAAAGGAGAGGGTGAGATGTATGGAGAGAATAACATGGAAACTTATATTACCATATTTAAAATAGGTAACCAATGGGAATTTGCTGTTTGACTCAGGGAACTCAAACAGGAACTCTGTAACAGCTTAGAGAGGTGGGGTGGGGAGAGACATGGGAGGGTGGTTCAAGAGGGAGGGGACATCTGTACAGCTGTGACTGATTCATGCTCATATTTGGCAGAAAACAAAAAAAATATGTAAAGCAATTATCTTTCAATTAAAAAATAAATAAATTTTTAAAAGGGAAAAATACTACAAATATACAAGATGGAAAAAAAAACATTCCACAGTTTGTTGTGATCCACAAAGTCAAAGGTTTTAGCATAGTTGATGAAGCAGAAATAGATTTTGTTTGGGATTCCCTTGAGTTTTCTAACATCCAGCATATGTTGGCAAAGCGATCTATGGTTTCTCTGCCCTTTCTAAACACAGGTTGTACATCTGTAAGTTTTTGATCCATGTATTGCTGAAGTCTAGCTTGAAGGATGTTGAGCATAATCTTGGAATGTGAAATAAGTGCAGTTCAGTTCAGTCGCTCAGTTGTGTCCGACGCTTTGTGACCCCATGGACTGAAGCATGCCAGGCTTCCCTGTCCATCACCAAGTCCCAGAGTTTACTCAAATTCATGTCCATTGAGTCGGTGATGCCATCCAACCATCTGATCCTCTGTTGTCTCCTCCTCCTCCTGCCTTCAATCTTTCCCTATAGCAGGGTCTTTCCCAGTGAGTCAGATCTTTACATAAGGTAGCCAAAGGATTGGAGTTTCAGCTTCTGCATCAGTCCTTCCAATGAATATTCAGGGTTGATTGCCTTTAGGATAGACTGGATGGATCTCCTTGCAGTCCAAGGGACTCTCAAGAGTCTTCTCCAACACCACAGTTCAAAAGCATCAATTTTTCGGCACTCAGTTTTCTTGTGTGTCCAACTCTCACATCCATACATAACTACTGGAAAAAAAATAGCTTTGACCAGATGGACCTTTGTTGGCAAAGTAATGTCTCTGCTTTTTAATATGCTATCTATTGGTTGGTCACAGTTTTTCTTCCAAGGAGTAAGTGTCTTTTAATTTCATGGCTACAGTCACCATCTGCAGTGATTTTGGAGCCCCAAGAAATTAAAGTCTCTCACTGTTTCCATTGTTTCCCCATCTATTTGCCATGAAGTGATGGGACCAGATGCCATGATCTTAGTTTTCTCAATGTTGACCTTTAAGCCAACTTTTTCACTCTCTTCTTTCACTTTCATCAAGAGGCTCTTTAGTTCTTCATTTTCTGTCATAAGGGTGGTGTCATCTGCATATCTGAGGTTATTGATATTTCTCCCAGCAATCTTGATTCCAGCTTGTGCTTCATCCAGCCTGCCATTTTACATGATGTATTCTGCACATAAGTTAAATAAGCAAGATGACAATATACAGCCTTGACATACTCCTTTCCCGATTTGGAACCAGTCTGTTGTCCCATGTCCAATTCTAACTGTTGCTTCTTGATCTGCATACAGATTTCTCAGGAGGCGGTGAGGTGGTCTGTTAATCCCATCTCTTGAAGAATTTCCCACAGTTTGTTGTGATCCACACAGTCAGAGGCTTTGGCGTAGTCAATAATGCAGAAGTACATGTTTTTCTGGAACTCTCTTGCTTTTTCA
The DNA here is from genome assembly GCF_033118175.1 of Dama dama. Classification (NCBI taxonomy): domain Eukaryota; kingdom Metazoa; phylum Chordata; class Mammalia; order Artiodactyla; family Cervidae; genus Dama; species Dama dama. Next base: position 26,247,923 of record NC_083714.1, read on the forward strand.
ATGACCCAAAGGATGTTGGCAATTTCATCTCTAGTTCCTCTGCCTTTTCTAAAGCCAACTTGACCATCTGGAAGTTCATGGTTCACGTACTGTTAAAGCAATTGTATGGTAATTTGAACATTCTTTGGCATTGCCTTTCTTTGGGATTGGAATGAAAATTGATCTTTTTGCACTGTTGAGTTTTCCAAATTTGCTGGCATAATGAGTGCAGCACTTGAACAGCATCATCTTTTAGGATTCAAAATAGCTCAGCTGGAATTCCATCACCTCCACTAGCTTTGTTCATAGTAATGCTTTCTAAGGCCCACTTGACTTCACACTCCTGAATGTCTGGCTCTAGATGAGTGACCACACCATCCTGGTTATCTGGGTCATTAAGGGTTTTTTGTTTTTTGTTTTTTTCCCCTAAGGATCCTCTATGTATTCTTGCCACCTTTTCTTAATCTCTTCTACTTCCTTTAGGTCCTTGCCATTTTTGTCCTTTATTGTGCCTATATTTGCATGGAATATTCCCTTAGTATCTTCAATTTTCTTAAAGAGATCTCTTGTTGTTCAGTCACCCAGTCATGTCCACCTCTTTGTGACCCCACAGAATGCAGCACATTAGGCTTCCCTGTCCCTCACCATGTCCCAGAGTTTGCCCAAGTTCATGTTCATTGCATAGGTGATGCCATCCAGCCATCTCATCCTCTGAGGTTCGCTTCTCCTTCTGTCCTCAATCTTTCCCGGCATCAGGGACTTTACCAATGAGTCATCCACTCACATTAGATGACCAAAACACTGGAGCTTCAGTTTCATTATCAGTCCTTCCAGTGAATATTCAGGGTTGATCTCCCTTAAGATTGACTGGTTTGATCTCCTTGCTGTCCAAGGGACTTTCAGAAGTCTTCAGCCCCACAATTCAGAGGCATCAGTTCTTTGGCGTTCTGCCTTCTTTCTGGTCCAACTCTCAAAACTGTACATGACCACTGGGAAGACAATCACTTTGACTATACATACCTTTGTCAGCAGAGTAATGCCTCTGCTTTTCAACACACTGTTTAGGTTTGTCATCGCTTTGCTGACAAGAAGAAATCATCATATTTCATGGATGCAGTCACCGTCTGCAGTGATTTTGGAGCCCAAGAAGAGGAAATTTGTCACTACTTCCACCTTTCCTCCTTCTATTTGCTATTCAGTAATGAGTCTGGGTGCCATGATCTTGGTTTTTTGTTTTTGTTTTTTTAACATTTAGTCTTAAGCCTGCTTTTTAACTCTCCTGCTTCACCCTCATCAAGAGGCTCTTTAGTTCCTCTTCATTTTCTGTCATCAGAGTGGTATCATCTGCATATCTGAGATTTTGATGTTTCTCACACCTATCTTGATTCCAGCCTGTAACTCATCCAGCCCGGCATTTCCCATGATGGGCTCAGCATATAGGTTAAACAAACAGGGTGACAGCAAACAGCCCTGTTGTACTCCTTTCTCAATCTTGAACCAATCAGTTGTTCCATACAGGTTTCTAATTCTTGCTTCTTGACCCACATACAGGTTTCTCAGGAGACAGGTAAGATGGTCTGGTATTCACATCTCTCCAAGAGCTTTCCACAGTTTGTCATGATCCACACAGTTAAAGGCTTTAGTGTAGTCAATGAAACAGATAGATGTTATTCTAAAATTCCCTTACTTTCTCTATAGTTCAGCGAATGTGGGCAATTTGATCTCTAGTTCCTCTTCCTTTTTTAAACCCAGCTTGGACATCTGAACATTCTTGTTTGGCATAATGTTGAAGCCTAGCATGCAAAATTTAAGTATGACCTTACTAGCATGGGAGATGAGTGCAACTGTCTGGTGGTTACCACATTCTTTGGTACTACCCTTCTTGGGAATTGGGATAAGTGTTGACCTTTTCCAGTCCTGTGCCCACTTCCTGGTCTTCCAGATTTGCTGACATAATGAATGCAAAACCTTGATGGCATCCTCCTTTAGGGATTTGAATAGGTCTACTGGAATTTCATCACATCCACTAGTTTTATGAACAGAAGTGCTTCTTAAGGCCCACTTGACTTCACATTCCAGAATGTCTGCCCCTGGGTAACTAACCACAACATCATAATAATCTGGTTCATTAAGATCTTTTTTATATAGTTCTTCCGTGTATTCTTTCCCCCTTCATGAATCATTGCCTTGTCATGGTGAAGGGGCTTGCATAACTCAATGAAGTTATGAGCCATGCCATGCAGGGCCACCCAAGATAGACAGGTCATAGCAGAGAGTTCTGACAAAACATGATCTGCTGGAAGAGGGAAGCAAACCACCCCAGTATATCTGCCATGAGAACCTCATGAACTATATAAAAGGACAAAAGAGATCTCTATATTAAGACTTAAGGCCCTTCTTAACGTTCTAAAATTCTAAGACTTCTATTTTATAAATATAACAGAGAAGAATGACAAAGAATTATTCAAGGCTTCTTTCGATTAAGGAGGACTAATTTTTTGTTAGCTAGACTCTTAGGCCATCATGGTACAGATCAGATTAATGAATGAATGGAGTAAAACCAGATTGATTAGTTTATCAAACTGATTAAATGAGCTGAGAATTTCTTATGAAACAGAAAAGTATAAACATAAAAGAGGAAATTAGGGTAGATATTAGGGAAAAGACTTAAAGCAATCTTCTCCTAGTTAAAAGCTTGAGGTATTTATGAAGGAATGTGGAGGGGATTGTAGTCATCTGTCTTGCTGAGATGAATGGTGTGTGTGTGTGTGTGTGTGTAGATGGCTGGAGAGGACTTTAAAGGTTTTATTGATTGTTATAACTAAAACTCTCTTTAGAATATTCTGAGGAGCTTCACTAAAGATGGGTTGGATGTTAGACAAGTGTTCTACAGCATGAAAAATCATATGAATCCTCAGGTTGCAAGCACTTTGACTTTATACAGTTGTATAACCAAGTAGGATGCTTCTAATTTTCAGTCCTACATATACAAAATTATCAACTTCTCCATTTATTTTCTGTAAATTTCTGCATCAGTTTACACATTCTGTTATAAGCAACTGAAAACCCACACTGTTCTAGAATATTAGAAGTGTTTGTTATCTAATGGATCTTTAAGTCCAGAGAAAAGGCAGAGACAAAAGTATTGTCTACTTTGGTGTGTCAGTAATGTCTTGAGGCACCCGATTTCCTTCTGCCTCTCCATAGTCTCAATATGACACTAAAGCTGTTTCCCATCATTGGTGGAATATTGCTGTACTACTGAAGACTTTCAATTCACAAACAATGCCACTCAAGAGAAAAAAAAAAGTGTTTCTGCTTAGTATTCCAAGAAAGAATATGGAGATTCATCCTGAATAGCCCACTTAGATGACACATCAAGCCCAGAACCAATGACTAGGCCAAGTCAGGATAACGAAATATGCTAAACTACTCCTAAAGCTGGCAGTCAACTTCTTCCTCTCAAAGTACATCAAGGGGAAAGGATGATGAATAAAAATACAGACACAGTAAGCAAAGTAGAATGAGTGCAGATGCTGGGTAGGCAATTACCAACATCTACTACAGTTATAGCTTATACTCAAGTTTGTCTTACGTCTTCAACAAGGTCACACAATTTGCAAATTCATCAATTAATTTTTCATTCTTTTATTCAATGTCTGAAGTCAACAGGAAATACTTATTCTTTTTTAAGCCCATAAGTGAATGACTAAATGTTTAACATTCTAAAAAAAATCAATATGGTAATGTACTACAGTAACATTTTTTAGGGTCAGAATCCTGAATTAAATTCACAGATCTATATTTTCTTAACTCTGTAGCTTTGGGTGACCCACTAAACCTCTCTGGTTTACCAGGTTCTTATTTGTTCATCATAAAGATCACCAGAATTATCTTTCTTCAGAACAGAAGACTGTCAACACTTTGCTATCAGACACCTAGTATTAGAGGTTGACATTTTGGGTAAAAAGAACTAGATGCCTTTTGATGAAATTGTCACTAAAATATATTCTATAGCCCAGTGTTAGAATACTAGTCCCTCCCGCTTTGTTCTTATTTTCATGTGGTATGATAACCAGAAGAGTATTTTATCTTCTTTCCTGCTTCATTCCTTTTACTACACTCCATGGGTAAGGAAAGTGTTACATTGTTGGTGGACAACAGTCATTTCTTCTTTTTTTATTATGAAGAACTAATCTACTAAAGTTTAAAAAATAAACTCATGAATCAAAGAAAATGTAGAATAGGGAACTCCAAAGGCCTGTCCTTCTATGAAAAACAGAAAAATAAGCCAACGAACTCTCAAAATGAATTTCCATGGAAACTTTTCAAAGTAGTTCAAGGTTTACAGCATAAAGCAAATGCTGGATCTAGAAAAAGATGACTTAAATATAGTAGGAGGGCACTGTGGCTTTTTAACATACCCTAACTCCATGTTCCTCTCCAATTTGACAACAATTCTGAAGATAGCATTACTAATTCCCTATATGTGTCCCTGGTTCTGGAGAAAACAGAATAGAACTTGCTATAAAAGGATTGTGTTCTTATGTTTTGGTACATCTGGGAACTCGTGAAGGGCTGATGTGCCTTGGCTTTGTCTAACTCAGAACTTTCTCAGCATAGAAAAGAGGCTCAGTAGAGGGTATTTCTCAAAACTTTTGAAGGGCAAAAGAACAAGCCACTGCTACTTCCACTGAATTATCATCAAGAGTTATTACCTTCACAATTTTTTATTTCCCCAGGTTTCTTCCTTTCCTATAAATTTGCAATACTATAGAAACTGACAAAGAGATCCCTGAAAATGGTCATTTAGCAACATGAGCAAACAAAATAGATTTTATTTCATTTTCACTCTATGGATACCCGAGGCAAAAATATTAGAGTTGGGGTAAATTGTAGACGCACAGAAAGTCTGGGAATAAAACCTAGAGAGAGACACATTGAAGAATAAAGGTTTTGAAAACCTCTTACAAAACCCAAGAAATTGAGAAAGCTAGATGCATAGGCAGGACAAGATGCATGCTGAGAAAAGACCTGATAAGAACATATGTTTGGTAAAATTAGTATGTAAACGCAAGTGATCCTGAGATTTTCTTCATAGTAAATTCTTTAATTACTGATTCAATCTCTTGTTATATGTTTATTAGAGTTTTCTATTATTCTTGCTTCAGGTTCAGTAATTTGAATCTCTCTAGGAATTTGTCAAATTCATCTATGTTGTTAAATTTACTATACAAATTTTCACGATATTTCCCTATATTACTTCTAAACTTTTTCTGTAAGTTCCATAGTAATGTCCTTTCATTTCTTGTTTCAGTAGTTCAAGTCTTCTCTTTTTTATTATTGATTGGTGTTGCCAATGTTTTGTCAATATTGTTGATCTTTTCAAAAAAAGGAATTTTCAGTGTTGCTGATTTCTCTATTTTTTTCTATTCTCTATTTCACTTATTTCTGTTATAATCATTATTATTTTCTTCCTTTTGCTTTGTTTATTTTTCTCATATTTTAGCTCCTTAAATTGTAAAACTATGCTACTGATTTCATATCTTACCATTCTTTTTTTTAATATATGTGTTTATAACTATAAATTGCCCTCTAAGCACTGCTTTCATCACATTTCATAAGTTTTGATATGCTGTGTTTTCATTTTCATTTATTTCAGTGTTGCCCTATTTTCCTTGTGAAAAACTTCTTTAACCATTGGTCATTTATGAGTGTATTTTTTAAAATTTACACACATTTGTGAATTTACCAGATTTCTTTTGTTGAGTTCTAATTTCATTCCTTTGCTTTTGAAGAACATGGCTCATATGATTTAATTCCTTAACATGTGGTCTATCTTCAAGAATGTTCCATGTGCAGGGGAATTCCCTGTTTAATGGTTAGGACTCAAAGCCTTGGCTGCTGAGGGGCCAGGTTTGATCCCTGCTCAGGGAACTAGGATCCAATAAACCACATGGTGTGGTCAAAAATAATAATAATAATAATTAAAAGTATGTTCCATGTGCACTTGATTGTAAATTCTGTTTTTCTTAGGCAGAGTGATCTTTAGATGTCTGTTTAGGACTGCTTAGTTCATTGTGTCATACAAGACTTCTATTTGCTTTTGATCTGCCTCACTCTCATATCCATTATTGAAAGTGGGGCACTGAGGTCCCCAAGTATTATAAATAATCTATTTCTCCCTTCAGTTCTTGCTAGTTTTGTTTCATGTTTTGGAGTGCTTTGCTGTTAGGTGCATACATGTTTATAATTGTTATATATTTTTGATGGATGCTTTTATCATTCTAAAATATTCTCCATTATTTCTATTAACAGCTTTTTTCTAAAGTCCATTTTGTTACTCCTGTTCTCTTCTGGTTAATGTTTGCATGATGCATGTTTTTCTTTTTTTTGTGTGTGTGTGGGGGGGGTGTTTCGGAATCTAAAGTATATCTTTCCTAGAGAGTATGTAGTTGAATCATGTTTTTTGCCCATTCTTTCAATATCTATCTTTCAACTGAAGTTTTAATCCATATTAATGGAATGAGTATGTACTTTAGGGGCTTTCCAGGTCGTGCTAGTGGTAAAGAATCCACTGCTGTGCAGGAGATGCAAGAGACCTGGATTCAATCCCTGGGTGAGGAAGATCCCCTGGAGCAGAAAATAACAACCCACTCCAGTATTCTTGCCTGGGAAATTCAACGGACAGAGGAGCCTGGCAGATTAAAATTCGAGGGGTCACAGAGAGTTGGACATGACTGAACACACACACACATGTAATGAGTATGATGTACTGATGAGTTAGCATTTACATTTGCCATTTTGCTACTTGTTTTCTATATGTCTTTTGTTATCTTTTATTTCTCTTTTCCTCTATCACCATCTTTTGTGATGAATAGATACTTTTTAGTGTGCAATTTTAATTTCTTTCTTCAAGTATAGACATTTTTTTGCTTTCTTTCTTAGTGGTTGTCCTAGGAATTATAATTAGCATGTTAATAATACCAACCTAGGTAAAATTAATACCAACTTAATATCAATTGTATAGAAAAACTTTACTTCTATCCTTTGCATGGTTATTGTCATACAAATTATATCTTTACGCATTTTGCATCCATTAACACATATTTGTAATTGTTTCTTCATATAGTTGTATGTTGTTAGAAGAAAAAGTGAGGTCTAAAAAATCCATCATATTATCACTTATATTTACCCTTTCTACTGGTATTCATGTAGATTTGAGTTACTCTCTAGCGCCACTTTATTTCAGCATAAAGGACTTACAATAGAATTTCTTATAGAGTAGGTTTTCTAGCCAATAATTCTGTTTTGTTTACCTGAGAATGTATTAAACTCTTTAGTTTTGAAGGACTGTTTTGCTTAACACAAAACTTTTGGTTATAGTTTCTTAGTATGAGTCCTTTAAAAATGTGTTATCCCACTGCCTCCTGGTGTACATGGTTTATAATAAGAAATTAGCTATTAATTTTATTGAGGGTCCTCTTTATGGAATAACTTGCTTCTCTTGATGCTGTCAAGGTTCTGTCTCTCTCTGTCTTTTGACAGTATGATTTTGCTATGTCTAAGTATGGGTCTCTGAGTTTATTCTCCTGTAAGTTCATTGAGCTCCTTGGATGTATATATTAATGTTTTACCTCACATTTGGGAAGCTTTCAGTGATTTTTCCTTCAAATATTCTTTCTACACTTTCTATTCTCTCATCTCCATTTAGACTTATTATGCATGGCTGGTATACTTTACAGTGTCCCACAGGTCACTTAGGCATTCTTTATTTGTATTCATTATTATTTCTTTCTATTCCTCAGACTGGATAAATCCAATGGCTGCTTCTGTTTTCTCAGATACTCTGTTGAGCTTCTGTAGTGAATTTCTTTTTTCAGATTTTGTTACATTTTAACTCTGAAAATTCTGTTAGGTTCTCTTTTTCCCTAACTTATATCTCCTTATCGGTGTTCTCTATTTGGTGAGATATTGCTTTCATATCTTCCTTTATCCTTTAAACATGATTTTTTGTAATCCTTTGAACATATTTTAAATTGCTGATTTAAAATGTTTCTGCAGTAATTCTAAGATTTGATGGTTTCTATTGACTGCTTTCTTCCCTGTGTACAGGCTATTCTTTTCTTGTTTCCTTGAATGTCTTGTACTTTTTGTTGAAAACTGGACATTTTGAATATTACAATGTGGCAACTCTGAAAATTAGACTCTGTACCTTCCCAAGAGTTTTGTTGTTTTAGCAGTTTTGTTGCTGTTATTTATTTTGAGTTTTTTGAATTAGATCTGTAAATTCTATATTCCTTTTCATATGCGGCTGCTGATATTTCTGCCTGGCTATGGATGTGGTCAAATAATGAGAACACAGAGATGTCTTTATTTTTTGTTGTTGTTGTTTCTAGCAATAATGCTTTATTTCATAAACCTGGCTCTTTTTTGGCCTCAGGTTGCAAGCACTTTATTTTTTTAATTAATTTATTTATTTATTTTACTTTATAACATTGTATTTGTTTTGCAATTCATTGATTTGAATCCACCATGGTTGTACATGTGCTCCCCATCCTAAACCCCCCTCCCACTTCCCTCCCCATCCCATCCCTCTGGGTCATCCCAGTGCACCAGCCCTGAGCATCCTGTATTATGCATCAAACCTGGACTGGTGATTCATTTCTCATATGATAACTTACATGTTTCAATGTCATTATCCCATATCATTCCACCCTCACCCTCTCCCACAGAGTCCAAAAGTCTGTTCAATACATCTGTGTCTCTTTTGCTGTCTCGCATATAGGGTTATCATTACCATCTTTCTAAATTCCATATATATGCGTTAGTATACTGTATTGGTGTTTTTCTCTCTGGCTTACTTCACTCTGTATAAAAGGCTCCAGGTTCATCCAATTCATTAGAACTGATTCAAATGTATTCTTTTTAATGGCTAGGTAATATCCCATTGTGTATATGTACCACAGCTTCCTTATCCATTCATCTGCTGATGGGCATCTAGGTTGTTTCCATGTCCTGGCTATTATAAACAGTGCCACGATGAAAATTGAGGTACACGTGTCTCTTTCAATTCTAGTTTCCTCAGTGTGTATGCCCAGAAGTGGGATTGCTGGGTCATATGGCAGTTCTACTTCCAGTTTTTTTAAGGCATCTCCACACTGTTCTCCATAGTGGATGTACTAGTTTGCATTCCCACCAACAGTGTAAGAGGGTTCCCTTTTCTCCACACCCTCTCCAGCATTTATTGCTTGTAGACTTTTGGATAGCAGCCATTCTGACTGGTGTGAGATGGTACCTCATTGTGGTTTTAATTTGCATTTCTCTGATAATGAGTGATGTTGAGCATCTTTTCATGTGTTTGTTAGCCATCTGTATGTCTTCTTTGGAGAAATGTCTGTTTAGTACTTTGGCCCACTTTTTGATTGGGTCTTTTATTTTTCTGGAATTGAGCTGCAGGAGTTGCTTGTATATTTTTGAGATCAATGTGATACATCATATTAACAAATTGAAAAATGAAAACCACATGATTATCTCAATAGATGCAGAGAAAGTCTTTGACAAAATTCAATATCCATTTATTATTAAAAAAAAAAAACCCTCCAGAAAGCAGAAATAGAAGGAACATACCTCAACATAATAAAAGCTATATATTACAAACCCTCAACAAACATTATCCTCAATGGTGAAAAATTGAAAGCATTTCCCCTAAAGTCAGGAAGAAGACAAGGGTGCCCACTCTCACCACTACTATTCAATATAGTATTGGAAGTTTTGGCCACAGCAATCAGAGAAGAAAAAGAAATAAAAGGAATCCAGACTGGAAAAGAAGAAGTAAAACTCACTGTTTGCAGAAGACATGATCCTCTACATAGAAAACCCTAAAGATTCCACAAGAAAATTACTAGAGCTAATCAATGAATATAGTAAAGTTGCAGGATATAAAATTAACACACAGAAATCCCTTGCATTCCTATACACTAGCAATGAGAAAACAGACAGAGAAATTAAAGAAACAATACCGTTCACCATTGCAATGAAAAGAATAAAATACTTAGGAATATATCTACCTAAAGAAACAAAAGACCTATATATAGAAAACTATAAAACACTGGTGAAAGAAATCAAAGAGGACACAAAGAGACGGAGAAATATGCCGTGTTCATGGATCAGAAGAATCAATATAGTGAAAATGAGTATACTACCCAAAGCAATCTATAGATTCAATGCACTCCCTATTAAGCTACCAACGGTATTTTTCACAGAACTAGAACAAATAATTTCACAATTTGTATGGAAATACAAAAAACCTCAAATAGCCAAAGTAATCTTGAGAAAGAACAACGGAACTGGAGGAATCAACCTGCCTGATTTCAGGCTATACTACAAAGCCACAGTCATCAAGACAGTACAGTATGGGCACAAAGACAGAAATAGAGATCAATGGAACAAAATAGAAAGCCCAGAGATAAATCCACATACCTATGGACACCCTGTCTTTGACAAAGTATGCAAGAATATACAATGGAGAAAAGACAATCTCTTTAACAAGTGGTGCTGGGAAAACTGGTCAACCACTTGTAAAAGAATGAAACTAGAACACTTTCTAACACCATACATAAAAATAAACTCAAAATGGATTAAAGATCTAAATGTAAGATCAGAAACTATAAAACTCCTAGAGGAAAACATAGGCAAACACTCTCTGACATAAACCACAGCAGAATCCTCTATGTCCCACCTCCTAGAATACTGGAAGTAAAAGCAAAAATAAACAAATGGGACCTAATTAACATTAAAATCTTCTGCACAACAAAGGAAACTATAAGCAAGGTGAAAAAGCAGCTTTCAGAATGGGAGAAAATAATAGCAAATGAAGCAATGGACAAAGAATTAATCTCAAAAATATACAAACAATTCTTGCAGCTCAATTCCAGAGATGTCTTTAAAAGCCTGTTTCTTAGTCTTTGTTGAGGGCCTTTGTGTGCATATTTGGCATTATTTCCAAAACTCAGCCACAAAATTCACCTTAGTCTTCAATTCCTGCTTATGTAGAGCCTTGAGATTAGCCAGGTGAGAGATTGGGGCCTTCTCACTTCTTTCCTAGGCATGTTAACATTAACAACCCTACACATGCTTGTGAACTTCTAGATTCCCAAGAATAAGTGAGAGGTTTTCAAAACCTCACTGTAAGATATCTCATTTCTCTTTTTTTCCATTTAAGCTTTTTGAGGCACTAGTGGTAAAGAACTCACCTGCCAATGCAGGTAGATGTAAGAGATGCAGGTTCAATCCCTGTGTCAGGAAGATCCCCTGGAGGAGGGCATGGCAAACCACTCCAATATTCTTGCCTGGAGAATCCCATGGACAGAGGAGTCTGGTGGACTATAGTCCATAGGGTCTCACAGAGTCAGAAACAACTGAAGCAGCTTGGCATACATGCACATTTTTTATCCAATTGTTATCCACTACCTCAGCCAGCCATGATGTTCAAAATTGCTTCTGATTATTTTCATAAACATGCCTGGGTAATAGACTGTTTTCGTAGGGAGAGTTTTGAGTCTGAGTCAGATCAAAGTCAGCCTAGTGAGTAGTGTCATCCAAAGAGTCACCAAACAATTGAAATAAAGTCATTTCATTGGAAATGAGGCTTTGGAGGAGCTCTAATCTTATCATGCTACATAGGCAATTAAGCTGCTAGTTTTCACTGTAATTGCAAGGCATTGGTTTTCAAAGCTACCACAGAGTTGGAAAAGAAGGGATGAGAATAGGACAAATTAAAATAACATTCCCTGGTGGTTCAGATGGTAAAGAATCCACCTGTAAGACAGGAGATGCAGGTTTGATCCCTGGGTCAGGAAGATCCCCTGGAGAAGGGAATGGCTACCAACTCCAGTATTCTTGCCTGGAGAATTCCATGGACAGAGGAGACTGGCAGGCTACAGTCCATTGGGTTGCAAAGTGTCAGACATGGAATGAGTGACTAACACTTTCACTTTTCAAAATTCATTGTTCTACTGCAGATTCAGCCATTTTGTTGAGTAAATGCTTACTGCATTACCACTTGCCTTTGAATAGTTCCCAGAGTTTAATAAAAGTTGATTTGCACAATTTTTTCAGTGTTTCTATTGATTTTATGGAGGAGAGAATTTTTAGAGGTCTTCACTCTACCACTTTTGCTGATATCATTCAAAATTTAGATATCAGAAATACATATCCCTTGGTCATGTACACACTGCTATATTTAAAACAGATAACCAACAATGACCTACTGTATAGCATATGGAACTCCGCTCAATGTTATGTGGCAAGCTGGATGGGAGGGAGGTTTGTGGTAGAATGGATACATGCATACGTATGGCTGAGTCCCTTTGTTGTTCACATGAAACTATCACATCATCGTTAATCAGCTATAGCCCAATACAAAATAAAAGGTTTCTTAAAAATAAAAAAGAAAAGAAAATGAAAAAAGTATCTCTACCTAGCTTTTAGCATTTAGTTATTGTTTCATCTGAACATCAAAAAAAAAAAATAAAAATAAAAACACAAATTTTGTTTAAAAAAAGAAATACCTATCCTTGATGGAGATGTATGCTACCTCTATAAAGTCCCATTTATTTTTTAATTATTGTGATTTCAAGCCCTGTAGATCTGTGTGAGTATTTTCTGTCATCTTAGTTAGCAAAACTAGAAGTAACAGTGTACTTTTCTTAATATTTATTATATGCTTCATTAACTGTAAGGCCAATGACTAGAAGTAGCTAAAGAAAGAAAAAATGAGTGGTGAAAATAAATATCAAGTATCTAAGTACTTTTTGAGCCTACAAAATAGGCATCTATACATTTGAATGTCTCCCAAAGCACCTGCTGCCCATAGTCATCCACCAGCTCAGACAGTAAAAAATCTGCCTGCAATGGAGGAGACCTGGGTTCAATCTCTGAGTCAAGAAGATTCCCCTGGAGAAGGGATGGCAACCCTCTCCAGTATTCTTGACTGGAAAATCCCATGGAGAGAGGAACCTGGTGGGCTATAGTCCATGGGGTTGCAAAGAGTCAGACATGACTGAGCAACTAACACACATACATACAAAATGAAAAGACAACCTATAGAATGAGAGAAAATGTCTGTAAATGATTAGATCAATGAGGGCTTAATTTCCAAAACATAAAAACAACTCATACAACTCAACAACAAAACAAACAAGCAACACTACTCCAAAATGGGCAGAAGACCTAAATAGACTTTTCTCCAAAAAAAATATATGCTAATAGTCACATGAAAAGATGCTCAACAAGTCAAAACTATAAGGAGATACCACCTCACACCAGTCAGAATGGTCAGCATTAATAAGTCTACAAATAACAAATGGTGGAGAGTATATGGAGAAAAGGTAATCCTCCTACAATGTACAACACTCCTATAAGCCATTGTGGAAAACAGTATGGAGGTTCCTCAGAAAGCTAAAAATAGAATTACTATATGATCTTGCAACCCCATTCCTGGTTATTTATCTGGACAAAACTATAATTCTAAAAGATACATGCAACTCTATGCTCATAGCAGCACTATTCACAGTAGCCAAGACATGGGAACAACCTATATATCCATCAATAGATGAATGGATAAAGATGTGGTACATTTACAGAATGGAATATTACTCAGCCATTAAAAGAATGAAATAATGCCATTTGCAGGAACATGGATGCAACTAGAGATTATCATACTAAGCTAACTAAATCAGAAAAAGAAAGACAAATACCATATGATTTCACTTATATGTGAAACCTAAAATATGACACAAATGAACCTATCTATGAAACAGAATCACAGACATAGTGAACAGACTGGCAGTTGCCGTGGGGGGTGTGGAGAGGAATAGAGTATATGGTTGGGGTTAGCAAGCCATTATATATGGAATGTATCAAGAACAAGGTCTTACTATGTACCACAGGGAACTATATTCAACATCCTGCAATAAATCACAATAGAAAAGAATATTAGAAAGGATGTATAAATATGTATAGCTAAATCGCATTGTTGTGCAGGAGTAATTAACACAACATTGTAAATCAACCATATTTCAATAAAAAAAGTTACAGAAGTAAGAAAATCTGTACAGACATTAGTGATAATAGAGAGTGATAGACAAATTCATTGACAAAAAAACTCTGCGACCTGTGCCTTTTAACATTCAGGATGATTAACAGCATTTCCATGTATTTCCTTTCTCTAAGCTACTTCAGCAAAGTGGTATATCTTTGAATATGCTTTCAGCAGATTATGTATGGCTAGTCAAAGACACAAAACCTTAGTAAGCCAAGGCATAATACCATCTTCTTAAGCACTGATTTTCTTTCTCCCTTTCTTTCTGTCTTACTTTCCCTCAGGTTCTTGGATGATAGTTGAGAAGCTGCAATTATACTGAGTAAGTTGCTTCTACCCAACCAGTTGAAGTAATCTTAAAATCTGCACAATGGTACATCAGCACCAAATGGTGCTTGAACTAAATCTCCTAGCTCACTTCCTACTCAGAAATAGGGGGATGAAATGTTTCTGCCTACAGATACAGTGGCCTTAGAGGGCTAACATTTATAACACTGAACAAGTGACAGTTTCATCCCAGGTAGTCCCAGTTAACAAGAATGGTCTAGACTATCATTTGCTTATATTTAATGAGATGTCAGCCATTACTCATGCCATTTGAAAGCCATGAGTAAGTGATAATGTTACACGTTTCAGAGGGCAGACCTATGCTCCTGTAAAACTTATTTATCAACACATATAATAAATAATTTAACTTGATTTATGAAATTATTTTCCTTTCCATTTGAAGTACAAACAGAACTCAGGCTAAAGAACTTTCTAATTGGCTTTTTCTTTGCTTTGAGATATTAGAGCCTGTTTGGTTTATATTTAATTAATGAATCCGTTATTTTTCAATATACTTATTTGGTGGGTGAAACAATAAACAGAATGCTAGCAAGTAAAGAGAATAAAGTCAAGTGAGTATAATCCACAATATGAACACCATATAAGTAAAGTTTCTAGAGCTGACTGTACTTGAAATGCCCTTATAAAAAGCCACCACTTTGAATAGCTCTTGCTTTTCTCTTTAAACAAGAAAGAATTCAAGAAGGGGCTCAAGGAGATTGGAAGAGAAATGTGTGTTGACAGATGGGCTAGCCTTCCAGTGCTCTGCTGCCAGGTAAAATGAGTCCACTGGAGTTGCAATCCGTTTCTTCCACAGCTGCAAGGCGGCTGGAGGCACATTTCACTACTTGTTAGTGCAGACCCAGTCCATTTGGAAACTGTCACGGGAAATAACAATTTGACGTTTAATAATTCATTCGTTGCTAAAGCCAATATTTTGGAATGGTATGTGAGGCATCCCACATTTAATAGCAGGAGTTTGAGCTATTGCTGGCAAGGTCATAACAACTTATTGGGCTTTGAGGCTTGAAATCTAATAGCACAAAAAAAGATGACTTTTTATATACACATGACAGCTCATGCAAAATTCTGCTCTTTCAGTTTTGCAAAAATGTAAAATCTTCCTTTTAAGAATTAACAATGTGTTAGTGAAAACACATAGAGTTTATGGACTACTCCTTTCCTAGAGCATACTTGCAGAAAGAGTTAAAATTACTCATGTGATGAAGATGAAAAGAGAGAGGGAGAAAATTAAAATATTCACTGTGCCAAGCACTTTATACATATTTATCATTTAATCTTCAAAACAAACTTGTGATATTGGTTATTGCTCCCATTTTACACATAAAGAAAATGAGGTTAAAAAACAACCTCTTTTGATGTATTTTGTATTCAATCACAACATACAATTTACAGCATTTGAACTACTGCAGGATATAAAATATTTGTTTCTAGACTACTGCTTGGGTAAGGACTAACTTCAGCTCCTGTACTAGATAGTGGTTTGATTGAGTTGCAAAAAATGAAATAACTAGTGGATTAACTGGATTTAAACGCAGGTTGGCCTAATTCCCAAGTCTATATAACTTTCTTCATATCATGCTATTCCTCAACACTGTAGGCTTATATTACCTAAGATTAATGGTCATTGGGAAAGTTTTGATGGTTAAAAAAAGAATACACTTTTTTAAAAGATAAAAGAGAAGAATATCACTTCAATTCCTGGAGGAGTGCTAAACATCTGCCCTTATGAATGTATCCTTTTCTATTATTTTATTTGTTTATTTATTTTTGGCTGTGCTGGGTCTTTGTTTCTGTTCAGGCTTTTCTCTAGTCTCTGTCCACAGGCTTCTTATTGTGGTGGCTTCTTTTGTTAATCACAGACTCTAGGTGCATGGGCTTCAGTAGTTGCAGCACATGGGCTCAATAGGTGCAGTTCACAGACTCAATAGTTGTGCCACACGGTCTTAGTTGCTCTGCATCATGTGAGATCTTTCCAGCTCTGGGATTGAACCCATGTATCCTGCATTGGTAGGCAGATTCTTTACCACTGAGCCACCAGGGAAGCCCTGTATCCTTGTCTTTTAATGTAGTATAACAGGTAAAAATGGTTTGTTAAGAAAGAGGGGCAAGCATTTGAACCCCTGAGAACAAAGTGTGTGTCTCTAAAAAGAGAAAAGAATTTTTGGGAAGTCTAGAGCTCCCTCAAAAAAACTATTTTGTAATTTTGCTTAGGACTGACTGCATTTGAAGAAATGCCAAGGAAGCAGAACGTCTGCAATCTGATGATCCAACATACAGTTTTATTTTTCTAGATTAACATGTGATGGCTAGCAGCAAATTGGGGTAGTGAATTTGTTCCCATGGCTATTTTAATGTGATCAGTGTCAACTTAATAGCAACTTTTCCATTGGATTAGCATATACCAAAGCACTCAAAAACCAAATGCAGGTGGGAAACCCACAAGTGCTGCTGATGGCATTATGCCAACATGGACTAAAATGAATGAATACAGTTACCATTCACTTAGAAGCAGTAGCCTTATGTATAGTTAGAGTAGATGGTTATTCAAATGCCATGATATGAGCCATCCTTCTCCCCCAAATATCTTATTGCTCATATTTGCCCCATATCATAGTGCCTGGAATTCTTCCACTGACAATATAGTCTTTGGGTTAAGTATTACCCCCTCTAAGGGCTTCCCTGGTGGCTCAGTCAGTAAAGAGTCTGCCTGCAATGTGTGAGAGCCAGGTTCGATCCCTGGGTTGGGAAGATCCCCTGGAGAAGGAAATGGAAACCCACTCCAGTATTCTTGCCTGGAGAATTCCATGGACAAAGGAGCCTGGGGGGCTATAGTCCATAGGGTTGCAAAGAGTAGGATACAAGTAAAGTGACACAGCATGCAGATATCCATTTAGAAATTAAAATATTTCCAGAAGAATAACATATGAAATTCCTTATCACAATTCATCATATACTTTTCTTCTGTGATAAGATAAACAGGGTCCCACATATGGGAATGGGATAATCGGTTGCTGTAGGACATCAAAGAAAAATCTTAACTACCTTTCAATTTGACTATAGGCACTGAGCCAAATTTTTAAAAATCAACAAAATGAAACAAACAAAAATGCCTCACTTGGCCCTTTATTTTGCCCCTTCTCTAATAGCCAGCAACCTCTATAGCTATGGATAGAAAATCAGACAAATAATTTTGACACTCTAGTGCCATGGCCAATGTAGAAGGAGGCATGAATTACAGTGTTGATAAAAGTTCTGTCATAACTGTCACTTGGAAAAGGCTCTCAAATACATTTTGGGGGAGAGATTTAAGATCCGTGGCACAACTAAAGGATACAATATTTGACACTAACTATAAAGGTAAAAAGATTTTTCCAAGGAATAAGAAAGAAGTGTGTACTGGAGCAATCAGGGAAACTTACTGGAAAAAGGAAGACCTAAGCTGACTTTTTTCATCCCCAAATCCAGAATGCAATGTAGGAGTGAGAGTTATTTCATAGGACCAAGCAGAGTTAGCGAATTGGTTTCATCTCTTGTGCTAATTCCAAAAAATAGTGCCTGCTGGTTGCCTAAAGCACTATGTTGAGAAGGATGCTGAAAACTGCTTCCAGGCTTGGCATAAAAGAGCGCCATGATCAATTAAGTGATACCTGTCATGGCTACAACCATCTTATCTGGGTATGGAAGCAATAGCTCTCCAAGGACAATTTTGAGCTGATACTGATAAGATCAAACATCAGAACCCCACCTGGGCTAATCTAAATCAATAGAATATATTCTCCACCACCGGAAAATTCTTATTTCCCACAGTTACAGAATTTTAAATGGGGGAATCTCCATAACCATCTCTCAGCATTACCTCTTTTAATAGGTAGGCAGGTGCCACTCTGCAACATGGAAAATTTTAATTTTTGGTTTAGTTGAGTTCAAGCCAGGTTTAATGGTTTAAAAAATAATTAACATGGGCTCAGATAAAAAATTATGCATGCAGTGAGAATGTTAAAACACAGGCTGCTTAAATGTCTGAGAACTAAAAGGATCTACCTCCATTTGGTGCCAGTTTCTGGCTCCACACCAGATGGGCCTACTAATGGCTGTGGTTTTGTGGGTTCTACGAGGAATTGGAGGGACAGAAAAGTTTCATCTTAATGCTTTTCCTCACTACCTTCAGCATGACTCTTCTCATAATTACATCTCCTCAAAAATCAGAGCACTTTAAGTCTTTTTCAGTATACCCTTGGTATTTATGAATCTAAAATTATATTTAAATATATTATGTTGAGTGAGTTTTGCTTTAATCCCCAACAAATTGTCATGTTTCCCTTTAAGAGAACACTTTGCATTCTGTTGTCATAGCAACAAAATGTGCTAGTAGGCTGAAAAGCTGACATTTCCCCCTGATTTTTATTATTCATGATGCAGATACCATTTCCCCCCATCACCTCCATCAGCACTAAAGGGTCTCTCCATTTAAATGTAAATTGACCATAAAAAGATAAAAGGTTCCAATTTTACTGGCCATGAAAGGTGCCTGTCTTTGCCATGCTTTTTTTTTTTTCTTTCCTCTGTGCTTCTGATTCAATACTTCTATAAAGGAGATGCTCTTTAAAAGTTGAAGGGACATTTTCTATTCCACCAAAATCTGGGACCTTTCTTATGTACATAATATGCCAAAAAAGAAGGAAAATTGTTCTTACCAACAGAAGGTATAACCCTGGCTAATACTTATATGCATCAGTTTACACTATTCAAAGTATTTGCACAAACATCTTAACCAGTTATCTCTTGTGATCTCTAAACAAGCTCAAAATGCAATGCCTTCTCAATAATATTCAAAACAAAGGCACACACAACTAGCCTGCTTCAGATTTAGAAATGAGACATTCACACATCCTTCAGGAGGAATTCATAAAAAGGTAGTTTTTTATGCATATAAATCTCTGAGACCAGGGAAAGCAGACTTCTCTTTAACTTCATCCAACCCCTCTTCCTCATTACCCATTCAGCACGTTTCCTTCTTTCCAGAATACAGGATCCAAAGAAGACACAAACATTAGCCCATTCTACAGTTGAAAGGTATGAAACCACGGAAGCAAATACATTCAGTGAACTTTGTTTACTCTGTCCATTTATATTTTTATATTTTTCAAAGGTAAACAAAGAATAATCTTTTTCCTTTTCAGCATTTATGGAAACTAATGGATAGGGTTGAGAACTGGATCTGAACATAAACATATATTTACTGAAAAACTAAATCACTGTATGAACTTGGAAAATTATTTTTAAAAGCATGGGAAGAATTTCCCACAGTTAACCCCAACTCTAAGCCATTAGAATTTTAAAGTATTATACATACATTTCAGTAGAGTGATCCTTCAACTAATCAGAAGGCTATGAGTAAGGAACAGAAATTACCCTCATTTCTCCTAATTATGCTGAAAACAGTTAATCACTCAGTCGTGCCCAACTCTTTGTGACCCCATGGACTGTAGCCCACCAGGTTCCTCTGGCCATAGAATTCTCCAGACAAGAATACTGTAGTGGGTTGCCATTTCCTCCTCCAGGGGATCTTCCTGACCTAGGGATCAAACTGAGGTCTCCCGCATCGAGGCAAACTCTTTACCGACTGAGTCACCAGATGACTTTTCTAAATTCACAGGTGCATGTTCTTGCCTTAATAAGTAGTAATTTGTTTGAAAATAATTGTTTCTTTCTTTGGTCTTGTTGTTGTTGATGATGATGATGCTTGTGTAGGACCTCAAATTTTATACTGGGAGCATCAATAAATATTCTAGATTGGCAAGGTGGTGTGGTAATATATTCAAGCAATAAAATCAGACATACTTGAATTTGAGTCATTGCCATGCCACTCACTATGGCTATGCAATCCCGGGAAGACAAACTTTACCTCTTTGGGCTTTAGCTTCCTCACCAGCAAAATATATCTTATATCAGTATTAATTTTATTTATCCTATAAACACTAAATAAGATAATTTATATTCAGTTCAGTTCAGTCACTCAGCACTGTCCAACTCTTTGTGACCCTAAGGACTGCCTGGAAGTTACTCAAACTCATGTCCATCAAGTCAGTGATGCCATCCAACCATCTCATCCTCTGTCGTCCCCTTCTCCTCCCCTCTTCAATGTTTCCCAGAATCAGGGTCTTTTCCCGTGAATCAGTTCTTCAAGTCAGGTGGCCAAAGTATTGGAGCTTCAGCTTCAGCATCAGTCCTTCCAATTAATAGTCAGAACTGATTTCCTTTAGGATTGACTGGTTTGATCTCCTTGCTCTTGAAGGGACTCTCAGGAGTCTTCTCCAAAACCACAGTTCAAAAGCATCAATTCTTCAACACTCACCTTTTTTTATAGTCCAACTCTCACATCCATACATGACTACTGGAAAAATCATAGCTTTGACTAGACGGCCCTTTGTTGACAAAGTAATGTCTCTGCTTTTTAATATGCTGTCTAGGTTGGTCATAACTTTTCTTCCAAGGAGCAAGCATATTTTAATTTTGTGACTGCAGTCACCATCTTCAGTGATTTTGGAGCCCCCCAAAATTAAAGTCTCTCACTGTTTCCACTGTTTCCCCATATATTTGCCATGAACTGATGGGACCAGATGCCTTGATCTTAGTTTTCTGAATGCTGAATTCTAAACAAACTTTTTCACTCTACTCTTTCACTTTCATCAAGAGGTTCTTTAGTTCTTCTTCACTTTCTGCCATAAGGGTAGTGTCATCTGCATACCTGAGGTTATTGATATTTCTCCTGGCAACCTTGATTCCAGCTTGTGCTTCATCCAACCTGGCACTTTGCATGATGTACTCTGCATGTAAGTTAAATAAGCAGGATGACAATATACAGCCTTGATGTACTCCTTTCCCAATTTGGAACCACTCTGTTGTTCCATGTCCAGTTCTAACTGTTGCTTCTTGACCTGCATACAGATTTCTCAAGATGCAGGTCAGATGGTCTGCTATTCCCATCTCTTGAAGAATTTTCCACAGTTTGTTATAATCCACACAGTCAAAGGCTTTGGCTTAGTCAATAAAACAGAAGTAGATATTTTTCTGGAACTCTCTTGCTTTTTTGATGATCCAATAGATGTTGGCAATTTGATTTCTATTTCCTCTGCCTTTTCCAAATCCAGCTTGAACATCTGAAAGTTCACAGTTCTCATACTG
Organism: Dama dama; assembly: GCF_033118175.1. NCBI lineage: Eukaryota > Metazoa > Chordata > Mammalia > Artiodactyla > Cervidae > Dama > Dama dama. Next base: position 26,269,542 of record NC_083714.1, read on the forward strand.
TTGAAGCCTGGCTTGGAAAATTTTGAGCTTTACTTTTCTAGCGTGTGAGATGAGTGCAATCATGCAGTAGTTTGAACATTCTGTGGCATTGACTTTCTTTGGGATTGGAATGAAAACTGACCTTTTCCAGTCCTGTGGCCTCTGCTGAATTTTCCAAATTTTCTGGCATATTGAGTGCAACACTTTAAAAGCATCATCTTTTAGGATTTGAAATAGCTCAACTGGAATTCCATCACCTCCACTAACTTTGTTTGTAGTGATGCTTCCTAAGGCCCACTTGACTTCACATTCCAGGATATCTGGCTCTAGGTAAGTGATCATACCATCGTGGTTTTCTGGGTCATGAAGATTTTTTTGTATAGTTCTGTGTATTCTTGCCACCTCTTCTTAATATTTTCTGCTTCTGTTAGGTCCACCATTTCTGTCCTTTATTGCGCCCATCTTTGCATGAAATTTTCTCTTGGTATCTCTACTTTTCTTGAAGAGATCTCTAGTCTTTCCCATTCTACTGTTTTCCTCTATTTCTTTGCATTGGTCACTGAGGAAGGCTTTCTTTTCTCTCCTTCCTATTTAGCCAAATATCTGGCACACAGTGTTTATTGAATGTTAGCTAATGTTACTATTGTAGGAAAAGTAAGTAAGTGTGGATGTCCCATGGAAAACTGCCATTTCAATCAAGTCTTTGATATAAATTTATTTATTGATATTTATCCCTTTGATTTTCTCAAAAAATAGGGATAGAGAGGCCATTAAGTGCAACCAAATCATCATATCTGCTAGTGAATGATTTCCACCACAACCACAATATCTTTATATAATCAAAAGTAGGAGATAATATAAGAGTCAGCTAGTTAGGTACTATTCCAAATAAATGAAGTAATCCTGATCTTAAAAATTACCAATAAGAAATTCTGTATAGAAGATTTTTCTTGGATCTAACTGGATACCCTCTGGCTAGTATTTAAAATAATTTCCCTTTTTCTCTTCTTTGATGATGAAGAGCTGCTGATCTCTATGAGTGTCTTAATAACCCTAAACAGAGTCAGAGTTTAATCACAGAATTATGGGGATCAGAGTTGGAAATGGTATTAAAGATTTTAAGCTAAGCCAGAAAGATAAAGACCAATACAGTATACTAATGCATATATGTGGAATTTAGAAAGATGGTAACGATAACCCTATATGCAAAACAGAAAAAGAGACACAGATGTACAGAACAGAATTTTGGACTCTGTGGGAGAAGGCGAGGGTGGGATGTTTCGACAGAACAGCATCGAAACATGTATATTATCTAGGGTGAAACAGATCACCAGCCCAGGCTGGATGCATGAGACAAATGCTTGGGCCTGGTGCACTGGGAAGACCCAGAGGAATTCGGGTGGAGAGGGAGGTGGGGGGGATTGGGATGGGGAATACATGTAAATTCATGGCTGATTCATGTCAATGTATGACAAAAACCACTACAATATTGTAAAGTAATTAGCCTCCAACTAATAGGAAAAAAAATTAAAAAAAAAAAGATTTTAAGCCTAAACAATTCATCTTAAAGGTGAAAAGAAAGCTGAGACTGTCATAAGACCCGACATGCTCAAGGTCATGAAGTTAGTGAATGGTGGACTCGGCCTGCAACACAAGCCTCCTGGCTCCCAACCCATTCTGTGAAGTATTGGCTTTGTGACATTCCTAGTTGTCTTAGTTTGGGCTCTCCTGATAAGGGATCCTGAAACAAAAACAAGAGTACAGATAGTTTATGTGGGAAGTAATCTTAGGAAGGACAAGTAAGTAAGAGGGGACAAAGAGAAGCCAGTAGTGTGTTATTGAGTTGGTTACCTTGTCTACAACTGGGGTTCGATGCCCTGTGGAGACTTTGTGGAAAATCATTTAGAAACCACTTTCGAAATTTTCCCTCTGAAATACTGGATGAATTCATCTGAATCAGTCCTAATGAGATGGATGAAACTGGAGCCCCTTATACAGAGTGAAGTAAGCCAGAAAGATAAAGAACATTACAGCATACTAACACATATATATGGAATTTAGAAAGATGGTAACGATAACCCTATATGCAAAACAGAAAAAGAGACACAGAAATACAGAACAGACTTTTGAACTCTGTGGGAGAAGGTGAGGGTGGGATGTTTCAAAAGAACAGCATGTATACTATCTACGGTGAAACAGATCACCAGCCCAGGTGAGATGCATGAGACAATTGCTCGGGCCTGGTGCACTGGGAAGACCCAGCGGTATCGGGTGGAGAGGGAGGTGGGAGGGGGGATCGGGATTGGGAATACATGTAAATCTATGGCTGATTCATATTAATGTATGACAAAACCCACTGAAATGTTGTGAAGTAATTAGCCTCCAACTAATTAAAAAAAATAAAATAAAATAAAAAATAAAAATAAATAAAAACTGGGCAAAAAAAAAAAGAAAAAAGAAAGAAAGTCGCTGAGTAGTGTCTGACTCTTTGCGACCCCATGGACTGGTCCATGGAATTCTCCAGGCCAGAAAACTGGAGTGTGTAACCTTTCCTTCTGCAGAGTATCTTCCCAACCCAGGGATCGAACCCAGATCTCCCACACTACAGGCTAATGCTTTACCAAGTGAGCCACAAGGGAATATTGGATAGCTCGAACATTTATCCACTGACCTCCTATCATATTTGTTGAGGTTTAGTCTCAGGTGCTTTAACACTATCACCTTCCCAGGATGCACCTTTGTATGAGTTGAGTAGCTTTCTAAAAATCTGGAGACAGTGCTGAGGTGTACAAGCAGAGAGGCACTGCAGAGTGCTTGAGAAGGGATCAACTGTCCACTACAGCTGTGCTGAAATCGGATGTGCTCCATGGATGTTAATTGGGGCAATACAGGTGTTGGCTACACTGTTCACCAATATCTAGTTATCTTTCCTTTCTGAACAGAGAAGGGAAAGACTGTATTTGTCAGCTTTTATTCAATAGGGTGGAGCCATGTGAAAATAAAATATGAGCAGTAATCCCCTATTGCTTCTGGTCTAAGGCATTTAAAAACTCATGTGCAAGCCTTCAGCACCTCTCTTTCCCTGCCACAGCAATATGAAGAATGCCTTGAGATGACAAGGCCAAAAGACCAAAGCACCTTGGACTCAAGAGCCATCATATGAGGAACAGCTATCTATAGAACCCATCTAGGACCCACAGTAGACTCTGTGTAAACAAGAAATAAACTTTTGTTGCATTCAGCCACTGATACTTGGGATCCTGCCTGAGACTGCAACATACTTAGCCTATCCTAACTCATAGAGACTCTGCTATCTGTTAAGTCATATATATTAAGATATTTCTGAAGTTTTAAGAATGTGACATAGTGAACCTTCTCATGTTCTCTAAACTATTCTCTGCTATGATCATCAATAGATTTTTCCAGACACTGGTCAAGAATAGGGCTGAAATCTGTGACCAGAGTAAACAGCTAAGTTTATGTGGAGACTGGATATATATTGTGAATCTAACTATCATAATACTCTAACAATTAAGGTAACCAGCTTCAGTCAAACTATAGATTGACTGATAAAACTGCTCTGCAGTGGTTGCAATTACCTATACCCAATGCCAACACTTCAACATAGTGACAAAAAAAAAAAAAAAAAAAAAAACACTCCAACACTGGTTCACTTACCTATCCATCAAAAAAATACTCTGCTTTTTTGACATCATGATAGCTATGCCTTTAAAGCCACTTCCCACATTAGAATGTTTAGCACATCTCTATTAGCCAAGATTCAAGCTGTTGAAAGACACTGTTAGGTTACAGAGATGCACCCCACCACATCATTTTCCTTTTTTTTTCTATTGAAGAAAAACACTTCTAAGTATTGAGAGCCACACCTTCAAAGCTTTCTACTCACAGCAGAAAAGCCTAACTCTCAAACTCCTGGTCTTAAATTCATCTCTTTATAATGCCTGTGTATTAATCCACATACTTTGCCATGATGGTTTCTGTCCCTAATGTGGTATGTGACTCTGATAAAACCCCTGAATTTACTATTTCTTCATAAGCCAGGTTTTGTTTACCTCTCTCTCTCAGACCTGATTTTGACTTTTCTACTTCTACTCAGCATGACAACAATGCAGCAAATTCTACTCATGACACAGAGATAGGATACTCACAGAGAATTTTACATCCATCAGAGCATCTGGAATCTTCCTAGGTGGCTGGATATTACACCCTGTCCCAGTAATTTTGGTGCTTGAGGCAGTTTGGGTGAAGAAGTACCAATGCACATTTGCAAATGGCATGCAAAAGCGTCCCAGAGTCCCAAACTGGAAGATGAATGTGTCAGGATGCATTTCTTTCTTCTCCCATTTACTCTCAGGAGTAAAATAGTACATTTATTATAGTCCTTTACGCACATGAGCATGACCATTCCCACCGGGCAAGGTAAAGGAAGAATGTCTGCTCATAGCTTAGAATTCCTTCAAAATGATTCAGCACATTTGGGCCTAATGGTGGCATTTAAGCTATGCTCTTTCTTATTCTGTAATTAAATTAACTTTAATTAGTTTCTCTCCCACCCTACCCCCAATGCTTCATATAATTGCTGTGCTTTGAGTTTCCGTTTATTCTAAAAATCTGAGTCATCTCCTAAAGGAACTACTAACATGGTTGTTAACACTGAGAAACACTGTAAAATGAATAAGTGGCAGGGGTCAGGAAGAGAGAAGAAGAGAAACTGAAGTTATTTCTGCTGAATTATAATGCTTGAATTTCTCATTTATTCACTGGATGTCTATTATGTGTGACACACAGTTCTAGGCATAGTCAGTAACATGGAGTCATATGAAGAGGATACACTCATACTTCTCCAGGAAAAGACAATTCAATTTATATGTACTGGAGCAACAGGAAAGAACTTCAAAAACTTACCAAATTTCCATTCAAACTGGGCCTTGAAGGAAAAACAGTATTTCATCAGGTCTAGATGGGATGGCAGTGAATGTTTCAGGCAAAGAGAATAAATAGCGTGAGCAACAGTATCAATGTGGCAAAATGAAAGTAAATACTTTAGGTTGGCTGGAGCATATGATGCATGAAGGGCAGTAATAGTAGACAACACTACAAAGGCAGACTTGGAGCCACATCCCAAAGAGACTTGAATGACAGACTGAGGAGTTCTGACACAATTCAGTAGCTTATGAGGAATCACTGATGATTTTTAAACTGGAAAGTCACATGGTAACACTGTGCTTTAGGAATATTAACCTGGAAGCAGCATATATAATGAATTAGAAGTAAGAAGAAAAGTGTATGTGTTAGAAGAGGGGGAATTAATGTAAATTAAAGTATAGGCTTCCCAGGTGGCACTAGTGGTAAAGAACCCATCCACCAATGCAGGAGACATAAGAAACACAGGTTCAATCCCTTGGTCAGGAAGATCCCCTGGAGGAGGGCATGGCAACCCACTCCAGTATTCTTGCCTGGAGAATCCCATGGACAGAGGAGCCTGGCAGGCTATAGTCCATGGGGTCACAAAGAGTCAGACACAATTGAAGTGACTTAGCATGCATGCAAAGTGGAGGCATGTCACACACACACACAGATACACGTGCACACGCACACATTTAACCTAACATATTAAATCACATACATTCAACAGAAATAGGAAAATAACATTTTTTAAAATTTGTGAATTTTTTTGCCAACCATGTTACTCAAGAAATTTAGACTCTGGAGTGATCATGAGATGGGAACATGAGTAAGCTCTTTCCTTAGCAGCTCTCTGAGCTCTTACGGGACTCTTATTGTGAGCATCTCACCATGCTGAGTATGATTCTATAATTATTGTAAAATATATGCATTTATTTGGGTATAACATTGCTCCAACAGTCAAACCAACTACTTTCTCTAGTGCTCAAAAGAGAAGTCAATCATTTCAACCATAGAGCAACTATTGGCTGCACTGGATTATAACATGATATTAGTTTCCAAAGTGATATGTTCCTAACAGAGCTTTCAAGTGTTTGTTGTATGTACTGACTTTTACAACTTAAATGCTATAAAATTTGTGATTCTAATATCTTGTGATTACCTAAGTGATATGTAACAGGGCCCCGAGTGAGCCTGGTAATACTGGGAATTGAAAGGGAGAAATCAAAATGATTCCTATATGAGAAATACAATCTATAATAGCTATGCAACTGATTGATAACTCATAAATTTGAGGCCTGTGTAACATAGAGAAATATGGAATTTTGGAGAAACAGCAGATTGGGGAGGGGACAGATAATGGCTTAAATTTTGGGCAAACTGAGTTTGCAAAGCTTAATGAGTCACCCAGATTTCTAATAGAAAGTTGTGACTGTGGACCGGACCTTGGTCTGTGGTTCCCAAACTTTGTTGCATATTGTAATTACTTGAAGCAGCTCTTAAAAATGATGTTTAGTTATTATTATTTAATTATTACTGTGTACAAGCTTGGCACTGAGGGTTTAATAAGCTCTCTAGGTAGTTTAATGAATAGGAACCACTACCATAGGCAGAGAAATAGGAGTTAAGATGAAAACTTATCACTAATACACAGAAAAATTATTACAGAAGCTATGAGAATATTGGCAATTGCTTAACAGGTATAATAAGAGAATAAAAAAAGCAAAGACTTTGAGGATTCCTGTCCCCTTATTGACTATGAGAAAGTAATAAATTATAGATAGCTGGGGTTAAGGATGTAGCCTCTGGCCACAGACAGACTAATGATACCAAAGTAATATCTACATACCCTCTCAATTGATAATTATAATAACTTTGATGTGCCAAGCATTACACTTATTACTTTATATCATCACCATCACCATCATAAGCATCATCATCATCAATATTATCCAAAAGTCATTGAGTGATTAATATATGACAACTTACATACACCATTTCATTTAATCTTCACAGAATTCCTATAAGGTCCCAATTTTATAAATAATAAAAATGAGGCTTAGAGAGATTAAGTAACTTGAACAAAGTCCTTTATTGGCAGAAGCAGGCCTTGAGTCCATAAATCTGACTACAGAGCCGGAGATATGCATTCATTATATTCCTAACAGTCCAGGTAATTACTTTTAGTAATAACAGAAAACAAAGTGGTATTAAATTTACAAAGTTCTTTTATATCCCTCTTTTCACTTGATTCATTCAAAGAGGGTATTATTGGCCTAGTTTTACAGATGAGAAAACTGACACACAGAAAGGTTATATGACATCCTTAAAGTCACACAGTTTTATTGGTGAAGCCTTATTTAGACTGGAATAGAATCATAGATTTTGTAGATTTTTTTTCCTGCAATTCTTCCATGACCCACTGCCTCTCCCTGACTAGATCAAATGTCTGTCTTCTGTGTCCCTAAGGCACTCTGTCTTTTTCCTTATTAAAGTGCTTACCACACTGCATTGTAATTTGTTGCTCATTGAGCTTAGTGAGGGCAAGAATCTTGCTTTTATTATTTATTATTATGTCCAAAGCCTTAAAACTATATCTGGCACCCGGTAAGTACTCAATAAATATTGGTTGGAACAAGTCAAATTCATTAAGCCCCATCTAAGTGATATGCAGAGAATGCATAGATGAGGCCAACAGTCCCTGTCCTCTATGTGGACAACCTTTGAACTGATGGTATCATTTACTCTATGCATTATAAGAGTTTCCAAAAAACATTTCATGGGAGAGGGATAAGGTTGTTATGTGTTTTTTAAGGCCCAGGACAGTGCAATTGAATAGCACAAAAGTTTAAGCAAAAGGGCCAGTATGAAGTCAAACTTTCCCAAGTGAGAAAGTGAGAACCTGACTACATTCTCCACCAACTACTCTTGCTCAGAGCACAAAGGGAAAGGAAAGTGGTGTTGAATTGAGCTTACTGAGAACTGAGCCTGAAATGGACTATGGAGGGCTTTATATTTTTGAGTTTGCCTAAATCTCTTATGTGAATTCATTTTCTAATAATTTGATTCTTTATCCTCAAAGTAGAAGGCACATCTATAGGAGAATGAGATAATGGAGGTATTATTCAGTTTGCCTCCAGTTTGTATTGCGTTCAGTTCAGTTCAATTGCTCAGCCAGGTCTGACTCTTTGTGACCCCATGGACTACAGCACGCCAGGCTTCCCTGTCCATCACCAACTCCTGGAGCTTGCTCGAACTCATGTCCATCGAGTTGGTGATGCCATCCAACCATCTCATCCTCTGCCATTCCCTTCTCCTCCCCCCTTCAATCTTTCCCAGCATCAGGGTCTATTCCAGTGAATCAGTTCTTCACATCAGGTGGCCAAAGTATTGGAGCTTCAGCTTCAGCATCAGTCCTTTCAATGAATAGTCAGAACTGATTTCCTTTAGGATTGACTGGTTTGATCTCCTTGCTGTTGAAGGGACTCTCAGGAGTCCTCTCCAACACCACAGTTCAAAAGCATCAATTCTTCAGTGCTCAGCTGCCTTTATGGTCTAACTCTCACATCCATACATGTCTACTGGAAAAACCATAGCTTTGACTATATGGATCTTTGTTGGCAAAGTAGTGTCTCTGCTTTTTAACATGCTGTCTAGGGTGGTCATAGCTTTTCTTTTAAGGAGCAAGAATCTTTAAATTTCATGACTGCGGTCACTAGCTGCAGTGATTTTGAAGCCCAAGAAAACAGTTTATCACTGGTTCCATTGTTTCCCCATCTATTTGCCAGGAAGTAATGGGACTGGATGCCATGATCTTAGTTTTTTTGAATGCTGAGTTTTAAGCCTACTTTTTCACGCTCCTCTTTCACTTTCATCAAGAGGATCTTTAGTTCCTCTTTGCTTTCTGCCGAAAGGGTGGTATCATCTGCATATCTGAGGTTATTGATATTTCTCCTGGCCATTTTGATTCCAGCTTATGTGTCATCCAGCCTGGCATTTCTCATGATGTACTCTTCATATAAGTTAAATAAGCAGGGTAACAAGATATATCCTTGGCATGCTCCTTTCCCAATTGGGAACCAGTCTGTTGTTCCATGTCCAGTTCTAACTGTTGCTTCTTGACCTGCATACAGGTTTCTCAGGAGGCAGGTGAGGTGGTCTGGTACTCCTATCTCTTGAAGAATTTTCCAGTTTCTTGTAATCCACATGGTCAAAGGCTTTAGCACAGTCAATGAAGCAGATGTTTCTTTCTGGAATTCTCTTACTTTTCTATGATCCAATGGATGTTGGTAATTTGATCTCTGTGTCTTTGCCTTTTCTAAACCCAGCTCGAACATCTGGAACTTCTCAGTTCATGTACTGTTGAAGCCTCACTTGGACAATTTTGAGCATCACTTTGCTAGAGTGTGAGATAAGTGCAATTGTGCAGTAGTTTGAACATTCTTTGGCATTGCCTTTCTTAGGGATTGGGATGAAAACTGACCTTTTCCAGTCCTGTGACCACTGCTGAGTTTTCCAAATTTGCTAGCATATTCAGTGCAGCACTTTCACAACATCATCTTTTAGGATTTTAAATAGCTCAACTGGAATTCTATCACCTCCACTCACTTTGTTCGCAGTGATGCTTCCTAAGGCCCACTTGAATTCACAGTCCAGGATATCTGGCTCAAGGTGAGTGATCACACCATCATGGTTATCTGGGTCATTAAGATCTTTTTTGTATGGTTCTTCTGTGTATTCTTGCCACCTCTTCCTAATATCTTCTGCTTCTGTTAGGTCCATACCATTTCTGTTCTTAATTGTTCCCATTTTTGCATGAAATGTATTGCATTGCATAGGGGACACAAATAGTAGACAACATGGACCCTGCACTTGAGCAGATTCCAAGTGAGAGAGCGAGATTGGTTTGACATGAAATCAACTAAACCAGCCATTGGAGGATGATATGGGAATGACTGTATAAAGGTGACAACTGTATATGTAAATGCACTAGGAGAAAGTTAAAGAATCAGAAAGATCAAATAGGGGACTGGGTTTTCTATGAATGTGGGCAGAATCACAGGGAAAGAGAACAGATTGAGCTAGAAACATGACATGACCTGGGACTTACTGAAGCTAAAGCTTGCAGAATCATCCACCCTGAATCTTCCTGCCATCGTTTCTTTTAAGGATACTCTCAGGAAAAAGTGCAGAAGAGGTCAACTATAGCCTCAGTTTGGAAAACTAATAAGTTTTAGCATCAAGGGAAAATTAATAAAATTAATGAAATGGTAGGCCAGGGCATTGGCACTGTGTGCTTGTGAAACAAGATTTCAGGAATAGTTCAAGATCTGTGACTTGCTTTGCTGGCTCTAAAAAATGTCTCTGAATGTCTAATCCTATACTTTGTTGCCAGAACGCCCACCAGTCTGCAGTGGGTTTGGTTATGCTAAGCAAAGGAAGAAACTGAACTCCTGGAAATACTGCAGGAACCATTTTCAATACTGAAATTTTATATGTCACGAAAGATATTTTTTAAAAAACAGGAATTTTTGCTTCTGTTTTTCAGTTTTTGCAAAACAGGCCAATTCAGGGAACAAAAGATCAAGAAGACAGGGAGGGACAGAAAGATTTGGGACATAGACTTCAAAGGAGCCAAAGAAGGAAGTCAGACAGATGACTCATCATGTCAAGGTTTTCATAGATAATTATAAATGGGGGCAACCTTCTGTGTAATCTGAAGTACCCTGCAGAAGGTACTTGGTCCAGGAACCTAGGAACCAAAGTACTTGCTACCCACCTCCCCCCGCCATCTTAAAGCAAGTGTAAAATTACTAACAGGCAAAATGCAAGTTGCCAAAGGCATTTTTCATGACCATTAAAGAACAGTTTGGGGGGCTCCTACTTTCTCTTTGCTTTAGAACAAGAAACATAGTCGTCTCCATTCTATCTTGGCCACCATTTCCAATCTAAGTTTAGACCGACCTCATTTTCACAAGAATCTGCATCTTCCTTGAAATCACTAATTCAGACATCCTACTTTTCAACACAACTTCCTGTCTTTCCAGTTCACTTATTCATACAACTGGTAGAAATAGGTCTTGTATTTCATTAAAATCTCCACTGACCCCTTCATTTTCTTTCCCTCTCTCTCTTTCTCTCTGTTCCCTCCTACTTAACTTTCTCCCTATTCATTGATATATCTGATGGCTCAGCATTATGATCAGCCTTTTGAAAATGCTACTAATGCTGTTTTCTTTCCCTTCTTCATTTAAACCACCAGTAAAATTCAACACTAGAAGAAGCATGATCTGTGACTACAGCTAAAAGATAGAGAAAATGCCAGAGCCAAGAAAATTGGGCATTGCTTATAAATTTATGATAAACTTAACATTAAACACTGCGAATATGTTTCTCTAAGTTTCTCTCTCTTTTTTGCAAGGGCTAGGTTTTTTTTTTTTTTCCTTCTAACACACCAAACTCACCTTCTCCCACTGTTAACCTGTCTCTCTTAGATAAGGATCATCTTGCCTCATATCTCATATAGAAAATAGCCTCCAAACAGGCATTATTCCATCTTGCATCTGTGTTCATCTTCTTCTCTTTTAATTATAATGGAACTTGGTAGTGCGGTTGGGCATTCTAAGGCACTGGATTAATTATGGAAAAGTAACCCTCATGCTTACAAAAACTAGCTCCTGTGCATGTACTCTGCTTCCCATTTCTTCCCACCTCAACCTTTATAATCAGTGTTCAAAGATGCTTTATTTACTCACATCTAAGATAAAATTCTTTGTTGATCCCATATTTTTTTTTCTGTTATTGATTTCTGTCTATTCTCAGCAAAATCAGTCTTCCCCAAAGAGCTATCTGCACACTAACTCCGCTTCCTCACGTCCCATTCACATTTCCATGACTTCAATCCTCATCACTACAAAATAGCTTTTGCTTAAGTAGTCCCTATTGACATCCATATTGCTAAATCTAGTAGACAATTTTCAGTTCCCATCTTCCTTGATATTTTACATGGATATTTGGCTGAATTGACCACTGTCCACATTTGAAACCCCCTAGTTTCCTCCCAACTTGTGGCTCTTCCTTCTTAGATTCTTTTTTTCTGTTGTTATAAGCTATCTTCTGGGCTCCAATGGTATATAGAATATTTATATGTTACTCAGCATTTGATTTCTCAAAGGTGTCTTGTACTCAACATGTCTAGAACTAGACTCAATCTTCCCACCACACCGAAAGAAATCTACTTCTTTTCCAATGTTACCCATTTCTGTAACAGTACTACTTATATCTCATTAACTAAAAAGAAAGTACAAAAGCCTTAATAAGGCCCTGAATTACCAACCACTAAAAACCTCTCCATGGAACAACAGACTGGTTCCAAATAAGAAAAGGAGTACATCAAGGTTGTATATTGTCACCTTGCTTATTTAAGTTATATGCAGAGTACATCATGGAAAACGCTGGGCTGGAAGAAGCACAAGCTGGAATCAAGATTTCCGGGAGAAATATCAATAACCTCGGATATGCAGATGACACCACCCTTATGGCAGAAAGTGAAGAGGAACTAAAAAACCTCTTGATGAAAGTGAAAGAGGAGAGTGAAAAAGTTGGCTTAAAGCTCAACATTCAGAAAACTAGGATCATGGCATCTTGTCCCATCACCTCATGGGAAATACATGGGGAGACAGTGGAAACAGTGTCAGACTTTATTTTGGGGGGGGCTCCAAAATCACTGCAGATGGTGACTGCAGCCATGAAATTAGAAGATGCTTACTCCTTGGAAGGAGAGTTATGAACAACCTAGATAGCATATTAAAAAGCAGAGACATTACTTTGCCAACAAAGGTCCATCTGGTCAAGGCTATGGTTTTTCCAGTGGTCATGTATGGATGTGAGAGTTGGACTATAAAGAAAGCTGAGCACCGAAGAATTGATGCTTTTGAACTGTGGTGTTGGAGAAGACTCTTGAGAGTCCCTTGGACTGCAAGGAGATCCAACCAGTCCATCCTGAAGGAGATCAGTCCTGGGTGTTCATTGGAAGGACTGAGGCTGAAGCTGAAACTCCACTACTTTGGCCACCTCATGCAAAGAGTTGACTCATTGAAAAAGACCCTGATGCTTGGAGGGATTGTGGGCAGGAGGAGAAGGGGACGACAGAGGATGAGATGAGGATGAGATGGCTGGATGGCATCACCGACTCGATGGGCATGAGTTTGAGTAAACTCCGGGAGTTGGTGATGGACAGGGAGGCCTAGCGTGCTGCGATTCATGGGGTCGCAAAGAGTTGGACACGACTGAACTGAACTGAAAAACCTCTCCAATCAAATCTCTGGCCAGCCAGCTTTCCTATCCAGCAAGATCCAGCCTTACCACCTTTCTTTCAGTTCTTCAAATAACATATCTCAAGGCCTTGACTCCTTCTATTTGGAATGCTTTTTTAAAAGAAAAATTAATTCCTATTTATTTTTAAACACTCAGCTTAAATATTTATTTTTCAGAGTAGATTTTCCTAACATCTACTTTAAATTAGATCACCTCAGAATTTGTTAATATAAATTTATTTGTGTAATTGTTTAATATCTATATCACCTTAATACTGTTTCCTCCATGAATGTAGAGACTATTTTTAATCATCACTGTATGCACAGCAGCTACTGAAATGCTATTATATGGTAGGTAATTAAAAATAGTTAATGAAGGAATGAATGAATGAATAATAAAACATTAGTGGAATTCTTAGTGTTAAGAAAAGGATGTCCTTTACTGTCCCAATTATTTGATGCACTTCTAAAAGTTTTGGCCAACTCAAGAAGCACAATAAAATATATAAGGATTTTAATAGTTCGAAAAGAAGTACCAAATTCTCAGTATTTCCTCACTGCTTACCTAGAAAAACAGTGATATTCCACTGAAAAATTAATAGAACCCTTGTGGTGGTTTAATAAGATAACTAGTTTCAAACTAAGTATATATAGTAAATATTTTCTTCTACCAGAAATAGCCATTTAGAAGTAGACTGTAGAAAAAAAATCATTTCAAATAAAGAAAATTTTTAACAATTAGGTATAAATAAGTTCAGGTTACAAATGTCAAAGCAAAGGTGACTATGATGCTCTCCTGTAAAACCAACTGAAAAATAATAAGGATGGAAAATAGAAAAAAAATTACATTCTCAATAAAAGTAAAATGCAAATGCAACCTTAGGTCACAATATATGAATAAGATTGTCCAGTGCAGAAAAAATGCAACCTGGTTGAATGGGAAAACCAAAAGTAGAACACAAGTCACAGTAGGTCTTTGGTACGAAATATACCACTTTATGTGTTTTATTGGTAGTCGCTCAGTCGTGTCCGACTCTTTGTGACACCATGGGCTATAGAACACCAGGCTCCTCTGTCCATGGAATTTTTCAGGCAATAATAGTGGAGCAGATTACCATGCCCTTCTCCAGCAGATCTTCCCAACCCAGGGATCAAACCCAGGTCTCCCACATTGTGGGCAGATTCTTTACTGTTTGAGCACCTTATAGTCCAAATCCACAGTTTCCTAAAGATAGCTGATATTTCCCTGAGCTCTCTTAAACCTGTGGAATGGCAGAAGAATGAGGGCTAAATGAGGAAATGCACAGACACAGGTGGGGTTGGGGGAAAAGGTTATTGGCAGTCAGCTCTGCAATATAATTACACAGAAAACCTATAACACATAGGCTTCATTGCTAGCCAGTCAGTCTTCCAGGGATTCTCAGCTGGGTGTGGTACAATCCTCCACTCCCTAGGGCAGGTTTCTTAACCTCAACACTACTAATACTTTGGACCACATAATTCCTTGTTGTGGGGACTGTCCTGTGTACTCTAGAATGTTTACTAGCATCCTTGGCCTCCCCATTTGGGATAATAAAGAATGTCTCTAGATATTGCTAAATGTTGAAAATACTCACTGCCAAAGGACACAGGTAAATGTGCAATGGTTTTTTAGAGTGTCACAATAACTGGAGAGGGTTAGGGGCTATTGGCATTTAATGTATGAGACTGATTAAGTGATTAACTCATTGATTTAAACATTTTATCCTTTCTCTCTACCCCATCCAAAAGGTTTAGAGTGACCCCTTTTCCAATCCAAATTTTTTTGGGGCTCCAAAATCACTGCAGATGGTGGCTGCAGCCATGAAATTAGAAGATGCTTACTCCTTGGAAGGAGAGTTATGACCAACCTAGGTAGCATTTTAAAAAGCAGAGACATTACTTTGCCAACAAAGGTCCAAAAGGTTTAGAATGACCCCTTTTCCAATCCAAATTTCCAAACCTAGTGAGGGCCTAAGCTGGTGGTAGAAAATAAATTTTAAATTGAATGTAAAAGTTTTTATTTAGATTAGATTGAGTTTTTATATATTAAAATGTTTTATTAATGCCTGAAAATGACCAAAAAGTTGTGATATCTACCCAATATGTCACTCAAGGGGAAGAAAGAAATATCCAATAGAACATGCTTAAAGACAGTGCTTTAAATAAATAAAATTATTGTATTCATAAAGTCCACCCACTTAATAATTTAGTTATAAAAAACATCTATCTTCAAAATCAAAGGAAGAATCCAATGCAAAGTAATAACTTATAAATGGGAATAAGAATTTAGGCTGGTCTCAAGCTTCCTATTAAAATATAGTAGAACAATATTGAGAGAATCCTCAGAGAAAGGGAATGTGACTCAAGAATATTATGCCCATGTAAGCTATTTTTCAAATATAAAGGTAACTGAAAACCATTTTTAACATGCAAGAACTCAGGAAATGGAGTAGTCATGAGAAATTCAAGGCAAACAATGGTTGGAACTATAGAAAAAATATGTCCTTATATACATAAAATTAGTGAACAAACCCCAAAACTGTTAGCAGTGGCAGGTGATAGGAGGAGGCAAGCACTACTAGCTGCTTATCAATATCTTATCTCCATTTCTTTCCTGTGAGCAAAAGTACATTTTTATTTGGGGAAGCAATGTATCCAGCAAAGAGTATACACTTTCCCAGAGCTCCCTTCTGTTTTGGCTAGACATAAGGGCCTAATTCTGGCAAACTAGATATGAGTAAAATTTGCTAGATGTTGCTTACAAGACATTTTTTTTAAGGGAACAGACTTAGTTGACTGCTGTGTTCTTTTCTCCTTGATCCTGCCTTGAACTTGAGGCTAGAGGTTTAATATCATGAGTTGACAGGTATAAAAATGCATGTCTACATGCTTCATGCAGTAAGGTAGAAAAATAAAAGAAGCCTGGATCTGTGATGGCTTCTCTGAGTCACACTAGCTCCAGAATACCTACTACTCAAGTTCTTACTGCACAGAATGAACAAGACTCTGTGTGCTTAAGCCAAAATTAGTAAGATGTCCCATTTTATGTAAGGAAGAAAATTGAATTCTAAAATCACACTGATGGACTAGAGATATGGCCCATGAAGAAGCTATACTTCTCATTATATGTATTTTTGTACTATTAATGGGTTTTGCCATGTGAATATCTTTTTTTTTAACTTATTTTAAAAGTTTTACAAAAATTTTTCGCCACAATACATGGCATGTGGGATCTTAGTTACCTGATCAGGGATTAAACTCATGCTTCCCACAGGGGAAGTGCCAAGTCTTAACTGCTGGACCACCAGGGAAGTCCCTGAATATCTTGCTTAGACTTATTTTTTTTTAATCTAGAAGATAGGAACTCAAAATAGTAACAAATTTTAGTAATAAACAGGAATGCCAAATATATATAACAAACATGTGCAATTTTACTGAAGTACATAAAAGAATATATTCACAAAAAATAAGATGAAAACTTGTATGGAAACACAAAGACCGCAAATAGCTGAAGCATTATGGAGAAAGGAAAACAGAGTTTTCTTGTCAATCGTTTTATGGCCCAGGATGACTCACCTGGTGCCAATGCTATCTCAAAATGCATGCTGTGGGTGAGGGGCCTGGTGCCATTCTCTGAGTTTTCAGACATTTCCTTTCTTTATTTAACAGACTGCTAGTAGCTATATAACATCCAGCTAAAGACTAGCAGGGGGGTACTCTTTCTGCCCCCTTCTGATGTCTATGTCAGAAACTTTCTCTATCTCTTTTATGCTTTGATAAAACTTTATTACACAAAAGCTCTGAGTGATCAAGTCTCATCTCTGGCCCTGGATTGAATCCTTCTCTTCTGGAGGCCAAGAATTCCAGCATCTTTCATGGTTTAGCAACAACCTTTCACAGTTAGAATGGCCATCATCAAAAAGTCTACAAACAACAATTGTTGGAAAGGGTGTGGAGAAAAGAGAACCTTCCTACACTGTTGGTAGGACTGTAAATTGGTATAGCCACTATAGAGAATAGTATGGGAGTTCCTTAAAAAACTGAAAAAAGAACTACCATATGATCCAGCAATCCCACTCCTAGCATATACCCAGAGAAAACCATAGTTCAAAAAGGTCCATGCACCCCAATATTCACTGCAGCCATTTACAATAGCCAGTGCATGGAAGCAGCCTAAAGGTCCATCAACAGAGGAATAGATGAAGAAGACATGGTACATATATACAATGGAATATTACTCAGTCATAAAAAAAAGAACAAAATAATGCCATTTTCGGCAACATGGATGGACCTAGAGATTGTCATACTGAGTGAAGTCAGACACAGAAAGACAAATATCATATGATACCACTTATATGTGTAATCTGAAAAAGGGTATAAGTGAACTTAGCTACAAAAAGAAGTAGGTTAACAGATGTAGAAAACAGATTTATGGTTACCAGGGGATAAGGGGGCAGATAGATAAATTGGGAGATTGGGATTGACATATACACATTATTATATATAAAATAGATAACTAATAAGAACCTGCTATATAGCACAGGGAAATCTACTCAATACTCTGTAATGGACTACATGGGAAAAGGATCTTAAAAAGAACGGATATGCATATGTATAACTGATTCACTTTGCTGTATACCTGAAACTAACACAACATTGTAAATAAACTATATCCCAATTAAAATGGTAAATAAACAAAACAGAAGAGAGGATCAACAAATCAAAGGCTCAGTTTTTGGAAAGACTAGTAAAATATGGAAACCACGTAGCAAATATAATCATTTAAAAAAGAGAGAGAAAAGGCATGCTAAAAATATAAGGAATGAGAAGCTGGGATATAATTAGAGATATACTGGAAACTAAAAATTCATATGGAAATTCCAAGACCAACTTTATGCCAATAAATTTGAAAATGTACAAAATGAATTTTCTGAAAAATAATTACTAAACTGACTTAAGAAATAAGAGAGTAAAACTTGGATATATGTATACAACAGGTAAAGAAACTGAATACAAAATTTTAAATATACACACAAAATCATAAGGACAAACCATTTCACAGACAATTTTTACCTAAATTTCACAGAACAAATATTTTTTTTCCAAGGCCCTTAAAAAACAGTTATTATATACAAATTTTTCTAGAGCTTTGGTTCTTAAACATGGCTTCACATTAAGATTACCTGGGGAGCATTTTAAAATACTGATACCTGAATTCTTCACCTCCAGAGATTCTGATCTATTGTTATAAGCATAAACTCCTTAGCATCATTATTCTATACACAAAAAACAGTAATTTCCCAAGTAATCCACATGTACATCTAGGAATCACTGAACTAGTAAATAAAACAATAAATAAGTAAAGCTCACTAAGTCACTATTTGAGGCAAATATAAACAAAATGTAAAATCACAACTTGGACAGTACTAGAAAAAACTCAATCTCGTTTATAATATAGGTGCACAAATTTTAAATAAACTATTTGCAAACCAAATCAAACATGCATTAAAAGTACATGATGACAAGGTGTGGCTTAATCCAGGAATCAAAGGTCTATTAATACTAGAAAATCTAGTACTATTAATCATCATTTTAACAGATCAAAGGGGGAAAATCATATAATGTAGTTATAGAATTTTTTTAAAGAAAATACCAAGAATGAAACAACTTTTAGCAAACTAAAAATATATGGGATCTTCCTTAAGTTCAAGCCAACAGCACACATGTTAGTTACTGGGAAAATAATGAAACTACAGTATTCCTTTAAAGTTGAGAAAATGGTAAGAATGAACCTATTGCTGCTTCTATTAAGCTTGTAACAAAATTCTTATCTGGTTCAAAAAGACAATGAAATATAAAAGGAAATATAAAAAGACAAGGAAAATAAATTAAAAGCTTCAGACTGACCATGAAGAACTTCAAATGCTATCATTCACGGGAAACAGTGCTATTAAAGATGGAGAGCTGTATCACGCTCATGAGTTGGGAGAAAATGTTTTAAAGGTCACAATTTTGTTCCCAAGTTAATCAATAAAGTCAATGGAATTCCAAGTTAAGTTCCAAAAGGATATTTCACAGAAATGGACAGGATGATTCTGAAATTCATTTGATGACAACAAAGGCCTAAAAGAAAATCAAGAAAACATCAAAGAACGATTTTTAAAAAGAGAGAGAACTTTTGTCATCATCAAGCTATAGAAATGGACACAGTGGTTGTTGAATCAAGGATACAAAAATAAAATAGTGGAACAGAATATTATTGTTCAGTCTCTAAATCATGTCCAACTCTGTGACCCCATGGACTGCAGCACACCAGGCTTCCCTGTACTTCACCATCTCCAGGCGCTTGCTGAAATTCATGTTCATTGAGTCAGTGATGCCATCCAACCATCTCATCCTCTGTCATCCAACTAGAAAAGACTGATATTAACATCTATATGGCAAACTGATATTAGGTTGGTGCAAAAGTAATTTCAATTTTTGAATCATTAAAATTTGCCGTTTGATATTGGATTACATTCTTAATAAATGTGGTTATGCTGTACATCATTTTAATGTGCATTTCTCATTTTACATTATTTTGCTAATGACTTATTACTTGATGTGTATTTTATATTTATTTTAGACAATAGAAATGATGTTAGACAAAAAGCAAATTCAAGCGATTTTCTTATTTGAGTCCAAAATGGTTCATAAAGCAGCAGAGACAACTCGCAATATCAACAATGCATTTGACCCAAGAACTGAAAACGAATATACACTGCAGTGGTAGTTCAAGAAGTTTTGCAAAGACAAGAGCCTTGAAGATGAGGAGTGCAGTGGCCGGCCATTGGAAATTGACAATGACCAACTGAGAGTCATCATCAAAGCTGATCCTCTTGCTACTATGCAAGAAGTTGTTGAAGAACTCAATGTAGACTATTCTACAGTCACTTGGTATCTGAAGCAAATTGGAAAAGTGAAAAAGCTCAGTCAGGGGGTGTCTCATGAGCTGACAGCAAATCAAAAATATCGTAATTTTGAAGTGTCAGCTTCTCTCACTCTATGCAACAATAAACCATTTCTCAATCAGATTGTGACGTGTGACAAAAAGTGGATTTTATATGACAACTAGCTATGACCAGCTCAGTGACTGGACCGAGAAGAAGTTCCAAAGCACTTCCCAAAGCCAAACTTGCATCAAAAAAAGGTCATGGTCACTGTTTGGTGGTCTACTGCCAGTTTGATCCACTACAGCTTTCTGAATCCCAGCAAAACCATTACATCTGAGAAGTATGCTCAACAAATCTCTGAGATGCACCAAAAACTACAACACCTGCAGCCAGAATTGATCAAGAGAAAGGGCCCAATTCTTCTCCCAACTGCACATGGCACAAATCAATGCTTCAACAGTTGAATTAATTGGGCTACGAAGTTTTGCCTCATCCACCATATTCACCTGACCTCTCGACAACTGATCATCATTTCTTCAAGCATCTCAAAAACTTGCTGCAAGAAAAACACTTCCAAACCAGGAGGAGGCAGAAAATGCTTTCCAGGATTCATAGAATGCCAAAGCACAGATTTTTATGCTACAGGAATAAACTTATTTCTCATTGGCAAAAATATGTTGATTGTAATGGTCCCTATTTTGACTAATAAAGATGTGTTTGAGCCTAGTTGTAATGACTTAAAATTCACGGTCTGAAACCACAATTATGTTTGCACCAACCTAATATATGACAGAAATTGCATTACTACTCAGTGTGGGCAGAATGCCCTATTCAAAAATTGGAGCTGTGACAGCTTGTTATTTATTTGGAATAAGTCAATGAAAATCCTACCCACATCACACAGAAAAACAATTCCATGTAAATCAAGTATCTAAATTTGAAAACAGAAACTTAAAAATTTTTAGAGTATGGAAAATATTTCACATCACTGAATTAAGATATTATTTTTTGAACAAAATATAAAATAATACAAGCCTTAAAGTCAATAATTGAAAAATATGAAGTGTGAATTGCTCAGTCATGTCCAACTTTTTGCAACCCCATGGACTGTAGCCCACCAGGTTCCTCTGTCCATGGAATTCTCAAGGCAAGAATACTGGAGAGAGTAGTTATTCCCTTCTCCAGGAGATTTTGCTGATCCAGGGATCGAACACAGGTCTCTCATTACAGGCAGAGTCTTTACCATCAGAGCCACTAGGGAAGACCCAGTTCATAAATATGGTACATAAAAATTAAAAACCTGTGTATGTCATAAAATCTCATAAAATTAAAAGAAATGTTAGATCTGGAATGGATATTTACTACATGTATAATACACAAAAGATATGGGTCAAGAATATATAAAGAATCCCAAGAAATCCACAATTTTTATTTTTTTTCTAAATCCATAATTTTTAAAAGGCCAACAATGCAATAAAAATGCATAAGGGATGTGAACAGGCAATTTACAAAAAGAACTTCAATTTTATGCAACTGTATATGATAAAGTAGTAAAAATGTGTAACCTAGAAATATAGGCATCCGTCTGGGTAAATCATAAACGTATAATGTTGTATGATGAAAGTCAGTTGGAAATGATTCTATTCAGGTCAAATTTTAAATCCCACTAAACAATATTTTATAGTATGTATAGTTGCAAATAAATGTAGAAAAATACAAAAAGCATGCAGGACAATTATATGCAAAAATTTCAGCAGAGGTAGGGAGATGAAAGATATGAAGGAGGGTCTTTAGCTATAGCTGTAACTGCTTCTCTTTACAAAAAATAGTTAAGCATGACAAAATGCTAGCCTCTGTTAAGTCTGAATGGTTTATTCATTGGTGCTTGTTATATTAAATTAATGCATTTTTCTTATGTTTGAAATATATCATAATTTAAAGTATATTAAAAAATTTAAACCTTAAATTATGGTGATGATATACAGGTGAATATTTATCTGCTCATGGAAGAAGGGAATGTCTTTTAAATATAAAAGAAAAATTAAATCATAAAGGAAAAGGTTGATAAATATGACTATATAGAAATGTAAAAACCATATAATAAAACACTTAAATTTTAATTACAAAGTAGAGAACATATTTGTAATATGTATGTGTATGCAAAATATATGCTTAGTATTGTTAATGTAAAAACCACTCAAAATCAATTTGCTCATCAAATGTGAATATTGATAAACAGAATACTTAACAGTTGATGAGTATAGAGTGAAATTGGCCCTTTTGTCAACTGCTAGTGAGACTTTAAAATGGTTGATCTTTCAGGATAGCAATAGACAATAATAAAAAGAGCACTAATTGTTCATACTAAAAATAGACATTAATCTGAAAAAAATTATGATCTCTAAGGGGTGAGATGACAGAAATGAGTTACAGTTTCTATTTTATACACTTTCTTTTTAACTGCCTGGTTTTTATTACTTTTAGAATTTAAAATCACAATTACTTTTCAATTTAAAATATTAGAAAAACTAAGTTCTATCTTTTAGCTTCTAATTCTATTTCTCAGGACATCATCCTAGGGAAATAGACATGTGTACAAAACTTAACATTATAGTTTATCCTTGTAAATTTTATAATACCAAAACATAGACACAACCTAAATATTAAACATTAGAGTAATAATTAAGCACATTATGGTACCTAAACATAATGGAGTAATATGCTGATATCTTTAAACTATGTTTTAAAAAACCCCACCAGAAAATGCTTACTGTATGACTGTAAGAAAAAAGAAAGGATAACTCAGTCATGCCTTTGAGTGTCCAGTTAATGGAAAAAAGCCTTGTAATGCAATCTAAATTGAGAAAGGGATGAATGGTTTTTACTACAAGAAGACCAGTTATGCAGGCAAGGGAACAACTCCCTTCCTATGTAGATCCAATGAAGGATTTGGGAAGGAAAAAAATTCTCCCTCTGTAAGATGTGCTTTTTTAAATTTTTATTTTGCTCTCCCAAGAATATAAAAATATCAAACAGCAGATTGCAACCCAGTGTGGAGGATCACCCTGACATTCTTCCTCCCTCCTTCCCTCCTCCAGTTTTAGGACTCATCACTCACCACTCTCTCTCTACCCAGCAGAACAGTTCTCACTGACAACCCATGTTGGAGACAATTTACAAGGAGAGAGACAGAGATTTACAGTGACCTGGGACTCGCAAATACCTAACAGAAGACTAACAGACTCAGAAGAAACAAAAAAGTGGGGACTTCAGGAGGAAGGAACAAAGTTAAAAGGACAAATGAACTGAGGAGAAGAGGAAAAGAAAAGGTATTGCTTTTCTCATAGCTAGAGGAAAAAACCATCCCCAAACACCTGAAAGTGGGGCCAACACAATCTCAGTCAGTAAGCAGGACAAGAGAGAGAAAAATCAAGGTCTCACCTACTAATGTAGCATGTACTGCCTACCACTACTGCCCCCCGCCCCCCGGATAGTTTGGACTAATCACCAGAGGCCTTGAGCAAACTGTAACTTCAACTCTTCTGCCAAATGTCTATGATGTTCATTTTTGTGGGTCACAAGATAACAACTGCTATCAGGAGGGGAATGTTTGCTCTGATCCCCATGACAAGAAATGGTCTACACAGCTTTGGGGAGATATGCCAAAAAGGCAATAACTCAGCCAGAAAATTTATCCTTGATCATCAGCTTGGCAGAGAATATCTAAAGATATCATATGAGTCCCCAAACCAGGAGCCTACCATAGAGCACATTTACACATAAATATATATATTACATATTTTCTATGCATAAAAAAGAGCAAGAGGAAAGGCACTAAAATATTATCAATGTTTTCCAGGGATTACAAGTGATTTTTATTTCCTTATAAAGCACAGTGTTTTAAAGTATTAATTGATGCTTGTTTTCCTTCTTGATAATTCCTTTTTATCCTACAGTACATTCTGCAATTAAAATTAGACATCAGCATTGAAGCTTATTATCCCGGGGATGGGAGAACAAAAAATGAGCCAGCATAATGAGTCAACATCTTTTACATTTGAGTATCAAAATAAAACTGTAAAGTGCTCTGAAGAAATGTGGACAGAGGTAACATTGTACAAAAGGCAGTGACCAAAACCATTGTTTAACTAGGAAGAGACTCTAAAAGTCAAAGAAACTTTGATTTACTAGAGTGAGGCATCTGAGAGGGAAAAAAAAAAAATAGTATTTTAAAATTCTAAAACCTTGCCTTTCCATATCAAGAGCAAAGACTGGAGGACGAAGGGTTGATATCATAAACCATCCAGTAGAGAATTTGTAATGACATCATAGCAATTTTCCACCCACAAAACAGGAGAAAAGAATCCTTTCTGTACTGGGAGAGACATTTGGAGAGGAAGTCTCCAGCTGCTCCTGTGGGACAGTGCTACCCAGGACAAAATCCACTGAAATGCGGATGAAGATTTAAAGAAAAAAATTCAGAGAGGTTCAGTTCAGTTCAGCTCAGTCGCTGAGTGGCGTCTGACTCTGTGCAACACCATGGACTGCACCATGCCAGGCTTCCCTGTTCATCACCAACTCCCGGAGTTTACTCAAACTCATGTCCATTGAGACGGTGATGCCATCCAGCCATCTCATCCTCTGTCGTACCCTTCTCCTCCCGCCTTCAATACTTCCCAGCACCAGGGTATTTTCCAGTGAGTCAGCTCTTCTCACCAGGTGGCCAAAGTATTGGAGTTTCAGCTTCAGCATCAGTCCATCCAATGAACAGCCAGGACTGATCTCCTTCAGGATGGACTGGTTGGATCTCCTTGCAGTCCAAGGTACTCTCAAGAGTCTTCTCCAACACCACAGTTCAAAAACATCAATTCTTCGGCACTCAGCTTTCTTTATAGTCCAACTCTCACATCCATACATGACCACTGGGAAAACCATAGCCTTGACCAGACAGACCTTTGTTGGCAAAGTAATGTCTCTGCTTTTTAATATGCTGTCTAGGTTGGTCATAAGTTTTCTTCCAAGGAGCAAGCATCTTTTAATTTCATGGCTACAGCCACCATCTTCAGTGATTTGGGAGCCGCCCCACACCCCCTGTAAAAAAAAAATAAAGTCTCTCACTGTTTCCATTGTTTCTCCATCTATTTGCCATGGAGTGATGGGACCAGATGCCATGATCTTCGTTTTTTGAGTGTTGAGTTTTAACCCAGCTTTTTCACTCTCCTCTTTCACTTTCATCAAGAGGCTCTTTAGTTCTTTGCTTTCTGCCATAAGGGTGGTATCATCTGCATATCTGAGGTTATTGATATTTCTCCCGGCAATCTTGATTCCAGCTTGTGCATCATCCAGCCTGGCATTTTACATGATGTACTCTGCATATAAGTTAAATAAGCAGGGTAACAATATACATCTTTGGCATATTCCTTTCCCGATTTGGAACCAGTGTGTTGTTCCATGTCCAGTTCTAACTGTTGCTTCTTGACCTGCACACAGATTTCTCAGGAGGCAGGTGAGGTGGTCTGGTATTCCCATCTCTTGAAGAACTTTCCACAGTTTGTTGTGAGCCACACAGTCAAAGGCTTTGACATAGTCAATAAAGCAGAAGTAGATGCTTTTCTGGAACTTTCTTGCTTTTTCGATGACTCAGCAGATGTTGGCAATTTGATCTCTGTTCCTCTGCCTTTTCAAAATCCAGCTTGAACATCTGGAAGTTCACAGTTCACGTACTGTTGAAGCCTGGCTTGGAGAATTTTGAGCATTACTTTGCTAATGTGTGAGATTAGTGCAATTGTGTGGTAGTTTGAACATTCTTTGACATTGCCTTTCTTTGGGATTGGAATGAAAACTGACCTTTTCCAGTCCTGTGGCCACTGTTGACTTTTCCAAATTTGCTGGCATATTGAGTGCAGCACTTTCACAGCATCATCTTTTAAGATTTTAAATAGCTCAACTGGAATTCCACCACCATCACAAGCTTTGTTTGTAGTGGTGCTTCCTAAGGCCCACTTGACTTTGCATTCCAGGATGTCTGGTTCTAGGTGAGTGGTCACACCATCTTGGTTATCTAGGTCATGAAGACCATTTTGTATAGTTCTTCTGTGAATTATTGCCACCTCTTCTTAATATCTTCTGCCTATGTTAGGTCCATACCATTTCTGTCCTTTATTGTGCCCATTTTTGCATGAAATATTCCCTTTGTATCTCTAATTTTCTTGAAGAGATCTTTAGTGTTTGAATTCTAAATATTCTCCACTTATCAACTGCATCTTTTGGAGGAGGTGGCCTCTAAGATTGCCCCCAGGTGACCAATACAGTGGCTGCATTGGAGTAGAAATGGTAGTGAAGTATGTTTAGGAAAAGAGGAACTTGACCCATTGCCACTTCCTCTGAACTCTTCCTTGGCTTCTGAGGTAAGTGTAGGAAATAGAAAGGGTTTCTATGTGTCTAGTGGAGCATGGAAAGTGACTAAGAACTGAGAAATGGTATGTCTGCCAGGGTGTCATCATAGCACAGGGACAGGGAACTGAGTAACAAGATGCAGATGGGACAGTCAAATCTGAAGCTAGTGAACTTGACTCTCAGCAATTCAACTTGTCTACATGAGCTATAAATGGAGTTCAGTCAGTCTGAGATTACAGCCAGGATTCACATTCCACCACTTGTCCTACCTCCAAACCATTACTGTGCATTGCCCACATTAAGGGAATTACACAAGTAGGCACATCAGGGCTGAATGCTAGATCAGCGGATATGTAAGACCAGTCTAGACAAGCTACATACACTTCAGCCAAGGACAATAAGAATAGAGAACTGACTCTCACACCCAAAGGAAACAACAATTTGGCAGAAGGAAGAGTTGAGTGAGAAAACTCAGAAAGGACTGAATTTGAAATGAGAAATACTTAAGATACCTTATATTGTAGGATTAAGTCTACTGCAGAAAGTTGAAATGCAAGTTAAAAGCTAGGTGAATTTCAGTAGAGAAATCAAGAATGTTATATTCTTATAAAAAGATTTGAGTTTGTGACTATAATTTTCTACTTGCTATGTTTTTCTTTAAACTTTCTAAAATTTCCCATATATACCACATATTTACATTTATTCTTTCATATATGAACAAAATAAATGTTCAAATAAAGCTATCAAAATTTTCAAAGATTCAGATTACTTTATTTTGCTTTTGAAAGTTCTGGACTGTTAGGAGTCTGACCTTATATCTAGGGACACTAGAAAATATGGTGTCCTATTATTGGAAATTATAAAATTTAGAAACTGGTGGGGACTTGCTAAATACATTTTAAATTGACACATATTAAAGCTGTTGTTGTTTAGTTGCTAAGACATGTCGTGTCTCACTCTTTTGAGACCTTATGGACTGTAGCACACCAGGCTCCTCTGTCCATGGGATTCTCCAGGCAAGAATATTGGAGTGAGTCACCATTTCCTTCTCCAGGGGATCTTCCCCACCCAGGGATTGAACCCGTGTCTCTTGCATTGGCAGGTGGATTCTTTATTACTGAGCCACCAGGGAAGCCCATTAAAACTGTTAGAAGCTGTTAAAATCTACAAGTAAGTATCCGGAGAGAAAGAAAGAATCTTTTGTGCTAAGAAAAGGTAGAAAATTCTGTATTTAAAATAGGAGAAAATGTGACAATTGATAAACAACTTGGTAAATGTATAAGCATAGTGCTATGGGAGCAAATGCAGAGGACCCATTAGTTCCTTTGAGAAGTTCATAAATCTCTTGCAAGTTGAATCTGCAAACCTAAACATATAAAGTAATGACAGCAAATGCTGATATTTCCTTTTCTTTGACAAATTCCTATAACAGGTATATGAGCTGATGTCAAGGCAAAGAGGACATAATAAGGGATGCTTTTTGCTGTCCCAGAATATGTGACATTACAAATAATACACCTTTTCCTGCCATTATTGGACTCAATCCAGGAGTTGCAAACTCGTAGCACTCTGGTTGACCTAGCCCACAGGCATGTTTATTCTGGTTCACAATCTTCTTTAGAATAAATTTAAATGTCTTTTGGTTCATCATACTCACTCCAGTTCACCACTGATCACACTGGTCTCTTTTAGGAAAATCAACATCATGCAATGGTTAAGAATAGAAATCCTGAGAGTCAGAGTACTTGAGTTGAAATTCAACGTCTGCCACTTACAAATTATGTGACTTTGGGAAAAATGACTTAACCTCTCTGTCCCTTGCTGGTCTCATCTAAAAGTAGGAATAGTACTAGTAGGGTTGTAGTAAGAATTAAATAGCTTAATATTTGTAAAACACTTAAAATAATGCTCACACAGAAAGCACTATATAAATATTTGTTAAAAAAAATTAATATGGACTCATTTCCACCCTGATTATGTTTCCTCCCTTGCCCCTGCAAGATTTTGGATTTGTGTTGTTGTTGTTCAGTTGCTTAGTCATGTCCAACTCTTTGCAACCCCATGGGCTGCAGCATGCCAGGGTTTCCTGTCCTTCACCATCTTCCGGAGCTTGCTCAAACTCATGTCCATTGAGTCGGTGATACCATCCAACCATCTCGTCCTCTGTTGTCCCCTTCTCCTCCTGCCTTCAACCTTTCCCAGCATCAGGGTCTTTTCTAATAAGTCAGCTCTTCATATCAGGTGGCCAAAACATTGGAGCTTCAGCTTCAGCATCAGTCTTTCCAATGAATATTCAGGGTTGATTTCCTTTAGGATTGACTGGTTTGATCTCCTTGCAGTCCAAGGGCCTCACAAGAGTCTTCTCCAATACCACAGTTCAAAAGCATAAATTCTTCAGTGCTCAGGCTTCTTTATGGTCCAACTATCATATCTATACATGACTACTGGAAAAACCATAGCTTTGACTATATGGACCTTTGTTGGCAAAGTAATGTCTCTGCTTTTTAATATGTTGTCTAGGTTTATCATAGCTTTTCTTCCAGGGAGCAAGAATCTTTTAATTTCATGGTTGCAGTCACCATTTGTAGTGGTTTTGGGTTTGTACCTCCAGCTTAATTTATGTCCAAGAAAGCTTTTACCTTGGCCCTTCATGTAAGCAATCTGAGTGTCCCACACTACATGGTGTGAAATGAGGAATTCCAAAAGTTCTTTTCCACATATCTCACCTGTATGGACCACACAGTTGACTCATTACCATCATCATAAAAAAAGCCTTCTGAGCTATTTAAATAGCAGAAATATAAAGGGATGCAAGAGGTACTTTCTGTTTAAAGGGGATTATTAACCAGAAAAACTGGAATTGTACATGAAAAGTGCAGTAGAAGATTACACATGCTAAATGCTAAATGACAGATGCCTACTGGATAAGGCAGTGATCATAGATGGATCAGGTGGACCAGGTAGGTTCTATAGAGGGTATGAGGCTTGAGCTAGTTTTTGAAGGAGGAGTAAGGCTTATATCTGCCTGGGTATTAGAGGAAGGCATTCTGAACAAGATACATGTGATCAGAATACATAGGTAAGAACAAGTCTGGAAGCTTGAGAAATTACACACACATTTAATTTGAGTAAGGAGTAGGTTATGTGCCAGAAAATATAGGTGATGGAGCTGGGCCCATAGATGAGGACTGGAATGTAGAGAGCACTGAATGTCAGTGAAGAACCCAAGATTTTATCTTGAAAACAGTAGAAAGTCAATGAAGATTTCAGAGCTGGGAGAGGTGCTAGGGACAGAGAGACTTATTTTTGCAAATAAATAAAGATTAATCTATTAGCAAGGTATAAGATGGTATGACCAACCTAGATAGCATATTAAAAAGCAGAGACATTACTTTGCCAACAAAGGTCCATCTGGTCAAGGCTATGGTTTTCCCAGTGATCATGTATGGATGTGAGAGTTGGACTGTGAAGAAAGCTGAGCACTGAAAAATTGATGCTTTTGAACTATGGTGTTGGAGAAGACTCTTGAGGGTCCCTTGAACTGCAAGGAGATCCAACCAGTCCATCCTGAAGGAGATCAGTCCTGGCTGTTCATTGGACAGACTGATGCTGAAGCTGAAACTCCAATACTTTGGCCACCTCACGCGAAGAGTTGACTCATTGGAAAAGACCCTGATGCTGGGAGGGATTAGGGGCAGGAGGAGAAGGGTACGACAGAGGATGAGATGGCTGGATGGCATCACCGACTCGATGGGCATGAGTTTGAGTAAACTCCAGAAGTTGGTGATGGACAGGGAGGCCTGGCATGCTGCGATTCATGGGGTCGCAAAGAGTCAGACACGACTGAGCAACTGAACTGAACTGAACTGAACTGAATTGAACTGAAGATGGAGGAGAGCCAGTGGATAGCAAAGAAGTTAGGATACCAGAAAGGAAACATGAAGACTGGCTGGGAGACTGTTTCAGTAAACTGTTTGAGATTGAGTTGATGGTCTGGACCAGGGTAGGGCCATAAACCTGGAAAAGGTAGTAGGCAAGCTAAAGACATCATTAAGGAAATGAAACCTCTCAATTCTTTTGTCCAATTAACTTCTATTCATCCATCAAAATGAAGAGTAAGCTCTTCATAAACTCTATTGTATGTATATTTGTCCATATGATAGTATACCAAAACATTCTGTTAACATGTCAATTTTTTCTTAACCTAAAAACTCCTTCTGGTTATGAGGTTTGTCTGATTTTGTTTCTCTAGAACTTGGCACAGTGCCTGACATATATTAAAGTTTCAAAAAGTGTAAAACTGAATCAAAGAATCAATAGGACAAAGTAGCTTTTAATGAACAGGGAGAGAAAGAGTTCTTGAGACTGCTTGGTACTTGGAAGATGAAAAAAAGTGACATGAATTCTAGAAGAAAATTAGATTTTGGAGAAAAGGGAAAAAATTTTTCCAGGAATGGAGTGAAAGCTTTGAAAATCTAACATGCTCTCTCTCTCCCTCTCTCTGTCTATCTCATCCCTCCATGCACTTGCAACAATGAAAGTTATTAGCTGGAAAGAATAACAATGCTATATATTTAATAAATTGGTACAGTTATTATAATCTATAAGGAATAGAGCCTAATTGGGAAATGGGATACAGAAGCAGTCAGTTTGAGCTTAGAGAATATATACAGCATCTGAGTGATATGATGTATGAAATGGTTGGGGGGGGCAGGGGTTTCAGGAAAACTGAGATGGGATGGTTAAAGAACTGGGGTTGGGGGGCTTCCCATGTGATTAGGACTCTGTGCTTCCACTACTGAGGACCTGGGTTTGATCCCTGGTCAAGGAACTAAGATCCTGCAAGCTATGTGGCATGACTAAAAATAAAAGAAAAGGAAAAAAAAAGAACTGGGTTGGGGAAAAAAACAAGAACTGGGTTGGGGGAGGCTCTAAAAGGATAAAGTATTCATTGGCCAATAACACAGTCAGATTAATGTCACCATGACTGTCAGCTTTGGGTTTGACCTTCCTCTGACCTTGAAAAGATGAAGCCACATACTATTAAAGACAATATAAGGGACATTTCAAATATAGTCATGCTACTTTTGCATTAACCAGCCTTCTATTATCCACAGTCATCCACCACCACAGGCCCAGGGACACTGCTTATCTCAAGGACTATCTTTTGAATGGTTAAAAAAATGCAGAAAATCATCTCTCATCTCTTAGAGGTAGATAGATTCCCAAGTTAAAGGAGCTTGGGAAACTTGGCAATTTCCTACTAGCAAGGCATGAACATTTCAGTGAACTGTTTGAGGTATCTGCTCCCTTTTATCCTGAGAGATAACCATGAAATGACACAGCTACAGTCTAATTCCCTGACAATATCAATATGGCCAAAATGAGTCATCACCATCAGTGAGGCATGGACTTTGCACAGGGTAGGGGCATACGTTGATGCTTAATAAATGCTTCTGGAGTTAAAATGAGCTGTACTTGCAATGGTAATGATGCAATTGCCCAGATCTAGCTACATGTGTCCAAAGGCACCCCGTTGAGACATTTCTGGTCAAGGTTTAGGTACACACAGGGGCCAGGAAATGAAGAAAGTAAACTTAGCAAAACTAAAGAGGCAGAGTGGGAAACAAGAAACTGCATGGGCTTTAGAGTAAGTTATACCCGAATTTGAGTCCTGGCTGTACCACTTCCTAGTTATATGAGGTTGGGCAAGTTTAATAACGTCTATGAGCACTATTGGGCTTCTCTGTTAGTTCAGTGGTAAAGAATCCACCAGCCAATGCAGCAGATGTGAGTTCGATCCCTGGGTCAGGAAGATCCCCTGGAGAAGTAAATGACAATCCACTCCACTCCAGTATTTTGTTCCTGAGAATCCCATGGACAGAGGAACCTGGAGGGCCATAGTCCATGGGATCGCAAAGAGTCGGACATGACTGAAGTGCCTGAGCACGCAAAGATATCCATGTCCTAATCTCTAGAACCTGTAGATGTGTTACCTTACATAGCAAAGGGGATTTTTCAGATGTAACTAAATTGAAGATCCTAAAATGGAGAGATTATCCTGAATTATTCAGGTGAGCCCAATGTAATTACAGGGGTCTTTATAAGAGGAAAGCAAGAGAGTCAAAGGTAGAAAAAAAGAGATGTAGTAATGGAAGCAGAGGTCAAAGTGATATGCTTTGAAGACAGAGAAGAGGGGCATAAGCCCAGGAATGTGGGTGGCCTCTACAAGCTGGAAAAGAGAAGGAAATGGATTCTCCCCTAGAGCCTTCAAAAGGAACACAGCCGCATAGACACCTTGATTTTAAGACTGCTTGCTAAGTTGCTTCAGTCGTGTCTGACTCTCTGCAACCCCATGGACTACGGCCCACCAGGTTCCTCTGTCCATAGGATTCTCGAGGGCAAAATACTGGAGTGGGTTGCCATTTCCTCCTCCAGGGAATCTTTCCAATCCAGGAATCGAACTCAAGTCTCCTGCAGCTCCTGTATTGGCAGGCAGGTTCTTTACCACAAGTGCCACCTGAGAAGCCTAAGACATCTTACATCCAGAATATAAAAGAATACATTTATGTGGACTTAAGTCTCTAAGTTTGTTGTATTTTATTACAGTGGTGATAAGAAACTAATAAATCTAGATTTGGTGAAAAGAATTGTGTACTATCACCATCTCCAAAAAAAATCACCTGTAGGGCTGTATCACTAAATATCTCCATAACTTGCCACCACAGCAACCACTGCCCATAAAATGGCAAAAATAAAACCAAGAACCAAAAACCTGAATTCCTCTTCCAGACCACATAGTATCACTCTGGTTCTTGTCACCAGTAACATTTCTTAGAACAGGGCCCTAGAATGGCTACATAGGCCCCCAAAAGAAGTTTGTCTTGCTATTTTTTACCTTAATCACTTTGGGGCTGAAAGTGATAGCAAGGAAGAATGGTCATTATTCCTTTTACTCTTTAAGGAAAAATGGCTTGCTTCACCCACCTGTGCCTAAGAGGTGGCTCAAAGTGAGTGATGAGCAGGCACTATTCTTGGAGATAATGCCAGCCTTCTGGCTCCCACTCAATAGAATCCAACTGTGCTTGATGCTGAGGTGACATGGGCACTACTTCAACTCTACAAGTGCGCCATTTGTATGGCTTTCTTGTGAGACAGAGAGACAGGATACCTGAGCTGCCATGGCAGTATACTTGGGTAAGTCGCTTGCCATGGTCCCAGGTCTGGTGCATAATTTTAGGGAAAAAATGAGACATTTTTGAATGTTCACTTTCACTAGATTAGGAAGATAATACTTTCAATTTTACAAAAACCACTGAAGCATTTTGCTTAATACTGAACCCACACTGACTTATTTTTGCAAAAGACTACCTTACCATGTAATGCATTTTAACTGTGCAAAGGATAGTGGGGAATTCTGTTCCTTCTTTCATTATTTTGCTTTTTTAAAATGTAGCATCCAATGTAGAAATCACTGTGGACACAAAGTTTACCTTCTCCTGACAGTACCAATATATTCAGCTTTATTTTTTTTAAAGAAGCAAGCTTCTGTCAACTGGAAATAAAGTCTTAACCATTAAATTATTGGGAAAAAATATACCACATATAACCTGAAAAGACCAAACTTTGAATTTTCCTTACATATTATGTATGGAAATTCCAGAAGCTTAGGAGTCAGAAGCACATAACTTTTATCAAACTAATGAGATCTCCGTACTAACGTCTCCCTTTGAGACAAATGACCAAAATTAGAAGTGACACTCATATCCCAGAGCTGGGTACAATGCCTAGCATTCAGGCATGTATTTATTCATCCATCCTTACATTCATTCAACAAATACTTATTGAGCACATTCTTTTTCAAGTGCATGATAATGGGAATACAGCAGTGAACAAGAAAGGTCCTTGCCCTCATGAACTTAAAGTCTAGCAAATGATACATGCCTGATAAATGAACCAAATGTATTAATTTACCTATAGTTGAAATGCTAATTTCTAAAGTATGCCCTAATTTCTGTGTGCACACACAAGCATGTGTGTAATCATAATGGTATTTAGAACTAAAGAGAGGAAACAGACACCTGGGTGGGGGTGTATTTCACATACCTACTCTTCTAATCTCCTACACCTGTGCCACTGACAGCTCTAGTTGTAAATGTAACCCCTGATTGTGACCCCTGATAATAACCCTGAGATCTTTAATGATCACTATATTCTGATTAAGGCAAGAAAGTGAACACAGACTTTTTTTTTTAACAAGAGTTGAGAGAAAAAGTGGTTCTAAGTAGTCTTAAATCAAATCCTCTGAGTCAGTATGGAGTATTGGTTTCCAAAGAACAGGGGATATGGAGTCAGAACTCCTGGATTTGAATCTCAGCTGTCATATGAATTTGGGCATCTCCCTAAGCCTCAACTTAACATCTAAAATGGAGACAATAATGCTGGTTTAGCAGGGTTCTGAGAATTAAATGAAACAATGCGTATAGATCATTTACCACAAGGCCCAATACATAGCTCTCAGTAAAAGTAGTAGTAGTAGTAGTTGCTGTTGTAATTGTGTTGGTGTTGTTATGCTGATTTCACACCAATTCAGTTAGCTAAGAATTTACTATAACCTGGTCACCTAATGGGCTTTCTAATGCTCTAATGAGGACATGTCACAGAAAAGAAAATCTGACTTTGGTTCTTCTTCCTAAGCCATTCATCCCCTCCATGGTGTCTTCTTCCACTCTTTAGTCCTAAACACTATCACAAACTCACACACACACACACACACACATACACACACACACACACACACACGAATTAGGCCAGAGGTGGCAAGTCAGCCATGATGGATTCATAGTTGCTGTCTGGGATAATTTGTTAAGAAGGATTCTGAAATTGCACTGAGAATCAACCCTTAAATGTAGCATGATTGATGAGTAATGTCTGTCACAGGCTTAGATTATTAATCATGATAGTTTACATGTGATACAGTTGGCATCTATGCCCTGAAGTCTTCTGGAAAGAAAGGATAGATCATTAGCACTTTGGTATGATTTTTAGTCTGTCTCTTTTCTTTTATTC
Organism: Dama dama; assembly: GCF_033118175.1. Lineage (NCBI taxonomy): Eukaryota > Metazoa > Chordata > Mammalia > Artiodactyla > Cervidae > Dama > Dama dama. The sequence goes on from NC_083714.1 coordinate 26,305,180, forward strand.
TTGAAGCATACGTGTGCTTTTTGAGTTTTAGTGATTATTGTGGAATTTTAAAAAAAAAGGTCTTAGCTTCCAAGTAAATAAATTCCCAACATTAGGAAGCAAATAAGAGATTTGGTTGGGACAACAGCATTGCTTTTCTGAAATTGTATCACATGAAAAAACAACCTGCTTTACTCTTGTTTAAGTTGCAGCTTAATTTTTGTGATTCCATAAATTTGTCTTAGACAAATGAACAAATTATCAAATAGATACTATTGTATATTCATACAATTAAATACTAATCAGCAATTTCAAATGAAGGAATTACTGATACACAAAACAATATGAATAAATTTTGCAGATATTTTGCTAAGAGAAAAAGTGCCAGACACAAAAGAATACATACTATATAATTCTATTTTTATATACACAAATTTCTAAAACATGAAAACCTGCTCCATGTGGCAGTTCCAAACTTCAATGTATAACAAAATTACCTGAAAAGCTTGTTAAAATCAGGGTTTCTGATTCAGCTGGTTTAGGGTGGTGCCTAAGAATTTGCATTTTGAACAAGTTCCCAGGTGATTCTGAAGCTGTTAGTCCTGGGTCCACACTTTAAAAATCACAGATATTCTGTGATAGAAGTCAGAACAGTGGTTACCTTGGGGGGGCTGGGGTGGGGTTTGCTGGTGTTGACTTGAGAAAGGCATAAAAGAACTTTCTGAGATGATGAAAATGTTCTATACCTTGACCCGGGTAATGATCACATAAGTATATACATAGGTAAAATACTACCCAGCTTATCCTTTGGATTTGTATCTTTTACTGCATGTAAGTTGTACTTTTCATTAGAGGAAAGAACATGAGCTTTAGAATCAAACAAATGAAGTTTAAATTCCCAGCTCTACCACTTACCAATTCTGTGAATATTAGCAAATTATTTCATTTACTCAAGCCTTACTATTTTCATATATAAAATAGGGTCCATGATAGTACTGCCTGAAAAGGTTTGAGAATTCAATAAGATGCTTAGTGTAAGGTGCTGAGTAGAATGCTTGGCATAAATTCTATAAACATTTGCTCTTATTTTTAGACAAGAGTCTAAGTTATAAGAATCAAATAGTTTCTCTCTCCCCCTCCCTCATTCCTTCTCTCTCTTTTACACACACACACACACACACACACACACACACACACTCCTATCCCTCCTCTCCATTTGCACTAGTATTTCTCCTCTTAGAAAAGTTCTTATTCTTTAACTTCACCTTGACTAGTAAAGTTTCTACTGAAACAAAACTATTTCTCCATAATAACACCAGCATGCTCTGGCCTAGAACCGCCTGGCTCCCTGCTCAGCAAATGAGCAGCTGTATCAATTGAGACAGGTGAACCTTGGTGTTCACCATGGGCACAGAGTGTTACCTGAATGTTACTGAGAGTCCCTGGACTAGGTAAACCACCCATGAAATCCAATTCAACTTGGGGAAATAGGTTATAAATATGACTTGATGAAGACATCTCTCTGAGGAAATAATCCTGGCAGTGGTTAGCCCCAAGGACACTAACTGAAGGAAAACAAATCTAGGTCACAGATTCAAGCTCTGTGTCCCTGTTTGCAGAGTTGCTGCAATTCACAGCCTCCATATTTCCTGTTTTTAGGCTCTTCCAACATTGCCAGTTCTTGAAATCCATTCTAATAGGGAGGTTTATCTGATTAATTCATTGCTGCTCCCTCTCATCTCATGATACCAGGTAAGCCACAGCATTTATTTTGATTCCAAAATTATTACCGACTGAGTCCATTCTCTGTGCCAACCACAGTGCTGCCTAATATAGATACAGATCCAACATGTACCCGGTCCCTATCTTTGAGCATTCTATGAAGGGGATTAGAAAGCCATGTAAGTAGACAATGATAGGTAAAGCGCAGGGTGGGTGTGTGAATATGTGTGTGTGTGTGAAGGTAACACTGAAGAGAAATACCTAAATCTATACTGGAAGGCAGGGAGTTATGGAGGAGTGCTAAGAAATGCTTCCTGGGAGAAATCACCTTTTAAGATCTATAGAATCAGAGGAAGTAAGCTAAAAGCAGATGTGTATTTCAGCATAAAGGAAGAAGAAGAAACAAAGACTCCTGGATGTTTGGATGTGGATGGGAAAGGAAGCTTAAGCACCAGATTTTATGTGCAGGCTGGTAGGAAATATCTCAGAAGAGAATTAAGAAATGATGAGCCTGGTTGGGCCTAGACACAAGCATGGATCTGGCCATATTGTCCAGTGTCAGAGCTTATCTAGAGCAGAGTTGAATTAAGACTCCTCTGATACACCCTGTTGTGTGCTTCTACTACACATGACTCAACCTGCAACTTAATCCTCAAACTAACTGATGTTACTATTGAACTGGGAAGGACTTTGAAAACAGCCCCATGACACTTAGCTCAGAAAGCTATAGATACCCACGAGTCCTGCTCTTCCCCACCCCATCTCCACCTAACTGAGGAAAAAAAAAAATAACCATTTATAAATTGGGGGGTTGAAGAGCCAAGAATAGGTGCAATAAAATATGTTGCCTTTGAAGATTGATTTTGTGCTTATTTGTAGGGAGTAAGCAGCTTCACTTTTATTGTGAAGTCCTGCCATTGATTAGACAGAATGAAGACTCATGATTTTTTCTGTGTTTTTATTAAAGTGAATAAGCCATTTTGTTTTTCGCAAGATTATTATGCAATTGCACAGCACATTTTTTCCACCCCTCTGTTTTTATAAGGTTTTTCCTGCAGGCAGGTCTGTTATATAATCCTAACCCCGGCCGCACATAATTGATCATGTCAGTAAGGTACTAACTCATCATCCTCCAAGCAAGCCTGTGAAATGCCATCCCTGAAAACTGGGGCCTGTTCTCAAGATTCTATTAGGAGTGCCATCATTCATCCTCTGGCCATGACAGTGACACCCTTTGAAAAGTCATGTCTGGGCAGATCAAACATTTTCTCCTCCCCACCTGTATTCAGGAGGAAAAAGGCTGACCAAATTCCTCCAATAACTTATGTGGAAGGAAAGTGGTAATTAATAGAAAAACACAAACAAAAGCATCAGGAAGTGAAATTATTGCACATGTATGTGTGGGTATATGTGTGTGTTTAGAGAGGGTGGGGGGAGAAAGCAAACCCTACATGGAAGCCTCTAAATCCTTTACCTAAATCACAAGGCAGAGGGACCCCTTTAGCAAGGTGATGTATTTTACTTTAAAGGAAAGTAACATCCAACCACATATGCATTATTATGGCCACCAAAATAGCAGTGTGACCCTTGATCCAGTTAATTAAGTTTTCTGGGCTTCAGTTTTTCATCTACTAAAAAAAAATGGAGAGAGAGCATAGAAATGCCCCTCCAGTTATGGCTTCATATAACTTTAGATTGGACTTGCTGCTGCTGCTGCTAAATTGCATCAGTCGTGTCCGACTCTGTGCGACCCCACAGATGGCAGCCCACTAGGCTCCCCCATCCCTGGGATTCTCCAGGCAAGAACACTGGAGTGGGTTGCCATTGCCTTCTCCAATGCATGAAAGTGAAAAGTGAAAGTGAAGTCGCTCAGTCGTGTCCGACTCTTCGCGACCCCGTGGACTGCAGCCCACCAGTCTCCTCCGTCCATAAAATTTTCCAGGCAAGAGTACTGGAGTGGGTTGCCATTGCCTTCTCCGAGACTGGACTTAATCCACATTAAAAGAGAGAGATGAGGCTGAGGCACAAAATACCTACAGTGGCTCTCCTGTAGCATAGGCCAACTACCATAGTTACCATAGTTGGGTTCAAGGCTGCTGCAATGCCCAAGCCCAACTTTGCAGAATAAGATATACACGAGGGTCTGGGTTGGTTTCCGGGTTTTGTTTTATTCTTAGTCATAAGTTGTTAAAGTATCCCTACCAACTGCACCACTGAACATGTTCTTGACCACAGAAGAATCAGGTGAGAAGGTGAGCTACAGGTTCAACTCTAAGTGCTTCTGAGTCCTAGAGCCTACAATGAACACTTTAACCTAGATATTAATACCTCCTATAGCATTCATTCTCTATAGTTCTCATTTGTATTATATTATTTCATGTGTATTTCTGAACGTGTGTGTGTGTTTATGTATCTGTGTGTGAGAGACACAGAAAAGACAGGAAAAAAAAAACAGAAAGAGTGTGTATATCACCCCAGTCAGCCTCTAAACATTTTGAGAACATAGACCATGTCACTGACATCTTTCATCTGAGTGGTACTATGGAATAGTGTTTAAGCATGCTGGCTCTGAAGCAAGTTTCTCTGACTTCAAAGTCCAGCTCCATTAATCATGAGATGTAGAAGATTCAATAAGGTTTCTAATGTCTCTGAGCCTCAGTTTCCTGATCTGTAAAATGGAGATGATATCATTTCTACCTCTGCTATAAGAATAAATGTTTATGTCCCCTCCCCTCAAATTTGTGTGTTAAAATTCTAACCCCCACTGTGATGATATTAGGAGGTGGGGCCTTTGGCAGGTGATTAGGTTACGAGGGGGGAGCCCTCGTGAATAGGATTACTGCCCTTGTGAAAGGGACTCTAGAGAGCCTCCTCACTCCTTCCACCCTATGAGGATAGAGCAAGAAGATAGCTGTCTACGAACCAGGAAGCAGGCCCTCACTAGACACTGAATCTGCTGGTGTATTGCTCCTGGACTTCTCAGCCTCCAGAACTGTGAGAAATAAATGTCTACTATTTATAAGCCACCCAGTATGTTGTACTTTTATTACAGCAGCCCAAACAGACTACAACAACCTCATAAGGATCTTGTGAGGATGATACGAGTTAATATATGTAAAGCACTTAGATCATTGCCAGGCACATAGTAAGCACTTAACAAATGTTAGCTACTATCATTATCATTATTTGAGAACTCTGAGAAAATGCAAACCAAGCAATCGTGGACTAGAAACAACTTAGCCAATCTGTCACATATATTTGTATTATTATTTCATGATTTATTTAAAAGACTGCAACACGTTCATCTAAAGAATTTCAAGCAATGCAGACATCTAACAAATAAACAGGGAAAGTGACATTTCAAGACTCCGCTCAGCCAATAGCACTCCCATCCCAACTACCCAGGGGCAACTCTTATCTTTCCAGATATTTTCCTATATGAATCTAGGTATATACCACCTCTAAAATTTTACAAAATTAATTTGATATTATGCTATAAACATTGTACTGAAACTTACATTTAAATTTCAACAATGAATCAATGATACTTCCATATTCTTGCATCCAATACACATCATTTTTAAATGGCTGCATAATATTTGATCGTGCGAATGTGCTATAATGTTTAACCATTTTCCAACAGATGAGCAGTCAGGCTATTACAACTAAATCTACAATAACCATCCTTTGATCATGTCTCCAAATGCATATGGGGATATTTCTCTGGTATATATATATAGAAGCAGAATTGCTCAGCTGATGTAAAGACCCATTTCAATATTTTAGAGAAACCACCAAACCATCTTCCAAAGGGTTGTACTCATTTGCATTCCCACCAGCAGTGTATACAAGTGCATTTTCCCTACATCCTCTCCAACACTAAAGACTGTTTATTTTTGTCTGTTTGAATAGCTGCAATGTTATGCTGCTATTTAAGTGGGAATTTTTCCCTAATTACTATTGACAGCCCACATTGAAAATCTTGCCCAAGTAAACAGCCACTATCTTTGTAAACAGGGACGGTTCTGGTATAGTAGAAGTGTGCTGAAGGGTCTCCTGCCATATTGATAGTGACAACAGTGCCAATGCCAACTGGACCGGGTGTCCCATACTGCCATAATCTTTTGATAGCTATCTTTTTCTTCCAGGCACAGCTATAAATTTGCTCCCTGAGACACTGCACAAACCATTTGTAGAGATTATATAAACTTTGTCTACAGAATTGCATCATGCTTTCAGTGTGGCTTTATCTTCAGTAGGATTGATTTTCATAAGCTGTGGCTTCTTTCCTTCTATATTTTAGACTCCCTTTTCTACTCCGACATCACTCTTCAACCCAAGGGGAACACTGGAACTAGCATTTTTAAGCATCTATTATATGTCAGGAGTGCCAAAGAAATGATGTTTTTGAACTGTGGTGCTTGAGAGTCCCTTGGACAGCAAGGAGATCAAGCCAGGCAATCCTAAAGGAAATCAACCCTGACTATTCATTGGAAGGGTTGATGCCAATGCTGATGCTGAAGCTCCAATACTTTGGCCACCAGATGCGAAGAGCCAACACACTGGCTAAGGCCCTGATGCTGGGAAAGATTGAAGGCAAGAGAAGTCGGTGGCAGAGAATGGGATGGTTAGATAGCATGACCAACTCAATGGACATGAACTTGAACAAACTCTGAGAGATAGTGGAGGACAGAGGAGCCTGGCGTGCTTCAGTCCATGGGGTTGCAAAGAGTCAGACACAACTTAGCAATGGAACAACAGCAACAACAACATATGCCAGGAACTATATTAGACACTTTACATATTTTATTATCCTGAAGCCCCACAATAACTATGAAACTGGGCAAATGCTGTTATCCTCATTTTATAGATGAGAAAACTGAAACTGAGGCACTGAGATGTTAAGTATCTTGCCCAAGGCTGTCTGTTTCCATGCTCTTTCCACTGCACCACAGTGCCTTTCAATTTTCTGGAAGCATTCATATTTCTGAATTGCTAGAGTTTTTAAGAACAACTGAATAGAATCTTTTGTAAAATGAATCCATCAACCAATTAATGTGGAGCAAAATGCTATTCTGTGTTTCTGAAGTTAGAAATACATTCCAAAGCATTTTCTCTTTTCACTACAAGGTTTTAGGTTTATTTAGTGAACTTTCTTTGAACTTTGTTCTGGCTCCTGAGCATTCAATTATGGCCACTTGTCTCACTGTTTAGGATGCAAGTATCAGTGAGCTCAGGAGGGAAATAATCAATACTAAACAAACAACATCTGTTGGCAGCTCAGAAATTTTGGCCCTGTTGAGATGGAGGTGCTCAGAGTCAGTGTGTGGACTGAAGGGTGGTAAAGTCCATTTGACCCTCTTGCCTGCCTCTGCCTCTCCCCCAAGAGATGGAAATGCCATCTCTTTCAGTTACCCAAAACCCAAGCATCAACATGGCTACACTTCTGCTATCCCTTCACATTCCAGAAGACACATTCATGTTTCAGATCTAACACTTGAATAAAATTATATGACTGACACCTCCTAAGACTTCACATTTGTGGGTAAATTACAACTAAGGATTTGATGGTATATCCTCATGGCTCAGACGGTAAAGAATCTGTCTGCAATGCAGAAGACCCAGTTTTGATCCCTTATTAGGGAAGACCCACTGGAGAAGGGAATGGCAACCCACTCCAGTATTCCTGCCTGGAGAATTCCATGGACAGAGGAGCCTGGCAAGCTACAGTCTATGGGGTCGCAAAGAGTTGGACCTGATTGAGTGACTAACACTTGCTTTCAAGGAACTGATGGCACTTGACATCTCTCTCAAAAGATACTGACGTTCTAACAATAAACTCCCAAAGATATCATGACTTAGCCCACAAGCAGAAACTTGTCTAAGCTACCATAGTTTCCTCTATTATGACTGAGAATATACACAAATGAAGAGACACGGATTGGCAAAAGATTTATCCAAGTCTCCTTCTGTTCTATGGCATACACATACCACCAGAGGCCCGTTCTGCCCCCAAAACACTCAGCACCCAGGAGTACAGATTCTTGATCTTGACAATCACATTCATTTATATGATGAATTACCATTAATATCTTTCTAAAACAAAAGCAGTGGCCACAGGACTGGAAAAGATCAGTTTTCATCCCAATCCCAAAGAAAGGCAATCCCAAAGAATGCTCAAACTACCACACAATTGCACTCATCTCACACGCTAGTAAAGTAATGCTCAAAAGTCTCCAAGCCAGGCTTCAGCAATACGTGAACTGTGAACTTCCAGATGTTCAAGCTGGTCTTAGAAAAGGCAGAGAACCAGAGATCAAATTGCCAACATCCGTTGGATCATCAAAAAAGCAAGAGAATTCCAGAAAAATATCTATTTCTGCTTTATTGACTATGCCAAAGCCTTTGACTGTGTGGATCACAATAAACTGTGGAAAATTCTGAAAGAGATGGGAATACCAGACCACCTGACCTGCCTCTTGAGAAACCTGTATGCAGGTCAGGAAGCAACAGTTAGAACTGGACATGGAACAACAGACTGGTTTCAAATAGGAAAAGGAGTACATCAAGGCTGTATGTTGTCACCCTGCTTATATAACTTATATGCAGAGTACATCATGAGAAATGCTGGGCTGGAAGAAGCACAAGCTAGAATCAAGATTTCTGGGAGAAATATCAATAACCTCAGATATGCAGATGACACCACTCTTATGGCAGAAAGTGAAGAGGAACTAAAAAACCTCTTGATGAAAGTGAAAGAGGAGAGTGGAAAAGTTGGCTTAAAGCTCAACATTCAGACAACTAATATCATGGCATCTGGTCCTATCACCTCATGGGAAATAGACGGGGAAACAGTGGAAACAGTGTCAGACTTTATTTTTCTGGGCTCCAATATCACTGCAGATGGTGATTGCAGCCATGAAATTAAAAGACGCTTACTCCTTGGAAGGAAAGTTATGACCAACCTAGATAGCATATTAAAAAGCAGAGACATTACTTTGCCAACAAAGGTCCATCTAGTCAAGGCTATGGTTTTTCCAGTGGTCATGTATGGATATGAGAGTCGCACTGTGAAGAAAGCTGAGCACCGAAAAATTAATGCTTTTGAACTGTGGTGTTGGAGAAGACTCTTGATAGTCCCTTGGACTGCAAGGAGATCCAACCAGTCCATCCTAAAGGAGATCAGTCCTGGGTGTGCATTGGAAGGACTGATGCTGAAGCTGAAACTCCAATACTTTGCCCACCTCATGTGAAGAGTTGACTCATTGGAAAAGACCCTGATGCTGGGAGGGATTGGGGGCAGGAGGAGAAGGGGATGACAGAGGATGAGATGGCTGGATGGCATCACCGACTCGATGAACTTGAGTTTGAGTAAACTCCAGGAGTTGGTGATGAACAGGGAGGCCTGGTATGCTGATTCATGGGGTCGCAAAGAGTCAGACACGACTTAGCGGCTGAACTAAACTGAACTGAAAACAAAAGTAGCCAACTCCTCTAGTATTGTACCCTTGCATGTTATTAAGCTCTTTCAATAGTTGGATTTCAAATTCCTCTCTGAATGTTACATTCTTGACCTATTAAGATAGTCTTATTGAGACTACTATTCAATAAGCATAGTATTTGTTGGGGAAAAGATTATATTAATAAGTGTACAGGCACATTAGCCTTGGCAATTTGTTTCTCTAGACAATTACATATTTTTGTCCAACTATATAGGAATCCACCTTTAAAGTCCAACATAGAAAGGACCATGAATGGTTGACTTGGCAGAATATTTTAACAATCCTCAAATCATACTACCTAGGTATAGATCTACTTCACCCAAGGATGTGGCCAGCCCTGGTTTAATTAACCTGACAAAAAGAAAGGTAGCAGAGGTTGGTGGCTGAGAGTATAGTTTCTGAAGTCAGGCATGCCAGATTCCAATCCCAATTCAACCAGTTATTAGCGATATAACCCTGAATAGGCCATGCAGTCTCCCTGATACTCAGCTTTCTCATTCATAAAATGTGCATAATAATAGTGTTTACCTCATAGAGTAGCTTGTGAGGATTAAATTTTAAAAGAGCACATATTTAAAGTACTTGAAATGGAGTAAGCATTCACTATTCATTGGATAATGATAATCACAATATGAATTATAACAAGAGATATTTCCCCACATTGTCTGTTCTCTGGGCTGGGGATCCAAGGTTGTGTGAGCCAAAGACCTGCTCTAGAGTAGTTAATCGCCTGTATGCTTACACCTCAGATTGTTAAAAAAAAAAGACCTAGTAATTATAGCTCCCCATCTATAGATGCTATTAGCCCCTCCCACCATAACAAATTGGCCCTTCTCCTTCAGATCATAAATGCTGGAGCTTAGGAAGCCAGATGGGAGACAAAAGCCTCATGCCAAGAGTCACCTTTAAGAGAGCTGCTACTCCCTTTGACCTTTACCTAGTATTTGCTAAAGAGAATCCCCAGAAAGCAGAAAGCTGTTCAAAATCTCTCTAGTTTTCTAAGATGAGGAAGACACTTCTATTCTCAAGCTGAGTACTAAGAGACTGCCTAGGCGTCATTAGCTATTTTCCCCAGTTTACATAAGAGCTGATTTTGTGGCAGGAGGTATAGTCCAGGTACTTAAACATCAACCACCTTCTCTCAGCAATGAAACTACAAACATCAGAGATGTATGGAGCCTCATAGGCTGAGCATGAGATACAGTAGAGCCTCTTTATTTTGATAAATGAGGAAACAGAGGCCCAAACAGAAAAGTTGACCCTGTTCATGGAATCACTGGCAAAACTGGGCATAGTATTCTGATCTCCTGGTTCACAGTCAAATCCTCAAGGAGTCCAACTCTAAACTAACATGCTACGTTGATTTTTTTTCAGGCCTGGCCATAGGCAACTTCAAGGTTTTGCTTGGCAGGCCTCAGGGTGGAGAAGCTGTTCTTCCCATACTAGACTTCATGCCCAGTCACTGCACTGCAGTTTGCCAGAGAGAGTTACAGTCACAGACTCAGGCCACTCACGTTGGGCCAGCCATGCTCATATACATACTTGCATTCATTCAGTGGAGGCACTTCTCCCACATCTCCACTGAGATCTCATTAAGGGTCTTGACTGGAGCACTGTGCTTTGTCTCATTACCTTTGCACTCCTAGCCCCTCCTCCTCTCCTTATCTCCAGTCCACAGGTCATAAAAAGGAAGGAAACTTTTGTTCAGCGCTTCTCAGCAGTAACCCTCTCTAATCTTCATCTAACCTCATCTAACCCTCATTTGCACTGCACCCCCCTGACTCTTGCCTGGTGCCTTTCCACAGGGGAAAATGGAACACTAGAGAGTTAACTCCACTTGTTGCCTCTTGCTTGCAATCTTACAGTAAGTAAATACAGGCTAGATTATGATGTTGTCTCATTGTCCTGATTGACCACCCTGACATCTGGCAGCTAGAGTCCTCTTTCTAATTCACTGTGTGGTTCTCCTGCCTCAGAATGCCAAGGATTATTTTGAATGAAGCCTAGTTTGCTGTACTTAAAAGTAACTTCATACAGTGTGGAATCTGGGACATCTATAAATATTCCTGCATGATCTTATTAATCCGTAAATTCCATATTTTAGTGGTTCTAAAACTTTAAATAGCATTATAAATATATGGAGACCTTTTTAAGATGCATATCATTGGGCTCTAAACCTACCCATTTTGATTCAGTAGGTTTGGGACAGGGATCATGAATCTACATTTGGAATGAAGATTATAGTTTAAGAAACACTGCATTAACAGAAAGAGCCTTCAAAATATAACTCTATATGGAAAAAAAGTAAACTATTCCTCTGTATACACACACAGAGAGACACAAACACACACAAGGAACACAAATTTTCTACCTTGAAATAGCCAGATTGGTTGAATAGATTCCCAACTGCCTTTTAAACCAGATATTTGATATGTACCAGGCAATCACTGGAGTTTATTATAACTGTATGCTTTAATAAAATATAAAGCACAATCAGACACAATCTGGGATTTTTAGCAATAATTTTTCCAAAGGAAATCTCAATATGTGGCATGCTGAGCTAAGCAGAATCAATTCAAGCCTACTCGATGCCCTATTTCAGAGGCAAAAACTGTTCTGTTTCTGTATACAAGACAAATGGCTGGCAACCTGAAATAAGAGCAGGAATATGCCCAATTGAGCCAAATCTCTTGGACACAGAACTAATGGGAGACCTTAACTAGCAGTCATTAAGGTCCACAGCATTAACCTGATACTACAAAGGGAATCATGGACCACCCTTCTGATTTCTTTTGAATACCACATCTCATAGCCAATTACATATATAGAGATCTGTGGATGTTACTCTTCTGCTTTAAATTTCCATCAGTTCCCACGGAGTAAAATGTAAAGTCTTTGCCTTTGTTACTAGTGAAACTTCATTTTAAATGTTCTCTCCCACCATTTTCACCACATACACACTTTACCAATTTTGAAGTTCTTACAATCCCCAGACATTCTATGATCTTTTGCAGCTCTGAGCTTTTGTTAATCCTGTATCCCTGCATAGAATGGCTTTCTTATGAATCTTGGTTGTGAACCTTATGAATTCTTACTCATTCTTCCAGTTCCACCTTTAATGTCACCTTTTTAATTAAGCCTTCTCTGGCGTCTCTGGAATTCTCTCTTCAGGCTCAGCGGAGACTTCATGACTACAGCAGAAGCCATTTGAAGGATATGTGTAATTCTGTCATACTAAACAAATAATAGGCTCTAGGCAGCCAGAAATATTATCTTTTTTCCATATGCCCTATTGACTGTTGAAAATAACACCGGCACTAAAGTAATTATCTTTTCTCTAAGCTCATTCCCCCTTCTAAAGTTCCTATTATAAACTATGACATCACCATCTACTCAATCTCTCAAGCTCAAAAGCACAGACTTTACTCTTTGATTCTTCCTTGTCCCTCTATTCCACCCACATCTGCTTAATTTCTAAATTCTACAGCTTCTACCTTAGAATTCTTTCTCAGATGTATCATTATCTTCCCAGCCCCACTATCATCATCTCTTGACCAGATTATTACAATAGACTCCTAAAGAGTTTTTCTGCTTTTTAATCCATGTCCCAGGCTGCAAGCAGAGTAAATTTGAAGAAAAAAAAAATACAGGATTGATCTTATTAGTCACCAGTTCGAAACCCACGTATGGCTCCCCATCACCTCCACTATACAGGCCAAAAATGTTACCATAGCATACAATGACCCTTCACAGTCACTGGGCTCATTTCCAGTCTCATCTTTTGCTATGACTCCCTCAAATAAACCTCAGATAAACCCATTTTATAGAGACCACGGGGCACACATGCAATTTCATCCAACTGTGCTTCTGCACATGTGATTTTTTTAATGCCTAACCATTTTCCATGCTTTCTGCCAAAATCTTACTGATCCTTCAATACTCAGCCCATATTCCACCATCTTATGAAACGTCAAGTCCCATCATACTCCACAAAACTGGGTTAGTTCACAGTAACCATTTCTTTGGTTCCTCAACCATGCTTTGTAAATACTTAGAATGTGACAGTTATCTGGTTATCCATCTGTATTCCTCATTAGTCTATGAGCTGCTCCAGGGTAGTGATCTGCCTTCATTCATCTATATTATTATAGTTAGTACCTATCAGAGCATCTAACCAAAAGTCATTCTAAAACATCCACTTAATGTCTACTAACTATATTTTTCACATCTCTTAATGCAGAAGTGGGCACAAAAGTTCAGTAAATGCTTGTAGAGAAAATAATTCCTCTGACAGGTTCCAAGAAGCACCCACTTCATTCCAAATTCCTCTTAACAGCAAATAAAGTTATAACACATTTTCAAATTATTTGTTTAGCCAGAAATTGTTGCTGAACATTAAAAATTGTCTTATGTTTGTTTTATAATCAAGGCTATGACTATGTACATAAAGCAGAGCTATTATTTAAATAAAGTCAAGCAACAAAGGGGTTTCCCCGATGGCTCAGAGGTAAAGAATCTGCCTGCAATGCAGGAGACACAGGAGACACAGGTTCAGTCCCTGGGTCAGGAAAAGCCCCTGGAGGAAGAAATAGCAACCCACTCCAGTATTCTTGACTGAAGAATCCCATGGACAGAGGAGGCTGGTGGGCTACAGTCCATACGGTCGCAAAGAGTCAGACATGACTGAGCATGCTTGCAGACTTCAAGCAACGAAATGAAAATGAAAATAGATCAGTTATAATTTATAGATTTGGCATGTTTCTGTGCCCCCCCTCCACCTGCCCCAAGGAAATAATAGTAACAGGCATGGTTATCCTGGTAATCTGCCCCTCCCATTTAACCCAGACCAACCAGTGAAAATAATAATTCATTATTATGGATTTGTATGTGCTGTTTCTTAGGCATTGACTCATTTGATTTTTATAATAACCCTGATAAGCTGGCAGGGAGATTTTGCCATATTTCTTTGTCTATAAGATACCATAAATTATAAGATGAACTACAAATTATAACTTCTCACCAAAAAATAAATGTCATCTTAGATGAACCATGAGACTTTTTCTGATTTCAAAAACTTTAATCTAAGAAATCAAACGTTTGTCTTACACCTGAGGACATGTGGCATCTTTTGGAAAATGAAAATAACACCGATGTCCCATAGTTATTATGTAGGAAAGCCAGGGAGTAACTTGAATCTTTTTGATAGGTATGTCAGTCCTCTTTTAATTCTACTGAATTTTCCTAATGTCTATTCAATAGAATAATAATTTTGTAGGAATGTTAATGAAAGGGAAAAGACTTCTCTGCTTAACTCAATTGGAGAAGTTGAGTTAAAAACAAATAGGGTTCTTTACTGTGTGAACTTCTCATCACTTTTACTATGGTAATTAATGTACATACTAAGACAGGACAATACTACACAGCATCACACAAGATTACTTGACCATAGAACCTTTTTCTCACTCTTAAAATATCTTACGTAACTAATGCTTTAGACAATAGAGTTTGGAAAAACTATACTCTATACTAAACCAATAGAGATTGTCATCAGCCTTCAAAAGGCAGGAACCACAACTCCCAATCTGTTAACAGTCAACTTCAAAGATCATATATATGGTAAAGCAATAAGCAGTAGATCCTGTTGCTTAACTCTGGATCCAATTTGGCTCTTAACAGTGATAAAGTGAGACGTTCCATTCAAGAAAACCTGAGGAAGCAGCCATCAACATAGTCATATCGACCAAAGCAGAACTATCCTGACATATTGTGATATAACAAATACACCTGGAATCAGTTAAGACTCTCTAAAGTCAGCCTCCCACCAGCAATATGATATTTGCCTACCCTTTGAGACCAAGACCCAGTTTCCCCCTCAGTCAGTCTCTCCCATCAGGAAGCTTCCATAAGCCTCTAATCCTTCTCCACTAGAGGGCAGACAGACTCAAAACCACAATCACAGAAAACTAATCAATCTGATCACATGGACCACAGCCTTGTCTAACTCAATGAAACTACTAGCCATGCCACGTAGGGCCACCCAAGATGGACAGGTCGTGGTGGAGAGTTCTGACAAAACGTGGTCCACTGGAGAAGGGAATGGCAAACTACTTCAGTATTCTTGCCTTGAGAACCCCACAAACAGTATGAAAAGGCAAAAAGATAGGACACTGAAAGATGAACTCCCCAAATCGGTAGGTGCCCAATATGCTGCTGGAGATTAGTGTAGAACTAATTCAAGAAAGAATGAAGAGATGGAGCCAAAGCAAGAACAACACCCAGCTGTGGATGTGACTGCTGATGGAAGTAAAGTCTGATGCTGTAAAGAGGAATATTGCATAGGAACCTGGAATGTTAGGTCCATGAATCAAGGCAAAATTGAAAGTGGTCAAACAGGAGAAGGCAAGAGTGAACATCAACATTTTAGGAATCAGTGAACTAAAATGGACTGGAATGGGTGAATTTAACTCAAATGACCATTATATCTACTACTGTGGGCAAGAAAATCCCTTAGAAGAAATGGAGTAGCCATCATAGTCAACAAAAGACTCTGAAATGAGTACTTGGATGCAGTCTCAAAAACTACAGAATTACCTCTGTTCATTTCCAAGGCAAACCATTCAATATCACAGTAATCCAAGTATATGCTGCTTCTTCAGCTGAAGAAGCTGAAGTTGGTCAGTTCTATGAAGATCTACAAGAACTTCCATAACTAACACCCGAAAAAGATGTCCTTTTCATTATAGGGAACAGGAATGCAAAAGTAGGAAGTTAAGAAACACCTGGAGTAACAGGAAAATTTGACCTTCGAGTACAGAATGAAGCAGGGCAAAGGCTAAGAGAGGTTTGCCAAGAGAATGCACTGGTCATAGCAAACACCCTCTTCCAACAACACAAGAGAAGTCTCTACACATGGACATCACCAGATGGTCAATACTGATATCAGATTGATTATATTCTTTGCAGCCAAAGATAGAGAAGCTCTATACAGTTAGCAAAAACAAGACTGAGAGCTGACTGTGGCTCAGATCATGAACTTATTGCCAAATTCAGGCTTAAATTGAAGAAAATGGGGAAAACCACTAGACCATTCAGGTATGACCTAAATCAAATCTCTTACAATTATACACTAGAAGTGACAAATAGATTCAAAGGATTATTCTGATAGAGTGCCTGAAGAACTATGGATGGAGGTTCACGACATTATACAGGAGGCAGGGATCAAGATCATTCCCGAGAAAAAGAAATGCAAAAAGGCAAAATGGTTTTCTGAGGAGGCCTTACAAGTAGCTGAGAAAAGAAGAGAAGAGAAAGGCAAAGAAGAAAAGGAATGATATACCCATTTGAATGCAGAGTTCCAAAGAATAGCAAGGAGAGAAAATTAAGGCTTCCTCAGTGATCAATGCAAGGAAATAGAGGAAAACAATAGAATGGGGAAAACTAGAGGTCTCTTCAAGAAAATTAGAGATACCAAGGGAACATTTCATGCAAAGATGGACACAGTAAAAGACAGAAATGGTATGGACCTAATAGAAGCAGAAGATATTAAGAAGAGGTGGCAAGAATACACAGAAGAACTATACATAAAAAGGTCTTCATGACCCAGATAATCACGATGGTGTGATCACTCAACTAGAGCCAGACATCCTGGAATGTGAAGTCAAGTGGGCCTTAGGAAGCATCACTACAATCAAAGCTAGTGGAGGTGATGGAATTCCAGTTGAGCTATTTCAAATCCTGAAAGATGATGCTGTGAAAGTATTGCACTCAATATGCCAGCAAATTTGGAAAACTCAGCAGTGGCCACAGGACTGGAAAAGGTCAGTTTTCATTCCAATCCCAAAGAAAGACAATGCCACAGAATGTTCAAACTACCACACAGTTGCACTCATTTCACATGCTAGTAAAGTAATGCTCAAAATTCTCCAAGCCAGGCTTCAACAGTTCATGAACAGTGAACATCCAGATGTTCATGTTGGATTTAGAAAAGGCAGAGGAACCAGAGATCAAATTGCCAACATCCATTGGATCATCAAAAAAGCAAGAGAGTTCCAGAAAAACATCTACTTCTGCTTTATTGACTATGCCAAAGCCTTTGACTGTGTGGATCACAATAAACTGTGGAAAATTCTGAAAGAGATGGGAATACCAGACCACCTGACCCATCTCGTGAGAAATCTGTATTTAGGTCAAGAAGCAACAGTTAGAAATGGACACGGAACAACAGACTGGTTCCAAATCAGGAAAGGAGTATGTCAAGGCTGTATATTGTCACCCTGATTATTTAATTTATATGCAGAGTATATCATGAGAAATGCTGGGCTGGATAAAGCAGAAGCTGGAATCAAGATTGCCGGGAGAAATATCAATAACCTCAGATATGCAGATGACACCACCCTTATGGCAGAAAGTGAAGAAGAACTAAAAGCATTTTGATGAAAGTGAAAGAGGAGAGTGAAAAAGTTGGCTTAAAACTCAACATTCAGAAAACTAGTATCATGGCATCTGGTCCCATCACTTCATGGCAAATAGGCAAAATAGATGGGGAAACAGTGGAAACAGTGGCTGACTTTATTTTTTTAGGCTCCAAAATCACTTAAGATGGTGACTGTATCATGAAATTAAAAGATGCATGCTCCTTGGAAGAAAAGTTGTGACCAATCTAGATAGCATATTAAAACGCAGAGAAATTACTTTGCCAACAAAGGTCTGTCTAGTGAAGGCTATGGTTTTTCCAGTCGTCATGTATGGATGTGAGAGTTGGTCTATAAAGAAAGCTGAGCACCAAAGAATTGACGATCTTAAACTGTGGTGTTCGAAATTCTCTTGAGAGTCCCTTGGGCTGCAAGGAGATTGAACCAGTCAATCCTAAAGGAAATCAGTCCTGACTATTCATTGGAAGGACTGATGCTGAAGCTGAAACTCCACTACTTTGGCAACCTCATGTGAAGAGTTGACTCATTGGAAAAGACCCTGATGCTGGGAGGGATTGGGAGCAGGAGGAGAAGAGGATGACAGAGGATGAGATGGCTGGATGGCATCACCAACTCGATGGACATGAGTTTGAGTAAACTCTGGGAGTTGGTGATGGATAGTGAAGCCTGGCTTGCTGCAGTCCATGGGGTCGCAAAGAGTCGGACACAAGTGAATGACTGAACTGAACTGAACCCTTTGTGACAAAAATATCCTTGAAAATTTTCTGACAGATTTTTTCCAGTTGTTTCTCAGTAACAACTACAGAAATGTCTTACTTAGCTAGAAACTTTCATTCATCCATTCAACAAACAATCTCCATGAGCCTAGCATTGATCAGGCACTACCTGAACACTAGAGATACAACAGTAAGAAGGACAGATCCATCCCTACTCTCCTGAAGCCCACTGTCTAGTCTATGAAAGGTCGATATGCGAAATACAATCTAATAAACATGAGAGTCAAACCGGAACAGGCAGAGTGATTCACTGCGTAATTCATGCCCTCAGAAGTCTCAGTCTGAAATATCCCAATGAAGAATGCCACAGTAGAGCTAAGGGCTTCACCTGACGGGCTAACTGGCCCAGCACTGCTGTTCACCTTGTCAGCAAAGTGCTGCTCTTACCAATGCCACCCAATTACAAAGACAAATAAAAATATTTACCACAGCCAGAATTTTATCTTCACTTATGGTAAAGAGCAAACACTTAAAAATATATTTGCAGAAATCCACTTGTCAGGTCCCAATGAACAATTGTTTATTTCAAAGATCTTGGCATTTTCTCCCAGTTTAGTAATCCAATGGGCTCACCATAAGAAAATTAGAGATAGAAAAATACCTGCTAGACTGCTACCAATCTGTCTCTCTACCAGTGCCAAAAAGCAACAGAAGCACTGGGTCCCTCACAGCATTAAAGCATTAAACTGTACTCTTTCGCCTGGAGCTTTCTTTCCCTCATGTCATTCATATGCCACTTGATATGTTTCTCCATTTTTGTGCAGAAGGACCCATTACTCTAATAACTGGCTTCACTGATTGAACATTTTATATCCCTTTTACCCTTAAATGATCTGCTATAATTTTTTAGATATCTATAAACCAAGTGAACTCTCTCTCTCTCATTTCTATGAATTACTGTTTTTGCTCCTATCTCCATGTTATTTGCATTCTCACTTTTACCACCAGCTTTCATTTCTGATTCCAGAACTTTGAAGATGGCAATTTTAAAGGAGGATTATGGGCTAATGTATATATTTGTCAAAAAGGGCAGAGGGCAGTTGTCTGTGGGGTAAGCTGAAAATAATGTTTTCTTGTGCTTCTTATTTTCATCTGATGAAGCCATTCTAACTCAACACAGCAGGTTATGTTGAGTGTTTCTTGCTGAGAGTGATGGCAGGGGCTAGGCTTATCTAGTGATTCATGAGCTTCCTTAAATTCCAAGCTGAACATTGCTTAGGTTTTTGAGGATGGCTTTTACATAGGGATGACATGGATCAGAACAAACTCATCCATTTACAGTTAGCTGAGACAACTGAACTACAAGGTCCCATAACTAAGGTCGTTATTAACCATAATGTTGTATAATATGGTATGTGATTAAAAAATAATAGTAGTAGGTCTTATTAGTGCCTTATTATATCATATTATATCTTATTAGAGGAAGTTCTAGTGGGCTTGCATGCATACTTGCTAAGACACTTCAGTCGTGTCCAACTCTTTGCGACCCTATGGATTGTAGCCCACCAGGCTCCTCTGTCCATGGGATTCTCCAGGCAAGAATACTGCAGTGGGCTTCTATGCCCTCCTGCAGGGGATCTTCCTGACCCAGGGATCAAACCCGTGTCTCTTATGTCTCCTGCATTGGCAGGTGGGTTCTTTACTACTAGCACCACCTGGGAAGCCCTCTAGTGGGTTTACTCTTTGCCAAGCACTGTTACAAACACTTCATATCTATCAACTTATTTATGTCTCACAAATGCATATTATTTCAAAATCCCAATTTTATAGGTGGAGAAACTGAGGTACAGGGATATTTACCCATAATCACGGTTAATAAATGATGGAGCTTGGCTTGTGTCAGCGTTAACTGTTTCTAATTCACTTCTCTCCTTCCCTTCCCCTGCTAAGCTCTACATCATAGGCAACAACATTCCCAAGTTCCCCAGTCCTATGGCTTCTAATCAGGTTTGGGCAATGGGAGGAACTGATAGTAGAAAGAAGCTTGTATGGAAGGACTTGGGGAAAAGCCAGTCTCTCTCGTTCTCTCTGTCTCTTTTCCCCGCTTCTTCCTGTAGTATCTCTGGAAGCAGCTGTGCTTTACATACAGGTAGACAACTCTCCCTCAATAGTCCCTGGCCTACCTGAATAGCCTCTGCCTGGATTTTAACTTCAACCAGACAGCCTGGCTTCAAGGTTCTGGTCATACCACCTCTTTCCACTACCCATCTAGCCCTAGAAGTGGAAGCAGCTTTCTGTTGTTACTAATCTCTTAGTGACCTCGCCATCTCATGTTTGGTTTCTTAACAAGTCTATTACTCATTTAACCAATCCTTTATGTTAAATTCCTTTTAGTGAAAAGATCTAGAATAATTTTTTATATCTTGTCAAGACACTAACAGACAATGCTTTGAACTCAGTCTAGCCCCAGAGTCCCTGCACTTGAACACTATGCTACTTTACCCTTCCATAGAAGAGTTTCATTCATTCCATAGAGAGTTTTCCAAAGCATCTAAAAGATGAATAATTCAACCTGGAAGCTGACTTCTTTAAATTCTGCTTTGTCACAAGTAATCCGAAACTACCCTCAAGGCCCCATGCTAGACTGTAAGCTCTGTGAAGACAGCAATTGTGCATGTCTTGTCCATCGATGTATCCCCAGCACACTACACAATGCCAGGCACACAGTAGGTGCACAATACACGTTTGTTGCATCACCACCTGAAACCCACTTCCTTTTGTTCTTATGTAAATTTAAGAATTAAGTCTGTCTCATAATATTTACTCAGCATTTTATATCTATATCTATATATAGATAGATAGATAGAGATATAGACACACACACACACACAATATGTATGAATAGCAAAAATGGGTTTAGGAATCAAATTCTCTAGGTTCAAATCCCAGCTCTGTCATTCCCTACTAAATGAATTTGGGCATGTTGCTTAATCTTTATGACCTGCTGAAATAAGGACAATGTTGGGATCTATCTCATTGAATTCTTGTTAGAATTCAATGAGATAAGAAATGTAAAGAGTCTAGAATAGGCCTGGAACATGGTAATTACTCATTAAGTGGAAGCAAATGCTGCTATTACTGTTGTTGTTGTGTTGTTACTATTATTGTTACTATTGCTATTGCCATTATTATGTATTGTATTCCCTTTATGAAAGGAATGCTTGTGTTGGAACATTTCTTCAGGAGGCAGACTATTTTTAAATTCTTTTCTGCCAGTAAGAAGTTTCAGCCTTTGCTTTCTCCATGCCTCCCTGCTGTGCATCCTGAAAGTCTTTAAAACTGGAGTCCATTAAGTCTTTGAGCCTTACTGCCAGTGGAGACAACTGAATCATTTTACTTGTCCTAAGCCTGACACCATCCCACCATCCATACTATGGCATACTCCATGAGCCTCAACTTCCTGCTAAGTTTAGCTGGTACAGATAACTGGGATTCTGCTTCTGTTTCCAGTTGGCAGTAAGCCTCTCTGGTGGCTCTAGAGCCTGAATCTCTGACTCTGTGATTACCCTTTACTGACAGGGATATGATTTTCATGTTTTGCTTTCGACCAAATGGACCTTACATAACCACAGTGCTACCATATTTCTTGATATAGAGATAACCATTGTGTGGAAACTTCTGCTAATGAGCATCCACATACCATCTAATCATATTAGATGACCCTCCTCCTTGGAAATAAATGCTAATTAGGTCTGAACTTCCTACACTACTATGGACATTATGACATTAACTGCTAGCTCACTCTTTAGAAGCTATTATTAAACTGATTTAGTTCCACAGGCCTGATCATGTTCTCCTGGGATTATTTTCCTCCCTCACTAGTCCTCTAAAGTCCCAGAGGGATTTTTTTATTAATTAATTTATTTTAATTGGAGGCTAATTACTTTACAATATTGTAGTGGTTTTTGCCATACAATGACTTGAATCAGCCATGGATGTACATGTGTTCCCCATCCTGACCCTCCCTCCTACCTCCCTCCCCGTCCCATCCCTCATGGTCATCCCAGTGCACCAGCCCTGAGCACCCTGTCTCATACAATGAACCTGGGCTGGCGATCTGTTTCATATATGATACTATACATGTTTCAATGCTATTCTCTCAAATCATCCCACCCTCGCCTTCTCCTGCAGATTCCAAAAGTCTGTTCTTTACATCTGTGTCTCTTTTGCTGTCTTGCTTATAGGGTCATTGTTACCATCTTTCTAAATTCCATATATATGAGTTAATATACTGTATTGGTATTTTTCTTTCTAACTTACTTTGCTCTGTATAATAGGCTCCAGTTTCATCCACCTCACTAGAACTGATTCAAATGCATTCTTTTTAATAGCTGAATAATATTCCATTGTGTATATGTGCCACAGCTTTCTTATCCATTTGTCTGCTGATGGACATCTAGGTTGCTTCCATGTCCTGGCTATTGTAAACAGTGCTGCAATGAACATTGGGGTACATGTATCTCTTTCAATTCTGGTTTCCTCGGTGTGTATGCCCAGCAGTGGGATTGCTGGGTCATATGGCAGTTCTACTTCCAGTTTTTTAAGGAATCTCCACACTGTTCTCCATGGTGGCTGTACAAGTTTGCATTCCCACCAACAGTGTAAGAGGGTTCCCTTTTCTCCGCACCCTTTCCAGCATTTACTGTTTGTAGACTTTTTGATAGCAGCCATTCTGACTGGCGTGAGATGGTACCTCATTGTGGCTTTGATTTGCATTTCTCTGATAATGAGTGATGTTGAGCATCGTTTCATGTGTTTGTTCACCATCTGTATGTCTTCTTTGGATAAATGTCTGTCTAGTTCTTTGGCCCATTTATTGATCAGGTCATTTATTTTTCTGGAATTGAGCTACATGAGCTGCTTGTATGTTTTTGAGATTAATTCTTTGTCCATTGCTTCATTTGCTATTATTTTCTCCCATTCTGAAAGCTGTCTTTTCACTTTGCTTATAGTTTCCTTCATTGTGCAAAAGTTTTTAAGTTTAATTAGGTCCCATTTGTTTATTTTTATTTTTATTTCCATTACTCTGGGAGGTGGGTCATAAAGGATCCTGGTGTGATTTATGTCAGAGAATGTTTTGCCTATGTTTTCCTCTAGAAGTTTTATAGTTTCTGGCCTTAGGTTTAGATCATTAATCCATTTTGACTTTATTTCTGTGTATAGTGTTAGAAAGTTTCATTCTTTTACAAGTGGTTGAGCAGTTGCTAAAGAGATTGTTTTTTCTCCATTGTATATTCTTGCCTCCTTTGTCAAAGATAAGGTGTCCATAGGTGTGTGGATTTATCTCTGGGCTTTCTATTTTGTTCCACTGATCTATGTTTCTGTCTTTGTGCCAGTACCATGCTGTCTTGATGACTGTAGCTTTGTAGTATAGTCTGAAGTCAGGCAGGTTGATATCTCCAGTTCCATTCTTCTTTCTCCAGATTGCTTTGGCTATTCGAGGTTTTTGTATTTCCATACAAATTGTGAAATTATTTGTTCTAGTTCTCTGAAAAATACCACTGGTAGCTTGATACGAATTGCATTGAATCTATAGATTGCTTTGGGTAGTATACTCATTTTAACTATATTTATTCTTCTGATTCATGAACATGGTATATTTCTCCACCTATTTGTGCCCTCTTTGATTGCTTTCATCAGTGTTTTACAGTTTTCTATATATAGGTCTTTTGTTTCTAAAGAAACAAAATCAATCAATGTGATACACCACATTAACAAATTGAAAGATAAAAACCATATGATTATCCCAATAGATGCAGAGAAAGCCTTTGACAAAATTCAACATGCATTTATGATAAATCCTAAATCCTATGATAAACACCTAAAGGTACGTTTATTCCTAAGTATTTTATTCTTTTCATTGCAATGTTGAATGGGATTGTTTCCTTAATTTCTCTTTCTGTTTTCTCATTGTTAGTGTATAATGCAAGGGATTTCTGTGTGTTAATTTTATACCCTGCAACTTTACTATATTCATTGATTAGTTCTAGTAATTATCTGGTGGTGTCTTTAGGGTTTTCTATGTAGAGGATCATGTCATCTGCAAACAGTGAGAGTTTTATGTCTTCTTTTCTGATCTGGATTCCTTTTATTTCTTTTTCTTCTCTGATTGCTATTGCTAAAACTTCCAAAACTATGTTGAATAGTAGTGGTGAGAGTGGGCACCCTTGTCTTGTTCCTGATTTAAGGGGAAATGCTTTCAATTTTTCACCATTGAGGATAATGTTTGCTGTGGGTTTATCATATATGGCTTTTATTATGCTGAGGTATGTTCCTTCTATTCCTGCTTTCTGGAGGGATTTATCATAAATGCATGTTGAATTTTGTCAAAGGCTTCCTCTGCATCTATTGAGATAATCATATGGTTTTTACCTTTCAATTTGTTAATGTGGTGTATCACATTGATTTGTGAATGTTGAAGAATCCTTGCATCCTTGGGATAAAGCCCACTTGGTCATGATGTATGATCTTTTTAATATGTTGTTGGATTCTGTTTGCTAGAATTTTGTTAAGGATTTTTGCATCTATGTTGATCAGTGATATTGGCCTGTATTTTTCTTTTTTTGTGGCATCTTTGGTTTTGAAATTAGGGTGATAGTGGCCTCATAGAATGAGTTTGGAAGTTTCCCTTCCTCTCAATTTTCTGGAAGAGTTTGAGTAGGATAGGTGTTAGCTCGTCTCTAAATTTTTGGTAGAATTTAGCTGTTAGGACGTCTGGTCCTGGGCTTTTGTTTGCTGGAAGATTTCTGATTACAGTTTTGATTTCCGTGCTTGTGATGGGTCTGTTAAGATTTTTTCTTTCTTCCTGGTTCAGTTTTGGAAAGTTATACTTTTCTAAGAATTTGTCCATTTCTTCCAAGTTGTCCATTTTATTGGCATATAGTTGCTGATAGTAGTCTCTTATGATCCTTTGTATTTCTGTGTTGTCTGTTGTGACGTCTCCATTTTCATTTCTAATTTTGTTTATTTGATTCTTCTCCCTTTGTTTCTTGATGAGTCTGGCTAATGGTTTGTCTATTTTATTTATCTTCTCAAAGAACCAGCTTTTACCTTTGCTGGTTTTGGCTATGGTCTCCTTTGTTTCTTTTTCATTTATTTCTGCCCTAATTGTTATGATTTCTTTCCTTTTACTAACCCTGGGGTTCTTCATTTCTTCTTTTTCTAGTTGCTTTAGGTGTAGAGTTGAGTTATTTATTTGATTTTTCTCTTGTTCTGTGAGGTAAGCTTGTGTTGCTATGATCCTTCCCCTTAACACTGCTATTCTGAATCCCACAGGTTTTGGGTTGTTGTGCTTTCATTGTCATTCATTTCTATGCATATTTTTATTTCTTTTTTGATTTCTTCTGTGATTTGTTGGTTATTCAGAAGTGTGTTGTTTAGCCTCTATATATTTTTTTATAGTTCTTTTCCTGTAGTTGACATCTAGTCTTGGAATGATTTCAATGTTTTTTAATTTATCAAGGCTCGATTTATGGCCCAGGATGTGCTCTATCCTGGAGAAGATTCCTGTGCACTTGAGATAAAGGTGAAATTCATTGTTTTGGGGTAAAATGTCCAATAGATATTAATTAGGTCTAACTGGTCCATTGTATCATTTAAAGTTTTTGTGTCCTTGCTAATTTTCTGTTTAGTTGTCTATCCATAGGTGTGAATGGGGTATTTAAAGTCTCCCATTATTAATGTGTTACTGTTAATTTCCCATTTCACACTTGTTAGCATTTGCCTTACATATTGTGGTGCTCCTATGTTGAGTGCATATATATTTATAATTGTTATATCTTCTTTTTGGATTGATCCTTTGATTATATGTAGTGTCCTTCTTTGTCTCTTTTCACAGCCTTTATTTCAAAGTCTATTCTATCTGATATGAGTATTGCTACTCCTTCTTTCTTTTGGTCTCCATTTACATGAAATATCTTTTCCCAGCCCTTCACTTTCAGTCTGTATGTGTCCCTTGTTTTGAAGTGGGTCTCTTGTAGACAACATATATAGGGGTCTTGTTTTTGTATCCATTCAGCCAGTCTTTGTCTTTTGGTTGGGGCATTCAACCCATTTACATTTAAGGTAATTATTGATAAGTATGATCCCGTTGCCATTTACTTTGTTGTTTTGCAAGTTTATACACCCTTTCTGTGCTTCCTGTCTAGAGAAGATCCTTTAGCATTTGTTGAAGAGCTGGTTTGGTGGTGCTGAATTCTCTCAGCTGTCACTGGTCTGTAAAGCTTTTGATTTCTCCTTCATAGTTGGATGAGATCCTTGCTGGGTACAGTAATCCGGGTTGTAGGTTTTTCTCTTTCATCATTTTACGTATGTCCATTTCTTCTGGCTTCAGGAGTTTCTATTGAAAGATCAGCTGTTATCCTTATGGGAATCCCATTGTGTGTTATTTGTTGTTTCTCCCTTGCTGCTTTTAATATTTGTTCTTTGTGTTTGATCTTCATTAATTTGATTAATATGTGTCTTGGGGTGTTTTGCCTTGGGTTTATCTTGTTTGGGACTCTCTGGATTTTTTGGACTTGAGTGGCTATTTCCTTCCCCATTTTAGGGAAGTTTTCAACTATTATCTCCTCAAGTATTTTCTCATGGCCTTTCTTTTTGTCTTCTTCTTCTGGGACTCCTATGATTCGAATGTTGGGGCATTTGACATTGTCCCAGAGGTCTCTGAAGTTGTCTTCATTTCTTTTAATTCTTTTATCTTTTTTCCTCTCTGCTTCATTTATTCCCGTCATTCTATTTTCCACCTCACTTATCCTATCTTCTGCCTTACTTATTCTACTGTTAGTTCCTGCCAAAGTGCTTTTGATCTCAGTTATTGCATTATTCATTATTGATTGACTCTTTTTTACTTCTTCTAGGTCCTTGTTAAGCATTTCTTGCATCTTCTCAATCCTTGTCTCCAGACTATTTTTCTGTATCTCCATTTTGTTTTCAAGATTTTGGATCATTTTTACTATTATTATTCTGAATTCTTTTTCAGGTAGACTCCCTATCTCCCCCTCTTTTGTTTGGTTTGGTGGGCATCTATCATGTTCCTTTACCTGCTGAATATTTCTCTGCCTTTTCATCTTGTTTAGAGTCCTATGTTTGGCATAGCCTTTCTGTATGCTGGAAGTTTGTGGTTCCTCTTTATTATGGAGGTGCCTCCCTGTGGGTGGGGTTGGACAAGTGGCTTGTCAAGGTTTCCTGGTTAGGGAAGCTTGTGTTAGTGTTCTGGTGGGTGGAGCTGTATCTCTTCTCTCTGGAGTGCAATGAAGTGTCCAGTAGTGAGTTCTGAGGTGTCTGTGGGTTTGGTGCGACTTTTTGCCACCTGTATTTTAATGCTTAGGGTTATGTTCCTGTATTGTTGGAGAATTAGCATGGTATGTCTTGCCCTGAAACTTGTTGTCTCTTGGGTGGAGCTTGGTTTCAGTGTAGGTATGGAGGCTTTTGGATGAGCTCTTGTCTCTTAATGTTCCCTGGAGTCAGGAGTTTTCTGGAGCTCTCAAGTGTTGGATTTAAGCCTCCTGCCTCTGGTTTTCAGTCTTATTCTTACAGTAGCCTCAAGATTTCTCCATCCATACCTCACCGATGATACATCATCTCCTTTCAAAGACAATGGGCTGCCTTTCTGGGTGCCTGGTGTCCTCCACCAGCGTTCAGAAGTTGTTTTGTGGCATTTTCTCAGGGTGCAAATGATCTTTTGATGAATTTGTGGGGGAGAAAGTGGTCTCCCCGTCCTATTCCTCTGTCATCTTAGGACCACCCCCCCCCCAGTGGCCTCACTTATAAGGATTATAACAGTGTTCATCCTGGAATTATATGCAATTAGTACACCCCACACATATTACAAATGAGAATGCTGGATCTATTGGACCCAAAATCTGCTCATTTGGTAATTTTTCTGCATTCCTAATTCTTTCACTCATTTAGCAAATATTTATTGAGCACCTCCTATGTGAAGTCTATTAGGAATAGGTGATAGAGTGGTGAATAAAACAAATCTAGAACCTCAAGGAGCTTACATTCTGCTGGGTTGAGGCTCAATAGGATAACCTTCTACAAGATTTTCAGGCCCTCTCTTATTCTCTCTGCTGCTGCTGCTGCTGCTGCTAAGTCACTTCAGTTGTGTCTGACTCTGTGTGACCCCATCGACAGCAGCCCACCAGGCTCCTCTGTCCCTGGGATTCTCCAGGCAAGAATACTGGAGTGGGTTGCCATTTCCTTCTCCAATGCATGCATGCATGCTAAGTCACTTCAGTCATGTCTGACTCTGTGTGACCCCATGGACAGCAGCCCACCAGGCTCCTCTGTATTCTCTCTAGTGTTCTAGAAAATTATTTCAAAGATCACTTATCACTAATCTACTGGCTCCCACAATGATTCCCTTGTAAATAAATTTTGTTGTGATGATAACATCAGGAGTAAAACTGATGAACACCCTTACCATCCACACACCCACAAACCCACAACCACACACTAAGTTATCAGTGATAAGGAAAAATAATTATTCCACTGAAAGCTATGCTGCAAAGTGTCAAAGTGTCTATAGATTTGGTTCTATTTGAGAATGGGAGGACTAATGACCAGGTTAATTGGGCTCATCAAGCCAGACATTTGATGACATTCTGTAAGTTAGGAAAACAAAATGAGTGTGATATAAGATCAGCCTTCAGATTAGCAGTTGCCCTGTCTAATCGAGCTCACAATTATTCTGAATGTCCAATCCAATCAGAGTTACAAGAAAGACCAGAAAAATCTTCCAAGAGGCAAAGACCCCATCACTTCCTCTTGTTTGCATCTGTCATTGTCAACAGGTAATTAATCACCAGGTTCCACCTCAGTGCTACAGGAATTTTTCTAATGATTTATTATATGAATAAATAAGGAGAAAATTCTCCAATGACATAATATGCATAATATATATTTTAATTGGAAGGCAATTTAGATATTTATTTAGGCCATGTTCATGTGCAAGTTATTTCTAATGATGGAAAGCTGCTTTGGTGGAACTAATTATAATAAATTATAAGTGACAGTTGCAAACATTAGGTGTTCAGTGAAAGTGATCAATAGACCAAAAGCCAAGCTTAAACATAGTTGCAAATGCTTTATATGAATTTCTTATGGAATTAAAAAAGGACCTCCTTTATGTTGTTATATGAGAATGAGTCCTCTAAGCCAAGTGCAGTAAGATCTTCTCAACATTCATAAAGCTGCCTTAAGATACAGATGTATGTGCACCAGGAATGGGATTCTGTCCTGTCCCAGAGTGTACTTAATACTCCAAAGAATTGAGGGTATTAAGGCAATGTTGAAATATACCAAATAAACTTCACTTTTCTTATAAATCAATTTTATCCTGGTACAAGAAGTGCTGGGCTTGATAGAAACCAGTTAGATGAAAATTTAATTTCACAAATTTTTCATTTATTCTCACTTTCGTTGTCAGTGAGAAAAGAAAACAGGTCAATTTCCATATAAGCACAAATCAAAGCCAACAGAAATGTACTTAGAATCATGCAAAGGCCATTGAAATATGGGCTGGACAAGTAGAGTCCTTACTGTCCAAAATAATCTTGCTCAACCTGAAGCCATTTTTTTTTGCTTCAGACCATATCATCACAGATCCTGGTTGTGTGCACTGTAAAATGTTCCAGGGTCAGTAGGACCTTCCACTTTTGCTTGATATTTTGAAACCAGGGACCACACTGAAAACAGGCCATGCACAGAAATGCTGGTTCCTAGACTGCCAGCAAATGTCCTGGGTATAGTTTAAAATGGTGTGTTTCCTTAATTTAAAAACTGCAAGAGGCATAGCAAATAATTCAAACGTTCTCCTATCACCACTCAGTTTATGAATAATGCATCAAAGATATAAATGAAGCCACCCATGTAGTGCATCTCTTCCTGCTCCTATTCCCTCTCTCCCTCCCCAGAAGTAAACACTATCACAAACTTGGTGTTCACTATTTCCATGCATGTTTTATACTACTCTGTATACAAATGTATCTATAACAACATAAAATATTGTTTTGTGCTTGATGATATCACACTGTATTTTTCCATAAATTCTGTTCTTTTATTCACTCAACATTGTGGCTTGTAAGATTCATCCACATTGATGTGCATAGCTCTAATTGAAACATTTGTACTTCTGTAAGTACTCCATTGTATTCATATATCCCAAGTTTATCATCCGTTCTCCATAGATGCACATTCTGATTATTTCTACCTTTTTGTTATTACAAACAAGGTTGCTGTGAGCATGTTTACTAAAATTCATGTTCGAGAGTTTCTCCAAGGTATACATTTAGGCATGGAATTTTGGTTGTAGGGTATACACACATCTCCAGCTTTACCAAGTAACGCCAAATTGTTTTCCAGAGTTAATGTACCACCACTAGCACTGCCCACCAGCAATGTAAGAGGGTTTCAACTGCATATTTTTCAAAAGTTCGTTTTTTCCTCAGAAAGTTATTCCTTTGAAAAAAGAATTTACAACATGGTCCCAGGCCAGTCAGCTGGATTAGCCGGTGTTCACCTGGGGACACAAATGGATCATTTCAAGCTCCTAATTCTCATTTCAACCAATCTCAGGACAAAATGGTGAAGCACATGACATGCATCTTTGGTAAGTTCTACAGCCCCTTCTGCACTTGCAGCTCCCAGTGATTTGATGTCTCTCATTGAGTACAGCCATAGCATTACCAGCCACTACTTTATGCTCTAGCCAGTTCCCATTCTCATCACATCTTACCTGCCAATCTCTGACTCATTCATTTATTCATTCAATAAATATATATACTGAGTGCTTAACATTTGTTAGACACTATATAATGGGATTTAAAATAGAAGGGAAGGGTCAGAGTGGACAAGACTGGTACCTCTTCTGCCTTATGTTCTTTTTGTCAGAAAATGTTCTTCTGCCACTTCTTTTTGTCAGAAAATCTGAAAATTAAAGCAAAATAAGAAAAGAATGAGTATTAATTGAACACCTGCTATGAGCTAGTGTGTCTGTGGCTGAAAATGACTTGTTCACTGTAGTATATAACATACTTGTACAGTAACAATGGCTGTTATCAATGACCCAAAAGAAAGCGAGTAGAAATTGAGCTGTCATTTATTGAGCATCAATGTGTTCCAGGCACAAAGATGCTATATCCTTTTAATTCTACAACAGTACTCTGATGTAAACAGTGTAATTATTTGCAATTTGCAACAGGGAAACTGAACCACAGAGAAAATCAGTGATCTGCCCAAGAGGCTGACCTAAAATTCAAATCCTAATCTTACCCCACTAGTCCAAGGCATCTTATGGCTGATGGCAGGAATTTTAAATATCATGAACCAGACAAGGAAAACAGTTTCCCATTCCAAGCCATTATATGCAGGCTAGACAGACAGGATTCAATTTGCTGATGTGATTTTTGCCAAGAAAACATCAAAGGAATCTTTAATCACTGTGAGTGAGCTAAGGTCCCATTGTCTGTTATAGATGGTGCCTCCCTCAGGACAAGGTCGTGGCATGGAAGTCTGATTCACTGCCTAGTCTCATTTCATGTCATAAGAGCTAAACACTATTATCTCTGAGTTCAGGTTCCTTCCACAAGAAATCTCCCTAATGTCTAAGAATGAAGGGTAAAGGCCAAGGTGGAACTAGCTGTGAGGCCATAGGCAGTGTCTGAATCCTCTTTTCAATGTACAGGACTGCTCTGGATTCAGCAACCCCAAGGAAAACTGGATGAGAGAAATAATGACATTATGGAGTCAATCCCAGATCAAAGAATAGCATCTGGCAGCAACCCAGTTGCCACTGAGAATCTAGAGGTCAGATCTCAGTTTAGAAGTCACCTCTTCAGGGAAGTCTTCCCTCACCACCCAGGCTCAGGCTTGTTGACCTTCTTGTATGGCTTCACAGAACACTGTGCTTCACAGACCATAACACTGACTGTCACTGTATGTTGTTTAGTTACCTGCTTGTCTCTTCCATCAGAATGGTGAGATCCATAAGATAAGGAACCATATTTATCATTTCACTTTTACATTTGCAGTGACTAACATAGTGCTCAGATGCTCAGTCATGTCTGACTCTTTGTGACCCCATGGACTGTAGCCAGGCTCCTCTGTCCATGGAATTCTCCAGGCAAGAATACTGGAGTGGGTTGCCATTTCCTCCTCCAGGGGATCTTCCTGACTCAGGGATCAAACCCAGGTCTCTTATGTCTCTTGCATTGGTCAGTGGATTCTTTACCACTAGTGTACCTGGGAAGCCCCGACTAACATAGCGGCTGGTACAAAATAGGTACTCAGTGGGTGTTTGATCAATAAATTAATGAATATACACATGAAATTAGGACTAAAAAATTCATTCTCCTTTCTTAGAAGAAAAGACTCAGAAGTGGTCTGACTGAAGCATTACAAGATACGGGAAGGCAGGACCCCTCAGACCCACAAAACATCCATAACATTTAATCAGCATTTGCCCTGTGCCAGGCACTGTTCTAAGTGATCTTATATTTATTGACTCATTTAACCCTTACAAAAATCCTATGAGTTGGCTGCTATTATTATCCTTATTTAATAACTGAGGAAATTGAGACATAGAGAGGTCGAATATCCAACCCAAGGTCACTCAGCTAGGAAGTACTGGAACTGGGATTTGTACCCAAACAATATAGACTTCACATATGTTCTCTTCATCATAACCTGGGTAAACCATGAAAGTATAAAGGTCTTTCTTGACTTTTTGCCCCCAGATAAAGCGCTGATAACTCAAGAACTACTGTCTTTTCCTCCGTGTAGGCACCAAAATCTTTATGAGACCAGACTGTGTATTCCTTGAAAAACTTAACCCTGTCTCATGGATCTATACTCCTAGCCCTAATATGTTTTGGCTGTTTTGAAAATGTGTCATGCTAAGTTGACAAGAAGACCTGTAGTTGAATCAGACTATATTGTTTCTTGGGTAAATTATCTTAGATTAGGCTCTGGTGCTAGAAAAAACTGGGTTTGAACACCAGCTCTAACATTTACAAACAAGAAGGTATTACACAAATATTCAAACCCTCTAAATATAAATTTCTCATCTGTGAAGAGCTACTAATAGTATCAATCTCAAAAAATGTTCTGATCGCCAAATGTGATTAACCATGTAAAATGCTTAGTGCAG
The DNA here is from genome assembly GCF_033118175.1 of Dama dama. Lineage (NCBI taxonomy): Eukaryota > Metazoa > Chordata > Mammalia > Artiodactyla > Cervidae > Dama > Dama dama. The sequence goes on from NC_083714.1 coordinate 26,338,739, forward strand.
TGCCTGGCACAAAGGGGATGTTCAACAAATGTCAGTGTTATCAGTGTTATCTATTCATTTTCTTCCTCAGAAAAAGGGGAGTCCTACTACACATGTCCCAGGATTGTTGTGAGGACTAAAGGAGATAGGGAGAGTATTCCTGGCAATTGGTTATCTCACGCTATTGTGTCCCTCTTGATCCCATTTTCTCTTCCTTCACTGGGATTTCAACTGGAGACTTACCTCTAAACTAAAACTACTTTTTAAAAGGTCATCTGTAACTTCCAAAATGTCAATTCTAATGTTCTTTTCTCAAGTTTCATCCTACTTGCCCTGTCTGCTACATTTTTTCATTATTGACCGCTCCTCTGTCTTATATTTCTCCCCTCTAGTTCACTGTAAAATTGCATTCTGTTGCTGCTGCTTCATAGAGAGATATCTCTTATACTAGAAGCTCCTCTATGCCAACCACTTCAGCAGGCACTTGCCAATGTTCTAGTCCTGGCACGCACCACTTCCCACTGAGCCCACTCTTGATGGGCAATCACATCTACTCCTGTAACTACAAGAGCTCATTCTGTGTGGATGAGCCCCAAATTTATGACTCTGACCTTAACCTAAACTGAGCTTGAGTCCTTCATCTCTATTTCTTGCTGGATGTCAAGTCTGACAATCTCCTCTTTCCTCCTCCCTAAACCAATACTTCCTCCTATGTTTTTGTTTGTTTTCAATTAATTGTCTTACCACTCTCCTAGGCCATCAGAGCTTGAAACCCTAGTAATCGCTTTCTTTTGTAGCCCTTATTATTTCTTGTTCAAACCAGAACAATAATTATCACATAAGCCTCACTGATTCCATTCTCAAACTGCTCTACTCCATTCTTCAGCTGACTCCAGTTTCATAGACCTAATAATAAAGCCACTCCCAGGTCTCAGAGAATCCATAGACTTAACAGTGACAAAATTAATATTTCAAATATCTTAACCCAGCAATCTTGCCTTCAAAGTCCTTTACCAATTCAACCCCATTCTAAACTTAATATTATTCCCCTTGGCATTTCCCAAAGCTGACATAACTTTACCGCAGAATTTTATGTTTAAGTCATGCTCTCTGCTTGGACTGTCCTGCACAAGTCCCCCTTCTTTCAAAGACATCCATGTTTCAAAAGCACTCTCATCCATTATGGGCTTCCGAGGTGGTGCTAGTGGTAAAGAATTTGCCTGCTAATGCAGGAAACACAGGAGATGTGGGTTCGATCCCTGGGTCAGGAAGATCCCCCGGAGGAGGAAATGGCAACCCACTATAGTATTCTTGCTTGGAGAATCCCATGGACAAAGGAGCCTGGTGGGCTACAGTCCATAGGGTCTCAAAGAGTCAGACACAACTGAGTGAGCTCATCCTTTAAGCTCCTCTAATATTCTACCTCAACCACATGGCCATCTTAAAAGGCCTCAGTGAAAATTCCTGCCTTTTCCTTATAATCCAATAGTACCTATTTTTCAGCATTGTTATGGAGCTTTCCATAGTCCAACTTATAATTATTTAGATATAGATCTTTCTCATGGACTGGATTATAAGTTATTTGAGGATAAACACGATGCTCTGTTTTTACCTATAAATTGTCCATAGAATCCAACATAGGGTTTTACCTATAGTATGAACTCAGTAAGAATTGTGTGTGTGTGTGTGTGTGTGTAGGTTTTAGTGGAACTGGGTCTTATATAATCTGAACCTCCATGAATTCTGCAATCCTTCTCATCAAGGAAATCCATGGAACCTCATGTGCTCTCTAAATGAGTAGACTTCAGAAACCTACTTGAGCTCCAGAACCCACCCAGTGAAAGGTGTGGGCAAGGGACTGAACTCATAAACCTCTGACTCACTATTAGCAGCCTATAAATATCAAGTAATTCAGTCACATAATTTGAAAATTTGGAAAAGCCATTAGTTGAGATAATCTTAGGATTCCAAGGGGCCTAACTCATTGCAGCCTTAGACAAATGTATTAACAATGTCTGTATATAAAGCACAGAGGGCAGCCTGTCATCATGGGCTTACCATCATTAATTCACCCATCAAATTACAGTGATACCATTATACTAAGCATTAATAATTCTCAGCATAATAACAGTGATAACAGCAGGTAGTTTTTCAAAACTATTACCCATGTTTCAATAACACATCTTGAATATTGCACTTAAAGCAGTCTCCTGAGTAGAGATGGAAATGGAAATATTCTGATAATAACAGTTTATAGTAATAATAGTTTAGAGCTCTAGCTTGAAGTTGGCTGTGTATGTCTTTTATTTTTGAGTCTTTGGGTAATACCATTTATGGAATCTCATTTTTCAAAAGTACTAGACTAAGCTGATCTCACTTGATAATGCTGTAGTCATAGAGTGGCTACAGTCCAAGCAGCTTCTAAAAATCATAGAGCCTCAGAAATGTCATTGGCCCCCAAAATAACAAACAAAAATGTATGACAGAACTTTACCTGTTAAAAGAGTCTGCTCTATACCAATAAACCACTTAAGAATGGACAATTCACAAGAAGTACTGAGGTTCAGTAGATAAAAACAACACATTGAGAGTCTGTCAAAGCTGGGTTTGAAACCTTGGCTTGGCCACTTCTGTTTGGCAAGTCACTCAATATCCCTGGTCCTAAGCTTCCTGTAAGATGGAGCTAGTACACCTATCCCATCTTGTTGGGGGAAGGGGAGGGGATTGTGACATAATATGCATAAAGTTCTCTGACATATGAGGAGCACACACTGCATGATAGTATTCTCATTTTGAGTTGGTCTGCAGTATAAATAAGCCCAAAGATGTGAACCCTGATCTCTATATGGCTCAGTTCATACAATCTTGGTTTTATCCAACAAACTTCTTCCCCTGAGCCAGTCTGAAAAGTCCCTGCCACTTTGGAACTCACGGTGTAGAGGGCCTTGGTGAGAGATGGCTACGGTATAGTATGATAAATGCTATGATAGTGTGTACATACTACAGGAGCACATAGAGAAGGTTTCTTGGAGGAGATGGGACCTACGTTTAGAGTACCTATTTCCAGGATGGACAAAAGGAAAAAGAAGCTTTTGCCAGAGGAGACACATGAGCAAAGATTAGCTGATTTTTCTCTTGTAACAAATTGTACTACCAATCCTGCTCAGTGCCTTGTGATTCCTGTAGACAGAGAAAGAATAGCTGGATCAAGAGAAACTCATCTTGTTCCTGGGAAAATAACTTAGACCCTTCACCCTTCTCACAGGAGGAGGAGCTTGTGGGCATGATCTCTGTGTAACTAGGATAGCAAATTATTTACTTAGGGTTCTCAAAGTCCTTCCAGATGCCAATAAACATAGAACTTCATGGGGAAAAAAAGACAAAAGCCACATTAGCTGGGCTTAGTAAATTGACATTTTCAACATACTAAAGTTTAGCTCTAGAAGATTTTAGCATTCATGGAGATTTGGGCTTCCTGGGGAAATGACTCTGTGGGTCTGACTCAGGAGAATGACCTTTGCCAGCTGTCAACTGCATCAAAGAGCTTTTTCAACCTGTGTGAGGGGATTACAGATGTGCTGAAATACTGACCATCTCCAACACTCAGCAGACCAGGAGGGCTTGGGGCAGCCAGAGCCCTGGACTTTTCAACTCTGGCTGTGAGAAGTCCTTTCCTTTCACTCCATAAGAAAATAATACCATTCTTTATGCCATGACAAGAAAGTAATGGAGAAATTCTGCTATGGGGTTCCTTCTCTAAAGGAACTTCTCGAAAGCAATGCCAGCCTGAGCTATATTGGTGCTAGAGCTCAGGGCATCATCATCATTGTCACCAGTGGTATTTCTATTATTAAAACTGATGCATTCTCTATTCTGAAAGAGTCACTTAGCTTCCCCCAAACATCTTGCTCTGCTCCTAGGGCAGCGTGATGATCAGAATGAATGTCATGGGATTACGATTCATAAGATAGAGAAGAAAATCCGTCTTAGTCACAAGTCATTGTGGGCTGCAACTAATTTCAGAAAGTGAGCATTTATTTAAAGTGGGTATTAACCTGTCACCATATGAAGAAGCTCTAAATAAGTCTGTGCATGTATGTGGAGGCAACATGGAGCAGTAGTCTCCCACTACCCAAGAGCAAATAAATACTCTGGCTAGGAAGAGAATGATGAAAACAGAGGCAAGAAATCATGAAATCCCTTTTCACTGCCCTTTCTCTTCTACTTAAAACAAAACCAATTGGTCATCCTTTCCATGCATCATGGTTTGGGCTTTAATTTTTTGGGGGGGGCCAAATGTTTATATCAAGGGCCATTTGGGGAATGTTTCAGATGGGTCAACTTCCAGGGCAGACTCCCAGCAGAAATCTTCTAATTGGCTGTCAGTGAGTCACTTTTATGCACAATCATTTCTTTCAAACTCTTTCCACTCCAGTAACACGGCCTCTCTACAACAGCCCCCACATACGTTGGAAGTGTAGGTGTGGGAATGGGAGTAGGAGGGCTGGAAACCACACTGAAGTGGTGCTCCAACAGTTGTGAATAGTCTCAAAATGTTTTCACCATGAACGTGCTTCAGTCATGTTAAGACAGTCAAAACAGTTTGACAAGTTTCTGTTTGACTCTGGTCTCGGCTACTGTGTTCATGACCTGATTAGCTAGAGCCTAGTAGGGATTGACAAGAGTGGCAAATCCACCGAGACAGCTTTCTGCAAAGGGAATTTATGGCTGTGTAATACTGTGATTAACCCTAAGCACCCACAAGCTGTTACCCAGAACACAACTCCTTCTTCAGAGCCAAGGAAAGCAGAAGAATGAAGTCAAACATTTTCTGCATGTAAATATGTCCACCCTTCAGACACATTTGCTTGTCTTTGAATATGAGTTTATCATTGCCAATGGGAATCTGGAGCTGAATTTGAATCTTGGCTCTGCCACTGAATAGCTGTGTGATGCTGAGTGAGGTACTTAACCTCTCTGAGTCTCATACCTTTATATGTAAAAATCTGACCATTGACCCCCACCTCCAAGGATGATTGTGTTTACATGTGAAAACAGCACAGTGCCTAGTTCACAGTTGGCAATCAATACATGTGGACTTCCTTCCTTTCCTTGACTAAAATATTTGAATTATGACTTGTCACCATTACTAGAACAAGACATACAATATAGAGGTCACTTGAGGTCCAAACTTCATGTCCTATGCAGTATGCCAAAATGATATCACAGATCTTAAAAGTTCTCTCTACCAACAAGTCAAAGCCGGTTTTCTCAGCAGGATGCAATCGGCCACCACATCTGTCATCCATAGGAAGTTACCTCTAGAACTTAAATATTCTTTTTGGAGGCTCTGGGGCATTGATCTCTGAAGATGAGATATCTGAGCAGAATTCTTTTACACTATGTTTGCACATGCAGCACTTAGCCTTCTTAATGGTCTTCCCTCCACTGCTACTGACTAACTGATCCTCTGGCACCTTAGTGCCGACAAATGCCCTTGCTCTTGAAATACCTTAGACTTCCAAATCATATTGCCTGGGGAGCTGGAGTGCTGAGAAAGGAAATAGGGTATGACAGAAAATTAAATTGAGCCCATATTTCCTCATTATTGGGATTGTTATCTTTAAGGTTGAGATGCCAATAACCCCTGAGACTGAATTAAGCCCCTCTTCTCTCTCTTAGCCTTGCTTTTGCTTATCTCATTTAAGTACTTACCTTATTGTATTGTTATTAACCTTTGAGATCCTTTGGGTCAGGAACTATGCCTTGAAGTTTGTCATAAACTCAGCAACTAACATAATGCCTGGCATGTGATGGGTGCTCAGCTAATATTTGCTGAGTGAGAGCATAAATGAATGAGTGTTGGCAAAACAATTTATAAATGCTTTCACCAAGACCCTCAAGAGCTTCATAGTCTCATCCTAATCTTCATAGGCTCATTCCCAATCTTTTCCCAAAAGTACAAAATCAAATAGGGGAAATAAAGCTTTATCTTCCCTGAAAAAAATAAAGTAACTATGACAAGAGCCCTAACAAGCCAACTGTGCTTACTGACTCCCAGGTAAATATATACAGTCCATTATTTAACATCAGGAAAAAGAAATAACTGAAACCCATATGCTTGGCAATCCCAGGTGTGTGCCATTTTACATTTACAGCCTCCCTTCTCACTGTTCCTTGGCCTGAATATACATTGCAAATATGCTATCTTCTCTACGTCTGATGTGCAATGCCAAGCCCACTAAGAATGAATGATTCCCCCAAGCTACTGAGCCTGCAATCCTCAGCTGAATGGCGATACAATGAATCTGATAGCAGAGGTCCAAGAGGCAGGCTATGTAAGAGCTTCAAATGAGATTATTGTATACAAGACATCCAGCACCGTCTTGGCACAGAAGTGTTTGATATATGCGCATTGAGTGGCCTTAACCTCTCAAATAGTTCCTCAATGCATCTTCAAAGATCCAAAACAGACTCACATACCACATTTCTTTCTTCATGGTTCCTCTTTGTTGTTATTCCAATCCTCAAAAACAGGTTACTAGACAAACCACAATTGTATAAAATGCCAGTTCATCCACTTTTTTCCAGCCCCTCCCCAGGGCCCTTCCTTTGTTAACCAATGAAGTATTTTCTTTTGAAGAGTTCACTGCCCTTCCTACCAGAGACTTTGCAGTTTTCAACAATCTATTATAGTTTTATTTGTCTTAAAAGGAGCCAGAATTCCATTTTTTTTCTTAAGAATGTTTAAAATCATATTGAAGCAAAACGGTTGATTTGAACAAAGCTATCCGCAGCATTTCCTTGCCTACCATGTGTTGTTGCTTCTAACCATACCAACTCCACCTGAATTCATAATGAAGATGTCTCTGCCACCAATTTGCACTTACTTTCCCTTCTCTTGGCCTCTGCTGGTGCTTGCTATACAATGCCCACAGCTAAGCCCCAGATTCCAATTGCATAGTTTCTTGGAGATGTCAAGTTTCCTCAGATTGCGTGCCTGCTAAGTCACTTCAGTCGTGTCCAATTCTTTGCAATCCAACGGACGGTAGCCCACTAGGCTTCTCTGTCCATGGGATTTCCAAGGCAAGAATACTGGAGTGGGTTGCCATTTCCTTCTCCAGGGGATCTTCCCGACCTAGGGATCAAACCCGCATCATCTGTGGCTCCTGCACTGCAAGGGGCATTCTTTACCACTGAGCCTCCAGTGCTTGTTTTTCTTTTGCTTTAGAATTTCAATACTAACACATTGCCTGAGGATAGTTCTTGGACCAAGTAAGAGTTTATTACATCCTGTTGAATGAGCACATGATCTTTAAGTTTGATCTGTGAAATGGGTGTGGCTTAGGGAAGGATGGCTCCGTTCTCCTTGTAGTCTATCCTCACTGTAGCTGCTTCCCTCCCATCTGGTGGCTTTGAGCCCAAGGAAACACCCTCCATGCTGTTCTACCAGGCTACACAGAACTGGGAAGATACAGCTCTCTTAGACGGTTTTCTTTCCAATATGGAGGTTTAGCAAGAAAGCCAAAGAAACAGCCACTCTGTCCCACTGAGTTTTCTTGTTCTCCTGCCTGCAAAAGACATAATTTCCTCAGCTAAATATTCTAATATATCCAGCACCCAACAACATTAAAATAGGAAAATGTATTGCCTTAATGGGAAAGGGGGGCATTTTTAGTTAACATGAAAAAATAACTTAGTAGCCAATGAAATACATTTGGACTATGAAGGGAAACAAGTGCATCTATATTAAAGGGATAATGGGAAAAAAACATTTTAGAAAGCACCATTTAAAATTAGACCAGTACTTGACACCAACCATTTTATAGTCAAACTAAGAGAAAGGGACTATTTAATAACAACATTTGTTTTTCCCTGTGTGATGCTCCTACATGCTATTGGAGCTGACTAAAGAACTGGGGAATGCCACAAAAGAGTGCCTCCTATCTGACACTGCTCTAAAAGTTTCTAGGGAAATCTGATGATGTGTTGGAACTTTCCAAAGATAAAACTACTACAGTAAGGCAAAGAGGATCCAAGGAGTTTTGAAAACTGCTTAGTAAAGGAGAAGTAATACAGACAAACAAACAAAAAACCATTATCTCATTTACAATTTATAATAACTCTATGAGATAGGTACTATTATTACATTAGAGATGAGGAAACTAAAGTTAAGAAAATCAAGGGTGACTAGAATTATAAGAAAATGTTATATTACTTAATTTTCTCCATTCATTCTATAAAAGTACAAAGTAGAATCAGAGAGGGAAGGTGTTTTTAATAAAGCCACACAGCTGCTAAGTAGCAAGGACAAGACCTGAATGCCTCTGACTCTTAGTCTGGTGGTCTATGACGGTTTCAAACTCCCTTTCTCTCTATCTCAAATCCAAACCTTCCACCTCACATTTGTCCCTTTACTTTTATCTCCAACTTGTCTGTGGAATGTAATTTAATATTGTATCTTGTATTCATCCATTTTTTTTCAAATAGTATATATTGAGTGTCAGGGCTGTTCTACGCACTGGACCCTAGAATAGAGAATAAAATAGATAAAACAGAATTCTAATTCTGGTGGCATTTATAGTCTAGTGAACAACACAGACATTAAAGAAATTATCATCAAATAAATAACCACCAACTCTGACTGCAGTTAGGAGTACTAGGGTATATAAGTATATGGATGTGTGATTGTGTGCTCAGTTGTGTGTGACTCTTTTCAACCCTATAGACTGTAGCCCACCAGGCTCTTCTGTCCATGGAATTTTCCAGGTAAGAATACTGGAAGGGGTGGCCATTTCCTACTCCATATGTAAGTAGATAACAGGGGCAATCATTTGATTTGAATGGCATATGTTCAGGAAGGGCTTTTCAGAGAAAATAACTATTAAAGCAGAAATCATATGTATAAGTATAACTTGGTCAATCAGATTCTTGTATTACCACTTTGAGGCCTAATGAGTTTAATGGTTTTATTAATTCAGTAAAATTTAGTGTTTAGCCATTTAAATATGTGGCAGAAGTCATTTCATTTTCAACCATCTAGTATAGAATTGTAAGCAATCAGATGCTTCATAAAAGTGTTCTGATGGTAATTATGGAAAAAGAGTAAAAGGCAGTCTCAGAGAGCTGATTTGTGAGCTTCACTTAAAGATTCATCAGCAAAAAGTTTACAGACTGCCTTTAAAGTAAGGACATGACTTGAACAAAGGCACTAATATGCCCTATCACAAATTCCAAGTGAAATGATCAAACAGGTCTGCCTAATGAGATTATCAATAATTTCAGTTCCCTTATCATGGATTTCTGCTGATTGTATCACAGTGCTAATTTAAACTTATAAATGTTAGCCATTCAGGTTAAGGTAGGATAAGCTCATAACAGCACACAGCTAAACAGAGAGTGCAAAAGGAATTTACCCACATGACTGACATATGCTAAGATGAGATAAATTCTTCTCATTCAAAAATGAAAGAAGTGGACTTAAAACCAATACAAGACCAAAGAAATTCTGCTCCAGAACAAAAACAAAGGGGGAAAAGTGAAGCAAGTGGTGGAAAAATAATATACTTTTGAAAAAGATTTACTATACAAAACAGAAGTTAACTTAAAACAGTATCTGCTTTGTGTAGAATAAAATGCAAAGAAATTTAAACTGGACTCTTATTGCTGATTGATTAAATGACAGATCAATTAGATTTTAAAAGGAAATTGGTTCAAAGAACATAAGGAAGCAAATAATCCTATAGCAGATTTTTAATGGTATTATAAGATTTTGCTTTGGCATTTAATAAAGTATCCATGGGCTTCCTTGGTGTCTCAGATGGTAAAGAATCTGCCTACAATGCAGGGGACCCAGGTTTGATCCCTTTGTTGGGAAGATCCCCTAGAGAAGGAAATGGCAACCCATTCCAGCATTCACATCTGGAGAATCCCATGGACAGAAGAGTCTGGCAGGCTATAGTCCATAGGGTCACACAGAGCCAGACATGAATTAAGCAACTTAGAATGCAGCATGCAAATTATCTACTCTTAAACATTATTTCATGTTACTTCCATAGACCTATGCAAAAAAAAAAAAAACTAGATAGAGATACTTTCCTGGCTAGCAAGAAAGGGAAAGGCAGAGAATCTAGACTTTCTTTTTACTGTACCTTATTTTGTTTTTACTTTGGAACAATGTAAATATTTTATGTAACTATAAAACAAAATTAAATATAAAAAGCAATTGTTAAGAAAGTGAAACAAACTTAATTATTTATCAAATTGTTGGCATAACTACAAAAATCATTATTTCAAGGGACTTTAAAACACAGTGCTGATGGTCCCCAACTTACAATGGTTCAACTTATAATTTTTCAGCTTTTCAGTTGTGCAAAAGCAAAATGCATTCAGTAGAAACTATTCTTCAAAGTTTGAATTTGGATCTTTTCCCAGGCTAGCAATATGCAATATGATACTCTCTCATGATGCTGGGCAAGTTGCAGTTCCCAGTCAGCCATGTGCTCATGAGGTTAAACAACTGATACACTTAGAATACTTCTGTACCCATATAACCATTCTGGTTTTCACTTTCAGCACAGTATTCAATAAATTACATGAGATTGTTCAATACCTTATTATAAAATAGGTTTTGTGTTAAATGATTTTGCCCAACTATAGGCTAATTGAAGTGTTCTGAGAACATTAAAGTAGGCTAAATGCATATTCAGTTTATGATATTTTCAACTTCTGATGGGCTTATCAAAATGTAACCCTTATTATAAGTTAAGCAAGATCTGTAGTTTCATTGTAACTTCCTAATGGTATATGCTCTAAGGACAAATATTTTTCAGTCTGTAGAGGATTCTCACATTGCTCTTAGTCATTACTTTGTCAGTAACACTATCGATCAGCTTCAGCAATCACTTTATTAGTAATATATTGTTTTGAAGGTATACACACCAAAGAAGCAATTATATTAGTGTAATAAGGACCTAATTAAGGTGATGGAATTCCAGCTGAGCTATTTCAAATCTTAAAAGATGATGCTGCTAAAGTGCTATACTCATTGTGCCAGCAAATTTGGAAAACTCAAAAATAGCCACAGGACTGGAAAAGGTCAGTTTTCATTCTAATCCTAAAGAAAGGCAATGCCTAAGAATGTTCAAGTTACCGTGCAATTGCACTCATTCCACATGCCAGCAAGATTATGCTCAAAATTCTGCAAGCTAGGCTTCAATAGTATGTGAACCAAGAGCTTCCAGATGTACAAGCTGGATTTAGAAAAGGCAGCAGAACCAGAGATCAAATTCCCAACATCCACTGGATTATAGAAAAAGCAAGAGAATTCCAAAAAATATCCACTTCTGCTTCACTGACTATGCTAAAACCTTTGACTGTGTGGATCACAACAAACTGTGGAATAGTCTTAATGAGATGGAAATAACAGACCACATTGCCTGTCTTATGAAAAAACCTGTATGCAGGACAAGAAGCAACAGTTAGAACTGGACATGGAAAAACAGACTGGTTCCAAATTGGGAAAGGAGTACATCAAGGCTGTATATTGTCACCCTGCCTATTTAACTTATATGTAGAGTATATCATGTAAGATGCTAGGCTGCATAAAGCACAAGCTGGAATCAAGATTGCTGAAAGAAATATCAACAACCTCAGATATGCAGATGATACCACTCTGGTGGCAGAAAGTGAAGAAGTAAAGAGCCTCTTGATGAAGGTGAAAGAAGAGAGTGAAAATGCTGGCTTAAAGCTCAATATTCAAAAAACAAAGATCATGGCATCTGGTCCTATCACTTCATGGCAAATAGATGGGGAAAATGTGGAAACAGTATTAGATTTCATTTTCTTGGGCTTCAAAATCAATGTGGATGGTGATCACAGCCACCAATTTAAAAGATGCTTGCTCCTTGGAAGAATAGCTATGACAAACCTAGAGCATGTATTAAAAAGCAGAGACATTACCTTGCTGACAAAGGTACATATATTCAAAGCTATGGATTTTCCAGTAATCAATATGGATGTGAGAGTTGGACCATAAAGAAGGCTGAGCACCAAGGAATTGACCTTTTGAACTGTGGTGTTGGAGAAGACTCTTGAGAGTCCCTTGGACAACAAGGAGATCAAACTAGTCAATCCTAAAGGAAATTGACCCTGAATACTCATTGGAAGGACTGATGCTGAAGCTGAAGCTCCAACACTTTGGCAACCTGATGTGAAGAGATGGCTCACTGGAAACAACCTTGATGCTGGGAAAGATTGAAGGCAAGAGCAGAAGGGGGCAGCAGAAGATGAGATGGTTGGATGGCATCACTGACTTGACGGAACAAACTCAGGGAGACTGTGAAGGACAGAGAAGCCTGGCGTGCTGCAGTTCATGGGGTTGCAAAGATTTGGACACGACTTAGTGACTGAATAACAACAACAAAATAAGGACCCAAGATTTTCATATGGGATAAAAAGAAGCATGGAATTAAAAGAAATTAAGTAAAACTCATAAATTTGAACTGAAAATGTGAGAGTAAAATCATGATATATTATTATAGCTTGGTGCACTGAAAAGTTTTAGAAGATGATGGCTATGTTCTGAGTACTGGAGATACAGCAGCAGGTATAGGAGATACAGTCAAAATAAGATGGCCCCTGAGATGCCCAGAGCAGAGCTCAGTGAGGAAAGCATACAAATAAAAATGCACATACATTTCAGCAGTTCAGTAGGTGGCATTCAGTAGGGTGGATAACTACCATGATAAGCAGAGTTTCTCTATAATGCAAGGTAAATGGAAATGGAAAAATGAGAATAAATTAAAGTTGTTCTGTACAAAGGATGGAAAACATAGGGATAGTTGCTATACCTAAAGAAGATGTGGAACAAATAGAAAAGCAAGAAGCAAAATCTTGTAATACTGTTTAAAAATCTGTCATAGGATTATTTGCTCCCTACAAAAAATAAAAAATGCACATACCTTTGACCCAGCACTGGAACTATTAGAATTTATGAAAATGAGATATTCTTAATTCTTATTTTATAATAAGAGTAATAAATACACAAGATTTATTGAGAGTTTTTAATATGGCAAGCACTGTGTAAAACGATTTGTATACATGATCTCTTTTAATTTCCTTGACAACTCAAGTGGTTGTTAATATTTTCAGTTCTGTTTTACAACTGAAGAATATGTGGGTTAGAGAAGTGAAGTGACTTGCCGAGATCACAAAGCCAATGAGCGTCAAATCCAGGATTCAGATTCATTGTACCTCTACAGCCTGAGCTCTTGCACTATCCCCTTGTTGTTGTAAATAATATAGTGGTTAATAAATTATGATATATCCATGCAAAAGAATGCCATACAGACATTAAAATCACAGTGCATCATATTTAGTGACAGGAATATGCTCATAATTTACTAAGTGAAAAAATGTTTTACATTTTATAGCACGTGTTCACATATTTTAAAATGCATACTATCCTAAGGGTATAAGAATAAAAAATTGTCTATGTCTTTGCCAGCAGAGGATAATGAAAAAGGCAGAGACAGAAAGTAAGCTTGCTCTGTCCACCTTTCTCAATGCAGCAGGCGTGTGCTTCTAATAGAATGCAGGCAGTTGAGGTAATGTCTATTGTGAGCAGGCAGCTGATCGCATTGGTGGGGGCTTTCCTGGGATCCCCACATAGCCATGGTTCCATGTCTACTGACATTCTACTGACATTCTTTACCATGGTCCTTCCAAGGATTATGAAAGCTTTTAATCCCCTGAATCACTCTTTCCATGTACCTTTCCATATACATAAAATACCCCAAAAGGCTTCTACTTTTTTGAAAGGACATTGATTGATACAGGATTTAGTATTAGGACATGGTGATGCATGCTTGCTAAGAGATGCCAAAGGCAATACAATCTCTTGAAAGGAATTGTACAGTGTTGTGTGTGCTAACATTCAGTTTTTCTTTAAGCTCTTCATTAGCAGTACCTCTGTGCTTCCATAAAAGAGCTCTGCATGAACATCTGTACAGGAAAAAATTACTAGCACTAATCAACCCTATGAACTTCACAAAATTCACTCAGCAGACCTGTACCTAAATAGAGATGTTGAATTTGAGTGTCTTTAGGACCCTCCTTGGGGAACACTGGTTTTCTTTGCCTACCGAGGTCTGCAGTGAACATATCTGACTTGTTTCTTACATAAAATTTTCATTGTTATTATTGTTTATAGACAGTCTTATTAAAATAGAATTAAATTGAAGATAAGATTAAGCAGAATTCAAACTAAGTTGAATGCCTAGAATAAAGGGCCAAAAGGGAACAGCAGTGAGAGAACGTAATAATAATAATACCTTGGATTTATATAGCTCTCATCCTCCCACAAGCACAATGTGAATGTGAACAGCATATATAAGTGGATGAAGAAGTAAATGCAGTTTAGGTTTTTCAAGTCTGGATTTAAAAAGCTGTGGCAGAAGAGACTAGCAAATGGAGAATCAAGATCTTAAGACCAATTTGGAAAAGCTTCTCATGGAAACACATATTTTAAATTTTGTGTTTGCTATCCTGTTAAAGGGTGAGTATTTTCAATTAAAGTCAAGACATATGTCAGACAAGGGAATCACAATAAAAGAACAAAAGAATGAATATATCAGTGACTATCCCTCATATCTGACAATTAAAATATTACCTTGTCCATGAAATATTCCTCCACTGCTCCAGCTACAAGTGATCTCAATTCCAGAAAGGGTTTTGCACAGGTTTCATGTGGTGTGCACTTAGTGCGTTCTACCTTGTTTTAGAAGTATTTATGCACATTCCTGTCTCTTTCACCAGACCACTAGCTCCCAAATTTACTGTTCTTAGAATCATAGTAGGCATTAAAATCTAGACTTGGGGACCTCATTCTCAGAGACTTTTATTCACTGAGTCTTGAATGGGCCCTGGAATTGGCATTTTTCTTTTTTTTTTTTTTTAATTTATTTTTACTAGTTGGAGGCTAATTACTTTACAATATTGTAGTGGTTTTTGCCATACATTGACATGAATCAGCCATGGATTTACATGTGTTCCCCATCCCGATCCTCCCTCCCACCTCCCTCCCCATCCCATCCCTCTGGGTCTTCCCAGTGCACCAGCCCTGAGCACTTGTCTCATGCATCCAACCTGGGCTGGTGATCTGTTTCACCCTTGATAGTATACTTGTTTCAATGCTATTCTCTCAGAACATCCCACCCTCGCCTTCTCCCACAGAGTCCAAAAGTCTGTTCTGTACATCTGTGTCTCTTTTTCTGTTTTGCATATAGGGTTAGCGTTACCATCTTTTTAAATTCCATATATATGCGCTAGTATACTGTATTGGTCTTTATCTTTCTGGCTTACTTCACTCTGTATAATGGGCTCCAGCTTCATCCATCTCATTAGAACTGATTCAAATGAATTCTTTTTAATGGCTGAGTAATATTCCATTGTGTATATGTACCACAGCTTCCTTATCCGTTCATCTGCTGATGGGCATCTAGGTTGCTTCCATGTCCTGGCTACTATAAACAGTGCTGCGATGAACATTGGGGTACACCTGTCTCTTTCAGATCTGGTTTCCTTGGTGTGTATGCCCAGGAGTGGGATTGCTGGGTCATATGGCAGTTCTATTTCCAGTTTCTTAAGGAATCTCCACACTGTTCTCCATAGTGGCTGTACTAGTTTGCATTCCCACCTGGAACTGGCATTTTTTGTATGCACTTCTGGTAATCCAGTGTGTGTAGTTCATGCCCAGACTGTGACTTATTTGAGGACAAGGACCTCATTTCATATTATATACATCTGGATTTCATTACAGCTTTTTATACAAGGCTATGCACATAATAAATATCCCAATAAGTATTCATAAAATCAATGAATGTACATGAAGTAACTAAATGCATCAGGTTATCTATTTACAGGATAAAAGAAGAATAGTGTTCAAGTGCAGTGAAGTTCAGGGAAAGGTAATCTTATGGGCTAAAATGACTGAAGAACTCCTAGAGGTGAAAAGTCAAAGTGTGAGTATCTCAGTTGTGTCTGATTCTTTGTGACCTCATGGACTGTAACCCACCAGGCTCCTCTGTTAATGGAATTCTCCAGGCAAGAATACTGGAGTGGGTAGCCATTCCCTGCCCCAGGGGATCTTCCCAAACCAGGGATTGAACCCAAGTCTCCTGCATTGCAGGCAGATTCTTTATGGTCTGAGCCACCAAGGAAGCCCCCTCCTATAGGCAAATATTCCTTAAATTGGTCTCTGAAAACAGGGTATTTAGAAGAGGGAAGTGGTGGTGGGAAGCAAGGAAAGCCATAGAAAGAGTAAGCAAGCAATGGTACAAATGTAGGACTATATGCGCTATGTTTAAAGAATGGTTATTAGAAATTACTGTCTGTATTTTTTCCTTTTTCAATGCAGAAGTAATAATTTTCTTTTAATTTAATGCATGATCAACAGATTTTTGACTCTGTTCTGCTCTCATAAGAACTAATGACTTCCCTTTTTATACCATGACTCTCAAGTATCTTCAATTAAAAAATTCCAACTCCATACATAGACCTTCACAATCTAGCCCTTTTGCATATTATCTTCCTGAACACACACACACACACACACAAACGTGCATGTACATACCCTCTTTTCCAATTTTACTCAACTGCCTGCAGTTCTTAAAGATGTAGTATCTCTATGCCTTTCTCCCTTCTGTACTGTATCTTCTAGCCAGAGCATCAGTTCAGTTCAGTTCAGTTCAGTCGCTCAGTCATGTCTGACTCTTTGCCAGAGCATCTCTTCACCTCAAAACAAACATCAGATATCACATCTTCTAAGACCAATTCTTTGACTACACATGAATGTCTCTCCCAGCACTGAATTAAAGTACCTCCTCAATGCTACCATAGATTCCTGTACAAGCCCAGTCACATATTTACTCTTGGCTTTTTCTACAACTGTATTGTCCTCCACAAACAGTCAGAAAAGAGAAGATAGAATATGTAGTCCAGGAGATACTCTCTGTGGCAGGCAGCCTCTGAGATGGACCCCAATAATCCCTAACTCCTGGTATTCACACCCTTGTGGGATTCCCTGCCCTTGAGTGTGGGGGAAATGATTGCCTCTTTGTAACTAGTAGAATATAGCTGAAGTCATGAGAGTCTACTTTCAAAGTGAAGTGAAAGTCACTCTGTCATGTCCAACTCTTTGCGACTCCATGGACTATACAGTCCATGGAATTCTCTAGGCCAGAATACTGGAGTAGGTTGCCTTTCCTTTCTCCAGGGGATCTTCCCAACCCAGGAATCGAACCCAGGTCTCCCACATTGCAGGCAGATTCTTTACCAGCTGAGCCACAAGGGAAGGCTACAAAAGGACCATGGCTTTCATCTTAGACATTCTCTAGGAAGCTCTCTGTCCCTCATGTCTCTCCTTCTCCCTCCCTTCCCCTTCCTCTCTCCCCATCTCCCTCTCTCATCACCATCAGTTGCTATGTTTCAATAACACTCAGATCCATGTAACAAGGAACCAAAGCCTGTCAACCATGACATGAATGAGATGGAAGGTGATCTTCTTAGTCCAGTCCACAGTTACATGAGTGTGACTAGAAGCAAATTCTCCAGCTAAGCAAAGCAAATTCTCCAAGCTATGGCTTGCTATGACTGCTACTGCTTTGACCAATGACTTGGCTAGAATCTCATGAGACCTGGATTGAGAAGTATCCTGCTAGGCTGTAGCCAGGTTTCCTGCCCTCAGAATCTGAGAGTTAAGAAATCTTTGCTGTTTTAAGCAGCTAAGTTTGGGGAAATTTATTCTAAAGAAATAGATAACTTTTACATTCTCCTTTGTTTCATGCAAACTATTCTGGGTGCACTCTTGGAGACAGAATATGAAGTTTGGTTTCCTTCTTTCTTTATGGCCAAATATGAACACTGTACATTTATTCATAAGCCCAAATATGAAGTTTGGGCTTCCCTGGTCGCTCAGCTGGTAAGGTATATGCCTGCAATGTAGGAGACCTGGGTTCGATCCCTGTGTTGGGAAGATCCCCTGGAGAAGGGAAAGGCTACCCACTCCAGTATTCTGGCTTTGAGAATTCCATGGACTGTGTAGTCCATGGGGTTGCAAAGAGTCAGACACAACTGAGCAACTTTCACTTCCTTCTTTCTTAATTTTTTTAAGATTTTGTTGACATATAATTCACAAGCAATTCAATTCACATCTAAATGTGTACTATTCAATGATTTTCAGTATATTCAGAGTTGTGAAACCATCACCACAATCAATTTTAGAATATGTTTCTTCATTTGCAGTATGTCCTTAGGATGATTTCCAGAATCCTTACATTTTTAAAAAGTAATATCCACCAGTTTCTCTGAGGAGCAGGTCAAAAGAACTTCTCACTGTTGTGCCATAAGTAGAACCCCTCTTCCCTCTGTGCAGATAATGAGGACCTAACTCTACCTGGAGCAGTCTCAGGATAAAAGATGCCAGATAAACTAGGTATAACTTTCTGAGATTTCTCTCCTGAGATATATTCCTTTTTGCATAAGTCTAAAAAACGCTACAAAGAAGAATTAAGGCCTTCTACAACAAAGATGTGAGAAACACCCTGGTAGTTGGGGAGAGCAGATCTGACTCTTTTTAGGCTGGAAAGGCTGTGCTTAAAGTACTTGCTTAATCACTTGGGGAAAAATAAAGAACTGTTATTTCTTTCCTGGTGACAAAAACAATTTCCAGACTTCTCAGGCACCACTGGATTTATGCTCAAAATTTCCAGACCCCACGGCCTTTAATAGTTTAACATTAAATGAGCTTAGCAACTTAGAAATGCAGACTGCAATTCCAGGAATATTTACTGACCACCTACTATGTGTAAAGAATTATCATTAAACATTCTGTGATTATAAAAAAGTCAATGAGATGCGGATCTTGTGAGTCAGTGAGAGAGAAAATTAATATTCCTGAAACAGCAAGAAAAATTGTTTAAAAACAGTATTAAGTTTAAGCAGTGTACTACTCTGTAAATACCATGATAGGTGTGAAAAGTATGTTCTAAGCATGGCAGTGTATTAAGGAAAGTTATCTAAGAGAAGGCATGTTCTGGTATGGATCTTGAAAGAGGTGACATGGATTAAAGTGTATATGGTTAAATACATAGACAGTTAAATAATCTAATCCTAACTTATCTCTCTGCATTCATATTTATTTGCAGAACAGCAAATAAATATAATGCTTTATTGTAGAATAGTTAAGTTAGACATCTTTTAGAATTTTGCAAAGAGAGTAAATGAAATGATGGTTGCATCATCATTAAGCCACTAGCAGTTCAAGTAAACACAGTTGTGTATACAATCATCCAGTCTTCCTGTCCTGATTATTTACAAACCAACACCTTTAGTATGTTAATTTTGTTTAATGACACTTGCCAGACATTTAATTATTGGATGTTACACAGAATGTGTAGACATTTTTTAATTGTAAAAGCTTAAAATTCTGTCATCCTGTCAACAACCACATTTACAATATGTCCCTTTTTTAAAGTCAGAAGCTATAGATCCACCTCAATTTAATGCATGATCAACGGGTTTTCACAGCTAACAAATAAACAAACTGGAACACATACTGTAATTGCCTAACACCATCCCAACAATATTATGAGATTTCAACAGGACCAATTTACTGCACAGTGAATTTGTGAAAATGATAAAAGATTTTATTTCTGTAACAGTGAAAGAGAGAAAATAGGTTAGCTCTGTCCCTGTTTTCATTAAACCTAAACAATTATCTGAATTGTGAGAAATTTAACCAATTTGTCTGTAATGACAGTCAGAATTCATGCTAGACTTCTTTCTCTCCAATGTTCACACCCTCCACTCCCCTAGTATGAGCTACCTTCCATTATAGTATAGTGTTCAAGAGTGGGAGGTATGGGGTCATACAGATCTAAGTTAATATCCCAGATCTGCCACATAGTCACTGTGTAGTCTTAGGCAAGTTACTTAACCTCTCTCCATTGTAGTCTCCCCATCTGTAAAATGGGAATGTTAAAATTTACTTAATGGGTTAAATGGATTGAGTTAATATATATTAAGAATATAATGTTTGTGTACAGTGGTCAAGCACATAGTTAATGCTCAACAAATACATGAGGTATCTAAGAAATATTTGATGACTAGATTGAATAAATCTAACTGCCCATAGAGATATCTTAGCTCATAAAATAATTCAGGTGTAAGTATTTCCTTTGGTTTCCCAGGGGTAAAGAATCTGCCTGCAATGCAGGAAACACAGGTTCGATCCCTGAGTCAGGAAAATCCCCTGGAGAAGGCAATGGCAACCCACTCCAGTACTCTTGCCTGGAAAATCCCATGGATGGAGGAGCCGGGTGGGCTGCAGTCCATGGGGTCACTAAGAGTCGGGCATGACTGAGTGACTTCACTTTCACTTTTCACTTTCATGCATTGGAGAAGGAAATGGCAACCCACTCCAGTGTTCTTGCCTGGAGAATCCCAGGGACGGGGGAGCCTGGTGGGCTGCCGTCTATGGGGTCGCACAGAGTCGGACATGACTGAAGCGACTTAGCAGTAGCCGCAGCAGCAGCAGACACATCTGAGCAACTAAACAAGTATTTCCTTTAGATTGGAGTAATTTATATGTGAGTGTTAAGGACTGAATGTGTACACCCAAATTTATATATTAAAACCCTACCTCACAATGTTATGGCATTAGATGGTGGGGCCTTTGGGAGGTGGGGCTCAGACAGTAAAGAGCCTGCCTGTGGTGCAGGAGACCTGGGTTCAATCCCTAGGTTGGGAAGATCCCCTGGAGAAGGGCATGGCTACCCACTCCAGTATTCTTGCCTGAAGAATCCCATGAACAGAGGAGTCTGGCAGGCTGCAGTCCATGTGTCAAACACTACTGAGCAAGTAACTTTCACTTTCACATTTGGGGAGGTGATTAGGATTAGATGAACTCATGAAAGTGGAGCCTTCATGAATGGGATTAATGTCCTTTTAAGAGTCACAGTAAAGCTTGCTTCTTCCCTCTGCTGTCCGAAACAGTAATTCAGAAGTCTCTAACCCAGAAGAAGGTTCTCACCAAACTCGATGCTGGCACCCTGCTTTTGGATTTCCAGCCTCCAGAACTGTGAAAAATAAATTTCTGTTGTGTATAAGCCACCCAGTCTACAATACTTAGTTATGGCAGCACACACACAGTGGGTGACAACTGTGGTATCTATTCAGTCAGGGCAACCTACAGGGCTTCACAACCAATTAGTCAGAGATTGCCACAATGTGACCATTCCAATACTCCTGCATCTCACTCTTTTTATGGCTCACTAGCATTTGTAATGTAAACTAAAAAGTCCCTCCACGTGGCCCCCATCATAGCTGGCCATGAGGGCCATCATTATCTGATCTTCACCCTCTGCTCAGGGAACCCCTCCCTGCTACAGGCTTGAACTTGTTCTTGAGGTAATGGGTTGGAGTTTCCAAAACTAAAGGGTTTTCTAAACCCTTTTTGATCTTGAGATAAAATTCACATAACATAAAATTCATCACTTTAAAGTGTACAACACAGGGTTTTTTAGTATATTCAAAATATTGTGCGACCACCACCAAGATCCAATTTCAGACCATTTTCATTACCCTATAAAGAAAGTTTGTACCCATTAAGCTTTCACTTTTAATTTCCCACCCCTTCAAACCCTGGTAACCACTAACTTGCTTTCCATCTCTATGGATTTACCCATTCTGAATATTATATATAAATGGAATCATGCTGCCTTAGTCCATTCAAGCTGCTATACCAAAGTACCGCAGACTGGGTAGCTTATAAACAACAAACATTTACCTCTAAAAGGTCTGGGGACTAGCAAATCCAAGATCAAGGTGCGACCATGGTCACATTCTGGTGAGACCCCTCTTCTTGGCTCATAGGCAACACCTTTGGTTGTGTCCTCACATGAGGAAAGGGACCAGGGGTCCCTCTGGAACCTCTTATAAAGCATTAATCCCATTCAGGAGAGTTCCACCCTCATGATGTAAGCATCTCCCAAAGGCCCCACATCCTAATGGCATCATTTTGGAGGTTAGGATTTCAGCACATGAATTTTAGGGGCACATAAATATTCAGACCATAGCAAATATGTGATTTTTGTGTCTGACTTCTTTTATTCAGCATGCTTTCAAAGATTCATTAATGTTGTGGCATGTATTAGGACTTCATTCTTTTATGGCTAAATAAATAGTCCATCAAATGGATTACATGTATAAACATTTGGATAATTTATACTTTGGGCTATTATGAATAATTCTGCTATGACCATTCATATACAGGTTTTTGTTTGAACATATGTTTTCAATTCTCTAGGTATATGCCTAGGAGCAGAATTTATAAGCCACATGGCAATTCTATATTTAACATTTTGAGGAACTATTACACTGTTTTCCATAATGCCCTCACTAATTTACATTTCCACCAGCAATGTGTGAGGGTTCCAATCTCTCCACATCCTCACCAAAAACTGTTATTTTCCTTGTTAAGAAAAACCTGGCCATCTTAGTGTGAACTCATATCTCACTGAGGTTTTTTTAAATTTATGTTACCCTGATGACTAATGATATTAAGTGTCTTTTAATGGGCTTGTTGGCAACTTCTCTACCTTCTTTGGAGATGCAGCTATTCAACTGTTTTCTCAATTAAAACTGGATTTGTCTTTTTGTTGAGTTCTTTGTATATTGTGGATACTAGATCCTTATCAGATACATGATTTTCATTCTGTCAGTTGCCTTTTTATTATCTTGATACTGTCCTTTGATGTACAATTCTTTTTTAAATTTTGGTGAAGTCTTATTTATGTATTTCTCTTTAGTTGCTTGTGCTTTTGGTGCCATGTTTAAGAAAACATTGACTAATAAAAACTCACGGAGATTTATACCTATATTTCTTCCCAAAAGTTTTTTTAAATTTAGCTTTTACATTTAAGTTTTTGACCCAGTTTGAGTTAATTTTTATATGGTATAATATAGGATTCTAAATTCATCTGTTTGTATATGGATATCCAGTTTTCCCTGGAGAAGGAAACGGCAACCCACCCCAATATTCTTGCCTGGAGAATCCTATGGACAGAGGAGCCTGGCAGGCTACGGTCCATGGGGTCGCAAGAGTGGGACACGACTTAGTGACTAAACCACCACCACCTCCCAGTTTTCCGAGGACCATTTACTGAAAAGCCTATTCTTACTCCCCTGTATGGTTTGAAGCTCTTGTCAAAGATCAGTTGACTATCCATGTATGAGTTTATTTCTGAATTCTCAATTCTATTCCATTATATTTATCTTATGCCAGGACCACAGAGTTTTGATTACTATATTAATTATTGAAATTGAGAAATGTGAATCCTCTCACTTTGTTCTTTTCTCTTATGATTGCTTTTACAATTTTGTATCTCAAGATTTGTATGAATTTTAGGATAAACTTCTCAATTTATGTACAAAAAAGGCAGTAGGAAATTTCACAGGGATTGCACTGAACCTACAGATAAATTTGAAGAGTGTTGCCATCTTCCTATCCATGAACATAGTTGTTTTATAGTTTTCAATATTTCAATCTTGCACATACTTCATTGAAGTTATTCCTAAGTATTTTAATCTTTTATTTTTTTTCATTTATTTTTATTAGTTGGAGGCTAATTACTTTATAATATTGTAGTGGTTTTTGCCATACATTGACATGAATCAGCAATGGATTTACATGTGTTCCCATCCTGATTCCCCCTCCCACCTCCCTCCCCATCCCATCCCTTTGGGTCTTCCCAGTGCACCAGCCCTGAGCACTTGTCTCATGCATCCAACCTGGGCTGGCGATCTGTTTCACACTTGATAATATACATGAATCAGTTCTAATGAGATATTTTATTCTTTTACATGCAACCATGATGAACTTAATAACTAAAAGTTTTTTGGGGTTTCATTAAGATTTTCTATATAAAAGTTCATAACAACTGCAAATAGACATAGTTTTACCTCATTCTGATCTGAATGCCTTTTATTTCTTTCTCTTGCCTAACTGCCCTGGCTAGAATTTCTAGTACAATGTTGAATACACGTGGTACAATCAGATATTAACAAGAAGGCTTTCAGTCTTTTTCCACTATGTATGATGTTAACGGTGGATATTTCATAGATGCTCTTTATCATTTTGAGGAAATTCCCTTCTATTCTTAGTTTATTGGGTGCTTTATTATCAAGGGATACTTGATTTTGTCAAGTGATTTTTCTGCATCTAATGAGATACTCATGTTGTGTTTTTCCTTCATTCTGTCAATATACTGCGTTATATTGATTGAACTTTATATGTTGAACCAGCCTTGCACTCTTAGAATAGAGATTTAGCATAAAGTTTATTTGGTCATGGTAGGTAATTCTCAAGATTTGGTTTTCTAGTATTTTGTTGAAATTTTGTGCATTCATATCCAGGAGAGAGATTGCTCTATAGTTTTCTTTTCTCATAATATCTTTTTCTGGGTTTGCTATCAGGATAATATTGGCCTCATAGAATTAGTTTAAAAATGTTGCTTTTTCTGTGTTTTTGGAGAGTCTGTGAATGATTGATGTTAATTCTTTAAACATTTGGAGGAATTCATCAGTAAAGCCATCTGGTCCTGGGTTTTGTTGTTGTTATTGTTGGGAGTTTTTTATTACTAACTCAATCTCTTTACTTGTTATCATGCTATTCAGATTTCTACTTCTTATGTCAGTTTTGGTAGTTTGTGTGTCATAAGAAAATTTTCCATTTCATTGAGGTTATCAAATTTGTTGGCATACAATTTTTCCTAGTATTGTCTTATAATCATTTTTATTTTTGCAAGAGCAGTAGAAATGACACCACATTCCTTCCTGATATCAATAATGTGAGTATTCTACTTTTTCTTGATAAATCTAGCTAAAGTTTTTTTTTTTCAATTTTGTTTATCTTTTTAAAGAACCAACTTTGAGGCTTGTTGATTTTTCTATTGTTTTATTATAAATTTCATTTAGATCTAATCTTTATTATTTTCTTTTTTCTATAGAGACAGAAAGTAGATCAGTGGTTGCCAAGTAGTGGGTGGGAGTGGGGAATGACTTCAGATAGGTATGAGGGATCTTTTTAGAGTAATAAACATATTCTAAAATTGGACTATGGTAATATATGCATAATTCTGCACACTTACTAATAATTATTGAATTGTAGACTTAAAATGGGTATATCATACACTTTATAATATGCAAAGTTGTTTTTTAAAAATTCCCAGTTCTGTCACTTAGTAATCAGGTTATCATGGTAAAAAGATTTAATTTCTATGAGCTTCAGTTTCCTTGTTAGATGAGAATAATAGTTTCCACTTCAGAAGCTTATCTTGAGAGTTAGACATCAGATACATAACGCATATAGCATTAGAAATGATGTTTATAAAGTAACACAGATTTCAATATATCATAGATTTTCAACAAACATAAGTTACCTTTCCACTTGTTAAATGGTGGTGGTGATACTGATGAAGAGGAGAATCTGACTCTGCTGAAGCAGACCTCTTAAGCATATATAACCCACATTTAGCCCAGAGTTAGTTGGGAGAACACTAGAGTAGAATCAAACTGGTACTTTAAAAAATGGTTTATTTTTGTGTATGGTGTTAGAAAGTGTTCTAGTTTCATTCTTTTATAAGTGGTTGACCAGTTTTCCCAGCACCACTTGTTAAAGAGGTTGTCTTTTTTCCATTGTATATCCTTGCCTCCTTTGTCAAAGATAAGGTGTCCATAGGTTCGTGGATTTATCTCTGGGCTTTCTATTCTGTTCCATTGATCTATATTTCTGTCTTTGTGCCAGTACCATACTGTCTTGATGACTGTGGCTTTGTAGTAGAGTCTGAAGTCAGGCAGGTTGATTCCTCCAGCTCCATTCTTCTTTCTCAAGATTACTTTGGCTATTCGAGGTTTTTTGTATTTCCATACAAATTGTGAAATTCTTTGGTCTAGTTCTGTGAAAAATACCGTTGGTAGCTTGATAGGGATTGCATTGAATCTATAGACTGCTTTGGGTAGAATAGCCATTTTGACAATATTAATTCTTCCAATCCATGAACACGGTATATTTCTCCATCTGTTTGT
The DNA here is from genome assembly GCF_033118175.1 of Dama dama. Classification (NCBI taxonomy): domain Eukaryota; kingdom Metazoa; phylum Chordata; class Mammalia; order Artiodactyla; family Cervidae; genus Dama; species Dama dama. The sequence goes on from NC_083714.1 coordinate 26,364,863, forward strand.
GTCCTCTTTGATTTCTTTCATCAGTGTTTTATAGTTTTCTATGTATAGGTCCTTTGTCTCTCTAGGTAGATATACTCCTAAGTATTTTATTCTTTTTGTTGCAATGGTGAATGGTACTGTTTCCTTAATTTCTCTTTCTGTTTTTTCATTGTTAGTATATAGGAATGCAAGGGATTTCTGTGTGTTAATTTTATATCCTGCAACTTTACTATATTCATTGATTAGCTCTAGTAATTTTCTGGTAGAGTCTTTAGGGTTTTCCATGTAGAGGATCATGTCATCTGCAAACAGTGAGAGTTTTACTTCTTCTTTTCCTATCTGGATTCCTTTTACTTCTTTCTCTGCTCTGATTGCTGTGGCCAGAACTTCCAACACTATGTTGAGTAGTAGTGGTGAGAGTGGGCACCCTTGTCTTGTTCCTGATTTCAGGGGAAATGCCTTCAATTTTTCACCATTGAGGGTGATGCTTGCTGTGGGTTTGTCATATATAGCTTGTATTATGTTGAGGTATGTTCCTTCTATTCCTGCTTTTTGGAGAGTTTTAATCATAAATGAGTATTGAATTTTGTCAAAGGCTTTCTCTGCATCTATTGAGATAATCATATGGTTTTTATCTTTCAATTTGTTAATGTGGTGTATTACATTGATTGATTTGCGGATATTAAAGAATCCTTGCATTCCTGGGATAAAGCCCACTTGGTCATGGTGTATGATTTTTTTAATATGTTGTTGGATTCTGTTTGCTAGAATTTTGTTAAGGATTTTTGCATCTATGTTCATCAGTGATATTGGCCTGTAGTTTTCTTTTTTTGTGGCATCTTTGTCTGGTTTTGGAATTAGGGTGATGGTGGCCTCATAGAATGAATTTGGAAGCTTACCTTCTTCTGCAATTTTCTGGAAGAGTTTGAGTAAGATAGGTGTTAGCTCTTCTCTAAATTTTTGGTAGAATTCAGCTGTGAAGCCATCTGGTCCTGGGCTTTTGTTTGCTGGAAGATTTTTGATGACAGTTTCGATTTCCTTGCTTGTGATGGGTCTGTTAAGATCTTCTATTTCTTCCTGGTTCAGTTTTGGAAAGTTATACTTTTCTAAGAATTTGTCCATTTCATCCAAGTTGTCCATTTTATTGGCATAGAGCTGCTGGTAGTAGTCTCTTATGATCCTTTGTATTTCAGTGTTGTCTGTTGTGATCTCTCCATTTTCATTTCTAATTTTGTTAATTTGGTTTTTCTCTCTTTGTTTCTTAATGAGTCTTGCTAATGGTTTGTCAATTTTGTTTATTTTTTCAAAAAACCAGCTTTTAGCTTTGTTGATTTTTGCTATGGTCTCTTTAGTTTCTTTTGCATTTATTTCTGCCCTGATTTTTAAGATTTCTTTCCTTCTGCTAACTCTGGGGTTCTTCATTTCTTTCTTCTCTAATTGCTTTAGGTGTAGAGTTAGGTTATTTAATTGGTTTTTTTCCTGTTTCTTGATGTAAGCCTGTAATGCTATGAACCTTCCCCTTAGCACTGCTTTTACAGTGTCCCATAGGTTTTGGGTTGTTGTGTTTTCATTTTCATTCATTTCTATGCATATTTTGATTTCTTTTTTGATTTCTTCTATGATTTGTTGGTTATTCAGAAGCGTGTTAGTTAGCCTCCATATGTTTGAAGTTTTAACCATTTTTTCCCTGTAATTGAGATCTAATCTTACTGCACTGTGGTCAGAAAAGATGACTGGAATGATTTCAATTTTTTTGAATTTTCCAAGACCAGATTTATGGCCCAGGATGTGATCTATTCTGGAGAATGTTCCGTGTGCACTTGAGAAAAAGGTGAAGTTGATTGTTGTGGGGTGAAATGTCCTATAGATATCAATTAGGTCTAGCTGGTCCATTGTGTCTTTTAAGGTTTGTGTTTCCTTCTTAATTTTCTGTTTAGTTGATCTATCCATAGTTGTGAGTGGGGTATTAAAGTCTCCCACTATTATTGTGTTACTATTAATTTCCTCTTTCATACTCGTTAGCGTTTGCCGTACATATTGCGGTGCTCCTATGTCGGGTGCATATATATTTATAATTGTTATATCTTCTTTTTTGATTGATCCTTTGATCATTATGTAGTGTCCTTCTTTGTCTCTTTTCACTTCCACAAAAATAAACTCAAAATGGGTTAAAGATCTAAATGTAAGACCAGAAACTATAAAACTCCTAGAGGAGAACATAGGCAAAACACTCTCCGACATAAATCAAAGCAAGATCCTCTATGACCCACCTCCCAGAATATTGGAAATAAAAGCAAAACTAAACAAATGGGACCTAATGAAACTTAAAAGCTTTTGCACTACAAAGGAAACTATAAGTAAGGTGAAAAGACAGCCCTCAGATTGGGAGAAAATAATAGCAAATGAAGAAACAGACAAAGGATTAATCTCAAAAATATACAAGCAACTCCTGCAGCTCAATTCCAGAAAAATAAATGACACAATCAAAAAATGGGCCAAAGAACTAAACAGACATTTCTCCAAAGAAGACATACAGATGGCTAACAAACACATGAAAAGATGCTCCACATCACTCATTATCAGAGAAATGCAAATCAAAACCACAATGAGGTACCATTACACGCCAGTCAGGATGGCTGCTATCCAAAAGTCTACAAGCAATAAATGCTGGAGAGGGTGTGGAGAAAAGGGAACCCTCTTACACTGTTGGTGGGAATGCAAACTAGTACAGCCGCTATGGAAAACAGTGTGGAGATTTCTTAAAAAACTGGAAATAGAACTGCCATATGACCCAGCAATCCCACTTCTGGGCATACACACTGAGGAAACCAGATCTGAAAGAGACAGGCGCACCCCAATGTTCATCGCAGCACTGTTTATAATAGCCAGGACATGGAAGCAACCTAGATGCCCATCAGCAGATGAATGGATAAGGAAGCTGTGGTACATATACACCATGGAATATTACTCAGCCATTAAAAAGAATTCATTTGAACCAGTCCTAATGAGATGGATGAAGCTGGAGCCCATTATACAGAGTGAAGTAAGCCAGAAAGATAAAGAACATTACAGCATACCGGCACATGTATATGGAATTTAGAAAGGTGATAACGATAACCCTATATGCAGAACAGAAAAAGAGACACAGAAATACAGAACAGACTTTTGAACTTTGTGGGAGAATGTGAGGGTGGGATATTTCAGAAGAACAGCATGTATACTATCTATGGTGAAACAGATCACCAGCCCAGGTGGGATGCCCGAGACAAGTGCTCTGGCCTGGTGCACTGGGAAGACCCAGAGGAATCGGGTGGAGAGGGAGGTGGGAGGGGGGATCGGGATTGGGAATACATGTAAATCCATGGCTGATTCATATTAATGTATGACAAAACCCACTGGAAAAAAAATAATAATAATAAAAATAAATATAAAAAAAAAAGAAAGGAAAAAAAATAATAAAAAATGGTTGATAAAGTGTGTCCTGATGAGCACTTAGATTTTTTAAAATTACTTATAAAATAATTTTGAGGTAAAACTTAGTCTTTAAAAGACGAGCATGTTTTATTTTACTTAACAAGTTCACAGTTTGGTTGAAGTTTCTAGTTTGAGGGAAGGAAAAATGTTTTGGCTTGGGCTTGATGCCACAGATCCTAAATTGTGGAAGACAATGAAGCCCTTAACATTTTTATCTTGAGAGCACTTTCAAAACTTAAGTTCCCCCCAAATTGCTATATTGGGGCTCGGACCCAGATTAAATTTTTCACTAAAACAGTCTCTACTCACTACTCAAAGTCTACAAAGGGTAGGAGATGGTGGACTGTTGCAGAAGCCTGAGGTGGACTGAGCCACATGGGCTTCCCTGGTGGCTCAGATGGTAAAGAATCTGCCTGCAGTGCAGGAGACCTGGGTTCAATCCCTGGGTCAGGAAGATCCCCTGGAGAAGGCAATGGCAACTCACCCAGTACTCTTGCCTGGAAAATCCCATGGATGGAGGAGCCTGGTAAGCTACAGTCCATGGGGTCACAAAGAGTCACACATGACTGAGTGACTTCACTTTCTCCTCTGAGCAGTTTGAAAGTTGGCCATTACACTCAGCCTGAGGAGTAACCTTTCTTTGGAAATATCTGATTCAGAAGAATGCCAAGTACCATCTCAGGTTCCTGGAAAAGTAGCCAAACCTGATGATTCTGTGTTGATGTAGTTCTAAATGGCTCCCCACTTGGGGGTTGTTCCACTCCTCACAGAACTACAGAGACATACAGTAAAGGTAAAAGAGAGATAGGAGGCAGGTCTGCATACTAGAATGGCATTCTCTCAACAACTGCTTGGAAAATCTGACCACCATCTGAATTCCCTCTATCCTGGGGCTAAGCAATAGGGGAACAAAATAAGATATAAATTCTCATAAAATTTGAAAGTTGAGGGAGAGAAGGTAAAGAAAGACCTGACACTGTGTGGCAACATAGGAAGTATATTTTCAGGGTGTCTTCCATTTCCACACTAAATCTCCTCTCAAGGACTTGCCTCTTTACTTAGCTTGGCAGTCAGTCATAGATGTACTACTAAATAGCTGTAACTTTGAACACATAACTTGAACCTCTCTGGGTTTCAGTTGCTTTATATGTAAGGTGAGGGGGTGGGAAATAATAAAATTTACTTTCAAGAGTCCTTACAAGGATTCAAAGAAGGAATAAAGCAACTAGAGAACATCTAGTTCAGTTCCTGACACATAAAATATGCTTAAATTCCTAGTTCAAAGTCCATCTGATTGACATTTGTCACTTGAAATAATAATCAGCACTATGTTTATGTGTTTTCCCCCTCATGTAGCATGCATGCATTTTAAGTCTTTCACTGTCTCCAGTTAGAAGATTTGCTAATTACTAATGGATATTTCAGGAAAGATAGAGAGCAATGAAAAAGATTTTTGGTGGAGGGTTGAGAAAGCAAAGGGCCTTTCCACTTTCCTTTGGCCATCAAAAGAAATACTAGGTGACGTGTCAGGATCAGAGTTCTAAGTCCTTGCAAAGATGTGAATATATGTTACCACTATAAGGGAGTAAAGACTTATGATCAACAATTCTATCTAACATGGGACAGAGTAAGAAAGGGAAGTGAAAACTGGAGCCTAGGTCGATAGTATAGGTGGAGCTTGGGGGTAGAGAGAGGGACAATCATTGTAGGGATAGGAAATCACATAAGACATGTAACAACACAAGGCTACGATATGGATGTTTCTGATTTTCAGTACATGGTATTTGAAATAGTTTAGCTCTCTAACAGTTTATTTAAAAGATGAATCAATATGAGGTAGCTCTATTTGCTTATATATGCCCCTAAGTCTTTCAAATCTAACAAATCTTGAAAGACTGAGTGAGTTGGCAAAAAAAGAATGAGTATTTGGTGGTTTGAGTGTAATTCCTAGGGCCTTCCTAGAACCATCTGTGAGGTGAGTCTTGGCAAAGGAGCAAATTAAATAATTGTGTCATTAAGCAACATGCATATTCATACAGACGCTGTTGTTTACACAGTTTTTTCTGTCATGGCTAAATAAAACACAGCACCATTTACGTGCAAATCACCACATAATGATTCTACCAGACTTCTAAATGACTGGAGGGAGTACAAGCTTTCCAGGTCCCTGGGAATTATGGTGAGCCTTCCAATAAAGGTCAGTTGGTGTGCTCCATCAGACAAAGAAACAAAGGATAGCAAGACTGTGAGCCCAGGGAGGCAGAGCATCTACAAATCACAAGGGCCTGGACAAAAATGAATCAGAGGCCAGGTAAGGCACAGAAAGAGTCTCCTGTTGAGAAGAATGAGACACTAGTGAAGAGGACTGGTGTTACTAAGTGTCTACAATGTATCAGGTGCTATGCTAAGAGTTTTATACAAATTACCTCAAGGAATCTTCTTAATAACCAGTATAGTAGTCTCATGTTCAGCTCAGTTCAGTTCAGTTCAGTCGCTCAGTCGTGTCCGACTCTTTGCAACCACATGAATCGCAGCACCCCAGGCCTCCCTGTCCATCACCAACTCCCAGAGTTTACTCAAACTCATGTCCATTGAGTCAATGATACCATCCAGCCATCTCATCCTCTGTCATCCCCTTCTCCTCCTGCCCCCAATCCCTCCCAGCATCAGGGTCTTTTCCAATGAGTCATGTTACAGATGAAGAAACAGATTCATCAAGGCTTGCCTTGGTGATACTAGCTAATAAACCATAAAACTGAGCTTAGTTCTCTCTAAATCCAAAGTCCTTCTACCACAGCGTGTTATCTCCACACAAAGAGGATAAAAATATTTGGGAAAATGGCCAGGCAAACAGTACACAGTAAGTTCACAGGGAATAAGTAAAGGCTGGAGTAAAGTAAGGTGAAGGCACAAGGGGAAAAATAGGAGAATCTAGGGGGGAAAGTAGCACAAACAACAAAAGAACAACCATAAATTGTCTTTATATCTTTCACCTCAGTTAAGAACCAATCCTGAATGAGACTGGCCTGGAACCTTGAAAAAGACAAATAGGACAAGTAAGCCTGAGTGCTTAGCACCACTGGCTGGCCAACTGGACCCTACATTCAAAGCTTTCTCAGTCAGAGACTCTTCCCTGATAGACCCTTCATGTGGATATTAGCACAACTGGCTTCTTTAGCCTTTCAAACTGGTGAGTAGCTTGTGTAAATTTTAAACTGCAGAGAAATGCCATTGTGTGAACTCTGTGTTTGTTCCTCTGCTGGCCCACTGAACATTAATGTTTGCAGAGAAAGCTGTTTACAGCTGCTTACTCTGCTCTTCTAAGCAAAGAGCACTAGAAGACTAGTATTTGTATTAGGAAGGCACCATATTGAGACCCTAAGGAGAAGAGCCTCAGAGCTTCTCTTTTTCCAGAAATCTGGCATGCTTTTTGAGAACAGTTGCTGAGAGGGCAAAGAAGGGTAGCCCAAGATAATACCAAAAGATAAAACTTACCATGAAGTTTTGTGTGAACCTGTTTGGTGTGGGTTGGGAATTCTTGAATTATAGGAATTGGCCAGATAAAGTCTTTTTTGTTTACTAGCATGGCTGACCACACATGTAAGTGACCTGATTTTAGGCATTTGCTCACAGAAACATAGAATTCCATCCCTAAGATTCAATCCATGTTATTGAAAAGTATTTTTGATCCCTGTTAAAATGTAAACGTCTTTGAGCAGGGTAACTTTTTATGTGTTAACTGTTATCAGCTGTACTTTTCTGGACTTTTTCATCTAGAACAGGCTCAGCAAACCTCCTGTAAAGGATCAGATAGTAAATATTCTGGTTTTTCCATGCCTACTCAACTCTGCAGCCATAAGGAAAAAAAACAGCCATAGATACTAAATAAGTATGGCAGTATTCCAGGCTGATTCATGACGATATATGGCAAAAACCACCACAATAGTGTAAAGTAATTATCTTCCAATTAAAATAAATTAATTATTTTTTTAAAGTGTGACTGTATTCCAATAAAACTTTAGCATTAAAAAGAAAAGAACTGTCTAGCCAAATTCTGCCAATCTCTGACCTAGACAGAAGTTATCTACACAAGAAGGCTAAGATCCCTCATCAGTGAAGGCAGGAGAAATGTGAGAGATTGCTCTACAGGGCAAGTAAGTGGGTTAAAGATGACATAGGCCATTATGAGTTCTTCAAATAATTAAAATCTAAAGGAAGATTCTATCTAGACAATGTGGACTGGCATACAAAAGGATACAAGAATGTACATTTTCTGGGGAAAAAATGGTCCTTGTCTTTTATCAGATTTTCAAAAACACTGATGACACCATATAGGAAGGAATCCCATAGCATAAAGGAGAACATCTTGTCCTGAAAACCTACCTTCCCCAGACCCACCCACATCTACCAGTGAAGTTTAGTGACTACTATTATGTCCACTCACATATATTTCAGCAATCATCCTAGAGAAAACATATGTTTCATACCTCCTCCTTTTGGTAGCTATTTACTTACATTAATTGCAAAAAAAAAAAAAAAAAGCAAATATTCATCACTAAAAGTTTGAGTCTAGGATTCTACCTATTCTTAACCTGATCCTGGCTAATGAAAATAAAATGATGTACTTACAGTTAATGAGCCAATTAATGCTCTACCAGATACTGTGCTCATCTTTCATTCTTTTATTATGGGCATAAATCGATTCTATACACAGAGATACAATCATCAGAATCAGCCTTCCTCAAAGTGACCAGAAGTAATGGAGTGCACTGGTAGGTTGAGGCTATGATTTGGGGGCATAAAAAGGCAATCTTTGGGTTCTGGTTTTAGATCATGCAAAGAGCTTGGAAATTGTCACTCCTGTCCTTGAAACAATAAAAAGCTGGACCAAAAATAGTCATTAACCTTTCTTGGACCTATGATCTAGAGAGACAGTAACATTCAGAGTGACATAGTCCTGGAATTTACCTACCTGGAACAAAAACCACCAAAATCCACAAGCTTACAGGGATATTTAAATGATCATTTTGACAAATTTCTGAAGGCTAAATGCAAACTACCTTGAAAATGAGAAACTCCTGGGGGCTGCAGTCTTAGGAAGGCTCCTCACATGTATGTGGGATTTCACTCCAGGAACTCACCAGGTTCTCACAGTGAGGATATGAAAACAATCTCCTCGTGGCCATGGCTGATAATTACTAATAAATCATTAATATAATTTTAAATGTTTAAAAAAAGAAGTATAAGTGATATGGTAGGAAATGAGATGAAATGAAACCACATAAAATATTCAATTAAAACCAGGGAAAACAGAAAAAGAGATTAAAAAAGAAATAGCAAACAAGAACCTAATAGAAAACAGTTGCAAAAATAGTAGCTATAATCTAGCTATACAAATCCTTAATTTACTTTTGAATGCTTTAAATATACCAGCTAACAATATGGTACAGAGTGGAGGGAAGCTCTGTAAATACTCTTGTAACTTTTCTGTATACCTAAAACTATTCTAAAATTAAAAGTTTATTATTAAATATTAATTTAAAAATGCAAACTTCATTCCAAAATATATCTTCCCAGCCCACTACCATAGAATCTGAAGTGCCACCAAAAAGACCTTTAATTCTTATTTTGTAAAGGCATCAGGGTATCATATTAAGCCTTATGGTTATCTTGATTAACACTTGAGACTGGTGTTTTACTCTCACCAGTTTTTTAACTCACTAAGGAGAGGACTGAAAGAACCAAGCTTTTCACTGTGAAGGGAGGGTTACAATGGAGCTGGCCTGGCCAGGAAGGCAGAGAGGAGTGGGGTGCCCCAGCAGGGGTTACCAATCCTGAGGGCCCAGGACCTGTGTTTGTGAAACCTATGGAATCAACAAGGTAAGCAGGCATATTGAAGCAGTTCAAACCTGCATGTGGTGAGGAGGGCCTGCTGGCTCCTGCTGACTTTTATCTCAAGGGCCTCAGCTTGGTATAACAGTACTTCTAGTGGCACTCTCTCAAAGCAGTTCACAACACCTCAAATTAAAAGCCGACCCTCCCTGGTGATTTATTACTTTAGAACTCCACACAATTGGTGAGGGAATTTCAGGAGCACTTGAATGCTTATTTTGTCACAAGTTACAGGAAGGCTGAGAAGTAATGGTTAAAGGAGTGGCTAATTATGGAGAGGAATACAGAGAGGTTTTGCCTCCCAGACATGTTTCAACTGGTGTCTGGGTTCAGCTTAGCAGAGGTGAAATCTCACTTAGCCAAATCAACATGCTTGTGAAAATATCCAGGGGATGAGCATGAGAAAATCAAATTTTTATCAAGCAAACACTGTTTTCTCCTTGGATTTGCTATCACTTAAGGAATGTTTTATATTCATCTCTCCTAGATCTTCAACGATCCACTAACATAAGCTCTCTGCCTCCTCCTCTAGTTTATCTGTCAACAAGTTATATGTAATTCTGTAAATAAATAATTAAAAACAGTAGGAAAGACTCTTATTTAATGGTCTGCCACCATGAGTCTTTCTCCTTAAACCAAGAATTCTTCTGCCTATGACAATTATCCCTCCATGCATCTGCAGGCCTTGGTTTTCTGAAGCAGAGCATGTCTGTTGTTCCACGGGTTTTTCAGAGAGGAACAGTTTACAGGCAGAGCTGGAAAAAGAGAAACAGCTTGCTCCAACAGTTTCCAGATCTAGATCATCATCAGAATCACGTGGAAAGCTATTTAATATACAGATTTCCAGGCCACGCCAATCACCTACTGACTGAATCCCTGGAGGCAGGGCATAAGGATCAGTATGCGAAAAGCATTTTAATTCTAGCTTTAATTAAATAAAGACACCCTCCCACCCCCACCCAGTGATTCCAATGATTAACCAGTTTTGAAAATACATGTTTACTTTGCAACCCCATAGACTGTAGCCCTCCAGGCTTCTCTGTCCATGGGATTTCCCAGGCAAGAATACTGGATTGGGTTGACATTTCCTCCTCCAAGGGGTCTTCCTGACCCATGGATCAAACCCAAGTCTCCTGCATTGGCAGTCAGCTTCTTTACCAATGAGACACCAGGGAAGACCCATTTTGAAAACACTGGTCTAATCCAAATTCCAGCTAAAGGTTAGCAGTCAGGACAACAGAGCCACACTGAGCAACTACATTTGGTTGGAATACTTCTGAGGAGCACAGTACCATGTTGATAGAGGAGATCTAAGTAACAAATGGTTTATTAAATCCTATTCATTTATGTTTACAGTCTGCAATCAATATAAGGAATGTATTTTCCTTTGTTTCTGTTCAAGCAAATCAACCTTCCTAGTGCTTAATTCAGTCTTACCTCAGCCACTAGAAACCATTCGAGAACCGTCCCATTTGTTCACCTTAATCTACCATATAGCATGGGGTCAGTACCAGAATTTAAACACTGGTTCCTAATTTACCAACTATAAACAGCAACATTCACAGGGAAGCATCCAGAATTTTCTAGAGTACATGACTCTCTAAATTTGGTTGGGCAAATACCCAAGAGGCCAAATTACCAGGCAAATTATCCTGGTGGTTGAACTATAACAATCCTTTCACTCTCAACCGGAAGAGTTCAGCAGATTCCTCTACCCTACACAATTGCCTCCAAATGTAACTTCCAAATATAGACCTTAGAACTTCATTTTCTGAGATATACTATACTGAACATTGCACTTGGAAATCAGGAGACATCCAGTTAGATGATCTTAGATAAATCATTTTTTCTCTCTGAACCTTAGTTTTCATATCTATAAAATAATGGAACTAAAATGAAAAAGTTTTGGAATTACAATGCTAATTTTTCATTGAACTGAGTAGGACCATTTGTAGTATGATTTCTGGACTTCTCAGGGCTCTAATTATATGTGAGGAATCTGAGAAGGAACTCCAACAGTTACTTACTTAGTATGAAATTCAGCCCCAAAAAACTACAGCTTTCATCCCAGCAGTGCTGGGCCAGTGAGCTATCTAATCACAAGTCAAGGGAGCCAGAGAAAACAGTCTGTTACAATGCTGCTCTTAGTCTGAGAGGAAACCCTTGACTTTCAGGATAACTGAGTTCCATGAATGCCAAAGAAAACGGTGTAAAAGTTGTTATCCCAATTCTAAATCCCCAAAGTGAGATAAAATCCTGAGTCCTTCCATCTGGACAAGGTTTGTTCAACTTTAGCACCTGGTGGTAGCAGTGAAGACAGAGCCACATGCCTTTTATATAGTCCCTTACAGGGTGGTGATACTGGCAAAGAACCCGCCTGCCAGTTCAGGAGTCATAAAGAGACACAGGTTCAATCCTTGGGTCAGGAAGATTCCCTGGAGTAGGAAATGGCAACCTACTCCAGTATTCTTGCCTGGAAAATCCCATGGACAGAGAAGGCTGGCAGGCTACAGTCCATGAGGTTGCAAAGAGTTGGACACGACTAAAGTGACTTAGCATTAAACTCCAAAGACCAAATTAACATGGTCAGTGGTTAGTAGACATATTCTAGCTCTTTGGAAAAACATCTTTTTCTCTCCTTTATATTTGGGTCCTTATTCTACTTGGTCTCAATTTTATGATTGCTTTGCTATCTGGATCTTTGCTGCCAGTTTCCCAACTGCCTTCTGACTGGGATCATCATTTCTGTTGAAAAAAATCCTCTTTCTGGCCAAACCACAGGCACGAATTTGTTTGGTTTCAGGTTGTAATTTTTTCCTTTTTTTTCCTTCCTTCTTTCTTCCTTTTTTCTCTGGTGTGGGTTGGCAGGAGGAAGTGAAGGTATTATTTTGGTTCCCAAAGCATAGCTCAAGTTTCTCACACTATAAAGCTAACCAGTCTCATAAAACATCATGACAACATCCTCGCCTCTTCTGCTGAAAGCCCATAAATAACAGAGGAGGCCATGGGAAGCCCATTTCCCCCCAAAGCATACAAGTATCCTTTTATAATAGTGTTTTTAGAGGTTAGGACCCGCACCCAAATATATCACACCTCTGAATGACATGGTTAGGTTGGAGAGCCATGCTTTGATGGGTGGTGACAGAAACTACCTTCATAGCACATTGTCCTTTATTTGAAAAAGGAATTTCCCATCACCAAATGAGGCTACATTTCCAGGAAGCCATAAAGTTGCTGACTACTTGCAATGTCAGCACAAACTCACCATATCTGTATTACCAAAATGGATGGACTATTTTTTTCACTGTTTGAGTCACCATTGCCATAATTATAAAAGTCTGCAAAAAAAAACCCTCTGGTACTTGAGGTTCTACTGGTTGTATTGTACATGCAAAAATCTAATGGAACTGGGGGCAGGGGGAGAGGGAGGGAGGAGGACAGAATGACTCTGAAAATAAACTTTTCTCAGGTGCAGACCTTCTCATACACTAGATCCCTCTGCATTTTAAGGACCCAGAGTACAGGTCATAATCTGAAATAGGAAATGGATACCCTGTGGAAGATGCCTCAGTTCTCAGACTAATAGGGTAAGATGTGAATTAACCAACATAACCACTTACCCAACTCCTTGTACACAGAGTCCTCCAATCTCCTCTCCTGGCATCATTTAGTCCCATGCTTTGGCTTCAGTGCTTTTCCAGCCTCTGGAGTCAATTGGTACCCTAGTCAGAGAGAATGTAAGAAACTCATAATCAGTATGCCTGGCTACAGATCCTCCTCCGACACAAAACTGTTTTTGTTTGTTTGTTCTTTACAATCACCAAGTTCTGTCTTATTTTTTGCTCCAATAACTGGCCCCCTTTTTATATGAATGTGTGCTTAATGTATTGGGGTTAGCCAAAACCAGCCTCTGGGAATTGGTGAAGCTCCGGGAGTTGGTGATGGACAGGGAAGTCTGGTGTGCCGCGGTCCATGGGGTCACAAAGAGTCGGACATGACTGAGTGACTGAACTGAAAACCAACCTGGAAAAACCAGAATGAACTTTTTGGCCCACCCAATGTTTGAGGAACAGCAAGCTGGTTGTTGTGGCCAAAATGGTGTGAACTAAGGGAGTTCAGCAAAAGGATAAGATAAGGAACTAGAGGCCCCATCACAGTCCATTGTGAGGACTTTGGATTTTGCTAAAAGTGAGATGGGAAATTATCAGGTTTTGAGCTGAGAAGTGATAGGAGGAGACATATTTTAACACCACCATTCTGGATATAATATGGAAAGTAGATTGAGTAGGGCATGAGGGAGAGCCAGGAGGCCAGTAAGAATATTATTGGTCTAGTCCAGGTGAGAGGGAACAGTGAATCAGACCAAGGAGATAGCTTCAGGAAGGTTGTCAGAGGTCATTGTCTCTGCTGGTTAGCACACCAGAATCCCTGAGCCTGCCTTTGCCGATGTTACTGCTGCACAGATTTGGAGACCCCATCCTCCATTGTTATTCTCTCTCAGGCCAGCCAATTAGCTGGATCATTAGCTGAGGCTGGATTAGCTGAGGCCAATGTGACTCAGGCCAGTTCTATCAGGATTGGCACCTGTTCTGTGCCTGGAGACTGATAAATATGCTGTAATGGTGCTTTTTCAGCCAGGAATTTACAAGTGAACTTGCCTTCATAACCAAAGACACTACCCCGTGAGACATTAGATTGGCCCACAGAAACTCAAGACTCTACCCTCACTCCCAGCAGCACATCTGAGTGTCCTTGCCTTCAACAGCTCTGAGTAAAGAAGCTGTGCTGTTTTGAGTGCTGGTTATGCTGCAAAGCATCGTGCAGATTTCTCTACATGGATTATTTCATTGAAACCTTTCAACAAACCTATGAGACAGCTTCTCTCATTACTCACTTGTGATGCTTAGTTTTATGTGTTAACCTGACTAGGTTACAGTACCCAGTTAGTCAATCAGATGCTAATCTAGGTGTTACTGTAAAGGTGTTTTCTAGATGTGGTTAACATAAACAGTTTAAGGAGGTCTGTGCCTCATCCAACCAGTCGGAAGGCCTTAAAAGCAAAATGGAGCTTTTCCAGAGAAGAAAAATTTCTGCCTCAAAACTGCAGCATCAACTCCTGCCTGAATTTCTAGCCTGCCAGCCTGTTCTACAGATTTCCGGCGTGCCAGCCCCCACAATCAAGTGAACCGATTCCTTGAAATATATATATCCTACCGGTTCTGTTTCTCTGGAGAACACTGACTGATAGACCATTTTGACAGATGAATAATGAGATTCAAAGTAGTTAAGTTGCTCAAGGTCACAACAGCTACTAAGTGCAAAGGAGCAGATGCAAGGAAACTGACTCCAAACCATGCATCCTGCTTCCTCTAAAATGTCTAAATCCATTTTTTTTTTAATATTGAGGCTAAGAAATCTCATAGGAGTACTTCAAGGGTCTGTGTACTTATTATAATATTAATAGCTTATTATTATTAAATACTTGTTATACTTGTTATTATTGCTCTCATTTACTAAGTCATTGCTTAATGTCAAGCATTGTGATGAGCATTTTCTAATTGTTTATCTTATGAAATCTTGATAACAACTATACAAGGTAGTTAATATTATTGTCATTTTATAGATGGTAAATGTGAAGATCAGAGATGTTATGTAACTTGTCCAAAGTCACACAGCTAGTAAAAGGCAGAGTTGTGATTCAATATCATTGCTCTGGCCTGACTTCTGAATTAGTGTGAGTAGAACCAGTGATTTCCCCAGCCCTAGATTCTTAGGAGCCATGATTAACCCACTGAATCAGTTTATTACTTTTATAAGGCCATGTCTCTGCTTGCTTAGGGTCCTTGGCTCCTGACCCACTTCCAGAATCAATTAAACTTCTAGAACAGTCTGTAAAGGTGCTGGATCTATCATTTATACTCTGCATTACTGGATTCCATCCTAGGTAGGCACGATTTATGAGGTCAATAGATCTTATAAAGAGGCATTAAGGAATAGACAGACCAAG
Organism: Dama dama; assembly: GCF_033118175.1. Lineage (NCBI taxonomy): Eukaryota > Metazoa > Chordata > Mammalia > Artiodactyla > Cervidae > Dama > Dama dama. Next base: position 26,380,215 of record NC_083714.1, read on the forward strand.
TTTTCTAACTCATGGAATAAGCTTTGAAGTCAGAATACTTAGGTTCAGATCTCTGACCTTGAGTATGGTGGTTTAGTCGCTAAGTTGTGTCTGACTCTTGCATCCCCATAGACTATAGCCTGCCAGGCTCCTCTGTCCATGGGATTTTCCAGGCAGGACTATTGGAGTAGGTTGCCATTTCCTTCTCCAGGGGATCTTCCTGACCCAGGAATCAAACCCAGGTCTCCTGCATTGCAGGCAGATTCTTTACCAACTGAGCTATGAGGGAAGTGACCTTGAGTATATCAGCTAACTTTTCTGAACCTTAGTTCATTCATTTGTAAAATGAAAATAATTGTTATGGGGTTGTTTTGAGAATTAAAAAGGTAATGTGAGGAAAACATTAGGCTGGAGTATAGGCTCACCAAATGTGAGCTATATACAATTATAGAACCATCAGCCCTGGCTGTTGGGGCCTGAAGCTGAGCTGAGCACCTATGCAGGCACCCTGGGATTTCTGACTGGGCTCCAGACTGGAACAAACTGCTCAAGAACAAACACATCCAGGTCTGTATAAGTCACTGGGTAGACCTTATGCTCAGTAAGCAGTATCTTAAAACCAAATAGGCTCAAATCAGAGTTAGAGAAAAGACAAATGATGTGTTCTGACCAACATTCCTATACTTTTAGCATCGTGTAGTAAGAGATACCATTTCACCATTAGTTCAATTCAGCTCTTATTTTGTGAGCTCCTACTCTGTGTCAGATCCTGTGCTAGGTATTGGGGTATAGGAATAATAAGGTATCATCTTGATCTCAATCAGTTCCAAGTCTAATGGGCTCATGGGAGTGGGAGAGTGAAAACAGACAATAGTATTTTACATAGCCAGTGCTTATGTGACACTTATTTTATGCCAGGTACTCTTTTAAAGTCTTATATCAACACAGTGATGTAGCTATAATGATTATTCCTATTTAACAGATGAGGCAACTGAGACATAGCAACATAGAGTAACTCATCCAAGGTTACATTGCCAATAAATGACAGAGCCAGGATTGGAATAGACCTCACTATACTACTTTACTCTAGGAAGACTTCCTTGTTACTTATCAGGATACCTCCTGGAGATGACTGGAAGAGCCTTGCAAGGCTCCAGAAACTCTAGAGGACTGGTGAATGTTAATATCCTCTAAAAAGTGGCAAATTCTCTAATAACAAAGCAGAGAATAACCAGAACATCAAACAATGAATTTTACTGTACCTACACAGAGAACAGCAAAAATATGAGAGGTTCTCTTTATTAGTTATATTTTACTGTATTAATAATCACCCCCAAACTCAGGAGCTTAAAATAATAAACACTTATTATCTCACAGTTTCTGTAGGTCAGGCGTTTGTGCCTAGCTTAGCTAGGTGCTTCTGGTTCAAGGTCCTTTATGAGGTCGCAATCAAACTGTCAGCCAAGGTTGCAACCTCATCTGAAGGCTCAAATGAGGGAGGATCTACTTCAGAGCTCACTCATATGGTTATTGGCAAGACTCAGTTCCTCACAATCTCAAGGGCTCAAGTCACAGGGCTCAAGGGTTCAGGTCAGAGAACTTAAGTCTTCACTGGATGTCTACCTCAGTTCCATCCTGGGCTTCTCCTATAGGGCAACTCACAACATGGCAGCAGTCTTCCCTCAGGGTGAGTAAACAGAGAGATAGAGAGAGGAAGCTCCCAAGACAGAATTACCATTTTTTTATAATCCAGTCTAGGAAGTGACATCCCTTTATCTCTGGCATGTCCTGTTTGTTAGAAGACAGTAAATAATTTCAGCTTATACTAAGAGGGAGAAGATTACACAGGAAGTGAGTACCAAGAGTTGGGGAATGGGGAGGGGGCATCTTAGAAGCTGTCTAGCACAGTCTTTAATATCATCCAAAGGCAGGAAACTTGGCATCAGCTTTCCCAATAGATCATTCATCTGGCTTGTTGCCTTCAAGTACTAGAGTATCCTGCATCATTTCAGAGGAAATCCTTGTACTGAAAATCAGACACTAAATCTAATCATACAGCCTATATTAAGATTTCACTTGCACTTCAATGGTTTTCATTAGTTTCATTTGTACCCTTACTTCTAGTCTTTGCCAGATAGGGGTTTTTTAAGTGCTATAAAACTAGACTGTTCCTTCCTTGACTTGTCACCATGTCTGTTTCATTCTTCAAAAGACACCTCTTGACTCAGCTCCAGGGGAACTTCCCTAATGAATCTTGCCTGGCATAAGGGGATTTTCTTGCCTGAGACCCAAGTCAGTTCCTTTAAGATATGAATATAGGCAAATAACAGCAGGTTATGTGTGGAATTTGGAATAGACAAGGTTGATGACACTTTTTCCCTGCCTCACATAGAAGCAGGTATACCCACAAGCTTATAAACATTTACTATATGTAACTAATACTTGTGGAAACTAGGTTACAATCACTGGCAAAAAGAACAAAGTGGTATGGGTTCTCCCCTAAGACAAGTGTTTACTTCAGTGCTTCTTGCTTATTGTTTCCAACATTTCCAATTTTCTGGACTCTGGGCCTACATAGATCTCTTTTATACTTCCTGTCCTAGCCAGCCTAACAAGTATTGACCTCTGAGCTGTCTGACACTGCTGCCTTTGGTTAACTAAGTTTGCCTATCAGCACAGTCAACCTGATATTTCTTAGACGGTTTGTTCCTCCAAGCTGCAACTTTTTGCCAATTTCACTTAATCTAACCAAACCAGGAGTTCTGGTTCCTCCTACCCACCTTCTATCCTGCTGCCACCTTTTCCATACTATAAAAACTATCCTCCTTCACCTTGAGCAAATTCTGTGCCATTATAAGGAAATTTGTGCCTTTTGGCACATACTTCTTGTTGAAACCTCACCCAAGCCTGTTCTAATCTAGGCTTTATATCAAACTTGAAAATATTGCTTCCAAGTCCCTATGTGGTATGCTTAGTCGCCCAGTCATGACCAACTCTTTGTTACCCCATGGACTGTAGCCCGCCAAGCTCCTCTGCCCATGGGGATTTTTCAGGCAAGAACACTAGAGTGGGTTGCCATGCCCTTCTCCAGGGGATCTTCCTGACCCAGGGATTGAACTCACATCTCCCGCATTGCAGGTGGATTCTTTGCCATCTGAGCCTGGTGGGAAGCCCTCAAGTCCCTGTATCTACCATCAAATTTACCTGTTTCCTGGCTAGTGCCCTCAGCACACTCTACCTGATAAAACAATATATCCTGAGTTGTTGATTATTGGGAATACCTTGATGAATTACCCTATATAGAAGGATTCCCACTTTAGTTACTGAAGGGAAAAAAACAAAGCCAGAGCACAAAGTAAATAGTTATAGTAGAATTTCTGGCACTCTCGCAGAACAGTGAAATTATTATTTGGGATATAATGATATGTATAATGAAATACAAAAAAGGCAAGGGAACCAGAGATCAAATTGCCAACATCTATTGGATCACAGAGAAAGCAAGGGAATTCCAGAAAAACATCTACTTCTGCTTCACTGACTACAAGAAAGCCTTTGACAGTATGGATCACAACAAACCATGGAATATTCTTAAAGAGATGGGAATACCAGACCACCTTACCTGTCTCCTGAGAAACCTGTATGCAGGTTAAGAAGCAGCAGTTAGAACCAGACATGGAACAATGGATTGATTCCAAATTGGGAAAGGAGTATATCAAGGCTGTATATTGTCACCCTGCTTATTTAACTTACATGCAGAGTACATCATGCAAAATGCCAGACTGGATGAAACACAAGCTGGAATCAAGACTGTCAGGAGAAACATCAATGACCTCGGATATGCAGATGACACCACACTTATGGCAGAAAGTGAAGAAGAATGAAAGAGCTTCTTGATGAAGGTGAAGAGGAAAGTGGAAAATGTGGCTTAAAACTCAACATTCAAAAAACTAAGATCATGGCATCTGGTCCCATCACTTCATGGCAAATACATAGGGGAAAAGTGGAAGCAAAGACAGAATTTATTTTCTCGGTCTCCAGAATCACTGCAGATGGTGACTGTAGCCATGAAATTAAAAGACACTTACTCCTTGGAAGAAAAGCTATAACAAACCTAGACAGCATATTATAAAGCAGAGACATCACTTTTCCAACAAAGGTCAAAGCTATGGCTTTCCCAGTAGTCATGTATGGATGTGAGAATTGGACCATAAAGAAGGCTGAGTGCCAGAGAATTAATGCTTTCGAACTCTGGTGCTGCAGAAGACTCTCGAGAGTCCCTTGGACAGCCAAGAGATTAAACCAGTCAATTCTAAAGAAAATCAACCCTGAATATTCATTAGAAGGACTGATGCTGAAGCTCCAATACTTTGGCCACCTGATGTGAAGAGCTGACTTACTGGAAAAGACCCTGTTGCTACAAAAGATTGAGGGCAGGAGGAGAAGAGGGTGAGAGAGAGAGATGGTTGGATGGCATCACTGACTCAATGGACATGAGTTTGAGCAAACTCCAGGAGATAGTGAAGGACAGGGAATTCTGGCATGTTGCAGTTCATGGGCTTGCGAAGAGTTGGACACAATTTAACAAGTGAACAACAACAATAATGAAATAATAGTATCCTTTGAGTTATACTATTGGTGCCCTCCTGCTCTACTTTATGGAAAGGGCAAGTCCTTCTAGAATGTTTATAAGCTAGAAAGAAGTTCCTTAAAAAGACATCTATCTCAGCACTAATGTGGTAAATCTGTTTTTAACCTACATACCTCTAAATATTTGAACATATTCTTAGAAAATCAGGAGTTTCTCTGAAAGTCTTAATTTGTTTGAAAAATAAATGGACAATAGTATACTGCATAGAAATGTGTACAACTTAACCAATTTTCCAGGCCAACATCTTCTGATTTCTTCCCCCTTTAAACCTTTGAAAGTATAATTACTACCAGCTATCCAGTTCCTATTGAACATAAGATTATCCAAAAGAAACATCTCCATTGTAGAGAAAAATCAAGCACCACTTTTATATAGCATTGTTTCCAAGGTACAGTGTATTCCAAGTTATGAAAATTTTCTTGATAAATGAACTTGTGGGAGTCAACTCATTTGCAAGTTAGGAGCTGCTTATGTTATATATGTGGCATTTTCCTTGGTTTTTAAATACTATGCTAGAGAAGATCCTGTGGTTCTTGGCTAATCAGAAGAAATCAAAATGTTTTCCATGGTGATATTTTCTTCATCTCACCAACACATAGTGAGAGACAGAGACCACCAGCTCCCAGACTGGATATAAGGGTACTTGGGGCATTACAAAAGCACCTTGGTAAGTTAAGGCATATTGAACTGTCTCAATTTCTCTTGCCTCCCACACATACATGGACACAGTTTCCAAGAGGATCCATAAATAAAATCTATCTGAAAACTTTAAACAAATGGCATTATTAATATCATTCTCTGTCTAATAAAAGGGAAGAAACAAACCAAAGTCCTGATCAAAAAAGTGTAGTCAGAGATCACTTATAGGAGGGGTCTTAATGGCAAATTGATCCCCATTTCCTTTCCTTTATATCTGGAAGACAGAGATTGATCTTAATATGATTTACATGGCCCTTCACAGTCAGGCCCCAGTGTAGCTTTTTGGGGTTTTCTCTGTTTCTTGCTACACATAAACTTTCCATATCAGTCAGGTGTCCCTTTCATAGTCCCTGAACATCAGTTCCTATGTACTTTTGTTGCATCATCTCCCCCGCCTGCCTGTATGAAACAACTTGTCTTTAATGACAGACAGGAGGAAGTCAGGTATATTGAAAGGAGAGTGAGTTCTGGAGTGTGACAGGCCAAAGGTTCAGATCCTGGCTGTGCCATTTAACAGTCATGTGCCTTTAGGCAAAGTTTCTTAGTTTCTCTAAAGCTCTGTTCCCTAACCTGAAAAGTGAGGATGATAATGTTGCCTATCTTGTAGGAATATCATGTGGGTTAAATGAGATAATGCATGAAAGGCACCTAGCCCATAGTAGGGCTCCAACAAATAGGATATGTCATCATCATGATTATCCTTTTTCATTTTTTAAGTCAAAGTTCAACCACCAGCCAAGCTCACAGGGCTATCCCCTTTCTCTGAGCTCCAAGATCTTATGGCATCTGTATCACCTGTCTAGTATTTTAATAGTATTAGTTTTATCGTGGGTGCAAATACCTTACCTAGCCAAGTACGCTGAAAGCTCTTTTAGGGCTAGGATTGTGTCAGCCTTCTCTGTGTTCTCCCAGATAATCTTTTATACAAGGAAAGTGCCACCAAAAACAGAATTCCCTATAGCTCATATGGTAAAGAATCTGCCTGCAATATAGGAGACCCAGGTTCGATACCTGGGTCGAGAAGATCCCCTGGAGAAGGGAATGGCAACCCACTCCAGTATTCTTGCCTGGAGAATCCCATGGACACAGGAACCTGGTAAGCTACAGACCATGGGATTGCAAAGAGTCAAACACAACTGAGCGACTAACACTACTACTAAAATGCCCCAAATATTTGTTGCTTGTCTTATGGATGCAGAGTCAGTAGCAAAATTGGAAGAATGATGGCCTAGGGTTTGAAAGATAATAAAATCAAATAATAATGCCACTTGCAGCTAACATTTCTCTGAGCACTTATAGTTACTAAAAACAATATACAATAAGTATTTTCTATATGGTAAACACTCTTCCTGGCACTTGACAAATATGTCTTTTCATTCTTACAACAACACTGTGATACAGGTATTATTAACTCCATTTTACAGATGAGGAAACTGAGTCTCCCAGAAGTTAAGGAACTTTGGAGGAATTACATAGCTTGTAAGTGGATGAGGCAGAATCTAGATTATTTGACTCTGGATTCTAAGTTCTAAACCTTACTAAAGGGCAGATGCTATTCTAAGCACTTTACAAATTATCAAAGGTCACTTCACTGTTGGTACCTTGTTAATGTGAAAAAATATACCTAATAGGAAGATTTTTAGCATTCATGGTTGAAAACATGGAGTTCTAGTACCCCAGACCATTCCCACACTCATCCACTGCTGTAACTCTTGATCATTCTTGGATTGAGGAGACAGTCTATGTGTGAAAAGTGGGGAGGGTGATCAGGAAGTGGCAGACAGATGGGCAGATGGCTGGAGGAGTGGATGGCCATGTGGGAGAGTACCAGAGCTGGTGCCTGCTGTGTCCCAGGGAGGCTCAATGTCCATCAAGGAAAGAAAACGATTGGGAAATGCTTCACAGTACAACACATCACATGGAATAAGAGTCTATTCATCCAGTTGGAGCAAGAAAAAAGTAACAGTGCCCACTTCCTGTGTGGGTGTTCTTGGCCTTTTCCAGCAAGGTGTGCGTTTAAAAAAAGATTAGTACAATAGGGCACGAACAGTCCTATTGAAAACAGCCGCCTGCATAGACTTGGCAGATTTATACTGTGGAACAGTTCCGTCTGACATTTAAAATGTGGCAAAACTACTTAAATTCAATTTAAAAATAAGTTTTCTATAGCCCCTTATTTTCTTCTTATAAACATGAGTTCAAAGAATATGGCATCATGAGCTTTACAGGATGCCCCTCAGAATGAATGCTTGTCAGAGACAAGAATACATGGCACTACAGAATGACAAGCTGATTAGGCTGCAATGATTCCCAGGCTCGTGCCTGAGAAGAAGACTCTCTGGAGAAAGAACACTAGTGGGTGGAATTTGGACTGTGGTTTGGACTGGGCTGCAGCTCCAAACCACTGCAGCCAAGTTCACAAAAGGAACATGAACAAATGTCTTAAGCAATGACTGGTAAAGAGGAAAGGGAACAGAGGAAGGCTTTTTCTGTAATGTCATGGAGGGGCCAATGACTTGGACCTACATCCTGATTTCCTTGCAGTAGTTGAATTTGGTTAGAAAAAAGGACTGCGAAACTCTGGTGGAATAGGTCATATAGCAGAGCTACTAGATTGTCTTCGTTCCACAGTGTAAAGATGAAGTGCTTCTTGAGGAACTCAATAGAAATAGATTCAGTAAATCTGAGGAGAAGCCTAGAAATCTGCAATGGGACAAATGCCTTATTCTGACATAGATATTGTGAGTACCCCACTATGAGAAAAACTTTCTTGTGATGGTGCCCTTCCCTCATCATCTTGTTCTCCCCCTTGACTGACTTCCTCTGCTCTTCCTGAAATACTGTGTTCATAGATCGATAAAATCTAGAGTTGGAATGAACCTTAAAGATCACTGAAATGCCTTCCACACTCCATGTAGGCATTCCCACCACAGCTTGTCTCACAGGTAGGTCTCCAGCCTCTGCACCTGATCACATTGTTGAATGGCTGTCACTTTAAAAAACAAAAAAGCTCACCTTGTACTCCCATAGTGAAAGCTCATAAAGTGAAAGTCGCTCAGTCATGTCCAACCCTTTGCAACCCCATGGACTATACAGTTCATGGGATTCTCCAGGCCAGAATACTGGAGTGAGTTGCCTTTCCCTTCTCCAGGGAATCTTCCCAACCCAGGTCTCCCGCACTGCAGGGGGATTCTTTTTTTTTTTTTTTTTTAATTAGTTGGAGGCTAATTACTTCACAACATTGCAGTGGGTTTTGTCATACATTGACATGAATCAGGCATGGAGTTACATGTATTCCCCATCCCGATCCCCCCTCCCACCTCCCTCTCCACCCGATTCCTCTGGGTCTTCCCAGTGCACCAGGCCTCTTTACCTGCTGATCCACAAGGAAAGCCGAAGGTCTCTACAAAAGTCCAAATTTCATTCAACATGAAACTCATCCAGGGATAGTGAAAAGATCACTAGATCTTAAGTCAGAATTTTAGCTCCTGACCTCTACTTTCTAGTTGAGTGATCTTAAGCAAATCTTACTTAATCTATCTGCAGCTCAGTTGCCTTTTCTGTAGAAAGTGCTAATGTGAAATTCAGTACAGTGTTAACAGTTAAGAATATGCACTGGAGCCCAGACACGGGAATTAAAACTTGGCTCGACTAGTTGCTAGATGTGTGATGCTGGACATGTTACTTATCCCCTCTATGTCTCAGGTCAGTCACTTGCAAGGTGTACCTGGTAATAAGAATAGCCAACTTATGTAGTAAAATGTAAATAAGTTTATATGTGCAAAGAGGTTCACATATAGTAAGCACAGTGCAAGTATTAGCTATTACTACTTTCTATTAAATTGGGATAAAATTCTTGCAATAACTCTCATCGGACTGGTATAAAATTAAAAATCATGTGAAATAATATATGATAAAGAGCTCAATAAACTATAAATGCCACATAAATGTTATCAGATTTAGTTGGAATCTGTTCTAAAAGTAACTTCAGACTATACAGGGCAACTCTAATATCTATTCAACATAACAATATCTGAAGATAGCTCACCTTGAACTCCCAGGCATAGTAGTTTCAGTGTTTTCAACAGTTCCTTATATCACATAGCTTTATGGCCTCTTCATCACCTTGGTCATATTTTTTGGATCCACTAAATTTCATTATTTATTTTTATTCATCAAATATTTCGTCAACACCTACTACATTCTAAGTACTACGCTGCATCTTGGAGTTATACCACTGACTGAAACATAGTTCCTACCCTCAAAAAATGATGTCCAGTGGTCAAAACGCTTCTTAAAGTAGAACATCAAAACTAAATGTGACCAAAGGACTTACTGGGCCAAAAAACCACCCCTATTGTGTGTAGTACGTATTTATCAATGTAGACTAAGGCTCTATTAGCCTGGCTGATCAGTGTTGATTCATATTGAGCATATAGTCAAATAACCCTCTAGGATTTACACATTAAAACTCCTGTTGGACCACATCTTCAGCACTCTACATTTATATGGTTGATTGTAAACCCAAGAGTTAAGACTTGAAATTTGTACATATTAAATGAGCTATTATTACTTTCACACCATCCCTCTATATAAAACTATAAAAATTTTAATATTTACATAGTTAATAGGCATGCCATCTATATATTCAGTCATTTCACTGATAAAAATGATGAACAGAATACCATTAGAAATTTCCTTTCTCTTTTTTTTTTTTTTAGAAATTTCCTTTCTGATTGACATAAATTCATTAGCATGCTTGCATTAGAGTTATTCAACCATGTATGGAAACTGCTAATACTATTTCCATACAACTCACATTCCAGGCACCCAAATAATAGTAGGTAATACTTATTGATCAATTACTAGATACTGCTCTAATGTCCTTAGACACTGTTCCAAAAGTTTTACATGTATAAAACACGTCTTGCCCTCTCAACAATGCTATTAAATAAGTGTTACTTCTATTTTGATTTTATAGATCAGAAAACTGGAGAACTGAGAGATAATGTCAAATGCCTGAGAACCCACATCTAATAAGTGGTAGAGCTATGATTTTAAATTTGAAGTCTAGTGCTAGAGCCCACATACCATCACTGTGATACTCCTGTTCTTGTTGTTCAACAAATGAAATGGTATTAACTCAGCATAACTTAACCCTCAGTGAAGGCATGCTGAGAGCCTTCATGATCATCACTGCCTTTTCTCAGCATTTGCAATTGATTTCTTTATGAATCTCCTAGAGATTTCCACTAAGGATTGATGTCAACATCACAGGATTAAAATTTCTAGAATCAGAGGTCCTCCTTTGAAAACAAATCAGATTACCATTACTTTTGTAATTGCATTTGGTCAGAGACCCCTCTCATTGGATTAGTGTGGTGTCTCTCTGACCTATAACTACACAGCTTGCTTGCATATCCTAATTAAAAGTCAACTTCCAGAATTTCATTAAATATTTAATGAGTGTCCTTGGCAGAAAGGCAGAAAGCCTAACTAAAATCTCAAAAATGGCTCTTTAAACCCATTCAGTGAGAAAGAAAATGAAGCAGAAGACAAGAAAGTTTATATTCCAAGCAGACACTGGTAATTATCACATTGGACCACGCATCTGTCTAGCCACCTTCTGTTCACAAGATGAAATTAAAACTGTTGGTGTGTTGGCTTGCTATTCCTGTTAGTTACAGTCCCCTCTTATGCATCTCCAGGTAAGGATGCTCTGCATTGCTCTTTCATTTCACTGACATTTTGAGAGAGTAGAATGACCCTTCTGTTTTTATTTCTTTGTCCCTAATAGGGTCTGTTACCAGATCGCCCCCAGAAAAAGCTATTTATTGCTGTCTCTTTTATTGTTTTTCTTTTTATCTCTCTGCCAACTTTCTGTGGAGAAACTTTGAGCACTTGATTGGGTGGGGGGTGGAAAAGTGGGAAGGAAGGAAATAAATTGCTGGCTTTTATTTGTGGATATGCACTGTGTCGGCTTTTTGGCAAAAGTTGTTAAAGTCCCTATCAATTTTATGGGAAAATATTAACTCCCAAAACTGAAAGAGTAAATCCTCAAAAAATTTTAGGTCTTCATTTTTCAACATGTGTACTGTAGAACATGAAAATCAGAGTTGATTTTCTAAAGTGTGTTTGGGAGGAGGAAGTTGAATTCTCAAACTAGTTTGGGGAAATTTTTATAATGTTTTTTACATAAGTGAATATTATTTATGATTTCAATCAATTTAAGTAATTTCCAACATTTACAATTTCCATCATTATTCATACTCACAATTTGGTGACTGTTTATTGAGCACCACTGTTTATTCAGGTACTCTTGCAGGATCTGCATATAGAATGGTGAATAAGCAGATATGGTCCCTGCCCTCATGAAGCTAACATTTCAGCTGGGGAGACAGAAAATATTCAACTCAATGAATAAATAAATGAGATCACCTTGCTGTTATTTAGTCACTAAGTAGGGTCCCACTCTCTTGCAACCCCATGGACTATAATCCACCAGGCTCCTCTCTCCATGGGATTTTTCAAGCAAGAATACTGAAGTGGGTTGCCATTCCCTTCTCCAGGGGTTCTTCCTGACTCAGGGACTGAACCTGCTTCTCCTGCATTGGCAGGCAGATTCTTTAATAATAAATATTTTTAATAAGACATTGGAGTGAGGCTGAACATGGCAAGAAGATGTATTAGAACTACCTTAGACAGAACCATGAGGGAAGAACTCTCCAAGGAGGTGATATTTGATCTGAAATGTATGGCTCTTCCATTGGGATAGAAGGGGAAGAGTTAGCAACAGAAAGTGGTGAATACCGGAAATTCCCTGATACTAGAAAGTGTTTGGGCTTCCCTGCTTGTTCAGTGGGTTCCCTCATAGCTCAGTTGGTAAAAAAATCTGCTTGTAATGCAGGAGACCTGGGTTCAATTCTTGGGTTGGGAAGATCCCCTGGAGAAGAAAATGGCAACCCACTCCAGTATTTTTTCCTGGAGAATCCCATGGACAGAGGAGCCTGGCAGGCTAGAGTCCATGGTGACTCAGTGGTAGCCTGGTGAGCTACAGTCCATGGGGTTGCAAAAGAGTCACATGACTTAGTGACTCAAGAAACAGCAAAGTAGCTGATGTGGCTGTAGCAGAGTGTTAAGGGCAAGAAGGGTACCAGACGATGCTCAAAGGAAGGCAGGGCCAGCTCATGTACAGCCTTGTGAACTATGGTAGGGATTAAATGATTTTGAGCAAGAAAGTGGCTTAACTCAATTTATATCAAGACTTTGAGAAGTCCCACCTTAAAGAAATCTGCTTAGAATTTTTAATCCAGTAGCTCCCAAGGACATTTGATCACTGAAGACTTTATCCCTATAGAATACATTTTAACACTGTGCATAACACTATCCCATAGCATACCAGTTTAGGAAACATTTGAGATAAATCTGTGAGTGAAATAGCTATTTTGCAGTATTTGAATGTTTGAGGATGTACTGAGAATAGAGACATACGGATGAATACAGACAGACAGATGATGCGAAATAGACATTTTTGCTCTAGTTTTATGCAGGATACTGAGTAGATCATAGAGTTGGAATGAAGGAGGTTAGAGTTCTTTTATTCTTACAAAATAGCCATATTTTCTTTTCTCAAACACTGAAACTACTTGTTAATCAGGAAGACTTCTATTTTACCTGTCTTCTCTCACAGAGGTTTTTGCTCACAGAGGATTCTGAAGGAAAAGCAGTTGGACCTAGAGCAATGTTTGTGTGGTTTGCTTTAAAAAACAAATCAGTAATGTCCATCATTTCTTACAATATGCATCTTTCAGGATAGGAGAGGAGAAATGGAGAAGTGAGTAAGAAGAGACAGCTGAGTAGTAGGTAAGAGAAAGGAGATATTCAAGTTGAATGTGTGGAGCTCACAACATGATGGATGTCAGGGTCTTTGCACAAGCAATGTCATTTCCTCCTTCTCATTTGAAGGATGGTTACAAGATGAAGGAAGAATGGGAAAGTGATGGGAGACAGTCTAGTAGAGTGGTTAAAAGCATGGTCTTTGAAGTCAGGCTTGGTTTCCAGACCCAGCTCTACCAGTTACTAGCTATGTTGCTTTGGACAAGTTATTTAACCTCTCTGAGACTTGGGTTCATCATCTATAAAATGAAGATGATAATGGTATCCAGTTCATAAGAATGTTGAAGATATTAAATTAGATTATATATGTGAAGAGCTGAGTGCAGTACCTGGTATAGTACATATGAAAAAAATGTTTCTGTTGTCAAACTTATTAATGTCTGGGCCTTTGGGAGAGAGGACACTGGAAATGCAGCTCAGTATTATATGATGGAAGTTTCTGTAATAATGGCAATATCTGTTATCTGAACTATAATAGCTTAGCCACTAGCCACATGGGAACATTGAGCACTGGAAATTTTTCTAGTGCAAGTGAGGAACTAAAATATTAGTCCCATTTAAGTTGATTAAAATTTAAATTTAAGTAGCTATGTGTATCTATTGGCTAACATATTAGACAGTGCAGCTGTAGGTGCTCAGAATTTTGAGAAAGAGATACTATTTGAAATGCCTCTGGATTTGGAAGGGGAAGGTGCAAAGAAAAAACATAGGGTAGATTGTAAAGGGGAGACAAAGCAAAGGACTGAAGCTTCCAAAAGAATTAAGATGAGAATATAAGAAATGCCATTCTTGGTTCTATCACCCAGTCAAATAGGAATTCTCTAAGATGTTAACTATGACACCCCCTAACAAAGCTGAGAACTAGACCCATTACATCCATACCTTTCCTGTGGATCTAAAAATCAAATCTTTTTCTCAGCCCTTCTTGACCCTTTTTCTATTTTCAGCCTGCCTCATTTCCTAAGGTAATAGGTTCCATATGTTTACCACCTGCTGGATAAAGTGGTATTTCTACTTTATTGCTTTCAAGCTACCTCCTCTAGCTCCAAGTAATAGTACTTGTCTTTGATGAGTTCCAAGTGCTTTAAAGATATCCCCAAATAACCCAACAACCAGTGAACATGTCAGTTCTTCTCCTGAGACTCTTGGCTCATACAAGCGCATTTGGTCCTCAGGGTCAGAGGGGGCACTCTGCAGTGTCCTGGCGTGTCCTAACCTGCCTTTGCACTTAAAACTCCTCTGATGACGGTTTTCTATTGGGTAAAATCTTTGCTTTTAAAAAGCAAGTATGTCATACTTGAATCCAAAACAACCACTTAACACCTTTGACTTACGTCTTTTCCGCATCAAATTCTAAGGACCTGGACCTGTGTGAATTGGGATTTGGAAAGAGTATATGAGGAAAGGCCCTGACCACGGAGGGTCTGCTGCCTTGCATGGGGTACCACAGAAGAATAAATGCAAAAGTACAAGACACAAGAGACAACAGAGGAAGAACATCAAATAACACCAATTTTTCCAGTAGTCATGTACAGATGGGAGAGCTGACCATAAAGAAGGCCGAGAGTCAAAGAATTGATGCTTTGGAACTGTGGTGCTGGACTCTTGAGGGTCCCCTGGACAGCAAGGAGATCAAACTAGTCAATCCTAAAGGAAATCAACCCTGAATATTCATAGAAAGGACTGATGCTGAAGCTGAAGCTCCAATATTTTTGCCACCTGATGTGAAGGGCTGACTCATTGGAAAAGACCCTGATGCTGGTAAAGAATGAAGGCAGGAGAAGGGGACAACAGAGGATGAGATGGTTAGATAGCATCACTGACTCAATGGACATGAGTTTGAGCAACTTCGGGAGATAGTGAAGGACAGGGAAACCTGGTGTGCTGCAGTTCACAGGGTTGCAAAGAGTCGGACATGACTTAGCAACTGAACAACAACAATAACGTAAGTTTTGACCCCTTCCACAATGAGGCAATCTTTCTTACTTCATTGTATCACAACAGTGAACCAAGTTACAGGGTTCAGAAGCCACCAGATGAAGTTGTTCCAACTCCCTCCACAAGAAACTGATTGAAATGATTTACTTGTTATCAACAGTAAAAAACTAATGTTTCTTTGAACTGATCATCTTCCTGACAATTTTATTTGGCCTTTGAGTACTTTCCAGGCAATCTTCTTTATGGGTATATTTTAGTTGACTCCAGGAAGCCTTCAGTTTGGCCTTTTTTGACTCCATTCTCCCTGAATCTGTCAGTAAAATAACAATACATCATTTTGCCTCAGATCTACCTCTGGTTAATGACACTGGTCCAGTACAAACTGAGTTCAAAGATAATCAGTATCAAGTAATGACATTGTTTATGGGACACTAAGTTTTCCATTAAATTTAACAAATAATTCTTAAGTATCTACTATGTAGGGCTATGAGGGACACGAGCATAAATTTTTAAAGAAATTCCTGTCTTCAAGAAGCATATGGGATGGAATATTATCTTCCTCTTCTCTAGGTCATTCAATATTTATCACATTTTAATTTTGTATCTATTATGCCAAAAACTTTGCTAGGAATTGGGCAGTTAATAGGGAACTAGACAGACATTCCCTGTCCTCAAGGAGCTTTGTATTCAGCAGACATTTGTGATTTATTTTGATTTGAGACTCAGCTCATCTTAGTGTACCTAATATGAAAGATCATTTACTTGAGCATCTGTCTTG